>NC_080106.1:24245000-25495000 GCF_950005125.1 Chionomys nivalis
CCCTTGAATGGAGAAGGCAAGGTGGACAGACAGAAATGCTGTGGGGACCCGGCTTCCTTGGGGATAGTCAGGCCAGCTGAAAAGGAAGCAGGGGTCTTTGGTCTGGGCAGATGCTCCTCAGCGTGGTATTATTTCTGCTCCCCTCCTCCACTCCCTATCTGAGATCTGGCTTCCTCTGGGATTCCCCTGCCTGGGTAAGAGACATTATCTTTTACAGTAGTGCTTTCCCCAAAAGCACAAAGCTCTTAGGTCACAGGGCATTTGCGCAGTCCACTTCCACTGCCCACTGCCTGGAATTCCACTCCTAGCCTCTCCAACTCTCTCTCTCCCTCCCTTCCTTCTACCTTCCCTTCCTCCCTCCTGTATGTGTGTGTGTGCGCGCGCGTGCACTCTCAAACCATATACTGATCCCCAGTACTTAACTCAAGAGTATTGACATCACTTCCTGAAGAAACCCCTTAGCACTGGCTCCCGTTTTCACCCCCTTACCCCAACCCCTGGTGATAATCTTTCTGTCACAATGGGTTTTTACACAAATAGAGTCATGTTTATGAGGTGACTTTTTAAACATAGCTTATTTAATTTTATTTTATTTGAATTGGTATGAAGGTGTCAGACCCCCTAGAACTGGATTTATAGAGTGAGCTGCCATGTGGGTGCTGGGAATTGAACCCAGGTCCTTTGGAAGAGCAGTCAGTACTCTTAACCACTGAGCCATCTCTCCAGCCCTAAGAGGTGACTTTTTGCGACTGACTTCTTTCACTCTGTACAGCGTTTTCAAGAACCATGCACGATGTAACATGCATCAGATTCCCAACATGTTTATGGCTGACACATGTTCACTGTATGGTCTACCATGTTTGGTCGACCTATTCATCAGCTGATGGACATCTGGGTCATGGCTGCCCTTTCGCCATTATAAATCCGGCTGCCGTGAACATGGCTGTACAGCGTTCCATATGGTCGTTTTTAATCCTCCCAGGAGTATAGATCTAAGAATGGAGCTACCGAACCACAGAACTGATGACCCCATCTTGAATCTCTAGGATTTGTCAAGGCTTTTCTCCAAAGCAGAGGGAGTGTCCCCTGGCTTCTCTGTCTCTTTGCTAATGTATGTTGCTACCTGTCTTTTGGATTGGACTATCCTAGTGGGTGTGGAGTCTTGATTCACTGTGCTTTCGATTTGCATCTCCACAGGGGCTGTCCATATGTGTGGGCCACAAGTATAGCTTCTCTGGGGAAAAGTCTGTTCAAGTCATTAGTCGTTCAGAATTTTAGTTGGGTTGTTTGTCTTCTTGGTGCTGGATGTTAAGGGCTCTTCGGGGCTGGCAAGGTAACTCTGAGGTAGAGTGCTTGCCTAGCTAGCACGCATGAAGCCTTGATTCAGTTACTAGCACTGGGGAAAAAAGTTTTGTTTTTGTTTTTAAGTGTCCTGGGTGGAAGTCTATCATCTAGGATATGATTACAAATAGTTTCAACCAAACTCCAAACTTTTTGTTTTTATTGATGGTGTCTCTGAATACAAAGGCTTTTACTTTTAATAAAGTCTAATTTATCTATCTTGGCTGTATTTTGATAGTAAGAGGAAAAATAAATATTTTTTATTTCAAATTATTTAAATTTTTGAAAATATTTCCATTTTAGGTTTGTGGCTGAGTTCCTATAACAGCAACAACAAAGAGATGAACAGATAAGTTTATTTACTGTGATTTTTACATTATTACAGACAAGAAGAATCAAAGACATAGGGGAAACCAGAGTATTTTATGCTGCTATTTGCCAGGGTGTGGGTAGCTGTGGGGACTGGGATGGATGAAGGAGTTGTAAGCCAAGGGTGATGAACTGAGAGGACCTGCAGGGCCTGTGCCTTCAGATTCTTTCCTGTGTCTTTACAGCTCCTGAGACAATAGTCTCTTTTACTCCACATGTAAGGAGGATATTTCTTCTTGTTTGAGGCAGGATTTCTTTATGTAGCCCAGGCTGGTTTTAATTGTTGATACTTCCTCCTCTGTCTCCCAAGTCTTGGGATTATAGCCCTGTATCAGGTTGCGGGTCGCATGACCACTCAGGGAGAAGATTGGAGAGACCTTGTCATCTCTCAAACGCCAAGATTCCATATTTTAGGCTATAGTATTAGACCTAAGAAACCATTAGTCCAAGGAAATGAGGGAAGACTGTAGGAGGAGGTCTGTTCTCAGTGGGAATCACCTGAGCTGCCATGATTTTGTTTCTCCAGGTTTAGAGCTGGAGCTGATTTGATGGCCGACCTGTAACTTGCCCTAAATGCCTGGTTACCATCAGAATTCGCTTGAACTGTTGCGACATGCAGGAGCTGCAATAGAAAAAGTAGAAATAAAACCACACAGCTCCCATCCCCCACCCTTGGGGCAGCCCAGCACCTGGAATGCTGTCTTCAAGAACTTTCCCTCTCACTAAGGCGGTTCTTGAAGGCCGGTTTGGACAGCAACCTTAGTAAATCGTGCAGGCCCTCTAGGCTTGGGCACCAGGGTTCCAGGAACTTAGTGACTCACCTTGGGCTGCAGTGGAATTGTCAGGGGACACCTGCTCTCAGCACTAGGAAGGGGGAAGCTTATCTAGACGGTCTGACCTAATTGGCCTGGGAGAGCTGGACTTCATTAGTTTTAAGGCTTCTGGGAGTCTGAGTGTCCACCCTCAGGTGGATCAGTGTATAGGAGGAGAAGGCTCCAGGGTCATTGCCTTGGTGGAGAACATCTCTAAGTGAAGTAAGGCACGATAGAGGAAGGAGCGAGAGTCCTAAATGCTGACCTTCCCCGTCTTGCTATCCCTTTATTTGCCGCGAAACCCTGTGAGATCCCGCAGGAGTTCCTTGTGGAGCGGAAAAGTATTTGACGTCGCCACCTAGCGGCCAGTGTTGAGATAAACGTTTCCGAGGGGCGTTTAGTGTACAAGAGGCGTCCTTTGAGAAAGAGTGAACAGGTTTAAAGACTGGTGATGGGAATGGTATTCTTAGTTGGTAGTATACTTGCTTAGAAAGCAGGAAGCCCTAGGTTGATCTCCACTGCGCACTGTGTAAACCTAACTTTGGTGGTGCTCGTCTAAAACCTGTCACTGGTGAGGGGGATTTGAAGTGCAAGGCCATGCTTGGCCACGTAGCGAGTTGTACAGGTTAGTGTGGTCCGTCTATTTGAGACCCTGTCTCAGAAAATCTAAACTGAACTGGAAATGGAGGCTCACTGACACCCCCCCGCCCCCCCAGAAGAGACGCAAACAGGAGAGGCTGGGTTCCAGGCAGAACAGCTCTGCGCACCCTCGGGGCTAACAGACAAACAACTTGAGGAAGGAGCTGCCTTTCACATATCTGGGGAGGTGCGTGGATTATTCCAGGTGTTTAGTGCCCCAAGGATCAGCAACCTGTTCTGATCAGAAAGGGCTTCTGCGTGGGCCAGCAGCAGTAGGAGCAGTGGTTTGGCCATGGAAGGAAACACCTCCTAAGGCACAGGGACTCCCGGTGATGAATCTGAGTTAGTGGCTGCTTCTCATACCGATAGTCTCTGCTCCGGCCAGATAAGAGCCCAGAAAGGACTTCAGGGCTGGGCTGCTCCAGGGTCTCACTAGCAGGACAGGGAAGAAGGCCGGTTAAGGAGAGAGAAAGGGTGTGTTGTGAGCTTGAGGAGGGGCAAGGATAGAGGTGATTCTTTCATTAAAATAGCTCTGCATTGATAGACCGGATTTGAGAGTCAGTGTTGTTGAAGGGAAGGCCTGGAAGTCCCTATTAGAATTGTGCCTTTGTTTGCTAATATGAATGTTATTTTAGCCGCTCATCTCTGGTCCTTTAGCCCCAAACACACCCACCACTTCAAGGAAGGCGAAAAATTTCCAAAGAACACAGTTTGGCAAACATTGACCAGGAAGAAAGTCCCCAGTGCTGTTCCACAAGGCTCTGCCAAGAGTCCTTTCAGGTAGACTGAGAAAATCCCTCCTGTCCACCGATCCAGTTGATAGGGCATGTGGACCCAGGCAGGATGAGAACAGAGTTGGTGATGGACCCAAAGGAAAAAAAAAATAGTTCAAAGAATTATATACATCACAAATGTGAACTGAAGATGCCAAACTTGGGCTTAAATTGCAAAGTCAAGAGCACAGCTGGGTACTATTTACTTGCACCATGGAGACTGAGTTCTGGGCCTTGTGCTTGCTAGGCAAGTGCTCTACGATTGAGCTCCATCTCCAGTCCTTAGTGTTACCATCGCGCCCCATTCAACAATGGGGGCATAAACTCGCCTACAGTCTGGAAAGATGGCTCAGTCGTTAAGAGCACTTGACCGTTCTTCCAGAGTTTCTGAATTCAATTCCTAGCAAACACATGGTGACTCACAGCCATCTGTAATGAGATCTGGCGCCCTCTTCTGGCCTGCGGGCATGCACACAGACAGAACATTGTATACATAATAAATAAATAAATATTTTTTTAAAAAATAAGCTCGCCTACAGGTTCGATAACTTGCCTAAGATCATCAAGGTGACAGAGAATAAATGGGGACAAGGCCTCTTTAGGGTCTGCTAATTATGACCCAGGCAGAGCCTGACCTAGAGCACTGAGTTCAATCCTTTCTGAGCTAGCAGGGGATGCTTGGGGCATGGCTGCAGGAAGTTTCTTTTAGGGTGGAATAGGAGCGTTAGTGGCTCCCTCATCTCAGGGACCGTTCAAGGTGCGGCTGGAAGACCCTGCTGGCATCAGAGATAGGTCCTGGGAAAATAGCTAAGGCCACTTGTCCTCTGCAGTTCGGTAGTACTTCCAGAACTGCCCCCATTGCTGTGTGTGCTATGTGTACGCGCGGTTGTTATTTGGTACACACGTACATGGGAGCCGGAGGCTAATTGTTGGGTGTCTTCTTCATTCTTCCCTGTACTTTTTGAGACAGGGTTTCTTATTCGTCCTGGAGCTCATGGATTAGGTTAGACAGGCTGGGCAGTGAGATCTAGGGTCAGATCCTTCTGTCTCTCCTGCCCCAAGACTGGGATGGCAGGCACTGTACCCAGTTTCTTATGTGTGGTTTGAGGATCTCATCTCAGGACCGCAGGCTTGCATGGCAAGCTCTTTAATGCCTGAACTGTCTCCCCAGCCCCTTGGGGAGTTTTCAAAGTCCTTGTGATGTGGGAGAACAGGACATGTGACGGAGGAAAAGAGTACATCAGCTACACTACTTTGGGTTTCTCCTATGATACAAATTTACTCCTAAGTTCTGGGGCCTGGGACAGATGCCACACAAATGTTTAGGGTTCTCCCTGCAGCTGATCATCACAACTTTGGCATTATTGTTCATTTGTGTTTATGATGTAGGGATTGGGCCTTTTACCTGACCTGGATGTTCAGTTGCTCATAGTAAGACTGAAGACCCCATGCTGTTCTAAATGGGGTCACATGCCCTGACCCACGGTTCACTTTGGGATGTGGTTTCAGATCTGGGAGGATTAACTTTGGGGTTAGAGAACCGTAACCACTAGATGCAGAGAAGTCTCCTCTACACAGAGGAAGACCAACTCAAGCTATCAAGTTAACCTTTCTGTGCCTCAGTTTTCTCATTTAGTAAGGAAGGGCTGGGCAGGAGACAAACTTGCTCAGGCAGTGTCCAGTGCTACCTTCTGCATATGGGAAATACTCAGTGGCCATGGTCCTGCTTCCTGGTCCTTCTTGGCACAGATGGCGCCGGTTCCCAGGCCCCCGATTTGAAGGTCAAGACCATTTGCCTCCCAGGGCTCTGGCTTTGGAAGGCTTCCCAGGAATCCTTGAGCTGAGCATTCTCTTGTCAGCCAGGGTGAGACTTTGCTCCGGGCTTCCAAAGTAAACGAGTTTCATCTTAAACACAAGAAATCAATCTTTGCAGCCGAACTGTTATTCCAACATCGATTTGGCATAAACTTGGTGAGGAAATGGGCTAATAAATACTTGCAAAGGTGATAAACACTAGGGAGAATTGTCTTGGAGTGGCTAGACAGGTGGCTGCTGGGCGGCTGAAGTCGGACAGTCAATTCCGTCTTCTCACCTGAGCCTCTGCTCCCACCCCAACCCCTTATTAGCTGCTGGATGGGCTACGGCTGCAGAGAGCTCGCAGGGCTTCTTAGTCTGTGGTGGGTTTGGGGAACAAGAGGAGGCTCCAAAGTCTTCCTGTGACTCTCTGTTGCCGACACCACCATGTCAGCGTATGGGAGGCCTGGTCCTCTTCAGGCCTTGCTTCTCACCACCAGCTTTAGTGTGAGTCCAGGCCTGGGTGTTTATGGGCAGGTAAATTAAGCTCCATGCGTCTGTTTGAGCACCCGAAACAAAATACCCTTTCCCTCAGGTACTCCTTGTACAAGATTCTGGCACAGTGTGGTCCATGGTCACTGCCCTGGCACGTGGCATCTCTGAGAACGACCACATGTCAGAGTTAAAATAGACACTGTCCTCAAGGTTTTCAGAACATAGAGGGCACTGAATAAGGGTTGCTGCTATTCTGGGGCTACATCAAGGGGCTTGGGGGTTACTCACAAGACCTGCGCTTTGCCTTTCCTTAGTATACTGTGTTCTATGACCAACTCTGCTGGAGCCATTGCTGAGGATCCATTGTTATCCCTGAATCCCTGGATCCCCTGACTTGCACCTGCTCCTGATTCTTAGTCTTAGAAGTCCCTCCCCCCCCTCACACCCCAAGGTGGCAGACCAGGAAGCAGAAAGCAGGCTTGGAACTGGGGCCTGGGTTGTTACCTTCAAGGGTCTATTTCTAGTGATGTACTTCTTACAACCAGCACCCGCCTTTTAAAGGTTCCAAAGCCCCTGAAGTAAGACTGTACTCCGGGGAACACGTGTGCAAAACGCAGTCCTCAGTTTTGAACAGCGCCTTGCCCATTCCCGGGTGTAGGTGCTGCATTAGCTGACTTTCTCATTGCTGTGGCAAATACCCAATAAAGGGACCTTAAGGAGGAGAGGGCTTATTCTGTCTCAGAGTTTGAGGCTGCAGCCCATCATGATGTGGAAGGCACAGCTGCCTGAGTGGGAGGCAGGAGCTGGTCACTTCTGCAGGCGTCAGGAGGCAAAGAGAGACAAATGCTGGTGCACACCCCACTCTCTTCTTTTTCTTCAGTCTGGGAGCCCAGCCCATGGAATGGTGCCATGTTCATGTAGGATGGAACTTTCTACTTCGATTAACCCAAATCAAGACCCTCCCAAAGGGACATGTCTAGATGTTTGTCTCCTAGGTAATTCTAAACCATGTGAAGTTGGCCATTAGTCGTCACATAAGCCATCTGCATTCTTTGCCTATGGTTCCTTCCATCTTCAAAGCTGGCAGCTACATGCCTCCCCCTTTCGCTCCTCGTGCCTAGTATCTCCTTCCTTGACTCTAACTGCCCTGTCTCCCTCTTCCAAATGTGTGTGTGTGTGGGGGGGGTCTTATTTTCTTTTCCTTTTGCTATGATAAAATGCCCTGACTAAAACTTCTAGAACTGTGTGTTAGCTAGGATAAGTCGCATTAGCTGCCATAACACTCAGTCCCCAAAACTTGGTGACTGAAGAAAATAAGGGTTTGTAAGATGAGCCAGTAATAAGTCTCTGTTTTCTTAAGTGACTAAGCTTTTGGGGGCTGGGTGTTATTGCAGCTAACGCTACTTATCCTAACTAACACACAGTTCTAGCTTCTTTCCCAACACTCATACCAGTCAGGTTTCGCCACCAGTGATAATTATTTTGTCTTACTTTTTCTGCATTTTAATTGATACTCAGAAATCAAATTGAGTTTTTTCCTTTTCAATTTCAGGCCCATTTAGTTCCCAGCATTTTCCCATAGTTCCAAAACGGGCCCTCCATTTACCAAATCTGTTTCCTGGTCCATGTTTTTGGGGTTCGGTACATGGAGCCATTCCAACCTTCAGCTTTCTGCTTTCCAACTGCTACCTTCTGCTAAGCATCTTTAGGCCTCCTTCTCCACTTCCAGCCTCCACCTCCCTCATGAGGTTTCTTTATGACACAGGCCGCTCTCGAGGCCCCGTGGCCGGTCATCCTCATCTACTTAGACCATGACACCCTATACAGACAAGTTTGGCAGAGCTGCCATATACGGGCTGTTCATGCATGCTTCAGCATTGCCAGAGCATAAATTTCCTTTCGTTTTTCATTCCACTCTTGAAGCTAAGCTCAGATGCCCTATAACTCCTCAGAGTCCAGTCTGGTTGCCGTAGAGATCTGTCCCCTGTGCAAATCTGGGAGCATCGCTTGCAGATCTAACGCCCTTCTACCTGTGGAATGTTTTCCCAGGACCTCCAGAACCAAGGGATCCCCACCCCCATGGGAGCTCAGCAATTGGAGATGGTGCATTAGGATTTGGGGGATGAGGGATGGTAGCCTTCAAGGGGCTTTACAGCAGGTTCTACTTGCATACTCTTGCATGAACAGAGGGGTGGTTTGGAAGGACCAGGGGGTGCACCCTGCCCTGCCTGCATTGCCTCCTTGCACCCCTTTAGTGGGTCTCTGGTGGCCTTGAGACATGGATGGGGTTGCGGTACACGAGACTAAGAGCTCTTGCTAGCAGGGTGAGGTTTTTCTTGTCTTGGAACATATGCTACAAGCTCCACTTTGTGAGGCCTACTTGGGCATTTTTGCAGCTTCTTGGGAAAAGATTACAGTGGGGTGAGGTGGGGTGGGGGTGGAGAACAGGATGGGACCACACAATTGAAAAGGTGCCCCCTTCAGGCCAAGCTCAGTAGGTGCACTCCAGCGGCGCAGCCTCTGACAGAGAGCTAACACTTGGTTCAGATAGTTAACCTGCTCCCTCTTTTTTAAAAAGGCATCATTGCAGAATGACACGTACACTGTGAATTCACGCAACTTAAATATATGGTTCAATGGAAAAAAAAAATACGTTTCTAGTCACCCAGAAGTTGTCTGATGTCTCTGTCAAGTCCATATCTGCACCTAGGCTGCTAGAGGTGAGTATTGAAAGACTGGTCATACGGATTCCTCGAACAAGTTTTGGAGCTGTTTATAAACAGTCCCCAGGCGCATGTCCTCTGCATACAGGTTCTTTTGCTCAACATTACGCCTGCGAGATTCATTTGTAGTTATTGTATGGATTTTTAACTTACCGGGAAACACTTTATTATGTACTGTATACAATGCAATCTGTCACCTTCTGTTTACCCATCTTTCTGTTTGTACTTGTTCTCTCCTCCCCCCCCCCCCGTTTGGGACAATTATAGACAGCAATTTCTCCACATAGGACTTCTGTTCTGTGCCTGCTGTGTCCTATTGTGCTGCGGTCCTGGCCATCTGTCCTGCTCCCCTCTCTCTGTGGGCACCTGTTTGGCTGCTGTGGCATAGGGTATTTGGCCTGGGCTTGTGATAGTGCTGGAGGGGGGTCTCACACTACCTTGGAAGACCTCAGGTAACTCCGGCAACTTTAGCCTGGGTACAACCCTGGGGATGTGGTGTGCTTGTTTCCCCGGTTTTACTGCTGCTGACATGTGTTGGCCCCCTTTTAGCACTGGGTGGTCTTGCCTCGCTTTCTCTCCACCTGCATCCCTTGGCTGTCAGCCAGTTATGAGGCTGCTTCTCTGTCTCCAACCGGCCTTCACGGATGCTTCCGGAACTGGGAGAGTTGTCAGAGACAAATCTGAAAAGCCAGAACCTTAAGACAGGCAGCTCTGTGGGAGCATGTTGGGGGACACATTCTCAGCTGTCTTCCTGAGAAGGTCTGAGTGTAGTACTGTCTGTCAGTATTAACAAGCATGGGTGTCCTTAAATGCTTTTATCTTCATATATGTGTGTGTGCTCTAGTATGTGCATTCAAGAATATAAGCATGCATTTAATTTGTATGTTGTCATAAAACATTCTTTTCTAGCTGGCCATGATGGCGCATGTCTATAGTCTCAGAACCCAGGAGGCTAAGACAGGCAAGTCAAAGGCCAACCTGGGCTATATAACAAGAGCCAGTCTCAAGGAAACAAACCAAAACAACAACCAGAGTGAGGATTCTCCTAAACTGCGTGGCTTTGTTTTAAAGGTATCTCTTGGGTCCATCTCTGTCCACTCCAGGATCTCGGCTAGCAAAATACAGCTAGGCAGAGAAATGATGGAAGATATAGAGCACAGGTCATACCTCCATGTTTATTCTGCCTTTGACCATGGCATAGTCATAGGCCACAGACACCTTAGCTCCTATTTGGATAGGGTCTGGGGGCCCGCTCAATGCTGTAGGGTGCTAAAGACCTTGAGATGGATGGGGAATATCTGTTGACCATGCATGGGAACAAATATGAGTTATAACATTTTATTTTTAGCTGTGTTGATCTTGAGAATACGCCTCTCCATGCTCCAGCGCTTCAAAGAAGCAGTCTCAAGTTGCGATGGCCAATATGGCAACCACTGTGGCCACGGAGTGCTTGGAATATGAGACCAGCTTTCGTTTCATTTTATTATTTAACATTTAAATTCAAATTGCCATGTGACAAATGGCTGTGATATAAAATCCACCACTGGAGGACAGCACTGGATGGCTTTAAGCCCCACACACAGAGAAAACCTTGGTACAATACAATTTAGTGTAAAAAAAAAAAAAAAATTAAAGCTTTGGTTGGTCTTTCTTTGTCCCCCACATCTATTTTCTTTTTTCTATTGGACCATGGATGCCAAGCCTGGGAGAGGCTGACCTTCTTAATAGGGAACACTGGAGGGCAGCAATGGGCATTTCCTAAATGCTCAATTGCAAGAGATTTCCCAAATCCCCTGGCAGTGTTTTGCTTGTGGCTGAGGGCCAGCGGCCTGGGGGCGGGGGCAGCAGGAATGCCAGAAAGCTGTGTTTGCTGAGCTCGGTCCTTTCCCCTGAGCTTGGCAGCAGGGTGGGGAGGTATTAAAAGGTGGGGCTTGGATGTTTTACAAACAAGTTCAAGTTCCCTTGTCTGTTGGCCTCTGTCGCAGTTGGGCTGTCAGCTGCTCAACCAGGTTTGAAAAAGAGGGAGGGAGGAATAAACAGCCCCGAACACGGAGTCGGGAGACCCAAGTGTGAAGTCCAGCTTGTGTGTCTGCCGGCTGTGAGACCTTGTACAAATTGCATGGCAGTCCGAGGTCCCTGGGCTTCTCTGCGACAGATCATGACTTGGTGCAAGGAGCTGCAAAACATGAAGTCATCTCCTTTTGGTTATTCATTGAGATTGTGTTGGTCAGTTGTTCATCTCCTTAAAGAAAACCATAGCATAATCAACTTAAAAAGAGTAAAAGACTTCCTTAGACTCCTGGTTTTGGAAAGTCCAGCCCATGATTGATGGGGTCAGTTGCTTTGGTCCCACGGTGAGGCAGCCCATCATGATAGGAGCATGTGGCAAAGTCAGCGTACTTCCCTCATCAGCCAGGAAACAAAAAGAGAATGGGGGTGGGGTGGGGATGAATTGAGCAGTCTCCTCCAGAGGCCCACTCATCCCCAAGGGCCTAAAGACCTCTCACGAAACCCCATTTCTTGGAGGCCCCTTACCTTTCAACTGAACCATCTGGGGGACCAAACCTTTAGCACATGGTGTTTGGGGGATATTCCGGATGGAAACTTCAGCAGGCCAGAGTAGCAATGCCCCTGATTAACAGGACTATTGAGTTCAGGCCAGATGAGGAGGCAAGGCCATTTATCTAGATCATGTAGCCTAGTCAGAGGCAGAGCCAGGGTTCAAACCCTGGTATGTCTGCTACCAGTGCCTGTGCCTTTTCTGCCTTACTTGGCTTCAGGCACGGACCCTGGAGTCCTCGAGCAGATAGGACAGAGGTGGCAACAGCAAGGAGGAAGCAGGACCGCAGGACCAGGTGCATCCAGCCACACTGAATGCCAATCAGCTGCTCGGACAGGTGAACTGAGGGATCCCAGGGTCCTCACCAGGGGTGGTTCTGCTTTCAGCTTCAGCGCTCGTGTGAGGATTATGCAGGAGTCTCATGATGAGAGCATCTCCACAGCAGGTCATCCGTCCATATTACAAAAGCAATAGGAAACCTGTCAGGACAGAAAGCACAGGGTTGGGCATAAATGGGAAGGGATGGGGTGCAAGACCCCACAGTTCCTAGATCCAGCCCAGAAGAGCGCCTGACAACCGAAGCTAGCTATGATGGGCGTCTCTGTCCAGGTCCCCTCTCCAGGCATGGGCCCATTTCTTGGTAGCTGAAATGACCGCCCAGTGGACATTGCTGTCAGCTAGTAGACACTTGTAGTTTCTAGATGCAAGACTGTGGTAAGTGATGACTGACTCAGTGGTAATAAGGGCCTCCTTGTCTCTGTTCGGAGCCTCCCCAATTCCCTTAGGACTGGCCAAGACCTCAGTGGCTGCTACATTGAGGGTCGGCTCCTCCCTCTAGCCAACTCTGTCTTCCCCACTTTCTCGTAAGAATCTGGTGCAGGACACTTTCCAGCATCAATCCCAGAGTGGTTCCTAAGGAACCCCCTCCAAGACTTGGCACATCTTTGTAAAAACCTGGCATCTTTTCAACACCCGTGCCCCATTGTCTTCGAACATCTGGATCCCTTGACAGCTGAGAATTCCATAGCGAAATGGGCTTTCCAGCTGTGGCTCGTGGCTGAACGTCTGCTGTTTGCTGAGCAAGTCCCTGGGTAATTTGGATACTGTTGCGGCCACCTCAGATGTTGACATAAAACAAGGACAGACAGAGAGAAGCACATTCTAGTTAAATAATCAAACCAAATCCAAGTGCTCATACACCACAGCTGCTTGGGGGAAGCAGCTTCAGCTTCTCGCCTTCCTCCAACTGGGAGCCTTCTGGCTTTTCTAAACCCGTGTTTGTCTTCTGGTTTTCCTGTAGAAGAGAAGACATTGGTCTTTATCTTCTAGTGGGCCAGTTCAACCAATAAAGACATTTTTGTCATAAGATGAGGTTGTCCCTTCATCTCCCCTACCAACACCCAAGTGACTTATTCTGTTTCGGAGAGCTTGCGGACACACCGTGTTCTTCAGAGTGAAATTTAAAATCTTCAGTGTGGGATTCTGGGGCAGGATCCATAGTTCCCTGACTTCCTCTCAAGACAGTTCTTTTCTCCTACAAACTCCAGTCCGAACAAATCACCTAACATTTTCTTTAACATCCTGCTTGTTTGTGTCTGCGTATCAGTGAAGAAGTGGATCTCTCTCTATCCCTTGTTGGTTTTCCATATTTATTCATTCCCACACACAATAATACAGAACAACCTTAAAAACTTGCATTTGAAAGTTCTCATGGAAGACTCCCATCCCGCCCCAGGCCCCTGTGGCTAGGAGCTGTTCCTGACATCTGCTCTAAATTTTGCTTCTCCACTTTACCCAAGCTGCTCTTGTTCTAGGACGGCACTGAACTGCAGCAGCAGAAGTAATCTGAGGAGTTTATATTAAATAAGAAAACTTCGGGGGGCCAACAAGATGGCTCAGAGGGTCCAGGCGCTTGCTGCCAAGTCTGATGACCCGAGTTTGATCCCCGAAACCCTGTTCCCTGGAACCCACATGGTAGAAAGAGAGAACTGACTGCTGCCAGCTGTCCTCTGACTTCCACATGCTTGTAGGAGTACATAAGCACGTGTTTGCACACACACACACACACACAAACAAATATGGGAGAGAGAGAGAGAGAGAGAGAGAGAGAGAGAGAGAGAGACAGGAAGTCACACATTTCTGCTTACCTTTTCACCAGTCTCTGCCTGCCAGATGATTTCAGGACAAAGAGGAGCAGAGCTGCCCTCAGTGAGTCAGGCAGGGCTCTCCTGGCTAGGCAGCACACGCTCTGATTATGCCTTCTCCACTCAACCTTCTTCCTAACACTGCTGCGACCCTTTAATACAGTTCCTCACGTTGTGGTGACCCCCAGCCATAAAATTATTTTTGTGGCTACTTCAAAACTGTAATTTTGCTACTGTTATGAATCATAATGTATATATCTCCTACGCAGGATGGTCTTAGGCGACCCCTGTGGAAGGGGACATTCGACACTCAAAGTGGTTGCGACCCGCACATTGACAACTGCTGTTCTAGGACCTTCCCCGAAGTTTCTACCTTTAAGACAGATTTGGATCCAGCCACTGCTTGCTCCCAGGCCGCAGAGACCATTCTCTGTCTCTTCTCCCTTTCAGCATAACAGGAAAATGTACAGACAGCGGGCATCATAAACTGTGCACTTCTCTCCCCCCTCCTACCACCATCCCCTGTTCTTGCAGTGTCTATGACTGACCTGTTGGATGTCCATGAAGGAGGGGAGGAGGCTTAGGATCCATGCCAGGGATGCAATCCGTAGGTACCAGGACTGGGCAGGGGCAATGGCTTAACTGTGGTCGGTGCAGTCTCCATCAAGAGATTGAGTTAGGACAGGGCCTCACATCCCTCTACTGATTGGTATTGTCACAGGCTCCTTTGGAAGGAGATGTGACTTGAACACAGCTGTTTTGTGTAGCTGATGGCTGAGGACTGTCTCCTGGCAGAGGCCAGTCACTGGGGACGGAGGGATTTTGGTTCTGAAGCAGGGGCACGTCACAGTATCTCCCGCCCACGTATTATATATTTCTCACAGAACTCTAAGGAAGCAGATCTCAGTGTTTTATAAAATAGACACGGAGACAGAGAGGAGTTTCTACAAGTCATTCATTCAAGGTCACGGTGACAGTGTGCAACGGAGCCCTCATCCTTCTGGAGGTGCCCCGCCATCCCTTCTTGCAAAGATGCTCGGTGTTTCCCCATAGCATTGTAGAATTAAAAGGCAGAGACACCAGGGGCTGGGGACATAGCTCATGGGCAGAACACTTGTCTAGTCTGAGTAGAACCTTGGGTTTGAGTCCCGGCACTGAAAAAAAAAACCGAACTTACAAACTCCAAACATTTGTCAGACTTGATTAAAAGCAGGGCTGGAGGCTTGAAGTCTGAGCAGCAGGTACCTTGAGAGGGCACGAGCAATCTGCAAATGCAAACCTTAGGATTAGCTATCAGACTTTATTTAGACAGACGAGAGAAGTGCTCCAAATATTTACATACCAGTTACCATGAAATTCAAGTTAAATCTGTATTTATTCTGTATTGTGTCATCGTAAAGTTGATTTTCTGTCCGAGTATCTTTCCTAAGGGGGCGAGGCGCTTTCCTAAAATATTGAAAGGTTTATTTTAATAGTTCCAAGGACCGTAGACTTTTACATTGGAGACCGTGAATATCTGTTACAGACACTAAATTTATTAGACTGTTTGGAGAAAACTGTGTTTGTTCACTTCAAGTTGCAAACTCTGATTTTCATAAGAGGTTGAGTCCGCTCACCAGCTCTGGGAAAATGAGCCCGCCCGGGCCTCGCTCTAATGAGCCCAGTCAACACAAAGCACTGTGTTGATTCTCAATTAGGGGCACAAATGAAGCCATTTGTCCTCCCAGGAAGATGAGTTTGCAGGAACAATAAATGAGTGACTAGAATGAAAAACTTGAAACAGCATGGAGTCTTGCTCTCTTGTAAGGGCGGTCAGAGCTGTGCTGAATGGAGCCCCTGAAAATGGTGCTAAGTGCAAACCCAGGGTCCTTGCCAGTCCTATTATTAAGACAGTTTGGTTTGGGGGTGCTATGGGTTGAAATATTTCCCCACACATGCAGCAAAAAAATTACGCTGGAATCCTAATTCGCAAAACTCCGGGATGTGACATTGTTGGAGACTGGTATCTTGGGGCAGGAACCAAACTAAAATGAAGTTGTTGGGGGGTGGGCTCATCCTGCATGTCTGTATACAGAGGGGCTGTTTGGACACAGACCCGTGTACACAGAGGGCAGGTGAGGTAGCAATACACATAGTGGGGCGACAAGCCAAGAAGAAAAGCCTGGAGTACATGCTTCCATCCCAGCTCTTGGAAGGAACCAGCTAGAACAGCACCTTGATTTCAGATTCTCTGCCACCAAAATGGAGGCAATAAGTTCTTGTTTTGAAAGCCACCCGTTTGCCGTCCTTGGTTTGCACTGCCTTTGTGTGTTAGTTACGTTTCTCATTGCTGCGGCAAGACATTTGATGCAAACAGCTTACGGGTGATGATTTCTTTCATCTCACGAGGTCTCAGCCCATTGTGTGGAAAGGATGGGAGAGCAGGAAGTTCATGGTGGTGTCTGCTTGCTTGGTAGACTGCCCACACCACCAAGAAACCGGAGACAGAGTACAGCAGGGACCCATCCCTGCTGACCTCTTTCTGTCAGCCAGCCTCTGCTTCCTAAAGTTTCCAGAATGTCCCCAAATAGGGTCACCCACTGAGGAACAAGGATTCAAAACCCAAGACGACAAGGGACAGGTCCGAGCCTGATTTCTCTCTGTATTTCAGTGCTCTGTGTTTCGGGAAGCCACTCCATTCTCCTCGTCCAGCATTTCCTGCCACTTCCTGATGGGAGTCCAAGCTGCCACAGGGACTTTCTGGAAATCCATGTAACACCTCTCTCACCCCTATTCTCTTGGCGGTCTTTCCTGCTGGTGGTGACATTGGTAGTAGCATTGCTGATCACAGAAAGGCCCTGTACCTGCTAGTGAGGCTCGTCTCTTCCCACTCTGCTTCTCTGTTGCTTCTTTGATAAGATCTTGCTACAGAGTCCAGACTGACTTTGAACTAGCGATTCTCCCGCCTCAGCCTCCTGAGAGCTGTGGGTGTTACTGTGCCTGGTGCACTTGCTCTCTCTTCTCTTCTCCCTCATTCACCTGCTTGCTCACCTACATCTGTAGGTGACACGTCCCCTCCAGTCCCCCTTTCGTGTCTGATGACAGCTACCCCCACACTAGTGCAATGTGCCTATCCACAGGTCCCCTCCTGCCCATGACCTTGTGAGTGTAGCCACAAAGACAGGCTGTTCAGTGCCAGCAGCACCGGAGGGAGGCTCTGGCGCCGGTCCACCTGTCGGGTCTGAGATTCATTTTCTTTCTAGGTTCTTGTTCTTTCTTGGGTATCATTTTTAAAATGAAAATTGGCACCAGGTTGATGATAGCAAAATCTGGAAAGTGAGAAAAGGAATTCATTTTTCACTGGTGAGCCAGGAAAATGCTTTAAATATAAGCTGTGGGTGCAATTGGGAAGTCGGGCGTTGTAAGCGAGAGCTCCCTGTGTGTGTGTAAATCAGTGAATTCCAGCTCAGGGGTTTTAGGATATGGCTGTGGACTGGTGTGGGCAGGTGTATGTGGGAACAGAGGGGTCTGCCTATGGGAAGATGTGTGCTCACCTATGTTGATTGTATGTGTGTACACAAACATTGTTGTGCATGTGATGGAGCAAAAGTGTACACACGTGTTTGTAAGTGTGTGTACATAGATGAGCATGTGTGTATAGTGATATTGGCTTCTCAGTAAGCAAGGGAAGGAGTTACAGTGGTACTGTCCTTAAGCAGTTGGTAGCTGGGCCACTGTTCTCACTTTTCTGCCATCATGGGTCTTCTGGATTCCAGAGTGAGGGGACCCTCAAGTCTCCCAAGATTTGCCCTGTCTCTCTATCCTTCCTCAGGATCTGCTCCAGCTCCGCTCCAAGTCTGTTGCATTCCCAGTCTACAGTGAGCAGCCTGGGCCAACTTCCTCAGCTTCCTGGTGAGCTGTGTCCAGCCTGCTGGCTCTGACCCGAGCACACTGTTTCTGCCGAGAGCTTGGGAATACATGCGTGATCCCTTTGCCAGAACCAGGCTGCCAAACCTTTTCCACTTTGCAAGTGCTAGTCTACGGGAAGAGAGAGCACCCAGCTCACTCATACCAGCCTGCTCCTTTGGCGGCCTAGGCCAAGCCCAGCTGTGCCCTGGGTCTGGCTTCCACACGCCACAAAATCCCATCATCCCCAGATATTCTGACGGTTGGCCATAAGCTTGATTTATCCAAGCGACCTGACACCCTCTCCCGTGCGCCTTATTTTCTCTAGGTTTTCAGTTTAGAGAGAGGGTTCCTGAGAGAGTTCCATAGCCTCAGCATGTCTTCAGAAGACAGGGCTGACATTGCTGGTGGAGCCCAGGGAGGGAGGATTTGTGTCAGCCTCATGAGTCTGCTGACTTCCTCACCTTAGCCCTCAAGCCCCCAGCCCCCAGCTTCACGTCACTGTCACCTCTCCCCTCACTCAGAAGGAGGCCGCTCTATCAGAACACTCCACACAGGAGTGTGTGGGGGGTCTTATTAACAATAGAAACTCATTCCTCGTGTTTCTGGAGACAGTCGAAGATCAAGTTCAAGACAGTGCCTGGCGAGGTCCAGCTTCCTGCTCCATAGGAGGCTGCCTGCTTGGGATGCTCGCAGAGCAGAATGGCGGGTTGTCATGTCTGTCACGGGCATCTCTCGATGGCTAATTTATGTGAGAGAGCCCAGGCTGCTGTAGGCAGTGTTATTCCTGGGCACATGGTCCCTGGTTGTATAAGAAAGCTACCCGAGTGAGCCATGAGGATCAAGCCAGTAAGCAACATTCCTCCATGACCTCTGCTTCAGTTCCTGCCTCCAGGTTCTAGCACTGAGTTCAACCCCATTGACCTCTGCTTTTTGCGTAAAGTTTGATGTTAGCAGACAGCTCTCAGGGCATGTGGCTTTCCACCCAGTAGGCAGGGCTTCTCCCTGCGTTCATCCAACGGAGACCCACAGGGCTAGCCGGGGGAAGTAGGAGGGGACTGCTCCTTCCTGCCCTCCAGAAACTCACAGCTTACACAGAGAAGCAGCTGGACAGAACACGGTTAAAGCTATGGAAAGGCAGAGACAGCCACAGCTGGAGGGAGTGATCCAGATGTCGCATGCATGCCTTAAGAGGGCGGCAAAGGGAGGCTGAAGCTGGCTGTTGGTCCCTAGTTAGAGACTGAAAGCTTCCGTGCCCTTCCCAATGGTGCAGCCCCTTGCCTGGTTGAGCCTTGATTAGAGCAATCCCCATAACTCCCCCAGTCACAATAGCTATGGCCTTCGCAGGGTGTCAGAGAGGAATGAAAATTAGATGTGAGGGGTCCCTGACTGAGCAGGTTGCTATGGCAAGGAGGAGCCTGGGATTGCCAGGGCAGCTGTGTCACAAGGTCACCATGCCCCACTGTCCCCAAATCCCTCCCAAACAGTGGAGTGATTGGGCCTGACATGTTCACTTGCTGCCTGTTAAAAGTCCATTTTCTGGGCCCAAGCTGGAGCCTGCTGGGCAGGCTTGAGGGTCTCGCAGTGAAACAGCTGCCGCAGCCGCTGAACGCACAGCATAAATATTAGTCTCGCCCAGAATGAGGCTCAGCTGTGATTGTCTTTGGCTCAGGGATGCAGCTGGGCTGTTTGCCTACATTCCAACCCGCCCTGCCTTACTCTGGGGACGGTTCAGAATCCAGGCTGGGTGTTCGCTGACCTGAGTCCACTGGGGGATGATGGGAAAGAAGAAGTGTAGCACTGGGCAGATGAGCGGAGAGGAGAGTGTAGGGCTAGAGTTTCTCGGGTCCATCACCTCACCTACAGAATCAGACAGACTCACCCTCAGGAACACATCTCTTACCTGCACAGTAGGAGCTCAGTTTTAAAACCGGTTCCTTCTGGTTGAGCTACCAAGGGATTCTAGTGTGGCCCGGACTGGAGTGGCCATAGCCCAACCTGACTCCGCTGGAGTTGTTAAATCTGGGTGTGAGCCCTAAACATATCATCTCCACCATCATCGTCTGTGCCCATTGACTCCAGTGCTAGGATCATGGTGACAAACAGGACCGTCAGGGGTATAGTAGCAAGACAGATGAGAAATTCACTTAACAAAATAATGTTCGTTATAAGTGTTGTGAACAAACTTCATGGCAGGGAGTAACCAGAAACCCCTTGGCTTCGTCAAGGCAGTGACAGGTTTGAGCTGTGCCCCAGTGTGCTTTCTCCTGCTCTGATAAACACTATGACCAAAGGCAACTTGGAGAGGAAAAGGTTTATTTCAATTTACAGCTTGACAGTTCCTCATGAAAAGAGGGCAGGGCAGGACCTTGGAGGCAGGAACTGAAGCAGAGGCCGTGGAGGTACACCGCTTACTGGCTTGCTCCACGTGACTTGTTTAGCTACCTTTCTTATATACCCCAGGATCACCTGTCCGTGGATCGCACCACCCACAGTGAGATGGACCCTCGTAAATCATTAATTTGAAAATAAAAAAGAAATGCCTCATAGACTTGCCTACAGGACAGTCTGATATAGGCAGTTCCTTAATGGAAGCTCCATCTTCCCAGATGACTCTAGTTTGTGTCAACAAGAATCTCCAACCAGCACAGCCTGGGACCTTTGACCTTTGTAAATCTCAGGTTCTGAGTCAGTAAAGGGGTGATGGGGGTACCCTCATGTTGTAATGTATGCCGTGTGTGTGTGTGTGTGTGTGTGTGTGTTAGAAGCTGGGCCTCGGGGCCTCTGCAGTACTCTAAGGCAGTGTGGCCATTGGAATTAGTGACCAGTTTTTTTTTTCTATGGTCTCAGATCAGAGTTTCCCAAATACGTCTGTGGAAACTTGCTAAGCACAGATCCCTAAGCTGAGCACAGTGGCATCATCCTCAGTCTCAGCCTCGAGGCTCACTTGGGGTCAGGACTTTGAGACTAGCCAGAGGAGCAGGGCAAAATCCCACGTCAAAAGGTAAAGATTCCCAGGCATACAGCTCCCCACAGAGCTTCAGGAGAGAGGCTGGCTCCCTGCAGAACTCCAGCAGGGCTGGGGAGAGGCCCTGGAATCTGCAGTTCTGTAGACACCTTCAGCCACACAGGTAGCACCCAACACACACACTGAAGATCATAGTTTAGATGCCCAAGTGAGGCCCTGTCCCTTCTGTAGCCTCCAAGACACAGCTCTGTAAAACGGATGAGCTTCTCTGAGCCCCACTAGCCTATCTACTCTCAACCTCAGGCCCCTGCTCGCCTGCTAAACTGCATAAGTTGATGCATTGAAATAAGTAGCTGCTCAGGATCCCAAAGCCTTCTGAGTTTATGAATACACAGGACGGGGCGTCTTTCTGAAGGGGACTATTAAGCATCCCTGCGGCTCCAGCATGATTTTAGAGAGGAGAGTGGATGCTGGGTCCAGGAGGCGAACATCCTCCCACAGGAGAGGAAAATCAGTCCAGGTCAGGGATCAAAGTGGAGCAGGTGATCCCCATGACTGTGGGGATGGATGTTCTGGGCACCCTTGGTCACCGTGGGAAGAACAGAGGCTAGCCCAGGGGTCCCCCACTCTGCTCATCTACACTCCCCCTTCCTGGTCTGCAGCTCCTAAGTCATCCAAATCCTTCCCTTGTTCTAATCAGCTTGTGTCACGTGCACTAATGGAATAACAGTCTCTAATTTTGCATGTCTGAGACCACTTGGCTGTGGGTTGTGGGATCTAAGGAGGAAGACGGGGCCAGGAGAGCCATCCCCTCCCTCCCTCCCATGCTATTTTATTCACAGCTCTGCCTTTTTTCTTTTCTTCATTGCAGAATTCAGTCTTTTCTCACATTATCCTTACCTTCGGCCTCAGCCCAGCCAGGCCAGTGGTCCTGTCCAATCCTGTCCCAGCCCTGGGGAAATGGAAGAGGAACCTATACAGTCCTTGCCTGGAGGGCTTCCTGCCAGGGCCTTGGGAGGTTGACCCACAGGCCAGTAGGGATGTAGCCAGGGCTTCTTTTTCCTGGACTGTGGGTGCTCTTCCTTAACCAAGCCCTTGTTAGTGACCTGCTGTGTCAGCCTCGGGCTTCCTTCATTGCACAGGTCTACGTCAGGATCTGTTGTTCAGTGAGCAACCAGGTTGGGAGTCAAGTCAATAGCCTGGCGTGGATATTTCCTCTCTCTATCCATTCTCTATCCAACTCCCTCTTGTCCTAAGAACCCATCCCGTTCACATAATAGAGACCGGAACAACACCCATCATAAAGAGCCTCTGATGAGAATCCAGTCAGTGCTTCTCAAACGTGATGACTCACTCAAAATCTCAGGGTGAGCAAAACCAGTTTGACTGCCTGGGACCTCAGAGCCCCATAAATTCCTATTTTAACCAGCTTCTTAGGAAAAGAGGTCTGAACCTCAGCATTTTAAAACGTCTCCCAGGCTGTTACAGCAACTGGGAGCACAGATGACTGTCGTACCCGGTAGACCTTCAGTGAAGGAGCGTTGACTATTGTCTACTGTGCTGAATGTATTAAATGACATTACATGTTAAGCTGTCATTTGCTGAAGCCGGCAGACTAAGGAGAGCTTCGTGAATTTAAGAAATCATTAATAAAAGAAATATAAGCATACACACGTGAAGGATGGGTTGTGAGAACAAGCAGATGGACTTGGCATTTCCCCACCATGGTCAGGAAAGAGGAGGAGCAGGATGGGAGGAGGAGGAGACGACAGGAGCAGGCAGTAAGGAAGGGGAGGAGGAGAGGGGGCTGAAGGAATGTGGTGCTTGTGTAGGAAGGAGAGGTGGAGGAGGTGGCTGGTGGCCTGTGAAGGAGGTGCCCAGGATTAGGGAGGGCTTGGGACTTTGGAGATGTCCCCCACAGCATGTTGGGGAGCCTGGTTGCTGGATCTAAAAGAGGCCACCTTTGTGGGATCTCTAAGTAAGCTAAGGCCCCAGAGGCTGCCTGAGCTAGCACTTTCCATGATGAAAGAAGAGGGGGAGAGAAAAGGCAAGTCCATTTACTTGAGCAGGGGGTTGTGGGGGTGAGGTATAGGTATGGGGAGAGGACTAGGGGAATTGGTTAAAGATAAAGATCCCCCAGGTTTTACCTCTGATGAGGCTATCCCAGTCAGAACACCATTTAGTACCATAGGCATGACCACCCAGGCTGCACCCAGGGCACAGAACCCCACTCTACCTCAAGAAATAGAAGTTAGATTTCCAGTCACCTAGGGATAGAAAGTGTAAAGCTAGATTTAATTGGCTATTTAAAAAGGTATCAAGGTGTGACTGGTTCTGTGATAAGGCGGTGTAAAATTCATACTTACGGTTCTCCCAAGACACAGCTAACACAGTTAACCACAGAATAGTGTCAGCGGGCCACAGAGGAGGCCGGCAGGAGGTCTGAGAAATAAGTTGGCTTGGGAAGGAGAATTGCAATGATCAAGGCCACTTTCCTGATGGAGGAGCTTCAGAATAGGACCCTGGAGGAGAGAGAGAAGGCAATTCTCTCTGATCAGGAGAAAGAGAATGGGAGGTGGGGGGGCAGGGTTTAATATGGATTACCCAGGCCTTGTCCCAGTTTGGAGTAGGTCAGCCTGGGGGGTCTGAGAATCTGTGAGGTTGGCAAGCAGTCTCAGAGTAAGAGGTAGGGAGAGGCAGGAACCAGGGCTGCCCTGCATAAATGTGGACCATGTCAGCTAGAGGGGGCAACCAGAGGTATTCTGGGTAAATGTGGGCGGGGTCAGATTTCCTCCTGTCCTAGGGCTATTGTAGGAGCAGGCTTGTTTGTTCCCGCCTGCTCCGCTCCGAAATAATCACACAGAAACTGTATGAATGAAATCACTGCTTGGCTCACTAGCTCTAACTTCTTATTGGCTAGCTCTTACATCTTAATTTAACCCATTTCTATTAATCTGTGTATCGCCATGTGGCTGTGGCTTACTGGCAAGTTTCCACCTTGTCTGTTCCTGGCAGCGGCTATATGGTATCTCCTGACTTTGCCTTCTTCCTCCCAGCATTCAGTTTAGTTTTCCCTGCCTACCTCTGTTCTGCACTGCTATAAGTCCAAAGCAGTTTCTCTATTAATCAATGGCAATCATAACACACAGAGGAGAATCCCACATCATAGGGCTATAGACTAGCATTGCTCCCCTGGGAGCACATAAGTTCTTCCTCTTGGTGTCTATACCTACGGTGTGCTTCTTCCCCAGACCACCCCCTGCTCCCATGTTTCAAGAAACAAACAAAAAAAAAACAGCAAGAATGTGTGTGCCAGTCTCACGTTGTCAGGTTTACTGGAATCAGGCTAGTCTTTCTAAATCCATTTCCTTCCTCCAGTGCTCACACGGGACATGTGGCTGCTCTGTTTACAGACTGCTTCTCTCAGGATGGGACAGTTGACTAAGATGTAAAATAAATAAACGGAGGCATTAAGAGTGAAACGGAAAGGAAGCTTTCAAAGAGAGCCAGCCTTGGGTGGTGCTCTGGAGGCCTGCCCGCTTCTGTGTCTGCAAGAAATACCCCAGAGGTGGGCTCAGAGGAAGAAAGCTTCCCTTTGACTCATGGTTTCGGGGTTCCAGTTTGAAGGATCAGTTGGTCACATTGCTCTGGGCCTGTGTTGAGGTAGGAACTCAGGGACATTATGGCAGGAGAGTGTGCCTGTGGCTGAGCAAAACTACTTCTGTCACAAGTCAGGGAGCAAAAGAGAAAAAGGAAGACCCTCGGCTGTCTATAATAATGCCACCAACGACCTAAAAGCCTTCTAGGAAGCTCCATCCCCAATGGTGCATCACCTCCCGTTGTTAGCACTACCCTGGGGACCAAGTCTTTACCATAGAAAACACTGATCATCTAAACCTTTGTAGCACCATCTACACTGCAGGGAGGCCCCGGGGCTCCTGCCAGAGGATATAGGTTGACTTTAAATGGAGAATTCCAGTGCAGGAGTTTCAGAATAATGCCCCAGAGAGAGAAGACGAGTCCCACCTTCCCCAGTCTAATTAATTCACAGCGGCAGGAGGGCTGATTGGCTGCAGAGCTTAGCAGGTACTCAACCTCGGTTCCCCAGATGAGCCCTGTTTGCCCTTCATCCACTCCTCAGTCACATCTGCATACTCTTGTCACCTGTCTGGCACCCTTCCACACCTCCCCGTTACCCTGTGTGTTGCAAGGCCTTGGAGAACTCTTCAGCCCTTCCCCATAGGCTACTCTAGGCCCTCCATGTATTGTTTGTTGAGCATGTCTATCCAAACCCAGACTTACCCTCGATAGACCCATCTTCTCCTCACCTTCTTCCTACTGCTCTCTTGATCCTGAGATGAGCACACCCGCCCCCATCCCATCAGGTCAGTGTTCAGTGCTCTTGCTTTACTAGGTACAGTTGACTTCTTCCGTCTCTTCCAAGTCCCCTCTGGAGGCCACCGGACTCCAGGCTGCACGCTACCTGTTTGTTTTGTTTTTCATAATCCCACTGCAGATGGTCACAGGCTGCCATCTTTGCCCATTCCCAAATCTGTACTGTCCTGCAGCAGGTGACCCCAATACAGCAGGCTTTCACCTGCTCCCAGCAGAGACTGTGATGAGGAAGGCACCTCGCTTTGGAGAGTTTGGGGGAGAACTTGCCTTCTGCCTGCAGGAGAGAAGTCTCATGGCCTCCGTGATGAAACAAGATGTAGTGTTTCTTTAATCCCAGTATTTGGAAGGCAGAGAGGCAGGAGGATCTCTGAATTAAAGGCCAGCCAGGGCCACACAGTGAAACCTGTGTAAAATAACAATAACAATAACAACAGCAGCAGCAACAAATAAAGCCAAGATGTAACCCTTCTTAGTGGTGCTCACTTAGGACCCTGTTGCAGGCTTTACCGAGTGGCCACGGGGGCTGAACTGGTCATCACTCTAGATTATTAATTGGTCTATTTTACTGGGAAGTGGGCTGAAGAGCCACGTTTAGCATCACGTAGCTGCAGGGGGTTTGAAGTTCCCCTGACTATTTTTCTTCTGACTATGGCAGGACATGACAGAAACCATTTAAGAAGGGGAAAAAAAAACCAAAAACAAAAAAACAAAGCAAAACATTTTGGCTCATGGTGTGAAAGCCTATTGTGGAGGAGAAGGGCATGGTTGAGGTCATGGCAGCAGGAGCCTGTGGCGTGGACTCCACATCTTGGTGGCTAACCAGGAGGCAGAGAACTCAAGTCGGAACCAGGGCTGGCTATACCCCATAAAGCCAACCCGTGAGCAATCTACTTCCTCCAGCTAAGTCCGATTTCCTAAAGGTTTCACGAATTCTCCAAACAGTGCCACTATCTGAGTGCCAAGTGTTCAAATAAAGGATCCCATTGGGGAACATTCAAACCATAGAACACACACGCACACACATGCACACACACACACACACACACACACACACACACACACACACACACACACGGTGTTACAAGCTCCCTCCATGCCATGAAGTGTAGACTAGGGTAAGAACGGGGCCTTGAGAGTAAGGCATCCTAGTATTTGTACCTTGTAGCTGCTATGGCGCTGGTTCTCAACCCACGGGAGTCTCTCGACCCTTTCACAGGGGTTGCATACTAGACACCCTGCATGTCAGATATCTACATTGCGATTCATAACAGTAACAAAATTACAGTTATGAAGTAGTAATGAAAGTAATTTTATGGTTGGGGGTCACCGCAGCATGAGGAACTGTATTAAAGGGTCGCAGCATTAAAGGTTGAGAATCACTGTCTCACAGGCTGTAACCCTGGGTAAGTTTGTCATCTTCTCTGAACTCTAGTTTTCTGTTGATACCTCCTGAGCCCTGCTGGGGGCAGATCTCTAAGTACATGCCACCTCCTACGAGCTCAATAAATGCTGGCTGGTGTGGTTATCATTATTGTCTTTAGCAGCTCTGATGACTTCATCTTATCATCTGTTTACGGGTGGTCGCTGTAGTCCCCTCCAGCTGTTGGAGCCTGTGCTGGGATCACCTAAGGCTGTGAGCCAGCCTGCGAGGGCTATTTCATAATTAGGTTGGCAGATGCAGGATGCAGCGGACCCCCTGTCGGGGATCACAAATTAATTAGTTCGTGGAGGAGGAGGCCTCTCCAACATGTTTGATGGTGCCAAAGTCAGGTCTGGGGGTGTACTCTCAGTTGTTGTGACTCAGCAGGGGGCTGAGCCCTACCAGCACCAGCAGGAGGCCATGCTCCTAGTGTACATAAGGGAACCAGGTGTTCTGGCAGGTAGGGTGGGGCTCGGTTACCCAGAATTACAGAGAGGCCATGCAGAGATAGATTTCTCACCTACTCTGATGTATGGCCTGTGCTCCATGCTTTTCCAAGTTTGCCTGTTGGCGGGCTTATCCAGGGCTGGGCTGCTTGCTCCACATCTCAAGAACTCCCTAACAAATCACTGGGCAATACCCACTATCATCCTCTTGAAGCCTCCAGGAGCCCAGGAATTATAACTTGGGCATAAATGACCATGCCTGCCTCTGTTTATGTCCTAGGAGATCTTGCATCTTCCCCAAGTATTCTGGCTTTGTGTCATCTCTGTGGGGCAGCAAGCAGCAGGCACAACATGTCTGGCTTATCCTAGTCCTCCTCCATGCCAGGCTGCCAGGGTTATTCTCCTGTCTCACGCAGGACCTTGAATAAGTAGTTTTGAATCATCAACATTTACAGTATGATTTCCCAAGTTTCTGGTCCTGAGAGACTCTTGACAAACATTAATTATCTCACTTGTAGCTTCGAAGTACTCAGGTAAGAGGCATTGTTGCTCCTATTTAATGCTTTTTAATTAATTAATTTTTATTTTATGTGCATGAGTGCTTACCTTGCATGCATGTATGTGCACTGCATTTGTGCCCAGTACCTGAAGAGGCCAGAAGAGGGTGTGGGATCCCCTCAAACTGGAGTTACAGTTGACTGTGAGCCACCACATGAAGGCTGGGAGCGGGATCCAGGTCTTCTGCAGCAAGCTCCTTTTGCCACGGAGCCAACTCTCCAGCCATGGTTGTACTGACAAGACAGTGGAGTCTCAGGGATTAACCTAACAAAATAAACTGGAAGTAGGATTTGAATCAGATTGTCTGACTGTACAATCTTCTTTCTTTCAATGGAGTCATATCAGAAAAGCAATGCATAACCCATTTGAAATCAGTTCAGTGAATAGCCACAAGTGCATTTGTTCCTTAGCCAGACCTCCAAGCAAGATAACCAACACTCCCATTGTATACCTTTCCTAACCAATTTCTACCCCTCTGGAGGTGTCCACTGTTCTGGCTGCTAATCAGCATAAGTGAATTGTTTTTTGGTTTTGTAGAAGTGTTATATACATACACATATATGTATATACACATAGAGACATATACATATATTCATTCAGAAAGTGTGTTTTTGAGATGTACTCATGGTGTTGCATATATCAACAGTACACTGTTCTTACTCTTCTATTGTATCCCCACCCACTAAAGTTTCACCACCTCCTCATTTGCTGATGGGTGTCTGAGGGGCCCACAGAGTTGTGATAAGGACATCTTACGAAAACCTCTGTCTTCTTCCTCATTGCTCGCTACTTGGAGTGGTTAGCGCTTTTGCTGTCGGTGTGAGTGAAGTCTAGTTGCCCTACAGCCTCACCAAGACAAAATTCTTTTCTTTTAGCTATCCTACGGAAAGGGCTGTGGGTAGATTTCACTTTTCTTTCATTTCGAATTTCCATGATGACTAATGAATTTAAGTTCATCTCTTTCCCCCATGGTAGTAACCATTTATATATATTTTTGTCTGCTCTAGTCTTGCACACAATTGAAAAAATTGGGTTAGTTGTCCTTTGGCTAAGTTAAGAGTTCTGATTTTGGATTGGTATAAATGCCCCCACTTTGTAGCTATGCTCCCCGCCGTAGCTTGTACATACACTTAATTGTCTTTATGTTCCCCCTCCCTTTTTGAGACATTGTCTAATGTAGACCAGAATGTTCTCAAACTCCCTATGTAGCTGAAGATGGCTTTGAACTTCTGATCCTCCTGCCATAGCCTTTGGAGTGCTGGGATTGAAGGTGTGAGCCACCAGGCCTGGTTGCTTATGTATTTTCTTCAGGGTGCCATTGGGCACCCAAAATTGCTTCGTGAAAAGGAAGGGTAGTGGGGCCAGAGGAAAGGGCGTAAGTGATGCTTAAAGACATGACCAGGCAGGACTGGAGAAATGGCTCAGTGGTTAAGTGGTTAAGAGCACTGACTGCTCTTCCAGAGGACCCAGGTTCAATTCCCAGCACCCACATGGCAGCTCACAACTGTCTGAAAATCCAGTTCTAGGGGATCTGACACCTTCACACCAATGCACATAAAATAAAGATAAAAAATTAAAATAATAAAAGTAAACTTTTTTTTTTTTTTTTTTTTTTTTTTTTTTTTTTTTTTTTTTTTTTTTTGTAAAAGACATGACCAGGCACAATATCTGTTTCCAGGGAAGAAGTACAGATGGCATGACCAGTGGAAGGTGTGTACTGGGGGGAGGTTTGGGAGGTGAACTGAAACCCTAGATACCGTAGGTAGAGCTGATTGTAGAGGTGCATGTCTGTAATCTTAGCATGTGGCATTGGAGCGGCAGGGTCTTGAGTTTGAGGCCAGCCCGAGCTACAAAGCAAGACCCTGTCTCAAAAGTTAAACCAAACTAAACTGAAACAGGACCTGGTACATCAAGTCAGAGAGAAGGGTTTTAGCTTGAAAGCAAACAAAGAAGAGCTTTGGGAACTTGGACAGTGGGGGTGGGTGGCATTTGGTGTGGGAGCCCAGCTGTGAGCACAGTGGTGGAGAGGGTATGGGTGCTCTAGGACCAGGTCTGTACGGAATGTCTTGGCAGCTTGTCCAGGGGAGATATAACAAAGGCCGTCTCCACGGCTGAGGGTACAGCCTGGGGAGAGTGGCATCTCATCCTTCACCCTGAGAGCTGCTGAGAGATGGCTCTAAAATGAGTAAGAACACATTCTTTGCTACTGTAGCGCAGTAACTACCACCACGGGAAAAGGGGAAATCCATGAGTTTAAGGGAAAGAAATGCCACATCGTTTAGATGGTGACAAGTGGGACCACAGTGTCTGACAGGGGGCCCATGTGCTTGTGTCTTGTATTGGCCCCACAGGATGACTTTGAGATGAGCCAGTGGGGAGGCTGGGTACCAAGGCCTGCGACAGGGAGGTACAGCGCTTGGCGGGGTTTGCGACAGGTGGGGTTTGCGACAGAAGGACGGGGCTCAGTTGGCATCTGGGTGTTTTGTGTGGGTGGACAGACATAGGTCTGTTTCAGCCTCAGAAACTTTCCTTCTGTTGTGTCGCTATGGGTGTGTTTCCTCATCTCTCAAACTAGACTGGCAGTCTCTGGCCAGGCACCGTTCCTGTATCTGTCAAGCTGCATGTTAAGAAAGCCCCGGGCCCACAGCTCTGCTCCACGAGTGTGGTCCAGCCGGGGCCAGCTGCTGCTTTCACTGTCACTGCCTTAGAAGCGGTTTGCAAGGCGCAGTATGGAGAGGGGGATGCTTTCGGGGGAACATCCCTTCCCGTCTCAGCTGCTCCTGCAAAGGCCGCCAGCCTCAGGGGCCCCTGCAGGGCCTTGGAGAGAGTTCGATGTGCATTCAGCAAAAGCTTTCCTGTTGCTATGCCAGTTAAGTGAATACCACCCTCTAGCCGGTTTCCAAGCTGCTAGGAGCTCAGACTCCACGGGTGATTTCTCCCCAAGGAGCTGTTTTAGGGGTCATTCCAGCACAGGACTCAGCTGTCCAGGGAGAAGGGAGCAGACTGGCTCTGAGGACAAGGGTGATCAGGGCTGGGCTGTGACTCTGTTTCCCTCCCTATTCGTGGGCTGTGGGAAGCCCAAGATGGTACTGAGATTGCCTGGAAAATCATCTCTATTATTGCCACCGGGCAAACGTTTCCTCTCCTCTCCAAGGCGAAAACAGGCAGAAAACTCCGATAAGTGCCTTAATAAGAGGCTGTCAGAGGCTCAACAATAGCTATTAAAAACCTATCAATTATTTAGATATGGGAACCGGAGTTGGGGTGGCTTTTAGGTGCACTTTTCAAGCCTCCATCGTGTCAATAGCAGAGTTAATTTCCAACCCTTGGATTGTACTTAAACATTGGTTACCAAGGACTTCAGGGAGTTAAAAATCCTCCACAAGCGTTCGGCTTCGCGCTGATGAAATTTCCACGGGCCTCTGGGGCACTGCGAAGACTCCGCACCCAGCACAGCTGTGGCCTTTTCAGGCTGGGGATTGACCCAGAAGCCAGGCTAGGAGAGTGCTGAAGTGTGCTGGATAGAGCAACTTGACCTTGTTTCTCTGGCTACAAACTTCCCCTTTAGAATCACATCTGTGCCGAATGTCGATTCTTTACATGGTCACTAGGGGGAGCCAGGGCTCTCGGCAAAAGCTTCTGCAGCTTGAATTTAGCCCAAGGAGATTGTTCAGCATTCAGGATTTAGGATTCCTTCTCTCTCTCTCTCTCTCTCTCTCTCTCTCTCTCTCTCTCTCTCTCTCTCTCTCTCTCTCTCTCTCTCTCTCTCTCTCTCTCTCTCTCTCTCTCTCTCCTTTTGAGACAGGATTCTGTGTGGCACATGCTTGCACTTCCCCTTCCTCAGGCACTTGAGTGCAGTGATCAGAGTTGGCATCACCACTCCTGACTTTTATCCAGGATCCTAAAAGCTCAGTTGGCAGAGGGACAGACTGAACTGGAAGAATGTGCATGTTCATGGAGTCTCTTTCTCTATCAGGAAAACTTCTAGAGGGTTCTCATCCCCCATGTATGACACCATAGGCTTTCCTGGGCTCCTTGTGACTTCCCTGGGCCCTAGCATGGCCTCCCTAGGAAAAGGGAAGCCAGTGATTTGGCTCGCCTGTCCTTTGTCTTCTTCATCTTGCTTTTAGCATTCCCTTCCTTTTGATTATACTTACCCCGTGTGCAGAGGTTGTGGGAGCCGGAGGATGGCGGGCGTGAGCCACAGAGAAGGACAAGAAATGTTCCCTGTGCTCAGTTTGGAGACACAGGGATTTGATTAAGTCCTGGAACATTTGAGGGAACATGGAATATGGAAAAAGAACTCCCATTTGGCCAGCGTGTCTCAGTTGTGGCTCCATATGGAATAGTCAATGCGATGCCCTCTTAATGGAGCATGCTGAGGTTCTAGCTCCGCATATGTAAGACGCGGGGGGGGGGCAGTACCCCACGTTACCTGCGTGGAGAAGCACACAGAGGCATGGGAGAGAGAGAGGCTTTCTAAACTGCATCACCCCTGCCCACAAACTCTTTGTTCCCAGGTGAAACAGATTTGTCCCCAGGTGATGCAGATTTCCAACATGGCCCTGGGGATGACTAAGTTTCAGGACAGACTGAGGTACCACTTTCTTCAGGGGGTCCAAATGCTGCTAAGGGAATATTGCCAGGGCCCAGGTTCAGTGTTTGCAAAAGTGGGTCACAGGGAAGAAAGGGAGCCTTTGAGAACTCTACCACCCTGTCTCGGTGATGTAATGGTTAGTGTCCATGAACTCCTCAGCTTTGTTGCCACCTCTTACCCCTGACTGGGTGGAGAACAAGTGGGATTTGGATTTGGTCCTGCCCCTTCAGCAGGCAACTGTCTTCCAAGAGGTTTAGCTCATTGTTTTTTCTCCTGGTTGCTACTGAGAATGTTTTTTACACCTCACAGATATATGGTTTGCTTTAAATGCATTTTAAGCATTAAACACAAATCGAGTCACTTTTAAAGAAACAGAACACAAGCAACAGCACAGGTGGTGTGTTAATGTGCCAAAAATTCCCAATGATCCTGAAGAAGGGCGATCGCGAGCACAGGCTTCCCAGCTCAGATCCTCTCTTTCATGGGACCTTGGATCTCTCTGATTGGGCCACAAAGACCTCCTTAAGAAGGCAGGTAGGGGGAACCAACGAGGTGGTGCACGCCAAATCAGCAGTACAGGTGGGGCATGCAGCAGGTTCTTGACAATTGCATGCTGTTAAAAGGGTTAGCTTGCAGAAGGATGGGTGAAGACAGGAGGGGAGAGAAGCAGTTTTGACTCTTCCCCCTGTAGAGAAAGGGTGTAGGGCTCTAGGGCATGGAGCATAAAAGGCTGGTCCATTGTGGAGTATTCAGGGAGAGGTCAGGGAATAGACAGCAAGGCCTGAGGAATGAGGCAGAATAGCCCTTCTTACCTCTACCCTTCCTCTGCCAACCTGGATCTCCTTCTTAGCTTTAGTTTGGAATTAAGACTTTTTTAAAAAATATTTATTTATTTATTTGTTATGTATGCAATATTCTATCTGTGTGTATGTCTGCAGGCCAGAAGAGGGCACCAGACCTCATTACAGATGGTTGTGAGCCACCATGTGGTTGCCGGGAATTGAACTCAGGACCCTTGGAAGAGCAGGCAATGCTCTTAACCACTGAGCCATCTCTCCAGCCCCTGGAATTAAGACTTTTTGTAATAAGATCCTTGTGTTAACCTTGGAGGCTCCTAGTTTCGAAGTCTGTATTCTCTCCTGGATGTTCAATAATAACACATCAGTGAGAAGGCTTCCAGCCGGTAAGAGTCACAGCCATCACCCAAATCACAGGCCAGAGCGGCAGCACTTGAAAAAACAGGTGTGGCTCTCTAATTTGTCCACTCATTCACCACGCATTTATTGAGCAGCGGGTGTTAATGTCATAGCCTTCACTGAAACCAGGTCTTCCCTCTCTGGGACAAGCCTAATCACGGTTTTTTTAAACTCAGCAAAAGGTAGAAGTTCAGAAGCCTTGTCATTTGGATGTATCCAATAAGTCTGTAGTTCTTGGCTTTAAGTATTTACATGACACCCCCGGGTCTTCCTCTCCCTCCCTCTCTGACACACACACACACACACACACACACACGAGAGAGAGAGAGAGAGAGAGAGAGAGAGAGAGAGAGAGAGTTAGTTTTGTGTTATCCTTCTATCTACATGGATTATTGGGTTAGTAGCCTTACTAGTCTATCAGGGTTGCATTTACAGTCTCACACATGCAAGAAAGCAGTAAGCCACTGAGATGTGTTTCCAGTCTTGCCCCGTTTTCTCAGTTTGCCATCCATAAGCAGGAGAGACCAAAGACCTGAAGCTCAGGCTTAGGCACATTTGCTTGGTGCTCTGATTCGGACAAGATATAGCTGCCTTCCAGAGATAGACTGTCCCCACTTACCACATGAGGTTAGCTTAGCCTTTCTACAGTCTTCCACGTGCCTGTGACTCTCATCCCTTCCACGCATGATGCTGTCCAGGGACTTCTGTCTGCCTCAGCATTTGAGACACATTTCCTCCCCTATGGAGCCATCCCCAGACATCCAAGCCTTTTCTGCTCTGGGACTCTCAGGACCCACAGTCCAGACCACAGCCTGGGATTGGATGTCAGTTCCATGGATCCGCTACTCGCTCTTAGTCCTTATCTATATGGGAGGCAAGGCCTGGCAGCAGGTCCGGTTTTAGGACCCATGTCTGCAGAAATCTCTTTTATGCATGAAGGTCAAGTCCGACCAGAGCAGGTGAGTGCTCTATGATCTCATTCTGGCTGCGAGAATTTAGGAGGTATGCGCTAAATATATGAGAAAGTGTTTAACATCAATAGCCATCCTGGAAATGTAAATTAAAACTACATAGAGTCCTTCTCAGTCCATTCAGAACGGTTATCGCAAAAATAAATCAAACAACAAAGGATGCTGGTGAGGATGTGTGGTGGGGGGTGGGGAGCTTACACACTGTGGGCGGGAATGTAAACTAGTGTAGTCACTATGGAGATCAGTGTGGAGGCTCTTCAATTAGAAACAGGACCACAGATAATTCCACATACTACTCCTGGGTCTATAAGACCACACGCAAGAGAAATGCCCACATATCCGTGTTTATTACGGCCAGGTCATGGAACCAGTCTAGGTGCTCAGCAACAGGTGAATGGGTAAAGAGAAGCTGGTATTAATACACATGTAACTTTATTTATTTGTAATGAAGAATGAAACTGTGTAAATTTTAGGAAGAGGGGGTAGAACTGGAAATTCTAATGTTATATGAAACACGCAACACATAAAGACAGGTATGTTACAATGGCTCTCACAAATGAAAGTCAGATTTGGGAAAAGTAGTAAATCATGAAAGCAGAAGGGAAACCATGTTGGAAGAGGAAGAAAACCACAGGAGGAAAGGAGGGAGGGGTGGGGGCAAGAGGCGGTAATGGAGGGGAGAGAATGTATATGGCATTCTTGTACCAGAATGTCATAATTAATATACACTAGTTTAAAATAAATTTAAGAGGCACCCCTAGAGTTACACAGTAGGAAGAAATAAATAGGGCAAGGATTTGAACATTATGGCCTGTTTCCTTGGTTACTCTTTAGTCCCCTTGTCCAGTGATATGGCGTAGGGCTAGGCTCAGGGAGGGCTGAGGAAGGAGATGGTCCCCTGAGCGCAGGCTGCCCTAGAGATGAACTGAACATGGAAACCTGTCTCGTGAACTTTAAGCGAGTATAGGCATGTGTGGTGGTTTGAAAGAAAATGGCCCCCAGAGGGAGTAGCACTATGAGGAGGTGTGGCCTAGCTGGAGGAAGTGTGTCACTGTGGGCTGGGCTTTGAGGTCTTTTTCTCAAGCTTCCCTCAGTGTGACAGTCAGTCCACTTCCTGTTGCCTCTAAGTCAAGATGTAGGACTTCCAGCTCCAGCATCCCATCTGCCGGCACAGCGCCATGTTCCCCACCACGATGATAATGGACTGAACCTCTGAAACTGTGAGTCTCCCCAGTTAAATGTTTTCTTTATAAGAGTTGTCATGGTGTCTTTTCACAGCAATAAAAGGCCTAACCAAGACAGCTTGTCTATTTGAAGCTGCTGGTGCTGGCTGTCATAGTGTGTGTGTGTGTGTGTGTGTGTGTGTGTGTGTGTGGTGTTCTGTGCATCTTTGTATAAAACCCCTTTCTGATGACTCCACTACACTATATGCTTCTGTCACCCAGTGCTGTTCCTCCCACACTTTAACTCAAAACATTTATTTTACTTTGTTTTATTCCCTGAAGGCTCTGAGATGACTTAACAGAAAACATTCAATAAAGTCATAATAACATATGAATCAGAGCAACAAGGGAAGACATTGTTCACATCAGGAGGGTATATTTCCTGTATCCTGTGACCCTGTGCCTTCCTCCATTTCTCAACTCTTGGGTATAAAGAGGTCTCACAGTCTCATGTCCTAAGGAAAACACATAGCACTGTGTGCACTCTGAGGCTTCAATGTAAAGATGCAAGGCTTCCCCAGGCTCCCTTGGGCATGTGTGATCAGTAGGTTCCTTCCCAATCAAAGCCACTAATTCGGAAGGCAAGCCACTGTCAGCTTTTTCTAACACTCTCATCTCCTCTTCTCGATCAGCCTCTTCCTGATGAGATGGCTCTGCCCGCTCCCTTTAATCTGGTGGCTTTGCAGGCACGATGAGAATGTTCTACAAAGGGACAGTGTCAAAAGCACTGGGGACAGATCCAAGGCACGGACCAGGAGTTCCATGCCAGGCACCAGAAAGGGTTCTTCTTAGGGTCCAGAGTCTGGGCTGCTGAGCCACAGAAGCCCTGGTCCACCCCATCCTCACAGATGAACATTATCTGGAAGCCACTTCTCCTCCTGGAACCCTACTGAAGGATGAGGATGCTGAGCTATGGAGATGCCAACTTATACTCGCTAGGAGGCCATGAGGTGTGGGAGACTGGAACAGGCTTGGCTGAGCTCAGAGATCATCATGGTGATGCCCATAGAGACATCTCTCTCTTCTATTAAGTAAGTGAGCTGCAGCTCCAGCAGCAGAGGTGATTTGCTAGCATATATGTGATGAAGCAGGGGACTGCACATCAATGGACTTGGCCACTAGACATGAAAAAGGCATTTTGACAGACATCCTATCTGTTATTCCTTGGAGGTGTGGATTGGGAAATCCCAAGGGAGGGATCTCGGAAAGGACCAAGTTCAGCCTCACCTCTGTTCTTGATTGCTCTGTGGCCTTTGACATACTCAACCTTCAGGCATTTGGAGTGGGACTGAGATATTTGAGCTTGACACACATGGCATTTGCAAAGGATCCAGTCACAATAGAAACCTTTGCTCTATTTTTGTTTTTTGTTTTGTTTTGTTTTGTTTTTGAGATATGGTTTTTCTGTAGTTTTAGAGCCTGTCTTGGAATTAGCTCTTGTAGACCAGGCTGCCCTCGAACCCACAGAGATCTGCCTGCCTCTGCCTCCCGAGTGCTGGGATTAAAGGCATATGCCACCACTGCCCGGCTCCTCTATTCCTTCCCATAGGTGGGTAACTTACAAGCAGTGGAAAGTTTTACATAGTCCTGGAAGCTGGACAGTCCAAGATCAAGGAGCCAACAATTTGATCCAATGAGGATCTTGGCTCCAGCTCAGCTTCGGGCTGCATCTTCTTTAGGGGCCAGGTACTATGGCATCACAAGGTGGAAGGGTGGAAGAGGTAGGCAGGAATCAGCTCTCTGGAGCCTACTAACAGGCACTAATCTCATTCTCGAGGCCCAGCCCCTTACGACTGTGGCATCGACAGTTAAGTTTCAGCTGCCAGGGGACATTTAGACTACAGCAGAGCTGAATCAAACAATCCTTGGGTCAAGTTCTTCCATTGTAAATGCTCCTGCTTGCATGTTTGTTGACACCCGGTAAAAGCTACACTCTTGGCAGACAGGTTCCAAATCATTCCTGGAATCTGAGAGGTGACACTTGACCCGCCCGAAGTAGGCAGTAGTGGTGGGTGGGGTTTAAGGACAGGTAAGGAGCTCGAGTGTGTGGTCAGCGGAAGGGCCTCTTAGATCTCTGAAATGGCATGAAAGAAGTGAGCCAGTGAGACAGCTGGGCAAGGCGAGGGGGTGCTAGGGAGCAGGCAGCGACAGAGGAGGCTGGATGTGTACCAAAGGGTGAGTTCAGTCCAGTGCGGATTACCAAAGCAGGGGCCGTGGGCCTCTCTTTCAGCCTCTCTTGACTGTGGTATCCTAGTCAGCCATCTGGGCTCTGATCCCCAGAGACATTTGAAGTCAGTCTTCAGTAGCTGGTGTGGATGCTTACTTGTCTCAACCCACACATGGGCTCTGTCATGCTCCGGCTTAAGATCTTTTAGTGGCTCCTCACTGCCTCGTGATTGAGACACTTCATGGCTGGTCTTCAGGGCCCTGTGTGATCTAACCTCCACTTCTCCATCACTCCTCCTGTCTGCTTCCCTGACACATCCTTCCCACGTCCCTTTCCTGATTCCTCCGTGAATATCCTTTGGAGCTCAGCTTAGGCGCTGCCTCCTCCAGAAGCCCTCCTTGACTCCTGAGTCCCAGGGTCTCCCATAATTCCCCATCTTAGCACATTTCCCTCTCCACCTTGTCTGTCTCCCCCAGCAAGCTGGCAGCATCCCTATGTCCTTTCCCACTATACTGGCACTTGGTAGATGCCCATAAATCTTTCTGTAGGAATAACTGATTGAGTGGATCAGGGGAGATTGTTTATCTCCTGCTGGATCTCTGCTCCCTCCCGGATCCCAGCTGGGACCCTGCACACTCCCTCTGATGCTTTAGAAATCCCAGAACTAAGGTTTTCCGCCGCGATTCAACACAGGTTTTATTCTGTGCGTCCCTATTTCTGGCTTTTCGTTTTCACTGCCGAGTGCACAAAAGCACTCCACTTCCCCACATCCCCGAGCCCACCCAGTCTGTTTCTGATGCGGGAGACCCTTGGATTCTTCAATAGGAGGACTTTTCATCTTCTCAGGCACAGTCTTCTTAGAAATGCCTTTCAAAGCTGCTTTAAAGCCCGGAAGGTGCGGCTTTGATGTCTGTGTTGGCTTCACTGCAGGGGACAGGCCAACTTACTCAGGTCCCCTGGGGTCTGGGGCTAGGGAGGCAGGGCCTCTGTGGGATCCTGGGGATCCTGGGGAGGTATGGAGGGCCCAGGGCCAACCAGCTGGGCTGAATGTGGCAAGGAAACTCTTCCCTGCAGTTACTAAGCTCTGTTCTAGACAGCCTCAGAGCATTGGTTCTGGGTTCCCGCTTCTGCACAAGCCCATCTTAGGACCTTGCCCCCAGTGTCTAGTGCTGGAATAGCCTCCCAGCTGCGTTCCCCACTAGAAATTGCCCTTGACCAATGAGAACCTTTTGTCTCAGGTTCTTCAAGGTTGAATCTGTTGTCATAACTAATGACTGGTAGATACTCTGTGGGGAGTAGTTATGAAGGCCTGGCTCCCTGGCCTCAATTTAAGCTAACTTCAGAGGGGCCATACCTCCGAGCCATTCCCTGGACTCAGCTGTAACTGCTATCACCACCCACTGTGGTCCACTTTGACCAGCCCACCAAACTCATACTTTGTCAGGGGTCTCTCCTGGGCTCTCTATGATCTAGATTTTGCAGGAGCAGCGGGCAAGGCAGAGTGAGACACAGGCTTGTTAGACGTGGGACCTGCATGTGACAGGCGTCCCACAAAAGCCGCAGTGGACTACAGCTTGGCTCTCAGCTCTAAAGGAAGCCACTGACTCTCATTGCTGCTAGGAGGTCACCACATCTGCAAAACAAGATGACTGTCCAGCCTCTTTCTGTTCAGACAGGATTCACATGTGGGAATTACAGAAGTCTCCTGGCTAGTTTACATCAACTTGACACAGGCTGGAGTCATCGGAGGGGAGGAAGCCTCAGTTGGGAAAAATGAAGCCGTAGGACATTTTTTAAATTAATAGCTAATGTGGGGCCATCCCTGGGCAGGTGGTCCTGGGTTCTATAAGAAAGCAGACTGAGCAACCCCTGGGGAGTGAGCCCGTGTGCACCCTCTCAGGCAATGCTGATTCTAGCGCTCTGCCCCATTTCCCAAAGTCTCCTGTAGCCACTGGGACTTGATTCTGTCACTGCCTTCTGATGATACAGTGGCTGAAAACATAAAGAACCACCTGCAGTTCCTGCAGATGTAAGCCAATGTCAGGTGCTGCAGGAGGCCCTTTCCTTGCTCCGCACTGGCGGTCTGCCTTCCTCAGCTTGGGACTTCTCTCCATCTCCAAACCCAGTAATACAGACGCATCTTCTCATCCTTTCTCTCGCCCTACTTAGGGTATTCCAGGATCCTCAGGGCTAGATGGTTGCCAGTCTTGATCCCATCTGCGATTTTGATTTCTCTTTGCCCTGTAATAACACCTAGATATAGGTTCTGGGGATTTGGAGGTGGCCATAGGGACACTTTTCTGCCGCATTCCCTCTGTGGTGGCTGCTCTAGGAACCCACTTTTACTGGATGCTTCCCCTGAGTCACTTTGCCCAGTTTTCTCCTGGTGATCTCTTGGGTGAGCAATCTGCACTGGAGCCCTTGTCTCGGGGTCATGTTCTGGAACACACACTAGGGGACGGAGCCAAATCACATGCTCAGCAAGCGTGTATGAATGACACTGTCCAAATTAGTAATCCAGGGCTGCAAGACGATTTAGGGTGCTGTGTGTTTCCATTGGACATGACCCTGCGGCTTCTGGATGGGCAAGAAGCAGCCTTCCCAGCCATCAGAAGGAAGTCCAAAGGAGGCAATGGTTACCTCCCCCTGCACATCCATCCCCACCTGCAGCCCTCCCAGATCCTGCCAGGTAACACACATGACTGTGCTAATAAATGCCTCCCATTCTCCTCAGTTAGCAAATTCCAATAAGAAGTAATTGCTTGAGTCAAAGTTATTAATTGGGTCTTCAATATACTTCAGAGTGGAAGTTGGTTTTGATTAGTTCCCATCACTATTAAAACTGAAAAGTTTTTCATTAGCTGGTGATTTTCCTCCATAGTTTAGTCACCATTGGGTACAGAGTCCGTTCTGCACCCTCCCAACCCCTTTCTCTTTCAAAGAAGTGTTTCATGGTCACAGCCCTTCCTTGCTACAGTTAGGCAACCAGTGGACACCTAGTAGCTGGCGGAGCTACTCTCTTGGCCATTTAAGAATGAAACTCAGAAGAGCATCGATCAAAAATAACAATTCCCCTATTTCCCCCGTTAACATTTAGCATAGTTGCTCCAAATTGCACTGGTATTAAATGTCTAAAAGGCTCCATTGCTCATGGAAAAAAAATTCAGAATACGGCAGGTAAATCTTAGGTCTCGCTCTCTCTAAATCCTAATCCCCTCTCTTCTTCCCAACGATATTCTCTATAATGAGTTTGATGTATTCAGCCCTGAAAGAAAGAAAAGCCGTTCACAGGCACTCACATATCCATAGGCAACAATGACATCCCCGTGTGTGTTTTCCGCTTCATAAATGGCCTTATGCGATTCACCTCACTCTGCAACTTGCTTTATTTCGCTCCACAATGTGATTCTGGTTCTATGTCCAAACTGGAAAGTCTAGTTGATTTAGGAAAAAAAAAACTACTGTGTTCTATATTTTTTAAAAAATTCATCCTATTAATGAATGTGCACGTTGGTTCCCAATTCTCTCCACTCCGTGAATCAAGCAAGGCTGTAAGGAGCATCCTTCTGTATGCATCTTTGTGCGCATATGTGGATGGATCTACAGAGATCCCAGGTGGAGAAACCATGCAACATTACCATGGATGGAATTCACAGTCAGAAGCGAAGCCACTGTTCAGAGAGACTGTGATGATGGTACCCCACCTGCAGCCTGTGCTAATCCCTCTTTTCCTATGGCCCCATCTGATCTTAGTAGTGTCTGATTTGTCAGTCTGAGAAGACACTATATCCCATATCTTCTTGGAAACCAGGTTAGTCTTTTTGGAAGGCTCTCTGTTTATTATCCCCACTTCCCCTCAGCTGCTTATGGGAGGGAAGAGTTGGTTAGGGAAGCATATCACTGTAAGGTGTGGGGTGAGTTGGGGTACAGGGTAGGTTCAGGATGGAGAATACTGACTAGGGTGGCCAGGATGAAGGGGTAAAAGACAGAGCTGAGCTTGCATCGAGCCTACAGCACAGGAATTCAACTGGGATTGCAGGCCTGAAATGCAGCTTGGAGTCAAACATAAGGGCTTTGATGGGTGCACTGGTCTGGAAGCTGGCTCCCCTGGGACATCGAGAGGTGCTTGAGTGGAGGTGGTTCTGGGGTCCAGAAGCAGGACAGATACAAATACAGAGAATGAACTAAAGGCTAGACCCTGGGTATCCTCTGCTGACCGTGGCTGGAGTCCAAAGGATGGTTTGCACAGATGCGGTGAGCAGATGACATAGGGGCATAGCCCATCAACATCGAGTACTGTGTTTGTGGGCTTGGCACAGACCCCGTTTCATGCCCATCAGAGACCTCTGGGCAGAGTCACCAGGGGGCATAGCACCAATCAGAATTCTAGCCAAATTCTTCCCAAAGAAGAGTCATGGTGGCCCCGGTGACCATTTCACAGGGAGACTCAGGTAAGAGAGTTTCTTACTTGAGAGAGGCGAGTCCAGTGGTCTTTCCTGTTGGCCTGTCCCCTTTTCAGTGAACCAGAGGCAACACTGGGCAGGAGAAGCCTGTATAATGGGCAAAAAGATGTCTTCAGCTTCACCCACTTCCTCGTCCTCTTCCTACTTGCTCTGGTCTGCCTGGGCTGGCGAGAGTGTGGAGAGGAAGCTGCATCCCTAGCTCAAGAGCTGGGGTGGGTGGGCACTTAGAGAGAGGGTATAGGTGCAAGGGAGCTCAGGGAGCTTCAAAACAATTCTGACCTGAAATATGCATTGGTGGCAAAGAGGCAGAGATTCAGAGAAGGGACCATCATTAAAGGAAAACTGAGGCATGGTTTATTCGTCAAACCGAATTTAGTCTTGATTTTAAAAGCAGTAGAAAACCTAAGTCATTAAGTAGGGCATGCATTATTAGATCACCAGTCTCGATATCTTATCCTGGAGACTGGCAACGAGAGAATTTTGGACTGATGATGACAACTTGGCGCTTGGCTTTGCACAAAGGATTCACATATATTACTGTAATTGTATAATTTTTCCTAAGAGAAAGGTGCGTCTGACAGCTGTGGCCATCGAGGTCACACAGCTGCAGTCTGTCTGGAGCATCTCGCCTCTAGGCATAGATCAACTGAGGTCTCTTCTACCCGTCTTAATCTAGGTCCTCTACTGGAGGCATAGTGTCTTCTCACAGACATATTTCTTGGGGTGGTCACAGCAGCCTAGGAAAGCAAGTACAGCCTCATGAACATAGTTCAAGTCTCTGATATTTATTTTCAAGTCCGCTAATGTCCCCTTTGGCTGAAGGAGGTCACATCATTCCACTGTGAGGCCACAGAAATTATGGGAAAGGCTTTTTTTTTTTTTTTTTTTTTTTTTTTTTTTTTTTTTGCAGCTGGGACCAGCATTCGCTCCTCACAAAGGGACTTACTGTTGTCTCCTTTTTATAGAGGAGGGTAGAGAAACAGTTTGTTCCAGGGGTCATAGCCAGCATGCAATGACCCAGGCTAGTTTTGCTCTGGGGTGGGACTGAGGATCTGCCTTGTGGATTCTTCTTGGCTCTTGTGCTGATGTTATATTGAGGTCCACCATGGCCGTTGATGTATAGTCCCTAGGCACGGGCTTCTCGTTGCTCATCCCTACCAGGGAGGATCCCTTTCTCTGACAATGTCCCTTGTCCTGCCCAGTGTGTGTGCTGACCAGCCAATATGAAAGGGTTTCATGCTGCACCGAGAAATAAAACCACCCAATTCTCTGTCTGCAACCGACTTCCTTGCTGTCTAAGGCCGTGAGGCCATGGACACTGTCCCATCCGAAAGGATTCTTTTGGGGTGGCTTTTCTGGGTCTTAGGTGAGTGGGAGCTTGTGTGGAAACTTTCATTCAGAGGCATGGGACTGGGCCCAGGTCCTTAGGAAGAGCATGTTTTGAGAAGAACAAGCCCCCCTCCCCACCCCATACACTTGACAGCAAGCCTCTCTGAGGCAGAATAGTTCATTTTATAGATGTCTGTCTGCTCCTGTGATATTATTTGCCTAGTTAACAAACAATCACAGCACATGCTGGCTCTAGCCCCGGCTCCATCAGTCAGTTATATGCCTTAGAAGGAACAGCTTGGAGGCCCCAGGACACCCTGGATGCTGGCGAGAGTGTGACCGTGGGTGGTCAGTCTTGAGTGGGACCCTGCCGTGGCTCTGAAAGCACCCATTATTGCTCATGGTGGCTCATGATCCATTGGAAGAGAGTCTGGGGTCACCCAACTAGCGTAGTAGCTTCAGGGGATGGTGGTAGTGGAACATACCCCCTCCCCACCTGTTCTGCAAGGCTGGGTGAAACTGGTCCCGCCCCCTCACGATGTCAGAGGTCATGTTAATCTGCAGCTTTTTCAAACATGCTGCTAGCCCTGCTGAAGAAGCTCGGTCTGTTTAATAGGAGTCTGGGGAAAGATTCTAGTTTATCGAAACACACCCACACAACAAAACCGCCTAGGAGTTCCTGTTGCCAGAATCAGCCTGAGGTCAGGGTGAGGCAAGGAGATAGGATCTTTTTTATTAAAGGCAACACGATTTTCCCTTGCTGCCTGCCTGGGGAAGCAGACGCTCAGGAGACAGGCGGAGTCTCAGGGCACGGGGGCATCATCTAGGTGGAAGAGTGGGGAGTGGGCTGAAGTATAGACTCGCTGAACACCTTGGCTCCCGACACTCCCACTAATCCTTTTCAGTGAATCCTCGTAAGCACTGATTTGCGCATGCTCAGTGTCTGTTCTGAAACACGAGTGGACGTTCTCATCCAATCTTCTATTAGCCTTCCCTGGTAGATATTAAAATGCCCCTCCCCCATCTTCTTCGTTTATAAGATTCCAGTTTTGTCCTGCCCCTTGGCCTCCCAGGTGCATCATGTGCGCACGTCGATATTTCTTTGGTTCTCTGGTCTCACCTGCTACAGGACCCTTAAAGGTGCGAATAAACCCACCTGGATTTTCCCCTTTCGTTCTCCCTTCCGTCTTTGTTCTGCTCCAAGTCTGGTTGTTGGTGTCCTCAGATTGTAATGCCATGGTTGGGGATGGGGTTCACTGAAAAATGCTGCAGTTTTGCTTAGCATTCTCTCCTCGTGCCCCCCAGTTCCTTCTCTCTAGTGTCTGGTTCCTCAAATCTTTTCTGTTCCTCTATGGTCTATTGTGATGCTACTCTTCTTGTTGCTGTGAGCAAACACCCAGTAAGGAACAATGCAAGCACGGAGGGGTTTGATCTGTGTGTGTGTGATGTGGTGTATGTACACTCGTGTGTATTTAATGTTAGGTATTTTCCTTGACTACTCTCTACCTGAGTTTTTTGAGACAAGGTCTCTCACTGTACCCAGAACTGGCCAATTCAGCCAGTGTGCCACAGGGTCTACTCTCTGTAACAGTCCGGTCCCTCAGTGTTGGGGTTGTAAACATGTATCACACACTGGGCTTTCACATGGGTACTAATGATTCAAGTGCAGGTCTACCCACTGCACAATGCCCCCTGGCCTGTTAGTTCTGGTGTGCATATAGAGTATGAAGTATGTTAAGCCTATTGGCTGTTTAGCTTATAGCAGAGTACCATAGTCTGGGAGTTCTGGAGGCAGGAGTTAAAGATCAAAGTACAACCAGGGCTTGTTTCTGGTTAGGACTCTCTTCTTGGCTTGTAGACTGACTGTATTCTTACTGTATCCTTACCTACCTTTTTTTTTGTATATATGTAGAAAGAAAGAGAAAGAGCAAGAGAGAGAAAGAGCAAGCGAGAGCGAGCGAGCGAGAGAGAGAGAAGAGAGAGAGAGAAGAGAATTCATTCTGATATTTCTCCCTGCTCTACCATGGACACTAGTCCTGTTACTCCAGGGCCTTGTCTTATACATATGACCCGTTTTGTTGTTTTTAACCCCTTTCAAGGCCTATCTCCTGTTGGGAGATAGGGAGATCGGAACTTAGGGCTTCAGTATTCAGAGTTAGATTTCAGTAGATGAGTTTTGGGAGGACACAGTTCCAGGCTCTCTATCTTATTCTACAGGTCTATATGCTCTTCAGCCAACTGGGGCTTTGTAATGTTTTCACACTATGGAGTCTGAATTTTCTGATATATATATTTTTTCAGATTTTGACTATTGGTGAGTTCTTCTAGATTTCATATACATTTTAAGATGGAATTTTTTGTTGAAAGTTCTTCTGGATTTCATTTCTAGATGCATTTTAAGATGGATTTTTTTTTGTTGGTACTGGGGTTTTGATGAGGATTACATTGATTTGTATTATCATTATTTTTAATTGTCTTCTGTTAAGGTTTGTTAGTGTACACGGCAATGGCTCTAATTATGATATTTTCCACATGTATGAATCATTGTACTTTGTTCGTCCTTGCCACCCACTGTTCTCTGTTCATCCTCCCTCTTTCTGGTCCCTTCCCTTTCTCAAACAGTATCCCTTGTGTTGTCAGGATAATTCCCAGTTCCATCAATTTCTTTTCTGTTATGATATAATTCCATTCTTCCTTATAACTGGATAAAACTTCATTGTGTATATACACCACACTTTCTTTAACAACTTGTTTGTTAAACTGCCATGTCAGCAATATAAAACTTTCAAATGCACGAATGTGAGATGCTTACATTTTCAAATGGCTTCATGTTGTGTGGCCTTTGCTTCAACTTGAATGATTTCATGTGGAGTTTTTCCTGCATCCCCTGGTCATCCTTAGTGGAATTAATGCTTTCAGTTTTTATTTATATAAGAACATTTTAGCTGGGCAGTTGGTGGTGCACGCCTTTAATCCCAGCACTTGGGAGGCAGAGATGGGCGGATCTCTGTGAGTTTGAGGCCAGTGTAGTCTACAGAGTGAGTTCCAGAGCAGTCTCCAAAGCTACACCAAAAAAAAACACGGAAGAACATTTAAGTTTTCTCCTTAGTTTTGAATGATCTGGTGGTTTGGATGTGTCTCCCCATTACCTTACACCCTATGAGGTCACTGCTGAAAAATCTGCAGATAGCTATAGAAGCTTCCTTGTATGTCACAAGTTACTCTTTTCTTTGGATGTTCTGAAGTTCTTTTCTTTATCTTTAACTCTTATAGTTTGATTATAGTGTGTCTGGATATAGGTCTCTATGTAGTTCATTGAATTTGAATTTGTATGTTTAGCTCTGTCCTCAGATTTGGGGAGTTTGGGCCATGTGTCTTAGCCCCCCCCTTTTAAACTTTCAGATTTATATAATATATGTATTGCTATTGTGGAGTTTGGTGAAGTCTCCCGAGCCCCATAACTATTCTCATCTTCTTTCATTCTCAATGCGCAATCTTCAAGAGAGTTGCTTCCCCACCTGTCCTAACCTGCTGTTGAACTATTTAACTATAAATGATTTTAGTGCTTTTTTTTTTTTCCCATTTCAGTTACGGTATTTTTCAGCTCCAGAATGCTTTTGAGATCATTTTGGTGGCTATTCTAATTTTGTTCATGTGTCATCCTGATTTTCTTTTCTTGTCTATTTATGTTCTTTTCCAGCATTTTGAGAATTTAGCATGGTTATTTTGACTTCTTTGTCATGAGTTCAGCCATCTGTATTGCTTTAGGGCTGTTTTCTGCAGTTTTATTTACTCACTGTTTGCTGTGCTCATGTCTTTATTTAAGGGTCTTGGGGGCCTTTGCTGCGATTTGAGCATCTGAAAAGAACAACCTTCTGTCCTAACATGTAGGGACTGGTTCTCGTGCAGAAGAAGGCTTCTGTGCGGATACCTTTCAAACCTTTCCTGGGAATATGTCTGCTCTGGGATATGGAGGGACTTTTAAAAACTGAGCAGACCCTTTCTTTTCAGGAGATGCCTCTCTACTGCCTACTAGTGTCCCTGTGTGGAACTGCATCATCTTTGCCTTGGGTTACATGGATGCAGGGGCTTCCTATGCTTCCATTCGTATCTGTGCTTAGGTCTGGAGAGAAACCTTGGGCAGGTCCCAGAGAGTCCAAAATATTGAGTGCATGGCTCATTCTTTTGTTTCAGCTTGAGACAGGAGTCCTGGTATGGGACATTTTCTCTTGGTTGGATCATGCTGCACTAGGTCCAGGAATTTCGTAGTAAATAAATAGTATGCCAGTTGGTAACACTGTGAAATAGTTGTAATATCTTTCTTTACATAGTCAAGAGTGACTAAATATATAGAACAGATGAACAGTTGTAGGTGACTGGACTCTGAGCTTCCCAAGTCCAAGGGAAAAAACACAGCCTCCTCCTCCTTCCAGCTTCCGTTCGGTTGCAGTTTTGATGCCCATTGCTTTTCTTGCACCGGCCTTCTGGCCTTTCTCGACATTTTAGATAGGCCTTGCTATTCCCATTACACAGACAAAGAAAGTGAGGCCCAGAGAGCCTAGCACGTCCTACGTTATAAACAGTTGGAGATGCATGTGAACGCAGGTCTATTTTTACTGCAGGGTTGCTTCTGGGTGTGACACAGGGACCCGATCTTAATCATATGTGTCCTTTAGTCACCTCCACCATGCTTGGCAGACTCCAGGAAGTGTTTACCACATAAATAGGCTCCAAATGGAGCCTTGATAAAATGGAGGGTGTAGGGAGCATAACACGAAGGTTCTTGTGACACAGATCTCCAGAGAAACCAGGAATGTTAAGCATTCAGAATTGCCTTTCCAATGGGAAAGATGAAAAGCCCTGTTCTTGCATCCAGGAAGCTAAGAATAAGAAATTAACAGCCTGGTGATCTGTGTTATCTGTTGGGCCAGGCTATATAAAGTTAGACACACACAGCCAATCAGGACTGGAGGTGACCAATATTCTGAATGACCCCTTACATTAGCCATATAGTAGGGGTTTCCCTCAAGCTCCCACAAGCAAGACCAGAGGTGGCTAATGGCCCAAATGATCCCTATGTTATCTGTATGGTAGAGATCAGGCCAGACTCTTCCTTAGGCCCTTAACTGAGTACAGGTAGCCTATCTCTAGAAACCATCTTCTTGGAAGAAACGACATGTACCTTGAGTTGAGTTTGGATGTAATTATGTTTCCTTGTGCACAGGGGATTGTATTACTCCAGGAAGCTTTCCCCCAGATTATACTGTATTTAAATTTGTTTGTAATAAGCCACCTGGGAGCAGACTCCTCAAAGTCTTGATCCAGGTTGACAAAGTCAATCTGAACCGAGTTTTCATTTTTACCTCTTTATACTTCCTCCCTTCCTCCTTTCCTTTTTTCTTTCCTTCCTTCCTTTCTTTTTTTAATGTGTAAATGTTTTACCCTCATACATGTATGTGTGCCACATGCGTGCCTGGTGTCCTCATCCGATCCCCTGGTACTGGAGTTACAGGAGGTTATGAGCCACTGCGTGGGTGCTAGGAACTGAACATGGGTCCTCTGCAAGAACAAGTGCTCTTAACTACTGAACCATCTCTCCAGCCCCCGCCTTGGAACTTCGTCCAGGACTCAGGAAAGCACCTTGAGAAAGCTGAAGGATGTTCACTATTGTGTAAGGTCTGGATGCAGGGAAGCTCAAGCAGGGAGAGCTGCAGAGCAGACCCCCTGGGGCGGGAAGGAGAAATAGCCTAGTCCAAGAAACCTTTCAGAGGATCCCTGGACCCTGTACCTGCCAGTTTCTTCCTGTTCTCACTGCTTCACAGAAACAAGATTCCCAGCATGCCTTGTACCGAGATCTAGCCACTCATCACAAAGGGCAGAGCACGTCTGAGCGTAGACACGCGCCTGCTCAATTCTAAGGTATGTGGAGGTAGGTGACCTCCCATACAGTCAAGGACAGAAAAGCATAAGCAATTAGATTTAAGAAGCAGACGCTCGGCTTGTTCCACAGGGCAGCGGGAAACCGTCTCCTTTGCCCTCCTTCCTTGGAAGAGTCCCCAGAAGTTCATCCCTTCCGCTGCCCTGGGGCTGTCGCAGAGCGGGCTGTGCCTGGCTTCCCGGACCACCTGTTGCAGAAGGGCATCCTGGATCCTGGTCAGTTTAATGTGGTAAACCCACCTGAAGCTCTGACTTCATGTTCAGATCCGGGATGCCAGGCTCTAAGAGCCAGAGACTCAACAGTGTTCTGCCCTCACACGCAAGCTGAGGTCTAAGGTCCTGTGGTGCCGGTACTGCCTTGTCTTAGAAGTGGGTTTTGTTTTCCCTTGTATCCCTTTAATCCTGAATCTTTTGGATCAGGACTGTGGTGTTTATATCTTGACGGCCTTGGTAGGACTGGGTAGTTCCTTTAGTTATCTCACCCACATAGAGATGGCACTGAGCCTGACCCCAGCGACAGTAAGAGGCCTGATGCCACCTGGCTGGTCCTTTCCCCACTCACTCTCCGGGTGGAGTGAAATGTCTGAGGCTGCAGCTATTTCTGCCCACGTCTTGTTGCCTGCACGGGTGTCCTCGCGCGAGGATTCCAGACGCCGCCAGGGGGCGCTGTGGTCACGCGGCCGTCCGCTGGCGTCCCCCGCCTGCTGAGCCTAGCCTCCCTGCTGCACCCTGTGGAGCTCTGACTCCGCGGCCGGCGCAGACTGGGCTCTTTGCGGGCACGCACATTCCAGCTCTGTCCGCCAACACAGGTGGGAACTCTTATGAGATTCGTTACCCTTCTGGTCTCTGTGAGTCTGGAAAGTGGCTCCGTTCCGCTGCCCACTGCTCCGTGGCCACTCCTAAGCTCCATGTAGACTGGTTTGTCTTCTCAGGTTCACTGGGCTGTGGAACTCAGACCCTAAGTCGGGTCCCTTCAGTTGTTCTACTAGAGAAGGCTACCTCTTCTCTTCTCCTTCCTTCCTCCCACTTTTCTCTCTCTCCTGTAACTCCCCCCCCCCCCCCCCCCATTTCTTCTTTCCTTTCCTTCTGGTAAACTGGGGACTTAGTTCAAGTCTGGTGTCTTCTCTCCAGAGGAAACCTGTGCTCTAGAGCCTGGATGTCTCAGCCCCAGACCCATTCCATAGTTGCTACTGTCTATGGGGTGGAAACTTAGACGCCTCATACAGCAGCCTTGCTTCCTCCACCCCCCCCCCCCCCCGCCCTTTCCCAGGAGGGAACAGGATCTTGGGACTTCCGAGTTTCAATCAGACCGGGTTCTTCTGAGAACCACCTGGCATCTGCAGCGGAATGGGAGATAAAGGAGGCTTAAGTACGTGTCCTTAGGGGGTGGCTCTGGACCACTGATGCACGCTGCCTCTGAGAAATGGGTCCTGAGTTTGCGTTTTAACCTTTCGCTCCCCAGCGATGTTGACCCGAGAGACCCGCTGCTCTGAAGTAGATGAGGAGGTGTCGCTCTGGCAATCCCAGCAGGCGCAGCGGCCTGGATCCTAGGGAGGAAGGTTGGGAACCTGAGAGAAAGGGGAGAGGGAGGAGCCACTGCTGACTGCGAGGGCCGGCGATGGGAGCCCCTCCTTCACTTTTTTTTCCCCAACCTTTTTCACATTTCTAAAGAGCATAGGGGAAAGGCCCAGAGAAAACCCTAAAGTGCTATGGCCATGAGAAAGTGGTGATGGGTAGCCTGGACAAGGGCCCTTGTCCATCTCTGCCCGGGAGAGGTAGCAATGAACTCCAGACGGTTGTGCCTCCCAAGGAGTCTCCTACCTGAGGGCGGAGTAACAAACAGATCTGCAGATCTAGGAGCCAAGGCTGAGTGAAAGGGGATTTTGACACCAGAGCACACACTGTGCCCATCTTTAAGATGCAGGCCTTCCTTTGCCATCTGCCTCCTGGGGGCTTTCCTGAGGAGCCTGCTATGACAGTGTTACCAGGAAGATGACAAAGGAATGAGGGTAATTTAGAAACGCTGGACCGGGGGGGGGGGGGGGGGGGGGGGCTCCGATCCACACATTTAAAGGCAGATATAAAAATGTAAAGGGTGTAAAAGCGTGACTCTCTCCCACTCCCCCACCCCGACCCTGCCCCCCCCAGTGTCTTCCCCCAGGCAACAATTAGTACCAGCTTCCTGCGCACACAGCTTTCCACATACCGTGCCGCTACAAACACGTAGGGCCATATGTCTCCGTTTTAAAAATACAGCGCATTATACAGGCTCTTCTACACCTTGCTTCGGCCTAAAAATACATTTTAAAAATATAACTTCCAGACAGTTCAGTGTCACCCTCTGAGGCGGCTCTGTGTCTCCCCGACTGGTTGCAGCAGCGACCGTCCCTGGGGACCGGGGCTCCTTCACTTTCCGACTGACCACAGGCAAGCTGCTGTCCTGTTCTGGGCACCAGTTGCTCACTTAACAGACAGACGGCGACAGCAGCGATAATCCGTGATTCAGGAGTTCATGAGAATTCAAGATCATGAAAGCAAACAGTTGGTACCGAGCCTGGCAGGCAGCAAGTGCTCGCTGAGTGTCGGTTGTTCAGGTCATCCCTCTTTAAATTTGGACGTCCTGACCTGTACTGGTTCGCGGACTTTGGAGGCCTTCCTTCTATACTGGACTTGCCTCTTATCAGCTGTGCGCCTTTGAAAAAAATGATTTTCCATCCTCTCTGGTCCCTCCCGACCCATCTATAAAATTTGATTTTAGCCACTGGCAAGGTAGTTGGGAGGGGGGCGGGTGAGATAATGGAGAAAAAAGGCCCCTGGAGCAGGGCCTAGCCTGTGATGGTGATGTCAGTAATATAAGAAACAGCAGTAGTAACTGTATTTTAAGCTCTTACTGTGGCCCAGCGTGGGACATAAGTGGCGTCTTGTGAGCCCCTGGTAACCCTGTGCGATCTGTCTCCCCTCTTTCTCCAGCCCTCCTGTGTGCCTGACATGTTTGTGTTTCTCTGTGGGGTAGCCACTATATTATCCTTATTTTACAGCCAAAGGGTCAATAGCCACGAAGAGTTTAGTGTAGGAGCTGGGGAGATGGCTCAGCAAGAGTGTGTGCTGTATATACACAAGAACCCGAGTTTGAATCCCCAGTATCCACATATAATCGAAAAGGGCAACTATGGCTGTGCATGCCTGTAACCTCAGCATTGGAAGGCAGAGACAGGCCGATTGGTTCCCAGGGCTCCCTGCTTAGCCAGCTTTGCATACATTGGCAAGTGTTTTGGTGAGAGATCCTTTCGCAAGGCAATAAAGAGAGCAGTAGAGGAAGACACTGGACGTCCTCCTTCCGTCTCCACATACACAGGTAAGTGCACACTCACATTAGTGCCACACACACAGAGAGACAGAGACAGACAGACAGACAGACAGGAAGAGAGAGATTAGAGTATGAATGATAGATAGAGAGAGAGGGAGGAGGGAGGAAGAGAGGGAGACGGGGGGGGGGGAGAGCGAGCGATTAGGGCATGAATGATTCTAGCATTGACGGTGTGCCTGAGTATCTCCTGAGGTTCATAGAGACCTGCTCCTAGGCCTTCCCATCTCTGTCTCTCCTCTTCCCTTTCATCTCATCCATTCTCCTCTCTGCTCTTCTCTCTGCCTCCTAATTCCCTTCCCCTATGTTCTGACCCCCTGGCTTGTTAGACTCTGGACATGTCCAGCTGATGTGCCCATGGCCCCTAGGTATAGGAGCAGAAACCCATGAGCAGATGGATCCTGCAGACACAGCCAGCCTGTGCCCTGTCACAGCTTCTGGGCAGGCATGCCCGGACATGCTGTGTGTGGCGGTGGCTGCCTTTGGGTAGCAGGTTCTGAAATGTGCCCCATCCATGTGTAGAGCAAATGTCCTACAGTGCCCAAAGCTTCTCTCTGTTATTTCAGATTGGTTGACCAGTAGGCCCTGGCCACCCAGCCATCTCATTAGAGCTAGAGGAAGGTGACCAGTCTTCGGTTTCATTCAATCTGGTGTACCTTTCTCTTCTGTCGCCTCCATATGAGTCAGGCAAGCACAAGGGGACAGCTCAGCAGCCAGGAACTGTACCTGGTTTGGGGTGTGCACACCCCTTTTCTAATAATGCACTTGGCAGCCTGCTTCCTTTACCTGCATGCACTTTATACACGCACCCCTCTGTGAGCAATGCCTCTAGAAAGCTGAGGAGCCCCCTCACCCCACCTACAGTGGACTTACATACATCCCTCTCTGAACATCAGTGTAAGTTCATCTGTGCCTCAAACAACCAAATTTAGACAGTTTTCCTTCAAACATATTCCCGATGAATCCGGGTAAGAAGACCCGGATCAGACCTGAACTGGATTTTGGTACATGTGCTCTAAAGGCAAACCATGTCCTCGCAGTTAACTTCTAGGGAGAGCCGCTAAGTTACCACCTTATGCCTATGCATGATTGGCCACGCATGTGGTTAAAATTAGATGCATCATGGGAAGGGACATGCGCAATAGGAAATGACGATTTGATCTAGTCTCTCGATCAAAGTAGAGAATCACCCAACCTGCACCCCTTTGGAGCCAGCCTCTCTTTCCTTTAGACATCACGAAAAGAGACCCCAGGTTGAAACCTGGGACCCTTGAGTACCCTCACTCTTGTGACTCAATGCTCCCTTCCAGTGTTTCCTTATCTGTTCTATTGGTTTGTTTGAAATGAACTTTCCTTGCTACCTCTGCAAATCTGTGACGGCTTTTATTTCAAATCTTTGAATATTAATATTAAGACAAGAACCTGGAAACACTTGACCCCCAGCCCAAACCACTGGAGATATTTAATAGTTTTTAACTATGCATCCTGGGTGGAAGTGGGCTGGTAACAACTGTGGAATAGATCCGGTTGTTTTTGCATAGAGTTTGTCCCCCAAAAGCTTGCGCCTTGGTAGCTTGGCCTGCAGAGCAGTGGCATGGGAAGTAATGGGACCTCTAAGATGCCACCCTTATCCTGTCCCATCCCCTCCATTGTGACACCATCTGCTCTGAGGTCCTCATCTGAGCTGGGCCATGCTCTTGAACATTCAGAACTTTGAACTGAGTAGACCTCTCTTCTTTCCCCAAATTAGCTTGCCTAAGGGATCTTCTCATAGCAGCAGAAGACAGACTAATACAATTGAGAAGACCACGTCTAGAAAGCAGTTTGTCAGGAACGGATTGCCACAGCGTGCCTCGGCCCATCTGACTGTTCAAACCCACAGTTCACTCCTGCAAGGGTTATGGGCATGTGTACTTATACTCCCCCTACAGTCCAGAAAAGCTGGGATCCCCAGCTGGGTGAAGTCTCCTGCAGGAGCCAAACTCCATCCCTGAGACTACAGCAGCAGTGAGGCGTGAGCATGCACAGCCTGTGAAAAGAGCCTGGACCCAACATTGCAATCTGTCTGGGGCCTTAACTGATGAGGATATGAAGTCATGTCTATAGAAGTCTGTGGGTGTGGCCTGGAAGCCTGGTGGGCACCAGTTGCTAGGTTTTCTAGCCCTGCCTGCTGGCATCCTTCCTGACCAGCCCAGTGCACACACATCTGGATACAATTGTCTGAAGCTGCTGGGGTGGGGCGCAGGCTGCGGCTGGGGACTTGTGCTGTGCAGACCACACAGGGTCCTTGCTTTCTCGGATACTCAGCATGGGTCAGGAAGGCAGAGAGGAAGGAATGAAAGGCCTGGGGGTGGGAGGATGTGGGATGTGCCAGGCATGTCTCTTTCTTCTGACTTCTTGGCTTTGCCCAGCTCATCAGCAAAGCCCAAGGAGGAGCCGGTAGTGCCGTAGCCACACTGTGCCTAAATCAAGCAGACCTGCCACACACATGTTTCTACTTCTAAAGCCATCAAAGGCACTCAGGCCTGCACAGAGTCCTAAAAATACACTGGAATGCTGCATGCTCCACCTTCCCCCTCTGATTTCTTTTTCTCCATCGTGACTTCAACCTTATCAGCAACTTGTTCTCTTTCTCTGGCCTCAAGCGGCAGCAGAGCCTCATTCAAAGGTCTACAACAAATAAATTTACTGAGGTTCAGTGGGACCGGGCTGGAGAGACACTGGGAGAGATGAGTTGTTCTTTGGCACAGAAGGGGTTAACACTAAAGAAAAACCCAGCCCAGAGAAGAGCAGTGACTGATCTCAAGTCACGCAGTCAAGATTTACCCTAAAACGATCTATTGCTGGAGACTTGGAGCTGGAAGCACAGCCCCACGAGTCATTTCTACCCTTGCTGGCAAAACTGGGACTGTGTCTTAAGTTGTTGGAGCCACAACAAGACAGAGCAGGGAGACTTTATGGCGGGAAGCACCAGGTATGGGTGGAAGAGAGGAAGCCTGGTCTGATTGCCTGGATTCAGCTTCCTAACTTGTCCGCTTGGCTGTAACGGATCCTCAGGTCTTTTATGGGAAATAGTGGTGTAATAGGAATGATGCTAACACTTGTGGCTTACTGAGCAATGAGCATGCGCACCCCCACGGCTCTTCCCAGCTGATCCTCCAATTTCAGACGAGTACTAGCAGTTCTAGACTGAAGAGAAGGAAGCTGAGGCTCAGGCAAGTAAATTGGCTTCTCTAGGACGTAGAGTCAGTCTCAAACTCAGGCCTCAGTGCCCATAACCTTCTCACTGCCTGCCGTTTCTTTGCTCATAGATTTGAGGGGAAGGTTCACGGGGATCTTGGGTGAAGGCTGTGCTCACCATTACAGCAACAGAACCCTGCAAGGAATGGAGGTAGAGGAGCCAGGGCAGAAATCTTCTCTTGCTGGGCCTCTTTCAGCTGCTCTCCCTTTTCTCCCGCGGTCCTGCAGCCTCTGCAATTCAGTCCTAGCCCCTCCCAGGCCTCCTGACTCCCAGACTACATCAGGAATAACTCTGAGGATGAACTTGTGGGGTGGGCACCTTCGTGCTCAACTGAGCCAGCGAGGCTCATGGGCAGCCTCGCCATGAAATCTGCCCTTGACTTCTGGTTCTGTACTTCACCCTGGGGATAACTTAGCCTGCTGGCTGCTAATGCTTCTGCCAATGCAAAATCAGCTTGTGCAGCTCCCGCAGAGAGAGGGCACTTGACCAAGCACTCCGCTCCCTTCGTGGTGGCTAGCCTGCCTAGGTCCTTCCAAGTAACTGTCAGGAGGTCAGGGATGACAGCCTGGGGCAGTGCCCACGACATTCTGGGCAGCAAGGAAATCACTCTGGGCTGCTCTATGCTAGAGTTGCAGAGGGCAGAGCTCCTGATTGCCACCTGGCTTGGGCGGGCTCTTCCTAGGTGATACTGACTAAGCAAATGAGCTAGGGGCTTCCCAAAAATCTTCCCTAGCTTGGGTACCAGGTAGGATCTATGAGGCTTGCTTGGAGCACACTGTTGCTGGCTGCTGCCTGCACATATTATTTTACCAGGTTTTTTTAAAAAAATTCTTCCTCCTCGGCACTGAGTATTTATCTATCGCAGATGAGATAAGGAAGATGGGGTTGCAGGAGGTTTGCAGCTGGTAATTGGAGGGCAGCTCAGCCTCCGCTTGGAGCAGCTGCGTGAATTCTGCAGTACGTTGTGTTCTGAGGCACCGGCTGAAACAATATTGGAAGAGAATTGCAGGTTACCTTTCAGGGCAGCAGGCAGAGCATCCATAGCCTCCACCACCCCAAGGCTTCATTTCCCTCTTTACCCCTGGCCCAGAGGCCTAGGGATCAACCGTGCTTGGCTGTTGGAGCTTTTGTGTACTCCATCCTTTCTGCAGGATGACTGTAGCTTCTGAGCTTTCTTTACCAAGTTCTCCTGGATGGATGACATTGGGGTAGAGTCTAACAAGTTGGCTGATGAAGGATTCTTTCCCCAGCAAACTCCAGGCTCTGGCTTGTCTTCAGCGGCAGCTCCAAGGAAGTGGTGTGGATAGCTCTGAAAAAAATGTCTCTGCGATGCCCTCCTAACTGAAGCAATGAGGGAGGAAGGGTGCTCTTAAAGCTCAGGAAGCTAAGAAAACGTAGCACTGCGTCATCTCGTGAGGACGGGTTGTTAAGGAGTCCCTCCATCTGTTGGTGGACCTTGGTGTCTAGCAGAATCCATATTTGTGAACCTCAGAAGTGAGTGCCTTGGTGACTGACAGGGCAGAGACAGCTCTCCAGAACTGAGGGGCACACACTCTGCCTGTGCAAAGCCTATGAGGTGCAGAGCTAAATCAAATCTCTAGGTGTATCGTGAGCCCACACTGGGACAGCATCTATTGGGGGGCAGCCTTGCCCGGTTCATACGTACGTTCCAGGGTAGGGGGCTGTGGAGTGGAAATGTCAGACAGAAGAAACAGAGATACAAAATCCAAGGACAGAGACATGCTTATATTTCACCAGCTTTATATACCCCAATCTAAAAGTCAGGAAAAAGGCAAGACTTCTTTACCACGATACAAACAAGGAGCAAACATAGTAACTACATCTTCAATACCCAAAACATCAAGTAACTATATCCTGAATTAAGTATTCTGTTGTTTTAGGCTGGATTTGCAGTACTACATACCTTACCTAGCCAGGTCAAACCTTGGTGCGGGAGAATTGTCTCTATTCAGTCAATCATGTCTTTAATAAACACTGATTGGCCAGGTAAGAAGTATAGGTGGGACAAGAAGACAGGAAGTAAAGGTGGGGCAATGAGAACAGGAGAATGCTGGGAAGGAGGAAGCCCATTCCTCTCCAGTCCTGCACAAAACATGGAAGAAGCAAGATGGCTTGCCCTGCTGAAAAAGGTACTGAGCCATGTGGCTAACATAGATAAGAATAATGGGTTAATATAAGTTATAAGAGCCAATACAAAGCCTGAGCTAATGGGCCAATCAGTTTATATCTTATGGAGACCTCTGTGTGATTTCTTTGGGGCTTATTGGCTGTGGGAACTGGGCAAGACAGAAACCCCAACAAGTAGGCCCACATGTTACAAAACCTCCTATCATAACCTTGAAGGAACAAGGGTAGGCCTCAACTCTCTGACCCTTGGTCAAGACTGGATCCATATCCATGGGTCCTGATACACATATTTTCCTTTCTCACCTTCTTCCATACCCACACTTTCTCTCCAGGCTTCCTTTGCTTTTGTTTGCCATTGTCTCTCCTGTTCTTTAGATTCCGTCAGCTGTCTAGGCCATCTATCTTCCTTGATTTGAGGACAGGCCTGGGGTGGGGAGGTTCTTCTGGCTCTCATTACTCAGGGCTCCTGGACTTCCTCCTGCTGCATGAGGCAGAAATGTGCCATGGTCACCAAGGTACCATCAGGAGGAACGAGAGAGTCTGGGGCCCCATTTGCAGAAGCAGTATGTGTATAAGGCCAGGTGACTAATCCTGCAACTTCCCCAAGACCAGAAGCAAGCCTGTCCTGTATAAAAAGGCAAGTGCAAAGTCTCTCAAAGGGGAGTTGATGGGCAGACAGTGGGATTAGCTGCTGTTAAGCCTTGGGTTTTTACAGTGTCTCTCTTCCAGGAGAGCCAGCAGTGGGTTTGCTTCTTTCCTCTTCCTGAATAAGGCAAACCCTACAAATAGCAGCTGGGGTTCCATCATGAGTGTGTGTATGTGTGTGTGTGTGTGTGAGTGTGTGAGTGTGCGTGTGCATGTGTGTGTGTGTCAGTGCATAGGTGGAGATGCCCATGTGCCTATTTATTTGGTTTGGGCTGTGCACATCCTGCTCTTCTAACAATGTACTTAGCAGCCTGAAAAACCTTACCTGCCTATAGTGTGCATGCACACCCCACCCTGAACAATGGCACACATTTCTCTTCCCCTTAATAACCACCAAACTTTGCTTTAAATGTATTCTCAGCACATCCTGGTTTGGTAGGAAAGCTCATCTGGCTGGTCTAGACTGGTTTGGGGTGCATTTGTGAGGGTAAAGCAGCTCACATAAGTGTTTGCCACCTTAAACCTATGCATAATTGGACATATATGTGATTAAAATCAGATGTTTCATGGGCGGGGACAAGAGCAGTCAATGACTATTTGGTCTAACCTCTCGAATCAAAGTAGAGAACTTCCCCCACCAAACCCCTCCTTCTCTTAAGCCGCCAAGCAAGAATCCCAGCTCTTCAGGATCTTCACACTTGGGCCAGGCCCTCTTGTGTTTTCTGACTTGTTCTGTAGTTTTGTTTAAGTAAAGCTTACTTGACACTTTTGCAAATCTATAAGCACTTTTATTTTAATTCTGTGAACAAGAGGCCAAGAACCTGCAAACAGCCAGCTCATGTTACCAGTAATCCTATTATATAGAATACACACACACACACACACACACACACACACACACACATTTATATACATACATATATGTATATAATGAGAGAGAAGAGGGAGGGAAGAAGAAGAAGAAGGGAATGAGGGGTGGGTAAATGGATGGATGGACAGATAGATAGATAGATAGATAGATAGATAGATAGATAGATAGATAATGCAATGGATATTATGTAAAGGTGGGGAGCCTGGATTCAGTTGTTTGTCAAGACTTTTAGAAAGTCATCCAGGGCCCTTTAGATATGAGTCGGAAGAACGGTGACAGGCTGGCTCCCAGCCTATCATCTCAGCCATGTGTGAGGGCCTATGTAGCTTAGCTTGCAATCACTCCACCCTCTTCCCTTTACCTATGAAGCTCTTGGGGCCAGTGTTAAACGACATCTTCAGATTCTTCCAGTCCTGCAGATCCTGGTTCTGCCCCCACTTGTGGGTCTGGTGTAACTTACCATCTTCATAAGTGTCTGCTTTCTGCCTTTAAGAAAGGGTGCTAAGAACCCCATGGATTGTTCTGGAAACTAGAGGAGACCTTGCAGAAGGATACTCTGTGGCCTTGGAGCTTCAAGGCCTTTCTGTGCTTCCTTCTCTGCTCTGGACAGAGGGGTCACCTACCTGAGGCGGAGTCCTCAAGTAGGAGAAACATGTCTGTTGGGGTTTAAGCAGGCTGGGGCTGTCCCCTAGTCACCAACTGCATAAATACAAGGTTGCTCCTGGTCTTAGGGCAAAAGCAAGGACCCTAGAGGCAGATGAACTGGACTCAGGCTCCCGTTCTACCTTTGTGTGACTTGAGGCAAGTTCCTTGGCCTTCTGGGTCTTGGTCCTTTGCCTGTAAATGTGCTCTGCCTATTTTACCTGCCTGGCTTAGCAAACACTGCTTTGAAGAGTTCTAACCAGATGTCTGTATGTCTGGCTACTATATCAACCTTAGTGTAGTCCACACATGCTGTCCTGAAGTTCTGGAAGTCACAAATCTGTTGAGCCCCTTGAGCTGAGGATCACATCTGTAGGAAACAAGATGCTCCCCCAGAGTCTGCTTTCTTGCGTGCCCGTCTCCTCCTTACTAACAGAGAGTACCAGTCCCAGCTTCGCTTCCTTCCTCACATCCCCTCCTGAGACTCCAAACCTCTTATCCCTCATATGAGCCACTGTAGGATCCCACAGTCTTGGTTACTCTCCTGTCTCCAGATCACTAACTTAATCCCATCTGCACAGCTTATCACTTAAGGTACCGTGTTCCCTAAAAATTAGAGCATGGCTGTCTCTAGGAGAGTGGTTGTGGGAAATACTACCCCTCCATCCCCCAGATGAGAAGAGGCTGCTACCACCAGGAAAGGAAATGGAGCATAGGTGACAACAATATGCTAGCCCCGTGTCTTTTCAATCATTGCACAGACTTCGACCGAGTGCCCACTGTGTGCCTGTTAAATCTCTGTTCCCAGAGAATTAATGCGCGAATGAGGGACTTGAATAGTAAATATATTAATATTGCAGATGTGACAAAGTTAGGAGGAAAGTCAAGCTGGGGTGGGGAGCAGCAGTGGGTGATAAAGTGAGCATTCTGGGGCAGAGCCTAGAATGAAGGAGAGGGGCAAGAGAGCCATGTGGACTCTGGGGGCAGCAGGTGTTGCTGTTGTTTGGGTTGAATTGATGCCCCAGAAGTTACATTCTGCCCTGATGCTGGCCCATGAATGTCATCTGTCGGAAAATGTCATCTCTGAAGATGTAATTAAGGGGTCAGATAAGATGACGGAAGACTTCCAAACCTAATCAGGAATGAAGCCTTGAGCTAGTTTTTCTATAGAAAAGATGAGCACTTTGCCCTCATCTATGCAGCTTTTCTCTGTCACCGTAAACAAACAAACAGTTACAACAGCCAGTTTTGGTCGTTCACAGTCAGGCACACAGTGAGCACACCTCATTCCCTCTCTCACAGCTCTGTGAAGTGCTTTTTCTTATTGTCCACTTCACAGGCAAGAAAACTAAGACTTAACGACTCAAAGTGATGTGTCTCCACTCAGCTACTCAACTGGATTTCTGAGGCTTGAGCCCACATGATGTTTGCATCCAGGATTATGCTATTAATCTCAACACATCCCTGTTCCACCCAGGAGCAGCATGAAGGTAGGAACTCCCCCCCCTCGAATGTTTCTAGGTATCCAGCCTCTCACCTAACACTCAGTAAAACATATTGATCTTTGCATTCGCTAATGAGCTCTTAAGTCTTGACAAGAGAATTTAGTTCAATCAGAACTTTTGACAAATCCCAGACCAATTTTCCCTACTCTGTTGATTTATTTATTCTGTAAACATTTGTGCAGAGTCCCTGTGTGCCTGGGATAGGTTGTGGTGATTTCTTTCCTTTCCTTTCCTTTCCTTTCCTTTCCTTTCCTTTCCTTTCCTTTCCTTTCCTTTCCTTTCCTTTCCTTTCCTTTCCTTTCCTTCCCTTCCCTTCCCTTCCCTTCCCTTCCCTTCCCTTCCCTTCCCTTCCCTTCCCTTTCTCCCTCCCTCCCTCCCTCCCTCCCTCCCTCCCTCCCTCCCTCCCTCCCTCCCTCCCTCCCTCCCTTCCTTCCTTCCTTCCTTCCTTCCTTGTTCTATCCTGAACAGACTCAATATATCTGCAGTTTGAATAAGGCGATGTTTTCATTGGTCTTAGAGTAAAACACCTAAACTGTCCTTTTATATTTTGGGCCTCATGGTGACCCAAAATAGAGCTGGAAGCCTGCCTCTTCCACAGGGACACATGCTTTGGTTCCTCCCACTTATGGCTTTGGGACATTTACATGGCTTTGGATCAACTAGACTCCCCTGGTGGCTATCAGTTCTTTCTCCTAGGTGAACAGGGTGCCTTCCTAGCCATTAAGATGTCGCCTATACCATTTGATCATAAGGTTTGGTTGAAAAGTCTTTCTTTTAAATACATACTCTTTCTACTACTACTTCTGCCACTGTTGATAGCAGATTGCAAGAGCCATCAGGTTGGCCATATTCTGGGTATCTTTGGTGGCCTTAGAACCCCAGATCAATTGGTCTAAGCATCTTGGTTAATGACTAGAAAAGCTAGCCTGTGTCTGAGTTAGGATGTGTGGGCTGAACATACATGTTTGGTGGTGATGAGTGCTGAGGACTGGGGTGTGGGAGCTTCCTTGAGGTTACCAAAGAGAAACGAACTCAAATGATGAGATGTGCAACAGTGAAAAAGCTGTGTGACAATGCTCTCTGCACGGTCTCTCCCTGGGTCTGTGAATTATAAATGGTGCAACTCTTCCAAAGAGCAGTTGAGCATCGTGAGCTGAACCTTGAACAAACTCGTGGCCTTTTATCTAGCAATTGCTTCTCCAGGATGGAAGTTGGTTAAATCACAGACGCAAAGAGCTTTAGACGTAATGTTGCTTACCAGTCGCTACAGTAGCCGAGCTTTGGAAAGACTAAGTGTCTAACAATTGAGCAAGTGGTTAAATAACGTCCACCAATCATCCATTCAATAGAATGGTGTGCATCCATTTAAAATGATGCTCGTATGCATTCTTGTTGCTGGGGAAACCTAACCATCATGATGCTTGCTTTTGTAATGTGCCAGGCACTGTTCTGAGGGTTCCCAGGAAATGACTCAGTTAATCCCAGCAACCTTTCCATTCAGGCACAGTGTCACACTGACGTCACAGACAGGGAAATAGCCACCTACTAAGGAGACAATTCAGGACTTACTTGCCTCTGTAGCATTGTGGATCTTGAACCCCAACTATTTCTTAATCATTTACCACTGTGTCTTACTGTGACTACAGAAGTAGAAAAACACAAAACTCTGTCGGGTCAGTTTCAGAGTCTCAGGGAAAGAAGTCTGTTACCTAATGAGAAAGAGCAGGAAAGAGCTGAGGAGATGTTGCCGTTGGTGCTGTTTGCCGCGCAGGTGCACGGACCTCATTCAGTTTCCAGTACCCTCATAAAAAAACCAGGCACGGATACATGAATTTGAAACCCTAGTGCTGGCGAAGCGGTGACAGGGGGATTCCTGGAGTTTGCTGGTTTTGGTCAGCTAGTACTGCCAAAGTGTGGGGCTTCAGGTTCAGAGACCTAGTGCCGAAAACTAAGGTGGGGAGTAATAGAGAATGTTACTTGATGTTGACCTCTGGCCTTTACATGCATTCACACTCACTTGAATGTGTACTGTGCACACACACTCACACACACAGAGTCACACATAGACATACACAAAGCTATCCACACAGCTCCACACACACATATAGCTCCACACACACAAACACACACACATACAACTGCATACAGAGCCACATGCACACGCAGCCACACACACACACTTGCACACACAGCTATGCACACATATATATACACATACACACAGCTACACACACACATACATACAGAGCTGCATTCACGACCACATACATACAGCCACATATATATACACATACATATACATACAGCCACATACAGTCCCCCCACATATACACACATATATATGTGTCCATGCATACACAGCTAAGCACAGCATACACACAGCTATATATAAATACATAATCAGACATACAAACACACACACCGTTACACATACACACAGAGCTACAAGCACAACCACACACAGTCACACAGCCACAGGCACACACACACATAGCTATACAAACACACACGTGCGCACGCACAAACACAGAGTCACACACACACACAGAGTCACACATACAAAGGAAAAACAAAGACCAGAAAATCCTCATTTTTCTCATTGCTATTGCCTGTAATGGTGGGCTCTGAGTAGCTCAGGTTAGGGGACATTATCTCCTAATTTTGGCTACCTTATAGTGGCTACTGTAGCTATTCTCATGGTCATTCTTTGTCATAAAAACCAAAACCAACCAACCAACCAAACAAACAAACAAAAAACCCCTTTCCTCCCTGAGTACCCAGCCCTTGTCAACATTTAAACTAGTAGCACAGGGTAGATCCACTGAGAGCCTTCCAATTTTTCTCTTCAACTAAGACTGACATAAATGAAGACTGCTAGCTTCCGTAACCATTTCCTCCTAAAGATAAAAGCTACTTCATGTGTCTGGGATGGTGGCCCATCCGGTAAAATGCTTGTTTTACAAGCACAAGAACCTGTGTTCGAATCCCCAGCACCAATGTAAGAGCTGAGACGTTGAGTCAGTTCTGGGGTGGGGGAGGGGTGAATACAGGGGCTTACTGGCTTGTCAGTCTAGCTAAAGCACAGCCTAGTTGAAGTGGCGTGCACAGGCACCTGAACATACTTACACAACGCACACATGTGTACACCACATGCACAAGAATGTTGTAAAAAAGCTGCAGGAAACCTGGCTGAGGACAGCCTTGCAGAACCTCAGATGGTCTGTGATGCCTTTGTTTCCACTGTTTCACCAAATGCATTCTTTCTTTGCCCTCCATCCATTGGACTCCTTTTCAGTGGTGAGCAAATGGGCTGGATTTGGTAACATCGTCCTCTTTGTAGCGCAAGCAGGAAGGAAAGGCCCAGGAGTTTCTGTCCAGGTGGCAAGAGAGCCGGTTGCCCTGCTCCTGGCTGTTCATTTCCTCTGAAGTGAAAATCAAAGAACCGAATGCCTGTACCTGCTGCAGTGCACTGGGGGTTATCAGGTCTGAGGTGTGAATTCTCTTGAGAGGCTGGTTTTCGGTCTTCTTTCCTCTAGGATCTCATAGAAATGCACCATTGGGGTTACAAAGAGACCTGAAGGTTGTGTGGGGAATTGGCTGGTCTTCCCTTCCTTTTTCTTGGTGACAGACTGCTTCAAGCGAACCTTACTCTTGAAGCAGGAGCAAAACAATGATGATGTTGACTGTGGTGGCTTGAGCTTCTTATAGGTAGGGGCTTGCTTTACGTAGGGAAGTTTGTTGATGGGTCCCTTGCGGGGAAGACATGATCCCATGGATTGTGTTCTGCAAGAAGGCAGAGACAAGGATTACTTTTGCTCAGAGATAGCAACTTTTGGGATGGAGGTGGGGCAGGGGCAGGAGTAAGGCCTTGGGTACCAAGGCAGCTAGAAAAACTGTTTTGAGGAGATATCCAGTGCTCCATTTCAAGGTCTTTGTGCTGCCGTGATGTCCAACATCAGCATCACGTTGCCATGTCCTCTTAATAAGAGTCACCCATCTCTTTAGAACTACAGTTGACTGGCAGTCAGAAGCCACCAGGAAAGGATGGTGATGGTCCTGGTCTCCTTTGCAGATAGGTCCGTTCTTTCTCCTTCCTTGCCCCTGATCTTCATGGCAGGTGGATAGGCTTAGCCTGTGAGAAGCGTTCCCGAGGGACTGGAAGAGTTAGAAGGCAGAAACAAGAATAGCTCCTCTCAACTTTGCCTGGTAGTTTCAGGGCAGATTTTTTGGCAGTTGTCTTTTTCTTTGAGACAGGCTGTCACTATATAGCCTTGTCTTGCCTAGAACTCACTGTGTAGACCAGGCTGGCCTCGAACTTACAGAGATCTGCCTGCCTTTGCCTTTGGAGTGCTGGGATGAAAGGTGTGTGACCTGGTGGCTGGCTCAGGCAGTTTTTGTGTCTCTTCTTGCTTCCAGCTCCTCATATAGAGATCTAACTTCCAATGAGTGATCACAGGCTTAGCCTCCAGTAACATCACCTCTTTCTTTTGGCCCTGCAGCCCTTAGATGGTAACTCCCTGCTGTTCCTGACTGTGTTATGTCAAAGTCTCCAGGTTGGTAGGTTTAACAGCTCTCTTATCAGCTTTGGGATTAGTCTGAGTATTCCAGACTGCTAGGAAGCACACACACACACACACACACACACACACACACACACACACACACACAGAGAGAGAGACAGAGACAGAGAGAGACAGAGAGAGACAGAGATAGATACAGAGACACAGAGAGAGAAAGAGACAGAGACAGAGAGAGTTGGTCCATACAATTACAGGTGCTGGAGACCCCAGTTATGCAATAGGCTGAAGACTACCTAGAGGGACAGCTGCCTTCTGAGTCTTGGAGGCCTAGAACCAGGAGTCCCAATGGTGTCAATGGATCTTGACTTAAGTCCAAAGGCTGAAGGTCAACTTCCAAACCTGCAGACCTGCAGGCTTTCACACACAGAGAGTGTATCTCCCTTTCCCTGACAAATTAAATTTTCTATTTCTTGTCACACTGACCAAAATAACTTGAGGGAGGGAGGGCATATTTAACTGATGGTTTCAGGTGGGTGTATGTGGGGTTAATCCATCTTGGTATGGAAGGCACTGTGGGTCCATCTGTCTGTGGTGGAAGAGACTGTGGACTAGGAAACTGAGTTCATGGCCAGAACCAGGGGCAGATCTGACCTTTAAAGCCTGTCTCTAGTGATCTGCATCTGTTAGCCAGAGCCCACATCTAAAGGCTCCATAGCCTTTAAAACAATGCCACATGTTGAGGAGGGAGCGCTTAAAACAAGAACATGTGGGTACCATTCCAGACTGAAGCCTTAGCAACAAACCACCCTTTTGTTCCATGAGGGCCATATTGTGGAGGGTAACATGTTTTACTTGGTAATACTGAATCAAATGCCGATTTCATTCAAGAAAAACAATCTCATAGACATACCAAAATGGCATCTAACCACATATCTGATCACCCCTTCATCCAGACCATTAGATACGTGAAATTAAATTTGAGACATATTCTTTAAATTTGGTCCATTCCAATGATGTCGCTTCCCTGGTTGGACTCTGTCTGATTCAGGGTTGAAAGAAAGTTTGCCTGTGGTGGGATGGATAAATAGACAAATGCCAAATTCAGTGACATTTCTCAAATCATGAGTCGTCAGTGATCGAGTGATGATGTAGCCTATTACGATCCCATTTGCAATGAGGAGTAACATGTCAGTGTGTATCTTAGGGACTTACTATTCATATCTAAATTAAAGCCTTCTCCAAATATAGGTATACTTTCTAGAAGTATTATAAAATGAGTTGTTAATATTAAAATTTCGTTAATTGTTAGAATTGTGAACTATTGCAAGAATGAACTATTGCAATAATTAATTTTGTTGATGGAAGTTAATTTTATTTATTTAGTCATCCTCAAATATTTTCAGTCAGCAAATAAATAGTGAGACAGATAACCGTTAACATTCCAATATTGAGAGAATAAACTAGATAGCTTTAGGAAGAATATTATTTCCTTTCTGAGACAAGCAGTATTTATAATTTTAAATAATAATACAGAGCAGAATAAAAGGAATTAGATTGTATCATGATTACAATATTTGTGGAACCTGCATTCATAACATTAAACAAAACAAGCTTTAATAACTGCATTTAATTTTTAGCCATTTAATCTTATCTAGGAATTCTATCTAGGTCATGAGAATTCCAAGGAAAAAATATTTGAATTTTTTGATATCCTGAGAGAATGAATTGGAAGTGAAATAGCATCGCCTTTGCTGCTTCAAATCAAGAGGAAAAATCTCCCAGCTTGTGTGTCATATTCACAATGAATCTGGTCCAGATGCAATAAGGGTACAAAGCATAAAGAATTAGAGAAAGAGGAGGTGACCCAGATACTTGTTTCTTCACAGATTTGAGCTGAGAGGTGCTAGGACCACCCTCACCACTGACAGCCCTGAGGGATTCTTGTTCCTGCCTTGAGACAACGCCTCCTCCAGAAGTAACAACAGAGACCTGAAAAGTAAGTTTAAATAATAATAACAATTGTGTTTTAATTTTCTTTTGTTTCTTGAGACAAGGTCTTGTGGAGCCCAGGACAAGCCAGAATTCACTATGTGTGTACCTGAGAATGTCCTTGACCCACTAACCGGCTTCCACTTCTCAAGTGCTGGTATTAAGGCTTGTGCTGTTGTGCCCAGGTAATCATGACAAATATGTAAAATAAAACACAAGAAATATTCCTGGCCGGAATCCTCCTCCCTAGTCCCAGCTATCCTCACTGGCACAGCAGTATCCTTTTAGCCTAGAAGCACGCCCCTCCCCCAACAGGACCCCATCCTACCATTTCACTCTGCCCCTGCTGGGCAGTTCCCTCCATCCGGATCACAGAGCAGCAGCTGGAAGAGATGTCAAACCCTAGTAGGCTGAGGCCTTCTGAGACTTGAGCCCATGGTCCCCAAACAAATTGTGAAGGCTTTATTGGTTAAATAAATTTGTTTGTCACTGACTAGGTACCAGCAATTACAATCCACATCTCTCTACTCTTCCTTAATCTAATCGCCTCGACCTATGAGATCATCAGCATCTGTTTTCTCCTTTTTCCAGAAGAGAAAGCAAAGCTCACCCAGCCCAAGTAATTTGTCACTTGCCCCAATTTGTAGGGCTGGCAAATGGCAGAATTTGGTCTTAAACTGTGGTCCTGCTGACTGCAGTGCATACGTGCCCCTCCCGACTCTGGCAGCAGGCCTTCTCCTAGGATGTTCAAGGCCATGAAACCCAGCTCCCTTTTCCTACTGAGGAAGAAAGGAGGAGGCTCAAGCTCAACACCCAGAAGGTCAGCATCACTGGAGGTTAATTTCGAGTCTGAGGCAGTGTAGACAGAGCCAAATCGTGTCAAAACATCTGCTGTGTCTCTTCTCCAGCATCGTGCTTGGGATCCATCGAGCTAGATGCTGCAGGCTTTGGGAGCCCCCCACAAGTCGCTGAAAAACAATCCGCTTGTTGCCAGTTGGAGAAGCAAACGCTGGTTGCTTTTTAATTTACCTTGTGAAATGGCCGCCGCTGGGCATGCGCAGGCTATGGATGGCCACGAGATCACAGGGCCGAGAGCCAGGCACTTTGGCCTGATCCCTGCTCTGGATGTAGCATGGGTGTTTGAGACCACTGCCTGGAAACAACTTAGCAAAAACTCTACGAGCATTGTCAAGCATGCTTAGGAGCTGGCTCTTTGCTTCGAGGCATTTTAATTACTCAGCGAAGTGGCAGCAGGGGAGGCAGGCCAGGCTTGGAGACATCAATAGTTTGCCTGGAATGAAATGGTCCAGATGTTGCTGCTGCCTCCAGCTCCTCTCTGCCCTGAAATGTCGGGCTAATACTCCAGAGTGCTGCTGTCCAGTAGAAACGTAACAGGAGCCACATACCTCCTTTTAAACTTCTCTAGCAGCTACGTTGAAAAAACTAAGAGATTTTGGAGGATGAATCTTAACACTATATTTTGCCTACTCAAATACAGTCTTCTCTTAGAGTTCATGGTGGATTTCTTCCACAGCATCCCCAGGTACAGAAATCCATGCTGCTCAAGCCTTGTATAAAATTGCACATAACCTACATCACGTGCTTTAAATAATCTCAAGATTATTTGTAACACCTAATACAATGTCTGTGTTATGTAAGTAGTTGAGATTATGCGTTGTTTAAGGAATAGGAAATACATCTTCTTGGTATGGAATGCTGGGCTTCACATATAATACACACTGTACCCTGAGCTACACCCTTCCCCAGGCTGTTTAGAGAATGTTGACCACGAGAGCAACAAACCTGTACATGGTCCTCTCTCGGTAGCACAGCATTTTCCATCGTCCTTCTTAGCTCAAAGGCTTTCAGTAACTCCTGCTGTTGGGCTGTTGGAACCAACCACGTGTTGCAGCAATTCATGTACCTTCCTGCCTCCCTCTCTAAGAGAAAAGAAGAGTTCTTTTTTTTAATTGATATTTTTATTGAGCTCTACATTTTTCTCTGTTCCCCTCCCTGCCTCTCCCCTCCCCCCTTCAACCGTCTCCCAAGGTCCCCATGCTCCCAATTTACTCAGGAGATCTTGTCTTTTTCTACTTCCCATGTGGATTAGATCTATGTAAGTCTCTCTTAGGGTCCTCATCGTTGTCTAAGTTTTCTGGGATCGTGGTTTGTAGGTTGGTTTTTCTTTGCTTTATGTTTAAAAACCACTTATGAGTGAGTACATGTGATAATTGTCTTTCTTGGTCTGGGTTACCTCACTCAAAATGATGTTTTCTAGCTCCATCCATTTGCCCTCAAATTTTAAGCTGTTGCTATTTTTTTCTGCTGTGTAGTATTCCATTCTGTAAATGCACCACATTTTCCTTATCCATTCTTCAATCCAGAAGAATTTAGGTTGTTTCCAGGTTCTGGATAGGACAAACAATGCTGGTATGAACATAGTTGAGCACATGTCCTTGTGGCATGATTGAGCATCCTTTGGATATATATCCAAAAGTGGTATTACTGGGTCTTGAGGAAGGTTGTTTCCTAATTTTCTGAGAAATCACCATACTGACATCCAAAGGAGTTGTACCAGCTTGCATTCCCACCAGCAATGCAGAAGTGTTGCCTTTGCCCACATCCTCTCCAGCATAAGTTGTCATCAGTGTTTTTGATCTTGGCCATTCTTACAGGAATAAGATGGACTCTCAGAGTTGTTTTGATTTGCATTTCTCTGATGACTAAGGATGTTGAACATTTCCTTAAGTGCCTTTGAGTCATTTTAGATTCTTCTGTTGAGAGTTTTCTGTTTAGATATGCACTCCATTTTTTAAATTGTATTATGTGTTCTTTTGATGACCAATTTCTTGAGTTCTTTGTATATTTTGGAGATCAGACCTCTGTCTGATGTGGGGTTGATGAAGATTTTTTCCCATTCTGTAGGCTGTCGTTTTGTCTTGTTGACTGCAAAAGGAAGAGTTCTTAAGAGTGTTGGGTAGGGCATTATTGCATACCTATCATGCCCAAATTATAAGACCTTGGGTTCCTTGAGCTATGTTAATTTTATTTTCTGCTGCCCTCCCACAGCTTCCTGGGATGGAAGGATGCGCAGACATTGTGTATGGCTTTACATGATTCTCTGATTTTATTGTTGGGACAATTACAAAACGGTGGCATTTAAGCAATGGAAAATGAGAGCTCGGTGCAAAATACTCAGTCCAATTCTGCTGATTCCATGTTTTGGGGGCAACTGCCTCATGCTGGGCTCACACTCAGTGTAGGATCTCAGAAGGTCAGTGTTAATCCTAAGTTTTGAGCCACTGTGTCTCATTCTTCTTTTGGATGAACAATAGGCTGATGGAAGCTGCACAGGACAGAGCTACCTCCCGACTCCTTTTTCCTTTCTGATCCCAAGCTTGGGCTTGTCGGAGTGCTCATCATTGTCTTTTTGGGGAGCTGGGTAGAGTGGAACCAGCTCTCTAGGCAGCTAGGCAGCAAATTGGAAGGGCAAGTGTGATAAATGTCTTCGTGGTGCCACACTCTCTCAGGATGCTGATGCTGGCGCTCTGCCCTTGGATTTCCCTAGACATGGCTATATTTATGAGATGCGTGATTCACCCTCACTTACTGCCAGAGAGTACGATGTGCCTGGGTACCGCTTTGAGAGCACAGTGAAAAGAGATGTGCTACTAATAATATGTCAATTAGTATTACAGGATAAAGAAAGAAAAAGACTGACGTACATCCTCTCAGTGATTTCTTTCTAATTAGCCAAATAAATATGCAAGCCTCCCACTCGGGTGTGTGTTTGTTTGCTTTAGAATGCTGTAATTACATCCCCACCCACAGCTTTAGAAGCTTCTGGGAACCGGAAACTTCCACACATGGGCTTTGGCTAAGAGGAAGTGAGCCAGCCAATTTGAACTGGGCTGAAACTCCCTCCTGCCCACTGGTGTAAGTTCCTCGAGTATGGGAGATGAACTGATTAACTTCTTTCACCTTGATACAAACCATAGTCACCCATGAAGAAGGACCCTCAACCAAAGAAGGGTCTCCATCAGATTGGCCTGTGAGTATGTCTGTGGGGGCTTTTTTTTTTTTTTTTTTTTTTGCTGATTGATGCCCAGACTGCTTTGGGCAGTGGCATCCCTGGGTAGACAGACCTGGGTGGTGTAAGAAAGGTGTCTGAGCAAGCTGTGGAAAACAAGCTGCTGTGTAGTGTTTCACTGTGGTTTCCGCTCCAGTTCCTGCCTTGTCCTCCCTCAGTGATGGGTTGTAACCTGGGAGTTGTAAGATTAGATGAACCCTTTCTTCTAATGTTGCTTTATTAGTTAGTTAGTTAATTAATTGATTGATTAATGTATTTATTTATGTGTATGTGCCTGAGTGTACGTATGTATGTGCAATATGTGTGTGCAGGAGCCTGTGGAAGTCAGAAGAGCTATGGAATCTCCTGGAGCTGGAGTTACAGATGGTTGTAAGCCGCTGTGTGGGTGCTGGGAACTGAATCCTAGTCCTCTGCAACAGCAGTCAGTGCTTTTAACTGCTGAGCCACACTGCTCCTTCCCACACTGATTTTGGCCAGTGTTCTATGGCAACAGAAGGCACACGAGAATGTCTGCCATCACTCCAGTGTTTTCTGTGGCTCCCTTGATCTTGCTGGTAAGGATACCGATTCCACTCTGTACAGAGGACAGTGGACTAGGAAAGGACCCCAGAGAGATGAATTATGTACAACTTTGAGCAAAGCTCTGAAATCGCCAGCCCCTACTTTCCCTTTTACTGGATGGAGGAGGGTCTAGCCATCCTGGTCCCAAGGCAGCATCCATTCCCACTACCACTGACCACGTGCTCCATCTCCTGGTTCTCCACAACTTCTAGGTTCTTCAAAAATACAACTTCAGTTTGTGTTTAGTTTGTAACCATTTCTTCCTTTTTGGGGTGTGGTCGTTTATATTTTGAGAAATGCACCTCTCCATACAGCTACGCCGTGTAGAGAGTAGAATGTGTATAGATGGCTTAGTAAATACCGACCCACAGGTTGGTGATGTGTCGTGATAGAATGCGTTATCAAAAAGCTGTTCAATAAGAGATAGAGAGACAGCTGTTCAATAAAAGAGATAGAGAGACAGCTAGTTCAATGAACAGGGGCCATTAAGATGAATAATCTGGAGTCAGAAGACCAACTTCGGGGTCTTAATCTTTCCTTCTGATAAGTGCATAGCCTGAACAATGTTTAACCTTTCTTGTTCCGACAGAGGCAGGGTCTGTTTTTGTAGGCTTAAAGTTTTTATTACTTACTGTGTGTACATGAGTTCGTGTGTGTGTGTGTGTGTGTGTGTGTGTGTGTGAATGTATGTGCATGCATTGTACATGGGACACAGCCTGAGGATGGAGGTCAGAGAAGAACTTTTGTGGCATCCCCATTTGTTCTTCTTTTGCTGTTCGCATGGGTTCTGGGGATGGAGCTCAGGTGTCAGGATCTTGCAGTAAGCGCTTTGCCTGCTGAGCCATCCTCTGGCCCTTGGTGGGCTGTTTTGAAGGCCATGATTCTGAAGGCTGGAAAATACAATGCGCATGGAAAGAACTGGGCAATGGCATCTTCTGCAGAAAACAAGGGGCCGATTTGATGGATTAGAATTCTAAGAAGCAGGTCTTCGTCCCAAGAGGAACTCAGGAGATAACTTCAGAGAGACCAGGCCGTGCGCAAGAGTGCACAGCCAGCATGGGCTAGCACCCAGGGTTTAGCCTCAAGGTTGTGACATTTTCCACGACAGCCTGTTCCTCACCACCTGCAGTGTGGGCCCGGCTCACGCCTTGTCCTGCAGTGTGTTTGTTCCCCATTCTGCTCTGTATCTTGTTGCCGTCCTCAGTTTACTCAATAAGATAAGCATTGACCTTATCTAATAAAAGGAATCAAGATCCAAGGAATCTATTTAACTCACTATTAAAGATCATTTCCTGTTATTCTCTCCCCTGTAGCGAAATTAGCTGTTAATTCTCGTGTTAGCACATCCCAGCCAGTCTTACTAGGAAATGAGGAGAAAATCAGTTCAGTGATATGTGGGCTGAGCCCAGGGAATTCCCCATCCTTGGTGCATATTAACATTACGCCTTAGAAGTTAAGGGAATGTTCTGTTAAGTGGAAAAAGAGTTGCAGAAATTTTACTTTCAAAAGTCAAGTTAAAAGTTCCTTTTTTTTTTCCCAAGTCAAATTAATTTTTGTCTCAGGGCAAGAAAAAGTAAATTAAAAATCACAGACTGCCTCCTCCTCCCAGGCCCCATCTCCTCCTGGGTTTCTATCCCTCTTGGATGGAGTGCCAGGTTTCACTGGCCCAGTTTGGGCCTTCGAGAATCCCCAGCCTCATCAGGTTCTGCTCCAGGGAGCCTCTGACTATGGCAAGGTGAAGAAGTCCACCCTTCTTCCTGTCTTACCTTCCAGAATCTTCTCCTCCACTTGAACGTGTGTACTGTGATGTGCAGTAGGCCCAACATCTGGAACTGTGGTTTGGGGATGCTGGCCACTCCTCTCTTTTCTGAGCAGCGAGGTATGCCCAATTGCAGGAGGGCAAGCAAGAGTTTGGAGGTCTATCTAAAATGCTGGCGGTGAGGAGTGCACATTTGCACTGGAAGAGTGTGCTTACCAGGACTAGGCCTGTGTGCCTGTGGAGGACACTCTGAGCCAAGAAGCCACTAGATTTGGAACAGATGGTCATGGGATATCGTTTAGTCTCCCGGTGGCCATAATATCACCTGCTTGCTGGATTCCAACACATCTGCTGTGGGACTTGCAGCTTTTTGAGTCTGGCCATTCTCATGAACACTAGAGATGAAAAAGTCCCACAATGTCAGAACATTCTGCAATCCAGGAGATCAGAAGGGAGCTGACTTCTGCTCACGTGTTCAGAGGTTTCTCGATTTTAGCACTAAAGTCCTGGACTCTGGAAAACCCCTCACACCCACAAAATAGGACATTAGATACCTTTACTATCTTAAAGATGGAGGGCGGGGAGCTGGAAGGAATCTCAGACAATAAAGTGTCTACTGGGCAAGCATGGGGACCAGAGCTCAATCCCTAGAACCCACGTGAGAAAGCCAGGCATGATGGTCCACCCTTGTGGTCTGAGCACTGAGAAGGCAAAGCTGGGAGGAGGCGTTCTTGGTGCCTACCCAGCCAGCCTAGTTAAGTCCGTGAGAAAAAACAAGGGTAGATAGTGCCCAGGGGGCATCTGAGGTCGATGTCCCATCTGTACATGTATTTGTGCACACACATCTATCCACTCCTACCTACCCACCCCACCCCCAAGATGGGAGGAAAGACCATAGAGTAGACTCTGTTTCGAAGTCACAGGGTCAGGGAGTGGTGTACATGAACCCAGCTTTCTGGCCAAGGACAGAATCAGGACTCCACCTACAAGCCCTATATAAGCATCCGATGAGATAAAGTTCTTCTGGCTCATGTCACTTGTTGGTATCTGACTTACAGTTGTTCTCTGTTAACTCCATTATCTTTAATTTGCTAGGAAGCAGCCAGCGAGAAACCTCTGGACACTTTCTCTATAATGAAACACAATTTGATTACAAATCATCACCATTCCCCAGCAGATAGCCTTTTCTGGAGGGCTGCAGCAGGCTGCAGCCCTACCTGCATGATTTCTGCATTTCAGGGGAGCCCAGTGGGGCCTTCTGAAGTCTTCTGCCAGGGAATGGCGCCCAGAACCTAGGCAGCCTATGCATTAATGCCAGGTAGACATACCTTCCCTTGTGCTTTTATAGGTAATGGTTCTTTGTAGCCGCCTCCCCTTAATTCAGGGATCCAGAAAGTCATGCAGGTTCATCAAAGAATCTTAAGTTCACATGTAAGAATTGTTTTTGAAGTTCCTGTGATGGTACATTCCTATAATCCCAGCATTGAGGAGGTGGAGACGGAAGGGTCGGGAGTTCAAGGTCAGCTTTGACTATGTAGCAAGTCTGAGGTCAGCCTGGGTTACAAAAGATTCTGTCCTACACATAAAAGAATTATTTTATTTTATTTTTGTTACAAATGCCAATATACACCATCATGGCCTGTCTGCTCTGTCAGACTACATATGGATCTGAGGTCACACATTCAGTCTAAGGTCAAAGCTTGAACCATGAAGCTCAGTTGTGAGAACATCTGTTTCTGTGGATGTCAGAGTCTTGACTTCTCTCCCCTGCCCCCTTATTCTCACTACCTCTGCTCTCCTTTCCCTGCTACTTTCTGTGGTCCTCGATAGATAGATATCATTCTTTGAAGGAGGTCACACAATGATGCCTGGGAGTAGATTCCAGCCTTGCCCTAGAAAACAGGGGCGAGCCCTGTGGAAGCAGTCCCTTGTCTGTTCCTCGCACACCGGACACTACACGGTTATGAGGTGCAGAACTCTGGATGAGAAAGGAGGGGTAACTGAACAGAAGTGTCAACACGGGGAATGATTATTTCCGGAGAATTCCCGACTTGATTTTTATTCTGCTGAGGGCCGTGGTGATTCTATTGATTCACCATCCGGGACTCAGTTTCACCATATGAGAAGTTAAGGCAAGGAAATCAGTAACTCATAGCATTCATTTTAAACTAGAGAGTAGCTCATCAGGTCTAGTTGGCATCAGGCAGGTCCTAGGTGCTTCCTAACACACTCGGTTTAGCTTTCCACACAGCCCTTCAAGGAAGTTGCTATTAGCAAGGTATTTAGAGATGAACGAATACAGTTTGGAGAGGGTGATGCATCTGCCCAATGAAAACAATATATGAAGCCAAACTTGATAGTCATTTATTTTTTAACTGACGGGAATTGAACCCAGGGCCTTGCACATGCTGAGTACACACGTTACCATGGAGTAACTCTCCCTCCCTCAGCCAATTTCTTTTTCTACCTGCAAAGATAATTCTCACTGTGTTCTCTCAAACAATGAGGTGAGAAGAGGTGACTTCCTTCCCTGCCTCTGTTTGCACAGTAGGTCCTGTGTCATGGAGGATTCTCTTTCGACAACTGTCCAGAGGACAAGCGATGCACTGTTTCTTCAGTGTTTGACAACTTCACAGAATGGCCTCAGCAGACCCTTGGCATTTCAAGCATGCATGGTTATGGAATGTTCTGGTTTAAAATTTTAATCGAAGGCCCTTACCTGAATGTGCTTTGATTAGCTGGTGTCCTGTCCCTGGCTCCCAGGGAGCAACAGAGCCCTATGGTCCCTCTTGTTCATCCCCCCCTACACAGAGAGAGGGGCTGCCCTCCCCGCCTGCCTAGCTGCAAGCTCTATTCTATTAGCACAGCCAAGAGGCTCCACTGGGGCTCTTGAGCTCACTTGCAATTTGGATGTCAGTAGCTGGGAAAAATCAAGCTTAATATTTGATGACATTACAAAGTCAACCTGTTCTCTTTTCATCCCAGACACAATCCAAATGCAGAGTTCTTACCAGGACGTTCCCCGAGGAAGCAGGAGACAGTTGGTCTGGGAGCCACAGCAGGTTGGTGATGAGTATGGGGCACAGAGACAGCAAGTTCAGACTCTGGTGCTGCTGGCCAGACTGTTGACCTTGGGTGACTCTCACTGGTCCCTCTATGCATTAACTTCTTCCTCCACAGATAATTAATCTCCCAGACTCTGTGTACTTTGGTCTTAAACTATACCTCTTTAACACAGGTTGGCTTGGAAAAGTCTCTCTATACCCGGTGCAAACTTTAGGAATGGCCAGTGGTTTTAATTTTATTTCATTTTAGCGGCAGAGTCGGAAAAGTAAGGATGGCACACTGGAGACCAGATGAAGGGAACTGGAACAGGGAACAGCTCTGCTGGAAGGAACTACAGAAGGATCAAGATGGCCTGTCACTGTGCCTGGGATCCAGGCTGGAGTTCAGAGGCCCTGCGGATCTATAGGAAAAATGGAGGAATTCTGCGGACAAAGCAGGTCTTTACTTTCCTTGTCTATGGCATCATGCTCAAGAGAGGCTCTGGGTTCCATTGTCATTGCAGTGTTCACACTATTCCGTTCCCCTGCCTCCCCAACATCTGAACATGTCCCCACATAGTGGTGCACAGTAAGACGATGTCTCTCCAGACCCTGGTCCCAGGGTTCAATTCCTAGCATCCACATGGCAGCTCACAACTCTCTGTAACTCTTGTCTCAAGGGGAATCCCATGCCCTCTTTTATCCTCTGTGGCTACTGCATACACCTGGTGTGCAGCATTCAGGAAAACACTCATATACATAAAACAAAAAGAAAGGAAATCTTCTCCTTTTACCCAGCTTCTTCTTTAGTACCCCAAAGGAAGGCCACATGTTTTACTGACTCAGAGAGTTGTGTGTGTTTCATGAAAGGGAACCAGATTGGAGTTTTCAGGAGACCCTATCTGACCAGAGAATGTGGAGTTTATCTACAATGCCACAGAAACACACACACACTCTACAAGCAGAGGAAATGAACTCCCCTGCAGCTGGGATTCCTGGATGCTCCACTGCTTCCCATCCTTGGAAACAAACGATCTGCCTTTCAGCTTCCTCTTGGGGATCATGGTCTTCAGAGAGAATGCAGGACAATGGCAGGTCATGCTTTTCTGTGATTTTTTTTCTCAGTTCAGTGGTTTCTGGCTTAGCTTAGTCTCTTTAAGACCTTATGTGAAATAAAGGATGGGAGATGTTTTCTTCTTATAGACTTTCTAAGGTATGAGACAAACCACAGAAGCTTAAAAAAACCCATTGTATTCCAATACATTAGGAATAGTCATAGTTCATGCTAACATGGGTTGGGAAAAACTCATAGGGTCTCAGGGTCTCAACCCTACACAAGGAACTGCAAGCAGCTAAGGAATTCTGAGAGTGGGGGCATAGACTTCCCCAGGGATAAGCAGACCAATTGATATCCAATGTCAAACAGTCAGTCATGAAAACATATACATAAAAGCAACATTGTACAGACTGAGGAGGCTGCATTCATGTATTTGGGAATATACACACATCCATACATGTATGTAGGTAACAACAATTAAAGACGCCATCAATTTGGGAGCAATGGGGGAGCGACATAGATGGGAGGTTTTGTAGGAAGGAAAAGGAAGGGGAAAATGATGTAATTATATTATAATCACCAAAACCAAAAGATTAAAAACATATACATAAAATACAGTCACAGCAGAACAGCCATGAACAAAATAAAAAGATGAGGCTCAAAGTCGAAACACGCACATGTGTTATCTCAGAGGTGGAGCTGCTTCCTCTACTATGGTAACAGTATTTACAAACCAATAAGAAAGGCAAGGACGACCAGCAGAGCCTACAAATAGGAAACAAAGCTGTGTTTTAAGCATATGGAAAAGCAAGCAAACACGACCTGAGTTCAGTTCTCAGAATCCTGTGAAAGGCCAGGGGTGGTGGTGTGTGCGTGCCCTCTCAAGGCCAGGGAGGCAAACTCTGGAGGAACTCTGCAGCTTGACGGCCGCCAAACTTCCCCAGATTTGTGAACTCCAGATTCTGTGAAAGATTTTGTCTCAAAAGAGATGGTGGATAGATGGGTAAGATGGCTCAGTGGGTAAAGGTCCTTGTTATCAAGCCTGACAGCCGTCGTTTGAGCTTCAGAACACACGTGGTAGAAGGAGGGAAAAGACTCCCTTAAGTCATTCTTGGTCATGTCATGGCATGCCCCTGTGTGAGTATGTATGCAAACACACACACACACACACACACACACACACACACACACACACACACAAAGAGAGAGAGACACACCGCTATATGAAGATAATGTTTTTCATTTCTAGGTTAGTAAAGATCAGAAAGTTTGAAAACACCAGATGTGTATGTGTGTGTATGTGTGTGCGTGTGTGTGTGTGTGTGTGTGAACATGGGTATAATTTAACTAGGATGGTTGGCAATATCTCATTTACTTACGAGTCAAAATTGTGATTGTAAAGCCACACATGATAGGTTTGCCCACACAGGCTGAAGTTTCTTGCGTATTCCCTCTGTGAAACAGCTTTTCCTAATATAGCACTGAAGATGTTCCCAGGAGCCTAGACAGTGGCAGGTGTAACAAGGGAAGTGTCTGGACTGTATTTGGGAGCTGTTGGCCCCTCTGTGACCAGCTGTGGTGACGCCCACTGCCCCTCTTTGGAAAGACCCACTCTCCATTCCCATCTCTCTCTCTGCTCTTGAAATGTTCTCCAACTAAGAGATCAGAGCCAGCCCTTCAAACAGATTCAATACTCAGGGGAGTTGCCTGGGGACAGGCTGTGCTCTCTGTGACAGGGACACGGAGATGGCAGACCCGCTCTTCCAAGAGCCTCCCTAATGTGCGGCTAGAGGCCAGAGACTTAACTTCACAGCGTTAATTAGGAGAGGCGCAGAATTCGGAGACAATCTGTTCACAAATCCTGCCCAAGACCTGTTTCCACCCTGGGCTCTGTTGTTGATCACTGCCAGGGACCTGCCTCCATGTGCCTCGATGGGATTCTCTGGCAGAATGTCTCCAAATGTGTGGACAAATCTGTCTCCTGCTTCTTCCCCTTTGCTTCAAGGTGAAACAGGGGCTCCCCTGGGAAGGAGAAAAGTACTAATCACCTGCTCGCTGCTGAGCTGTGTGGCTCCCCCTACCCCACGTGAACTGCCTAGAGGCTTCCAACTGCTTCTGGAGAAGGTGGGAGTCCGCAGAAAGATGACTAGTCTCCTGGGCTCTGTGGACCAGCTCATTTATGCTTCCTCCTCCCCGTGATGCCTCCATGGGGAGCTAGTCCTATCTGCCAACCACTGCCTACTGTCCTTTGCCTCCCAGGGAGCTGTCTTTCATTTGGGGTGATAACCTTGAGTGTTAGTGTCCATTAGAATCCCTGGGGGGACATTTAAAGAAATTCCAAAGGGGGCTAGACCTTATTAACATGGGCTGTGGTTGAATTAAGAGGTAGATGGACCTCCCTGGTATCTCTTATTTGAAGTCCTCCTCTGGCTTAGGAGAGTCATACTGGGATGCTCTTAGCAGTGAGTGGAGGTAGGATGAACTTTTATTTGGGGGCACTCTATATAAACTGGACTAGTTTTTCTGGGATATACATGATGCCCAGCTTTAACCTCGATGGAACCCTGGCATATGATCATAGCTGTTTTCATCGATGTGGATGATGACCTTGGCATGTTTACACATTGCATACAGTTACATGAGTGTGCTATGAATCCGATTTTGAATTCTGTTCTCTTTCTTTTGGTCAGAGATTTGTGTTACACATGGAGTGAGGAGGGATGCGATTCTAAGCATGCTGAACCCTCTATATTCCTCCCTTAACGATGGAGGAGGATATCGTAGAGCTCGCCTGTCGTACTCACAATGCCACTGTCCTTCCTTTAGCAACTTGGGCCGGTAGCACTGAATCTGGCTTCAGGAAAACCCTTCTGACCCCCAGTTAACTGATGAGGATAAGTTAAATGAGGATTATATTTTCAGCTTGTCATGTCAGGTGACACACTTCAGCATGTGCTGAGAGGGTCCCAAAGCTGGGGTTTACTGTTGAGCAGCACACAGACGACAGACCCATTCCCACTCTCAAGTTAGAGATGCCTCTGCCACTGGTAGTAGGTTCCTGTGTTAAAAGCATGTCTTCGGTTGATGGCAGTCTTTAAATCCTTGTAGGAATCATGGGCAATAATTCCACATTGTTAAGGAGACATGAGTGCGGGTTTCACACCCATGTGATACTTTGAAAAAAACTAATTCTGGTACAAATCTTTGCATAATGTGTTGCTTGAATGGTAAAAATAAATTTTGAGCCTGTCTGTCTGTTCTACAGATGGGGAAACTGAGGTACCACAGGATAGAGAGTCTCACGATGGGGCACTGCCATAAGGAGGCTGCCTCTGTCTCCTGGGAGTCCAGACTGAAACAGGCGGATGCCATGCTCCTTCCTGTGTACACAGCTCAGTGACATGAACAGAGCTCCCGGCTGATATGGAGGGAGTGAGTACCCTGTCCCTGGACAGATCAGAGCAGAGGCCAAGATGCCAGACAGCAAAATGGTAGGAAGCCTGGCACCAAGAGCCATCAAGAGAGATGCTGAACCTCCTAACCAATGAGAGTAATATGTGCTCATAGTGTAGAAAAGGATCCTTCCAAAGAAACCTTGTTTGAGATTTCTCAACACAGTACAAGAGGCAAGAAGGTCTCTGGGGTCTCTTCTGTGGGGACCACTCATGAGTTCTTCCACAACCTAATTACCTCTTGCTTCTTACTGTCGCAAGGGTGAGATTTCAGCCTATGAGTCTGGACATGGGAGAGCAAACATATTCAAAATGTAGAGTGGGAAAGAGTCTGCTGTTTAGTGAGGATCTTGGTTTGTTATTTTTGCTTCGTTTTACTTGACCAGGTCACTTCAGCTGTCCCTCAGAGCTGCTGCTGTCACCCCTACATCTGGGCGGGGGGAACAGATTTACAGAGGTTGTATAATTTGCCTGAGACCATGCAGCATCATGTTCAGGCAGGCTCTGGGTTGGACTCAGCTTGACTTCAGAACTCAAGTCCAGATTCCATCAGGTGAGATCATGCTTCTTAGGTCCAAATCTGGGATTGTCCAAAAAACAACAACAACAAAAATCCCTAGTTTGATTACATCCCTTCATACCTCAACTCCAGTGATGATCTTGAAAGAGATACTGGGGCGGTGACACTTGGGGTCACAGCTTTATGAGGTGATGCCTTCCACCTTAGCCTTGCCCTTTCTCTAGGGGTTTATTGGCCTCCAAACCTGTTGAGTTCTGTGTCCCACTCAATAATGTCTGTGACCTGGTTCCCGCCCTTAGAGGGCTTCCAATGATCAAGGGAGGCCTTTCAGAAAGAGGCGAAACCCATGGCAGAGAGAGGGGTCTGCCCAGTACGGTGGGCAGGGAGAGGGTGTGCAGGCTTATCAGCCTGCAGCAGGGGGCCCTAAACATTGCTACCAGACAGGGAATCCAGCATGGATGAGGGGAGTTTTGAATCCGGGCTTGGAACCAAATTGAGACTGAGGAGGGGAGAAGGTGTAGTCAGAAGCACACGTGTGAAAGCATGCAGAAGAAAAAGACACTTTGTGACTGGAAGACAGGACCAGTTAGGCTATGCAGGGTAGGATGGACACTGGGGGCAATGGGGTGGGGCGGGAGGCAGCCCCTAGACTTCCAGGGCTCTGTCTGCTGTGCTGCAATGGATTCTGCCGGCACACTGCTTCTCTTCCGGCAATTCACACTCAGCAGGCGAAGCTAGCCTGCACCCCCAGACGTGTCTTTTCAAATTAGGCTAAAAAGGGAAAACGACTTCATCGTGGTTGTTTTCCAGTTGCTCCATCTCCCAGGACCCGTCCGGCTGCATCTGTCTCAGGTTACCCAGAGAAGATGATGTTTGCATCCACTGCTGATGGGCCTTCTGGATCATTCCATCTGCCATGCTACAGTGACTCTACTAAGCTCCATTCTTCAGGATGCTTGTCTAATAGGTTCCGCACGTGTCTAAAGTTCCCACTCATTCAAAAGACCAGGCTTGGAAATGGATTCTGCATCTGTTTCTTTGGAACAATAGAACACATTGAAACCATGCTGCCGTGGCTCTCTGTGTTTTATTAGCATTTCACCTGTGGTTTGGTGACACACACAAGCTGACTCGAAAGCCATTGAAATGGGATTCTTTGTTGATTAATTTGTTTTTCTTTTTTATGACACTGCCACTTAGGAGAGATTTAAATTGTATTTTGCCACTTTGTGTTGAACTAGTCTGTACAGGCAGAACGTGGGTATTTTTGATGATGGGGGAACTGGATTTGAAATGTATAGAATAAAACACACTTGGAGGTGGGAGGACTTCAGAGACCTGAGGTCCAGTGTCTCTCCTGATGGCATTGGTGCCAGGCTTGCTACCGTTCCTGCTGTCTGGCATCTTGGCTTCTGCTTTGATCTCTCCAGGGACAGGGTACTCTCTCCCTTCACATCAGCCGGGAGCTCTGCTCATGTCACTGAGCTGTGTACACAGGAAGGAGCATGGCATCTGCCTATGTCAGTTTGGACTCCCAATTAAAGACAACAGAGCCCCACCCACCATACCTCAGAGAAGACACAGAGTCTCATGCAGAGTAATGTGTCCTCCCCAAAGCTCCTGGAGGACAAGTAGGAAGTCGCTGGAATCTACTGGAAGCTATGAATGCACAAATATTCAGGATCCAGGGTCCAGGAGAAACAGATGCCCCAGAACAGACTTTGTTACAAGGACAACAGGTGGAAATTTGGGGACTCAACTGGCTCAAGGGGAACATCCTTGTCCGCCTTGGTTAAGGTCACTTTGAATCTGCAAAAACCTCTGTGTGCCACATATCACTCACAACACACATGTTCATGTGAGTTCTAGAGGGCAAACTGCATAGGGGTATTCTGTCTATAAAGTGGGCCACAACTATCTTAAAGGAAGCATTGGAGTTGCTCCTGAAGCATTACAGACGATGCCTTCCTAGACCAAATACCAGGAGTGTGATTGGATCCTGGAGGTCTGGATCCTGGGCAGGCCAGGAGAGATAAGAACTGGCAACCGATTTTGTACCACCCTCCTCGAAGCCCTGTTTTTGAAGGCTGGCCAGCATGCCAACCACTACCAGAAACAGATACATTACTTCTCACGCCTCACCCTGCTCTACACCTGGAGAAACTGCGTGTCTTGTCCACCACTTCAGCCCCTGGGAACAGCTGGCTATTCATTTCTCACATCTAGCCCATCCCAGCCATTTTCTCTCTTGTGGTCCTGGGCAGAAATGGGTAGATAGCTGTTCAGGATGCAGCCTTCAGATGGTGCCTTGATTATCAAGACACATGCCGCACGCCCCTGGAATCCAGGGAGGTGTGAGCCAGGCTGGCTGGGGAGATGCTGTGCTGAGACCTGCTTTCTCACTTTGGCTTTCCACACGTCTTTCAGAAAGTGTCACTGCGGTGGGAGCTGCAGGTACCAAGGTGTGTGACAATGCTCACTACAGGGACAGTAGCTGAAAGGTGATGTCATAGGGAATCCCATGGAGGTTTTGCACCCTATCACACTTCCCCCTTGTCCTCTTTGGCTCCTAGGAACCTGCAATATTCCTAGTGGACATTCATGACCTTCTGTCTGCCTCTAACAACTTATGTCTTGACTCTGGCAGTGGCGGAAAACTTTTACAACTTTCTGAGTGTCAGAGTCTACATTAGTCACGTGAGGGTGGCTGGCTTCCAGGGGCATTGGTGAAGGGTTTTTATGCGGTCTCTCTCTTATTGGAAACTTTTGAGCATCTCTTCTCCTACCTACAAGGACAGGGCAAGGTTCTGTGTCTACTCGGGCCTCTTTATTGCACCTTGCTTAGAGCTGGGCATGGTGGAAGGAAGAAGCAAACCATCAAAATGAGATCAACACTGTGTGACCCGGGGTTCATTTCCAGGTTGGGACAAGGGTCGAGACAAGTTACACTGCGGGATTGGGCTGAGTTGACACCCACCTAAGTTAATGCATATCCAGTCAGTCTGCCTGTGTCAAAGCAGTGAAGCTTCCTCCCCAGCTCTAGGTATGCTTGATGCCTCTTCCCAGCCCCCTTGTCCACCATGGAATCCTGTACTCATGAACTACTGGCATTTTGGAGGTTAAATGTTATTTGCATCCCAGTGCCTTGACTTTTCCAGCTTTGAGAAAGTTCCATTAAACTAACTGAGCAATAATATGACAATGACGGGGTCCTCAAAGACATTTGGTGAGCAGACTTGGTGTTTTCACCAACATTCTTTCTTTTAAATTATTCTTTATGTCTTTCACATCATGTCTGCTAATCCCACCCATCTCCCTCCTCACTCCAAGATAAAACAAAATAAAATTTAAGAGAAAAAGAAGGAGGAACAATGAAGAAGGGGAAAAAAATCTCACCAGAGAAGCTGCAGTGTGGCACAGTGAGTCACGCAGTTTATCCATAGATTATTCCATGTATTTTTGCATGCAGGCATTTATAAAAAGCATTATTGGTCTGGTTCAATGCCTTGCTCTCTGCTGTGCCATCCATGCTGGGCCCTCACCGGTAGTCTTTCTGCACATCCTGTTGCTGCCGTGTGTCATGGAGATCCTGCAGCTCTGGGTCCACAGGATTTACTCCCCCTCACCCCATACTCCAGCAGATCACAGATGGGGTGGATTTTGGGGTGGGCCAACACATAACCCTGGCTTGGTTCTGGACAGCTGCAGGATTGGTGAGCTTGCCAGTTCTCCCCTGTCTTTGCTACCAGGGTGAGCTCTCCAGCATTGCCCTGGCTACTTCATCCCCTGCAGTGATGAGCTTATGAAGGGCAGGGACAACTCTCCTGCTATTATGACCTCAGGGCCAGCTCTCCCACCTGTCTCAGGTGGCAATGGGGGGGTTCTCTCCCCTGCCCTTGCCTCTACAAGACAGAAAATTGATGGGACAGTTCTCCCATGCTCACATTGGGGCTGGCACACCCACACCTCTGCCAAGAGGTTCAGCTCTACTGTGTTGCCCAGGAGAGGGGCAGGGCTTTCACCAACGTTCTTATTTTGTAGTAATGAGTTCCTAACTTGCTGGCTAGATTAAAATGTTATTTTCTGATGCTGCATAAATGCAGTATGTATGCAATTGAGTCCAAATAAAATTACCGTTTACGCTTTCATCAAGCGGGGAGCAGGCTGCTGAGGACAGTTGAAATGCAATTTATGATTATGTAAATGAAGCTAGCTTCAGGACACTAATATGTAGATAAACGAGACTTTCATTAAGATGCCGTTAACCTTGAAAATTATATACAATTGCCACAAATATTCCTTAAAATATAAGAGGGACCATTTCCTCTCGTTTTGTGATTTCTTCTTTATGGGTCATGGACCATGTCTGAGGGTTCAGTTTGAGGACAGAGCTTTCACGTCTTAACCACTATTGGTATTTGCGTCCCTGGCTGCTTAGAGCTCTGCCCTGGACCCATACAAACAGGATTAGTGCTTTTGGTCTGGGTCTCTTCTGCAGTCATTTTCCTGCAGAGCAGGGATTTCTCCAACACTTGTTTCCCAGCTGTCTATGAGACTTTCATGAGATGCGGATACGGGGAGGACATCTCGGTGCAGTTCCGATTCCATTGCTAAGTGGATATGGAACCCCACCTCTCATGGGCCTTGGTTCTCTGTGAAGTGGGCACTGACAGTTGTGATACACTAGGTAAAACTCTCTGGTTGGGTGGCAGTTCGTCTTCCTTGTCAGATTGGCCAGATTTGGAATCACGTATGAGACTTGTGAGGCACACCTCCAGATGCACGTCTGTCTAGGGATTCCAGAGAGGATTAACAGAGGTTGGAGGATCCCTGAGTGTGGGTGGTGCTATCCTATGGGCTGGTAGGATGGATGGAATCCATGTGAGGATGGGGGAGTGCTAGCCAAGTGTTGGCATCCTTCTCTCTGCTTCCTGGCTTGCCACAAAGTGAACAATCCTCCTCTACCACACTGTGCCACTGATATGGCGCTTGGCTCGAGTTCCCAGGTTCTGCTCACTGGATCCCTTTCCTGTCTATTTAATGGAGAGGTAGGGATAAAGCAGAAGCTCTGGGTTCAAGTCCCGACTCTGCCATTTCATGGCCATATGAACCTGTAAGCTAAAATAAACCCTCTTTTTAAGGTGTTTGGTCTGATATGGGCTGTAAGTAATAGACTCTGACCTCACCTAATCAAAACCTCTGAGGGATTTGTTGGAAAGAGGCAGATAGAAGAAATGACAAAACATAGGAAAAGCTGAAGAAACCTCTCTAGATGGCTAGAAGTAATGACCCTGGGGCTTTAGGCTATCTCTGTTGGGAGAAGGGGCAGAATAGTTTGGCTGAAGTTATTGTACCTCGTGATTGAGGGCATCCTGGGTGGGTCTGGTTGGCCTATGGGAGCCATGGGCATCCACCTCCTGCCTGACCACATGTAGAAGGCAGGGGAATAGAATCCATTCATTAAACAGCAGCCTCTTCCCAATCATTGAGAATTGATGCACATGACTATGAATTCGCAGAGTCGGGGCTTGAACCCAGAGCAGATCTGCTTTATCCTTACCTTTCCATTACATAGACAGGAAAGGGGTCCAGTGACAGAATCCCCACGTAATCAGCCACTTGCAGCAGAGGGGCTGGCCAGAGAACATCCAGAGCACTGGCTGCCGACTTTGGTTGAGCTTGACCTCTGATCCAAGGTAGATGGGGCCTGGCTGCTCTGTAGGGTTAAGTAGGTGATGGGGCCAGAACGTTAGACTCTGTATCGCTTGACCCTGGTGGGCATCTGCTGGGTACATTGGAATCCTGTGCCTGTGCCCGTGTGCCATTGCTGACCCATGCCCTCTGGATAACTCTGTAGGCCAACATTTAAAGGCTCCAGGTGATCTGCGATAGCAAGGGCTGGGAGTTCATCTCTGGTTGCAAGAGGCAGCTGATGTAATTAGGGTTAGCTAAAGTCATTAACAAAGAGATTGAATGGTGGAATAGTGTTTCCTTAAGAGAGAGAGAGAGAGAGAGAGAGAGAGAGAGAGAGAGAGAGAGAGAGATCAGAAGTGACACATCTGTTTCCCCTCTTGTTACATGATGTCCTTCCTTGCTTCAGGACTTTTCCAGCAAAACAGTCATTACCAGATATGGCCTCTTGACTTTGAACTGCAATATGAGTGAAAATAAATTTTATCTCTTTTTTCTTCTTTTTAAATGTTTTTAAAAATTGTTTATTTATGTACATTGGTGTTTTATCTGCATGTGTATCTGTGTGAGGTTGTATTAAAGCTACAGACAGTTGTGAGATGCCGTGTGGGTACTGAGAGTTGAACCCGGGTCTTCGGGAATAACAGCCAGTGCTCGTAACCACTGAGCCATCCCTCTAGCCCTAAACTTTATTTCTTTAAACTCAGTGTTTCGTTTTGTGGTAAAGCAACAGAAAACAGAGCAATACAAAAATTGTATCCCGGTAAAGGCCAAGACTGGAAGAACTGGAGAGTAAGTTCTCTTTGAAGTAGAATGCAGGCCAGGGTCATGACCAGTGAGATGAGGGTTGGTGTCAATGTCTGGGGTAGCACAGTTGGGTCAGGCAGTGCATTGTATTGGGCTGTGTCAGGGAATGTGTTCCATGGGAGGAAGCTCTGGTCATCACAGAGGTCTGGAGAACAGGGTCCTGCTAGGGTGAGCCCAAAGGAGTGAGGAGAGGAACCAGACAGGCCTGAAGTTTAGGGTCAGCATGCAGTGCCTTGGAACAGGTCTCTAGTCTCTGTGGTAAACAGTGTGAAAGATGGGGAAACTGAGGTAAAAGTGAGGGTGGGAGGCCATGCCAGGACAGTGGCATGAACAGGAGAGTCCGTGTGTGATAGTGGCATGACTAAGGCCAGTATCCCTGCCTTACAGGGCATCTCTGAGACTTACCCTACACCTCTGCTTCTCACCACTCTAGCTTGTTAAAATGTAGATTTTGACTTGGTATGTCTAGGTGGACCCCAAGTTGGGCATCTCCAGCACGTGGCAGGCGACAGTTTCATTGCAGGCTCACAAATCCTGCCTTTCCCCTCCCCACACCTTGGTTTGACATGCACACCTGATGGTTCCATGACCTTCTTCCTCCTGGCTTTCCTGATGAGTCCTACAAAAACCCTTTGATAGGAACCCTCATCTCAGAGTCTGCTTTTGGGGACCCAGCTATGAGATGGGTGGGTATTACAACCGTCCAGTTTAAGACAAAGAACTGGAGCTCAGAGTGGGAAATCCCTAGTATAAAGACACACTGTCAGTCTGAGGTAGAGGGAGTGACATCCAGGCCTTTTAGAATCATAAACCCAATCTTGTCCCAATATACTACTTCTTCCTGGAGCTTCCAGCCAAACCCCTTGGACACAGCCGGCATCTTCTTACAGCCTGTCCCCTTCTTCCCAGCCCTTTGAGTCAAGACAGCTGCAGACCAACCCACCCGCCCCTTTCAATCAAAGCTTCCAGGCTAGTGAACTTTCATTGTGCAGTACAATGCACAAAGGTCTAACTCCATGGCAGCTCCAGAATTCTGGTCTCCCCACACTTCTGAGGTCCTCTCTCGGCTCCGTTTATCTTTCCTTTTTGTCCTAAGACAGTTAAGCAGTGGGATCTGTGGAAAACATTAAATCAGGCAGAATAGGAGACCAGAGGTGAGCTCTTCCATTCTTTCATCCAGGGCCAGAGGGAGCAGAGGCCAGGCATTGTGCTTCAAGAATGTTTCCTGGGCTCAAAGCACTGCGACAGCCCTGCCCACCCAAGGGCTGGGGAGTCGCATGTGGCCTCAGTGTGACATCTCATCATCTCAGATAGCTCTCTCCTGTCCCCCCTGTGAGACATGTTGGTGGCTAATGCGGTGTCCACTGGCTTATAGCTGCCCACGCTGCCCATTGTTCTTCACAGCTGCACTGTCTCAGAGCCCCAAGGCAAAGAGGGGCAAGGTTTGCCTTCTTGTTCCAAGCAAACACACCTGCCTCCTTGAAGCTGCTTTGAGCTTTACGTACAGAATCACAGACCGCTTGTGGGCATTTCTCCAGTGTCCAGGCAGGGCTCCTTGTGTTTTGAATGTTGATCAATCTTCCAGGTGCCAGTGGATTCAAGGCTCAGATGGTTGTTCCTTATGGTGCATTCAGTGCCACAGTTCCAGTCACCCAAGTGGTCACTCCTTGTTTCTGGAGGTTGCTCAGTGCTCCCGGGGTTTGCTCTGCTCCTGTGAAGTTCACTGTCTCAGGCTTATTCTTGCCTAGGTTGTCAGCTCACACCTTTTTCTGTAAGTATCTCTGGTCTATATCTGCTCCTGTGGAGGCCCTTGGTTTGGGGTTAGTCCTGCAAATATCTCTGGCTCCGATCTACTCCCTTGAAGTTCCCAGACTCAAGTGTGCCTGGACTGGCAGAGGTCCTAGCTAGGCCTACTTCCTCAGTGGTCCCAGACTCACACTCAGACCTGCAGAGGTCTCTGGTTTCTACCTGTTCCCTCAGAGGTCCCAGACTCACACCTGGACCCGAGGGATCCTGGCTCAGGTCCACTCCCTTGAAGGTCCCAGCCTCATGCCAGGACCTTCAGAGGTCTCTGGTTCCTGTCTACACCCTTGTAGGTCCCAGACTCATGTTTGGACCCACAGCGGTCTCTGGATTTGGCCCACCCCACCAGTAGTTGCTCCCCTGTACCTGTTCCTGTAGAGTTTGCTGTCTCAGGTCTGCTCTGGCCTAGGTATCTGACTCAGTCCTGCCCCTGTAGAGTTTGCCGTCCAAGGCCTTCTCCCACCCAGGTTGCTGGCTCAGTCCTGCCTCCACAAATGTCCCCAGTCTGGATTTGTTCCCGCTCCCTTTGAGTTCACCTTCTCAGGCCCACTGTGGCCCAGGTTGCTGGCTCAGTTCTGTTCCTGTGGAGTTCACTGCCTCAGGCCTTCTCTGGCTTAGGTCGCTGGCTCAGTTCTGTTTCCACAAATGTCCCTGGTCTGGATCCGCTCCCACTCACGTGGAGGTCTCTGTCTCAGACCTCAATCTATTTCCATTTATATGTGTATTGTATCACCATGAGGCTGTGGTTTACTGGAAAGGTTCTGGCAGTGATGTCTTTCTCCTTCGGCAGCTACATGGCATCTCATTGACTCTGCCTACTATATATATCTGCTCAGATTTCCCACCTGGCTTTGCTCTGCTAAGTCATTGGCTGAAAGAGTTTTATTCATCAAGCGATAAAAGCTACACATATACAGAAGGACATCCCACATCGGTACTCACTTTAGCTTAGGAACAGGAGTTTGAGTTAAAAAGTGGTAAAAGATTATTGGCGACTTTTTTCCTCCACCTTTCTTGGTGTCTGAGACCCCACATTTAGGAAGTCTCTTGCTTGGTTAGAGGTAAGGTTTTCTCTGTTACACCAGTCCTCTGTAAAGGTACAAACCTATTATATTCCATCAGGGATGCTTTCAAGAAAGGCATTTCAAAATGGGCCACACGCTGGGTAGTTCTGCTCTTCTCTGTAATACAGGAAGAAATCTCAGCTGTCCTCACATGCTTAGAGCTGACCTTTCTCTGCAGTTACCAGCAGGACTGATATGGTCTTTAGGGGTGGCCACTAAACCCTGTGTTATGAATAGATTTTGTTTCTCCTTAACTTATTTGAAGTGAGATGAGGAGCAATTTCAAACTTTTATTAAGAAACACACAAAGTAGTAAAATTAGAGATGAAAAAATAGAAATTCTAACAGAAACCAGTAGAATCTAGGGAATCACTAAGAGAAGATTTGAAAAATTGTATCTTAAACAGGTGAAAAATATAGAAGTAGATAAATTCCTAGACAAAAATTTTTAAGAGATTTATAGCAAGAAATGAGATTGAAGTAGTAATGAAGAGACTCCCAGGAAAGAAAAGACAAGAACTAAAGACCTGAATTCTATCATAGCTCAAAAGAACTAACACCAATATTTCATAGCTGTTCCACAAAATGAAGTGAATTCTTCCAACTTATTCTATAAAACCAGTATTATCTTGATCCCAAAGCCAGATAAAGACACAACAGCAACCACCAAACTGTAGCCTGATTACCATTACAAACACAGATGCAAAATTTCTCTATGAAGTACTTGCAAACCAAATTCAATAATAAATTAAAAAGATCATATGCACCACAATAAACTACGTTTCTTTTAAGAAACCCACGGATGGTTCGGACTATAAATAGACTTAGGTACAGAAATAGCATGATTATGTCAACAGACACAGAAAGGTCTTTGGCAAAGCTCAACATTCTTTCATGATAAAAGCCTAGAAAAAAAAACTAGGAATAGAAGGAACATATCTCACAACAAAAGGTATATGTGACCAAAGTGAGGCAAAAATACTTCCTTTAAAATCAGTGATGAGACAAGATGCTCACTCAATTTTATTCAGTATAGCACTTGTAATAAGTCAAGGGGATCCATGGAAAAGTTTATATGACCTTACACTTAAATCACCCTAAAGATATCGTCAAAGAATGATTATATCTGATATACATTTTCAGCTAAGTAGCAAGCTACAAAATTAACATACACACAGCAGAAAATTCTATTTTCTCAATAATGAGACTGATGAGAAAAAAATATCAAGAAAAATAACCCTACTCATAGCAGATTAAAAATACCTAGGAATCAGCCTAACCAAGGAGGTAAGAGACCTCTATAATGAAAACTTTGAATCTCTGAAGAAAAAGATCAAGGAAGACACTAGAAAATGGGAAGACCACCTATGCTCTTGAATTGGTAGAAATAATATTGTAAAGGTGGTTATATTTCTAAATGCAGTATGCAGATTTAATACCATCCCTGTCTATATTTCATTAACTCTCTTCAAAGAACGAGATAAAAAAAAATCTTAAAATTTGTGCAAAGGCCCAGAAGACTCTGAGCATCCAAGGCAATCCTAAACAGAACAACTAACACTAGAAATAGCAAATTGTATTTTAAACAATTCCAAGGAGCCATAGTAACTGTGGTTGTTTGAAAGAAAATGGCCCAATAGGCCCTTGGGGTGAGACATTATTGGGAGGAGTGGCCTTGTTGGTGTAGGTATGGCCTTGTTAGAGGAAGTGTGTCACTGGGGTTGGGCTTTGAGGTCTCAGATGCTCAAGTCTGGCCAGTGTGTTTCAGTCTCTTCCTGCTGCCTGCAGATTAAGATGTAGAAATCTTAGCTACTCTCCTGTACCATGTCTGTCTGCACGCTGCCATGCTTTCTGCCATGTTAATAATGGACAAAACCTCTGAGCTGTAAGTCAGTTCCAATGAAATGTTCTCCTTTATACGAGTTGTCATGGTCATGGTGTCTCTTCACAGCAATAGAAACACTAATTCCGACAGTGACAAAACCAGGGTGGCATTGTTATCATGGGATAACATGGGTCCCAGAAATAAACAAATGCAGCTACAGTCCCTCTGTTTTTGACAAAGCCGCCCAAACCACCAGGATTTGTGGATTTTCTTTTGCCAGTGATAAAATTGCATAACCAAAGGTAACCTAAGGGAGAATTTGTTCTGGCTTGCAGGTCCAGAAGGCTAAGAGTTCATGACAGGGACAACATGGCTGTAAATGGCAGACATGGCAGCAGGATCAGAAAACTCAATGCCTTCCCCCATGATGTCCTTTTCCCAGTATATGTATGTATGTGTATATATATACGAATGTCTCCAAACAGCACTAGTAACTGGAGACCAAAGTTCTCCATGCCCAGGACTGTGAGGGGGGGATCATTCTCTGTCAAACCACTACACACATGTTAGAGGAAAGAAAGCCTCTTAGACAAATGGCACCTAGGAAGTTGGATAGTCACCTGTAGAAGAATGGAGTTAGATTCCTATCTCTCATCTCAGGAAAAAAAAAATCAACTTAAAATAGATTCAGACACTTTAATGTGGGACCCTCACCTTTTAAGTTGTAGAGGAAAACAGGGCAAACCCTTCAGGAGGGAGGCATAGACAAATGCTTCCTGGGAAGGAGTCACCGAATGCCGGGGATCATAACACGAATTGCCAACTGGAATTTTATAAATTTAAAAGCCTTCTGTAGAGCGAAGGAGATAATCAGCAGAGGGAAGAGATGGGGATTAATATTTAAATATGTAAAGAACAACAACACCAAAACCCCACCAAAAGATCCATTTGATCAATAAATGAGCAAGTGAATTGAGCAGATAGCTCTTAAAAGGAGAGCAAACGGTTGGCAAATATGTAAAAAAATGTTAACTATCCTTAGCCAGTAGGACAATGTAAGCTAAAATGAAATGAGGTTCCGCCACAAGGAATGGAACTGTGTAAAACCCGTTGGAAAGTGGATGTCACTGGAATACACGATGTTAAGCTAAGCCCAACACTGACAGGCAAACACGACATGCTTTGTCTCAGACGTGAAAGCTACTTTACAAATATGTACGATATGGAAGTAGGATGGAAACTATGAGAGGAAGGAAGGAGTATTTCTGATGGATGAGAAAACTGAGGCCAGAACAAGGCAGGTAAATTACTAAAGGATGACCAACGGAAAGTCGAGAACTTGAAGTCGCATTGAGATTTCACATGAAGGCCTGTGATGATACTTGGTCTTGGGTAAGGTAGATCATAGACCACTTCCCTGGAGAAGAGATGCAGCAACTCAGCCCTGAGTTATTAAAGTTATTGGGGTGTGGATCAGCACTTGGCTAGCATGGTCAAGGCTCTGAGTGTGATCCCCAGCCTGGGGGCAGGTGGGGGTTATGAAAAGCAAAGATTTGCTGTAATGATTGTGGTGAAAATTTCGAAGACTACACAAGTTCATATAGTAAAAAAGTCACTGTGGGTGGCATGGTGTTGGCATCTTATTAGAGCTCTCAAAACGCAGATGAAGTAACCACAGAAGAAAAGAAAAAGTTCACGGACATGCACAATAAAATTAGGAGATAGGACATTTTTGCAAACCCCAGACACAGATTGTGAGGAAATACTGCTGACAGCTGTGTGATCTGTAGGGAACCAACATCGGGGCGAGGAACAGAGGGAAGCGTTGGAATATTTGCCAAACTGGAGAACAGGGTTGCCCCAAGTTAGCCCATATTTAGCTAGAGAGCAGAGCAGATAAGTTTGAGAATCTGTCTGAAACTGAGAGTGAATTTGCTCAAGTCGAGAGAGAGAGAGAGAGAGAGAGAGAGAGAGAGAGAGAGAGAGAGAGAGAGAGAGAGAGAAAGTTAATTCAAGGGGACTCATAGGGCTATGTCGATGGGTGCCTGAAAACTAACCACACAAGCTGTCTGTCCAGAATGGCAACACTCTCTCAGGAGGCACTGTTGATGGTGGAATCAAAGTCAAAGAAGAGAGGGCGAATCAAGAGAAAGGGAGACAAAGCTGGGTGAAAACCTGCAGGAGAGACAAGGGCAAGGAAGTCTCACAAAGCAAGCCCTGTGTTCCCGAGCTCTACAACAAAGGTGCCAGGCATCCTGGGAAGGTTTCTAGCTTCTGGGAGATGCCTTCTCTCACACATATACACTCACACACACACTTGTTTTAAGGGAATAGGAGAATTAAGGAGAAAAAGACCATTTTTGCACATAGGAAGCCAGGCCACAAAGCAAGTGAATGCTCTCTTCCAAATGCAGAAAAGGCATTAGGAAACAGAAAAGAACACCACAAGTCAGAATTAGAAAGACACAGAAGCCAAGCAACAGAGCCTGGGAAAGAGTCATAAACAAAACAACAACAACATCAACAACAACAACAACAACAAACCCTGGAAGGAAAAAGATGATAGGCTGACATAAGCTAAATTGATGGAATTAGACACTGAAAAGAAAATGAAGCTAATCAAGCCAGATGAGGCAGTATACATCTGTAATCCTAGCACACGGGAGGCAGAGGTAGGGATATCATGGCTTTGAGGCTGTCTGGGTTCCACAGAGAGTTCAAGGACAGCATATGCATCTTCTCATCTGCCTCTCACAAACAAGTGCAAAATGGGGAGAAATTCAGGAAAAGAAAATCTTAAAGACAAAGGACAATCCAGAGGCTGCAAGGCTCAGCAGCTAAGAGCAGGACTGGAGTTGGGGTCCCAGCAACTGCTCAGATGGCTCAGACTGTCATGATTCCAGTTCCAGAGGATCTGGTGCCATCTTCTGGGCTCCGTGTGCACTGTACTCATGAACATATAACCCGCCCACCCCCCATAATTATTAAAGAAACCTTTTCTTAAAAAAGAAAAAGACAGCCCAACATATTCAAATTAAGAATCACTGACGAAAAAGAACCAAAGAGAAGAGGAGAACAAACATTCAAGCTCTTAGAAACTTCCTTGAAATAAAATACAACCCAAAACTCCAACTGCAAACATGTTGTGGCTTTGAAAATATTGATACAAAATAACCAACTGTAAGACCAGCTCTAGTAATCTACTAGTAAGCTCTTCTACCTCTGGAAGACAGGAAAAAATAAAGGATTTAGAGTACTTAGGCCTAAAATCTGTAGAAAGTGATTCTTACAAAAGGATACTAAGTAGCACATCCAAGGCCCTGAGAGAGAGCCTGTGAGCCACCTGCTTTATCTCCATCAACGCTCACACCCCAGCTGATGGGAGACCTAACTTGTGCACAAGAACTCATGGAAGGCTTCCTTTGGAACTTTCTTTGAAATTTTATTTATTTATTATTATTGTATATGTGAGTTGAGGTCAGAGGACGACTTTAGGGAATTACTTTGTGGTTCCAGGATCAAGTTTACATGGTGAGGCTCACATTGCTTGCAGTGGTACCCACTGACCCATCTTGCATCCTCCCTTGAGACTTTCAAGAGGACTTTGTTAGCAAAGGAACACTAGGAGACTGCCAGAGTACCGGAAAGCTGGAAAGACACCAACACAAAGACATGTAGTAAGTATTTAATGTACAATTACTTACACACCTCAGAAAAATATCTATTTTTTTTTAAATTAGAGAAAACAGTGCATAGAGGCTAAATGTCCCCTCAGCGAGTGAGATGCATGCATTCTACAGTTATAAAATTGGCTACAGAAAGAAGATCAAAAGCAAAAATTAATTTATTTTTGGCTTTCAGTCATCTTATTAGTGGTGGCACCATGTTGGTGACTGTTGTAGCGCTACTCCGAAATTGGTATGAATTCAATGTGTTATAAAGCAAATGAGTAATTATGAGATATTCAAATCTATTACCTTCCGAGTCTTGAGAACAATTATGCCTTGTATGGAAGAAAGGAGACACAGATTAAACGCACAGAAATGGTTATGTGGAGACTTTGCAGTTTGGGCTTCAAATCAAACGTGCCAAGCAGTATATATTCATGTTATGGGCATGCGTTCCAACATTAACCAACATTTGACTCTTTCCCTTCCCTCCCTGATCCCCTCCTCCCCTTTTGTCCTCCATCTTGTTTGAGAAAAAAACCCATTTATTTAAAGAAGTTTATTTACATGTATATGTATGTGTTGTGTTAGTGTATACCACATATGTGTGTGTGTGCCCTGGAGACCAGATGAGGGTATTACATGTCCGGGAGCTGGAGTTACAGGTGGTTCTGAGCTCCCTGATGTGGGTCGTGGGAATTGAATTTGGGTCCTCTGAAGGAGCTGCAAGTGTTCTTAAGCATGAAGACATCTCCCCAGCCCCCATCCCTGTATCCCTTTAGTCAGGGTCTCCCTCTGTGACTCAGAGGCCCTTGATCCTCCTGTCTCAGTTTCTTGAGTGCTGGGATTTTGGGTGTTTACTTTCATGCCTGGTCACTACCTCCTCCTTTCTCCTGGTTAGATAATATTTAATTGCATATTTTTAAAATCATAGTTAATTAAAAATGTATTTCTTTACATTTCAGTATTGATAAATTATGTGACACCATACCCCAGAGTAGGTGAGGGCATATTTTAAAATGAGAAATTTCTAGAAATTGATTGTAGGGCCAAGCATTGTGTTCTCTAATTAATATTAGATAATTGCTACTCAGAGCAGTTGTAACCACTTGCGGTCCAGTATAAAGGACCCACTTTCCTGCTGACCTGTTTTCAGTCCTATCGCTTTGCATCTATTATAAAAATATAATACATATGCTTGCATGTTGATTTGCTCATTAAAGAGGTTAAAAATTTGACAAGTTCAGAGGTTAATGCCCAGTCTTTGTGTGTGTGTGTGTGCATGTGTATGAAGTATATGCATGTATTTATTAGTGTGTTTGTGTGTAATATGTGTGGTGTGTGTAATGTATACGTGTGTGCATGTAGTGTGCCTATATTTATGATCTGCTTACTTGAACTTTGACTTATTTGAAGCTGAGTGCCGTTGACTTCCCAGAACTTTCAACATATTAAAGCTACGTATTCTCCTTCAGTTGTAAGCACAACTCTCATTTTGCTTTTATTGTAAACATGTTTACATTTTTATGGAACCAGATTTTTCATTTCCTTTTAGTAGTTTCTGAGTTTTTGTTAAACTTTTTTTTTTTTTTTAAGTTTTTAACCCTAAGTCACAATAATTTTCCTATTTTCCTTTCTGGTAGTCCACAGTTATAAGTTTAACCTTTTGAAAATGTATTTTTGTGTGTGATAGGAGATAGGAATATATGATGTGTATGTAGTTTCTATAGTATTAGCCAGTTATCCATTTTAGTCATTTTTTAAGGCATCCTTTCTTAAGCATCTTCATCTATATTGATTTGGAGAGTCTTTTCTTGCTCATTTATTGCACATTACTGTACTTTTTGGTATAGCTTTTTGTTTTACTAATCTGTCCTCATTTTTTTTTTCTAATTCCTTTTCTTCAAAACGAGAAACAAGGAACATGTATGGACTCATTTGTTTTTTTTTTCCTGGCCGCAGATCTAAATGGACTGAGGGGAACCTGACAGCGTGCAGCAAACAGATCCTTTGGCAACAGCAAACTTCCTTATAAATCCCAGGCTCCCATTCTTGCTCGTAGTCCCCAGTCAAATTCACACCAGATTCTTTTGCTTTTTATAGATTAGTGTGAATTTCAACACCTGGAACTTGCTCTCAAGTTCCCATCTATGTTATTATTATTTCTTTTAATGAATTTCTTCCTGTTCTTTCAATCTTTTCTAAGTGGCCGAACACTGTATTTTCAGTCTGGCTCACCTGTGTTTCCCAAAGGTTCATGTGTTGGAGGCTGGTGCTGGTGTGGCTACTGAGGGGAGCGAGAGCTTGAGAAGTTAGCGTACATTTGGAGCGCGTGACAGTCAGCCTGGCAGCACTGTGGCGGAACACCTGAGGAAAAGAAACTTAAAAGAGAAAAGGCCTGATTTTGTTCAGTTGCACAGGTTTTAGTTTACTTCCTCTTGGCCCAGTTGTCTGCAGATTTGTGGCAGAGGCCATCACAGTAGCAGCAGCTCGTGGTAAGGCCATTCACAGTGGCAGTAACACGTGGTAAGGCCATTCACAGTGGCACAGCACGTGGTAAGGTTGTTCTCCTCACTGCAGCCAGGAAGCGAAGAGTGAGAAACAAAGGGGATAGGGCTCCACGATACAACATGCCTTTCCAGAACGCGATCTCAGAGATGTATTTCTACCTGAAGTTTTTACAACTTCCCAAGAGCACCCCAGCCAGGTACTAAGTTTTCAGCAGGTTTTTGGGGGACAGTCTATTTCCAAGCTATGACAGAGGAGCTTAGGGGGTGCACTGCCTAGGAGGTGAGTAAGACAGCTTTTATGAGATCTCTGCACTTTCCCAAGCCTGAGTTAATTGTGGGTGAGTCAACTTATACCTCAGTCTCTGGCCTCTGCTTTGGCTGTGCAATTTCTATTTTTATGATGCTGTTAAGAGGCCCTCGCAAGAAGGCAAAACCAATAGAGATACCCAAAACTAGAACTAAAGACTCTTCTTTATAAGGTTAGCAGCGTCAGGTATTCTATTACAGTAACAGAAGCATATACCAGTGTGCCTTAATGCTCGCTTTGTTAAATAAGTATAATAAAGGGATTCTACGTGAAGTGTTATTGTATTCATAAGAACAAAGAAATATGCAGTCTGTGCTTTTACATCCAAGAATGTAATTTTTCATTTTAGATCTTTTGAAAATGCCTTTTAGTACATTTTTATAGAATGCTTTTATTTTTCTTGTTAAATGTATTTTTAGATGAGTTATAATTGCCATACATATTTTGAATATGATTTTGCTTTTCATTATGTTTTTCCTACACTGTATTTTACAACTGATTTTTGCTTATGTAAAGTTGAGCTATCACATTTAAAAATATTTACCCTTGCCACCGTTTAGGTAGAAATGTCCCAGAAAGCTCACATGCTAAGGGCTTAGTCCTAGCTATTGGGAGGTCTTAGGAGCTTCAGAGTTGGGGGTTAGTGGGGAGTTTCAGGTCACTAGGAAGTGGCTTTTTTTTTGTTACAAATAAAATGACCAGGTAGCTTTACTGTTCAGAATTTGACTAATATAAAACATTCTTATATCCAATCATTATTTGAGAATAGAAAGATTATATATACTCTCTCCATTTAACATCTAATTGTATTTCAAACACAAAGCAGACATTCTTAATCTATATAGATCATTCTCAAAGTAATTCAAATTTAAAATGTTCAATTCACAGACTGGAAGTACATATGAAAAACAAGCAAACATAAATGGAAGGATCTCCCTTGCTCTTGGATTGGGAGGATCAACATACTAAAAATGGCAATTCTACCAAAAGCAATCTATAGATTCAATGCAATCCCCATCAAAATCCCATCAAAATTCTTCACAGATCTGGAGAAGACAATAATCAACTTTATATGGAAAAACAAAAAACCCAGGATAGCCAAAACAATCTTATACAATAGAGGATCGTCTGGAGGCATTACCATCCCAGACTTCAAACTCTATTACAGAGCTACAGTATTGAAAACAGCTTGGTATTGGCATAAAAACAGAGAAGTAGACCAATGGAATCGAATAGAAGACCCTGACTTTATCCCACAAACCTATGAACACCTGATTTTCGATAAAGGAGCTAAAAGTATACAATGGAAAAAAGAGAGCATCTTCAACAAATTGTGCTGGCAAAACTGGATGTCAATCTGTAGAAGAAGGAAGTGGCTTTGAAAAGAACTATTCCTCTGCTTTATTCCCAACCGTGCTCACCTGCACACTCTCATCACAACGTTTTGCAGAGGCTCAAACCAGTGGGTCCTTAAACCTCTAAAACACTGGCAAAATAAGTAGTTTTTACAAGTTGATTACACCAAGTATGTACTATAATAACAGAGAGATATCATGCCCTCCAAAGGCAGGAGGAAGAGTTCTTGCTTATGCAGGTCTTCAGAGATGGATAAAGTAGGGGAGGAATGGATAACTGTTGGGAGAGTCACAAATGATTTTATATCGTTCTCCTGTATTCCATTGGTGGCTGTGTGACACGGGGAGCTTCGATACAGGATGAATTTTTATTTTGCATAAGTAACTGCACAGTAACTTACACTTTCTCTGGAGCTTTCCAGAATCTCCAGGAACTGAGGAGATTTGTATAAAAGCATCCTATTGCCTCATCATCTCAGAGATGGAGTATTTACAACTCAGAGATTGGATGCTCATGTATTGTGCAGTGTTTTCTCTGGAGATGTAAGCAAACTTCTTTTCAATCCATGCAAAGAACCAGCAACAGAGGAAAGGCCTGATCCTACCCAGGTCTCGCTTAACGAACAAGGAAATCTGTTACAGCAGTAGAGATGCCTCAGAGGCAGCTGCATCACCAAACGCCCATCTCATCACTGATGGTGGACATCTCACCATCCATCCCTGGAGCTCCATGCCCAACACACAGGCAGCTTGCCTGGCTGGAAGTCTTGTTCCTCAGCAATTGTTACTGCTTTCTGGCATGGCCAGGTGTGAGTATGGGTCCTCAGAGGGAGTAGGCCTGAGCCAGGACCTCTGTGGGTCCAGGCATTGGACTGGGACATCAAAGGGAATAGGCAGGAACCTGGAACCTCTGCGGGTCCGAGTGTGAATCTGGGACCTTCGAGGGAATAAGCAGGTCCTCTGCGGGTCTGGACACACCCGAGCCTGGGACATCTGAGGCAATAGACCAGAGCCAGAAACCTTTCCAGGTCCAACTCCAACCCAGGGACTTCTGCAGGAGGGAATCCAGACCAGGATTTATAGAAACAGAGTAACCTTAGTCTCTCCCCTTGTGAATCTTGTAAATCTAGAAGCTTCCTGACACTTGTGGCTTTGTTTACTTCCTGAACCTTGTAAGTTTCACTTTAAGAAGCCTCCTCTCTCTAGGAGGGATTGTTTCAATGCAGAGGGGTAGCAGCAGCTCACCAGGGCTCCGAGCTGGAGAATTCATTGCGCAGAGACGGGGTGCCTAGCATGTTCTTTGTGTTCGGAACTATCAGTGACTGTGTGTGCCAGCTGCGCTCAATATTTGATGAGTATTACATCATTTGTCTTCTCGTCGAACTTCTAAACACCCTGTAGCAATCGAGTTGAGATACTTTCTGCTTTAGATGCTTTTAGGAGTTCTGGGATAGAGAATTTGCAGATTGCATATGCCGTGTTGCTGAGTCTCTGAGAATGTTGGGGCTGACCTAGGTGGGAGCAAGGTGTAGGTAGATGGCAAGTGAAGCTGTGTGGCCAATAGGTTTCCAGCACGCACCTACGCTATGCCTTCGTTTGGCCTAGGCTCCATTCCCAGGAGAACTAAGTTCTATGGAGAGCTTTCGCAATTAATATGGGAAACATGTAACAAGCTGTACAATTTGGTTTAATGGGACGTCTGATGAGTGACACATGGTGTTTGTCAACTAAAAATATCTTGAAGACCTTTGAACAGACCGAGGGGACCTCTTTGATGTCATGTCTCACAAGCAGCTGCACCCCGATCTCGGTGCACATAATTGGCGAAACTGATCTGCGAGGGCTGGAAATGTTGACGCTGTCATGATAATTTCCTCTGTAAATCAACACACGGACTTGACAGCCTTTCAAAAATCTTACCGTGTTGCGTTTATCCTTTGTATTATGAAGTAACTTTATCTGCCTCGGACTCCAAGCGACTCATATTTATTAAACCAATACTTACTGAGTATTGACAGGAATTGTGGTGAAGAGTCCAGATCCTATCTTCAACAGCAGAGTATAGTGGAGAAATAGACAGATAAACACAACACTAAGTTGATACTTAGGGTGATTAGTATAATGATAGAGGAGGAGAGATGCATACAGAGTAACTACAGAGATTCACTCGTTTATTGTTTATTCATTCATTCATTCATTCATTCATTCATTCAACGAAGAACAAACCTGGTGTGGCCCCTACTCAGGGAACTCAGTCTTGGAGTAATTACAAATAGACTATGAAAACGCACACGCCGTGGTGGCCTTTAGGGAGTGTGGTGGGACAAGAACAGGAAAGAGTTATTTTGTGTTGGAAGAGTTAGGAAAGACTCAATAGGCACAGTTGTGTCTGAGGTAAGTATTGGGAGATGGACAAATTATGAAGAACATTCAAGGTGATGGAAGCAATGTTATCCAAGGACCTGGGGTAGAGAAGAATGTGACCCTTGAGCTTCACTGCCAGGGGATGCACCTCCTTGTGTATCTGTGAGGGCACTCCCAGTGATGTTTTGCTGGGAAGAGAAGACAGTAGCACCAAACTATGGGCTGGGATCGCACATGGAATTAAAAAGAGCCATCAGGGAGGGGACCAGTTTTCATCTCTTTCTGCTTCCTGACTGTGGACAAGATGTGACTATCTGCTTCATGCTCCCGAGGCCATACATCCTGTCGTGACAGTTGGCACCCTCAATCCACGAATCGAAGTAACCTCTGCCTCCTTTAGGTTGCTTTTGGCAGGGGTTTTGCCAGAGCAATGAGGTAAATAATTAATCCAGAGGGTGATGCATATTGGTCAGGGTCAGAAAGTAGTGAGGTTTGGACTGAAAGGACTAGGAAATGGCCAGTATTGAAGGAAAGGTCAGAGAATCAGACATAAGTCACATACGGGTAGTTTTGAGTGGCCAATCAAGGATCCCACCATCATCTGCAAACTTGATTAATTTCTACATTTTAGTTTTTCTCTTCTTTAGCCTTCCCTTTAGGAATGCCAGTGCTTGCTGTACATATATTAACAGCATGATTAATGCACAGATTCAGGCTTGAGAGTTTATTATATGTATAGCAATAAGTTTTGAAATCTTGATTGCCTAATTAAAGGATTTTCAGATCAATTTTAAACTAAAAACAAAATTAATCTTTGTGTATGGCATTCTGTTTGTGTGTGTGTATGTGTGCGCATGTGGCAGCTAGAGATTGTCATCTGGATGTCTTTCTCAATTACTTTTCCACTTTGTGTTTTGTGACAGTGTCTCTTGGTGAACCTGGAGCTTACTCATTCAGCTAGACTGACTAGCCAACGAGGCATCAGAATCTACCTGTCTCTGCTTCCCAGTGATTGAGTTATAGATGTGCACCCCATTGTGAGGCTATCTACATGAGTACCAGAATTATGTCCTAATGCAAGTATTTTATCCACTGAGCCATCTGTTCAGACCCTTCAGATTACTTTTGATTACAAAGCAGTTAAGAGAATAGCAGTAATCAGTAGGAACTAGTTAGACTTACTCCATTTGTCCAAAAGAGATGCTTGCTGCTCTGAGAGTGGAGGCTGGAGTTGGCAAGCTGCTTTACAAGAAGAACTTTCCAGTTAAATCTATTATTCTGGAGAAGAGGTAAGGAAACAGAGTCTTTTTAAGATTCTTTCCCATAATTTAGAAACTTAAATTCTTATTCTACTAAAATGGAAATAGATGGAGTTAAGATGGTGTTCATATTTAATCATAATTCTAGGTTATAACATCCTCTAAATCAGGTAGATTCCCAAGACCATGTAATGTGAAGGTATCATTACCTTTGTAAATGAAGGCTCTAGATTATCTCTACTAAAAGCATGGTCAGTGGTCCAGCATCACAAGGGAGCTTGCTGGATGCAGAACCTTAGGCACCACCTCCTACCTAGAGAGTCAGCAAGTTTCCCACATCTGCTCAGTGATTCTGTGATGTGCAAAGTGAGAGAAACTTTGGGTCCTAGAAGAGCCAGTTCAGTGTAACTTCAAAGTTTCTTCTCTTTCCAGGGCCATATTTCTATCTATCTGAAGCTACAGTGTCTAATACTACTATCAAAAATAGTTTTGATCATGGACAATGATTAAGTCCCCAGGGACTGTATATTCCTATTCCTGGTGTAAATTTTGGGTTCAATATGCTAATAACGCTTTAATAATAATAGAAAAATAACACATGGGAGTACTAGACTTACAAACTGCACAAAGGTCTTTCTGGAAACAGAACAGAATTTTTCTTATCCTAATGGGTTCCTGAAGTAGTCTCTTGTTAATGTAAATTCTTATATTATAAAAAGCAACAACTCTGTCTTACAAAAATGCCTTATTGGGCAAGATTTTCTGGACTTGTGAAATATTTTCCACTTTCATTATCAAATGCATTTATTAATTAGTTCATTAATTCTAGAAACTTTTGTTGTACATATTTCCGGGAGACTCAAGGGGATGGTATAGAATCAGTATTCTCAAGAGAAGTCTAGGAGAGGAGAAAAACAATCACACTTCAATTAATAGGTAATAAATTATAGCTTGTTAGTATTGCAGAATTTTCTAAGGGTCCCAATTTCACGTATGTTGTTTAGTGTGTAGTTTTATGGGCATGCCTTGTGTTTTTCCATTTGAGGTATGCTGTTGCATCAATATTATTTCAATTATGAGCAAAGTGGTTTGTGGGTGTGGCAGTTAGAATGTAATTGGCCCCCATAAACTCATAGGGCGTGGCACTATTCGGAGGTGTGGCCTTGTTGTTGAAGTGGGTGTGGCCTCATGGGAGGAAGTGTGTCACTGTGGGGGTGGGCTTTGAGGTCTCTTATGCCCAAGCTATGCCCAGTTCAGACCACTTTCTGTAGCCTGCGAGTCAAGATGTAGGACTCTCAGCTCCTTCTCTGCACCGTGTCTGCCTGCACACCACCACGTCGCACCGTGATGACAAGGCAATAACCCTCTGAAAATATAAACCACTCCAACTAAATGTTTTCCTTTATAAGAGTTGCCATGGTCATGGTGTCTCTTCACAGCAATAACAATCCTGACTAAGACGATGGGGAAAGACACCATACCTCAGAGGAAGGGGTAGCTTTGTTGGGGCAGGAGATGATGACCTCCTTCCTTCATTGGCAGGTATTTTTGAAGCCATCTGCTAGGGACAGAAGCAGTGGTGATAGAACGCTGGGGATTGGGGATGTGAGGTTCTTGGCTCCTGCTTTGGCCATCAGGGCAAGGCCGTTAAACATAGAGTTACAAGTGACACGTGTTCATGGAAGTTAGGGATTATAGGAGAGCGTGTCCTGGGAGACATTATGAATCACCAAGGTATACTTCCCAGGGGTTTCAGTTTATGAGCTGAAACCTGAAGGGAGAATAATGTTGCTTAGAGAAACATTCAAGGTAGCAGGAACAATGAGAGCAAAGACTCTGGGGAAACAAAGAAACACATTCTTCTAGTCCCGGAAATAAGATCCTTCCTAGTCAGAATTCATCTGAATGAGTTTTCTCCAGGCTTTGGGAACGGGAGAGACGTGACCCTGTGGGATGATGCCTGGTTCAATAGACTACACACTAATTATTTAGCCTCAGCGATTAGCCTCAAGTTGCCACATCTGGCCAAGGGGGATGCTTGCCTCCTTATTTATTTCTAAGGCATGGTGATGGGAAAGCGCTTTGGAAAGTGGTAGATATTCTACCATATTGTTACCGCTTCCCTCTGTCCCTCACCTCGGGGAAACATCTGCAGGGTGAACTGAGGCAAAGTGGATATGGTTTGGGCTTCCATGCGGAGGGATGGTGGCCAATTCAAAGACTTAAATTTTTCTTCTTAAGCACACAATAGCTTTTGGGGAAATGGCTGACTGTCCCCAGCTGCATCTCAATACCCAACCGGAAACGGCAGACAAAGCACTGATTATGACGGAGTGGCACGGGGCTGTTAGAGACGAGCTGCCAGATGCCGTTAACAAGTGGGAAGAAACGTGGAGTTGGCAACTTGCCCGGAGGGAAGCTTCCTTGCAACTTACAGAAATCTGGTGGGTAGCACAATACAGATCAAGCTCGGGTCGGGTGAGGTTCAAGGCTGGAGAGGAAGGGTGCCAAGCACCGTCCAGATGAGCCAGAGTATCTCAGAGGCCTCGGGAGAGGAGAGCGAGGTGGGAGCTGGTGGCAGGCAGGAAGTGAAGCCAGGTTGAGCGTTAGCAGCTGAGCTGTGTCACGGGCTGAGCTGTGTCCCTCCAGAAAGACATGTTGGTGTTCTAATCCTCATACTGCATACCTTCTTTGGAAGTAGAGTCTTTACAGGGTCATAAAGGTAAAACTGAGGTCGTTTGGGTTAGTTGTAATGCAACGATTGGCGTTCTTACAAAAGGAGATCTGGACTGACGCATGCAAGGCGATCGTGTAGCTGAGGGATGCATTTACAAGCCAAGGGCCACCAAGGTTTGGTGGCAAGCACTGGAAGGATTCTGCCTTGTAGTTGTCAGAAGGATCCAGACGCTACTCATACTTCCCCAAGGCGTAAGAACTGAACCGTCCACGTCATTACTCCAGCCCTAGGGAATTGAACACAACTTGATTTCTTTTTACTGAGGAGCATTAGGCTGCTCAGACTCCTCTGAGAAGACAAAGACATGATAGTTTTTGATTCAGATAGGAGGAAGGTACTCATCCTCCCAGGGACATTTGTCAAGACCTCAGATACTTACACCTCGCTGGTTATGTCTGTGTGCATGGTGCCCAGTCTGACTTGGTCCTGTAGACAATGTGCCCGTGGTGAGAGTACGTGCTCTGCAGAAAATCAGTCTCTACATAAATCTCAACCTGGTTGCCCCTAAACTATGCAATCTAGAACATGTTGCCATACCAAGCCTCAGCTTTCATTTTGGGGTCATGCTCATCACTTAAAGCTGTCTCTGCCACTCTAAAACCTTCCTGAGGTGTCTGGCACATGGTGTAGCTTATATATTTGGCTCCCCCTATAGACTTAGAAGTTGTTGGGAAAGGAGGCTGTACTAGTTCAAAGATCCTGAAACATCATTGAGGTTATTAATAACTTAGGCACAAATGAATGAACAAATGAATAGAAAGAGATAGGAAGAGTTGAAAGGGTGGGATGATGTAGGTATGGAATATTGCCGCATCTCTGCCCCTGGTTTACTTGAGAGTGAATTAACTCCCAGATTTGCAATATCTTTAATGCTTGTCAGTCGTGATACGGGAGTGCTCATGGGTAGTATGGATTATATAGTTACATAGATAGACAAACAGACAGATAAGCATGGAGGGGAAGGAAAGTATTTGAAGTTTAAAGAGAGGCAGTGAGAAGGAGGAGGATAGGGACGAGAAGAAGAAAAGAAGGAGGAAGAGAGTTTGAAAAACAGCAATTAGGAGATTAAGTAAACATTTTCTCATAACATGGACCAACAGCCCATACCTTCCTCTATATATTTCATAAATGGAATTTCTTGAGAGCTGAATGTGAGGTTCATGTACCCCCGTGTCTTGCTTCTATCCAGGATACAGGGCTTGCCGCCCTATTTGTGTCTGCTGTGGGATCTGGATGGTTGTAACTCTCTTCCTTCTCTGCCTCAGAAGAAACTGCTTTTATTATTTTCATATAACTGAGTCTGCAGAACCTCTGAGTCCTGCAGGGTGGTGCCAGAGACCCTGCCCCTGCCCCATGTAGGTGGGAGAAAGAATGTGGGCTCAGAGTCAGGAGTGGACTGAGGAGTGGGTCTCTCCGTGCTACTGAGCTCATGGAGGCTTTCATACCGAGGTCTCTGCATGATCTTCTTTCCTTTCGTCTCTCCTGACCTATTCCGGGTGAGCTGAGGTAGGCTCGAGGGCAAGACCCATTTATGCCATGATCTGAAAAGAGAGTTGACCAGTAGCAAAGTTTTATAAAAGTTCATAGTTCTTAAATGAGTGACCTGTGTGATTCAGGGTCCTGAAGAGTGATTTATATGAAATGTGTGCACTCATCCCTTGATATGAACAGGGCATTCATTCCAGGCTCCCCAATGGATACTCAAGAAGCAGATGTTAAGTGCCTTGTACAAAATGGCAGAATATTTGCATACAACCTCTACACACCCTCTCACAGTCCTTAAATAATGTCTATCACTTCTAAGACTGAATTCAGGGGAAATGTGCTGTCAGCGGTCAGAGCTGTTGATGAGGGAGTAGCGATCAGAATGTCTGGACATGGTCAGCGCAGACCTCCTCCGTCGATACTTTCTGTCCATAGATGGTTGGTTGCTGAATATGGATCTCAAGTATAAGGTGGGTTGACTGCACCTGCCATTACGAAAGAAAAGAGGTGTGGCCCTTCCCCAACTGGAGGCACCCCATTTCCATATATGAAAAAAATCCATCCAAGGGAAACCCCAAGTTAGATTAATCCGGTTCCTTGATCCTGAAGGAGTTTTATTTACCTTAGGGAGACTCAGACAAGGTCTCAGGCCTAGACATATGTATGATGTGGAGAACTTTACCTACCCAGATCTCAGTTGTCTTTTCCATATAATTCTAATTATACCGTCATCCTTCTTCATGGAGTTATGGCGATCTAAGTTCATACATACTGCAAAATGTTAAGCAAATGCTAAGGTTTGATGGTCATTGTTATGAACAGAGCACAGGCCATCTATCTCAGCACAGAGGAAGTCTACAGAGTGACCTGGAGAATTAATGGGACCAGTGACATTTATCCCAAAGGCATCCATCTTTTCGCAATCATCTGTCTCGGAGTCTTTGGGTGAGATCATAAAGGAGGAGGCAGGTAGGGAAGTTGAAATTATTTTGTGTCCTTGATTTGAACATTTCTAGCTGGCGTTTGTGTGGGTTGCTAAGGGATGTGACCTGAATGAGAACTCCTGTATTATGAGGAGGCATTGCTGCCATCCAACACATCCAATGTCTGCCCATCAGCCTCTCCTGCCACCTCCCACCCTTTCACCCGGTAACACTGTTCTTTTTCCAGTTCATTTATCTGCCTCATTGAGGTAGGTGTTCTTCTCTTCAGGAACCCACAGAGATGGAAGATGGATCCCGTTTCCTTACCTCATGTTCTTCTTTTCCCTTATTTTCAGGGACTATACTGAGGACTGGGGGGCATTTCTCAGTGACAGAACAGATGAGCCTTCATAAATCTCTGAGTTCAGTCTCTAGTACTGCAACAGCATAAGGAGGGAGGAGAAAGAAGAGGAGAAGGAGGAGGAGGAGAAGGAGGAGGAGGAAAATAATTGTGTAGATTATTATTGTTGTAGAAGGTTTAATTACAGCCAGAGTGCTACCCAGGAAATCTTAGATTCACTTTTGAAGTTCTTTGTTCTGTGATGTTTTGGAGAAAAATGCTCATGACAATGGAAAGAATCAAAAAAGAGCTATCAAGAGAGGGTGTTATGTTGTTGATGTGGGATTTAAGTCCAGGAACTGAGGCAGATTTCCGGCATTAGCAGGTTGACACTGCAGAACTTTTGGGCAATCTAAGTCAGCTCCATGGACTTCAATGCAGGCTGATGTATCCATGAGCATTAAACCAGAGCAAACCTTAGCAGAGCTATCTCTGAGACATACCCGGGGGTCTGAGCAGACCAAATCTGAGAACAGTAAGAACAGAGGGAGGCTTTTCCTGGAGTAATCTGTCCTAGGCATCTGCTTCCGTATTTGTTCTTAGTGGCCCTGGAGTCTGTACCCAAAAGAGAAGGGACGATGAGTCAATGAGTGAGACAATGGGGACCTGGCTTCATGTCTTGCCTCTGGCTTTCAGAAAGAATTCCAAACCTTTCTTCAGGTCTACTGTCACCTTCAGCTCAGGAGACCTCCTCCTTCCTCCACAACTCTTCTTCAGATGCAAAAATAAGTTTTTATTTAGAACAAAAATTGATGTAACAAATGACTCATTTAACTGACAAATACAATGAACATGATAAAAACTCAGCAGAATAAGATGATTTTATTATTTTCTTGACATGCCTCTAATATTTCCCCCATAATCCCTGGCTGAATACTGTCATTGCCTCTTCATCTGACAATGAATCTATAATATAATTTTCCACAGAGGGCAGGATAATTCTGCCTTTCTTCGAGCATGATTGATTGAAATGTATTTACTATTGATGCTTGAGGATAGTTTCTTTCAGCTTCACTACTCTTTACAAAGTAACATTTTTGGACTGTTTTCCAATTTAGAAAATCATCTATCAAGTTCCTCTCATGTTGGATCGTTTCCAATTTTAGGGCATTCAAAAATCTCTTATGTGGTTGCTAACCTCTTAAAAATATTAATTTTTATTGAGATAGAATTCATAACCATAAAATTGCCTCTTTGAGGAATACAATTCATAGGATTGCACAGCTGTTGACAGTTTCTAATTCCAGAACAAGTTTGTTGCTCCAAAGAGGAACCCAGTGTTCACCAGCAACCACTTTCTCTTTTTCTGTCCCTCCAGTACCTAGAAACTACAATTCTTTCTATTTCTGGATTTCATGTAAGTGGACTCTGTTTTAGTCATCTTTAATGACAAAATGCCCAATGAAAGCATCTTCGGGCAGGGTTTGGTTCGAGGGTGCAGCACACCATGTCAGAAAGTCAAGGCAGTGGAGGAGCAGGGCAATTGGTCACGTGGAATCGTGATCTGTAAGCAGGGAGGGACAAGTGCTGGTGCTCGAGGGCCCTTCCCCCACCTTTCCAGTCTAAGCCCCCAACCCGTAGGATGCTGATCCCTACTTCAGGGCAGATCTTCCTTCTTCACTTGTGGTGGTTTGAGAGAAAATGGCCCCTAAAGGGAGTGGCACTATTAGGAAGCATGACCTTGTCAGAGGAAGTGTGTCACCATGGGGGCGGGCTTTGAGGTTTCTTTTTCTCAAGCTTCCTTCATTGTAGCAGTCAGTTGACTTCCTGTTGCCTGCAAGATGTAACACTCTCAGCTCTAGCACCACATGAGCCTGTTGCCATGCTCCCCTTCATGATCATAATGGACCTCACCTCTGAAACTGTAAGCGACCCACCCTCAATTAAATGTTTTCTTTATAAGAGTTGCTGTGGTCATGGTGTCTCTTCATAGCAATAGTAAACCCTAAGACAGACCCTTTCTGGAAACAGCCAGAGGTGTATCTCCTCATATACCCCTCCCTGCTCTTCCTCAAATTCGTGACCTTTTTGCTAAGGCTCCTTGAATGCAGAGAAGGCTGTGGTTGGAGATACTGTAGGCAGGGGAAGGAATACAAGCAGCTAGTTGAACTGTCATGCTTCCTCCTTCCTTCTTTTTCTAGAGCAGTGAAGGAAAGCCTGGCACACTAGGAAAAATAGGTTTACGGACTGACTTCCTTTTTTCTTTCCTTCATTTTGTTCCTTCCTTCCTCACTTCCCATTTCCTTCTTTTTTTTTTTTTTTTTTTTTTTTTTTTTTAAATAAGGTCCTACTTGATAACCTCAAACTCTATCTCGTCTTGTCTTTGCCGCCTGCATGTTGGGATTACAGATGTGCTCCATTAAGCTGGCTCTATGGATTGTACTTTTTAAAAGTAGCAAGTGAAAGTAATTTTATTTGGCTCGAAGAGGAAGGATGCATTTTTGCTTCTTTAATTGCTTAAAGCTGTGTGGGAACACATTTGACGCTACACAGATTACACAGATTCACTGACGAAGAGCTGTGGCCTTGCCTCAGCTGCTCGACCTCTCTGGGAACTGATGTCATCACCTGCACAGTGTGAACTACGAACACTACTACCTTCTTTGTGGAGCTGTTGTGAGGGTCAGGAGGCATAGGGCATGTACCATGCCCACCTGGATCCCAGAAAGAAAAGGTTCAGTTCTTGTAAATGCTTGTACTTTTGCTGGTTTTCTATAGCCATGGAACATGGCAATCAGGATGTCTACAGAATCTTTCGAAATGTTTGCTTTTAGGGCATGTTTGAGAAGTAGTGTGATGTGGGATTCCCCTCTCTATTCTGTGAATATGATTGCTTAATTAATAAAGAAACTGCTTTGGACCTATAGCAGGGCAGAACCTAGGAAGGCAGGGAAAACTAAACTGAATGCTGGGAGAAAGGAGGCGTTTCAGAGAGAAGTCGTGTATCCCTGCCAGACAGACACTGGTTGGAATCTTGCTGGTAAGCCACAGCCACGTGGTGATAAACAAATTATTAGAAATGGGTTAAATTAAGGTGTAAGGGTTAGCCAATAAGAAGGTAGAGCTAAGCCTAGTGGTGGTGGCGCACGCCTTTAATCCCAGCATTTGGGAGGCAGAGGCAGGCGGATCTCTGTGAGTTCGAGGCCAGCCTGGTCTAGAAGAGCTAGTTCCAGGACAGGAACCAAAAAAAAAGCTACGGAGAAACCCTGTCTTGAAAAATCAAAAAAAAAAAAAAAAATTAGAGCTAATGGGCCAAGCAGTGATTTAAATAATATAGTTTCTCTGTGATTATTTTGGTGCTAAGTGGCCGGGAACTAACTAGCGGCCTCCTTATTACAGTAGTGGACAATAAAAGGTACACAACTATATGATTCTAATATATAGTTAAATTAATTGCTGATGTGAAGCTAGTGTAGCTTGATAGGAACCTCAATAAGGATTGAAAAACTTCTGTTTGGTTTGTTGCTGAAATGTGGATTGTGAAACTGTGGGTGTTTTTGGGGAAGGAAACACTCGCTTAAGTCATAGAATCTTCCAATGTGTACAGCTACATGAGCTTGGCCTCTATATTCTTTAGGAATATCTGACAAGCTGCAGTTTGCCAACACAGGTTTCATTAACAGAAAAGAAAGTAAGTCATTGATTATTTGCTCCCCATTTCTTTTATCAAAAAGACTCTCCAAGATTTACCTTGAGAGAAAAATATTTTTTCTTCTTCTTAGAAAGAAGAATATTTGAGTCATTAGAGGTATAGAAGAGGAGTACTTAAGTTCTAGAATATCTGGGCTACCTACCTACATACATATCACCTGTAGATGTATGCATTCTATCTCTTTATCTATCATTGATCTATCTATCTATCTATCTATCTATCTATCTATCTATCTATCTATCTATCATCTATCTATCTATCCATCCATCCATCCATCTATCATTTATCTATCTATCTATTCATCCATCCATCTATCTATCATTTATCTATCTATCTATCCATCCATCCATCTATCTATCTATCTATCTATTCATCCATCCATCCATCTATCTATCATTTATCTATCTATCTATCCATCCATCTATCTACCTATCTATCTATCTATCTATCTATCTATCTATCTATCTATTCATCCATCCATCTATCTATCATCTATCTATCTATCCATCCATCCATCCATCCATCTATCTATCTATCTATCCATCCATCTATCTATCATCTATCCATCCATCCATCCATCCATCCATCTATCTATCCATCCATCCATCTATCTATCTATCATCTATCTATCTATCTATCTATCCATCCATCCATCTATCATCTATCTATCCATCCATCCATCCATCCATCTATCTATCATCTAATTATCTATCCATCCATCCATCTACCCATCCATCCATCCATCCATCCATCCATCCATCCATCCATCCATCTATCTATCATCTATGTATCTATGTATCTATCTATCTATCTGTCTGTCTGTCTATCTATCTATCTATCTATCTATCTATCTATCTATCTATCTATCATCTATCTATCTATCCATCCATCTATCATCTATCTATCATCTATCTATCCATCCATCCATCCATCTATTATCTATTATCCTCTATCTATCTATCTATCTATCTATCTATCTATCTATCTATCTATCTATCATCTATCCATCCATCCATCCATCTATCATCTATCTATCTATCTATCTATCTATCTATCTATCTATCTATCTGTCATCTAGCCATCCATCCATCTATGCATGCATGTATCCATCCATTTATCGTCTCCCTTCCCATCTATTACTATTTATTTACCTGTGTAAGCATTCTATCTCTTTCCCCTCTCTCTCTTTTTCACACGTATCTATCCAATCAACTGTCTGTCAATCATATTTACTTTTTCTCTGGTAGTTAGGATTTTTGGTTTCCTATTGACTCATTCAACTAAGTCATCCACCCACTCACCAATGTTTATAAACATTGTATACCAGAGCATATTCACGAAGAAGGAATAAGGGATAAACAAGAAACATGGGAGGACACGTAAGTGGAACAGAATATGAGAAACTCAGAAAGAGTACTACAAAAGAGTGATAGAATCTAGAAATGCAGTGATATTTTAGCTTGGAGGATGGTTAGAATTAAACAATAGAAAAGGAAGAGGAGATAGTACCAGGTAGGGGAAATGCTGGTTTTCAGAAAGAGAGGCATCTTGAGGAGGCTGGGGTAGATGATGTGAGACAGGAATTCCTGAGAGATGGAGTTGAACTAGCAAAGTCTTGAATTCTATGGTAAGATGCTTGGATTTCCCACTAAGCTCTTGATAGTAGGTTAAGCAGATGAGTGACTACATTTTCAAAAGCTCTCTCTGATATCGGGTGTGGAGGAGGATGAGTTGGTTAGGGGAGGAGACAGGGATAATGATTAAAACTCTTTAATCATTAAGCTTCCAATCAATAAGCAATTCACTTGTGTTTCATAAGGCTTTAGTCGGATAATCTAGGCCATGACCCCAGTTAGACGTCATGTAAAACACAGGGGGATGCTCTATACTTTATTATTCTGCCTGGTGGTGTTTAGCTTACTCTATTTCTTTTCTACTATAATCAAAGATCCTGGATCATTGACATTTTACCTAGGGCCTCTCACCCTACAATACAAGCTTGACACCATCAAATCCTTGAAACACGTGTTCCTGGGATGGCCTACTACTATGTGACTTGATTTGATACGGTGTCTATCTATCTATCTATCTATCTATCTATCTATCTATCTATCTATCTATCTCTCTCTCTCTCTCTCTCTCTCTCTATCTATCTATCTATCTATCATCAATCTATCTATCTATCTATCTATCTATCTATCTATCTATCTATCTATCTATCTATCTATTATCAACCAATCTATCATCTATCTATTATCTATCTATCTATCTATCTATCTATCTATCTATCTATCTATCATCTATCTATCTATTATCAACCAATCTATCATCTATCTATTATCTATCTATCTATCTATCTATCTATCTATCTATCTATCTATCTATCTATCTATCATCTATTATCTATCTATCTATCAATCATCTATCAATCATCTATCAATCATCTATCATCTATATCTATCTATCTATCTATCTATCTATCTATCTATCTATCTATCATCTATCATTTATCTATCATCTATATCATTCATCTATGCATGTATCTATCTATAATTTATTTTCTATCAATCTACCTACCTACAGTCTATTATGTGTCTATATATCAATCTATGCACCTATCTCCAGTCCATGAACTTTTTGTCTGTCTATCATCTGTAACCATTTATCTCTCTTCCTCACAAAAATAACTGCCCTCCAATTATGGTTTGAAGCTTAAGGGTTCCCTCAAAGTGCATGTGGCTAAAGCGTGGTCACCAATATCGATAATATTGTTGGGAAATAGTAGACCCTTTAGGAGGTGGTGCTTAGTTGGAGAAAGTAGATCCTTGTGGGTGTGACCTCAAAAACTTTGGTGGGCCCATGGTCTTCTCTTTTTGTTCTCTGGCTACCATGTGATAAGCAGTTGTCTCCCCCATACACTTTTGTTGTGATGCTTCATCTCACCATGTGCCCCAAGTACTAGCGCCAAGTGACCAAGGATTAAAAACCCTGAAACTGGGAAGGAAAACAGACTTTTCCTACTTGTAACCATCTTTTCCTCGGGTACTTTGTGACACCAACAGAAAGCTGCCTAATATACCATGTGTTTGTGAAATATGTATTTTCTGGACCCTTCCAGTGTGGGTGAGTAGGCTTTAAATAGTTCCCTCACCCTTCCCCACCAGAGGAGAAAATCCATCTGCCGGTAGAGTCTGCGGTGTGAGTTGGGTCTGTTGTGGACTCTAATGGGACCTGGTCACCACAGAGTACAGTTTGCAGCTCTTTTCCTGACTCTAGATGCTGTGGCCCTTTCTGTGTCTTTCATCCATAAGGCTTCAGACTGTGTTCACAACCCTTGGTTTAGCTGAAGGTCAAGGCTAGTACTTCTGTTCCCAAGCTAAAGAACACAATTTAACTTTCATATAAGAGCATCATTAGCAGCCTTTGGTAAATTGAGTCAAGCCGATCCTCAGAAAGAGGTGAAGTGGGCTTCTTATATGGATCCAAAATACAATCAATGACTTTACTTGGAGCTTTTTTTTCCTTCCTTCCTTTCTTCTTTTTTTTTTTTCTTTTAAAAAAAGCACTAGCTTTATCTTCCATTGGATCAGTGAGCAAGCCATTTCTGCCCAAAGTACAGGTGGCTTCTGTGTGCCAGCACGCCTAGTGGAATAGACCAGCCAGGGTGGACTGCTTCCTGGAGGTAGGGTCTTAAGTTTTCTATAATTCTCCATCTAGCCCTCAGCCTAGGCCTTTGGCTTCAACAAATGCTCTCTCAGGGTAGGCTGTTTGAGTAACTGAAACTCTTCCTACAGCCTGGGTCATCATCACATCATGCCAGGAGACAAACCTGGGCATGCAACCCTCAAGAAGTGAGAAGCCAGGGCAGCAGCTGGAGGCATGAATTCTTAGCATGGTAGTTTGAGAAGCTCTTGGTGCTCACAGCCACTCTACAGCGAGAGGAGCTAAATATGTGTCAACTACCACGGAAGAAAAGGAAGTGACCGCACAGGTGCATGCCGATTGCTTTCTTTGTCCTGGGAAATGTGTGTGGCTTTCCAAGAATCCATACCTTGCTTACGCTTGGCAGGAAGTTACATCCCCTGCATGGTGGAGGATTATGGGTTCCAGACCCACGCTGACACCACATTTAGGCCTGGGCAGCCACCTGAACCTGATTCTGCCTTGGTAGTGTTGCATTTTAAGCGTGGTATTAGCTCATTTTGTTGACAACTTAATATAAGGTAAGATGAAAAAACAGAGGCTCCGAAAACTTAAAATAACTAGCCCAGTAATGACTGACTAAGCTCTTTATATATGCCAGACTGCTAACACTCAGTGCCCTAGCATCATCTTTAATCTTCCAAGTTACAGGCATAATTATTATTATAAAATTATTCATGAGGATGATAAACAATGGGAGAAGCTTATTTAAGGTCATAGAGATGATGTGTGATTGCCTTGGACAGTCCCTGAACCAGGGCTAGCTCAGTTCTGTAACCCTGATGCTGTCGAATTTCTCAGACAGTGTCTGACAGAATAACTTAGGTCTTTGTAGGCCTTCGATATATAGTTGGATTTTCCCCCTCAGGACATAGATGAATTGTCTAAAATGAGTCATAATTTATTTCCATCTTGGAAACCAATCTACAAACTTAAAGTATACCAGGCTAAGCTAAGCACTAAATGACATTTCTGCACTTCCTGGGGGAGTATAACCCGAGGTATCTATTAAAACAAACAACACTGCTGTTTTTTTGTTTTTTTTTTTTTTTTTTTTTTTTTTTTTTTTTGGATTTAGCTGTATTTGTTCGGGAAATTCTCCCATCGAAAGACAAGCACTAGGGATGTTAGGTGCACACACAGTTACAGTGACAAGAGCCGGGGAGATGGAGGACATAGTGGTGTATTCTGGTAATTGCTGTCTTCAGGAGATAGAAGCAGGAGGATGATCTTGTACTCAACACCAGCCTGGGATACGTGCAAGACCATGTGGGTAAAGTGGTTGCTGTGGGGACCTGAGTTTGGGTTGATTGACAACATGCATCTGTAACCCCACAGTTGGAGGGCGATGGGTGGAGGCAGGGGGATTCCTGGAGCTCAGTCACTAGCCAACCTAGTGAAAACAATGAGCTCCAGACTCACTGAGAGACTCTGACTAAAAGATAAGGGGAAGTGGAAAGAGGACACCCCCTGGTGTTGACCTGTGGCGTGTCTCTCTCTCGCTCTCTCTCTCTCTCTCTCTCTCTCTCTCTCTCTCTCTCCCCTCCCCCTTTCTTTCACACACACACACACACACACAAAAATTCCCAAACCCAAAACCAACTGGAAAGAGTCTGGCATGACAGTCCATCACTGTTTTGTGTGTGTGCGCGTGCATCTTTATTTCCTGACCTACAGCATGGATAGATGGCAGAAGCAAAATGTGCACATCAAGCCCCTGTCAAAGACAGCAGCAACAACAACTGAATCCAAAATGAGGACCCAGAAGGTAGCTCAGGGATTGAGCACTTGCCTCGCATATGAGAGGTCCTGGGTTCAATTCCCAGCAGATGTGGTAGATAAGGCTGTCTGGGTGTGGGAAGCAGGCAGAGGACTGTGGGAAGGTCCTTCATTGGGGAAGGTAAGGGTAAGTTTTCTTTCTCTGTTCCTCTGTTGGTGGACACTTAGTTTGATTCTGTATCTTAACTGAAAGAAGCTGCAGCGACTTGAGAGAGCAGAGAGATTTCTTCAGCTCGCTGGCCTCGTATCTTTTACAGACACACCCAGACGGCAGGTGGCTGTTTTGCACAGCACTTCTGTTTTTACTCTGTGGACAAATCCCGATATTGTTTTTCATAAAGGCTCTATTAATGTGCAGTTCTACTGACAGAGTTCAAGAGCGCCCCCTTCTCTGCATCCTTGCCACTGCTCACCTTTGGGTAATTGCCAGTCTAACATGGCTGAAGGGATATCTCAGTAATGTCAAGTCTGTGTGGGAGGCAGGCTCTTTGAGCATCTCTCTTGCCACACAAGGACCTATACTCTGGAAGCTGGTGGCCTCTGCTCTTGCAGTTCTAGGAGGACAGCTCCGTTCACTGTGCAAAAGAAGAATTCCCTCCTGGTGACTGTTTATCTGGCATCCGCCTCAACCACATCTCTGAGGTTCCTGGTAAATTATTTTGGGGAACTGAAATCTAGGCAGATGGGAATCACCACTTTGATCACCAGGAATGGTTCCCTCGAATTCCCAATTTAGATTTTTGGGGCAGTCAGAGTCGAAACAGCTTTTCGAGAGAACCCACGTCGGGCCTCTGATGTCTAAAGATGGCGACGAGTGCAGACTTTGGAGACAGCTTTGTGAGTTCAGCAGATCTCTCCCCACCCACTCTTGATGGAGCTGGAATAAAAAAAGAAAAAGAAAAACCTGTCTCAATACAGGCTTGATTCGGGAACCCCAGCACTGCGCAGGGAGGGAAACAATTACAGCCCGGTGACTTCATGCTGCAGAAATAGAACAGAGAACTGAGATTAGAGATGGTGCGGCATCCACCCCACATTGCAGTGGGCTACAGTGGGTTTTTTTTTTTTTTTTTTTTTTTTGCTAGACAAAAAAATCTTAAATTGACGGCTTTAGGGAATCCCAAACTGCAGTGTGTCTACACGACATTCTGCCTGTTTGGAGAGATTGCTGCAGGGGCTTAGTGAGCCTTCGGGAGACAGCAATCTTAGGATTGCCAGGTGCCCAAATCGTGGTGAGAGCCAGGTGGTCTGGAGAGAGGGCGTGCTCTCAATGGTGGCCTGTGAATGTAATTCAGCAACTGAATCAGTAGTTTCCTTAATGTGGACACCCCACGTGTGACCAGCCCTTCCTTTCCCAATCAAGACACATGGCAGGAAAGGAGAAAACAACCAGAACACTACAAAACAGGAGGGATATTTCAAAACAGAGTCTTAAGAGGATCTCAGGGAGTTCGAGGCCAGCCTGGTCTACAAAGTGAGTTCTAGGACAGTCAGGGCTACACAGAAAAACAAACAAACGAAAAGAACGTAGCCTTGAAAATCAGACGTGTAGTGCGTGCCTATAATTCTAGTGCTCAGGAGGCTGAGGCAGAGGGATTGTAAATTTTAGAGCCAGCCAGGGCTGTACAGTGAGTTCTAGCCAGCTTCATTTATAAAGCAAGATTTTACCTCAAAAAACAAACCATAACCAACTAACCAACTAACAAACAACCCCCCCCCCCCAAAAAAAAGAAACCAACCAACCAAACAAGAAAAGTCCAAGGGCCCGAAGAGATGGAGTGAAGACTTAAGTTGATCCCCAGAATGCACGGTGAATGGCAGGCGTTGTGGGGGTTTTGCATTCTGAGCACTGGGTAAACAGTGACGAGAACATCCACGGACTGGCTGGGCAATTTGCCAAGCCTAGCTAGTGAGCTCCGGGTCCCAAGATGGACCTGAGGAATGGTACCCCATGTTGGCCTTGGGACTCTGCATGACACACCCCTCACCATCCCTTATCCCCATCTCCACATAAAACAAAACACCGACCAAGCAACTGGACCTGAATTTCTTATTAAGATGTATATCTGAGTAGGCAATTGTCAAAAATAATGTTGTGAGGTTGGTCAAATATTAAGTGGGATCTTAGGGAAGGTTAAATAGGCTGTGCTTACTCATGAATCGAGACCAGAAAGTCCTTCTTAAAGTATCCAGAGGCTGAGAAGCAGAGGAACCAAATTTGACACTGAACGTGTAGTTCCTGGGCCTGCATTAGGTTTAGCTTCTGATGGCAAGGTCTGTGTCTTAGTTACTTTTCTACTGTTGTGATCAGATGCATGACCAAAGCAAATGCTTATCGAGAATTACAGTTTTAGAGGGTTAGAGGCTATGACAGGCCAGCAGGTTATATGCAGTAGACTGAGAGATCACATTTTATATTTAAGGACGAGGCAAAGAAGTCACCTCGGAACGGCATGGACTTTTGAAACCTCAAAGCCTGTTCCCAGTGACACACCTCCTCCAACAAGGCCACTCCTCCTAATCTTTCCCAAAGGAGTCCACCAATTGGGGACAGAGTATTTAAATATACGAGCCCATGGGTATCTTATAACATGTACATCGGGTGTGTTTGGTTTTCTCAAAACTATGGAGTCATTAAACTGAAGCTGGGATGGGGTGGTGTGCGCATGCTCCTTACTGCTAAGGTCAAAGAAACTGGGAGGAGAAAGAAGGGCAAAAAAAGAACGGGCTGTGGCTCTGTGATAAGCCCAGGAGCAGAAGTGAGAGGTAGCTTCCGTCCAGCGGCTCCAAGGGGCTCGCAGGAGGCCCTTGCCATTGCCAGCTCCCCCAGAGAGAGTCGAATTGGTGGATTTGATTCCAGCAGGAGGTGAAATGAAGAGCCGGTCTGTTTACCCGGCTAGTCTCATGAAAGGAGTCGGATATTGGCAGAAATTTCAAATTCTGACTGTGGGGACCAGGCTATTTATGTTGCAAACATTTGAATGGCTTCCCTCACCCCCTCTTCTCCCACAATGCAAGATGGGCATCCTTCCAGGCCCGTCTTTGCACCCAGCCAGCCTCCAAAAGCTGCCTGGCATTTTCTCTGCCTAACCTGCGAGGCAAGGCGTCCGGCTGAATAAACGCCCCAGCTGAGCTCCCTGCGTGCTCAAGTTTAATATGCACTTGACCTCTTTGTCTTTCAGAAATGAAATGTATTGAGTTTGGATTCCAGCGCCCCCTGGCCCCCACTAACATCTAATTAACCAGACCACACTTTGACTTCAAAAGTGCAGGAGAAAATGAGGAGATGTATTATGATGTTCTCTCGGCAGGGACCCCCGGGGAGGGGCTGGGGAACCAGCCAGGGATCTTTTGAAGTATCTGAGTTGGTGGTCTGCTGTTCTGCCAGAATGCAAGATAAGCAGGTCAAGTCTGCTTTTGTGGTTCTTTTTTTTCTCCAGTAAAAAGCCATTATCTTTCCTTTTGTTGTCCTGGACTCTTCTTGGCTTGAGTTTCCCAGACTCTGAATCTGAGCTCCTTTGATGCAGAAGACAAGGGGCGGAGGGTAGGGGGCGATGCCAAACAGAACCCCCATCCTCACCCACTTCAATATTCCTGTACTACCTGAATTCCCACTGTGAAGCCACCTCTTTATCACCAGGGCAGTGTGTCTGAGAAAGCCCTGAAAATATATCATCAGAAACTGAATAACTCACTGATAATCCCAGGAAGTGCAATCACCGTCCTTTGGAGTAGAGATTATGGGTGGCTGAAAAGGCAGAAAGATGTGTTGAGCCACTACAAAACGGCAGCAGAGGCTTTCTCTTCACCTGCCTCTGAGTACCTCAACCTGGGCTGATGCTGATAGTGACTTACCCCCGAGAGACAGGACTGGGACTAGTTACTAAGGCAGGACAGAAGAGGGGTTCTGGGGGATTTCAGTCACATAACATCACAGGGACATACATGAAGGCTTGAACAGTTCATGGGCATGGAACTTAAGCTAACAGGGCCAGGACCACCTGTGTGAAATGACTAGTTTTAGACACTCTCTTAGTTACGTGTCTGATCAGTTGCTGCTATAAAACACCAGGCAAAAGTATCCTAAAGGAGAAAAGCGTTGCTTTGCCTCACAGTTCAAGGGGCTACAGTCCATGTGGAGTGGGTGGAACTCACGGTGGCAAGAGCTTGCCACCTTTTTATTTTCTCTCCCCTTTTCATTTGGTCCAGCCCTTAGGGTGGGCCTTCTCACCTTAATTAACATACTGTAAGAAATCCCTCTGGACACATCCAAGGCTAACCTAATCTAGATTACCTCCCACAGGCATGCCCAGAGGCTGGTCTCGCCTGTGATTCCACATCCTGTCAAACTGAAAATCGATGCTAACTGTTACAGGCACCTTACAGTGGGTGTAAATTATGATCTCTCTGAGAAGGTCCCCAGGAAGGAACAGGTACATGGGGCCATAGTTGTGCTAGAGATTTAAATGAGTAGATAGCTTTATATCAGGTGAATGGATAATCCAGTGACTAGAAAGCAGAACATTCTCAAAAGTGGTATTGTTTAACATAGTTGATATCGTGGATGAAAGGAAGGGAGACATTTCTGGGAGATGGCGGGTGGGGGGGCGAGATGAAGATGGAGATGCAGATGGGGGTGGGGATAATATGGAGACGAAGATAATGGATGTGAAGGAAAAGATGATGCACAGGTCAGGCATTCAGAAGAGAGGAGTCAAGGACTCCCTAGTAGGTAGTAGTAAGTGGATGTCCACAGGCTCAAAACACACAGTCCATACTCCAGGCATCCAGGAATCCCAGGCTTTGTTCCTAGCTCTTCTCATCCTGCTATGTGTGCAAGTGTGTGTGTGTGTGTGTGTTGGTTGTGGTGGTTTATTGCGTTTTCTAGCATGATCATGAAAAAAAATAGGCTTTGTGCTTACAGCCCCAGCGTTGGCATCTTGCTTGGCCATGCATCCTGTCACAAAGAGGGCAGTCCTCCCCTTTCCTGCTGCTTTTCAGAAGCTGCCTCTCTCCATCTCTTCTTCTTAATGACCCTTTAATGGAACCAGTCAAGAAACTCACCTGGCCTTTGTGGCTTTATCTCCAAGGGAGGTTGAGAAGATAGGATAACAGTGTCTGTCCCGCCAAACAACAGGAGTCCCATGCAGAGAGACAGCCTGGTGCGACAGATAGAATCTGAGTGTCTGGCAGTCCTAGCTGTTGCTGAGCCTTTCCTCAGAGAAATTTGTTAAACAATCTCCAAGTCTTGTACAATTAGATGACAACATTTATTTGCAAATAGGATGGCTGATGGTGACAGCGCTATAATTTATGTCCTCAATAAGTGACTCACGCCCCGCGCCAGAATGGATCCATTGCCATTCAATCTTGCCCCTGGTTTTCACAGTTTTGCGTTTATATTGGGGATGCTAGTGACAAAATACAGCATGTGACAGTTCAGGTTGTTGGAGGCCTCATTCTCAGATTGCCAATAGTGCTGGGGTTTGATAAGATAATTACTCTATTTTGGATGTGTTTCTTGCTTCTGTTAGGGCAAATTGAACCATATTGGGCTGTCTCTGAGGCATTGTCTCCTCATGCGTTGTCGACAGAAGGTGCAGGTACTTAGTGTCTTGTGACTTGTGACAGGGAGTTTCTCAGTTAGGCAGAGAACATTCTGGAACCTCCAGGTAGACAGAAACCAGCGCTGTGCTTTTATTTATTTCACGTTCAGATTGCCAAGTTGCCGCCTTAGGATTATTGACGATCAAAACGGCCTCTGAGAGTGGCAGCTTTGCTTCTTCTCTCAAACCCTGCCTCTCCCGCTTTGCATCCTTCTGTTGCTGTGCTGACTGAGGCTCTGAACCAATACTAAAAGGAAGTGCAGAGAACCCAGCCAGCCCCTGTCTCCTTAACTTTAAATGTTTGCCTTCGCCATTCAGCAAAAGGGTTTTATCGGGTTTAGCCTGCACACTTGGCCTACTTAAAGAAGCTCCTCCTCCAGAAGGGATTACAAGCAAAGAAAGTAGCATGTCCGTATGCCCAAATTCAATAACATCTAGGGAATAATGACGGTGCCGCCCTTATTCTCAAAAAGTCTCTTGTCTTGAGGAAAATTGTGTCTCATTTTTGATCATACGTTATTGAAAGATCAAGAAAGGCCAGGTATAGTGGTTCATGCCTTTAATGCCAACAAAGAAGACAGGAGGACCTCTATAATTTTGAGGCCACCCTAGTCTACATAGTGAGTTTCAGGTTAGTCAGGGCTACATATAGTAAGACCCTGTCTCAAAGCAAAACAAACAAACAAAAATAACAAACAAACACAACCCCCCCCAAAAAAAAACAAAACAAAAAAACTGAATAATAAAAAACCTTCAAAAAATACTAAAAACAATGACTAGAATTAGAAGAGTTTAAGTTTGTTGGCTCTAAGATCAATACAGTGCTAGTGAGAAAGGTTGGTGAAATTCCGCCACCAAGACAGCAAGTCTCAGAAAACAGACTCCTAAAAGTTGTCCTCTATTTCCACATGCACACTGAAACATGCACCCACTCACTCCTCCCCCTGAAAAATAAAAATTTAAAGTGAAATAAAAATAGCAAAGATCAATATGCAAAAATTAATTACATTCTATGTATTTGCAACAAAGCATTAATATACTATATGCAATACCAGCAAAATATAACATGCTTAGGAATAAATTTAATGAAAAAAATTGTCTAAGTTCTATGAAGAATATTCTTACCCTTATAAGAAAATCCCTGTTTTCTCAGAACAGAACAGAGATATAGTCCATGTTCTAGCACATGTTGAGTCAATATTAGAAAGATGTTGGCTCTCCCAAAATTAGCTTTATAAAGCAAATATAACTGCAATGAAAATCCTAACAAGATATTATTTGTGGAATTTCATAGGCTTTTTTCTAAGTTGAATGTAGAATATTCAAGAGCTGTCATGAGCCAAGCCATCTCAAAGCAGTAGAGGGTGGAGATTCACTCTGCAAGGCACCAAGACTTGTTTGAGAGCTGTACTTTTTTAAAAGGTGTACTACTTTGTGAGTTTGGACAGATAGAAGAATAGCACATAATCCAGAGAACCCAGGGACATTTATATTAGCCTCCCAGTGGTAGGTATGATACAAGACACTGATAGCATAGAAATAAATAATAATCCACATTAGAAAACCATCAAATTGCCAGTTTACACACACAGATTTAAGTGAATTACACACCTAAAATTGAAATGTAAAGCTTTAAAACTCAAGTCCAAGTGGATCAAAGACCTCAACATAAAACCAACCATACTGAACCTTATAGAAGAGACAGTGGGAAGTCACTTGAACGCATTGGAACCAGAGACCACTTCCTAAATATAACCCAGCAGCACAGACACTGAGAGAAACAATTAATAAATGGGACCTCCTGAAACTGAGAAGCTTCTGTAAAGCAAAGGACACAGTCAGTAAGACAAAATGACAGCCTACAGAATGGGAAAAGATCTTCATCAACCCCACATTGGACAGAGGACTGATCCCAAAAATATACAAAGAACTCAAGAAATTGGTCATCATAAGAACAAATAATCCAATAAAAAAATGGAGTACAGACCTAAACAGAGAACTCTCAATAGATGAATCTAAAATGACTGAAAGACACTTAAGGAAATGCTCAGCATTCTTAGCCATCAGAGAAATGCAAATCAAAACGACTCTGAGATTCCATCTTAAACATGTAAGAATGGCCAAGATCAAAAACACTGATGACAACTTATGCTGGAGAAGATGTGGGGTTAGGGGAACATTCCTGCATTGCTGGTGGGAATACAAATTGATCCAGCCCGCTTTGGAAATCGGTATGATGATTTCTCAGAAAATTAGGAAAGAACATTCCTCAAGATCCAGCTATACCACTTTTGGATTTATACCCAAAGAATGCTCAATCATACCACAAGGACATGTGCTCAAGTATATTTATGGCAACATTATTTGTCATAGCCAAATGTCATCATCTGGAAACAATCTAAATGACCCTCTACTGAAAAATGAATAAAGAAGATATGATACATTTACACAATGGATTACTACACAGCAGAAAAAAATAGTGACATCTTGAAATTTGCAGGCAAATTGGTGAATCTAGAAAATATCATATTGAGTGAAGTAACCCAGACCCAGAAAAACAAATATAATATGTACTCACTCATAAGTGGCTTTTAGACATAAAGAAAAGAAAAACCAGCCTACAATTTACAATTCTAGAGAACCTAGACAACAAAGAGGACCTTAACAGAGATATACATGAATCTAATCTACATGGGAAGTAGAAAAAGATAAGATCTCCTGAGTAAATTGGGAACATGGGGATCATAGGAGTAGGTAGAAAGGGAGGGGAGAGAAAGGAAGGGGAACAGAGAAAAATATATAACTCAATAAAAGCAACAAAAAAGGGAAAAAGGAGAGAAAAAGTTTAGGAGAAGATTTAGGAGGATTGCTCCTATGTTCTCATTGAAGAAACATCAAAAAACCAATACTTCAGGAAGATGTAATTTCATTAATTAAAACTCTTAGTTTGGGCAGTTTCATTTTTTCCTGAATTGCTTGTATTTATCACATTTAGCTTCTGTTAAAGAGGCAACAAGCACCTATGAAGCCACTGTCCAAAGCAAACGCCAAGCTCTTGAGGTAAGAGCTCACCTCTGAGAGTACCCTACTCTGTCCTGCCCTTCACCTTCACGTGGAAGCCATCATTCTCAATCATGGGCTTATTATTCTCCTTTCCTTTTAATGCTATGTTGTTCTATTTATGTTTTCCTGAAACGATATGCTTTTAATTTGGTTATTTTTAACTTTACCAAAAAGAGCCTGAAACCTGCACTAAGTCCCCGGGGAGTTACTTTTAGATGACAGTTTGTTGTGTTGTAGTTGCTGGAGTGGCTGTTTTGTGCTTTTTCACTCTGAATCCACCACAGCTGGTTGATTTACTTTCCCAGCAATTGACATTTAGGAGTTGAACTGTTTGTTGTGCAATTTCTTGTTCTACATATGTAAGAGCTTGTCTTGATTATTTCCGAGGGTAGGGAAAGATTTCTTTAGAAAATAAACAGAAGGTAACAAAGATTGCTGGTTATTTAAAAGGTCGGCAAAGTCCCTTTTATTACAATTGAGAACTTTTGGAGATACCCTACAGAAAGTGAAAAGACGCCCTTGAAACAGAGGGCAATACACAAAAATCTACTTTGTCCTACACATCAGCTATGGTCTGTAATGGATGATCTGTAATCCACACGCTCTAGAGAGGATTGGCTACAAGAATGTGAAATAACTGATCATCCCAAAGAAAATCAGACCCAAAGTCAAATGGGCAAAAGATATGAATCAATATTTTGCATATGGCGTATGCAGAGGGCATAGAAACACACAAAGAAACATTTCATATAATCAGTGATCTAGGAAATGTAAATTAAGGCCTTAGTGATATGTCATTCTCAATCAACTGGCAAAAATTTAAGAGTTTGAAAACACTGAGTTGGTGGCGTTTGATGCACAATGTCTCTGAGACATTGCCTTGTTGGTATAAAGGTGCTGGAAGACATTTGATCTTTATCTTCTAAATTTGAATATTTATACACGCAACCTGGACATTCTGTTTCTTGTAAGGAATGACTGCATAAGTCACAAAAGCACAGACCATGTAAAGGATGATTTTCGCTAAGAAGTATTTAATTTTTCAAAATCTGAACATGGAAGGGGAAGCCCTGGCGGTGGGGGTGGTGCTTATGTAGTGTTACACTGGAGAGAGATTGGGAGGGAGGCAAACACCATCCTGGAAGTTGGGCAAAGCTGTGGCGGGCAAGCTCTTGAAGAACACAAATGGCTTACTTTCTCTAGCAATTAGAGAAAATGCAAACGAAAACTTGAAGATTCTATTTCATATGCACAGTACCAAATGTAGTTCAGAATTTGATATCGCAGAAGATAATTAATAGTTATCTTACATTGCTGTTGGGAGCATAAACTAGCAAAACCAATTAGGAGGGGAAAAAATTAAATTTTCAGAAAAGCCGAACATGCTTCAACATCTTTAAATGCACACCCTAGATAAATTCACAGATGTGTGCAAGATTCCCAACCACAGTCTAAATAACATCAAAGTGAAGCAGTCTGAACGCCCACCAATAGGAGAATGAATAAATTATTTCAGTAATACAATGGTATGCTTTATGATGAGGTGGAGGTGGTCAGGAAACGTTGTTAGAGAAGACCAGATGGCAAATATTATAGGCTTAGCAGGCCACACCATCCGAGCCACAGCTATTCCACCACTGCAGTAGGGAAGCAGCCGTAAGCAATACTTAAATGACCCACCATGGGAGCACTGCAACAACTTTATCCATAAACAAAGGGGTCAGCAGCTGCTCTACGGAACGAGGATGGATTCCTTTGAAAGTCATATATGAACATGGACGAAGTTGATCTTCCCAACAAAAAAAAAAAATTGAGTGGAAAAATTAATTGCAGAAGAAAATAAGTGGTGTGATCTTATTATAAGGAATCACCTTTGGGGATGCTTGGGTGAAGTAGTGAGAATACTTCTATTATGAATGACACTAGTTTCTTCTAGTGTCTTCTCTTCCTTTCTCTCCTCTTCATCTCTCCTCCCTTCCTCCTTTCCTATCTTTTGTCTTTCTGTCTTAAGAAAGAGTCTTGTTTACGTAGCCCAAGAACTATGCAGCCCAGGTTGGCATAGGGCTTGCAGCCCTCCTGTTTCCACCTCCAGAATGCTAGGTTAAGAGACATGCATAGCCATGTCTAGCTCTGTGAATATTTTCTCTTACTCTTGGACCATATGGTTCTTCTGGCTACACAAACGCCGTTTGGACTGAGGAGTTTGGGCGTTAATGCAGATTTGAACATGGACTGCATCAGAGTGGCTTGCTGCCTGTCTTAGGTGGAAGAGCCTCACCCCTGACCAGGCCCTAGCATCACTGTGTGTGTGTGTGGGGGGGGGGAGATCATGTTTCTAACCTCAGGTAACTCATTTGCCTTTTCTGAACTTATTTCCTCATCTGAAAATTAGGGAGTCTTGTGTCTGGTTTATATTGTCTCTGTGACCACAAAGAGGGATGTCACAATCTAAAAGCAGCCGATAGGTAGTCTTTCCCAACCCCAAAGGTCTAAAGAGAGAAAGGCACAACTTATTATTTCTACCAAAGCTCCCACTTTGTGACAGTCCACAGAGATCGAGTCCTTCTCCCTTGAAGGCAATTGCCATTTGCTGCTGCATTGTTTGTGACATTTGCCTTCTCTGGGCTAGTGGTAGTCTGAAAGAAAATGGCCCCCAAAGGGAGTGTCACTATTAGGAGGTGTGGGCTTGTTGGAGGAGGTAATGTCACTCTGTGGGGCAGGCCTTGAGGTTTCTTTTGCGCATGCTTCTCTCAGCGTGACAGTCAGTCGACTTCCTCTTGCCTCTGAGTCAAGAGGCAGGACTCTCAGCTTCGGCACCATGTCTGCCTTGCATACAGCCATGATGATAATGGACCGAACCTCTGAAACTGTAAACGAGACCCCACAATTAAATGTTTCATTTATAAGAGATGATCATCGTATCTCTTCACTACAATAAAAACCCAAACTCAGATAGGGTTCTTTGGCTCATACTGGTTTCAGAGAACCCATTGCAGTCAGGGGGTGGGACATGAAGTACAGATTTTAATCATGTTTCTTCCAGAGCTCCTTGCATCGGGCAGGTTTATCTTATCTCAGCTGCTATAACAGCTGTTTCTATTTTTCTCCATTGTGAGTGAAATATCTTTCTACCTCTTTGAACTGTTGTGTTTTTGTGATGATTATCCTGCATGTCTAGAATTATAGAACCACATTGGCAGAGGACTCCAAAGAGGCCACCCTTGCCTAAGACCTCTTCTCTGAGGCTTTCTGGAGAGGTAAACATTTTGAAGATTTCATTTTTATTCTTAGTTCTGTTTATGGAAGCATCTCTCTCTCTCTCTGTGTGTGTGTCTCTGTCTCTCTGTCTCTCTGTCTCTCTCTCTATCTGTGTGTGTGTGTATGTGTGGTGTGGGGAGTACGTGCATGTGGGTATAGTTGTATGTAGAAGCCAGAAGCGGGTGTCGGATCTTCTGGAATTGAAGTTACAAGTGGTTGTGAGTTGCCTGTCATGGGTTCTGGAAACCAAACTGGGGTATCACTCAAGGGCAGTATCCACTTTTAACTTCTGGGCCATCTTTCTAACCCCAATAACATTGGTACTGATTTTCTTTGAAGATGATGGGGAACTCATTACCAGTGCAAGAAGCAGGAGTTTGGATTTACTTCACCCTGTCTAGGAAGGCAAGAGGCTAGACCTTTCAGTAATTGGCTGAGTCATGTTAGGCAAAAGCTGCTGCTTCTCCGTTCCTCATTCCTCTCATCTGAAAAATGGGATGACTCTGATAACTACACCTTTTTCTTAGCATTGGGAGAATCTGGGAAAAACTCAGTGCTTTTGGCACAATGTGGATAGATACAGATGAGCTACCCAGGAATATCTTTACCCCAGCCCAGGTCTCCAGGAGATCTGGTCAGGAGTCTTAACCACACTACAGTGATAAGGACAATGATTTGCCCGGAGAAGATGTATCATGAAATAGCTGGAATTGTTGACACCTGAGAGCTACAGGACCACCATTCCTATTGCAGTTTTTCTAAATGGTCTCTTCTAGACATGGATGGTTTGTCAGCTTCGTACCTCACTTATGGAATGTGATTGAAGGTCCATGTAGAGCCTGGGTGGCCTCCAACCATGAGGTGTCGGTTTCAAAGATGGTACTAATTAGGGGCTCAGTTTCTTGGGGGAAACTTTAAAATAACCCAACAGGGCTTTAGAAAAAAACCCCTTCTTACTTGCTCCTGCACAGGGGAATGTCTGGCTTCTGCCATATGAGTATATAACGACACACATACACACACACATATATATGCGCACATGTGTGTGCGACACACACACACACAGCTTATATCCTTCCCCCTGAAAATATTTCCTTCTTTCTCCTGCCCAGTTAAAAAGAAAATCCCTAGACCTTTGGCTGCAGAAGGAGATTGCTGGCATGTCACAACGGCCCTGATAGCTGCTCCTGCTCCCAGAACATGGAGATACCAGGTTCCTTGTGTTAACGGTGTCTGGAGACATGGTTGGGTGTTTCTAAGTTTTCAGCCTCTTATTTAAGGACTCTAAATAAAAGCCGCCCTCCCCTTGCCACCCTTCAGGTTTTCAAACGTGCCAAGGAAACGTTATTTCAAGCAAATCAATAGAAAAGATCAGAATTCTTTGGAGAAAGCCTTGGTCCCCAAGAATGAGAGAGCACTCGTGAGCCCCATGTTGTAACCTGAAGTATCTTTTGATAAGATCTAAAGGAAAGAAGGACTGGCTATAGAGGGAGACAATTTGGGTGGTTCTCCACTAGAAAAGATTTATTTTTAATTATGTGTACGGATGTGTGGGCTTGTGTGTGGTTATGTGCATATGTGTGCAGTTGCCTGCAGAAGCCAGAGGTGTCGAATCCTCAGGAGCTGGAGTTACAGGTGGTATGTGATCCACTTGCCAGTGTTGGCAATCCAGTTTGGGTCCTCTGGAAGAGTAATATGTACTCTTAACTGCAGAGCGTTCTCTCCAGCCCCAGGTGATTCTCTATTTTGACTGATAGGTTAGGTCATATAATCATCTTTCCTCCTGGGACTGTTATTTTCCATAATGATTCAGATTTTAATCATGTGCATGACTATGCATGGGCAATAGATGGAAAACAGGGAATTCTCCCAAAAAGTTCACGCATGGACATAGTTTATCTTACTATGCATGCACCCCAAAGAATTGAGGCTGGGTTGATCTTTCCATTCTTGGGTCTGGATGCCTTGCAAGTGTACTTGGATAGAAACAACATTTGATTTTTGCTATGGCAGAAGAAACTTATCTCATTGTTTAGGGGTGTGTGTGTGTGTGTGTGTGTGTGTAATGTAGGTCTGTGTGCTGGGGGGGGGCTGTCCAAATTTTCTGGGTGCTTGGACTGTGTGCATATAATCTATTCACGTGAAGCAGCTGGCTTATCAAGTGCATTGCTAGAAGAATAACAACCCAACCCAAGTGACCCCAGGTTACCAAGCTCTTCTCTGCTTGCCTGTGACACTTGGACTTGAGACAGGAAATTGCGAATTCTCCCTGAGATTATCTCAGTGGCGGAGGAAGCCATTTTTTCCTAAGTTTATTTAAAAATCATATTATGGTGATGGAGGTAAATAGGTTCTTGTCTAAAAATATCATTCAGGTAGTTAAAAGCATGAAGCAGAAGCTGGAAATTGCTCTGTCTCACAGAGACCCTACCTGTTCGCGATATGGGCTGCAAGAGACGAGGAAACTTTATAGATGTGGTCAGGGCAGGATGGCAGACTCCCTACTCTCATCAAAAAGTGTCAAGAGCAGCAGAAAGCAAGGCTCCCCACCTTTCCCGAGCATCTTACCAGGCATCTTACCTGCTTTCGACTTAATTGATTGTCCTGGCAGACAACTCTGCCTGCATGATCTCCATTTCATAGATGAAGAGAGTGAGAGATTCAGAAAACTTAAGTAACTGACCCGAGGGTAGGTGACACTGTGTTCTTCATCACCAGTCAGGCTGAAGATGAGATTATTGATTTATTTATTTATTTTTGAGATAGGGTCTCCCTCTGTATCCTTGGCTGCCTTGGAATATACACTGTAGACCAGGCTGGCCTTGACCTCACAAGAGATCCACTTGCCTCTGCCCTGAGTGTTGAGACTGAAAGCATGCGCCAACAGGCTCGGTGGATACATCCTTTGAACATATCATGTCCTGTGCATTTTAATCTGTGCATTTGAACTTATAAAGCAAGTGTGTAAACAAGGTGCCAATGGGCTTTGGACTCTAACGGCAGTGAGTTTGGGTGCGCATGTAACTAATACACGTCGTGAACTCTGCCTGGCACTGCCCCCTACTGCCACCCCTGTCTTGTGAGGCCCTTATTGATGAGATTCTTGCCCTTATCAGAAGAGAGAGCAGAGAACTTGCTGTCTCTTTTTGGACCATGCAAGGACATGGAGAGCAGAAAGCCATCTATAAGCCAGGAAGACAGAGCCCCTGACAGAAAGTGGCCATCCCAGCACTCTAACCCCTAGTTTCTAGAGTATTGAGAACTAGATTTCCATTGTTTAAACTTCCTTCCTATTTTGTTCTGGCAGCATGGGCAGATTAAGGAAGAAGCAGGGACAGAAAATTTCGATCTTTTCTGTGGTGATGACTTGAGGAGGAAACAAGAACCAAAATGTAGCTCTGATTTGGGCTCGGATTCTGCTCCCTTGGGAACCAGAGCTGGGTCAGCCTGAGGGCTGAAGGGTTTGTCCTGAACCATCCCAACCCAGAGAAGCTGGAGCCATCACCTTCTTTGACATCAGAGGTGCAGCTCCAGTTCCGGCCACAAGAGGAACAGAAAATGGGAGCCCTGGAAAATGGGACAGAAAATGAGAGCCCTTTTGTGGGAGGCTGAGCATTCTCTACTGTTCTCATTGGAGAAAACCCCAAGAAGCATGGTTAGATCACCTGAGCTCACATGGAGTCGGGGGAGGGGGATGCCTGGAGACACCAGACTGAGACTTGGAGAAGGGATCTCATCAGGAGGGCTCCATGAAGATTTGGCAGAGCCTGGGACAGAGTCCAAGGCAGCTGCTGCTCCTTTTGTACAGAGGAAGCTCTTTCTGGGAAGAAGGTCTCCCCAGTTCATCCTCCTGCTTCCTCAGTTACCTTGCTGGGCATGTAGCATTTTGACCTTTGGGTTATATCAAACTATTTACTAAACTCCCTCGAGGCAGAAGCTCTCAAGATTGAGATATAGATTGCAGACATTTATTTAGCCCAGTTTTTTCTTGGTGTAAGCAGGAATTTCTGCCACACATGGAGGGAAAGAAGAATTTTTGCTTGGTGGAGTCCATCGAAAATTTTTCCAGAGGCGATCCCTAGAATGCAGATGAACCTGTGTTGTGGAGTTTGGGGCACAGGGTTAGGCATTGTGCTGGCTAGTTTCTGTCAACTTGACACACGCTAGAGTCATTTGGGAAGAGGGAACCTCAGCTGAGACAATATCCTCACCAGATGGTCCTATAGGCAAGCTGGGGCATTTTCTTGATTGATGATTGATGTGGGAGGGCCTAACTCACTTTGGGTGGTACCAGGCCCTGAGCAGATAGTCCTGGATGTTATAAGAAAGTAGGTTGAGAAAAACATGGAGAGTAAGCCAGTAAGCAGTATTCCTTCATGATCTCTGCATCAGTTTCTGCTTCCAGGTTCCTACCTTGAGTTCCCACCCTGACTTCCCTGGATGATGGACTGTAAGCTGAAAGATGAAATAAACCCTTTCCTCCCCACGTTGCTGTTTTAGCAAAGCAGTAGAAACCATAGGTAAGACAGGAGTCATAGGAGTATTGAAGAGAAGTATTGGAGATGAGTGGGGGAGATGGCTCAGTCTGAAGAGTGTTGGCCATGCAAGCATGAAGCCCTAGTACAGTTCCCTAAGAGCCAACAAGCAAAGCTGGCTGCCTGATGCTCCTCTGAAATCCCTGCTCTGGGAAGGAGAGACAGAGCATTCCAGGGCTTGCTGGATAGTCAGCCGAGCTGAGTTAGTGAGTTCTAGGTCCTTTGAGAGAGTCAGTGGACTGACAGGATGACAGTATTCTAAAAAGACGCTTGGATTCTATGCTTTGGCTACTAGACTACTGAAACAGGGAACTCCAAGAAACAAGAGTCCCCTCCAAGAATCTCATGTGAGATTGGAGAAGAGAAAGCTTGGGACATCAAGAAATTTTTTTTCCCCTAGAATGAGATTTATAATTTGCTAAACTGCCAAGGAAGAGACAGTGATGGGGCAATGGTAGGCAGGTCACACTTTAGATACTGTTCAGAAATGCATAGCACTGACCCATTGTTTAAACCTTAACTTCACTTTAGGACTCTGAAGATCGACTTGGGGGGGGGGTGTCACTGGGTCTCTTTGTCCCTCATTCCAAGGTTCTCCCATGGAGTAAATCCCCCATTTCCCTCCCCCTTTTCTGCCTTCACTATTAATTTGGCTGCTTTAATTGTCTTATGAGGACAGGAGGCTGAATCTGGCTTTTAGAGGCACAGGTTGGGGCCTAAAGTCTAATGGCAGATCTGTCTCCCAAAACAAGACAGAGTGCGTTAGAGAAAGAAGCCAGACCTCAGCTGCGGGCCTCTTCGTGTGCATGCCTGTGTGTGTGGAGAGTGGTGTTGTATGGGATGGTGGCCATGTCATAGTGGGAAAGGCGCTGCATGCCATGACAGGGATGGATGTGTTTCTCTCAGGCACTCCCAGCAGAATGTGGTTTAGAAAGATGAACTGGCCAGTGTGCTGGCCCCGGGGAATGTCCTGCTGGCACTGGGAAAGCAATTGGTTAATGGCTTGAGTGCTCTCTCCCTGCCCTCACAAACATCTCTATGACACACTAGGCCATAATTCTCCCTAATAAAATAATATGAAGCTCAATTATGCTCCCGTTCCCATGCTCCTGGACTTCATTAAACACAGAGGGATTAAAAACTTGTATAAATTAATCAATGTAGCATAATCCTAAAAATTAGAAGACAAGTCCTTGAGGAAGTAATGTAATACGGGCTTTTTAATTAGCAAGGCCCCTGAGATTCATTGCTCTTGCCTGAAAGTCTCCTGTTTATGAATTACTTCATCCTTTGAAGGGGAAGGCCCCACAGGCTCCGGGCCTGTCATCAAGAAGTAGGCAATGCTGCATTAATTCCCGGGCTGATGTCCTCCTCAGTGTCAGAGCAGAGTAACGGCACTGGTCTCCGCTTGCTTGCTTCCCTTTATCCCGCAAGAAGAACTAACTTTGAAAAGCAGACACAGAGAGAAAGAGTCAGAGGGGAAATGCAAGTCTTTGATTCCTGGTGTCGTCATGGATATCTGGGACCTGAGTTTGAAGCCTGGTTCTTCTGCTCAGTGACTCTGTGAAACCTAGATGGCCCGCTGGCCTATTCCCTCTGCATTTCCTCATCTTTTCTCCGTAGCTTACCCCATCTTTCTAATAGCACCCTGGGTACTTTCAGCAGCAAGTGTGACCCCTACGGGCCCAGTGGCCTCTCCAACAGCTTCTTCTTTCTTTCCAAGATAGGACAAATAGTTTCTTGTTCCAACCTGTGTGAAATCTTCCAGGTGTTGGGTTGGATCTGAAACTCTTGCCCGAAGCTCATGTGTCGAAACTCCACACTGTAGAGTACAAAAGCCTATTGGTCAGTCTGCTTGACACGTTACGGGCCCTTTAAAGTCAGTGTGTCCTTACACAAACAGTTCCAAGAGCATTCCATGTTTACATATTATTATTGATAATATCAGTATCCACCCAACAATCCCCCTTTTATCCACAGGAAAAAAGACTTGGTGTGTAGTCCATCTTATGCTCTGGCTTAGCCTAGAACGTGAGACAAAGTAGACCCTGGGGAAACATTGCATAGATTAATGGCTGGCTCCACTGTCTCCTTTTCTCCCGAGCATTTTGCTACATTGGATCATGAATGTGAGCAGACTTGCTCTGAGTCCCCATTCATGGTTTCCTCCAAGAACTGAGATTAACACTGACCCTGATCTTGGAGATGCTCTCATGACTCTCTTTGGGAAAGATAGGGCATTTCTAAACAGTCTCTCTCCATTTGGAGACTTGGTTAGTATTCACAATCTCTTATTCAACAGTAGGCCTCCAGACAAAGAACCCCCAAAGGCCTGTGTAGTCTACCTGCAGCCCACAAAATACAAGAAGACTCCTGTTCTGTACTGAGAAATTTCAGAGTTCAGGCTGGGTCACTTGGATAGTGCCCTCAGGCAGAGACTAGTTTCTTCAGTGACTAAGGTCAGAGCAGCCTCTGTGTTATATCCACTTTGACCCTACTGCCTTAGCTGACTCTGTCTCCAGGAGAGACGGCTTTCTGAGAAGTAACCAGCAGGGCAGTGATTGCACCTGCGGGCCCTGGTTGGTTCTCTGCTATCATCTATTTTTACCCTGGCTCATTTGCTCTGTGTGTTTAGGGAAACACAGGCGCATACACACAACAGCAGGGTTGCCAGCATTCACAGCTCCCCCTTGAAGTTTCCCTTGAAGGCTGGTGTTCCAGCAGAGCCAGGGCTGCCTCTGGATGGGGCAGGGGAACTGGGGAGGAAGCCAGAGGCTCTTCAGGAGGCTCTTGCTTCACCCCTGGGTGTCAAGACAGCAGAAGGTGGGGGAGCCACTGGTTCCTGAATTCCAGCGCCCGCCAGAGGCTCCCTGATCCCTCCTTTTAAGTTCCTCCTCTGTCATGTGGGGTCTAGCCTCTGCCTTTATCCTGAGTTGCACAGGTATATGCTCTCCCTTACGGAGACATGGGTCTTCTTACAGCAACAATTGCCTCCTCTTACCAAAGTCTGTCAATAGCACAGCCAGAGCCTTGCCACCGATTTGTTCCAGGCATGGGGGACAAAGTAGGACACTGGGTCAGGGGTAGTCAGCTTTTTCTCATTGACAAAATGCTTGACAAATCTACTTAGAGGAAATGTGTATTTGACTTGTGGTTCCAGACGCCTATTAGCCCTTGTTCTTTGGCTCTCCCGAAGAAGGTTTTATAGTCAAGTCTTATCTATGCAAATCAACTCTGCAGGCCTTTGTTTTCTTATCAGCTCTAATTAGTGAGGGTCTTTAACTTTCCAGGAAGCTCCAGTTATGCCTTTAGGGCCTGCAGGGACAATGGACCAAAGAGACCTTTCTCATTCTTACCTAAAGGAAGATTAACTCCCGGCAATTTTATGAGGTAGGTTCCTGAAAGGAAGACGGCTAGATCTCTGGGAACAGCCTGGGGATCTGTGACGCTGTCAATCTGACCACATCTGGAATCAGCTAAAACCCAATCAACTAGGCATGTTTGTGAGGGATTTGCTTGATTGGATCATTTAATTCACTCGAAATCTGGGCTACACCTTCTGGTGACAAACGAATTGAAAGACTGGGAAGATGGAACTTTTGGTTTTGCTTTCTTGCCGTTACTCCTTCTGGAGAGTTCACCATTGCCAAAGAATTGCATCACTGATCTTAGAACTCATTTCTTCGGGATTCCAGTGCTGACAGAAGAGCACAATCTCTCTAGGATCCTCCGGGACTGTCAAGTTGGGAGCGTAGGCCTCAGTCCCTCGCATCTATCTCAGCCCCCCAGGCCTGGTCTGGACTCCAAATCCCAGCAGGCCAGGTCCTGACCCCTCCCTGGTGGTCAGGACCACTCCGCAGGGTATTTAAGTGATCCCCTAAAAGAGGAACACGCGGTCTCCCTTTCTTCCTCCCGGGGTTCGCGTTCCCGCGGCTTCCGGGTTCCCTCTCGGGGCCACCCGAGAGCGCAGATCTCCCACTAAACCTGGATATTTCTTAATTTGGCTTGTTTTGATTTGGCTTGATTGGGAATTTTTGCGTCGGCAGGAAGCTCATGTTAAGAAATATTCCTAACAGGGACTCCACCACCAGATTGAGACTGCTGAGACATTCAGCCTCCTGAGCTGAACAAGTGCCATGTTTTTGGTCTTTCCACTGAGAATAGCTACTGTTGGACTGGCTGGATCGCAGCCTGTAATCTACTCTAATAAATCACATACATAGAATCAGTTCTGTTCCTTTAGAGAACCTTAAATAAAACAGGATGAGTAGGAGGAAATGACAAAGGCATGCTCTTCAACTATTGTTTTCCATGGCCACCATCATAAATGTGTGTGTGTGTGTGGACATATGTGCAAGTGCACACACACACCACACACACACACACTTAGAGATGCGTCCCAGATTGCATATCCCCTGCATATTAGTAGATCTAAATGGTTTTATTTTATACATAAATGACCACATGACTATACTTCAGCTTGCAGAGCCCAATCTTGGCTTTGCAACAGTGGTAGAGCCTAGCCTGTAAAAAAAAAAAAAAAAAAAAAAAAAAAAAAATGGTGGGCAGGGGGAAAGAGAGGGGGATGCCAGAGCTTGTATGGAGAGTTTTCATTAGGGGAAGGGAAGGAGAAAGGGGAGAGAAAAAGGGGGCACAGAGTAACCTTGCAGGGAGGGGGAAGTTTAGAGGGGGAGAGGGAGGCAGAGTTCTGCTATTTAAAGCTTTTAAAGGGAGGGGCACAAAGCATGTGCACAGAGACCACACAATAGGCTGAGGTACTGCCTGCGTATTGAGCATGTGCACAGAAGTGATGCACTCTGCCGGGTCTCTGAGGGGTGGGCCAGATATGCCTGAACGCCATCATAACCTAATGGCCCAGCCTTCATAAATGCAGTTTATTTCTTCATAAAATCTGAAAGCGGCAACACAATTACACAAACCCCAATGCCCCAGGGACCGAAAAGCCAGAGACAATACTTGGTTTGTCTTAAAAATATGAAGCAGTGGTTCCCAGCTGTTTCCAGAAGCTCTAGTTTCAAAACAAAAGTCCCTGTAGCCTCCTTCAATGTGTAACATGGGAAGGAGGGAGGTGACTGGACTGAGCTGGAGACAGGTTGTCAGTACCGTCAGCACTTCAGGAATTCTGTGGCGAATGTGGGGAAATCATTGAGCCAAGTGAATGACGCCATCTAAGTCCTCCCTGGGATCTACTCTGAATGCCTAAATCCTAGGATCAGGTAACATTTTGGTTTCATAGAAGTTGTTGAAGAAGTGACCAATGACCAGGTCTTTGAAGGGGGTGAGGGGAAGGGGAGGCCTGGATCTGAATCCTGAGTGGCCGGTGACTCTTTAGGAAAGTTCCCTCACAGATATGTGTCCTCAGAGTGAGAGAGGGTCACCGAAGTTCTGCTCAGGGGTGGGGCTCTGGTGCTGCCCCCCCCCCCCCGGTCTCTTGTTCCTCAGGTCAGACACTCTCTTGCTTTGCTAATGCATAGGCCACCACCGCTTGCTGCAGTCGCATCCATAGACTAGGCTCTTAGTTTTCCTCAAATGTATGATGATGTACTCCACAGTTTTGGCATTGGCCATATCCACTGATGTCTGTCAAACTGAGCCATTATAGATCCTGCACCTGTCCCCTTACTCTTGGACAATGGTTGTCTGAGTCTTTGAATTAACACAGAAGAGAAGAGGTTGAGGGGAGTAGGTGGCAGAAGTGTTGGGAGAAGAGCTGGTATGTGTTACAGAGAGAGCTCTGTTGTGGTGGTCTCCGTGTGTTGTATCTACAAGTCCTTGCCCCAGTCCTGTTTCTATTCCTCCCACCATTACCAGCATGACTGGGGCGCTTGTGGGAATGGGGCTGGTTTATCACAACCAGCAACCCTTAAACTTCTAATGTTGAGTCTCGGAGCTATTCTCCTATGCTCCTTTAGTAGGAATCTGGCATTTTATGGACCTCTAAAAAGTGTATGGGCGTCAACCAATAATCTTAGTGAAAGGTTATTTTGGGAGGAATTTCCTCATGTCCAGGACCAACAAATCAGAAGCATATCTATACAGTGTAGACCCTATAAGATAACCAAGGGACGGGTTCTAAAGAAACTAACACCTTGCAGGTAACAGAGACCACCCTTTCTCCTAACACTTCCATCGTTTGTCCCAGCCTCTTTCTTTCACGTTTAACTCACAGAGTGCTGGAATTGCTTGGCCTTGATGCTTGACACACCGGGAAGTGCATTTGGAAAAGGTAAGGCTTATCCTAATGGTGCTGCAGAATTGCAAACCAGAGCGACTCAACTCTGGTTCTCGGTTTGTCTCTAGCCAGGAGTCCCGATAGCCCATGCTAGCCCAGCAAAGTCACCTGTCTTAGTTTCTTTTTTATTGCTGTGACAAAATGCCATAACCAAAGCAATTGATGAAAGAAAGTGTTCGTTAGGCTTATGGTATCAGTGTTAAAAGTCCAGGAAGAGTTGAGAGCTCACAACTTGGCCCATAAGTAGGAGACTGAGAGAGCTAACGCAGAATGGCACCGGTCTTCTGAAACCTCAAAGCTTGCCCACGGTGACAGGCTTTCTCTAGCAAAGCTGCACCCCAATTCTCCCCAGACAGCCACCAATTGAAGACCAAGTATTCAAACACATAAGTCCATGGGGATCATTCTTGCTCAAACCTTCTTATCACTCTCCATCCATAGGCAGAGGAACTAAGGAGTGGGGACTTCTGAGCCCATGGAGGCTGGACTCAAGGTGCTAGTGAGAAGTTCAGGTCACCACATGGGAACATAAGCACTGGCTGCAGAGAATGTGCGTTTGTGTTCCTGCCGCGACTTTCACTGATGCTCGTGCAGCCTTGTTAGGGGGTGGGGCTTGCTATATTGATGGATGGGTTGCTGATCCATAGAAAACCATGCAGGAGAGTTACAATGAGAAACAGAGTTGTGGCATCATAAAACTATTGAGAGAGAGAGAGAGAGAGAAAGAGAGAGAGAGAGAGAGAGAGAGAGAGAGAGAGAGAGAGAGAGAGAGAAAGAGAGAGAGAGTAGGCGGAGTCAGTGAGATGCCATGTAGCCGCTAGAGGAGAAAGATGCAAGTTGCCAGTTGGAACCTCGCTGATAGGTCACAAGCCTCATGGTAAAATATAAAATAATAGAAATTGATTAATTTAAGATGTAAGAGCTAGCAAGAAATACACTTAAGCTATTGGCCAAACAGTTTTGCAATTAATACAGATTTTTTTTTGTATGATTATTTCGAGTCTGTGCGAACAGGATACTAACGAGCAGCCTCCCCCAGCAATAAGGAATAGACTTGAATTCTCCAACCTTTGGCTCAGATGGAGCAGACCCTCTTATATACCCACAATGCTAATTAACCACACCCCAGGTCAGAATCTCTTGTTCCTAGTAGCCCCATCTGTTGTCAACAACTTTGAAAGAGCAAAAATAAGCTCAAACTCTCTGACCTCCAGTCAAAGGAAAATAGGCTCACAAGAGCGACATCCTGTTCCACAGACATTAAGGCAGAGCCTGGGCCTGGGCTTTTGAAACGTCCACCCTTCTCAGTCTTCCTTCCCAGAAGTGGCTACCACAGATTGGAACTGACCAGCCAACAGATTTTACAGAAAAGGAACCGGGGATGTGGATGCTCCCAGTGATTTCAGGAATACCTTTTCTGGGATGTGACGGGAAACAGTGACGTAGTTACCTGACACCAGAGTTGTGTATGTCATGCTTGCCATTGAGTGCAATTGTCTGACAGCCTTGGGCTGAGTCTATATTCTCTGAGTGCCCGGGTACAGGATTGCTCACAGCCTGAGTCCTGGCTACAGTCACAGTAAGCTCCTTTCTTACTACCCCTTAGTTCTGCAGACCCTATCCTCAGACACAGCTAAGGTCAGAGGCATCCTTTCCTAGAGTTTCTGGTGAGAACTAGTCCTCATGACCCCTGGATTCTGGACTTCTGGCCACCTGAATCATGAGAGAGTAAACATGTGTGTGTGTTTAAGATTTATTTAGTTTTTGTTTTATGTATACGAACGAGTGTTTTATCTCCATGCATGTCTGTATACCATGTGTGTGCAGTGCCGGAGGGGGGCATCAGACCCCCTGGAACTGGAGTTCCATAGAGTTGTAGACCATCACGTGGGTGCCGGGACTGAAACTGGATCCTCTGGAAGAGCAGTACACACTCTTGGCCACGGAATCATCTCTCCATCGCCCGATGGTTGTGTTTCTAACCATTGTGTTTGCTGTGATTTGTTCCAGAAGCCCTGGAAAGACAAAGCAGTGTGCCTGGGTTCTTGTCCCTTCCATCCCCATGCTTCCCCACACGACTGACCTCTCTGCTACGAAGCATGTGATGATTAATTGTTTTAAAATCAAGTGCCCAGGAATCTGGTTAAATGCGATATCTGGGTATGTTTCCCATATATTTCCAGTGGGAATTAGCTTTGGAACTGGTGGGCTGAATAAAGCAGATGGCGCTCCTCATTGGGGTGGGCATCCCTGGATCCAATGGGGGTTAGAAAGAAAAGAAGAGAGTGGTTGTATTTGTTCTTCAGTCCTCAGGTGGAGGCGAGGACATCTTAGTATAAGTTTGGTTGTATAGGCCATGATCTTACAATATACCCTACATGTGTATGTATTTGCACAGCATACATTTGTACATGTCGAATTTCAGCTTTATATGCAGGGGAGACATCTCAGGAACCCCAGAGGGTACTTGAACTTAAGGATGTCTAACCTTGTATAATAACCTTGCATAACTCTGCTTTTCCTATATTTGTATAATACATACCTGTGGTAAAGTTCACACCACCAACAATAAACACTGCCACCGCCACCACCACCCACCACAAACACCAACAATAACAACCACCACCCACCACCACCCACTGCCACCATCACCATCAACCACACCTACCACCATCACCACCATCACCAACACCACTACCACTGCCACCGCTACCACCACAACTACCACTTCCAACACCAACAATATCAAAGGTGGCAAAGAGGCCGGGGTCCAGAAACATTTGGGGCTTAGGCGTCTGCACTTGTGTGGTCCTGGGGCATAGGGGACCGAGCCTATTCTGATCACACATCCTTGTGGCTTCTCAGCTTAAGGTAATAGAGGAATATCAAAACCCCTAAACCTGGTCTTGAAGAACAACTGGTGATTTAGCGTCCAAATCTGCAGGTGAGGATTTGGGGGGGCTTCTCTTGGGAGGTCTTCTGTTTTGTGCTGAATCCCCTCCCTTGACTGTGATCACACTGAGTTACTGGAGAGTAGGCAGTCTAGCATGGTTTCATTGTGTGTCTTAGGGTCATTAATGAACAGGACACGTGTCTCTTATCTTATAGAGGACATTCAGGCTGCCACACGACAAAGGTAAGATTTCAAGAGGAACAGGGGTGAGGGTGGAGAAGCCAGGCCTGATCTTCAACGGCTCAGGCTCAAATCTTTAACTGTATTCTGTTGAAGAACCCAAGTCCCAAGAGCAGATTAGATTCCAAGGTGAGAAAAAGCTTTCCCATCTAATGCTGAGGAATGAGAGGAAGTCGCATCAGGTAATACGGCTGTCAGTGGGCTGGAGAACTGGGTCATCTATGCTAATGGTGTACTCCATGCTTCGATGGGAAGGTTTATCTGCCTAGCAGGCATCTTGCTACACACAGGGAAAGCAGAAGCCAGCTTTTTGTTGCCTCTTATGGCTATATCTCGAGATGAACCTCTAACATGTCATTCTGAAGACACTCTGTGCACCAAACATCTATTCTAACTCTCGGCCCAAGCTGGGTACAGAGATCCACACAGGGAAGGGGGAAGCCCTAGCAGGTAAGTGCTTTGACTTGGGAGGTAGATAGGTCTGGCTTTGAATCCTTGCCCTTGTAGGTTATGGACTTTGTGGGCAAGTGTCTGTCTCTTTGAGACAGTTTTTTATTATTTTTATTTTAATCATTAATAAAATGCAGGTGATAAGGCCTGTCTCACAGAGAAGCTGTGAGCCCCGAGTCACATACGGTAAGTTAAAGTGCCTAGCAAGCACCTGCTCTACCATGGAAGCCACTAAACGGTAGCTAGTATTATCAATAATAAATGTAGGCTGAAGGAAGGCAGAGATGAATGAATGTCTTAGCAACTTCCAGCCAAATGGGTACTCATGTGCTCCCTCCTTCCCTCACGCCCATCTTGGCCCAGGTAAAGTATACTCAAGGTCCAAGTTAACCCATCTGTTCATTCATAACTTTTTTTCCCCACGACAAGAAATCATAGCTACAACCAGGGCTCTTTGGTATCCCAGGTCCTGTGATGGATTAGAAACACCCCATTCTGCTCTGGACGTCTCCACAAGCATGAAACATGTGTCCCCTTCCAACAGCCCCCTCCCCAACACCCTCCCTGCTCCCTGCATGCGCCCACGGAAATGGAGGTGCAGCTGCACTAGCAGCCTGCGGAGAGGCATTTTCCCCTCTGTTGCCTGGGCGATCCTGGCTACACACCTGCAAACAGCCTTCTTTTCTTCTCCATCTCCAAATCCAAGTGAGCCTTCACTCTTCAAGTTGCCTGCCAGGGGAGCCCAGGGAGGACATGGAGAGAGAGCTGAGCAATTAGATAGTGGGCTGGCCCCTCTCTGAGGCTGGAGCTGTTTTTAGCTCTGCCTCTCAGGCAGACAGGCCTGGCCTTGGGGTCTGGGCCCAGCCTGATGAATTAATGACAACAGAAGTCTCTTGGCTTTTGAGAGGGAAGGCAGTACTCCCTTGGAGGGGCAGAGCAGAGAGGCACTTCCTTTTTCCCCCAACCCTTTGTAAAAGAGAGAGCTCCCCTACAAACCTGCACTGCCTGCTTCTGTCCAAATGTTCTTAGTCAAACAACCCAGCGTAATCAACAATAACAATAAACTTCCCCTCCATATACTTTTAGTGGGAAACAAAAACCACATATTGGAATCCAAAATCGCATGTCCATTTGAGAATTAGGGACTGTGGATGAGGTGGGAGTTCGGAGCAGGGGAGGGTTCCAGAAGTTTCCAGGGAGAGAAAAGTTTTCTTCAAAGACCTGTCAGGAGACCCTGGGGTAGGATAAAAGGGATGGGGGTGTCTGGTAGGCTGCAGGTGAGTTTAGCTTTTTATGTAAGAGGGACCCTTTCTGAAGGCCAATGGGCTCCAGGCCGACACAAGCTGTTGGCAAAAATAGCTCTGGATTTGGATCTAAGGAAGACTATAAAAGCAGAGCCCGGAGACTTGTTTTCCAGCCTTGTGGGAGTCAGGGTAGTTTTAAATGAAGGGCAGATGCAGCCTTGGGCTAAAATCTACCTCCCTCAGTCCAGCAGTAACCCTATTAAAGAGTGAAAATAAAGGCAGGCCTTTCCTAACAAGGAAGGAAAGGGCAGGCCAGGCGGCTTCCCCAGCAGAGTGGCTGGGGTGGGCTTGGATTGCGTGTGAAGGGCACAGCTTGGATCTCTTTGCCTAAGGTGCACAGATGAGGGGAGAGGCCATGGACGAATGCAGAGATCTTCTGCTGGCTGACTCTCCGGGCTGGGTTGGGGGCAGGAGGTAGAGTTGTCCTTCTGAGGCCAGGTTGATTGCCTTCTTCCATTGCTGTGAAGGGGCTGAAATGGGACCCGTCTTCCTTAGGTGGACCTATTTTGCTGGCACCCCAAAGACAAGCTACCTGCTCTTTGTAGTGTAGGTTCTTTATCTTTAGAGCTTTGTGAGAGTATCAGTTGGGGACAGGGAAAGAAGCGGTTGAGCCAGAACCACATCAACACTGGTGGCCCTTGGAATAGTGCACAGCACTCCATTCTGTACCTCCCGTCCTTTTGTGATGGGGGTGCCTCCCCTGCTTTGGGTTTTGGCCCCAAGAAAGGACAGAGCTGAAGGGAAGGGCAGGACAGGTGTGAGGAAGAGCCAGCAAAGACTCAGTTCCTGGAAGTGGGTGTAGATTTGAAACTACAGAGGGCTAGGGGTCAGTGAAGACCTCAGCCGCGAGATTCTGGGTGGGCACGGGAGGGTGGAGTCTGTTGTTTGGTGGCCCTGGATTATCCCAGGCAGCTGAGGTGGGCTTCATGATGCAAGAGTGGACCAGGTTGGAGGTACTGCAGTCAGACTGGAGGGACATGAAGAGAAGTGGGTGTCATTCATGTGTAGGGGTGTGTGTTGGAAGGTTTTGTCTTTCGATGTAATTCTCCCAATACTGCCTATGTGGCTGGATTCATGGCTCCAATTGTCTTGGTTGTATTCCCTTTTGGTTGGTCTTTATAAATCACAAATCTGACTGTGTTACTGTTCTGCCCTGGGCTTTCTCCCATGGCTTCCAATCACTCTAGGAGAGCATCTGAATTCCCTTCCTTCCTTCTTTCCTTCCTTCCTTCCTTCCTTCCTTCCTTCCTTCCTTCCTTCCACAATCTTGAGCACGCTTTCTTCCTTCCGCTCTCCATCCTGGGGTGAATGACAACTCATTCTCTTTACTACCAATTTGTCTCTTGTCACAACTGATGTCAGTGATCTGCCCCAATCCTCAGCCCATCTTCAAGGTAGGCAAGGAACTGATTTACCATTCCTGTCTGTTCAATAGCTTCAAGTCTCTAAGGGCCCCATGCTTTTGTCTAAGGTCTTGCTCGGCCCTTTGGAGAATCTGAGCTGCCTCTAGGTTAGGACAGCTGAGCAGAACAGAGTTGGGAGACCAACTCTGGGGCCACCCTCTGTCAGTGACTGGCAGGAAAGGAGGACAAACACCCAATTTCCAGGAACCCGTGATACAGCTGACATATGCTCTACAGTCTCCCAGGGGTAACCCTTGGAGATTGTGACTTTGGGTTCCCTACACTGACCCACTCCTCAAACCTCTCATGCTTCTGGAACCATCTCCCAGTATTCATTCACACCTACCTGCTCATCTCATGACTGTTTCTTCTACTTGGAGCTCCAAATCAGTCTAGAGACCCCACTGCCAAGATCTGTCCTCTAGGCCTCAGGTTTGTTCTCTGTGGGCATAGCACTGGAACTCACTGAAGCATTCCACTAGGGTCATTAGGATCAGTGCCCTCTGTACCAGGACCCCGAATTCTCTCTCATTTCTGTACAGGAGGCTACCTCCTGCTGGCACAGCCTACAATCAGCAGCTTGGTGTTTGGGAACCCACACAGGAGCACTGGTAAGTGTTAGCATTCTGGTTAGGATTGAAGCTGTGGCAGTCAGTATCTTCCGTGTTAGACGACTCCTCCTGCAGTCAAGGTGTTTAACAGACTTCAACAAACAAATGAGAAAACACTCCCTTGTCTTTAACTTTGACATCTTCTCAAAGCACTTTTGTATGTAGATCGGTTTGGCTACAATTCTCCAAGGAGTAGATGGCCCTGAGGGACAGAGACCTAGCCAAAGATGGTAGCCATAAACTAACAGTCAAAGAGGTTGGGTAATGACCCTCAAAAGCAGAGCACAGAGCTAGCAGAAAAAAGCCGATGAGATCTCAAACCTGCTTGTCTCTAGAACTATTTGTTTCTCCCCCTTACCATCTACATGGGCTCTGGTGTTCAACCCTCATATACACCTCATTTCCTTCTTATACAGACCCTCTGCACTGGGGTATCCGAGTGCAAGTTCAGATGAGGTGCTGCGAGGTCTGGGTGCAGAGCCGTGTGCCCGGGTCTGTCTCTGATCTCAGTTCTCTTTCTCGTTCGCATGCCCGTCTCTCTGCCCTCAGCTTTCCCACAGTCTATGCTTCAAAGTGGGCAGCTTGGAGAGAGGAGTCACTGAGCAATTTCTCTGACAGAGATGGAGTGGCTGGCACTGATCATGGCCCTGGGCATCCGTGCCTGAGGAGCTCAAGGTTCCAAGCAGAGTTGCTGATGGTAAGTGGACCACGGGTGCTGAGGCAGCTATCTGATGCTGGCTGGACCACATGAATATTTATACCTGAGATTTAGGAAGCCTTTGCCAAGGGAGGGAGGAGGGGAGAAGGTGCTTGTGTGTGTGTGTGTGTGTGTGTCTGTCTGTCTGTCTATGTAGGTACATACCTGTGGGGCCCAGAGGTCAGCACCAGGTGTCTTCCTCGATCACTCTCTGTTTTATTTTTTGAGACAGGGTCTTTCACCGACCCTGGAGCTCCCTCCTCACTCCAGGCAGACTGGCTAACCAGTAAGTGCCGTCCTCTGCCTCCATCCTCTCAGTGCTGGGATTAGATGTGCATGCTGCCAGGCCTAGCTTTGTATGGGTGCTAGGGATGGAATCCAGGTACTCATGGTTGTATAACAAGTACCGTGTTGACTGCACTATCTCTTCGGCCATTGTCATTTCAGTTTAAACAGGGTACTACTGACTGGGCAATTTATAAGGAAAATAAAATTTTCACAGTTCTTGAGGCAAGAACATAAAAAGTTAAGGCGCCAGCTCCTGGGGAGGGTACCCTCTGGGGTCAGCCTCGGTGCTGGGCATTGTGTGGAGAGAGGGCGAGGGCATGCCAGCCCAGATCTCTCCCTCTTCTCATCTCATTATGAGGCTCACATGACCTCAATCAACATCAATCATCTCCAAAGGATCCACCTCCAAATGCCGTGAGTGTGTGAATTCAGGGGCTAGCTTTTCAGCATGTAGCTTCGAGGGACAGTTCAGAACACAGGAGTGGAGAAGAGAGGGGAGCAGGATGGAGGAATTGCTCTTCCTAAACTGAGGCTGTAGACCTCCCTTCTCTGTCAAGCCTCTGTCAATCAGCCCTGGAGGGTTTTCTGGCATCAGTGCTACAAGTCTTGAGGAGAGAGAGAGACCAAGCGAAGAAGCCTGGCATTTGACACAGCTGCTTCAAGATCACTGGTCTGAGCTGCTCCTCTCTCCCTCCACTACTCTCCTGCATCCTCACTCCCTAAGTGTTGACACTGCCAACTTGACAGGCTCGAGAATCACCTAGGAGATTTGGGCGTGTCCACAAGGGAGTGTCCATTCTGGGTTAATTGTGGTGGGAAGACCCACTGTAAATGTGGTAATCACCATTCCATGGACTATGATTCCAGACTCAATCAAAAAAGGAAGCCAGCTGAGTCACAGCCTCTGTCTATGTCTGCTTCCTGATGGTGGATACAATGTGAATAGATGTACCAAGCCCTGGCCACTGGGACTCCCTGGCCTTGATTGACCTTATTCGCAAACTGTGAGTCAAAATGATCCCTTTCTTCCTTAAGTTGCTTTAGTAAGGGGTTTTAAGGCAGCAAGGAGAACAATAATTCTACGAGTCACTGAGTTCTCAGTCTGTCTTTGGGCTGGATGGGGCCTCCTCTCCTGCTCCTACCCACGTTACTCTTGACTCTTGGCCCTTGATTGGCTGGCGTGATGATATTTGTTTGTGATCTAACAAATAAATCTTGCCTGAAGATCAGAGTGTGGAACTGAGTCACCTGTGAGCCACAGAGACCAGGCAGTGGTGGCACACACCTTAAATCCCAACACTCAGGAGGCAGAGGCAGACTGTGAGTTCAAGGCCACCCTGAGCTACAGGAGATTCATCCAGTCTAAAAGAGAAACAGAGCCAGGTGAAGGTGGCTCACACCTTTAATCCCAGCACTAGGGAGGTGGAGCCTGGAAGGGATTTGACTGGGCTGGATGGAGGAGGAGCTCAGCCCATTCAGTCTGAGGATTCGTGGAGACAGGATCTTGCTCCCGTTGGTCTGAAGATTTAGTAGTGATAAAAACAAAGTCTTTACTTCTCTGATCTTTCAGCATTTACCTTGGTATCTGACTCCAGGTTTTTATTAAGACCAATTAGAATTTGTGATACAGGTGGTGAAAAACAGTGGCTTCCTAGCTATGCCTCTGCTTCTCTATATTAACCCCAGAGTGACCACTTTAGAAATATAGGTGTGACCACATCACCCTTTTCAATTGACTCTTTTTGTGCTGCAAGCAGGTTTAAAAAAAAAATCAAAGTCCTAATTCATAGTGTTTGTAATTACCTTGCTGGAAAGAGTCTTCCTGTGGTTGGTTTCAAGTGGCCAATGGTTCTGGAAACTTTTGTGAGCTCTGAACAGCGAATGGCTCTCCTTGAGTGGAGCCAGTTGGTCTGACTCTACTATGATCAGCTCTGAGCAGGTGTTTCACTCTGTTAGAAGAGTTTTGTCTTTGTCTATGACCTCTTCTTCCTGGCATGTGCTCTCCTACCTCATTTTCTCCACCCTGCATCCTAATTCCTGTCTCATCTGCACCAGAATGCATCCACTCTCTGGCCCCCATTACTCCAACAGACCAAAGTACTTCTGCTGACTTTCTTGTCCTAACAGAATGCCAGATCCTTTCAAACAATCCGTTTCAGAGGCCCAGATATTATCGGTAAATTCTAGCTGTTAGCACGTGACCTTGAAGTGCCCAGAAATACTCACAGAGAAGCAGCAATGCAGTGTGGGTCTTGGCGTGATGGCTGGTGGAGGAGCCTCATCCCAGAATCCTTCCCTCAGGGTCCAGAGACATGGCTCTGTATTTGCAACATCAGAACCTAGAAGTCACAGGACAACAGCTCCAGCCCTTGGTGTTGATGAGCCCCCACCCTGGAATCTCTACCTGAACTGACAGGTTTTTCCACATGAGTCCCTTCTTTCCCCCTTGCTAGAGGAGGCCATCTGTCTGCATTAGCAGAATGTGTTCTCACTATTGGGAATCAAAGGGATGATTCCAGGGCAACTGCCTTGCTATTGAGGTTCAGTCCTGCAGGGAAAGGAAAGGACTTTCCTGTTGGGGTAAAATTATCTCAGGCCTGTACCTCGAGGCCTGTAGGACAGAGAAAAGCCTGGCCCAAGTTTGAAGGATAGTCTTAAAGCTACTGAGGGGGGATGAGACAGCAAAATCTAGGTGGCCATCCCTCCAGCCAGAGGGAGGGCTTGGCTGTCTCTCATTGGCTGGAGGTACCCCCACGTCACATGATGTCACTTAACCTATATAAGCTGACGCTCACAGTAATAAACTGAGTTCCTGATTTGACTTCACTCCCTATTGTGTCTGATTGTCCTGTGTTGTGGGGCTGTGGATCTGGTTGCCCTGAGTTGTGGGGCTGCTGAACAGGCAGATAGCACACTCACCTTTCCCTGGAGAATAAGGCTCAGGAAGCCTGGCACTTTCCCAGCTACCTTTTCCATCTAGGACACAAAGGCACAAAGGGGAAGCATGTCCCCCTACGTCTTGCCTGCATGCAATCTGTCATCCCTACTCCAAACCCCATTTCCTCCTGATACTCACAACCCAAATACAGCCTGGTATTACAGCCTGTAACAGAGAAACAGAGTTAAGTTCCATGCTAGTCCACCAGCAATGTCAAAGTTCTCAGTAACACCCAGAATGGTCTCCCCATATACACCCAACCACATGTACTCAACGGATCTCTCACTGCTCTGCATATATACCCAATGGATCACTCACTGCTCCCCATTTACACTCAATGGATCACTCCCTGCTCTGCATATATACCAATGGATCACTCACTGTTCCCGTTTATGCCCAATGGATCACTTACTGCTCCCCATTTATATCCAATGGATCACTCACTGCTCTTCACATCCTTCCAAAGGGCAGTCACTGGCCAACCTTGGTTTAGGATAGTACTTCGACTCTGTTAGAACAAACAAAAGACAACTATTTACATTTGAAGGATTTGTAAAATTTGCACAAATGCTAAAATGAGTGCTGCCTATGGATAGATTTTTGCAGAACTGGGGGATGAACGTAGGTCCTCACACACACACACCAGGGAAGTGCTCTCCTGAGCTAAACACCCAGCTCCTTCACTTTTTTATTTTGAGACTTGGTCTCACTAAGTTTCCCAGACCAGCCTTGAACTCACAATCCTCCTGTTTCAGCAGCTCGTGTAAGATGACCTCAGTCTGAGGTGGAACGAGCAGGAAGGGAATGTTCTGTTAAATTTTGTGTATGAATGGCTTGAATCTGACAGGTGTTTATGGTATTTTTGCTAAGATTCAGGTAGAATTGAAAAAAAAAAGATTCTTTAACATTGTTCTCCATCACCAAGCTAAGTCTTTGCTGTTAATACCTCTAGTGTATACACACACACACACACACACACACTGCTGTTGGTGATTGAATATGGGCTATCACACTCAAGTTCACATGTTTCTATATTTAGTCCTCAGCTGGTGGGAGGTTGCAGAGCTTTTTGGAGGTAGGTGGTGGGGCCTTACTAGAGGAGCAGTTTAAGGGTATATTGTCCTTGGTTCCTTTCCTTCACATGCTCCATCCACTTCCTAACTGTTGCAATGTCACCTGCTGTATCATATTCCTGCCTACATGGGTTAAGCCACTGCTCCCTCCACATCTTGTCCACTGAGACACTGCTCCCTCCACATCTTGTCCACTGAGCCACTGCTCACTCCATGTCTTGTCCACTGAGCCACTGCTCCTTCCACGTCTTGTCCACCACAATGAACTGACGTCTCCTGAATCTGTGAGCTGAAAGAAACCCTTCTTCCCTTATGTTGCCTCTGTCAGGTATTGTGATGAGGAGGTGACATTTGCAATCTGAGACCAGCCTTATCTCTACTACTGCTTTATTTCCAGAGAATGAGAGCTCTTCTCATGGGTGGAAGAGCAAACCACACACAGTAGATGCTGCCCTAACAGGCAGAGGTCTCTCATCACTTCCTTGTTTGTTTTGTGCTTTGGCAACAGAAGTCTAATGTAGCCCATGTTAGTCTTGAATTGAACCTCCTGCCTCCACTCCCACGTGCTGGGAGCAGAGGTATGCCCCATTTCTCCTCAGAACTTTTAAGTATCTTCTGTCTTCCTGGAATTTCGTTCACTCTCTCCCCGGTTTTCCTGTCTAAGGGACTTTGCCTGAGTTTATCGGCACATCATTGGTTCTGAGAACATGACCAGAGGTTAACACCCAGGAAGATCCAGTCCAACCCTGTCATTTGTGGAAACCAGGACTCAGAAGGGTTAAGAGGTTCACCTAAAGTCACACAGCTTCCGAGCTGTAGGCATGCTATCTACACTTAATTCCTAGGCTGCCTATTTTCATGACATCATTTGGCTTGGACATAATTTAGAACTTTTTTTTCTTCTCAAAAGGATGTCTAAGGGCAGAGATGTCTTCCTTAAGGGGAAAGAGTCTCCACTGGGAGTTTTAAATCCTTTGTCAGATGTCATATCCTCTGGTTCTGGGAAAACGAAAGCCTGATCCATCCTGGCTCAGGGACTCTGCTTCAGCAAGAATTTCCCCCTAACCCCGCTTTCTTTTGTAAACATTTTCCCTGGTCACAAGCCTTGGAGCCAGAAAGTCCTGAGTTCAAATCTGTGCTCGAATCAGCTGTGAGCAAGTTACTGAGCTTCAGAATGGATAGAGTAAGACCTGTTTGTTGGGTGTGTTTGAGAATGATGTCTGCTAACACCTCACGCTTGGCAAGTGTGAATTTTGGTGCCTCACATGTGGCTGATGTGTGTTCTGACACCTTATACGTGGCTGGTGTGGGCTCTGACACCTTACATGTAACTGGTGTGGGCTCTGACACCTCACACGTAACTGGTGTGAGCTCTGATACCTCACACGTGACTGGTGTGAGCTCTGATACCTAACACGAGACTGGTGTGAGCTCTGATACCTCACACGTGACTGGTGTGAGCTCTGATACCTCACACGAGACTGGTGTGAGCTCTGACACCTTACATGTGACTGGTGTGGGCTCTGTTACCTTACACATGGCTGGTGTGGGTTCTGATAACTCACATGTGGCTGGTGTGAGCTCTGATACCTCGTACACGACTGGTGTGAGCTCTGATACCTCACACGTGGCTGGTGTGAGCTCCGATACCTCGCACGTGGCTGGTGTGAGCTCTGATACTTCGCACGTGGCTGGTGTGAGCTCTGATACCTCACACGTGGCTGGTGTGAGCTCTGATACCTCACACGTGGCTGGTGTGGGCTCTGAAACCTTACATGTGACTGGTATGGGCTCTGTTACCTCACACATGGCTGGTGTGGGCTCTGATAACTCACACATGGCTGGTGTAGGCTCTAATGCCTTACACAAGGCTGGTGTGGGCTCTGATACCTCACATAAGGCTGGTGTGGTCTCTAATAGCTCACACATACCTCACAGTGGGCTTCTTGGATGGTGGGAAGATCTGAATAAATTTTTTCTGGAAGCCATTGTCTATGTCTGCTGGAGCTCCATAGCAAGGCAAGAAGACAATGCCTGTGACTGATGTCATAGGGCCACCGTACTTACCATTTGGCCATTTTGAAGGTCCCTAAGACACACGTGGAAACAGCTTACACCTGTAATTCCAGCACTGGCAAGACTGACTCAGAAGTTCAGGAGTTTAGGGTTAGCCTGGGATAGGGAGATTGTGTCTCAAAAATGAAAATATTTGTATATGGGTATGTACGTATATGAACATGGTTCTGGGAACCTGGGTGTCCTGAATTTGAGCCCCAGATTCATCATTTACCAATGATCTGGCCTTAGACAAGTACTCTGAATTCAGAAGGTTTAATTTTTCATCTATAAAACCCACCTCGGGAACATCTATCTGGCCACATGGATAAAGCAACAGACATAAAACACTTGGCCATGCCCTGGGTTTGATTATTATCTTGATAACTGAAGTGCTTCATCCCCCCCCCAATTCCCTTTTCTTTTTCTTTTCCTCCCCCTCCCTCCCTTCCTCTCCTGACTTCCTCTCTCCTTTCCTCCCTTCTTTCTTCCCTTCCTCTCTTTTGAGGTAGCCTTACTCTGTATAGCCCATGATGCTCTAGAACTCAGCAATCCTCCTGCCTCAGTCTCCTATGCATGGATTGCAGGCATGCATCTGCCAACATGCCTGCATTTGTCTTCTTTGGCTGTCCTGCCACCAGTTTCTTGCTTTTTCTGGGACAGTGGGACAGTCACTTAGCCACTCACCAACTCTTTCCTGTAGTTTCTGGGCACACTGCATACAGTGGGATCACTGTCTCTCTCTGTCACACAGAAGTGACTGTTGGCCTCTGACTTTCCTGGGCCTAATGTGTAGGAAGTGTTTATCTCTGGCTGCTGCTCTCGGGGCCAGAGAAGAGTTTGTGGCCTTCCTTCTGTACTGAGGTGATGATGGTAGCATCTCCACCTGAGTACACAGTGTAAGTGGTGAGCCCATTGTGGGGCGAGCTGCCAAGAGTGCAGCCCAGTTCTTGCCGGTTCAGAATTAGTCAATCCAGACGGGTACTCACAGGTCAACCTTGGGTGCCAAGATCATGGGTGACACATGGCCATCTATTCTGGTATGATTCCTCTCACGGGAAGCCATTAATGCTCACAGGCACTGCACTTCCTTTCCACGGCTGGAAGAACTGGGGTGTGTGGAGATGGTTGCACAAAGCTGGAGCCAGGCTGCTGCTGTGCATTTCCTCAAGAGAGTCCATCAGTCCTCTGCCTGTGCACTCCCTACCCCATGTGTTTCTCTGCAAAGTGTGAGCCAGGCATGCTTCCTGCTGCATGGAATTCCAAGTGACTTCCTATGACCACTGCTTGTGAGGATTTACAATTGCCTTTCTTGGAGGCAGTCCTGGTTAAAAAAAAAAATGTCCCTTTATGCTTTTTGCCAAATCCACCAGCAGGCTTCCTGTGTGGGCTCTGCAGTGAAGGACCAGCCTTGGATACCTTCCCTCCTTCAAGGATCCTAGAAGGAGGTCTGGAAACTTAGGAATTCTGGAATGAGCTGATGTTTTGACTCTCACTCATTTCCTCTAAGGTGTGAGTTATGGATAGCTGTTTTCCAACATTGAAATCTCAGTGTTAGGGCAGATGATAGCAAGATGGTAGTGCTTAAAATCAGAGCTGTGACACGGGATGGATGCTGCTAAGAAGAGGTACTGATGAAGGAAGAAGGATGGCCACTTGCTCTCACTACCTCTAGGAGTGGAGGGAGGGGTTTCAATTTCAGACAGCCAGGGGTTCAAAACCTGTTCCTGCCGCTTGACTGCTGTGTGATCATGGAGGTTCAGAGTGGCTGCGTAGGCCCAAGAAAGCATACTGTTGGCTCTATTTTGGAGACATGCAAATAAAAAATAAAAATAAAAAAGCACAGGGCCTTAAGCCATCACAATGTTGTCCTTTGCCCCTTAAATGACAATGCCGCCAATTCTGAGAGCTGTCTTTTGTTTGTTTCACTGATGGGTTAAAATGAAAGTGAGCTGAGCTCAACAGTCCTGTCCTGAGTTCCTGTTAGCTGTAGCCTCTGGTCCCAGCTCCCAGAGAGAAGACAGGTGTCTGGTCAGGAAAGGTTGTTTCCACCTCTGGGACTCAGGTTCCATGCACGACATAAGGGCAGACCTGCCACATTTCCCTCAACGCTTGAGGTGGTCACTAAATGAAAATCTCAAATAACATAGCTTTGATTACGGGGGAGTCAGTCAGTCATGAGTTTCCCCCATGATTGTGTCATGGTAGAGTTCACTCTATGTGTGTGGGTACATGAGTGTGCATGTGGGTAGCGGAGGTGGATATGGGTGTTGTCTGTCCTTCTCCACCATCCCTTCCTGAGACAGGGTCTCCCACTGAACTTGGAGCTCACACGTCAGTGAGAGTCCCTGTCCCGTAGACCCCAGGTATCCTTCTGTCTCTGCCTCCCCAGTACTAGAACGTCAGGCATGTGTCACCACACACCTGGCTTTTATGTGGGAGCCGAGGACTAGAGATCCTGTCTACATACTCGTGTGGCAAGCACTTTACTGACTGAACTCCAGGGTTTTTCATAGCATGACTTGATTGAGGACATTTGAACAGAGTTAATCAGTCTTGAGGGGACCGGGCAGCTCTCCACACAAATCCCTTTGGAAGAGAGAGGGTTGTTGTTCCCACCCTGCGGTTGTTCTTCGCTGAGAACCAGGCCCCCACATTCCCATTTTGAGGAGGGAGGGGACGTGTGTCCCGCTGGAGAAATGCTATCCATCTGGTCCTGAGGCCCAGGGCCAGAGGATTATCTTCAATTTGGTGACAGCAGAGACTCTAAGGGAGGCTGGGAGGGGCAACTTAGTCTCACGAGGGAGGAGGTGCAAACGGTGAGATGTGTAAGCCTCTCTGTGTCCCGGAGAATCTGGAAACTGTTGGCTTTTTAAAAACATCACTGGCTTTTGTGCTATCTGAGCCCAGATGGGCCTAGGAGCTTCCTGATAATTTTTTTTTTTTTTTGAGATTAAAATAAAGTCATATGGCTTTAACTTCAAGCATGATCTGGTTACCATTATGGTTTGAATATGAAATTTCTCCCACGGGCACATATTTTGAGCATGAATTCTCCAATTTGAGGTCCTATTTCCAAGGCTGAGGGGGCCTTTGGGCGATGCAGCCTGGCTGGAGGAAGTGGTCTGTGGTGATAGCCTGGTGCCCGATTCTGGTCTGTTTGTTTGGCTTTCTGATCTGTCATGATGTGAACAGATGTGACTGACTGCTCCTACTACCACACACTCTGCCATGCTGGACCAAAACCCTTCTCAAACTGGGCCCAAACAAACCATTCCACCCTTGTTTTTGTCAGGTATTCTGTCTTTACCAACCAAACTTTCTGACATAGTAGGGAGGTTTGGCGTCCTTCTGGTCTGGAGCTTCCAGGGTAGTTGAGGCAGGATGTGAGTGGGATAGGGCATGAATCACCCCTGCCTTGTGTCCCTGGATATCAGGGGAATATTCAATTTGGCCGACGAGCACTGAAAGTAAGTCAGTGTCTGTTACATTAACCCAGCAAGCAGGCTGTACTGGAGTTAACACTATTCCTGACGGGGGGGGGGGGGGAACAGAGTCAGTGCTACTGGATAGTCACCCAAGAGAGAAGCAGAAAGAGGAAGGTAAGTAGTTGGTGGTGTGAGAACATGGGGAGGAAGGTCCTTAGGCTTGCTGGGAGCCTGACTGGTGACTGTGAGGGGTCTGAGATACTCTATTAAAAGTAGTTCAAAGGCCCCCAGTGCAGAAAGGGCATATGGATGTGTTAGCAGGAATTGAGGACTGAGAGAGATGGCTTTGTATATTGAGGAGAGCTCGTGGGCATAACAGGTACTCATGGCAAAGGGTCAGGCATGTGACTGGGGGAGAGGATGGAGGTGACTGGATGGCCTGACATCACACTCTTGTTGGGGAAGATTTTTTTTTTTTTATTATACCCTGTGATAGGAAGTATACTACTTGGGTGCGGGGTTGGGGGTCACCCCTTCCATCTCTAGTTGTGCCTCAAAGACAGGCTGACGCGATGGCTCAGTTGGTAAAGCTTACCGTGCAAACATGGGGCCTGAATTTAACACTCAGCACCCACCTTAAAGCCAAATTGTGTTAGTGTTCACTAGTAATCCTGGTGATGGAGAGGTGAAGACAAGGATTCCTGAGGTTTCCGGGTCAACTGGTCTAGCTGAATTCCTGAGCCCCAGGTTCAGTGAGAGACCCTGTCTCAAAAAATAGGATGGAAGACACCTGCAACTGACCTCTGGCCCTCCCCACATTCCCAAACAAAACAGTGATAAACCTGAGCCACACTTGGCCCTTTGATCCCTACTTTGAAGGTTCTTGATGGCAAGATGGATATTTTCTTCCTAGATCAACATGTCTTCCTATTGAGTAATCACTTTACAGGCCAGACATGTATGCAGGATGTCTGGAATATTCTATAATGACCCAGGTTGGCCTATTCTGGAACATCTTAATTAATCTTTAGTTCATCTAGAACCCAAAAGCTTAGAGTGTGGGTTCTGATTTTGAACCTGATCTCAGCTGCCCAGCAGCTTCCTGACCCTGACAAGTAGAGTTCAGTTCCTCAGCCTGACACTGGGAACAACTGTAAAATAAACACACATATAAATCTCTCTCCCTGGGTAAGAGGGCTCTGTTCTCAGGGAGGAGAGAGAATGTTCTGGAAGTGTATTAGGTAGTGTTGTCATTGAGAAGACTGAAGAACTCCTGACTCCTACAATCATCTTGCCCCCTCTGCCTCTAGGGAGTCTCTGATGTGCTTGCTGGCTTGAACAGAACACCCAAGAAAAACTTCTATTGCTTCCTCCCTTCCCCCAGACTTCATGCTGTTTCTTTAGGATGGCATGTTTGGTTCAGGGTGGTAAGCGGTACATCCTATAGATTTGGAGTCTCCATGAAACGCATGGTTTGCAGGCTTCTTTGGCTTGTTTTCAGGTAATATACATGTTTGGACAGCACCGCCTTCCTTCTCCAGCCTGTGTTTAAAAGTCACAGGTTTTCTCTCTCTGAGCCTTTGGCCCTGTGACTCTGTAAGCTCGAATGTTCACAGAGTCTGAGTGAAGGAGGGATTACTAGGAATCACACATTCATAGAAAATAGGGTGGATGGGGACTCAGAAATGGAAGTGAAATGGGGCTTGTTTAAGGCCACATAGCGGATTGGTGGTAGAACAGGTTAATAGCCATCCTGGTGTTCCCTATGGACCTCAGGGTCGCAGAGGTGCCATGAAAGCCTAGACTCAGGAGACTCACTTGGCTTGGGCTGCCACATCTCTGCAAATTCCAGGACATAAAATAGTCCCATTCCTCACTAACAGATAATTTATGTTTATGGCGCTGATTAACAATTACAGCGATGGCAGGGAGAGTCCTTTAGTCTGCAGGAAGTGACTTAAAATGATAAATATCTACTGTTTTTTTTCTCCTTCAGTCTTACTGGGAAAAAAAAAACAAAAATAAATAAATGGCAAGACAAGCTGCAAGTATTCTGGAATGTTCTGCACTTGCTGCTCAGCTGTGGTTTTCAAAAACGACATGCTGAACAAGTGTATTAATTTGAATTTGAAGTTCTTTCATACTGAAATGATGGGTACAGGCACACATAAAATTACATATTTCTGTTGTCTTTGCTCTAAGATATATACTCAGACTGTCCAACATGACAGGAGACAACTTTATTTTCCTGACAAGGAATAAAAGATGCCTAAACACTCTGCTGCTTAACATCATGAGTCGCACTTAGGCATCAGGACACTAAATTTGGAACATGATAATAAGTTTTCAGGGTGCCCAACTTGTCTGCTGTGCCTGAAGCCTGTGTTCTTCCACACATAGTTTATGGCTTTAATATTATGCTGTAGTCTGGTCCAAATCTTATTACAATGAGATCTCTCTCAAAGAAAGTCCGACTGAGTAAGGAAGAATGATGTTTGCATAGGATTTCATGGAGGATTCCCTGAGCTGTGATTGAGCCCTTGGACTTGGCATTTTGTAAGAGGCTAATGCTTTGGTCATGGAAAAAAAGCTTGCCCCCCCCCCCCATTTGTGCATTGGGAAGAAGTTGGAACTGTGTGTACCTTTTTTTTTTAAAGAACAGATTACTAATCACATCCCTAATGGTATTATTTTCTTATCTCATTGGTAAAATTCCTGACACTGAGACTTAAGAGAGGCAGGACTTACTGAGGCTCATGGCTTCAGAGAGTTCTTTCGTCCTATGCTTGGTCCTGTGCCTACAGGCTGTTCTTCACTTCTTGGTAGACAGAGAACTGCAGAAAGGGCAATGCAGAAAGAGGTCAGGATACAATCCAGCTCCCAGGGAGAGCAGCTCCATGACCTACTTCCCCAGCTATACCCCGTGCACCTGCATCACCTCCCAGGGATACCATCCCACTATGAACACTTTAAGGAATTATACTGCAGAACCCTGATGATTGAACTGATTCCCTAGAAAAATCTATCCTATTTCCCTCGGAGGCATGCTTCACTAATTAATCTCTCAGGTATCTCTTTTAAAAATTATCTTATGTGTACGAGCCTTTTGCCTGTGTGTGTGCCTGTGCTTACAACAGTCAGAAGAGTGTTGTGGATCCTCTGGAACTAGAGATGGTGATGGTTGTGAGCTGACATGTGGGTGCTGGAGATTGAACCCAGGTCCTCTAGAAAAACAGCCAATACTCTTAACCACTTAGCCATCTATTCAGCCCCATCATAAGAGTTTCTTAATCTAATCAAGCTGACAATCAAGACTGCCCATCACAAGGGCCTCCTCAGTCTAGAGAGATTGAGAGTGTAGTACACACATGTTGATATCTTCTCCATGATGACTCACCCATCCGGTGTGTATGTGGGACTAGATTCCCTGAGGTCCTGGAGGTATTGTATAGTTTATTTAGGATGTCCAATCTCAGGATGATAATGGGGGCCAAATGGAAGGCAAACAAAGATGTCCAGTGGCAATGGTTCAGTGACAACCAAGTAGTGGCTAAGAGAACAGAGTCCCCATCCAAACCCTGGCATTGCATCCATGTGCAAATGCACATAGGCAGCCCCTTCTTCTGGAACCCAAACAAACAGGGGATTAAAATGTCAGTACTTAGACTGTCCCTCCTGTTTCAGACAGACTAGGACTTTAGATCGGACCCAGTTCTTCTTAGAGTCCTCAGAAAATGGACAGATGAGTTTCACAGAAAAACCACGAGGCTGCTTGGTGAGGCACAAGGAAGGCGAAGGGAACGAGGGCAGAATAATGCTAAAATGCTGCTATAAATGAAAATGGATGGTTTGGCTGTAGAGGGAGTTTTGCCTTGAAAAACAAACAATTTATAAAGGAACGTGGCACATGAGTCAGATTATGGTTGGATCTGACCATAGCTAAATTTGCGACATGAGGGGAGTGGAGCAATGGACTCTTCCTTTTGTATTTTAAATGGCATTTTAAATATGCAGAGGTAGCGCTACTTTAATACAGAGCCAGCAGTTATTAAGAAATTATTGAAGCTAGTGATTATCTTTTAAGAAAAGGCAAGGTGATAGACTGGCACCCAGGATTCTGGGGAAAGCATTCTTTACCACCTCCAAATGGAATCTCAGGTTGTGTTGTCTCTGCTTTCAGAAGCTTAACAACACAACATTTGCAAGCTTGCGTTGGGTAAACTCCCCCCTTGTTAATTTTGGAAGCTGCCATCAACCCCTCAAGGTCTCTTTCCCTGCTTCAAGAAGGAGGCATCCTTTTGGAAGAGGGAGGGTCTGACACAGTGTCAGGGTGTGAGCACACTTCAGGTCCCCAGAGAGGTCTTATCTTGAAGTTCTGTGAAAGCGAACTGTGTCCACTTCCTATTTCTGGTGCTTGGCACATAGCAGATACTCAGGGAAGATTTTTGAATGTGTGACTTACTTATAAACTGAATTTTGTTTGTAGCTTTATTTAGCTCCTGCAAGCAAACACTGTAGGCAGAGCAAGCAGAGATTAAGAAGATGAAGGGAGGAGGGACCTGAGGATTTGATACCTCCATTTCTACATGGTAGGCCCCCCTCTCCAAGAATGAGAGAATGAGGTTCTTCTTTGGAGCTCACCTTCTTCCTCTTCTCCATCTGCCTTATGCTGGGGTCAGCCAGCTGAAAACATCATTCGTGTAGGCAGAAGTAGAGTTTTCATAGAGATCTAAGACAAGGGACTTTGACAGCAAGTGCCATTCTTCCTTTGGGATCCCAGACTCTGTTGTGGAATCCAAGTCCACCCACTGCGGTCCAGAAGCATCAGAAAGGGAGGGGGTCGCTGCTCCTTGGGTCAGCCACAGCATGTTAGAGGAAGGAAGAACCTGATGATGAGCTGCTGTTTGGGAGAAAAGCAACCTATGCATCTATGATTGCATACTCATCTGGCCATTATTTAGCCTCAACTAATTGCCTTTACCATTTTCTCAGTAGTTAGTATTCATCTGTCAAAAATGCAAGCGTAAATAAATAGCTTCAGCTCAAGTACCCCTTCTTATTAGGCCATACATCACGTTCCAGAGTTTGAATTCTTTAACCAGGAAGATAGGATTAGAAACATCTTGAAAAAGTCTTCTTATTATCAATCATGTCATCTTGAACATGTTTCGAAGCTTGCTGCTGGCATCAAGAGTGGATGTTTTATTCAAAAGAATATATTTATGGAAAATGACAGCACTTTTTGATTTCAACTTTTTAAAAACAGGAAATCTCTCAAGTCCTCCATCCTGGGGTCCTGGAAGACGCATTGAAGTAACTTTCTATTGATGCACCCAGAGGGTGGAGAACTTTCTGACCCTGAAGAATAAGTATGGGACAAAGAAACTAAGCTTCAGAAGAGGCTCTTGGCTCTCCTGCGGCTGTGAAAAGTCATGTGTGCTGTCTGGGCCTCTCTCTGTTCACATTTACCATGACTAAGCTGTGCAAGGCTAGTGTCTCAGTCAATCTGAGATGCTATAACAACAATACTACAGTTGGGGAGGATTAAATAGCACTCATCTCTCACAGTTCTGGAGGCTGGGAAGTACAGGATCAAAGTGCTGGCGGGCCCAGTGTCTGACAAGGGTTCATTTCCGGCTGTACAGACAGATGTCTTCTTGCTTCTCCTAAGGCAAAGAGCAGAAAATGGAATCCTCCTCTTCTCTCCATTTCCCTCCCCCTCTTCCCTTGTTTTTTCTAATAAAGGTATTGATCCCAGTGTGAGTCCCCGCCCTCATGCCTTCATTTAACTTCTATCCCTCCAATGTACCACTTCTAATCCTATTACACTGGGAGTTAGAATTTCGACACAGGAATTTGGGGGGGAGGCCCAGATGTTCAGACCATAGCAACTAGTGCCTTGTGAGGACCAGAACAGCTCTGTGCTCCCAGCACCCAGAGAAGCAGATGAGTGCAGTCACTGTCCACAGAGAGCCCCCTTTCTTCCTGGCACATGTTTATCTAAATACAATAGAGTAGAATGCATGTTTGGTCTGTCACGCTCACTGACCTTTAGAGACTCTTGCTGTGTTACTGGCAGCCTTTCCGTCCCTGGCTCATTGCACATGGTGGCTGAGACATTTGTCAATGCTCCTACAGTTTAGACCTTGGACCCCAGGAGGGATGAGAGGCTTGCAATGGTGCAAATGGTTCCAGGTTATCCATTCTTCTCCTGGGAGGGCTGACAACCACTTCCTAGTCCCAGTCAGGCTTGCTCAGATGTTCCAGGGAAATCCCACAGTACAGGGTATGCAGTGAGGTCATCCTAAACCCAGACAACCTACCCTTTGTCCTTCATGGTCTTGGAAAAAAATCACTTCCTCTTTCTGGGTAATTTTCTCCCCATCTGTAAAACAAGGCAGTTGGATAAACCAGTATCTAAGAACCAACCCTGTGAATCAGCCCAGGCTTTATGAAGAGAGTCAGAGCCGGTATGCGTTTCTGCAAAGCAAGCAGAACCTGATCTGTTTCACCAAGGCCTGACCTTTGGGGTGGTGTGTTCCTTATTGCAAAGACAGTCCAGAGTCTGTACATCTGACAGTTGGGACCAGAAAGCACAGCATTCGGTCCTTCGGGTCTAGGACCCCGAAAGTGGCCCTTCTGGGGCAAAAAACACTGAAAACTGACTTCTGATGTGCCCCATGCACACATCCAAATATCTACAAATGTCACTGACATTTTGTTCGACAACTTTTGATGTACTGAGCTTAGAACAGGCAGTTGGTTCCTTCAGTCTAACTTTCCCCATGCCATAGTTGAGGAAACAGACTCAAGAGAGGGATCCATTCTAAGGAATCCATTTTTCCAAGTTGCTCCCAGAGAGTTATAGGATGAAGCTAATGCTCAAGACTCCTGGACAAGTCTCCAGGCCCTTGTCTACAGCCTCAAATTAACTGTTCATTGAACACCATCACCACAACTCCCCAAATGTGCAACTTAACTTTGAATTCTTTCCCATCTTTATGCATAAATATAAAGGCGTCATTTGTAAAAATACATAAACACTGACTTACACTTCGAGCCATATGCTGCTAACCACACCCATCTGCCGCTGTAAATCTGCAGCATGACTGGCTGTCAAAAACCTCAGCACAAACAGTTTACCGTATACTTCCCAGACAAACGAGTTGATAGTTAATAATGCCAAAGGTGTCTATGACATCCTTCAGACAGGCTGACACCCCATACCTATTGACAAAGAGAAAGCAGAAGAGGGCAATGGGGTGAGTGTGACCAAAGTGTATTATGTACATGTCTGAAAGTGTCACACTGAAACCCATTATTATGTATAATTAATAGATGCAATAAAACATTTACATGAACACATAAATAAACAATGACAAAATGAACGAAGGGTGCTGCGCTGGATTATCAAGGGCAGTGGCCAGGACAGAATCATTAGGGTCAGTGCTAGCTCACAGAAACTCATGGTCAAGCAGGAATGAAATGCCTTGTAAGTAGCAGTCAATAGCAGCAAATGGACTCCCATAGACCAGAGGCTGGGGTGTAAATCAAATGCTACTGGATGCTGGTGGAAACTGGAGTACTCTGGCAGGATTTAGAGCGGGCAGGCATCTGGTCCAGGTCCTTGAAGATGGGGAGTGTATTGGCCCCAGGGTATAGCGAGCCTCAAGGCCCAAAGACGAGACTTCACAGCCTAGTCTAGTAGTGGTGAGAGAGAGCACATGTTTAATTCCAGCATTTGAGAGGCCGAGGCAGGAGGATCACTGCTAGTATGAGACCAGCCTGTGCTATAATGTGGGAATCTGTAACAAAATCCCCAGTTTAGGGGCTACTGATGTAGCTTAGTTAGAAGCCCTGGGTTCCATGCCAGCACTGCCTAAGAAACTGGTTGTGGTGGTACGTGCCTGGAACTCTAAAGCTTGCGAGGTAGAGGCAGGAGGATCAGGAGTTCAAGGTCATCTTCGGCTATGCAAGTTCAAGAACAGCCTGGTGTATGTGAGACCCTGTCTCAAAAAGAGAAGAGAGAAAAATGGAACAACAAAAGGTCAAGGGGAGTGAAGGGAGATGAGACTGGCTGAGCCCAGCCCTAAACGTAGCAAATGCTCAAACCACAGGCTGCGAACCTCAGGGTCCAGAAAACAGTCCAGGTCCTGCGATTTTGGCAATTGGCCGAGTAGGAACAGTCCCAAGTTTATGATGAATTGAGGAGCACTTACCTAGTGATTAGCCCTCTCCTAAGCCCACTATTTAGCCTAGGTCAGTTCTGCCCACATCTCCTGGGAATCGGGATTGTCTGTGTGCGCCACCACGAGTTCAGACTCAAGTTCCTCAGCAAGTCTGAAAGGCAGAATTTTGCTCTGAGGGTCATCTATGAGGTCAGACATTCTCTTTCTGTGTCCTGATCTGATAGGTCTTTCTGTGCAGCTTAAGCTGGCCGCTAATTCAACTTCCCATGCCCCAGTCTCCCAAGAGTTGGCATTAAAGGCATGCACTTCCATACCTGGCTCATGAGGTTTTAAAAAAATGCAGGCATGTGCCAGTAAACATTTCACATTAACCAGCTTCTATGTAATATGTATGAGGATCCCATGACTTTCTCCACTGTGGTTGAGGAAGGTGAGGCTCAGTAAGGGAAGGTGAGGAAGGTGAGGCTCAGTATCTGTTCTCAAGAGATAAACCAATGGTATCCAGAAAGGTGGGGACAGTTTGACAGGTGATTTTTTTTGTATATATGTATGTATCTGTGGACATCTATGTTCATGTGTATGATGGTGTACATACATATATGTACATATGTGTATATGGAGGCCAAAGGCCAACTGCACATTGTTCGTGAGGAGCAGCCTGGTTTTGAGATGGAATCTCTGACCTAGGGCTTGCTGACTAGGCTAGGCTCGGGTTGTAAGCTTGGATCATCAAAGCTTTTTCATGAGTCCTGGAATTTGAACCCAGACCCTCATGCTCATGTGGTAAGGCGTGGCAGAGCCGTCTCCCTTTTGGTATTGCTATTGTAGAAGATACCCAGTAGTTGTGATGTGTAGCTAGAATTGAGAACTACTGGAGGCAACCACCCACCTCTGCCAGCCCCAATATTTAGCCTAGGTTGCCCTCCGATTGTCAGTTCTCCTGCCTTCCCCTCCTGGGAGCTGGAATTGTCTGTGTGCCCCACCACATGTTTAGCTCACGTTCTTCAACAGATATGGAAAAATAAAAAGCCCATGCGTTCTGTTCACAGCATTCACAGACTCTCCAGCCTAGGTCTTTGTTCAACAAACAAACCGGCTTCAAAGAAAATAAAGTCTGCATCCTACTGCTACTGCTGTTGTTAGGAAAACAAAGGGCAGGGGAGGAAGGCTTTGTCAAGGGTTTAGATATTCTGGTACATTAATAGGAATGCTTGGGGCAGAAATAGCTCTCACTTACCTGACAAGGTCCTGTTGTCACTCGCCAGAAGCAAACTTCATGTCATAAGATATTTAAAAGACTATGTGCTGTGGGGCTTCCGAGTCATAGAACGTGTGGGGTTCGCTAGGACAGAACACCACAAGTTTTCACTCCCATTTTTGCTCCAGAGAGAAGAACGGCCATGTGAGGGGTCTAGGATAAATCAGAAGCGGAGATCTGACTTTCTCTTTATCCGAATTAAGGAGATGAGCCTTAGGGATGCTTCCTTCCACGTAGGGGACGACTGTTCTCTGAGACACCCTTGCCTGCACGTCGTCCCATCCCTATGGTTCCTGCAGCAATAAGCATCTTTTTGCTGGTGGCGCACGCTTTGAATCCAGCATTCAGGATGCAGAGGCAGGCGGATCTCTGTGTGTTGGAGGCCAGACTGGTTTACAAAGTGAGTTCCAGTACAGCCAGAGCTGTTACACAGAGAAACTCTGTTTTGGGGTAACAACAACAACAAACAAAAAACCCAACCAACCAGAAAAAAGAATAAACACCCTTTTAATTTGATCTGCTCTTCTGTCTCTGTCCCCATGAACCCCAGACGTTCTGGCCACCCTGTGAATGCTTTATGAGTGGGTCACATGGTTTCAATGTTGATTGATGTCCTTCAAGGAATGAGGTCATAGGCCCTTGCTTGGGTCAAGCCGGGGATAGTTAGCTTCCTTCAAGATGGAAGTTTCCATACAAGCAAACCGCTTTAGTGATTGGCAGGAATGGAGATTTGAAGGACCCATTGCACCTGCCCTTGGCTGTTTTTTCCCTGCTCTGTTGAGCCGTGTTCTCTGGTCTTTTCCAGATATCAAGGAGGCTTTGACAGGGAAAGGGCGACCTCCAGTCTTCCCCTGAGAAGGAGGAATTCCTGCCTCAGCATTGTCTGTTTCAGTACAGACCTTCCTGTTTTGCTGAAAGTAATTATGTTAACTCTGACAATGATGGGAGAAGAGCTCAAGTGCATGCGTGAGGTCTTGAGCTCACATTCCCTTTTACCCATATGAAGCCAGATGCTTCATATTAAGTCTGTAATCCCAGTGCCTCTAGGAGCTAGTGTGGGAGATGAGAGGCAGAGACAGGAGCATCCCTGGAAGCTTCCTGGCTGGCTTGTCTGGTGCATGAATAAGAGGACAGCAAAGGGAGACGTGGTCTCAAACAAGAACGAAGTCATGCACCGGTGTTCAGTCATTTTCTGACTCCACGTGTGTGCATGTCTGTACTTCTCTCCTTGCACAAATTTAGAAGGACAGCGAGACGACGATGGTGATGACAACCACAGCTAGTTGTTGGAGACAGTGCTGCCATGGCCACTCTGTGGGCATCTTCGTTTCTTGCCATCATCCTCAGATCATCATTCTCCCTCCTGTTTCACAGAGAGGAAGCTGCGGCTCAGGGCGGCTCAGCAAAGATGGGCTTACTAGGTGGAAAACTCCTCTGCTATCTGGGTATTGCGTTCTGAGGCTGCTCAGACTCCTCCCTCCCTCTGCAGTGCAGGCCTAGTAGTTATTTTCCAAGGGCTCTTGGCAGCTGCCTACCGGAAACACCCCAACATAGGCTCAGATCTAAGTTTTAGGGTAGAAGAGGGATATGTTGCTTCTTCCACATGGGGCCCCTTGAGGGGGACAAATAGTTCTGTTGTCTGCTTCCTTCTCTCTAGTGTTCTTGCCTCTCCCAGCTAGATACACAGATTCTTCAACCATTTTCTCCTGGACCCTTCACTTGTTCATTTGATCAATATTCTTCTTCAACTGTCCACTTCCAAATATAAAACCCACAACATAATCCCACCAGTGGCGTTTTTTTTCTTCCCATAAGATAAAAATGACAGCTATAAAATGTTGGCACTATTACAGGATCTCTGGAACATTCCATAATTGTCTACTGTAGAGACCATTGCTGGAATACATCTCTTCTCAGCTTGTCTAGGAGTTAGGGGCTTGGGATTTGGGGTCCAATAATCCTGTTATTAGGTACTGTCTCAGCTGTTTTATAGTCTTCTGATCTTGGACGAGTTGAAAAACAGACCTAGATCGGAGAGAAAACTGCCCAAAGCCAGAGCACACAGGAGATAGTATGGAAGATGAAGGAAATTACTGTTGTCATCTCATTCTCCTTTTAAATTTGTGCATGGAGAGAGGTGCAGACATGCACATGCCTCAGCACACATGTGGAGCACAGAAAATGACTGATCACTGGTGCATGTTCCTTGTTTGAGCTTACAGGAGATAGTGTGGTTGAGTCATACCCTACATCATAGCCTGGTCTGTTTATCTGTAGTATGAGAACATAGAGCGGCTTGGAGGAGGATGCACCATGGTTGGAAGATAATCAGTGCAGTTCATGGTATACAGAGGCACTCATATCATGGGGAGAGAGACTGTGGGTAGGACTATCAGACCATCCATGGAAATGAGGGTAGGGCAAGGATTCAGGGGGCCAAAGCAGTAGGACTGGTGATCAGCTGTGGCGGGCAGGAGATCTGCCAGCAATGGATGACTCCCGAGCTCTTGTCATCAGCAACTCTGAAATGGGTCTCCATTCGTTAAACCAATGAGCAAGGAAGGATGCATCAGTCTCCCCATGAGGAAGAGGCCTGGGATCGGCAGACCTGCAACAAGTAGCTTGTCTTGTGCTGAATGACCCCATTGGAGCACAGATCATAACATGAAGCAGTAGCAACTACACCAGAGCAGGGAGGGAAATGGAAAACTAATGCTTAGCAGACCCGGAAAGAATCTCAATACTGCTTCTTTCCCTGTTTCTCCTGAGTTCTGTCCAGTGACTCTGACTCCACAAAGAAAAGCAGCCACCATCTCTTTTGACATGCTTGTCCCTGATGTCACCTAGGCTCCTACCCTCCAGTTCTCCCTCCAGGAAGGGCTGATGTCAAATGAGGCTGGATTGTAATCGGAACTGGTAGAAGCCCCAGGGCACACTGGGGTACCCAGTCTTTCTTTCATTTCTACCACACTGTTTTCCTCCAAGTTTACAAACACACCCGCTTCTGACTGAGTTGCAGCAGCAGAGTCACCATTTAGTTTGCAATGTTAGACAGAAACCTCTGTTCTTGGCTTGGCTTTTATTTTTATGCTTTCAATTGTTCTGTTCTCAGAGTTGACCCTGGAGCTTGAGGTCCTGGTTGTATTGACTACTTCCCTGTTGCTATGACAAAATGCCCGATGAAGGCATCTTGGGGAAGGGAAGGTTGGTTTGTTCCAATTTTAGTATATGTGCTGCTGAAACGAGCATAGAAAGGGTTTGTTTGGATCATAGCTTGACAATAGAGGCCATCATGGTGAAGTCATATAGCGGGAGTGTGGGAGTGTGGGCCACTTTGTATCCACAGTTAGGAAACAGGAAGCTGGGCGCTGATGCTTAGCTCCCCTTCTCTCTTTCTCTCAGTCTGGAACTCCAGCCAGGAAATGATGCCACCCACATTCAGGCTAGGTCTTCCCACCTTAGTTAACCTAATCTAGATAATCCTTCATAGACATGTCTAAGGCTTATTTCCACGGTGATCTAGGTCCTGTCAAGATGACAATATTAAGTATCATATTAGGCCTGGGAGCTTCCTTATGGAGAAAATGTGTGTATTTGTGTGTGTGTGTGTGTGTGTGTGTGTGTGAGAGAGAGAGAGAGAGAGAGAGAGAAGCGGAGAGTTGAACGGGACCTAAGACCCTCCATACCTGAAGCCTGTGTACTTTTGGGGTAGGTATGTGCCCATGTCCCTAACAAGGATAATGTAGAACTTCAGGTCCAAAGTCCCAGTGCACCGGCCCTTCTGGACATCTCTCCCCCACACTTTTAGCCATCTGCGGGTCCTTTGGAAACTAGGGAAGCAGGTAGGTTCACTCACCACTCTGGCCTCACAGACTACCTGGATTCAATGCGCAGAATTCAAGACTGGACAAAGTAGAGTGCATACACACATAGCCCTGTGTGCAGAACCACTCTGGTCTTTGTGTGTGTGGTGTTTGCTCTGTTGTCTCCATCTTTCTACTATGCTGATAGCTCAGAGAGGATCGAGAATATCACCAAAGTCACATGGGCAGTGAGTGAGAGATGGTACAGGGCAGAGAGCTGAAAGCCTGTGACCGTGTCTGCAGTGATGCCTCTGTCAGTATAGGGTCTGCCTTGTAGATGTAAGAGGCCGATTCCTTCTCCACTATTGTAAAAAGCTGGGTATGGTGGGGCAGTTGTAATTTCAGCACCAGGGACAGGTACCTCTAGGCCTTCCTGGTCCAGCCCAGTCAACTTGATGAGCCCTGGGTTCCTGTTTTAAAAAACAGGTCGGATGTTGTTGTGGGAGAAATGATATTTGAAATTGATGTCTGGCCTCCACAGGTACATGCAATCCCGTGTTCACACACTCACCACAGACACCTCCTCATGCATGCACACACACACACTATGCACATTCATAGAATAAGCAATAGTTTTATCCCAAAGGTGGTAGCCAAGCTTAGTCCGTGACAAATATCCCTAGGGAGGGACCACCAGACATTTTCCTAAGTGCTTGTGAGCTGAAGAGAGCGAGACAGGTCCTCCTTGAAGAGGGATACAGATAGTTGGGGGTATGAAGGGGAGAGACCAAACTACTGGGCTTCCATGGTAACACAAATAACCGGAGTCCATTAGCTTATGGGATGGAGGAAATGCACAGATTCCTGAAGCTGTTTAAAGAGCCTGTGGGAAAGGAATTAACCAAGTTTGCACATCTCTAGCCATGACATAATGGCATCTTCTGCTTTAACACAAGGAAGAACCTTCAGATGTTTGAGTTGTCCAAGAGTGGCATGAACCAACTCGAGTGTTAGTGAGTTTCCCATCACGGGGAGCACACCCTTAAACAGGAACGACTCGCTTCATCCAGGGGAGCACCCTTAAACAGGAACGACTCGCTTCATCCCGGGGAGCACACCCTTAAACAGGAACGACTCGCTTCATCCCTGGGAGCACCCTTAAACAGGAACGACTCGCTTCATCCCGGGGAGCACACCATTAAACAGGAATGACTCGCTTCATCCAGGGGAGCACACCATTAAACAGGAACGACTCGCTTCATCCAGGGGAGCACACCAATAAACAGGAACGACTCGCTTCATCCAGGGGAGCACACCATTAAACAGGAACGACTCGCTTCATCTAGGGGAGCACACCATTAAACAGGAACGACTCGCTTCATCTAGGGGAGCACACCCTTAAACAGGAACGACTCGCTTCATCCCGGGGAGCACACCCTTAAACAGGAATGACTCGCTTCATCCCGGGGAGCACACTTAAACAGGAACGACTCGCTTCATCCCGGGGAGCACACCCTTAAACAGGAACGACTCGCTTCATCCTGGGGAGCACACTAATAAACAGAATCGACTTCTTCATCCAATAGAATCTTAGTGTTCACCGAGGAGGCTGAGGTGGGGGCAATGACTCTTTTAAGCTTAATATAAAGCTGAGCCACAGTTTTAGTGAATGTCCCAGAGATTTCTAGAAACAGAGACAGATATGAAGTTTAATCTGGAAAGATGATCTTCCCAGCATAGCTCATCACGCTAAACACCAGGGGCAACCCAATGTTGTCATCTGATCCCCTGAGGAAGGATGGAAGGCTACTGTCCAAGACAATTTTAGTTTGTCACCAAGGTTTTAAAACAATAGTTAAACTGCAAGAAAAATTTACCCCGTGAAGTATAGAGAAATCTCTGCATCTTTCTGTCCAGTTTAAAAACTGCTTAGAAAAAAAAGAGGGTGTAAAATTGTATGCTTGTGTGTGTGGTATGTGTGTAATGTCTGCAATATATGTGTGTGTAGTATGTATGTAGCATTTTCATAGTGTATGCAGTATGTAGTATGTATAATATATGTGTAGTGTATATATATATAGTGTATGTAGTATGTATGTAGCACTTGCATAGTGTATGTAATGTGTAGTGTGATGTGTGTGTATAGTATGTGTGCAGTGTATGTGTATATATATATATAGTGTGTAATGTGTATGATGTGAGTATGTATGGTGTGTGTACAATGCGTGCAGTATGTGTCTTGTGTTTATGTGTGTAGTGTGTGTGATTCTAACACATACACCCATGTAGGCTGAATCTCTGAGCAGGGAAAGAAAAATACAACAACTATAGTAATTGCCATCTGTGTACAATCTGAACAGAACACCGTTTGAACACAGCAACCATATCAGCAGGGTCCAATTTCATTTATAACTGAAACTCAATAATGATTAGTGTTTGAGACACAGTGTTACAAGCTCAGGCTATATTTGAACTCATGATCTTCTTGCCTTGGCCTCCTGATTGGGATTAAATGATTATTTTTGAAGATTAGATTGACACAGGGAATGATAGTACTAGATGAAGTGAAAAAGGTAGACTATAAATTGTGTATATAGTATGATTCTAGTTATGCAGATAAATTTAGTTATGTATTCCTTATTTTTTATCCACAGAAAGTATTGAAATGGATGAACACACCTGGCAGGTGTCTCCGTAAGGGTAATCCTAGAGCAATTGGAAATGCCAATGCTAATGGAGTAAGGATTATTTCCGAATTATAAGGCTGGGATCGGTTTCTATTTTTTAATTTTTTCTTTATTTTCTAAATAGGGGTTTTACTTCTTTCTTTCTTTACTCCTGCCATTATGATCAGACCCCAGGAGGGCCAGGGAAGTTGCTGGGCCACATGACATATATGTCATGAACCCAGAGGTGAGTTCCCCTCATTGCCTGTGTGCTCCCTTCCTATTAGGATCTGTGCATATGCATGTGTGTGTGCGTGTTTGTGCGTGCATGAGTATGTGCATGCATGTGCGTGTGTGCGCACGCATGTGTGTGTGATGGGGGTGAATATGAAGGGGAATGAAGGGGATGGGGGACTTTGGTGTTCGGCCAGATCTTATGTTGAGGGTCTCTTGCACTGTAGGGAGTTCTGGGGCTCCTTGGAAGCCACAGGTGCTGACTGCTTTCTTCGAGGCAGGGCAAACACCCCCCCCCCACTCAGCCAAGGATCCTGCCAGAGGTGAATCCAGGGGGAGGAGGTACTTCCTTATCACTCCACAAAGCGGCCCTGGAAATCCCAGCTTTTTGACAGTGACTTCCGAACTCAAAATGCCTTATTAAACATGATCCATCTCAACTCATTGTCTCAAGTCAAGACTTGCCACGATTCCCAGAGTCACTGTGAGTGTCAGCAGTGGGTACTGACACCCTGAATGTACGCCAGGTTTCTTTGTATGCAGAGGTAATTTGCCAAAGTGCAGCCAATCCCACCAAGCTTTATAACTTCAGAAATGATTGCTGTCCAATACCACTATTGGGAATATACCCAAGAGATGCCCAAACATACAACAAAAGTATATGCTCAACTATGTTCATAGCAGCATTGTTTGTAATAGCCAGAACCTGGAAACAACCTAGATGTCCTTCAATGGAAGAATGGATGAAGAAAGTATGGAATATATACATATTAGAGTACTACTCAGCAGTAAAAAACAATGACTTCTTGAATTTTGCATACAAATGGACGGAAATAGAAAACACTATCCTGAGTGAGGTAAGCCAGACCCAAAAAGAGGAACATGGGATGTACTCACTCATATTTGGTTTCTAGCCGTAAATAAAGGACATTGAGACTATAATTCGTGATTCTAGAGAAGCTAAATAAGAAGGTGAACCCAAAGAAAAACATATAAGCATCCCCCTGAATATTAACCTTCATCAGGCGATGAAAGAAGACAGAGACAGAGACCAACATTGGAGCACTGGACTGAAGTCTCACGATCCAAAGGAGGAGCAGAAGGAGAGTGAGCATGAGCAAGGAACTCAGGACTGCGAGGGGTGCACCCACACACTGAGGCAATGGGGATGTTCTATCGGGAACTCACCAAGGCCAGCTGGCCGGGGTCTGAAAAAGCATGGGACAAAACCAGTCTCGCTGAACATAATGGACAATGAGGACTACTGAGAACTGAAGAACAATGGCAATGGGTTCTTGATCCTATTGCACGTAATGGCTTTGTGGGAGCCCAGGTAGTTTGGATGCTCACCTTAATAGACCTGGATGGAGGTGGGTGGTCCTTGGACCTCCCACAGGGCAGAGAAACCTGCTTGCTCTTTGGGCTGAGGAGGAAGGAAGACTTGATTGGGGGAGGGGGAGGGAATGGGAGGTGGTGGCGGGGAAGAGGCAGAAATCTTTAATAATTAAATAAATTAATTAATAAATAATAATAAAAAAAAAAGAAATGATTGCTGTCCTCTAGCTAACGACAGCTCTCAGTGCCGAAAGAGGCAGCATCCTACGCAGGGTGTGTGTTAAGATGGGATGAGATAAAAAGAAGGAAGGACCCCCCCCCCCCCACACACACATACCTCCTTCTGCTGTTCCTTCCACAGAATGCCCAGCTTCCTCTGCCATTTGGGATTTTGACTAAAAGCTATGTGTGAATACTTTTCTTACGTGAAAAGGACACATAAATGATAAATTGTCAAAACGTTAATGTGATTTCTCCTTTAGGGAAATGGGATCGCCTCCTCTTCATTTGATGTGGTTGCGAGGCTCTGTCAATCACTTGCTCAAAGTTGAAGGGTGGGGCAGGTGTGTAAAACTGTGACCGGCTCTAGAATGACAAACTGTGCACTGATCATCCCAGAAGTCAGTCCATATTCCAAGGAATGGTTCCTTCTAATAGTTTAGCTTCACTTTTTTCTTTTTAGATTTTATCTACTTTTTAATTACATGTATATACTTGTATTTGTGTGGGGGTATATTGAATGTGACAGCAAATGCCCTAAAAAAACAGAAGAAGGTGTTGTGTCCTTTGGAACTGGAGTTATAGGTGCTGGGAGCTGAAGGACTTGGGTGCTTGGAGCCAGTCTCGGGTCCTAGCAGCTAAGCACTCTTAACTGCTGCACCAACTCTCTGGCCTCTTGTTTCACTTTTGACTCTTTTAACCACTTTGTACCAATGAACTTCCTTATAGGGAAAACATGAGAGAGAGAGAGAGAGAGAGAGAGAGAGAGAGAGAGAGAGAGAGAGAGAGAACATACAACGAGCACACACAATTCTAGCATAAAAATATAGAGGAAAAATCATTTCAAGGTACTGGAATCCTGTTAAAGAAATAAAACACTAGTTAACCCTTCATTCCTGGATTCCCACTAAAAGCATGGATGTCACATGACAAGAGTGGTGCTCAGCTGGCACCTGGGGTGAGTGGATTTTCTGCCAGTCCTATCAAAGGCCCTTAAGTCTGCTTTTCTGATTTGAAATCAAGACTGTGTGGCTGGCGAGCTGCCCCAAGACCTCTGTGGACATTTCCATGTCCTTTCTGAAGGTCTCACTCTTATCAGTCTTCCTTGTGGCTTTCCTCTCCCAGGCCGTGAGATGCCATCAAGGTCATATGTGAGAAATCACTGCCCAGGGACAGCAGGGTGAGACAAGGGGAAAGGTAGAGGCTGATTCTCATTGTCTACCTTGGGTAAGACAGGGCACAGCTGTTCCAGTTGGGTCCGATCAGTACATAGGTTTCTGGGAGGGTCTCCTTGCTGCTCACCTTATCTCGGCTGTTCCTATTTGAAACCTTTAAACACCAGAGGCTGTAATGCGTGACCCTCAAGTTTGGCTTCGCAAAACTGAAAGCAGTGGTTTCTGTATGTCTACTTTGTAAGTCAAGGTAGACGTTAATCCGTGGCTCTAGTTAGCATATGAATTCAAAGACTGAAAGGATCATGAGAGAGCCCATGCTACAGGTATCTCCGCCTTCCTGTTTTAATTTACCTTCCCTTACCTTGTAGAAGTTTCTAGTGATAGACATGTCTAGGTTGGACTGAGTGTTTTCTCTTTGCTGGGTGCACCTGTGAATGCCATCCCATATGTGGCCTATAGCAAACAGAGGAAGTGGTGGCTTTTAGGGACCACTTTTTACCGGAAAAGAAACTCTAGTTCAGGGAAACTGAGTCATGCATACATGGTCACACAGTGAAGGAAGAAAGGAAAGACCTTGTTTCTGTACCCTGGTGGAGAGGCTTCAGAGACCACACTCCCGCTGCTGTTTCTTGGAGCCTAACCTGATGCGGCCACAAGGATGTAGTTCACTCTCCTTCCCCTTCTCCCTTGCTGGAGAAACTCACCTCCCTAAGGAGCTCCAGACACTCTGGTATCCCCCCTCCCTCACCCCATCAGCTTACTTGTAAACACCATGGGAGCCTGCTCCTATTTGGGCAGGAAGTTTACACACCTAAGCTTGCAAAGAATGTGCAGAGAAAATGGCTTGTGATGTCTGATTCAAACACCAAGCTCATTCCAAGCTCAAGGCTGTGTGTCGTTCTCTGGGGAGCAGCTGGGTCATGTTTGAGGAAGAAATCTCCTTTTAAGGAGAATGGAGCTGGCAGATGTTCCCAGCTCCTTGCAAGCCAAGATACTGGGTTTCTGCCAACCCTGTTTTGAAATGGAAGTCATGTTGGCAAATAGTTTAGGCAAACCACGACGCCTCCAAGATCATCTGTTTGCCTGCCAAGGCCATGTCCCCCCACTATTCCCCACGGTTGTCTTCACGGGCCTCTCATCTCAATCCCACCCCAATCTGGTCAGACAGAAGAGGATGCCTGCTTCCACAGCCCCTCAGTTAGCTGCCATCTTAAAGGACTGGGGCGGGCAGGGCTGGTCTTGAGTGTATGTTCCATGGGCCTCACACTGTGACTCTGCCGCAATGCCAGGCAAAACCAAGCACACTGTTGGCACCGTGAGCTAAGGAAGGTCACCCAAGGGAGGACCAGGCAGCTTGTCAGATCTGGCATTGCAGAAGAGACTGAAAATATAGGGTGTGCTTGTGGGAGGACAAAGTTTCTAAACCATGACTGATTCCATTAGCCAAGACAGAGAGACCCTAGACTCTGTCTCCTGATTATTCATACTGCTTACGTCTTTGTCCTTGCATTGATAAATGAACGCATATTCTGCATGCTTCCTTTCCCCAGTACAGTCCACAGGTCATGGAGTTACTTTGTATCTGGGCTGTATGTCAAGCATCAAGGGGTTCTACCCAGCAGCTCTGGAGATGCTGCTAAAGATTCTGGATCAGGGGACCTTGGCCTCCCAGTATGGAAGAGGGCCTGGCGCCAGACACCAGAAGGGAGGGAGACATGGAACAGCTGAGTGGAGACACAGATCAGAAGCAGATGTCAGGGGAAGACACAGGGCAAAGTCTCATTGTTAGAATGAAATGTAGGCGGGTGTCAGAAACCCAACTCCGTCCAGTTTAAGGAAGAGAGGGGCCTGAATAGGAGGCTCTAGAGTGGCCACACGTTTGAAAGACCTTGCTCTTAGCACGGCCCTCACCACACCTGCCCGTACTCTCCCATCCTAGGGAGACTGTCTAGAAAGGCCTTCGAATGATGTGGTGCCTCCTTGCCCTTTGTACACTCGACTTTCTTCTTACTGTTCCCATTCTATCCCTGTTAAAAGTCCTGATTCTACATCTTTTTCTTTTAGCTGCAACTTGGAAAGTCCCCAGAAAGGACCCCGTTCACTCGAGTTCCATTCACACCTTGGGTCTCAAGTTCATCTTATATTTTTGTGAAAGTTAGAATTAAATATGTCTGTAGATTACTCAGTTTTATTATAAGTGAGCTGTGTCTTACCATGTTTATATTCTAAGAACCTAACACAGTGCATGTCACCCAGGGGAAAGGGAGTATGGTCCCCTTTCATGAAGGTTACACGGCTCCTCTTCTTCCTCCCATGATTGGTTATACCGCCTTGAGACTGAGTTCTATGAATCCTCCAGAATCCTTGAGTCCCGAGTCAAACCTGGGTGAACAGAGACATGCTTTTGATGCAGACCTGATTGGGGAGATTCTGCAAAGGAGAATGAATGGCTGACAGGATTTAGATGTCTTGGAGGGAGTACCGCTCTCCATCTTGACTCTGTCTGCTAGAAATGGAAGAGGGGAACGTGTTTAGAGAGCTAGTGATGAATGAGGTGGAGGCAAACAACTCTCACCTGTGTGTCCGGCTGGCGTCCAGGCTGAAGCCTCACAGGGATGTTCTATATGAAGTGCATGCCACCAGGGATCTACACGGGCTCCAGGTCCTGATGCCAAGAGAGACTAGATGGTGGTGCCAGTTGAAGATGAGGAGTTTGGGGAGCTGGGAGAGCAAGCCAATCACTCCTCTTCATCTACAGGACCTGAGAAGGGCTAATAAAGGAGTTTTGATGAGAGAGAGAGAGAGAGAGAGAGAGAGAGAGAGAGAGAGAGAGAGAGAGAGAGAGAAGAGAGAGAGAGAGAGAGAGAGAGAGCAATGAGGTACCCTGCTGTAATGGATTCATAGTGTGGACAGATACTATGTTATCCTTAGGCCAGTGGACCTTAGATTCGGCATTTGAAACCTTTATCTGAAACCTCCCTACCGAGGACCTATCTGAACAGTAGTAGTTGCGCAAATGTTACATTTCATTCAAGTCAGTGGGCCACATGGGACTGAGTCATCTTATGAGATAATGTATCTGAAATTCACAGTTTTTAAATGAGTATGTATAGCTCTGGAATCTCAGCGTGACTGCATGCCCAGGGTTGGGGTTATGGGCTGGGGAGGGTGGAGGGCATTAGCTCGGCACTGAACTTGGGCCCTGTGATCCACGGTTGGTGAATCAGAGAACATGCAAGCTCAGGATCAGCCAGGGAAGGGCTTGCACCTGCAGCTCCATCCCATCCGTCTGTGTGGAGGACCAAAGACATCTAATGTGTCCAAGCGTCTCAGACAGTTGCTTGTGTCCTGAGTGGAACACTAATGTCTACAGAAATCTGGGAGCTGGAAAGGGCACTTCCCAGGGTCTAGAGGAAGAAGCTGGGGTTCAGGAAGGCAGTGAAGCAGCTTGCATGAATTCACATGAACAGTGAATGTAGGGACCCGAGATGCAAGCCTGGGAATTCCTACTTGCTGGGACACACATCCCCCATAGTTCATATGCTATGCCCCTGTTTTAGCGATATGGAGTCTGGGTTTTTAGGATTAGAGATTACATGAGGGCAGATTCCTGGCTTTATAGAAAAGGACGAGAGACTCACACCTACTTTGTTTCGCCTTGTGACACACTCCATCACTTTAAGATGCTGTGGGAAGACCCTTAACTGGATTCCAAGTGGGTACCATCACCACGCTTTTGGAGTCTCCATTCTATAGAATAAACAAACTTCTGGTCTTTATAATTTTCTCAGCCTCGGATATTTTGATATAGCATTAGAAGGCATGACACAAATCCTGAGAAAGTGATCCTTAACACCTGAGGTGCTTTTTTTTTTTTTTTTTTTTTTTTTTTTTTTATAGCCAACAAGCAAAACAGCACCCTGTGGGTTTATGAGGAGTTTCCCTGCTTCAGGCCATCTGCCTGCCTCCACCCTGGTCTTCTTCACTCAGTCCTCCCTTTCATGCTTCAGGACCTCATGTTCTGCACTTCTGCTTCACCTGAGCCCTGCCGGAGTCTCTCCTTGCTTGTTATGTAGGAATGGCTGAGAAGGAGGATAGCTGCTTGAGAGAGCTAGAGCTCACGTTAGCTGTGAGCTTGATGCTCACCAATTGTCTTTGTGTGAGAGGGTCTCTCCCGCTCCTGATTCGCTGTTCCACAGCTGAGCAAACATCTCCAGTACCCCAAACTCATCTCTGCAGCCCTCTCAGTGAACAAGACGAGGCTCTTGGTGGCTAGTCAACACCAGTGTGGAATTCTGGCATTTCAGTAATCAAATATGTCACATGTGCAATCAAATCCATTCATATTTCTAACAGAGCTGATTGTAGAATGCACATGGCTGGTCCATCAAAAAGTAGAAAATGTTCACATTGTTAATGCTTCTATGTTTGGAAGAAGGCTCAATTTTTCTTGTCCCTTTGTCCCTAGAGCCAGTCACTGATGTGTGTCTGGGCTGTAAAGGGGGGAAACAGTGAGAAGGGAGGGCTGTGTCAGCAGAGCATAAAAGCTTTGCCTAGATATAAGCCACAGTGCCTTACTTTTAAAGGTGAGAAGGAGGCTCGGCACACAGGAAGGTAGTAAAAGACCAAAGAGCAGAAACACCAGTCTTGTGTTCTGCAGTAGGCATATGCCAGTCTGTTCCTAAATTTCCACCTCAGAAGTAATGGTGGTCCAGGGTCTGTGAGATTATATGGGTCTTCCCCCCCCAAAGCATTTTGAAATGATGCAAAAGAACGAATTCAGCATTAGAAACCAGAGTTCTATTCTCAAACTGTTAGAAGTGCTTTTGTATCCTTGAACAAGTCAGTGAAGCCCACCAAGACTTGCTCCGTATTTGAAGACTGGATCACATGGTGGTATAATTCATGGGCTGAGAAGTTTCTTTTAAGACTACAAGGAATGATGAGAACTACCTGGTTTACCTGTCAGGGCCATAAGGATGGCTGCCTATAGTTGTTGTGAATATCACAGTTCCCAAAGTGATGGAGAATTGTGTGCAAATCTGCATGATGAATTAATTCATCAATGGTTGGGTTTGGTAGAACTGGGGCAGCCTTGACAGAGATTGATGTGGGATGTCCTTCTGTATTTGTGTTGCTTTTATTGGTTAATGAATAAAAAGCTGCTTAGGCCTATGGCATGGCAGAATATAGCCAGGCTGGAAGAAATAAAGAGAGAGAGTAGGCAGAGTCAAGGAGACATCATGTAGCTGCTGAAGGAGCGAGATGGTGTCTCTGGTTCTTTAGGGAAGTCCTGCACTTAAATGGGGTCTGTGAGCTTAGTGCTACAAGTTTTTTAATGGTGACATAGACCTGCTGTGTCCCTGGAGCTGGGCAATGAGCATGGATCACAGAGCTGGTGGTAAACATACCTCCACCATATTAAAAGGTCGAGAAAGGCAGAGCCAGCGTCCAGGGCCACTGCCACCAAACTGCTTACTATTTTAAAAGCGTTGCTGGTCAGAAAATGATTGCAGATACACAATGAGACAGATTCAGACAGAAAAGACCTCTGAATGGGTCACAATGTTGAATAAATGCACATGGGCTTATAAGAGAGAATAAAGAGTGCAGAAAGTCATAGATTAAAGGAGTAAAGATAATTAAATATTAAAAAATAATAGAGTAAAAAAGTCATGTTATTGGTTTTTCTTTGAATGTTTTGGCTATGAATGTGCTAAGTACAGAGAGACATTTCATTGTATGGGCTGCTAAACTAAAGAAACATAACTATTTTTAAAGATATCTTGACTTCAAAATTTGAGTCTAAGGATATGTTACTTTGGAAAAGAGGGTCTGCTTTTGTTTCCACAGAGGATGGGAACCTGTGGATTCCTTCCAGGCGATGTGGCTTGATCAAACAGGACCCCCCAAAAGGTCTCCATGAACCCTAAAAATACTTTGCCAAACAAATAGCAGGAAGCAGTTCAGAGAAAACAATGCCCAAATTCCCCAAATGATTGTTTATAAGTGTTTGTTTTTATTCAAAAAGGTTATTATAAGTGATTAATAGTCACAGTCAATTTCCCAAAAGAATAATAAGGGGGATATGATATATAGAGATGAATACTTTACATTGGTATAGGCTTTGGTCTATTGGTACAAATTTAAGGTTGATTTGCTATACTGTGTATATGTGTTCCTGCTCTTGTTTAAGATATTGTGTTTGTGAATTACATTAAAAATATAATGCATAATTAAGAAATACAGATTAAGTGATAACTATCTATAATAGCTAAACTGTAGTCATGTTTGTTAGGTTTTCTATCTAGAGAAATATCTATACAGAGAAAATATATTTCAGTTAGATAGATAATCTTCAACACTTCAAAGACCTATGGAATATGGCATTTAAAATATTTTAAGAACTTAGATTTTTCTTGACAGTGATACATGTCTGCTTCTGGCAGTATCAATTACTTCAGAGAAGTTGATGGGCATTGAAGAGATTCTTTATGGAATTTGCCTTCAATGTTACAAGGATAGTAACTGTTCTTGCTTGGACTGCTTTTATGGTATGCTATATGAATTGGACATGCAGGACCCACAGAAAAATGTCTGCTGAACTTTACAAAAGACAGATTGATCTTTAAGGGCTCCTGCTTCATGGAAGAAACTGGCAAACATTCTGCAGGACACAGAAGAAAGTGACTGACAAACTGCCAAAATAGGCAAAACAGTCTTTCAAATTTCCTGCTTCATGGAAAAGTCTGCCAGATACTAAGGGCCCTGTAGGCTAAAGATGGACGCTCCAATGTTACAGAAGAACTTTAGGTGACTGTTCACACAGTAAGATGTCTCTGTCCATTCTAGAATTTTGGAAGTTGCTTACAATGCACTTTCTATTTACTTAGGTAATATTATCTAATCTTCTGGAGTCTTTGAAGAGTTGAAGACAGACAGTTATAGTTTTTCTTAGTTATGATAAAAGATAAATTAGATATGAAACTTTTCAGATACACATAGATTAAATATTGGAATTCTTGCTTAATACCTGCTTTGTTTTATGTAATTTTACTATGTTAAAGTTAAAACTTTACTTTTTATTTAGACAGATGTGGGATGTCTTTCTGTATATGTGTTGCTCTTATTGGTTAATAAATAAAGCTGTTTTGGTTTATGGCAGGGCAGAATAGAGCCAGGCTGGAAGAGATATATAGAAATAATAGGTAGAGTCAAGGAGACTCCATGTCGCTGCCGAATGAAAGAGATGCTGAAAACTTACTAGTAGGTCACAGCCTTGTGGTGATATACAGATTAATAGAAATGGGATAATTTAAGATATGACTTAGTTAACAAGAAGTCTGAGCTAATTGGCCATACAGTGTTGTAATTAATATAATTTCTGTGTGATTTTTTTTGGGCTCAGGCTGCCAGGAAACAAACACACAGTTTCAGTTTACAGGAGACAGCTAGACAGAAGCCGAATTTGACTCTACAGCAATGTTGTGAAAGATTAGTTTAAGATGTGTTACATTTGTGTATACTATGGAATATTTGTTTAATGAAGCAAAGATGTTTAATTTGTGTAACTATGTAAGCTGTGTTACTTTGCCTGCCTAAAACACCTGATTGGTCTAATAAAGAGTTGAATGTCCAATAGGTAGGCAGAAGAGGGACAGGTGGAGCTGCCAGGCAGAGAGAATAAGTAGGAGGAGAAATCAAGGAGTGAGAAAGAGGAGAAGGAGAGGAGGACAGATGCCAGGGGCCAGCCAGCTGCCCAGCCACACAGCCACGCAGCCACACAGCCACACAGCCACACAGCCAGCCATGGAGTAAGAAGGAAAGAAGCATATACAAAATAAAGAAGGGTAAAAATCCAGATGCAAAACATAGTTAAAGAGAAATGGGATAATTTAAGTTAGAAAAGCTGGCTAGAAATAAGACACACTGAGGGTAGGCATTCATAAGGAAGAATAAGTCTTTATCTATTTATTGGGAGCTGGTGTTGACCCCCAAAGAGTAAAAAAATAAAGATAAGAGTCAACTACACTAGCATACCTACTGTCCCGGATAAATCTATTCTGGAAGTTTCTGCTTTGCTTCTGCCTCAGGGATGCATCAATCGGTACCGAGCAGTCTGGTTTTAGCTAGTTCTGCTCCTTGACTAGGTCTGGACGAGGCTCTTTCTAAGCTCTGCTTCCTCGGGTTTTGTAAGACACGCATGTCTTCATCCAAGACAGAGCAGGGATGCTTCCAAAGGCCTTATCCTGGATTCTAAGTATGATCCTACCCTACAGCTGGAGGAGGGTCTTCACTGTTTGCCTGGCAGGGGACCCAGATAGAGCCCGTCAGGCAGTTTATGTTTAAACCACTGGACAGAAGAAGCCCTATTCTCAAGCAAAGCAATGCTGATAGTCCAAGTTCACACTGAGGTCAACACATGGCTGAGGGTTTTATTTACACTGTGGTAATTTGGGGAAATTTTTCTTTTGTTTGAGAGGAGCTAGAGAGACAACACACAGACAATCTAAACGAGACATTTCAGGAAGCGGGACACACTAAATTTCTTCCTTTCATGTCTGTAGTGGGAAGGACAATTCCATAGCACCACAGGAATGCTCTCATTTGGCAGGGCATAGTCCCTCACTGTCAGGCCCCTGTTTCAGAGACTGTCTACAGCTTATTCTTCATCATTGTCCTAGTTTTTATTATCATCTCAGACAGGGAGGAAGGGGTTCTTTTGCAGGGTCCATCTGTACAATGGACTGCTTATTGCTCTCAAGAGGAAGATGAACATAGATGCAGTTGAGTTCTGCATCTCGGGAACCCTTCCTGGGAACCTCATCCTCTGGAGAAGACATGGTTAGGACCAGAAGGCAGACCCCTGATCTAGCCTTGCCCAAGTGACATAGATTAGGGCTTTCTGAAATATTTCTGCTTGATAAGTGGTGGAGCTCTGAACTTGGACCCGCTGAGGCTAGGCTTCAAGTCCTAGGCTCTCTCAGGAGGGTGGTTGTCATTCTGTCTCTCTGACCACCTGGATCCTCAAGCAGAAAGACCAGGTGAGCTCTCTGAGGGCGGGGTGGGCACTGCTCCAGCTTCAGCCAGCCTGCCTGAGCCAATCCCCTCCCCTTCCAGGGGACCTGCCTTTGGATCCCCCTGCGCCAATCTGCAGCCTCCTGGGCTGATGCCTTCACTCTCTATTTACAGACACTAATCATTTCCCGTGCAATTGAACAACTTAATAAGCTGCGAAAATTTGATAAGACAATTTAATTGCCGGCTTTTACGTATCTGCTCAATATAGCCTAGTTTTTTGGGAAGGTGAGCTGGGAGTGAAGCAGAGACACTTAATTAAAGAAGTAAAACAATGGTGCTAGATTAGCGAGCTCGGCGGGTGCCAACCCCGGACCTTCTTGCTCTCCACATGCTTCTCTTTCCAGATGGGGCCCTCCCTGCAAACTTTCCAAATCTCATCCTCTGGGTTGCAACTGAACAGCTCACTGGGGTCCAGACTCTGGCACTGCAGCTCTCAAAGCTGCTTCCTCACAGGGCAGTGCTAAATTGTTAATGCTAACCTTTTCCCAGATTGCAAGTGGGGAAAGTTGGGGGTGGGGGTGGGGGTGGCATACTTCTGCCTGTATGGTCACAGCTCAAAGGTAGTTTAAAACAGCCTTCCTGTTGATGGGAACAGGAAGGGACTTGAACCCTGCAAAGAGCATCTGCAAGTCTTTGTGAGTTACTCATGATGGCTGCTCTGTGTGTGTGGTGTGTGTGTGTGTGTGTGTGCCTGTGTTTGTGTGTGTGTCTTGCTGTGCCTTTTTGGGATCTTCTTTTGGGCGGCAGTTTGCGTGACCCACATCCTGGGTACTGTGTCAGCTTTAAGTCAAACACCCACAAAGTATTCCAATGAGTCCTCATGATAATTCTCTGAGGGAAGACTCGGAGTCATTATTAAAGATTTTTAATTATATTTCTTTCTTTACTTGTATGTGTATATATGTGCAGGCTGGTGCATGCTGCAGCACACGTATGGAGGTCAGAAGTCACAGGTCTGTGGGGATTGTCTTCTTGTGGGAATATTCAGATTGTTGGGTGTGGCTGCAAGCACCGCCACCCACTGAGCCATCTTGCCAGCCCCAAGGAGAGATTCTTACTCCATAGAAGCAAATCCCATGACTTAGAAAAGTTAAAGAACTTATTTGAGGTTACACAGCTAACAGAAGCATCGGGATTCAAGTGGATTGTAGTAGTCGCTGCAGGAGTCTCCCCAGATCCTGCTTGTGAATTCTGTGTGCTTTCTCTCATTGCTCATCTGCTAAAACCTGTGGAGTCATTTCTCCTAGGAGGAGAGAACCTACGGTTATGATTCTCACTGCCTCTGGTCAGCCAGCAGCCCCTGGGGCTTTCATGCAGGGGAACCTGCACGTAGAGGCAGGGTGCATGGACTCTGGGTACAGTTTCTCCTGGTCCCTGCCTTGTCTCCTTTCCTTCCTCTGGGTCTGAATCCTTCTTAAATTCACCAGCTTCCTTTACCTATTGCTCAATAAAGCTCTTGCCTGCTCATCCTCAAGTTCAGCTTCTGAAGCACTGGACTTAAGGCACAGGTATGACATTGACCTTCATTTGCCCCCTCTAGAGTTTCCGTGGTCTTGGCCCTAGTGTCTTATGGTCATAGTAGATCTCTAACTACCACGTGTGTGTAGAACACCTACTTGGAATTTCTCAGTGGAAGACGATGGGTCAGAAAGATTGGCTTGGGGTGAGTTGCTCAGGCTTTCTAGCCCATTTCATCCGTAAAATGGGTGTGGTGATTGCTTTGGTGGTAAGACTTTTGGGAGAAGCACATGATTTACATAGGCAAAACAACATTGCTTACGCAGTAAGGTAGTAAGTATGCTATTCCAGTGTCTGCCATCTTGTCTGACATTGGCTCTTTGGAAATGAGGTCACCTTACTGAGAATTCTGATCAGCCAGAGCTAACTGTTCACTGCATTCTTAAGCACTTTTTTTTTTAAAAATACCATTTTTAAAATTATTATTATTACGAAGTTTTTTTTTTTTTGCAAGATAGAGCACTTGGCTTCCATTGTCGGGAAACCATTTTACGATTTTGCTGGAAAGTATCGCGTTAATGACTCCATTCTTCCGCTCCATCTCCCATTCATTTGTGAGACATGTTTGCCCAGCATTTAAAAAACAGTGTGTGTGTGTGTGTGGGGGGGGGGATGGTGTGCAGGGAACTGGGGGACAGACAGGCACAGTGCAGCAAGCAAGAAGAGCATATGACTGCCTGGCATTCCCCAGGCACCAGCATTAAGGGCCTGATTAACTTAAAATATTTCCCAGCTTCTGAGGCACTTGATTAAAGTCAATTGGGGGGAAAGAAGATAAGCTCTTACAAGGGCTAATTTGAGGCTTAGGAAACTTGAATATGTCTAAATCTCAAATTGTCGGGTGTGGAGCGCTGGTGATTGCTGGGTCTGTGGGGAGAGCATTTTAACATTCCGGCAGTGGAACAGTGCTGCCGGCCACCCCAGCCCCCCAGTCCCCACCCTCCTCTTTGTGGTTGCCTTGCCAGTAAGCCCCAGAGTTCCCTCCCCTCTTCTCCTTTTTTCCCCTTGTGAGGGCTCAGATGATTTTGCCTTTTGAAGGCATGGAAATAGATGGCTTTGGATTCAGAGCACAGCCTCCTCCGTTGCCTGTTTTCCACCCCCAGACGCCTGAAAAAAAAAATCAAAGTGGGGTTTTAGAGACCCTGTCCCATAGCTTTCCTTGATCCTTGGTGTGTTAGTGGTTCATGCTTGCTGCTCTGCTGTCCCTGCCAACAGAGACGCCATGACAAAGGCAGATCGTGCCCTTTCCTGTGGCTTACCTGGCATGCTGCCAGGTGGGAAGTGTTGGCTTCCCTGTCTGAAACACTGGGGGTAGGTAACTTCTGATCTCTGACCTGACATCTTGGAAAGATGTAGACAGCGTGGGGCTCTTGTTGAGGTGCCCCCGTTTAGCGCAAAGAGGACAACGTTGGCTGGGAGGAATATTTGCATAACAAATGACCACAGGTCCGGCAGCTTAAAGCAAGGCCCACGTGTTGGCTGATCATTTTGCAGGCAGAAGTCACACAGTTGGGCTGAACTCTCCTAAGGATATCACAAGTTGGCTGGGTGTGCCTTTTTGTCTGGGAGGTCTGGGTGCGGAGGAGGGACAAGCGGGGTGCGGGGGAGGGATGAACCGCTTTTATGTCCACTTGGGGTGCGGATAGGATTCCTCTCCTTATCGGTAGAGGGCTGGAGTCTGTTTCCTGGCTGGCAGACGATGGGGGCTACCCTGAGGAACTTCAGGCCGTCTGCATTTCTTTTCTAGGCTCTCCTGCAACTCCAAACCTCTGAGTGTGGTGGTGGTGTAGTATGTGAACCTGTGTATGGCGGCAAAGGTTGTCGGGAATTTTTCACAATCCTCACCCTGCTACCCTTTTGAAACAGGGTGTGTTACTAAGCTTAGAGGTCAGTGATTTTATGTAGACCGGTTGGCTAGCAACCCGGGGATCCCTCTGTCTCCTCCTCCCTAGCACTGAAATGACAGGTACAGGCTATCTCTGGTCTTCCCGTTGGCTGAGCAGCTGCTGCCTTTACTGAACTGTTTTCCCAGCCCCAACGTCTGATTTTTTAAGGTCACTTGACGTAGGGCTTTATATCTGCAGAATCCCTTCCCAAGAGCTCCTAGATTATTGCCTGATCGAATAGCTAGGCAACGGGAATGCTAGATGAAGGGTGAAGTCTGTCTGTGGCTGGCAACTTGATATGGTTATAGCAGGGGGATACAGGGCAGCTTTGATCAACTCGACTTCCGCCTGCAAAATCATCAGCTAACAAATGGTCCTTGCTTTAGGCTGCTGGATGTGTGGTCATTTGTTATGCAAATATGCCTTCCTGGGACCTTAGGGAGCTGGGCTGAGTGGGAAAAGCTTCTAGCTTCCTGTGCTCAGAGGGTCTCTGTGAAGCCCTGGAAGGCTTCTGGAAAACAGGGTGAGGTAGGAGGTCATTGCTCTCTGACTGAGGAACTTCTCCACAGCCGAAGGTCTTTGTGACTCTCTTCTCCAGCTTCCTACAAGCAAGTGGGAGCTGTCAACAGCAGCTGCAGAGATAATTGTGCGGTCACTTCTCCTAAAACTTAACGTAGAGAGACACTAGTGTTTTTATGTTTACAGGGTATATTTATTAGCACAAGTAATTGGTGCCTTCTAATTCCCAGTGTCATCTGGCAGGACCTTTTTCCGCTCAGCATCTTCCAAAGGCCACCCAGGGCCACTGTTTCTAAAGGAAGAGAAAGAAGCAAAGCAGAATTCCCCCCTCCAGACAGGAACACTGATCGCAAGTCTCAGAAGGACGGAAATAGAGATTGCTGCTGGAGATCAAGGTGTGCCCCACTATAACAATACAAGTGAACAAGTTAGTGTAAAGGAAGGCAGACAGGTCTGAGTGCTCCCCAATGTCTCCTCCTCTCTAACTGGACAGGTAACCCTCCCACTAAGCAGCCGTTGTGCCTTTGAGGTCCTCAAAGCTCATCCAGTGAGCTCCTTCCCTCAGTTCCTTCCCCCAGGTGAGGATGCATCACCTTGGTATATCCTCTGGGTGCTATCTGGGGCAAGTGTGGTCTATGAGCACATGGTGATGTCTCAGAGCCAGGCAGAGCCCCAGGACAGTATGTTTGGGAGCTTCAGTTTATACCACATTCTTTTAATTCAGGAAGGCCATCAACAAGGCTTAAGGTCTCCTTCCAGATCATCTCTGTCCATACACAACATGCTGAGCATAAAACTAATCCTAACGTGAGCACACCAACCAACATTCATGGATGCTTTTTTTTTGTTGTTGTTTGTTTGTTTAACTGTGACTTTCTGATAGTCTGACTTCAGAGCAAGGTTTGTAAAAGTTAAAATAACAGAGGACAAAGACACACCATGAGGCCACTAACGAATAATTTTGGCATTTTTGGGGCTGGAGAGATGGTACAGCAGTTGAGAGTGCTTTCTGCTCTTTCCGCTCTTGTGGAACCTGGGATCAGTTCCCAGCACCCACACAGTTGCTTAAAACAATCTTTAACTATAGTTCCAGGCAATCTGATGCCCCCTTCTGGCCTCTGAGGGCCCTTGGTATGCACACACATCTACTCCTGCAGGCAAAACATTCACACACATAAAATAAATAAATCTTTTTAAAAATCATTGAAAACTGGTATATAACTCTATGGACACACCATTGAGATGAGATAGATTCTGTAGAAAGCAGAACTTGGCACAGAGTTAAAAAGTCTTCAGAATGAAAGCAACAGAAGCCCACAGTTCAGCTAACACATTGCAAAAATTGGCTATTAAGAAGGTTAAGTAAGCTGGATTCTTTTGTGATATTCCCCCCATGTAATAGGCTCTAGATAATGAGAAGACAAAGGAGTCAACTTCAGGGCACACCTGGCAGATGCAGGTTTCGCACACAAGGTAGAAGCTTGTAAAGGGATTGGGCCTACAGCACCTGTCAAGGAAGGTGCATGCACACAGCTTTAGGGGGAACAAAAATTGTTGATAGGGTGCTCACTGCAGAATCACTTGTAAGAAAAACAAAATGTCACCATGAAATCAAAATGCTAGAGATCTGGAGCCTTCGACTACAATACTTAGGTGATAGGAGCTGTGCAGTCATTACTTCCTGAAAATACCTACACCATGAGATAAATGGGAAGTTTTACTTTTAAACCACGAGCGCTGACCGCTCTATGGGTAATGACTCATATCTGTGCCTGTGTGCGCCTCCCACAGCCAAGCCGTTAACAATGGCTCTGTCTGCATGTTGCAGTTGTATGGGATATTTAGTGACCCCTATGTTTTCTTTTCCATTTTATGTCTTCCAAATTTCTAATGAGCTTTTTATAAGCAAATTACACAAGTTATTTTTAATAAACCCATAGTTGTTAAACTTGTGTGTAAAAGGCAAAAAAACCACTATGGGAATAAATAAATACATACAGTTTTTATTATTAGCAAACTAAACATTGTAAAGATTCAATTTTTCTTCAATTAATTTATTCACAAACTAATCTATGAAACCAATGAACCCCAATGAAAATGCTAAGAGGATTTCACTTTTTGAAATTTGACAAAAGGACTTGAAAAATCACTCAGAGAAACACTAATGTGGGCAGCACTCTTAAAAGTTAGCCAGAGGAGAATGGCACTAGCAGATTCTAAAGTGTATCATGAAGCTGCAACAGTCAAAATGTTTGCTTTCCTGGGGCTGGAAAGATAGCCCAGAGGTCAAGAGCACTTGTTGCTTTTGCAGAAGGCCTGAATTCAATTTCTAGCACCCACATGACTCACGACCATCTTAACTCCAGTTCCAGAAATCTGTTGCCCTCTTTTGACCTCTGCAGGCACCATACTCATACGGTATACTGGGATACCCACAGGCAAAACATTCATCCACATGCAATAAAAATGTGGGGTTTTTGTTGTTATTGTTTTAAAGAATGTTTGATTGTTTGGTTTCAGTAATCAAACCAACAGAACAGAGCCAAATACCAAGTGTAATGTTAGTGGTTGTTAAAAGGAACACAGCAAGTCCTGGAGGAGGGGAGGATGGGTTATTCTATCACTGAATGACCACTGACTTATCATTTCTGGGAAAAAGTCCCTCTCTAGGTCCCCATTTCTTTTTCCATCTAAATAACTTCTGGGTGGATCCAGCTGTGAGTCTTGAAACACTGAAGGCAATGGTTCTGTTGCTGGCTTGTAGTCTCGCACTGTCCCTGGGTCAAAGGCCCTGCTACCTCTTGGATTGCCCCCTCAGCCTTGCAGGTCTTGCTCTTGCCCTGGTTTCTTTTCTTTGCCCTGGGTGCCATCAGACCCCTTTCTTGAACCTGCTCTTCCCCCAGCTTGTCAAACCTTTTCTCATGGAATTGTCTTCTTTGGCTCACATGCTTCCTGCTGGGAGACCGTCCCCCCCATAACCCCAGCCTTAACCCATCATTCTGCTTACGTTCTCCATTCCTTTCCCGCTTCTCTAAGACTAGCCGGTGCATATTTATGGTTTGTAATGGGTCCGCTGCCTTCACGGTGGAGCCCAGGGTCTTGGAGGACAGCCACCTTGTTCACCACCATGAACCGACCCCTTAGCACTTGTCAGCAGTGACCAGAATAGAGAAGATGTCAATAAATGCCAGTCTCACCAAATGGCTTTAAAATCTGAACGTAAAATGAGACATGTGGACCCTTCCAAACTTCCCAGGAAAAGGAAAAGCCAGCAAGGTAATTAATAGCAGGTGGCGTTAATCGATGTATTGGATGAGTGGCACTAGATGGAGGGTGGTGACGGTGAGAGCTGGGGTCCCATCTTCAGGTTGCCTATGTTCCGCAGGAGAAGGATGACGCGGAGAACCATCAGTAAGAACACATTCATAGTGGGAAGAGGGAGGAGGAGACAGAGACGGGGCTATCAGCAGGTAGGAGGACTGTAAGTGACGTGAAGCTGGAGTTGTAGGTGGTGTCTAGATGAAGAAGGGCCTTCCGGGTCATGGTGAAGTTATGAAATTTATTCTGTGAATAATGGAAACCAAAGGAGGGAGTGTTTTGTATAAGAGAGCAATATGATCCAACTTCAGTTTTTTTTTTAAGCAATCACAGTTGTATTGCAAGCAGTATTAAAACCATTTTTTTTTTCCAATTTGACAAAGGTAGCCTTCCTCAATTTATAAGAGAATTTTAGAAAAGCGGTATGGTAACAAGAGTAGAAAAAAATTGGCAAAGACTGCAGTGGTTGTTTGAGAAAGCCTGGTCCGGGAGGCTCTAGCATTTAAACACTTGGTCACCAGCTAGTTGTTCTGTTAGAGGCTTAGAAGGTGCGGCTGTGCTGGAGGAAGTATGTCACAAGGGGTGGGCTTTGTGGTTTCAACACCATGAACTGTACCAAGCTTGCTCTTTTTGCTTAGTGTTTGTGGTCAAGATTATGAGTCCCCAGCTTCCTGCCCGTGCTGCTGTGCCTTCACTCAGCCGTCATGGACTCTAACCTGGAACCATCAGTTAAATAAACTCTTCATTCTAGAAATGACTTTCTTTGGCCATGATATTTTATCACAGCAATAGAAACCTAACTACAACTACAATCGAGAAGCTAATAATCACTCAAATATCAAACTTCACTCCCCCTCTCATGTGCACATACGCACACCCTTCTGAACTACAACCTAGCACAGTAAACTGCCAACCAGCACATGAAAGAATCTTGCTAGTGGTTACAATAAAAGAGAGATGAAGCAAAACTATAATGTTCCATTTCTCCACCTTTCAGATCTACAAATACTAAAAAGCATTTTCTGCTGTCCAGGGTTGAAGAGAGCTTGGAAAAAAGATAGTCCCGTGTATATTTAGTAGGAGAAGAGTATGGGAGGAGGAAGCTGTTGCTAGTGTAACCTCTTTGTTAGATGGCAACTTAGCCATGTCTTTCAATACTTTAAATGCACACTGTGTCTGAGCCAGTGATTCTGGGTCTAAGAATATATGTTCTTAAATGCATGCAGCATATCCTCATGGTAACTCTGCTGGAATGGGAAACAAAACAGAACAAAACAAAAGAAAACAAAATCAAGGAGACCACAGGTGACCAACAAATAGGAATCTGGATGAAAATTTTCTGGCTAATCCATTGATGGGACACCCCTCCCTCCTTAGGAAGAACAAAGTGTGTCAATATTAACTTCTGTGTGGCCTGTCTATACTGTTACATAACGGGGAAAAGGCGCATGTAGAACAACGAGAAAAGCTGTTTTATGCACAAAAATTTCTGGATGGGTCTGCAAGTAACTGTTGTCACTTAAGAGGTTGCCTTTGGGGGAAGAAGCATGAGGACTTGGGAGGCTGCAAGACTTTATTTTTCCTTTATGTCCTCCATGGTGTTCGGGTTTTTAAATATATTTTATTAAGTAAACAAAATACGTTAAAAAATGAGAAGCAAGTTAGCGATCATTATCCCAGACATAATGAACAATAATAACTCCTAATAATGAACAATAAAGATTATTAATAATCCATTGCATTCATAGGACGATGTAGCATTTACTAGCCTAATGTCTTTAGAAATTAGCTCATTTAATTCCCACTAGAACAGCGGCAATTATCCCCTTGGTACTGATCCAACGTGGAGGCCTGCTCTCTGGATGGCTCAGGACTAGGTCTGCTCTCCTGACTCTCTGGGCCTTTCATCCACTCACACCTGAAGACAGAGATGAAGGTCGTCAGTAGCAAAGCTGCCCACCCTCCCTTTCAACGCCTGTCTATAATGGCCAAGTTTCTGGATTACTAATTGTGATCCTGTCATCGACAGTGTGACCTTGGGCGAGTCGCTTCCACTCTGGAGGATCTCTCACGCCTCTTCCAACTCCAGATAGCTTTGATTTATGCCGAATGTCTCACTGAGGTAATTGAATTTTCAGGGTGGTGTCTCATAACTCATTGCTAAAAGTTTGAAACACAAGTTCACGGACAACATTTAAAGAATTGGGGTCTCGAGCAACTCTGTAAATCACTTGTTCTACAGAGTGCATTAGCCATACCCTTGAAATGACTGCTCCGCAAGAGGCAGAGCCACTAGCCCGGCTTTGCGTCCTTTCTGCTCCCGGGTGTGTGTCTTCCTGCAGACGGCCTCTCACGTTCTCTCCTTCATAGAGTCGCATGACCCTTGTCTGACCTCTAACTTGGGCTCTAGCATGGTATCTATTCCATTGCGTACGTGTGTATTGTACCAAAGCCCTGTGCTAGGCATGCAGATGCAGAAGACAACATTAAAGGAGCCAGACATAAAAGTAGTTATGGAGACACATGGTGCTAAAGTTAAGGATAAAGAAGTATGCAGTCTAGCCTGGACCCCGAGTGGAGGAAAATTCACCAACTCTGGATGGACATGGGTGCTGAAATTTTGATGCCTGTCTATTTTTCAAGGTCAGACTCATTTTCTGGTGGCAGGTGACTTCTCAGACTTTCTTTGGGAGTATGGAAAGCATAAAGGCTTGAAGCTGCATAGGGAGTTGGGGGGAATCATGTGACATTTGACAAGTTAAATGAGTAGTTCCTGAAGGCAGAGGTATACCCGCTGATACCTCTCCATCGTCATGTCTTCCTTCTTTATCATCATGAGAGACGGAGACTGGAGCATGTGGCTCCAATGACCCTTCGGAAGCACCATTGTCAAATGCAGACAGCTGCATAGGTTATCCGAGTCACCAAGGTGAAGATGCTACGGAACTCTGGAGACAGCTTGGCTGATGGAAGTGACAGGCATGGGGGAATGCTGACAGTGATGGGAACTCGGCACTTGGGTGCTGGGATGCTGGCTGCATTCACAAAGCACATCTAGAACTGTGCCTTGCAAGCTTCAAAGTGTGCATATCACTTGGGGATCCTATTGGAGCCTGAGCATTAGCTTTTCTAACAGGCTCAGGTACACTTTAAGTAACGAAGCACTCTCACCGGGGTCGAAAAACCGTGGCCCCTGACCTGCTGACTTGTTCTGTCAGTAAGGTTTTATAGAAATAGAATCTATTTGTTTATATCTCAGGCATGGCTGTTTACAGTGTTAAGTAGCTGTGACAAGCGCTCTATTTTTAGAAAAGCTCCAAATATCACTGATCAGCCCTTTTACCCAGAAAATGTGTCACCTTCTACTCTAGAGTGGTCCTCCATCTTCTTTTTGTTTTCATCAGTGTTTCATGTAGCTCAGGTCAGCTTTGGTCTTCCCATGTAGCTGAGGCTATCCTGGAGTTCCTGATCTTCCTGCCTTTACTTACCAAATGCTAGGGTTATAGATGTATACTGTCATCCTGCCATACCTTACTAGGGTACTGGTTCTAGAACTTAGCTGTGTTTGTTTTCTGAGACAGGGTCTCACAGAGTAGCCCTAGCAGTCGTGGAACTTGCTCTGTAGACCAGGCTGGCCTCAAACTCACAGAGATCCACCTGCTCTGCCTCCTGAGTGCTGGGATTAAAGATGTGCTCCACCACACCTGGCCTGCTTTTAATTGCAATGTTAGGGATGCATTCAGAACAATAAATTGTCATCTTGATGGAGATGGATCTCAATACATTTTGTGATACCCAAGAGACTATAATACACAAACGAACAACATCGGCATGCAGTATTGTAGATGATATTGTGATCCAGTGACCCTGATTCTTATAACTATTACAACTCAGCAATATGCCACTAGTAGACAGTGGGGCTAGTCAGGGCACAGAAAGCCATCTTTAGGTGAGACCAGCTGGCTGACCCAAATTGACTATAGTAACCAAGGTCTCCTAGTATAATAAGGGATATTACTCATAGATAATGTAAGCTACTGTCCCACTTGTCAAAGGCAAGCCCATGAATCTGAGGGACTCACAATATGATATAATGCTGTCTTCCTTAGACCTCTTATAACCAACTGTGATAAAAGCTTTGTTTGTTTATTTATTTATTTGACCTGGCTTCATCTTTTCTAGTCTTGGCCTTTTCTGAATTTTGCCACTGGGCTCTGTCCGTTCCATAGACATCGTTTCTTAATGGGGATGCATTACAAATGTAACTAGCCCCTCTGTGGCTGATGGTATTTGCATCCTTGCAGAAACAAACATGTAGAATTCATTAGCATATATATATATGCTAATGTATATACATATACAGGTATGGGGACAGAGGTTTGGGGAGCGAAAGTGACATTTTCTCTTACTAGTGGAGGCCTAAGAGATGGGACTTTTACCCAAGCATTTGCCCGAGACATCAGTGATGGCAATAGTTACCCAAGCTCATATTCGCAGACATCACAGGTCCCCCCTCGCCTTCCCTACCACTCAGCACTGAAGCTGGGTGTCTCCTGCCCCCCCTCCCTGCATCTCTCTTCCAGTTCCTTTCAAAGGAACAAAAGATCTTACAGCTTCTTTACAAATCCTCCGCAGGCTTCAACCCTGCCTTTCTGTAGCTTCAAACAACATCCCCAAAGGTGCCTGGTTCCCTCTTCTTTTTCTTTTCTGTTCAATACGTCTGAGTCTGTTTAAACCTAACACATTGGAACTGTTACCAAATGCTTGTGCCCAGTAATTGACTCACGGAAGAGAGTTTTGAGCCTTGCTGCTTGGGGTGCTACCACGGGAGACCACTGCGGGTCACAGCGAAGATAAATAACCTCCAACTTGAGTTCAATTTAATTTCCTCAGTCCCAGAGAAACTTTCCCACCTGTCAGCCTCTTGCTTGTTGGCAACAAAGAGCCAGCTCCTTGTCTCTGACCCGGGTGGGCTGTAGTGTTTGGGAAGTGCTGAGCCATGGGGGCTGGGCTACTTTAGATTGGCCCTTTGCCCTGGGACATGGTTGTTGATTGGATTCTAGCAATCCAATTGGTTTTCTGTCTTAAAGTCCTTACCTTTCACTTTAGGGAATGAAGTGTCCAAACCATACAGGCGAGAGGAGATGAGAAGTTCAAAGGCTTGTAGGTGAATTTGTGCTTTGTCTTCTACCTCATGCTATCAGGGAATCAATTTCTCATGCGCTCCCCTCAACAGGAAAAAATGCTAAACAAAGCAACCTGTGATTAAACGTCCAATAGGAAATGTCAGCTCTTGAATGGACAGTAAATATAAGTGAAGAATATTCGATGTTTGTCAACCTTCACAGATTTACTGCAGCCAAGCGGGCTGATCCAAAGGAGGATGGTGAGCCTGGTAATGTATGCTGGATTTCCCGAGGGCAGAGTTAATTTTATGTAATTTTAGACTTGTAAATAAAGGAGGTTCATTAAGTGTACAGTGAACCTTGATTTCATATTTATACTCTAGTCTTTAGAGATTAATCTTGCTCAAATCATAAGGTAACAAAATATTCCCATTTTGGGAAAAATGGGTAATTGCAACACTCTAGTGGGCTGTGCTAGGGATCAGGTCAGTCACTGCCTGCATTAGTCAGGGGACTTCGCAACGCATCAGACAGCGGGCCTGAAACGGTTTAAGAAAAAAAAATCGGATTTATTGAAAGACTGTCAGAACAACACACTGAATTTAAAGGACGGGATGAGAAATCAGACCATGAGAAGCCAGAAACTAGGGCAAGGCCATGGAAACCAGGAATGCAAACAGCTCCTTAGATGTCACAGGGTTTGCCTGCCTCTGTCAGCTTCTCATTTCTGTCCTCACCCTCTTCCTCTTCTTGTGTGCTCTTTCTCTGTCTTCAGGGCTCCCTGCAGCTTCAGGACTGACATAGGCAATGCTTTTCCAGAGGGGAAAGGAAAAATAAAATCTCTGCTACAGTGTCCCTTACATTTTCCTGGAGGTTAAACCATCATTAATAGTACTATGACATTCAATAGCGGATAGCTACATGGTTCCTTGTCTAGGCGTTAAGCAGCGACTATTGCCCTGTTCTAAACTATATCTCCCATCTCTTACCTTACCCAAGAAGGCTTGAGAGCAATCTCCTTTGACTCCACGTCCTGTCCTCGGGGTATAGCAGAATTGTATTATAGAGGCCTGGTGTCAGAATGGCCTGTGCCAGATATTTTTGTCACTGTGGCAAATACTTGGGAGGAACAACTTAAATGGAGGAAAAATTTATTGTGGTCCATAGTTTTAGAGATTCGAGTCCCAATTTGGCCAGTTCCATCGTCCTGGTCTGTGATGAGGCAGGACATCCAGGTAGAAACAGAAGGCATGTGGCAGACTAAGATGCTCGCCTCAATAGTCAGGAAGCAGAGAGGACGACCCAAGAGTACTCTTCCTCCTCCATCTCCCACTTGGTTAACCCCGCATCCTCAGCCTTTTGGATGAAGCAGTCCACATTTATGGTGGGTCTTCCCCCTCATTTGCTGTTTCTAATGTCAGTCATCCCTGGAAACACCTTCACAGCCACACCCAGAAGGTACGTCTTAATCCAGTGTAGTTGGCCAGCAAAATGCTCATAGATTCATCAAACTGTACTTGGCTGCAGCTGCTTATTGCTCCTTGGCTGGTGGCTGGTACACCCCCCCCCCCCCCACACTGGGGTCAGTAAATGTCTGTTCATGGTTTTTGTTTCTTAGTAAGTCATCCTATACCCTGGTTAGGCTGAGAATTATCCAAGCCTTTACATTTTGATTCCTTTTTAATTATAAATTCCATGTTTAATTCATTTTTTTCTTCTGGTGTCTTTACTGCAGACTATCAAGAAAAGCCATGTAATACCCTCAAAAGTTTCCTTAGGTTTTCTTCCAGAAAATGGCCTAGATCATCGTTCTGAAACCCAAAAATCCCTAGAACACGTGTACAGTCAGCCATGTTGGTTGCCAGATTGCAGCAAGAATGGCCTTTGCTCCAGTTTCCAGGGAGGTATTCCTAATTTCCATTTAAGACCTTGTCAGAATTGCTTTTACTCTCCAAATTCCTGCCAGTGTTTTGATCGTGGCCACTTAAATAATCCTGGGGCGATTCAGGCTCTGCTCTCACTCCCTTCTTTTTCTGAGTCCTCCTCGGAATCAATCCAAACACTAAATACGGCAGCATCGGCCTTTTCTAGCCTAGCCTGTCCTGACAGACGCTCGCAGCTTCTGCCTAGCTCTAAAGTCCATCTTTGCGTTTCTAGGCATTGTTACAGCAACATTCTACCTCTCAGTGCCAATTTGTGTCTTGATTTAATTTTACTGTTATAAGAAAATACTTGAGACGTATTCACCAAGAAGTTGGATCAGGCTATTGACTTCTCAGAGTTCTGGAGTTAGGGTATGGATGACCGAGGAAGCTGATTGGGTGACTAACAAGGGCCCATCGCTGCTTCCATGAACGTACTTTGACTGCCACCTCTGAAAGGAATAAACACCACGTTCCTTTTCCATTGCTTTGCCTGCCTTGCATTGACCCAACTCCCGATCCTTTCCTGTCTAATAACTCTCGCTTCTCAGTTTTGTCCCAAAGATTAGTTCTTATTTTAAGAGGGCTTCCATTGATCTTGTGAGCAGGGTTTCTCACTGCAGAAAGGTTGCTTCCGACAGCCTAACCCTGACTTGAAATGGTCAGATGGAGACGCCGAGTTTATCTTGGAGTTCCCACGACGAAGTTGTAGATAATGAAATGTCTTAGGAGTGGATGCCCTGCCTCTCATCATTCTTTCATAGACCTGAGACTTATTTGCTCCCCTAAAATGAGACTTTTGGCCAGGCTGCCCACATGGTCAGAGTTCTGTCTGTGCATCCTCGATGGAAGAGCTATCAGGACTTTAACACATGGGGCGAGACATACCCTAGCGTCAAACCAAGAGGACGGATTAGGGAGGGCCTGGCAGGGAGGTCTGGAGATGGTAAGGCATCTAAGGCCAACAGAAGAAAAAGATAGTTTTGAGGGATGTAGACACCATGAGATAACTTGCGGGACCTAGGTGAGGGCTCAGAAAGGGCACTGGACTGGGAGTCAGTAGGCCTGAGTAGGCTTCTCAATTCTATCTTTAACTCAGTCTGAGAACATAGGCAGGATCCATACTTGAAGGCTTCCTGGCCATCTTAATCTAACTTCAAGTATGATTTGTGCTAGTTACTTTTTGTGGGTTAAGTTGACTTGTTGTAGGGTAGCTAGATATATGGTTGAACATTATTCTGAGTGTGTTTGTGAGGGCATTTCTTGGTATTAACATTTCAACTAGTAGACTGTAAAGCAGTTTGCCTGCCCTAGTGAGTGGCCTTTATCCACTTCAATGAAAGGCTGATTGGAGCAAAAAGCCAGAGAAAGGGAGGATTCACTCCTGTGAGTCTTGGAGCTCCATTTTTTTCATGGTTTTGAGCTTGGATTTGCTGCTATCTGGTTGGCTTTCCAGATTGCCAGCTGCAGATCTTAGTCTTCTTGGCTTTCATAATCATTTGAGCCAATTCCTTGTGATAAATCTCTTCCTAGTATATGTAGAATAATATACCATATAAGAATATTTTTAAATATATAACATAATGAACATCTTCTCATATGTATGCATATCCAGTGTTTATACATATGTTACTATGTATTATGTTGGTTCTATTTTACTGTGAAGCACTGATCATCACAGTACTTTGAGAACATTGGAAATTTTATAGGATTTTTTTGGTGTGTGTGTGTGTGCATGTGTGTGACAAATTTAAGGCTGATATACATTAAAGGAAGTACTTAAGATAGGTGTGATAGCACATTTCTTTAATCCTAGCACTTGGGACACAGAGACAGGCAGATCTCTGAATTTAAGGCTAGCCTGGTCTATAGAATGTGTTCCAGGACAGCCAGGACTACACAGAGAAACCCTATCTGGAACCCCCCTTCCACCATCACCAAAATAAAAGTACTTATTAAAAGCTTGCATGAAGGGAAGTTCAATGTGTGTTTACCGAATAAGAGAATGTTCAAAGCAGACCTTAGAGAGCATGAGTCCTTCTCGGTGAGGACTATGGCGTATTATCAAAAAGGTATGGTGCTGTGGGACCATGGTCTTTTATCCTGTCACTTGTATTATTTTTAATAAAATACTGATTGGCCAGTAGCCAAGTAGGAAGTAGAGGCATGGCAATGAGAATTCTGGGAAGATGAAGTTTCAGTCTGCAGTCGTGACCCAGTGACAGAGGAAGCAAGATGTGACTGTGTCGCCAAAAAGTATACCAAGCCTCATAGCTAACAGACAAGAATTATGGACTAATATAAGTTATAAGAGTTAATAAGAAGCCTGCTCTTATTAATCAATCAGTTAATAATTAATGTAGACCTCTGTGTGATTTCTTTGGGATTGAACAACAGCTGGGTGGGACAGAAACCTCGGTCAACAGTATGGAATCTGGACTCACACAGCTGAGGGTGCACGTTTAAAGTCCCCCATGATCTGAGGAGTCAGTTTATATACTACAGAGAGTTATTTCCTTCTTTCCAGAGCCCATCACATAGTAGGTGTGTAGCAGTCTGTGGAACAGTCTTCGAAGAACCAAGTAGGTCATTCATTGCTTTTCAGATGCTCCCAGTGATCTATCTCAGGCAATGGGTCTATATCAGGCATATGGGATTCTGAAAAGAACTGGGGTCTCCTCTGCTCCTGTATATTGAAATGCTTAGTATGGTGACATTTATTGTCATTAATTTAGCTTTGTGCATCAGAGAGGCAGTTTATTTCTTCCCTAGTGTGATTTACAACTAACTTCAGAGGTAGGATCAGGATAGGGAGGTAGGGAGGAGGGAGACACACACACAGAGGGAGAAAGACAGACAGAGAGAGAGAGAGAGAGAGAGAGAGAGAGAGATTAGAAGGAGAATGGGGAGGGGAGGAGAAGAAAGAGGAGGAAGAAGGACCCTCATGGGCAAAGACCTTCCTAAAATGTAAGATCTAAGGGTCTGAATGTTTATGGTTCCTCCATTCCTAGGATGGAACTCTAACCCAAGGCTATGGCATGAGGAGGTGGAAGCTTTTCGAAGGGATTAGGTGTCAAAGGAGGAGCCCTTTACCTAGGATTAGCGCCCCTAGAAAAAAAGCCTGGGAGCTGTTGTTTCCTTCCTGTCATCTGAGATTGCGTCATGTGAGATTATAGACGATGACACTCCCAGTAGTTGAATTTCTTGAGACTTTACCTTGACTTTCTCAGTCTCTGGAATTATGAAGAATGTGTTGTTCACAGGCCAGTCAGCCCTTGGTATTTTGTCATAGTAGCCTAAGTGGTGTAAAATACAGGGAAAGGTCTGAGCACTTCTTGAGGTATCTAGGAACCAGCTTCAGGTGTGTCTGTGCCAGCATTCCACAAAACTTATGCCCTCCAAAAGTTGCTTTCAGTGGTCCCACCTACTGCTTAGGTGGCTCTACAAAACCCTCCCACCTTCCCAGGTAACACTTCCTCTGCCTTCTCAGCCAGTGGGCAGAGTTTAGGTTCTCACAGACACTGGACCCTCCATGATCCTGGCTGGACTCCCACTTAGCCTTTCCCACACTGTATTTTATGACATGAGTGGCCTACCACCAGTCATGCAACCACCTGTACCCAGAATGCCTTTCCTCACCTTGCCCCTTTGGTGGAGTCCTTCTTACCTGGCCCAGCAGAGCTCAATGTATTGCTACTGGGGTGTTCCCGACAAAATAAGACAGCAACGCCCGTGGGTTGGTAAAGGGCACGGAGTTGGTTTCAGGGAACAGCATCTGCTTTATTGTACCTGACCAATCACTTTAGTGAAAACCTATCAACTGTGATTGGTTAGCACATTATCTTAGGTTGGACAGTGAGCGCTCACATCACCAGGGTAAGGTCTCTATGCAGAAGAAGCACATTATAAAGGAGACTGGAGAGTGCAGACTCACCCGCAGGCCAGCCCCCAGCCACTCACGCTATTACAGAATTCACTGTTCCTGGGGCATGGTGTATCATGCGTCTTATTTAGAAGTGCAGTGTGCCAGGTAGGCTGGCTGCCATGCCATGCCCGCATTTTTGCGTACATCAGTGCACCAGGCATAGGCTATGGTTCAGTTGTCTGGGCTTTCTCAAGCTCTCTTGCCCAGCGATTGCCCTGACTACGCAGTATTATGACTATCCTTGCTTGTTCAACTCTGTTAGGATGTGGCTTCTTTAAAAGCAGTCATTGTATCAATCCCATTCTGCTTCTCCAGGGTAAACACAGTGTCTGCTCCATGACAGACACCTAGTATAGGATTATAGAAAATAGTCCAACGGCCCCAGACTTCCCATTCTTTTTGCTTATGTGTTTGTATTTCTTTCCCCCAGGGCTTAACCATCCAGTAGACAGATGTGGCTGATTTCAGATTACTTTTTAAATCATTATTGCTTTTCTTACTGCCCCACAGCCACTAAAGCCAGCCTGGGCACACTATTGTGTGAGAAGTAGCTTTTAGATGTAGGAGTGGATCACATTCATTCCTCTGGCCCCAGAGCTCGCCTCGGCCGCTTGTATCTTACATGGGTATGTTGTCAGAGAATATTTTTATCATCCTGTCATACTTAGAAAGCCAGGTCCTTGATCCCAGCCATTTCGAAGTCAAAAGTGATGTAGTCTCCTGATCCCTGTGCTCAGAGTAAATCCCTGGCAGAGCCTCCCGCTTTGGGAGACGTGACATGCGCTCCTGCGGCATCGCTCACACACCTGCTCAGTGACAAAAGGAGACTTAACACCTGTCCGGGTCTCCTCAGTGGTTCTGCAGCTGGCTTAATAGGATGTAGAATGTAGCGTGAGAATGGTTAGGGCCCAGCAGGGTTCCAGGGTGAGCACCTCCGCAACAGCCTCTGCCCACACTTGGTTCCTAGTCACAGGGGTAATCGCCCCTGCTGGTCAGTCTTCCTTGCTTATAACACACCTTCCCATGGTTTGCTGTGGGCTCTGCTATGTAGAAGAGTTCTAGCGGGGGTACAGGGTGGGCAGCTGTGCATCTGTGAATGTTAGACTCCAAGATGCGGTTGTCACTGCAGTCTTGCTTGTCTGAAGATCTGTTGTGAGATGGTATCTAGGATTCTCTAAGTCTTCAGAGATGCTCGCCGAGAAAAACAACCCAAAGTATGAAACGAAACATATTGGATTTGCCAACTGTTTGGTGATGTCTATTCTTTCAAGTAGTGTACAGCCTGGATAGGATGTCTGGGGGACTGGCAAAATCACTAAGCCAGGATAGACTTTACCAGTATTTTAGTGCTAGGATGGAGGCCTGGTAATGCAGAGTAGTGAAGGTGTGTTATGTGCTCAGTTAAAAGGCGTAGACCCAGTAGCAGAGAGAGAGCTGGATGGAGAGAGAAAGGGAGAGAGGGAAAGAGGGGGGGGGAAGAGAGAGACAGAGACAGAGAGAGAAGGAGAGAGAGAGAGAAGGAGAGAGAGACAGAGAGAGAGAAAGAGAGAAAGAGAGAGAGAGAGGGAGAGAGGGAGAGAGGGAGAGAGAGAGAGAGAGAGAGAGATTCACATGGGTTACATTTGGTGTTCTTGGTGAGCATATTTCCAGGCACCAGAAAGATGGTGGTGTTGCTGTATCTTGGTACCCATGAGCCTCAGAAGACAACTCACAGTAATTGGTTCTCTTTACCCATCATGTGTGTCATGGGAATTGCACTTCTGTTGTCAGGATTGGCAGCAAGGACCTTTACCAGCTGAGACAGCGCACTGACCCTTTAAGGAATACTTCTTTAAAAGCTATTTTATTTTATGTATTTGTGCCTGAATGTATATATGTATATCACAGGTGTACAAAAGCCCCAGGAAGTCCTAAGAGGACCTTGGGTGCACTGGGACTGGAATGACATGCAACTGTGAGCTGGCATGTGGTTTCTGGGAACTGAACCCAGGTCCTGTGCAAGAGCAATAAGCCTTGTTAACTACTGAGCGTCTTCTCTAACCCCCAAAGTATACTTCTAATAGTTATCTTTTTTTTTACTGTCCGCGATTTGTCTTTATATGATGATTTTTGGACCTCAGGCGCTCTGAGTCAGATGTAACTCTGCTAAAATAATAATGAAGACGGTGAGACATAAACAGTGTTTATAGCCACCAAGCCCTGGTTACTTCCTTTGCTACCCACCACGGCAGTGTATTCCATGATCTGTCTTCCTTTGATTTGTGCAATGACTTTACATATTTGATAATTAGGATGCTTTTGGTGGCATCTTATCAAGTGAGGCATAATTTTATAGTATCTATTTTGATGACTTTTTTTCACCTTTGCACACTGGTGTGACTTCCATTCTCATCAAGTTAAAGACGTGTTCATCAGTGCCCCATCCTTTTGGCATCATCCACTGCCCAGGTTGCTCTTATCTTAGGATCTAGGCGTTTGTAGACCTGAAATGATACAATACTGTTTTAGCATCTGGATTCTTCTTTGCTTCAACAGAATATTTTTGACATTCAACTGCTTCGTTGTTTATTTGTTTACTTTTGCAGTGCCAGGATTCAAACTCAGGGTCCTGTGCACACCAGGCAAATGCTTCACTGCCGAGCTATAACCTTAGGCCGAGGGTTCATTTGCCTATTGTGAAACATTCTACTGTAGAAACACACTGCGGTGTGTGTGTGTGTGTGTGTGTGTGTGTGTGTGTGCATGTGTCAATGCCAGTCTTTTAATCCTAGAGAAGAAGTCTGGACAGGAGCAGGTGGATTTCTGCAGACTGACTAGAAGCAAGCTCACTAGAGGAGACAACACGTGTGCCCGCATCACCAGTCAACCACACTGCCCTTTTCTGCTGGCTCCCTGTGATGGACTAAGCCTTGAAAATGCTGCCACTTTCCAGGACAGAAGGCTGGGTTATTGCTAAAGCCAGGCCTCTATTCCTTTCCTTCCTCTTGATTCGAGTTTAACAGAAGAGGTGTTACTTTGATGCTCGAATTGTGCCTTTGATCAAAAGCTTGCCGGCTCCCTCGTGTCTCTTAGAACAAGACAGTAGCTGTATTGTGCTGGCTCATGTTGTAACATTTTGGACAGCAGAAATGACATTTACATGAAACAGCCATCCTTGGAATGCACGAGATAAGACAATTTCTACAGCTCATCGAAGAAAAGTCCCTAGCGTTGACTTTAAATCAAACAGAAGTAATAGCATGTCATCCTGGCTTCCCCTTCGCTACCTGGTGTTAATTAAAATCCTGATAAGAGAACTCAGTCAACATCCATAGGAGGAAGACCAAAGCATGGTGTAAAAATGTTCAGATGAGAGTATAGTTAATCAGAATTAAAACAAAAGGCCCCCCTGCACACTTTTCATTCGCCTTTGGTTTCTGCTGGGTGAGAAGATTAATATGTGAAGGTAATTCCCATCCCCACCCCCACCTCCTGCTGTACTTTCCAAACTGAACTGTTGGAAATAATTGAACAATTACTTTGTGCAACGTTATCAAAGTTTGCTAAATTGTTCCCATCAGCTCTGTCCAATTACTAAATTCAGCTGATTTGCATATTGCAGAACAGAGTGATGAAAAGGCTTCCTGAAGTCGAGTCTAGTTATTTTTGAGCTGGGAAGAGTTGTGGAGTTCATTTGGTTCAAACCCATTCGCCTTGGAGATTAGGAAGCTGAAAAGCAGAAGGATGAAGTGACCCGCCCAAGGTTCCTGTGAAGTACAGACAAGTTGGGGCTGTGTCCTCTGTTTCCCAGACCCTCCACCCTCTCCAGGGCTCCACATGGGCCAACCCATGCCATCCTCCATTAGGCCAGAGTGCACATCCAGACTCTTGAGTGTTTCAATGAGTTCTAATTTAGATATGACATTGAGCATACACTCAAAATGCAAATCCATTCTGACAGGACCGGAAATGATAAAGGCAGATGATTCCATTTCAATTTAGTAGCTCAAGGGGCTTGAATTTGTTTGAAGCAGAGGCTGAATGGCTCTAAATGAAGCATTGTTCTTTCTTTGGGTGAATAAAGCTAACTTAAAACATTCCTTATTAAATCCCTGTTTTTGAATCTTCTTCTTGCATCTTTTTTAAGACCTTACTTTTATTTTTAAATACTTTAAGTGGGAATTTACCAACATGTGGCCGAGTGAGAGAATCATGTCACACACCTCCACATAATATCCCTGTATCGTTCAATAGCATATGGCTTGCTCTGACTTTATTCTTCATTTATATGTACGTTCCCACTCACCAGATTATTTTAAAGCAAATCATAGGCATTGTAACAATTTATCCATAGGTTTTTAATATGGACCTTGATTTTTCCTTTATGTTACTGTATCTTTATAATATTCAAAATACTTTATTTTTTATTTGCTAAATTTATTCTTTGACAGTTTTATTCATGAATAAACTTTCTGTTTGCTTGTGCTCCCCACCCTCTCATATCTCTTTCAAACCTTGTCACCTCCCCTTCTCTGCAACTCTTTTCCCCACATTCATAATTTCTTGTTTTGTTTTGTACAGGTCACAGTGTGTACCATATATAAAGATTTTTTTTTTTTTAAAGACAGGTTCTCTTGGTTGACCTGAACCTTGCTATGTAAACCAGGCTGGCCTTAAACCCACAAGAGATCTACCTATCTCTTGCTCCTCCTAAATGCTGAGATTAAAGGAGTACAACACCACACCCAATTCTTAAACTTTTAAATAATAAAATATCATGCAACCATTTCGATATTTCTGACACAGTCTTTATAATGCCATCAACAGTATGTGATGTGGACTTCTATTGGGTAACACATGCAACATCTAAAGAGATGTATATCAGATTGTAGTTTGGGCTTGTTCTCTTTTGCTTATCTCTTTTCATGTATTTTTCAGCACAAATGAAATGTTCCTGTAACACACACATACACACACACATAAAAAAAAAAGAACCTGGGGTTTAGCTGTGTGACGGTGTGAAAATGAATGTTTCATCTTCTACTTCGATTGTAGGAATAGGAATATGTACCAAGGAAGAAGAAGAAATGGATTTTGGTGTGTGGTGGGAAGAGTCTACTTGATCAAATTCAATGATAGCAGGGATGGGCACTATTAAACTTTTGTGCTCCAGCAAATGCTTAAACACTCATGGTGGACCAGGGACTATGCCTTCTGAGATTAGTAATCTGACTAGGAAGCAAGTGTGGTGTGTGCACTAGCAGCATCGACATCTACTGGAAGCCTGCTGAAATGGAGACACTTGGATCCTACCCCACACCTGCTGAAGCTGAGTCTGTTTGTGTAGAGCCCCACAATATTCCAATGCACCTCAACTATGAGCAGCTCTTTGGTGGATGGGAGCACCCTTGGTTGCTTCTTTTTCCTGTGTTTTTCTGGGAGGTTTTCTGAGGAAGGGACAGTGGCAATGCCTGGGGTATGAACTGCAAATGCAGTGTGGCTGGGTCTTGACCATTCTCATTTCTGACCAAGTGCACAGATGACTGTCCCTCTTGTCCACAGCCTTTAAGGACTCACTAATACTAATAAAGTATCCGTAGAAACTTTGACCTCTCATTCAAGGCCCTAGAAAGACTGGGCTTCTGACACACTGTGTGTATGTGTTTTGTTTTTGTTTTTCGAGAAAGAATTTAAATGTGTAACAGCCTTGGTTGCCCTAAAACTAGCTCTGAAGACCAGGCTGGTCTTGAACTCGTGGAGATCTGTTTGCCTCTGCCTCTCAAGTGTTGGGATTAAAAGTTTGTATCACCACTGTCCTGCTAAGACACTGGTATTTTTATTCTTGGTCTGTATCTGCCTTCATAACATTGTATCTTGGATTCCACAATGCATATACTGAAAAGAATAATTTGTTCTCCCCTATCCATTAATGCCCCAATGAGGGACCATCTCCCATAGGAAGTCCTCTGCGGACACCGCTTCTTCTTCATCTTGTGTTGGCAGAAGCAATGCCATGTTCTCATTCATGTGCACTGTGAAGAAACAATCCCCCAGTGCCTCGGTTTCCTCACTCATAGAATGGGGATAGCGATTCCGTCTTCTAAGGATTGACCTGAGGGTAAAAATCATAAGCGAGTGTAAAATTAAGACAAAGTGATTCCAGGAGCCATTTGTTCTATACTTTTTAATATTGGGAAAACATTAGGCTTCCTGACAGTTCTGAGAGGCAAGCAATATTGTTCTCCTTATTTTGCAAATGAAGAAATGGAGATAGAGAAGTTGAGTGGCTAGACCGAAGTCACCACAACAGGAGCCCACAGTGAGCTATACTGTTGTGTGCACGTGTGTGTATATGTGTGTGTGTATGTGTATATGTATATGTATGTGTGTGTATGTGTATATGTATGTGTGTGTATGTGTGTATGTGTATATGTATGTGTGTGTATGTGTACATGTATGTGTGTGTATGTGTATATGTATGTGTGTGTATGTGTGTATGTGTATATGTATGTGTGTGTATGTGTGTATGTATGTGTATATGCATGTGTGTGTATGTGTATATGTATGTGTGTGTATGTGTATATGTATGTGTGTGTATGTGTGTATGTGTATATTATGTGTGTGTGTGTGTGTGTGATAAGAAGAGTTAATATGAGATCCAATATCTCTGCAAATCAAAAAGATGTGCATTTATTTAAGGTGTGTCTGCTATGGATCCCAAGAATGAAGGTCGGAGGACAAGTTGCCAGAGTCTTGTTTTCTTCTCTTCACAGTGTGGTTTCTGGGGGGTTAAACTTGGGTCCTCAAGGTTGGCAGCAAATACATTTACCTGCTGAGCCATTTTGATAGCCCTCTTTTGGCAGTTTTAAGTGCACAAAAGAGTACTATTAACTCCAGGCATGAGTCTGCACAGACGTTCTCTTGAACTTTCTCATGCTGCTTAACCGAATCTTTATTCCCACTGAGTAACAGCCCCTTACCTCCCCTGCTTTCAGCCCCTCAGACCATTGTGCTCCATTTCTAGGTGTTTGCCTATTTTAGGCTCGCTGTATTAATGGCAGTGTTGTAGCTTTATCCTTCTATTCCAGGCTTACTTCACCGAGTGCAGCGTCCTTCAGGTGGTCCATGTGGTCACAACTGATAGGCTTTTCTTCCAAAATCTGCAAATATTCCATGGTCTATACATAAAAATTGGAAATTGAAGTCCTAATATACTATTTATGGGATTATAAGATGGTACAGCTGGTATGGAAAACTATGAAATATGCTTAAAATATTAAAATGAGGACTACTATTGAGCTAGCCATTTGACTTTTGGATATTTACTCAAAATAATTGAAATCAGAGAGTGACTAAGGGTTATTTTATTTCTTCTTCTTCTTCTTTTTTTTTTTTTGAGATAAGCTTTCATGAATACTGGGCTAGTCTAGAACCCACTATACAGTTCAGGCTGGCCTTGAACTCCCAATCCTCTTCTATCTCACAAGCGCTAGCATTCCATGTCTGTGCTACTCTGACTACCTGAACTCAGAATCTTGAAGCAATATTTGCATTCTCATGTCCATTGGATTAGTAACAGCCCGAGGGAGGAAACTACCTAAGCATCTATTGTGGATGAGGTGCACATACTAAGATGTGCATATTTGCGGTTTCAGATCATGGGGCAGCACAGGCAGTCACTTTATCTCCTAATCCCCATCACAGGACTGCAGAGTCAGTGACTGCTGGTAATTCGTCCCCTCTCATACCCATACGATCCCACCATATTCTGACCATCCTCGCCAGCCGGCTTAGGTAATTCATAGCAAAGCTCCTTCAGGGTTTTCTTCGGAGGTTCTGGCTACCCAAGGAGCAGAGAGATGACAAAGGCACCTCACCATCTAGCCACAGTATAAACCATTCATCCTGGCTGCCTTCGCTGTGCAGATCATGGAAGAGTTTAGAGACAGGGGTTCCTTGATTTACACGCGGTGTGAAGATTGTCTCAGGGCGTTTTCTTCTTCCTGAGACTCAGTTGCCTCACCCCAAACTGAGAGCTGAAGCAGCAACCACCAGGCACTGTTCTGAGAGGGAATTGGGAGCATGGAGAGAAAGGCCTTTCAGAGACTCTTGATATTCAAAAGCATAAGCCACTAAAAGCAATGGCATTGAGTGCCTGGACCACATGTCGTTATTGAATATAACATTTCATGTTCTTTCTTTCACTAGAAATTAGACTAAGTACAGTTCAAATGGCTAGTCTCTGTAATTACTTTAAATAGCTACATACTGTATTCTTGGGTTGAGGAACCTCAATTACCTGGACCATTTACACTAGAAAATGATACACCGAATATCCTTAAGCATGTCCTTATTCCTTTTGACTTATAACCGAGGACAAATTTATTATTGGCAGGGGGGATATTATGTGCACTAATCTGTTTCTTTCAATGTATTTTCATATCATTTTCTTATAACACTGTATGAGCTTTTACCACAACTTAACTAGCATTGGGTTTTAACCGTGTAGTTTAAAATATTTTTTAAATGCCCCACCCTTGAGTTTCGAACCAAAAGATCTCAGACATTACCCAAGCCAGTGAGTGCCCCAGATGTGCAGTTATTATACCATGACACTTATTGCATCACATAGCCAGTCATTTATGCATAAACACAAATGAGTTCTTCAAGTCTCCCATCAAGAGGTGAGCCACACCAAGATGGAGTCTGTAGCAATCTTTCACAACCGGAGTGGAACAAGTTGATGATAATTGTCTGTTGGAATAATCTCGTGTTATTTTGCTTGGCACTAATAATCACCTTATAGTGTTTTCGAAATAAAACCTCAATTCAGGCTTGCTCCGGAATGGTGGGTGTTGGCTTAGAACCAAGCCTCTGTTTGACGCGGATACTTTCCAGGAACTGTTCTCTGAGGTCTGTGGAAGCACCGCAGGATGCCTGGGAGGAGGTTCACAAAGCCTCCCAGCCTGGTGTTTTGCAGAGGAAATCTGCTCCATAACCCAGAAAAGTGATTACAGATAAGATATTCCCCCATCACAGCACACGGATGTGGACTGCCAGGTGTGGACAGCATACAAACCACGGGGATTGAGTCGAACGTAATCCCTGGACTGTGTAAACAACGTTGGAAATCGAGCCTGGTTATTGCTGTAGTGGGAGACGCTGCTTTCAAAGGAGAGCTGATAGAGATTTTTTTTTTTTTTTTTAAATTGGGGAGCAGATTGATATAAGGACAGGTTGGCTGGGAGGCTGCATGGGAAGAGTCACCTTTTGCAGTCTCAGAGAAGGTTATTAGGAGTCTCCTACTCTGCAGAAGGCTGAGGCAAGCAGGAGGTGCCAGGTGGCTCAGGGGACAGTTAAGGGAGACTTCGAAATCACGGAGAAGAGATGCCTGATTGGGCTCAGAGAAAGAGGTCTAGAGGGAGAGGAGAATCAAGAGCTGGGAGGAGAGAAGGTGGGACGGGAAGGGAGGAGGACATCTCTTTTGGGCTCAGGAATGGGCTGCATCATCTCTGAGGTCCCACTGAGGCAGGTGTTGTGAATAGAGGCAGTCTGAGGGGCTGAGACAGTAGTGCCTCCACCTGTCAATCACCTAGCTCTGCTTCCAGTTTCCAGACATGCAACCTTGCCCCCTTCACCTCTGCAGCAGCTCCAAGCCCTAGGCTCCAATTTCAGCTGGGTACTTTTCAGAATCTCTTAGGTACAGAGTCCCCCGTCCCCATGTCTCTTTCTAGCACCCCACCTTTCCAGCTGCTGCCACTGTGTGCAAGTGATCTTTCAAAGAGTCCCCTGTGGCCTCGTTGTTCCCGCCAGAAAACCCTTTCATGGTGCCCGCCCCAACTTCCAGTGGACGCTCCTTGTGGCATTCAAGGCCTTTCACAAGCAGTTCCTCGAGGGCCTTCTGTGTTCAGGTTCCCAACGGCATCGTCCCGCCCTGCACCCTCCTTCTTTCCTTTTCCCAGACACGCGTGCTTCTGCACGAACAAGCCTCGGTGTCAAAACTTCCTTTCCCACTTAACCTATTTAGAAAACCCTGCCTCTTTCTCAGCATCCAGTGCCTCTGAAGACCCCTTCTTGTTCTCATTTTAATACGAGCCGAAGTGGCTGTGTTAAAGAAATGAAGATCTAAGCACACTCTGGGGCACAAAGTGCAGACGGCTTTGTTGAGAGCCAGGAACAGAAACGAAACCGACAGAGGAGACCTCTGGTGTGCTGCAGAACGCAGACCAGACTGTCTCTAGACAGTTCAAGGAATCTAAGAAGTAGGGTGTAGTGGTAGGAGTGGGACAGTGACTTGCCTGGGGGTCACCCAGCCTGCAAGAAAGGGTCCGCAGCGGGAACTTGCCCCTTAAGGACTCCAAAGTCCGTAGATGTTAGGCAGTGTCTGTAACAGTTCTGAAATTGCGGCACCGAAACTCCTCATGTGGTCGGGACGGTGCCTTTTGTTTGAAGAGTGGAGGTAAGGCTATGTGAAGACTTAGGGAGTTCTTGACCCTTCTTCAGGATCTCAAGTGGCCATTGGAGACAGACATGTTTTAGCAAAAGCAGGATCTTCTCTAGGGGAGTAGTTGCCACATCGACCACTTAAGGTTCTTCCTTCCTTTGGGGAATACCTCTCTGTCTCCCTCCTCTGGCTGGGTGACTCATCTCTTCTCCAGATAGCAGCCTAGACACTGTTTCCTTGGGTCAGGCTCGGCTGAGTCTCTGCCTGTCGCCACGGTGCTTGCTCCGGCAGGCGACATGTAAAGCAGACTAGAGAGCTGTTGGATTTTTGTCTGTGGGGATCACTGTGAGGCCCACAGGCAGAGAGGCCATTGCAGCTGCTGATCTTTATCTCTCAGTGGTGTCTTCAGCCGTCACCAGGCCTGGCTTGTGACAGTCAGTAATCCTGGTGCCCTTGAGAAAAGACTTGTGGTAAAAACTCAATGTTCACTGGCCGAATAAAAGAATCTCACAGAGGCTGTGTGCTCCATCCACGTTGCTAGGGAAAGTGGGGGGGTGGGGGGAACTTGTGGAAAATCTACCCTGAGGCTTCCCAGTCATGAAAGCTTTGAACTTCTAATTCTCCTACCTCAACTACGCAAGTGCCAGGATTATAAATGCATGCTTCTACCCCTGGCTAGCTTCTGTTTTCAATAAAGATGCTAGTCTATCTGAGCGTTTGGTATTCTTTACTCATTTCAAAAAGAATGGCCACCTTCTGTGGGCCCTTGAGCAGACACGTGGCTCTGGTGACATACATACATGGCATTCTCTGAGCAACATAGTTTGATGCCCTCTAGAAATCATCCCTTCGAACCTGCTGGGTGATTGTGCCACAGCTATTGTGAGGGTCTCAAAGCCGTCTTTCGGGCATCGCTCATTAATGTCCATTAAATTGGATGGGGCATATTCCATGCCTTTGCAGAGACGGTGAGTGTGGAATCACAGAAGCAGGAGGCTTTGGCATCAGAATGAGACTTGTCTAATCCGCACACCTGGTTCCTGAGAGAGGGACACCCTAGATCATGGCAGGAATGCTCATCAAGGGAGGCAGCGATCACAAGTGCCAGATATTTGGCTCCCATGTTTGTCAGTGATTCATGAAGTGATTATCAGCATTCGAAACCACTTCATGAATCAACCGCGAGCTGGAAAAAGATTTAACTACACCATTCTCATTTCCATAGAAATAAGAGCCGACCCACTGGCAGGTAAAAGAGTTGTTGTGGCTTAGACTTTACGCCCTTGCCTCCTGCCACCTCCTTCTTTCTCACATGCTCATTTCTGGCCTCATTATCTTTCATCTTCTTTGCCCCACTCTCCTTTGTTCCCCGCTAAGGGTTGCTGTACTAAGGGCGGAGTCACAGTCCGTTCCTGTTAAATGTGGAGGTGGTCATCTTTTGGGTCTGTTGTAGTCCAAATTGCATCAAACTCCTTTACATTTGCCCTTTCAAATCCCGATCCTCACTACCTCAAAATGGAATTGCATTTGGAGATAGGACCTTTAAGAAGAAATAAAGGCAAAGCAAGTTTAGACATAAAGGTTCTAATGTAATATGACTGGATTAGCGGTCTTGTAAGTGATTAGATCCGACGGGAGGGAGAGTGTATGGCAAGACAACCATCTCTAGTCAAGAACGGAGCCATTTAAACCCATTGTCCTCATCTTTCTGGCCTCTAGGACTGTAAAAATGACTTTCCATTGTTAAGAGGCACCCAGTCTTTGGTGGTGGCTATGGCAGTTCTCACCAACTAATTCGAGCTATTTGAATGTCTCTCAGGAGTCATCCGTGCCTCCAAACCATGCTGTCAGGGTTACTCTGCAAGGCCACCTCTATAGAGGTCACACAGTTCCTCTTGTCAGTCAGAAGCCTCTCACCTACTTTCCAAGTCATTGCTGGAACTGGCTCCTCCTGGATTATGACTCTTGTCAGAGACAAGCCCACATGAAGAGTTTCTTTACTCATGGGCCAGTTTCTCAATGGTCTGTTTGGTTCTCTCTGAAAGCAGACAAATTCCGAGTGTGTGCAGGATTTGTTTAGGGTTCTGTCCCACACAGTCCTATGAGGGAGAGACAGGCCCAAGCCCCTCCCTCCTCAGACTGCCCCTTGTCCTGTTCCAGCATGTTCTACACCGAGGTAATCCCAATCCCAAGCTCTTTCCTCCCCTGTGCCAGGCTCTTTTTCCAGCTCCTCTCTCAAAGATTGTTGCTCCATTTAGACCCAGCACGTGCTTCCGATGGAGCCCTTTCGTGTGGCCCCTTGCATACTCTCAGCACCTCCCTGGTGAAATAAAGGCTCTTGCAAAAAGCAGAATAGAAGGATTCCTCGACCAAACTTCATTTTTGCTGAAAAGGCTTTCTCTCACAGATCTCTGAGTCCGTTGCTTTAGAGAAGCCCAGGTTAATCAGGTAGCCCGGCAGCAGGTGGAATGTATTTCTGGAACATCAGCTTTGGTTTCTCACCTAGTTGGATTTGAAAGTGGCATCCTTCTGGGCTGTTCTGCCCCTTCTGGACTCTGTTCTGCGGGCCCCTTTGGGAGAGATTGTGATATAATCTTTTGAAGGTTGTGCTTTCTGGAAGGTTCAATGAGTTTTGAGGTTCAGACTTGAGGGCTAGAAAAACAGCCCCTTACACCTTTATGAACGGTATTAATTAAGTTCATTTACTTTCCTCACCTGCAAAGAAGACAGGTCAGAAAGAAAAACCAAACTGCTGTGGAGGAGAAGCACTCACAGGCCTTGTTTGCTGGCCACTGGAGAGTAGGGAAGGCAGGCTGGAGGTCGGCGGTTTTCAGAGGTTGGTTCACAAACCAGAAAATAAATAAACCAGACAAATCTGGGTACAAGGGGGTTAAACAGAATTTATAGAGTTCTTATTCGACTTGATTTGGGTTTCTTCCAAGTGGGAGCTGGAGACAAGAATCTCTGCTCAGCTGGTTTACTTGGAGGATGATCATAGAAACCACAGTGAGGAAACAGAGAATTCAGAGAAGGGAAGAAACCAAATTGAGGAGCCTCAGGGAGGCTCTTGCTAGCTCAATGCACTGGGCATGGCTATGCACTGGGCGTAGCTCTCAGGCTTTTGTAGGAGCTTATGAAGAACAATGTAGAGTTACCAAGACTGCTCTGTGTGTGAAGTGCTTGCTGAGCAAGCACAAAGACCTGATTTGTGATCCTCAGAACCCACGAGAAAGCTGGGCATGGCTGGGTGCTCCTGGAACCTCTGCCCTGGAGTTGTGGGTAGAGTCAGGCAGCTCCCGGGCATCACTGGGGGACAATCTAGGCAAAACAATGATCTTCAGGTTCAGTGAGACTTCCTATCTCAAAACGATAAGGTGGAGAAGCAACCGAAGAAAGATATTTTGAAACTAACTTCTGGCCTCCACATGTGTCCCGCAGGAGATAACACCCCCTCAGCCTCCCACAAGAACAACATAGAACACATATTGCTATTTCTCCCCAGGAAACAGAGAGGCTGAACATTTACTCCCCGACTCCTGTCCTTGGGGGCACTGCCTCTTTGATTCTAAGGTGGCCCCGTAACTTCCCACAAAGCCCACCCGTAGGAGGACGCACAAGGTGTCCTTGGGGAGAATGTTTCCACTCAGCTAAAGTCAGAGGACAGAGGAGCGCAGATCCCAGTGCTTTGAAAGCTCCTGTTGTAGATCTTGAGTTTGGAGAATGATTTTCTTCCCTCTGCCATGCATGTCACACCCACCCAAGCAGCCGAGAGTTGGAGATAGAGTGGCAGGGTTTCATACTCTTGTCTTCTGGGAAGCTCACACTCAGAAGTATAACGAATAAAATCACAAAGCCCCCTCTCCTGTCGGGTGGGCACCAAACTAGCTGAGGTCAGGCCCCAGGGACCTTTTGCCATCTCCACACCCAAGTAGAAAACAGTCCTAGAGACAGTCCTTCTCGAAGGGCTCTGTTGTCCCATCTTGTGCGGGATGAATAGCATACCAAGTGACAAGAGGGGGGAGGGTGTCTGTCCACTCCTGTGCTACTATGTGCTCACTGGCAGTCTCTTCTCTAGCAGCCAAACAGACAACACACCGTGGCTTACCAAAGACAGGGTAACTAAGAAACAGGACTTCCTGTAGGTCAGGTTACACTCACACATGTCCCATGGGTTCTCAGGACCAAGGATTGGGGGAAGCCAGGAGAGTCACCCTTACTTGTCTGGACAGGCCTCTTGAGATGTCTACGGAGCTGGGAAAGGCATAGAGAGGGCGGAGATCCAGAGCAAGGGACCCACCCAGTTTTGGTCTGAGGGAGATGCAGGCCGAGCTAGTGAGGATGCTGCTGCCTATGCGCTCCAGGCCCTGGAGCCCTGCCTGATTTCTCTCTTGCTCTCCCTCCCTTGCTTCTGTCTTTCCTAGTCTATCTTGTAGTGCCAACTATCAAGCCGTGAACATGCTAGGTAAGCACTCTACCACTGAGCTAGGTGCCCATCCCTTGTTTTTTTTTTTTTTTTTTGAGGTAAAGTCCAGGTTGACCTCAAACTCATGATCCTCCTGCCTCTGCTGTCTGAGTGTTAGGATTAACAATGTGCATCCCCATAGGCTGGGCTTCCTCTCTCACGTCTCAGGGTTGCATCTTCCAGATCCTGGCAGCGCCCTTCTCTGGACCTGGCACTGTCTGAAACTTCCCACTCTGTCTTGATTCTCCTTGACTCTCAGCTAAGACAGGTGATGGATGCTGGCGAGAACCATTCTACGGGAAATCAAACATGCCTTGGCTCCATCGTCCAAAGCAGCTTGAGGACTCTGAGCAGTCTCTGGCCTCCAGTTTCTCCTTATTTCCGTAACTCTGCTCAAAATTAGCCACTAGAGAGAAGCTCTCCCTGCCCCTAACTGAAGTTGGACCCCAGTGCATCAGTCTGTAGCCTTCATCTTGCTTCATCATTCCCCAGAGCCGCTGTCATTATAACCATCAAATGCCCATGGTTACTTATGTTTATATGTTACACCAGTCCCATGAAAGGAGAGTATTTTGTTATTTTTTCATTGCTATACCACTCAGCTCACAAAACAGTTCTTGGTATTTTTGAAGTAGGTCTTCAAAAATATTTGCTGAGTAATTTATCAAGAATGAATTTCTTCTCCCAAGAATGGATGGATGATCCTACTCTAGGGCCAATGGCCCACCCTGTGAAGAAGAATAAGATCAATCCCCTTCTTGCTTTTGTTTGAAACAGAAGAGGCTGGTGCAGCACCCAGCCAAACATCCGTCTGATCGGCTGGACGTACCATGCCAGTGTGTCGAAGGTAATATTCTGTTGGATTTCACCCTGCATTTTGAAAGCAAAACAATTCACATTTGGAAAAAAAAAATCTCATTACCAGTGTCTTCCCTCCAAAATCCATTAATGGCCTGAGTGTTTCTGGCAACTGAGATCACCTCGGATTATAGTGTGAAATGCAGCTCTTGGGAGAACTATATGCTTTGAGACGCTTGTATCGTTCAATTGTCAAATATTCACACGGTTACGATTCTCAAAGAAAGAATACAATGTAGGGAAATGGGTAACATAATAAAAGCTCTGGGATGCATTGAGAGGAGGCAGCCAAAGGAGTCCTTGCTGACATACCTAATCCCAGGGATGGGAAATTAAAAACCATGCCAGAATACCAATGCCTCACAGCTGGGGATGCATTGCTTTTTTTTTTTTTTATTTTTTTGTGAATTTCCAGGTTTCATGTTGTATGGCTGCCTCTCTCTGCCTTCAAGTCTCCTTTACTACCTTGTCATCTAGTGTGCAGGAGCCTCCTGTTTTCCCCACCCTCCCCGTGCCAGGCCATTGGTGAATCCTAAGTCCATGCTACCATCCTCATCTTGGTAAACTGGGATGGCATCACAGACTGTTAGAACTGGTGTGACTCTGGAAGCCATCTGGGTAGGAGTTCCTCAGTTTCAATCCTGGCTGAATGAGTTCTGTAGGGAGATAGGAAGGGCACAGAAAAGTAAGGTTGGGGTTCTGTAGCACTATGGACCTGAGGAGCTGTGCCATATCCTTGGTTCAGGGGCTTCATTAGACCTCTGAAAGCTGCTTAAGTTTACTTAACCCAACCTTGTCCAAACCAGAAGACCATCCTACCTTCAGTCAGACCATACAAGTCACTGAGATGGGCTGGAAAACCACTGCACAAGTTGGAACCTCACCATTGCAAGAGACAGGACACAAAGAGCAGGGGAAGGTACTCAGGTATTTGGTCAGTTGAATGGTGAATGGTGGAGCCCACAGGAAATGGACACTAGAGTCATGCTACCCAGTCCTGGGTTCCTTTGCTGCCCTCTTTCAATTAACTTTACATCCATCCCACTCCACCCCACCCCACCACCCCACCACCCCACCACACCACACCCGATGTTTTCCCATCCTTTTGCGTGTGTAAACTCGTGCTCCATTTGGGTGTTGGGCATATCCTGGTGAATAGTAGGCACACAGTGATTTTTTTTTAACTTATTTGCATTACTAGAGATTGAACCTGGGGCATCATGCATTCAAGGCAAATACCTCTCAGCTCTATATGCACAGGATTGAATGATTTGGTATGAATATATGCTTTTCTTATCGCTCTATTCCTCCCTCCTTTATCCTTCCTCCTTCCTTCCTTCCTTCCTTCCTTCCTTCCTTCCTTCCTTCCTTCCTTCCTTCCTTCCTTCCTCCTCTTCCCTCTTTTTCTCCTTTTTTTCTTTATCTCTCTCCCTCCTTCCTTTCTTTCTTCCTTTCCTTTTTTCTTTCTCTCTCTGTTTCATCCTCTGAAAAAACCTAAATTATGTAGCTAAGGCTGACCTTAAACTCACAATCCTTCTGCATCAGACTCCATTGTCCTGGGATTACAGGCATGCCCCACCACTCCAGGCTAGTCTCAATATTTTCTACACTTCTCAATCCTCTCTCCTCTTTCAACCTTCTCTCCCTCATTCCAGATCATCTTTCAGCTCTGAACAAGATAAATGGCCCTCAAATGCCACTTAAATTGTCTCATTCCCTTGGTGAGGACCTTAACTAATTCCTCTCTGTCTCTCAGAGCCGGTTTAGTCAGCAGGACTGTCAGTGCTCTGCCAGGGGCTGATGCTGAGCTCATTCTCTCTGCTGAGCAGAGACCTTGCTCACAGTAGGTGCCTGGGTGATTCCAGCTCAGCTTCAACGTTTGTCAGTCCCATAAGACAAAGTCAGGTAGCACAGCCCTGATGGGCTTTGCACAGGCATTTAACCCTGCCCTCCCCCTTCTTTCCCTCTCTACCTCCATATATTTCTCCTTCCTTCCACTGAGTCTCTTCCTAATGCCCCCGTTTGCCCTTTCCCATCCCCATTCCTCATCAGGCATTGATGTCAGGTCCTATGGGTAGAAATATGAATCATAGTCAACTCTTGACTTTGGGGAGCTAATGTCGACTTGGGTAGACAAGTCAATATTTATAACACATTGTGATTTTGTTAGAACAGATGCCCGCACAGGCTTCTGGAGGTCACACATAGAGAGCTATCCTATATGGAATCAGGAAAAGCTTATAGAAGATATCTGGACTGGCACTTGAAGTTCAAGGTGAAGTGAGACAGGCCAGAGCTCATGGGGTAGTAGGAGAGAGAGTAGGAGACAGTGAGCGCTTCAGCGGAGGGAATTACATCCTTCAGTTCTCAGATGCTGAGAAATCTTCTTATAAACATTACTTGGAGTTAGACTTCAGACCTAGGCCCAGGACCATGACTGATTTACTCTTTTTAGTCTCTCCACACCTCTTCTCACCCTAGTCAGAGGCAGGATTTCCCACAGAGCTCATTGCTTTGCTAGTCTAGCTAGCCAGAGTGCTCCACGGATCTCAGGGGTCTCTGCCTCTGGGGCACTAGGGTTCTAGGTGGCTGCCGCTCCTTCCTGGTGTTTATGAGGGTGCTGGCATCTAACGCCTGCTCTCACACTCTCTCAGGAAGCACTTCAGCCATTCTCAGGACAGGGCTGGGCACACAGTGGGTGCTTAATGAAGACACATTGAACAGAAATATGGATATCAACCTCACAACATTTCTTGTCGAAAATATACAGTGATGAAATTGCTGTCCTGTCTGAGTGTCCCTTAAGAGACAGAGAGAGGACATAAGACTTGAAAACTGTGCTTATCTTTTCTCCCAAGAAAATTTCCTAATGTCCATTAGCTAAACTTTCTTGTCCTTTGACTCCAGGCTTGATCTTTCTATTTAAATACAGATAATAAGCTAAGTGAAGTCCCTTTCCACCTCCTCTAACCCCGAGTTTTTCTGAGCAGAAAGTTCATTTAGCAGCAGAAGTGCTGGCAATAATCCTTTTTAAAATTGTCAGGAGATCAGATTTTACTAAGTCTGACTTTTTCCTTTTTTGTTCTTCTGACCTTTTGTCCTACATTAAAATGAAATCTTTTTGTGTCACTGTCCTCTGTCCCTGGCTGGTGACTGTTACCTCTGCAATCGTTTTCTTCTCTAATGAATGGTTCCAGTGAGCTTTGCTGACATCACTGCCCTGGAAGTGGAGCTGTGGTTTAGGTGTTCACTTTGTCTCAGCAGGAAGTGGGAGAGGAGACGTGAACGGCAGGAGATGGCTATAATTTGTTAGATAAATAGTGGTGCCAAACAGTGCCCAGTTATCTCATAATCGTCATCACACTGAATCTTTGTAGTAATTGTCATTGCTTTAGAAATGAGAGTTTAGCTGAGCCAAGGCGGGAAGGTCACAAGGTCAAGGCCAGCCTGACCTACACATCAAGATTCTTTCCTTCTCCCTTTCTCTCCCCCAACCATTTGCCCAAACATAGAGGACATAAAATACTAGTAGTTATAATACTCAGGGAATATTCCCTAAAGTAACACAGGATGAAAATGTAGCACAAACAACTTTACTATATAATAATATGGGATATTTTTAGGTAACACACATCCTAAGTGTTGTCTTCATGGTGCCAAAAGCCATTCTGGCTTCTGTCAACTCTGCTATCAAAATCCAGCACTGGAGAGGATCGCAGAGAATTCAAGCCTAGGAACGTATTGGGCATTTTGTAACTCCTACACAGTGGGGTTCTAAAGTTCATTTATCAGAATAAGCAGAGTTTCTCACAGGAAGCAGTTGGTCTAGCATGTGGCCCTAGGTGACACAGAGTGATCAGAGGCATGGATGTTGTGGTATACACCATCTTTCAGAATCACTTTCCTGAGTAACATGTGCCTAGAGATTCCGCTAATTCCTCGGTGGGCAGAGATGAGAGTTTCTGGGGTGACATTGCAATAGTGATTGTGGTGGTTTGGAAGAAAAGAGCCCCAAAGGGAGCGACACTATTAGGAGGTGTGACCTTGTCAGAAGGGTGTCCCTGTGGAAGTGGGTTTTGAGTTTTTCTTTGCTCAAGCTAAACCCAGGGAGACAACTCACTTATTGTTGCCTGCAAGAGGTAGAACCCTTGGCTGCTTCTCCAGCACTATGTCTGCCTGCAGGCTGCCCTGTCCCACCATCATGATAATGGACTGAATCTCTGAAAATGTAAAACACCCCATTCAATGTTTTCCTTTATAACAATTGCCGTAGTGGTGGTGCCTCTTCGCAACAACAGAAACCCTAATGAAGACAGGGATGATCGCTGTTATTTGTAGTTTGGTTTTTTGGTTTACATAAGTCAATACTAAACTATCAATACTAAGCTAATACTTTCAACATTGTAGAACCGGTTATTCCTGTTACAATGCTATGAGTTCAAGGATCCCTCGGGAGGGGTTTATAAAATGTAGGCATAGTAGGCATCGCTCAGTATATGTTCAGGTTATTTGACTTTTGATGGAAAAACTAGGGTGGGAATTCCTTTAAATCCTTTGTTTAGCAATATGGAGTGGATCAGAACTCGGATACTCTGCTATTTACCAGCCATATGGCCATGGCTAAGTCACTTCCCATCTCTGGGCCCATAGTTTTCTTTACCTAAGTGGAGGTGACTACTTATTTTGTGACTGACTTTTCTATGGAGAGAATGAAACATACACATGCACGTGTGTGCACACACACATGTTCGTGCACTCCAGAAAGGGAGCCCCAAACAGAGCAAAGTAACCATTGCATAGAAATCCAACTTAGTGAGCCAATGAGCTTCCATTGGGTTACTAACGGGGTGTTGAAATAGGAGCGGCAGGGCTGCATCCCTGGCACCCAGCCGCCTGCATGACTAGCTTATGCCCTGAAATAATTACACGGAAACTGTATTCTTTTGAACACTGCCTGGCCCATTAGTTCCAGCCTCTTATTGGCTAGCTCTTACATATTGATCTAACCCATTTCTAATATTCTGTGTAGTACCATGAGCTGGCTTACCAGGAAAGATCTTAACCTGCGTCTGTCTGGAGTGGGAGAATCATGGCGACTCACTAACTCGGCTTCTTTCTCCCAGCATTCTGTCTGTTTACTCCACCCACCTAAGGGCTGGCCTATAAATGGGCCAAGGCAGTTTCTTTATTAAATGAAAGTAACTCCTCCATCAACGGGGCATGGGTGAGGGGTTACTTACAGAAGTAGGGATGCATTACTGAAGCCCATGCCAGCATGGTGACCCCTGTATGGCAGGGCTGGTGACTTCTGAGGTTGGCTCCCTAGGGTCCTCTGCATGACTTGCAGGCAGCCCCACACTCAGTGAGTCTCCTAAGACAAGATTCTACTTCCCTCATTACATCTATAACCCCACGAGGGGAGGGGGTCCTTTGTGAATTTTGCAAGTTTCAGCTTTGTAAAGTTTGTTTTTTGAGTCTTGCGGGCCAGGAACACTTCAGTTTGGAGAAAGTGTCTATGCAGCATGGGGACACCTATATCCGAAGAGTGTGAAGAAGGTTAAATTTATTACCAAATATAAACCACATGGAATAGTGCATACAATATAGCAAACGCTAGATGGATGCTCCTTAAGAACAAACGAGCTCAGACGTTCTTAAATTTCAGTGCACAAATGGATCACAGAGAGATCGCCTGTAATTGCAGATTCTGTTTTCGTAGTTCTGAGGTGTGGACTGAGATTCCGAATTACTAAGTAGATCCCATGTGATGCCCATACTTGGGACTCATGGTCGCATTTTGGGTACTGAAGGGTGCTGCAGCCAGAGCAGGTTGGCACCTGGAACCCTGATTAGGGCCAGTGAGGGAATGAAGCAGGGACAGAAACTGACACATGCACAAGGAAGCTGGGATCAGGTGGGATTTTGCTATCACAGCACCACTGCAATCCGGAACCTCTTCGTGCTTATGTTCGCTATTTTTCTTGAGTCTGGATCAAATGGGGAATGGCTTTGTAAATTATCCCAAGGGTCTGAGGTCTTGGAGTCCTTGACATGGTGGTGCCCTTTACAATGCACATTCACTTAGGACATCATTCACTCAGGGCTTCCTCCATCCCTACAGAAGGGATCTGCATCCTCTGGCAGGACGGCAGTGTGAATGACAGGTGTAGCTCACCTGCTCCACCTTCCGTGTGCCAACTTCATAACACTTGTGGGCATTTGAAGGCAAACTCTTGCACCCAGCCCTTTGGAGTGGCTAAGAGAAAGCCTAGGCTTGGTTACTCAGTTTTGTTTTCCTCTCCTTTAGAGTACATTTTATCTCTCACTTGTTACTCTGGGATGCAGCCTCTTACAGCCACCCTTGGCCTTCAGGGCAAAGCAGTTATTACCCCGAATAAAGAAGAGTGAGGAGTGGGTCCTCAGACCTCCTGAATGGAGCATCTTAGAGACCAGGCAGCTGCCCTCTTTGCCAACCGGGGCTCCTCACGGAGAGTTTCAGGGGAATTTCTATGCCAAAATGCTTTGTCTTCTCTTGGACTTGAGCCCTCTTAGCAAAGCTCTTTAAAAAAGTCTGCTTTGGTCCTTTTTAGACCTAAGGAAAGAAATGGAGGAAAGATGAGACCACCCATCTTTACACGGAGAAAAGTAGCTTACCCTACATTCCCTTTACGTAACATTCTGCATGTGTGTGTGTGTGTGTGTGTGTGTGTGTGTGTGAATGTCTGGTCTACAATTAGATTAAATTTTTCCTCTATCAAGTATGAAAGTTTCTTAATTGTGTCTTGATATGTTGTATCTATGTATGGCATTTGCAGGGGAACTAGAGGCTGGGGCATACCGAAGGTCCAATTTACTGAGCTAACAAAGGAAGGATTTGAGTGCACTGAGACTAGAGCAATCCTGTTTGCTGTTTCTTGTCGCACTTCTCAGCTCAGCACTGAGGTAGTCACCCATTCGTTCTTGGACATTGGATAGGTGATAGGTTATACCTGCCCTATGATCTGACCAACCAAATGGTCACACTCAATGACAGTGCTGTGGACTTGCTAGAAAATTAGTTTTGTCCAAGAAGCCTGCTTTTAAAAACAGGAGCTGCTTAACACAATCACAGGCAATATTAAAAATAAACCATTTGCAAAAACAAAACAAAAAGCAAAGAAAAAAACCACCCACAAATTTTAAAGAAACAAGTAGTTCAACATAGTTGGGCATCTTTTGTTGACGCCTGCCTGCTGTTAATTATGGCTTAACCGACTAGTGATATTTTCTCACCCTGGTGCACACGATTTCACCTTCATCTCTCCTGTAAAAATGTTATATCTTTGTTATTAAATTGACAGGTAATTATTATACAGAGAAGAGCATAGATTTTTCAAGAGCCACACTTAATGAGTTCCCACGAATGTGTACAGCCATGTAAGTCACATCCCTACCATGACAGCGACTTTCCACCCCCACCTTCAATACTCCCCTTGCTCCTTCTCATCCCTCCTGACCCTGTTCTCCCAGGCTTTCGAGAAAGCACTGCTTGGATTTTTTTAAAAATAGAAATTAGCTTAGCTTGTGCTACCACTTCATGTATATTGAATGGCACAGGGTGCCTTTGTATCCGGCTTTTTTTCAACAAGGTGTCACTGCAGCTCATGCTGCTGCTGCATGCGTCCACCATTGATTCTTCCTTGTTGATGAATAACACTCTCCTCTGTGATGCTAACTCTATCACATATCCGTCCACTTGCTGGAGGACAGCTGGGCTTTTCCCATGTTTTTGTCTACCTTAAATAAAGCTGCGGGGACTGTTCTTGCTCAAGTCTGAGTACATAGGCTTTCATCTCTCTTGGGTAAATACAGAGCAGTAGAATTGCTGAGTCATACTGTGTATAAAATCCAGCTTTATGGGAAACTGTTCGATTTCTGTAGCGGCTTTGCCATTCTGTACTCTTGTGAAAGCCCCCACTGCTCTAAGTCCCAACAGTTCATATCATTGGCCTGCTAAATGCCAAGCATTGTGTGTGTGTGTGTGTGTGTGTGTATAATCATATCTTGTTTTTGACATTGTTCTCATGATTAGTGCTACTGCTCCCTCCTTTCCACGTATTGTTAGCCATTCCTAGATATTCAACTGCTGTTTGTCTTTGTATTCTTTTTAAAACTTAGAGACAACCCGGCATAGTGGTGCACACTTGAAATGCCAACACTTCAGAGATGGAGGCAGCTTTGTCTACATAGTCTGAGATTCAGTTTGAAAAGAAAAATAACCAGAGCTCTTTCTGTGACTGGGGGTTGATGTGGTGTCCCCCTCTGTATGCTGTGATACCATTAGTTATTAAAGGAACTGCTTTGAGACTATTGCAGAGCAGGGCAGAAAGTGCTAGATTGGGGGGCGGGTCACTAAACTAAATGCTGGGAGAAAGGAGGCAGAGTGAAATAGAAGCCATGGAGCTGCTGATGAAAACAGACATGCTTTAAAACTTTGCTGGTAGGCCACAACCTCATGGTGATGCACAGATTAATGGAGATGGGTTAAATTAAGATGTAAGAGTTAGCCAATAAGAAACTAGAGGTAATGAGCCAAGCAGCCTCCCTTCAACAGAGGGTTGAGAAGTTCTTTACATTTTTTACATTCAAGAACTTGTCAGATGTATATTGTGAATATTTTTACTTAGTTACACATTTTATCCTTCTTCAAGATGATACATAATATATAAACACAGTATATTATTTCATTGACAGTTTCATATACATGTATATAATATGTTCTAATCACTCTTTCCCTATCTCTCATAGCTCCTTCACATCTCTAGTACATTTTCTCCACCCTTATTAGTTTTCCCATGTTAGTGGTTTTTGGGTTTGTTTTTGGTTTTGATTTTTGGTCTGTTGTTTAACCAGGGTTGTCTGTATGAACATTGAGTTGCAAGTATTTCAAGTATCCACTGGATGCTGGTGGCTGGTGGGTTCATTGGCTTGTACTTGGCAGGAGGCAATGGTTTCCTTGCTCTCTGAAATTATAAATCATACCATTTATAAAGAGATTTTGAATTTTTTTAAAGTCTAATTTATCAGGATTTCCCCTTATAATTAATGTTCTTCTCATTCTGAAGAAATCTATGTCTACCTCAAGGTTGCAAAGATATTCTCCTGTGATTTACTCTGGCATTTTTATTGGTGGTTTATGCTAATATCTGTTTCATGCTGAATTAATTTTTTTGTGTATGATGTGAGGCATGAGTTGTTCACATTTTCTTACATTGTAGATATTTATCTGTTCCAGGCTCATTTAATCAAAGGAAAAAAACCAACAAAAACAAAAACAAAACTATTCTTTTCCACAACTGGGTTGTTTAAGTTCTGTCTTAGTTAGGGTTTTTTTCTATTGCTGAGATGAAAGCACCATGGCCAAAAGCAAGTTGGGGAGAAAAGAGTTTATTTTGTTTACACTTCCACATCACAGTTCCTCACTGAAGGAAGTCAGGGTAAGAACTCAAAGCAGAAACCTGGAGGCAGGAGTTGATGCAGAAGCCATGGAGTGGTGTTGCTTACTGGCTTACTCCTTATAACTTGCTCAGTTGCTTTCCTTGTAGATCACCAGCCCAGGGATGGCATCACCCACAATGGGTTCTCCAACATCCATTACTAATTAAGAAAATGCCCTACAGGCTTGCCTACAGCCTAGTTTTATGGAGGCATTTTCTTAATTGAGGTTCCCTTTCCTCAGATGAATCTAGTTTGTGTCAAGTAATGTAAAAACAGGCTGTAAGAACACCAAGAACAAAAGCACTGTTGACAACTTATGCTGGAGAAGATGTAGGGTAAAGGGAACACTCCTGCATTGCTGGTGGAAGTGCAAATTGGTACAGCCCCTTTGGATATCAGTATGGTGATTTCTCAGAAAATTAGGAAACAACCTCCCTCAGGACCCAGCAATACCACTTTTGGGTATATACCCAAAGGATGCTCAATTGTGCCACAAGGACATGTACTCAACTCTGTTCATAGCAGCATTGTTTGTCATAGCCAGAACCTGGAAACAACCTAAATGCCCCTTGACTGAAGAATGGATAAGGAAAATGTGGTACATATACAAAATGGAGTACTACACAGCAGAAAAATAACGACATCTTTAAATTTGCAGGCAAATGGATGGATCTAGAAAACATCATATTGAGTAAGATAACCCAGACCCAGAAAGACAAATATCATATGTACTCACACATATGTGGCTTTTAGACATAAAGCAAAGAAAATCAGCCCACAATTCACAATCCCAGAGAACCTAGACAACAATGAGCACCCTAAGAGAGACATACATGGATCTAATCTACATCGGAAGTAGAAAAAGGCCTGAGAGGTCTTGGGAGCATGGGGACCATGGGAGAGGGTTGAGGGGGAGAGGAGAGGAAGGGAGGGGAACAGAGAAAAATGTATGGCTCAATAAAATCAATTAAAACTGCAAAAAAAGAGGATAAAAAACAAACAAGCCAAAAACAAACTAACAAACAAAAAAACCCAAATGGTTCCTTATGATGCTCTGCTATACTCATGGATCAGTGTCTGGTCCAGTCGTCATTAAGGAGGCTTCCTCCTGCTGCAGATGGAGTGGGTGCAGAGACCCACAGCAGGACATTATGTGGAGAGAGAGTCTAAATTAGAGGTCTCCATCAGGTCCTTCCCCTTGGAGATTGGGAAAACCCAAAGACGAGGGGTAAGGAAAGACTGTAGGAGTCAGAGGGGATGGAGGACACCAGGAGAACATGGCCCATCTCATCAACTAAGCAGGGCACATATGGCCTCACAGAGATAAGCTCCAGGGGCCTGCATGGGGCTGCACCAGGTCCTCTGCGTATATGTTATGGCTGTTAGCTTTTGTGTGTTGGGGGGGGACTCTTAGCTGTGGGAGTGGGTGCATCTCTGGCTCTTTTGCCTGTTCTTGGGACTCTTTTCCTCCTACTGAGTTATCTTATCTAACCTTGATATGAGAATTTTTGCCTTGTCTTGTATAATGTTTTGTCCTATTTGGCTGTTGTCTCTTGGAGGCTTGCTTTTTTTTTTTTTTTTCTGAAGAGAAAACAGTGGAATGTGGATTTGGGGGAGAGGGAAGGTGGAGGAGAACTGGGAGGAGTGGATGAAGGGAAAACTGTGGTTGACATGTATCGTATGAGAGAAGAATCTATTAAAATAAAAACTAGCCAGCACAGGGCCCTTACTGAAAATCAACTGATTACCTAAGGATGGCCCTTCCTGAACTCTCTCCTACTGATCTCTATATCTTTCACTAAGAATAGTATTGTTTTTAATGTCAGAATTCTATGTTAAGTTTTGAAATCAGGCAGTAAAAATCCATATTACCTGAATCTTTCTCAAGATGGTTTGCGTTTTCCAGGTTCTCTGAATTTTAATTTCATTGAAAAACCACCTTACCTGTTTCTTAAATAGAATCTAAGATTGGATTTTTAACTTAAACCCAGTGACGTGCATGGATCTTAAGGGCATATTTCAATCAACTTTAACAGCTATAACCATGTAAAGCACACCGCTGTCGAGGCATTTCAATAACTCCTGAGCTTCACTGTATCTCTTCCTAAGGCATCCCTAACTCCACAGAAATAAGCACTGTTATGATTCCTATCCCCGAAGATTAGTTTCATCTGTACCCAAAATCCCTGTAAAATGGAACCAAACAGTGTGAAGCCTTGTGTGAAAGGCTCTGTCTCCACGTCTCTTTGTCTATCAGGGGTTTGTTCATTTTTTTTTTAACAGTATCAGTCCATTTTGTATGAGAAAAAAATCACAGTTTGTGTTTCATTTTCTTCGTGGGGACACCCAGCCTATTACTGGTTTCTGGCTGTTATGAATAAAGTTGCTATGGGTATGTGACACCTTTTGTGTGTGTGTGCTTTCATTTCTTACAGCTGAATGCATCATAGTTGTATTGCTGGGCTGAGCTCAGGTTAAGCCGTGAAACCGCGAAGACTCTTTGCTCTGTTTTTCACAATTAGGCTAGAACACACCCTTCTTTGTCACTTCCCAATAATGTCATCATATTAAATATGATGCCATCGTATTTATGATAGCAATGTCATATTATGAATCCATATGGGGATTCACTAGAGCAGAATTCTCAGGATCTAACCACATCTGAAAATTTCATCACAGAAGTTTGCTCTACTTAACTCCTAGCTTTTTCTTAATCCAATCAAGTTGACAATCAAAATGGCCTGACAGTCTTGTTCACCTTTCTGGTCTGTCATACCTCTCTTCCCTTACTCCCTCCTCTCCCAGTTTCCCCTCCCACACCCCTAAGACGCCCCACTTCATTTTCATTTCTACCTCTACCCTAGATTATGCATATAAGAAAAAATACACAGTGTTTGTCTTTATAAGACTGGCTTGATTAACTTAACATGATCTCTATAGTTTGATTCTTTTTCCTACAAATGGCATGTTTTTGTGACTGACTAAAACTCCATGGTGAATTTTCTGAGTTTTCTTCATCCATTTACCCACTGATAACCTCCCAGGAAGGTTAAATTAACTGGGTCATTGTGAGTAGCACCATGGCAGACATAGGTATACATATGTCTCTGTAGTAAGATGACTTGGATTTTTTGGAACATATACCCAGAAATGGTCTCAACTTCAGTTTTTTTTTTTTTTTTTTTTTTTTTGGTTTTTCGAGACAGGGTTTCTCTGTGGCTTTGGAGCCTGTCCTGGAACTAGCTCTGTAGACCAGGCTGGTCTCGAACTCACAGAGATCCGCCTGCCTCTGCCTCCCGAGTGCTGGGATTAAAGGCGTGCGCCACCATCGGCTCAACTTCAGTTTCTTATGGTTGTAGATTTTTATAGCTCATCTTTTTTGATATATAGTCTCAACCTTCAGCCTAGGCTGTCCTCAGGCCCATGGCAATCCTCCTATCCTATCTACATAAGCATCCAGGCATGAGCCACAGGCCCAGCTTTCCTAAGAAATCTTAGGCAGCCCAACTGCCCAGAAGCTGCTTCTTGGTTTTGCTCTGAGCAGTTTGTAGTTGTAACTTTTCTATTTAGGTCTATGCAAGGTGTCATCACTTTCACTGCACCACAGGATACTTGCTTGCTTTCAGACGCCTTAGAATTTCTGCATCTACTATGGTGTTGTGAAGGCGTTCTTACTTCTGGATGTCTTTGTTGGGCTAACACTCTCTTCATGACTTCTGTGTTTCAAGTCATCCGTCTTATTTGTTATCTGAAGATTTCACTTTCCCTCACTTTCTAGAAGACAAGTCTAGAAGACAAGATAATGATATCTTGGTGTTTAACAGCACTGCAGGCTAAACATGAACTAGTGCTTCTCTATCTGTGATAACCAGTCCAAATCCAGCAGTCTCCCTGGAATTTATAATCAGTTACCCTAATTGTAGGAATGATCATTATCATACCATCCAGACGAGAAAAGGGAGGGGCTGGGTTGGAGAAGTGATTCGCAGAACACTTTGAAGTTGTGGGTGATGATTTCCCCCCATTCCAAAGCACTACACTTGTAGATTTTACTATACCTCCTACTTCATGCATTTTTAGATTCATTTTTATTATCTTTAGATTATGTATGTGTAGACATGTCTGTGTGTGGGCCTGTGCATATGAATGAAGATGACCATGGAGTCCAGAAGAGGGTGTTGCATCCTCTGGAGCTGGAGTTGCAGATGGTTGGGAGACAACTGATGTGGGTGCTGGAGACTGAACTCAGATCCTTAGCAAGAACAGTGTATGTTCTGAACTGACTAGCCATTTTCCAGCCCTCTACACTTTCTGTTTTCTTGAAAAAAATTTAAAGATCCAAAACAACTTCTCAGAGCTCTAGGGGTGAAGAAGAAAGGTCGCCTTTAACTGCTGAGCCATGTTCCAGCCCTGTGGACTCCTTTTTTTGAGCGCATGGGCTGCGCCCAGCGATTTGCCTCTAATGAGTAGATATAGCAAACGTGATGGGGGGTCTTGTCCATGTCTGGGCTACAAGAAGATCGTGGCTCCTATCTTAGGGTCTTCACTTTCTCACTCTGAGGAAGACAGATGCCTTGTTTTAAACTGTCTCGTGATGAGGCCCATGTGGCCAGAAGGATGTCTCGAGCCAGAAATCCAGGAAGACTGGAGGCCTGCCAGCAGCTGTTAAAGTGAACTTGGAAGCAGATCTGACCTGTCCAGTCTTTCACTGACAGCAGGTCTTGCCAATACCGGAGTTTAGCCTTGTGAGACATCTTGAACCAAGTTATGGCTGTTTTCCCAGCCTCCAGGGATTGTAGGAAATAAATGTGACCAGGCTGCTGATTTGGGGGTAGTTTGCTATTAGCAACAGATAAGTCATGCAAATGGTACCTCGTGCACCACTGATGGTAACAGCGGTTTTCCCCTCCCATCCCTGGGGGATGTTGACTCCTGCATCAGCGCAACTCTTGCTGCTTTCCAGGGATGGTGCTTACTCTGGACTCCCACTTAACCAGAAGCAGGGGGATTTTTTCCCACTGGGGACCTTTCCACCTTTCCTTTTCTTCTGATAAATATGTCATTGGGTGTGGTGAGAAGCATGTTTCTGTCCTAAGTGCTATTACAGCAGAGAGTTCTAACACCAAGAATTCCAGACAAAAAGCATTTGGAGCTTTAGAAATGGCCATTTATATCCCAGCACACTCTTTATAAAAGCTTCCAACACTTCAAACAGATGTAGGGAGGCTCTGCCACATGAAGGGGGCCCCACTTTGCTCCCTGTGGGGGAAAGCACACATTCTTTGTGTTTCTTTCCCTTTTCTTTCTTTCTTGAATTTCCTGTCTGACTGTTCAGTCTCTTCCCCTGGGATCATTTGAACTTTTCATCTCTTCTGTAAGTTCCCAGTTTTCTGTTCCTCCCTTCTTCTTTTCACGTTAGGAATCCACAGACAGCAAAACAGAAGCCTGGAGTCTTTAGAGTGCTATTCTGGCTACCCCTGGGTGATAGGCATAGTGGTGGGATTTCTGGGGTCTGTATGCGGGAATGGTTTCTTTTGATCTCCTTGAGTCAAGGTCTAAGATCTAAAGAGAGATTACTGAGGACAAATCCTCTACAATTTTTAAAACAATTTTGCCTCAAAATTCCCCAGAAGGCCTCCTTCTCCCCACTTGGGGAAATCTCATATTGGGGTGAGAAGTGGGAGGTGATGTTTGCTGGCCTCTCAGGTCTTGTTATAGATCAGTTCAGGAGGAGTTGTTTAAAAAGATGTCTCAACAAGGTTCAAGCATGTATACCATCTCCTGCAAGGGGCTTGGTGGATATGGGCCATCTATTGATCCATCCTCCAAGTCAGTACTCAGAGTCACAAAGTTGCCAGCAGGTCTACAGATGTGTACAGAAGTTTGATGAAAATCAAGAAAGGGGCAAACTTTTAATACACACATACACTTTATATGTGTTAGTGCACATAATGTGTACCTATGTACAGACCCATGCTTGCCTACATACTGACCTCTCTAATTGAGCCTGCAAGCCAAGCTCAAAGGTCTCTGTCATCCTCCAGCCATCTTCCTGAAACCTTACAATGAATGCCATTAGCTCTCTTGAAAAGTCGTCCTTCTGGGAACTGACATTTACACTCCTTCCTGGCCCCCTTGTGAACCCTTTGACTGGGTCTTTGCTCGGATGCCGTCTGACTGTACCAGCTCATGGGAGCAGGGTCGATGCCTGTCTTGTTCATCAGTGTGTCCCCCAGGCTTAGAACAATGCCTGGCTCACAATAAGCTCTCAGCAGCTATTTGTTAAATGCTGAATAAACTATTGAAGAACACGTTGAATAAATAAGAATGAGCCTGGGGAGAAGTTTTAGAGAATTTACTCTAAAATGTAGCTGAGGATCAAGTTCCTTCACATCACAGCGCATTCTGAGGTAGACTCTTGGGAGGGCAGACTTTTTTTTTTTTTTAAATCAAGAAGGGGAATAATTGTGTCCGTACTGAAATAAGTCACATTGCTTCAATTTCGTGGACATAGGTTTTCCCTTCGGGGTGGTTTCTGGGAGAATAAAGCCATGATCGATCTGTATCTTGCAGTTATGTGAGACTTCATGGGCTTCTCAGCCCCTGTGTTGTAATAGGAGCGGCGGGGCTGCATCCCCAGCACCCGGCCGCCCGCATGGCTTTACCCAAAATAATTACACGGAAACTGTATTCTTTTAATCACTGCCTGGCCCATTAGTTCCAGCCTCTTATTGGCTAGCTCTTACATATTGATCTAACCCATTTTTAATATTCTGTGTAGTACCACGAGCTGGCTTACCAGGAAAGATCTTAACCTGCGTCTGTCTGGAGTGGGAGAATCATGGCGACTCCCTGACTCGGCTTCTTTCTCCCAGCATTCTGTTTTGTCTACTCCGCCTACCTAATTTTTTGTCCTATCAGGGCCAAGCAGTTTTCTTTATTAATTAACCAATGAAAGCAACAGATAAATACAAGACCCACCCCCATCACCCCTGCCCCCAGTAGTGTCTTGTGTTTTGTCTGGAAGCACTCCTTCTCCTTGACTCAAAGTTTTGCCAAGTATAGGGCTGGGGAGATAGCTCAGTTTGGAAAGCATTGGCCATGCAAGCAGGAGGACCTGCGTGTGACCCCAGAACCCACATTAAAAGAGAAGCCAGGGTGGAACGCATGTGCAATCCCAGCGTGGGAGAGATAGAGACAGTGATCTCTGGGTAGTCAAGCAGGCTCCAGGCAGACGAGAGACCCTGTCTCATAAAACCCAGAAACAGCCTTGATGCCGGGGGAGGAACCTGGTTTTGCTTCTACTTGATATACCAGGTTTTGTTGAATCAACATGGGGGAGGAGACTGGAAGAGAGGAGGGAGTGGAAGCTGTAGTTGGTATGTAAAATAAACGAAAGAAATTAATAAAACAAACAAGCCCCAGAAAACAAGGGGTCTGTGACCTGAGGAGCAACCCCTGAAGTTGTCCTCTGGGCTTCAGCACACACACACATGCACATGCACAGGTACCTACGTGTGAACACTCTTATGTGCAGCCCCAGATGCTTCTATCAGTGAGCCCCCACCCCTCGAAGTTTCTAAGAACTTCCCTAAGTTGCCCCACCACCTGGGGAATCCATGAGCTTGTGGGCTTCTGATTTTTCCTATTCAACCATAGCACTTAAATATGTCTGAACTCCATGGCTTTGGATTTCCAGTTCCATTGTTGGGATTTGGCATTACAGCCATCCTCCAAATTGTTTATGTTCCTTCTGAGTGGCAACGGCTTTTCATTCACTCATCTCCTTTCTTTATTGGTTTTCCACCCTTTCAAACTTCATTCTTACCTCTCACCCCCCCCACACACACACTTATCCTGTATGGTCCCATCCCAAACATCTACTTTTGGGGTTCATATAATTCTCTTCAATAGGAAACCAGGGAAAGATGACTGATCCAGAAAAATCCTGTCCTCACTTTTTTGCCATCCCATTTAGGTGAGTCTTTCTTGCTTACCCCCAAGAATTCAGGAAGTTCCAAATTCCCACTGCAGTCAGTGGGATTCTGGCTGGACCCTTTGGGGAAGAACTGCCTTCACTCCACCCCCTTCCTGGGGTATGCCTTGCACATACTGAAATTTGCCTCACCCCCACACCCAAAGGGACCACATTAACTCTACTCAGACTAAGCAGTGCTTCCTTTGTTTCCTTACGCCTCTTAGTGTATTAACAAAAGCAATACAACATCAAGAAAGTTGGGAAAAGGAACCAGAGTTCTATCAGTGGAATTTGGGGCTAGAACGACTTGCAGGTAGAGGTTTCAAGCATGCAGTCATTGGGGAAAAGGTTAGAAAGTCAAGGATATCCTAGATCTTCACCTTGTTTGGGATTCTGCATCACCAGGTTCTTTCTCTTGTTTGGATGCATGGCAGCTTTCACAGCCTGTGTTATATCCCAATCCTCTTCCTTGGGACTGAGGATATAGATCACGTGCTTGACTAGTGTGCATAAGCCTTAGGTCTAATTCTTAGCTCCTCATACAATTGGACATGGAAGTGTGTGCTTGTACCTGTAATCCAAGCCCTCAGGAGATGATAATGAAGATCACCACTCTATGCTACCATGGGAGTTTGAGGTCTGCTGGGGCTACATGAGACCCTGTCTCAAAACCAAAACTCCAAAACGGACTGAGAGGTGGCTCAGCAGTTAAAAGCACTTGCTGCTCTTGCAGAGGACCCGAGTTTGCTTCTCAGAACCCATTTTGGGAGGCTCACAACATTCTCTACCTCCAGCTCCAGGCAAGGTATCCAACACCTGCTTTGTACCGCTTGTAGGTATAGTAACCCCCGCCCCCCTCCCCAGACACCCCATAACACATGACTAAAAAAAAATAATAAAATCTTTAAAAATCTCCACAAATAAAACTAAATCTTCCTCTACTGTCCACTGGGGTCCTCAGAGGAAGACAGGCCAGGGATTCACCTGAGTGTTTTAGTTAAACCTGACACAGAGACAGAGATTCAAAGACAAGACCAGAAAAGAAACTGATTTAGAAAGGAAGGGAGAGAAATTACAATTAGCCTCAGGTTGCTAAATCTCGATTAGACCCCTGCTGTTCTGTTGTTCTGTAGCCAACTTAGATTACCCAGAGACAATGCTGAAAAGCTACTTTAACTAAATTAGCAAGCATAGAAAAGCATCACTCGGAATATATATCTGTCCGCTCCTTTCCTCCGAACAATTTCTGTCAAGAAATCCCATGAAAAATTGAGGTCAAAAAAGACTGACGAGGAGCAAAGATGTTTTTAGCAAGACATCAAATATTTGATGTAGCTCAGTGTGAACGAATGATGTTTAATTAATTGTTCCTCTAACTAGGGCAACTGTCTAGGTTTACATCTGCGCTCACGGTACAATTAGTAACATTCGGCTTTCGTCTTCACAGTGCTCCATCTTGAGAAATGACTGGAGAATCCCATTGTCAACCTCTGGCCTCTACACATGTCCACATGGGCAAGTGAGCCCACATACATGTATTCACAGGCACAAATCACATGTGCATGAATGGACACAAATGGAAAAAAAGCATTCTAACAGGGACAATAAATTGTGTGATCACTCAGGAATGGAAAGATAGCTTGGCTGGTGAAGGGTTTGCCATGCCAGCATGAGGACTGGAATTTGAGGCCCAGAATCCATGCTAAGCAAACAGTGGCAAGGACAACAGAACCCCGTATATCTTAATATGAACTTGCAATCCCAGCCGTGGGAAGGTGGAGATGTGAATACCTGGGCTTCACTGCCCAGACAGCCTCACCTGCTTAGTGACCTTCAGGCCAGTGAGAGATCCTGTCTGAGGAAAAACACAAGGTGGTGTTCCCAGAGGAATGACACATACATACATGTACACACGCATGTCTGCTCACATGATATAAGCCCAAATGCACACACACAAACTTATGACCACTCTAGAGCTATACAGAGAAAAATAGAATCTCCTGCAAGGTATAGGTGGTGATGTCATAGGTACATCTCATTTGTAAAGAGTGGTTCAAAACTTTTAGACCTGGAAATGCGGGCATTACTCATAAGAGATGCCTTTAGAGTAACATGTGAATGGCTGCCTTCTGCTCAGATAACGCCCTTCTACTTTCCCATCTTTTTGCTTTGAAGTCTTCATAGAAAAGGAAATATGAATATGCCTTTTGGACTGGTTTATTTTGCTTATTATCATTGCGGTCTCTAGTTCTATTATCCTAGAAATGACAAAGCTTCCTCTTCCTCGTGCTGTCTTTACACTCACTAAGTGCTCCAATATATGTACAATAAAAAGACAGGGCCATGGCCCTTGCAGTTCCTGTGACTGTCACTGGGCCACTTCAACGATCTGCGTGGAGTCCTCATCTACTATAGCAGCTCTTGGGGCCTTTCTCCCCGGCAGTGCCAACTGAAGCTCAGCTCAGTGGCATCTGGAGGAGGCATGGTCCTCCATGTGACAGGTAGTTTTCCCGTCCTGGTGTTAAACTGGCAAGACAGATTTGAGACCCTGCCGATTTGATATGGAAACTGAATATTTAGTTCTTAGATCAGCGTCAGGCTCTTTGCTGTGCTCAGGACTGGTGGGTGTGGCATCCAGTCATGGTCATGTGCACTGGAGCCCCTGGCCTGGCTCTGATCAGCCCAGGGTCCATTCTCCACCATTTGGATTGCTCTGTCTTAGAACTGACACTGTACCGGCATCTATTTTTGCTAGAAAGGCAAAACCTCATTCTGCTGCTGAATGATGGAAGTAGGACAGTGAAGCCTCGTCCTTTCTGACCCAAGGAGTTCAAATTAATTAATTCACTCATTGAGCAAATGTTTATTGATGTCTTTGTGTCGGACAATGTATGCTAAGTCTTTTCCATATATTTCTCATTTAATCCTCAGTAAATAGAGGCACCAGGGTCTTACTGCTCACTTTGTAAATGAAGAAACGGAGCTCATGAAATTTAACTAACATGCTCAAGATTATGCAGCTAGCACGTTGCACGGCTGATATTTGAACTTGAGTCTGTCTGACACCATAGCCTATATTTTCTTTGCTGTGGCATTTATCCTCCAGGCTAGTGGAAGATCAGTGGAGGCATATTTAACCAAGATCCTAGAGCCCACGTATCTTTTGCAGTAATAAGAGTGGAGTGTATATGAGAGTTGGTTTTATTTATCTACTATGCCTTCCTTCTTTTCTCTTTCCCCTGGTCTGTAGAAGGAGCTGCGGGCAGGCCTGCTTTTCGTCCTGCCCGGCTCCTGCATATAAACACAATTGAAAATTTAAGAAAAAATATTCACAATATTAGGTAGAAGGTAACTGAGGGAGACACCCATCCAATACCTCCAAATATGCGTACGCACACACATGCACTCACGTGTGCATACACACACACAAGAAACCAAGGCATAGGAAAGCCCACACTGGAGTAGCACTTTCAGAGTGATGATCTCCAGCTATTCTTTTGAGCTTGTTTGGAAGCTCTAGCAGGGAGCACAGCTATAATATACCCTTGACTGAAGGAAGACCTGTCCTTCTCTATTCGGGGAAGCTCTTCCTCTGTCCTCTTCACCTGAACATACAGCTTCGGACACACAGGGAGTGCTGAGGGAGGGAGGGGACACTGGTCTAGGCAGCCAGGTCAGCTGAACCAACGCTGGCAAGCAATGGGATAATAGATGTTGCAGTCAAATTGCCCTCGTATTGGGTCCCTCACCCTTCTTACCTCCTCATTCTGACTCTTATGTCTGTCACTTGTGACTAATAGCATATGCTTCCTATCTTCTGTGTGTGGAAGTGCAGGGTTTGGAGTGTGATTTCCTGTACCTGTGGGGGATTGGCAGAAGAGAAGTCAGGAGAGGAGAAGTAGCATGAGGTAGTTGGCTGCTGATGCATGCCATGACTTCTCTCCTTCAACATTAAGTGACATAATGCATTTGTTCTTATAAGAGTAACTCGCAAGCATCCGCTGAGGCCCCAGCATCTTGGGTACCTGCTCTGCAGAGTTCTCTACCCAGGGCTCTCTTTTACTTGGAGCCGCCACAGCCCCTCCTTTCAGCAGGCTTGTTTTCTCTTTAGACTTAGCAGTATTAAATTATTTACAAACTCCCCCGCCCCTCCAGCCAGAGCATTTGAAGGCTGACAGACTCTGTTTCTAAGGCCCCTGGGTCAGAACTCCTTTCGGGAAACTGACACTCCTCTTTCCCCTTGTCTCTTGCCCCCAGCACACCCATGGATTCAATACAGATCTGCTGCCAATGTGATCCCTAGTGGAACGCTTGAGCTGGTGCTCCCCGTGAATACACTTTTCTGTTCCCTTGAATTTAAACTCAGCTGTGCTCCTGGAGGCTCCTGAAGAGGAAGGTACTCACTTCCAGGAATGGACGCAGAGCCCAGTCATTGTGTGTGCTCACCCCTCCACATCGTAGTGTCAGCTTCACCCCTACACCTCCAGTCTCCCCATTTGTCCTCTTTCTGTTCCTTCTCTCCCTTTGCATCTGATCATCACGGTCCAGGCTGAAGCTTTCTGTAAGGTCTGTATTCTGGGGATGTCCGCTGCTACTCAGATGTCTGGAGCCACTTTAGAGAGCCAGTGGGACACAGACAGCAGAACTCAGCTGGGAGCCCTGGGTGGAGGGTTGGAATATCTGTTCTAGGCAAAGTGAGGGAACTAACATGGAGGAGTGGTGGTGGCAATGGATGGAGTGCTAGAAGGATCTAGAAAGTTAGTGAGGCACACCAGAGAGAAGAGGGTTGGGCATAGAATCACCCAATTAAAAGGTACCTGAACTGGGCTTAGAGACCTAGGTCTCCTTACATACATGAATTGGGGTCTGGTCATGTAGCTCAGTCTGCAGAGAGCTTGCCTAGCAGGGCTGAGGTCCTGGTTTCTACAGCCAGCACCACATGAAATGGGTGTGGTGAGACATACCGGTAATTCCAGCACGACGTAGGCAGAGGCAGAAGCAAAAGAAGTTAAAGCTTGCCTCAAAAAACAAACTAAACAAAACAGACAGCAAATACCACCCGGCTTATCTCCTAGCCGACTCCACCTCCAGTGGTGCCTAGGGAAGCCTTTTCCAGCGTGCTTGCTTGAAAAGTGTCCTGTATGCTAACACGTGACCTTCTCTAGACAGCAGCTAACCCCTAAGTAAATATTCTGCAGTCTTGCCTACTGCCTTCCTTTCCTTTGGGAGTCGGGCTTGCCTTCATTTCTCTGGAATTCCAGAAAAGATCCCAGAACATATGAGCTTCTCAAACATGTCTGTAGAATGACGACAGGAAGAAATGCTCGCTGTAGCTTTCCACACTTCTTCAGAATCTTGACTAGGATCCCTCCGCCTCCAACAGGGCCTCCGCAGAAGAAAGGGCGTGGCCGACCTTGTCATCCCTGTGGGTCCCAGGCTCATCTCTGGGAGCTTCCTTTCACTCATTATAAAAAATACAACCGAAAAGTTCGGACTTGAACTTTCGAAGAAGACGCCTGAGATCTGAAGGAACCAAGTCAAGCGACAAGAAGACAGGGCATGAGCGTTCAGGCGCCAAAGCTACAGCGCATGCGCGTTCAGAACCCAAGCCTATCCCTATAGTTTCAGGAGGCACACAGGGCAATGTGGAATTCTCTAGAAGAGTTGCAGCCTCCTCCCGTTCCCGGCCTCACTCATATCAAATAGCTGTCTCAGTTCCCACCATGAGAGCTTTTTGTTACTTGTAAGTTGAGGTTCTCTGGTCCTAATTAAATTTCCAGACTTCCTCTGAAAAACCTGGAATGTCAGAGTAGCCAGGAGACCCGAGAACAGGTTGGCAAGAGGGTTGAAGGAGTTAGAGGAAGGGCAGCATCTCAACGGGTAAGGGAAGGCTGCTCCAGGAAGACATGGAAAAAGCAAGGTCTATTTAAGATCCAAATATAGTGAGCTTTTTCTTATCCCATCTCTTTCTTGTCCTCTTCCCTCCGTCCCTCCGTCCCTCCGTCCCTCCCTCCTTTCCTCCCTCCCTCCTCTTTCCTTTCTCCTTCTACATTCCTTTCATCTTTCTTTCCTTTTTCATTTCCTGTGACTAGAAGGGGCCCAGGCTAGGAGACAGGTATCTTAGTGCCTTCCAAGTGCCTATTACAGCTGAGCACTGGCTACGTTCTAGCGTCGCGGCAGGAAATGACGTATGGCCCCTTTTTTCGATGTCCCAAAGTTCTCTGCCCGGTTTGTGCGGTGTAGGGTGTGTTCAGCCAGTAACTGACACAGGAACCCCTGATGGCTTTGCAGACATTCTTTACATTCAATAGCCACAGAAGTCCTTGGACATAACTACTTGGGCTAAGAACTAAAAGGTACACTGTGCAGGAGCAAAGGGGACAGAAAGGCATACAGTGCGAAGGCCCTGGCTTGGCAATGAGCTATGTGAACTCAGGAACTGGACGCAGAGTGGGTGGGACAGAGTGGGCCGGGAGGCATTGGCACTGGGGAAGGGTGGCTAGGTTGAGAAGGGCAGCGACACAGCGGAAGTGTGACTGGTAGAAGGCTTGGACATGCGGGAAATCCCGAAGAGATAGATGGGCATCAGTGATGTGACCCAGCCTCCCACCTAACCTTTCCAGAAAGCACTGTCTCGCTGAGGGGAGAAAGTACGTAAGGGACAGAGAAGCAGGAGAAGGGAGAGAGGAAGGGAATGAGGAGGACTGATTAGGAGGTTGAAGTCCTGGATCTGACTGTCAGCCAGTGCTGAGATCTGGTCCTCAGTTTCCCCACCTGTCAAAACAAACCTTTTCAAATGCCCTCTCTGCCCTGTCAACCCTGGAGGGTCTGTGCTCAAGCTCTTGAAACTCTTCCAAGGTCTGTGCCTATTGGCTTTGTAAAGCCAGCTGAGAAACCCTCTCTGCAAAGAATTTATAAATAAACTTTGCTTTTTGACTTAAAGACACATTTTTTCCTTCAATTTTCCAAAGTTCTGTTAATAGTTGAAGTGCGTGACTATCTTCTGTCTTTGCTTCTTGGTGGGAGGTGATGGGGGAGGGTGTTACATTATTAATAAAATATGAATACATTAAGCATTTGTTTTCATGTAACTTATGTGGGAAACATGATCTTTTGTGGGGCTTTTTGGGGTGGGGCCTCAAACCTCTGGAAGCCCTAGATCAAGCTGAGGTCTTTGTTTGCAACAAAGCCCTCGACCCCTCATGGTTTTGGTTCTGTTTACTCTTGGCAAATGTTTGGGGGTTCAAAGGGAGATGCTTTAAGAGCCGCATTGGGGGAGTCTATAAAATCTGAACACATCCTTGACATCAAAAAGCTCTTTCAAAGCCGTGGTTTGAAGGAGTACATAGGGACGCCTCGCAAACCATATGGAATGCATTTTCCATAACTGCTCTGCACTTGAATAACAAAGGAGAAAAGTTCTTGGCAAAAGGAGTCTGGGATTTTAATGACCCTTAAATATTTGGCTCCTTAGCCAGATGTGTTTTACCAGGCTGAAAACCCTGGCGGATAGGCCCTGCCTCTCTCTCTGGCAAAACATAAGCTAACAGGGTGCTGCCGTTTGTGAAAAGATGTTTGCGCTTCATTGCAGAAAGCTTAATTCACCATGATTTCCTTAATTATCTACCCCTCCTCCAAACTGGCAGAACTCCCAACATGCCTCAGAGCATCCGTTCTGATCTAAGACTGCAAGCTGTTTGTGAGGAGGCCACAGAAGCATCCCTAGTTGTTTGAAATTGGGACCAAAGGTTTGAGATGCCGATGCGCGTGGGTCTCCTTGGAGAAAGTGGAGCAGGGTAGTAAGCTCAGACCTCCTGGCTAGACTGGCAATAGTCTCACTGGCTAAGGAGCTAAGTGGGTCCCTGGATGCATGAACTTGAAACTAAACGACACCTGGCCTGGGCTGTTCCTGTCCAGGGCAGTTTCTGATTATGAAGAAACTTCCCTATCCTATGAACACATTCCTGCTTCTTCTCTGAGTCGTCTGGGATGTCCACGCCTGGCTGCTTCAGGTGCCTTCCTGTTGTTTGATACCTTCGTGTTTGGGTGTATTAGTGGCTTTGCACTGTGACAGAATATTTGACAAAACCAGCTTAAGGGAGGAAGGGATTAGTTGGGCTCACAGTCCATCACGATGGGAAAGTCACGATGGCAAGAGCTTGTGACAGCCACCTGAAATTTATCCCCAGTCAGGAAGCAGAGTGATGAATGCTGATGCATTCTTCAGTTTTTTAAGCTGGGGACCTCAGCTCATGGAATTGAGCTACTCTCCCTTTTTAACCCAGCCTAGAAATTTCTTTGCAGACACATCCAGCTGGCAGTCAAGATTAAGCATGACAGTGTGTACACAGAGTGGCCCCCTTCTCTGCGGCCCTCAGAACTACTGTACCCCTCATGTGCCTACGTGTAGGTTGCTGCCTTCCCCAAACCTTCCCCGTAAGAGTCCTAGCTGCCATTTCAGATGGAGGTGTCTTTCAAAGTCATGGCACTGGAACCGTCTTCATAGATCAGGAAACTGATGTCCAGTAGATATCACAGCCAAGCCTAGAATCTACCTAATTCATCCACAGTTTGGGTCCTTACTGACTTGTTTATAAAATTGGACTGTGTGTGCATAGGACAGAGATCACCCAGCACAAGATGTTTGAAAGCATGGGCATCAGGAGGGGCCAACAAACCAACCACAGGCCCAGCTCTGAACTGGTGTTCTGAGCTGTACTGTGTCCTATTAAAAACATAGTGCACAGTGAGAAGTAGAAATAGAGACCTAGAAAAGTTAGGCCTTTGCTTCTCCTAAGAGGGGAATTGTGACTTTGTACTGGGCTATGGTAGGTTCTTGGGCTGCTGTATCAAAATAGCATAGGCTGGGTGACTTTTGAACAGCAGATCCTTCTTCCTTCAGTGCTGGGTTCAGAGGTTTATGATCAGAGGCCTAGCATGGCTGGGGTTGGCTGAGGACTGCTTGCTAGTTCAGAGTCCTGAACTGGTTCAGACACAGTAGAAGCAACAAGGGACATCTTGGGGGCAGCTTTCCCAAGGGCCTTTTATTAGTTACTTTCCTCCTTGCCATGACAAAATACCTGGCAAACACTCCTTAGGAAGGAAGGGAAGATCTGCTTTGGCTCACAGGTAAGGGAAGAATCCACCGTGGTGGGGAAGGCCATGGCAACACGAGCTAGAGGGAGCTGATGACATCTTGCCCACAGTCAGGAAGGAGAGAGCAAAGAGTGCTGGAGCTTCAATCAGTTTCTCTTCCTTATTCTCCAGGACCAGTTTGGAGTGGCATCATTCACTTCCGCGGGACGTCTTCACATCCCAGTTACACTTCTCTGGAAATGTTCTCACATATGCCCAGAGATTTGTCACTTAGATGACTTTCAGCTCTGTTAGGCTGACACTCAGACTGCTATTTCAGGCCCTACTGTCGTTCATGGGCACTCTTTTAGGATCCAATCACTAACACTGTCATCTCGAGGTTGGGATCCCAACATGTCCATTTCTGGGTGGGGGGAACTGTTTAGATGTTCAGGCCTTAGCCTTTTCAGCTGGGTGCAATCTCAGCACTGGTGCTGGTAGGTTGGTCCCTGACCTACTTGCTTGTCACACTGGAGGAACCTTTGTATGCTCCTTTCACTGAGGATGGAACCCCAAAGATGAATTACTCTTTCCATCCTTGTTAATAGATGATTATCAACAATGGCTTGTGTGCTCTTCGATGTGGCAAAAAGTAGAGAGAAGTCCAGATGAAAATCATACAGTGACTGAGGCACACTTTCTTAAAACTGAAAAAAAGCAACAACACAACAAAACCAAGTGGTATTCGGCTTAACATAAACACCCAAACCCAAACTTCCTCTTCTAGCGCACGTCTAGTGGTGAGACTTGCCACTGTCTTGGAAGGGTAGGATGCACAGCCTGACTTGCTGGCTCTGCTGTGCCTTCCACACTCCCTGCCTTTCTGCACCTCTCCATCTCCCTGCACGGACAGCTTTATCAGGACTGGTCCCTTGCTGTCAGTTGGCTCCCATCTTGCCCTCTCAGCTATACTGCTAGAAGATGCAGTGGGCACTGTAGATGTCTGTGCACTGTGGGACATCCTCAGGGGGAAGCGATCTCTGAAAAGAGAACAAGAGAGAGAGAGAGAAGTCAGGGAAGCTCAGGGGTGGTGTTCAGTCACCCAGGGAACGTTTTGGGTTTCCTTCCTTGGACTCTATCTTTATCCCTGGGAGGTTCTGGGTTAGGACTACTACAGCATCGAAGAGATCTGTGGAATTACCCTTGGCCCTGGTTTGGATTCATGCAGGTCCTGAACATCTTTCCTAGTTTTCTCATGTCTAGTCTTGAGGCTGGGAGAGCCTGTTTCTGTGTCTCAGAGAGGGGAGAAGAAAGAAGGATGCTGTCCCTAGTCTCTGGGCTCAGTCTGAGCCAGCTCTGTTCAGCATACGCTCTTGGACAGCCCTAGGTACGCCGACAGGGAGCAACTGAGCGGTGGTGTGCACTCCAGAGAGAACCGGGCTGAAACCAAGCGGCTCAGTGCTGTCCCGGGCATGTTAATTAAATGTGAGATTATGGACCCCGGATCTTCACAGAAAGTAGATTTATCGTACCTCATTACCAGATTTTACACACTCCACTTGGGCGAGACTGATGTTCTGTATTAAAAGGAATGCTGGATTTTATGGTCTATACCCTTCTGATATAAAGAGAGAAAAAACACTCAGAAATGGCAATGGTGAGACCTGAGGCTTCACTTGCTGGCCCTGATGACCTACTGAAGCCAGAGCACCAAAACCATTCAAGCATTGTCTGGATATGTCACTGGCCTACAGACCCAAGTGTTCATCTCGAACCCCACCAAGCTCCTGCTCCTCCATAGGCCTGATGAAAAAGGAATAACATGTGAAAAAATGCCTTTTAAATAAAATCTAAGTTGTGTGGTGGTGACACACGCCTTTAATCCCAGCACTCGGGAGGCAGAGGCAGGCGGATCTCTGTGAGTTTGAGGCCAGCCTGGTCTACAAGAGCTAGTTCCAGGACAGGCTCCAAAGCTACAGAGAAATCTTGTCTCGAAACCCCACCCCCCCAAAAATATCTATATGCTAACAAGGAAAATAAAAGATCCTTATACCTTGCATGAGATGTATGCATCCTATGCCTAGAGGGAAGGAATGCGCTTTTCTGAAAATAGAATCCAAGCCCCAACAACAGGTCTTACTGGGATTGCCTGTTCAGTACCAGGAGACAGAGTTCTTTCTCCAGCCACATCCTGTAATCATCCACTTCAGAATTCACACTCGATACAGAGGTTACCCTGTTCTGTTTTGTTTCTTTCTATGTACACACATGTGTGTATACAGGTACACACATGTATGCATGCAGTTGGAGACTATTTCTCAGGAATGCTATTCAACCACGTATTTTGAGATTTGGTCTCTCACTGGTTTGGAGCTTGCCTGCTAGACTTGGCTGGCTGGCCAGCAAGCTTCAGAGATCCCACCCTACGTCTTCCTCCCTTGAGCTTACCTTAGTTGCTACACTCAGGTGAACAAAAGATAGGTTGACTTTTGTTTCCTTTCACATTGTAACTTCAAAAATAAACAACAACCAGTTAGAAACCGGAAGACAGAGTGATGAGTCTAAAACCACAGTGGGGTCAGTTTTGGAAAGTGTATGATGGTCTGTGGTTCCAGAAGTTGGAAAGATAAGGGATTCTCTGTGTGTGTGAGTCTCAATCACCTACACACGTATACACACAACAAAGAGATATAGTGCAAAGGTCAAAAGTAGCTTTTTAAGAGCACAGGGGGAAAACAAAAACCTTTATGTTAGGGTACTAGCTACTTTGCTGCTGCTGTGATAAACACCATGACCGAAAGCAACTTACAAAAGAAAGAGCTTCTTTTGGCTTATGACTTCAAATAAGAGTCCGTTCTGTTGAGGTGGCATGGCAGTGAGTGGCAGGCATGGTGGCAGGAACAGGATGCTGGGAGATCACACCTTCAAGCACAAACACAAAGGAGAGGCTGAACTGGAAGTGGCACAGAGGCTTACACTTTCCAAGTTCACTCCCAGGGACTTCACACCTCCTAACTGTCCCCAAACAGTGCCACCAACTGGAGACCATCTGTTCAAATACCTGAGCCTATGGGGGACATTTCTCTTTCCAAACACTGCAGCTATTAGTATAGAAAGTCTGGGTTCCAGTGAGCTCAGTTGTAAAGTCCTTGTGAAGCCAGCACAGCACCCTGGGGTGTAGGTTTAGCACTGCAAAGATAAATACAGTGATATATGCCTGAAATCGCAGCATGTGGTAGGTGTGAGCAATAGGAGCAGAAATCCAAAGCTGTTCCCTGAGGCCTAGTGGGTTTGAGGCCAGCCTGGGATACATAAACATTGTCTCAAACATAAGTGATCTGGAAAGTCGAGAAAAAAATCATTTATTTCCTAGAAAAAAGTAAAAGTAGCTGTATTAGTGTTTTTGAGAGGAACAGGACTGATAGTGGTTCTATCTATCTATCTATCTATCTATCTATCTATCTATCTATCTATCTATCTATCTATCTATCATCTATCTCTCTCTCTATCATCTATCAATCATCTATCTATCATCTATCTATTATTTATTAAATCACCTTACATAAACAGAGTAGCAACAGTTGCCTTAACTGGAGACACTGAGAACGGGTAGTTTCCTGGCCCTCAAGGTTGGGTGCCTCAGCAGTTCCAATCTAGTGCTGAAAACCTCGAAAGCTCCTGGAGAGTTGCCAGGTTTTAGTCAAAGGTGGAGGCAGGGGAAACTGGTTCTGTTGTAGGCGATGTGATTGTCAACAGCAGGATAAGTCAACTTGGCAGCAAAAGGATGGGGGCAGGGGGAGGGGCAGGCGAGTAAAAGGCAAGTCACTGTCTTCCTGCCACACACTTTCATCCTGGCTGCTACCTGACGTTGCCTCCCACACTTGGGCTTGCTCTTCACACATCAGTTAAGTCAGGTGGGACAATTCTTCAGGTAACAGTACCTCTTCAGGTGGTTCTAACTTGTGGATCTAAGTTGACCTTAAAACCAACCGTTACAGTAGCTTACAAAATTTGACTAAAACATAGATATGAGAGATGATCTTCATCTCATACTTTTATTCTTATTTCATTTGCTGCATTTAAGTCATTTGATTTGTGTGAGTGATTTGGGGATGCGGTGTGAAGCAAGAATCTAGCCTTACATCCTGACCATTAGTTATTCGACTGATCCATGCCATCACCTGATTTATTCCTTTATTCAACCATATTTGTTTTCTCAGTGCTCATTTGAATGACATTTGAGTCAAATGCTAACACTTCCACATGTCAAATTAAATTCTAGAGTTTAAATTCAGTTCCACTGGACTCTCACTTTGTTATGTTTTGCTGTTTGAGGCTCTCTGGCATTCTGTATTGTCTAATAGGGCTGTCATCTTGAAGTGAGACATTCGAATAGAATTAAACATAGGCTTTCCTTGGTTTGAATATAGCAATAAAAATCCTTGGTAAGATATTGGCGCACTGAATTAATATGTAAGAAAGCAGCATATCATGGTGAAACAGTATGCCAGGAATGAAAACATGGGTTATCTTTAAATTCCCTCAGTATCTGGTTCCATGAAAGACCACAAACAAAGACTACTCAGGGATCACTCAGGAATAGACCATCCAGAGGAAATTCTTAACGTTCCAATCCTTATAGATAGGATCACCTGCTAGCAAACACACACCCATCACTTTTCACCAGGACACCACTAGACAAATGTTAGCCAATCATGGATCCTGAACCTTAGAAATTTCTCATCTCCACCTTTGCTACTATAAAAACTCAGCCCTAACTGAGCTTGGGGCTCTCAGACCACTCTAATACATTGGACACACGGAGAGTCCAAGTTTGCACACTTTTGTAAGAATAAAGGCTTTTTGCTTTTACATACAGAAAAAAATTCCATCAGTATATTTGTTATATTATATTTACAGGGGGAAATGTAGCATAAACTGCAGGAAAAGTATTTGGTAGTGATCAATAATTATTTTTGGAAAACTCTTTTAACAAACTAGGCAAAGGACACATTCCATCTTAATAGGTTTCTACCCAAATCTTCAACAACCATTGCATTTCTTAGTGAAGGCTTTGCTTAGAAAGCCTGTTGATTCTTCCTTCTTTTGAGCTGAAATCTGAGTAAAACGTGAAAAGAAAAGCTAGGTGTGTTCAGATTGGGGTGAGGAAACAAGGATTTTCCCTATGTAACATGAGCCTCCTTACATGAAACGCAGAAGAATCTGCAGCCACAGTAGGACTGCATGAGGGATTAAGGTTCCCAGAGACCAAACACCAGTGCTCCCCATGCCAGCAGAGAACCGAGAGAAAATATGACCTTAGAACAATGCAGAGACTACCAGGTGTCTAAGAATAAACCTATTGCAAGGCAAACTTCATGGCAAATTTATGAAGTCTGGTTAATGGATATCAAAGGAAAACCTAAATGAATTGAGAAATATGTTGTATTCCCAGGTGTGAAATTATTACCATAGAGATGGCCGTTCAACTCGGAATTGAGTTCTGAGTCTACAAATGGAATTTCAAGTGAACAGGGGGACTTTCTTTGGAACTTTATAAGGTGATATCAAAATCTGAAACTTCGTAACCAATCAAAGCTCTGAGAATGAATGATAGTTTAAGGCTCAGCTACAAAGGAGACATCTATGTCACCCTTGCCAAGGTTCAGGGAACATCTCAGGAGTGAGAAGATCCAGAGGATGGAGGAAGAGCAGCGTGAAATGCCGATTCATGACAGAGCTGTTCCGCTCTTGAACTCTCCACAGCTCTGATTACCTACACACGATTTGGAGGGTGGAAGGAACCCACCACATACTGGGCACATTTACTAGAAATTGACCTTCACTGAATTATTTTCTGGTAAAATATCAGAACTCCAAAGGCAAATAGAGCAACTTAAAAGAGGAAAAGAAACAACATGAGGATGTTCCTGGCAAGAGAACAAAACCAGGCATCACAGGCCACCCCGCCACTGGCATCAGAGAACAGGGAGGAGTTGCTTCAAAATACTGAGGGAGTAATCACGAGCCGGGGGGAGGGTTGAGAAAAGACGACTTGGTTTTCTGTCTCTAGTCGACATCCAGGCTCTAAGGCTCACTTTTAAGAGAAGGAGAGGACATAGGGGGCCATGTGCTGACCATTGCTGCCCCACATCTTCCCAGGAGACTCTAATCTGGACCTCCATCACCACAGGTGTTGACCTCCTCCCAGGCACTGCCTGTGCTCTTTCTAGATGGGACGGTGCTCAGGGTAAAGCACAACCTAGGAGACTATGATGTGATGGGACAAGGAGGTCGAGAGAGTCACCTTAGCCTCTGTGTGACCTGAGGGAGCGTGCTGGTCTTCAGTGTGGCTTTATCGGATGAATAAAAAGAAGGGAACAGAAGCTGCATCGAGAGGGATGCTGGGTTGCAGCACCCAGTCAGCTCAGGGCTGCATGACCTCTCCTGGACACTTGAAACTTCAGGCAGCCAGTGTTGCTAAGTTAAGCTCTGAGAAGGTGGCTGTGGTTCAATGCTACCCAGAGACACTACAGAAGCCCTAGGAGGTCTGTTAGGCTCTGAATCACCTGCCCAACTGGGCTTTCAGTCTTCTTCTGTCAAGGTCCCAGATCTCTGATGAAGCATACCACAGTCCTGGCAAACTCCAAGCTCACAGCATCTTTTGTGCTAACACGTGGAAGAGTATCAGGAAGGGCACAAGCCAGTAAGTCAACCTGTCTTCACCCTTAGAGGTGTGGAGCCTCTTGACACTTGCTGATTCCTCTACCTCCCTTATGGAACCCATCGAACCTGAATGTCCTGTCACACGTTCTGGCCTGGCATCCCAAAGGCCAGAGTTTGCCTGGATCCGGAGCAACTGGAACCTGCTTGCTCTTTGTTTTGCTGTTGTGCAAATCTCTAGGTAGCACAGTAACTGCCCTAAATGAGAGAGTTTTCTGGCAGTTCAGCTACCCACTCTGCATCCAGCCACTCCAGATAATCACACATTGTATTTAAGTTTTCAATAATATGGAAGTGAATTTCCACTAAAAATAAGTGGTTATATAGTTACTTTTCTATTTCTGTCATAAGCCACCATGACCAAGGCAATTTGTAGAAGTTTCTTTTGGGCCTGCAGTTTCAGAGGGTTAAAGTCCGAGATGGCCTAGTCGGGGCAGCAGGTACCAGGTGACTGAAGCAGCAATTAACAGCTTATGTCTCAATCAGCAAGCAGGAAAGTGGGAGACCACTGGGAATGCAAAAGCCTTCAGAAACCTTAAAGCAATTCTGAGAGAAGAGTGACAGACTTTTTCCAGCAAGCCTCCAACAAAAGAACCTGTAAGAGGACATTTCCTATGCAAACCATAAAAGCTCAAACCTCAAGTATGACTGTGTTTGGAGAGAAACGCTTAGGAAATAATTTAGGTTAAATAGGGTCAGAAGATCAAGCTCTTCCAATACAGTCTTTGTATCCTTACTAGAAGACACCAGAAAGCATTGGGCTCTACCCTTTCTCCATATATGGCAGAAAATAATGACTAAGTGTCCCTTTGCAGAGAGACCCCATTAGAAATCTAACTTGTTGGCATCCTGATCATGGACAATGTAGCCTCTATGGCTGTGAAAAATAATTGCCTATTGTTTAGGACACTTGGTCTCTGGCATTTCAGTAGGGGAGCCTGAGATGACTAACACACTGGTCCAAGAAAAAAGAATCAGAGTTCTTATGAATCTGACAAAAAAGTTGTGAGGGGTGTATTTATTTATTTATTTATTTATTTATTTATTTATTTATTTATTTACTTACTAATCTCTCCCATCTCAGTCCTCATACAAGACCATGATGTCCACGGATGATGGTAGCAGGCTAATAGACAGGAACTCAATCTCCAAGCCTGGATAGCTTGCTTTCTGACTGACTGTGGTGCCAAGACTGTGGGTTTGGACTGTTGAATTCCTTCCTCTCCTCTCCTCTCCTCTCCCCTCCCCCTCCCCTCTCCTCTTCTCTCCCCTCCCCTCCCTCTCCTCTTCTCTCCCTTCCCCTCCCCTCCCTTCCTCTCCCCTCCCCTCCTGTCCTCCTCTCCTCTTCCCTAGACTTGCTCTCAAGACACCAAGCAATGTCATGAAGTAGGAAATGAGCTAGTGAAAGGCACAACTCCAGCTTTCTGATCAGAAGAACCCTTGGAGCTTGGAAACCCAGGAACGCCATCGAGAGGAGACATCTCAAACAGGGATCCTGTCAAGTTGTGTATGAGCATTTGCAATTCCCCCCACCATTTGCATGCATGGATCTAACACACATGTCATACCAAAGCTTGGAGAATTCATATACAAGCCATGCCATGACCCAGGCCGCAATCTGATCACTACCATATGAGGGCAAAACTAAGTCATTCTGCAAATATTGGGAAGAACACATAGCTTTTAGCTTGGTATTAATACAGAGGACTTGAGCAGAACTATGAGCCACCTACTCCCAACATGTTCATAAAACACTGCACCTAATAGCAGCAGTACACTCTCTACTGTACTTGGAATATATGTATTAGTTATTTCTATGTGCATGGGTGCATGCATGTCACATCATGTATGTGTGTTTATTGAGACCAGACAGCAACATGGGAGTTTGTCTTCTCCATCTATCATGTGGATCCCAGGAACTGAGCTGCTGAGCCTGTCAGTTTGGTGGCAAGTGCCTTTAAACCCACAAATCCATCTTGTTGACCCCACATGGAACATTTCTGTGATAACTATATTAGGATACAAAATTAGTCTCAATACATTAAAAAATAAATTATACAAGGCACGTTAAGCTTGAGGAACAGAACTGAATGTGTATAGCAGATCAGATTGACTACATTGCCTTACAGGACACAGGTTGGTTAGTACAATGGTTATCTGAGGAGAGCCTGCATGTCTGAGTCTCAGATGCTTAAGTAGTCTCAATCTGCCACTCAAGACCTAGCATGTTCTTGGAGAGTGTGATCTTTTGCCCACTGTGGAAGCCTGAAGAAGCTGTGTTCTGTTTTCAGTAAAAGATAGTAGTAGAAGTTGCAACCACAGAATAGACGTACTCACCAACAAGAGACACATTTGAACAGGCAAGTAGCATTGCTTTTCCCCTCACCCTCTTTACATACAGGACAGCATAAGAAGGTGATGCCCAGTCTAGAACAGGGTCTTTCCCCAACACTCAATTCTTCTAGGATATATCTCACAGTCCCACCAAAATTGTGTGTCTTACTTGATTCCAGAGTCAAGCATGTTGACATGCACACTTAGCTGTCACAGTTCTCACCTGAGGCTTCCTTGTCCACCAGCTCAGAAGGAACGTTCCAGTCTATTATATGGACTATACAGAATATTCTATTCTGTGGGTCCCGCCTTCTTCTTTCCTGCTTTATTCCTTATTAGAAACCCCCCTCTCTCTAAAAATCCATAGATGATACTTTTTAAAGTAATGCCTGTCCCTGATAATGTGGTATTTCATACCAATGTGGCATTCTTAGTGATTCTTCCCGTCACAAGCTCAGTTTCCAATGAATTCTTTCAATCTGTAAGTATGTGTCTCGTCTCTTTTCATCCTTCTGCTATACTTTACACATTTGTTAGCAAAACACATTTTCTATGGTACACCTGGAATGTTTTCCCTCTAAGGATATTGCTCTCATTCCCCTTCTTCCTTCCATCTGTGTCTTGGTTTCTTTCAAGTCTTCTGTCTACTCTGACAGATAATTGTTCAATGCTTGGTGATTCTTGGGGGTCCACTCATTTATTTGGATCAGATGTCCAACTGGGATCAGGGTTTCCAGTGTGACTGAGTAGAGACGGTCACCTGGGAATGAGTACAGAGATGGAGCTGCCACCTGCTGTGTCTTTGACTCTTTTTTTCCGCCACAAATGTTCATATGTGAGGGCTGTTCCCTTTGGGTTAGTCCGTTTTCCCAGGGATTTGCTAAATTTCCTGTCTGAGAGCCATTCTGGGTGCTCTGTTGTCCTATAGCATCATTGGTTAGTTGTCAACTTTAGTTAGGTTTAATGCTATGGCACAGCTCTATGCTATCCCTGATGACTGAACTCTTACGCCCTTCATTCTTCTGTCCCCAGAGAACAATAATAACTGAGTGCCCTGCCAAATTAGAGAAAGGGCTATTGACAAAGGGCATGGTGAGAGAGGAGCTGGGGTCCTATCATCTTGTATATATTTTCAGCCAATGGTCCCCTTTCCATTCTTATTCAGATTCTCCATCTTCACAGTGACCTACTCTCCAGCCTAAGCAAGTTAAAAAGTGCCTACTCAAACTCCCTTGGAAAAAGTCCCGTCTCTTGAACTCTTGGCCACTTAGCTTTAGCTATGGCGGTGGTAACCTACCTCATGTGGCAGCTAGGCCACATGAAGCTTATCAGTTACAAGTCTCACTCCTTCCTATCATTTCCCCATCAACTAGCCTTGAAAAAAAATGGATTTCAGCACGATGAATTGTATGGACTTCCTACTGACTTCATCTGCCTGGTTGTGGGTGTACAAGAATAAATTCACTGAAGAATGTCAAGTGGTAGGGACTCTAGGACACTGAGCTCCTGGGTCCTCCATGTCTGGACATGTCTTAGTCTGTTTTCTGCCCCCTTTTCCATCCATCCTTCCCTCAGTTCCTCCCTCCCTTCTTTCTTCTTCCCTTCCTCCATCCCTCCTTCCTCCTTCTTTCTCTCTTTTTCCAACTGTCCCTCCTTCCCTTCCTCTCTTCCTCCCTCCCTTCTCCTTCTTCTCTGTTTCTTTCATCCTTCCTTCCTTTCTTCTATCCCTTCCTCCATCCCTCCTCTTTTTCTTTTCTATCCCTAGCCTATCTTTCTTTCCATCCTTAGACATATATTCTAGTTTGTTTTACTATTGCTGTGGTAAAACACTGTTGCAAAAAGCAATTTGGGGTGGGAAAATGTTTATTTTCGCTCACACCTATAGGCGACAGCCCATCCCTGGGGTAAGTCTAGGCGGGAATTACGGCAAAAACCATGGATGGGTGCCAACTCCTGGTTTACCCACTCTATGGCTCAGTCTCTGTTGGCTTTCTTATACATCTCAGGACCACATAGGGACAGTGCTGTGTGCATTGGGCTGGGCCCCCTAAATCTGTGACCAATCAAGGGGAGTCTTCACAGACAGAGCCACAGGCTAACTTCAATCCCTCAATTGGCATTCTTTTAGGTGAATCTAGGCTGGGTCAAGTAGTCATCTGAAGTTACTGATGACAACATATCGTTTTAAAGATTGGTGACTTATAGGTAATTTCTTTTCATTATATATATATTTAAAATTCACAAGAAAAGTAGGCGGAACTAGAGAGAAAGTCCTTGGGGCATCACTTGATTTTGAGATTCTGAAATTGCCTACTACAGAGGTGCAGTGACTGTCAGTATGTGGTTTCCGTGAGCCACTCTTTCTTGCCTCATTGTGGTGTCTGGTCCAGTGGCAGGAACTTTGCCAGAGGAAGAGCACGCCACACTTACTTTATGTTCCTTCTCTTCTTTATCTTTTTTCTATTTGGTGTTGTAAAGGACAAGGACATTACTTTGCTAATCTCTACACTCCTAATACTCAGAGAAGTACAGGGTATGAGTTAGAGGTCAAAAGTATTTGTATAATTTGATGACAAGAAGTGTTTCAGACATTCTTCCAGAGACTGAACTGGAGGCAGCAGGGTGGAGGGTTTGTGCAGGCCAACATAGCTCCAGCATCTGGATTAGGTCATCCAGTTTGGCTGGGAGCAGCGGCTTTGTGGTTTTGCTAGCAAAGGCAGCCCCATGTTTTATGGACAAATGGAAATTTAGCCTCATCTATTGCTGCCAGCCTGGGAGAACTTTGTCTATAACCTCACATGCTCGGGAATGTGTTCGCATTGTCAGCAAGAATCTCCTTGGATGCTGATCCTTGCAGCTGTTCTGTGGGTCTTGGGCATGGTATTTCCCATCTCTTCCTACTCTATGACACTCTCATGTGGGAAACCAGAACCACACAAGGCCTAAGGGAGTCAGCCATTCAAACTTACCTTCAGGAGCAGATACGTAAAATACACAAGTGATTAAAGGTAACAATAAGAAACAGTCACAACATCAAAAGCTGGTATAGGACATTCTGAGACTAATACTGCCGGTGCTCTTCCTTCTGCATTTTCTATTCATGGGCCACATGAACCTGTGGATCTCTAGAACAATCCTCTATGTATCTATGCTGATCAACAACACGCTGCTCAAATTTCTTGTTTGTTCCCTTTTACTTCATAATTCTATCTTGCTATAAATATTTGTATGCAATTTGCTTTCTCTTATGGGGCTTATAGAGATCATTTATGATGATCGATTTACTGCCATTAGTTTTCACTACAACATACTATACCCTTGTGTGACTATACCACATGTATTTCTGTGTTAGTGGATATTTGGATTGTTTCCATTCATTTTTAGAAAAAAAATCTGTAAACATGACTCTAAGCATATCTGGAAGCAAATGTGGCATTGTGTGGGAGTAGACCTACCAAGCTACAAGTAACACTCAAAGCAAAGGAAAGTTTATTTGATTTCCAAAGGGAATGAGCTAGCCTTCTCCTGAGGACTTGGTAGAATTTGCCATTAATGTACATTTTTTACTAGTATGTTTTATTGTGATATTCTAAATACAGCTTTAGTCTATAATCCACTATCTTATCTTCAATTAAGCATTTCTTCACATAGTGCAGAAATAAGTTTCTTAGTTATTTTCTGTCCATGTTCAGGGATTTGGAGAGATGACTCAGTTGCAAAGCACACAAGTCTGGTTCCCAGCACTAATGCTGGGCTGCTCACAACTGCCCATAACTTTGGCTTCAGGGAACCTGGTGACTTGGTATAATGCATGCACACACAAACACAATTTTTATAATAATCTCAGAATATTTATTCAGGCATTTCACATATTTTAGTTTAGATTGTGTCATTTTGGATTTTAGGGGTTAAATAATACATTCTAAATTCTAATAATTGAATATTATTATTATTATCAGCATGTTGCATTAGCTGTTTTTCTCACCATGGGAACCAAATATCTGCTAAGAAGCAACTTAAGGAAGGAAGGGTTTACTTCTGTTTATGGTTTGAAAGAGCTACCTATCATAGCGGGGAAGGCATTGCTAGAGGAGCGAGAGATGCTGGCTCACATCTGGGCAGACGCGTAAGTAGATAGAGATGAACACTGGTGCTCAGCTGGCTTTCTCATTTCCCTTTTAGGACCTCAGTCTGTGGGAAGTTATTGCCCACATTTAGAGTGACTCTGTCTCCCACAGTTAATCCTCTTTGGCGATGTCCTCACAGCTACACTCGGAGGAGTTAATGTTGCTCTAGGTATATTTGAATCCCGTTGAGCAGGCAATCATAGCTAATCAATGCACACATGCACACACACGTACGTTAAGGTATCATTCCTAACTTGAACTATTTTTTATTTATGTGTCTATATGCATGTACTGTATCTGTGCAATGGCTTATGGAGGCTAAAAGACAGTGTGAAATGTCCGGAGCTAAGTTGTAGGTGGTTGTGAGCCACCTGACATGGGTGCTGGGAACTGAACCCTGGTCTTCAGGAAAAACAGCGTGTTCCCTTAACCTAGGAGCCATCTTTCCAGCCCCTTTCCCAGCTGTCTTGATGAACAGAAATTCTTAATTTTAGTGCGGTCGAACTTATTGATCTTCTCTTCTTGAATGGTTTATTTTTCCATGTGGATAATCAATTTAATTGTCTCAGCACCAAGTATCGATTAGTCTTACTGTCTCCTACTCACCTGAAAAATTAGCTCTGTCAAAAACTGTGTGTACACACATAATGGATCTATTTCTCAGTCCTGTGCTCAGCTCCATCCGTCAATGTGTCTCTTCCTGCGTGGTTGTCATACTCTCCTGTGGTGACAATAGCTCTCCAATAACTCTTGATGCTCAGTGGGGCAGGTTCTCCCGCCATTGTCTTCTATGCTATTTTCGTCAGTTTTGTTCTTGTGCTAATATTTAAAAATTCCTTTAAGTGTGCTTCGTGTGATTATCACACCTAAAGTAGAATAACTTCATATACACAATTCTTAAAAGTTAAGACATTTAAGAAATTAAGAAAATTTCTTAATGCGGGTAGTAGAAACTTTGATTCATCATCCTAACTGATGTTTAATGATTTCTATTTTTGGCCAGTGGAAACTTCTTGAGCTAGAAGGTTTTATTTTTATTTTATTTTAAAGCTGCAATCTTTTTACCTGACTCCATAGGCTTTGTCAGCATCTCTGAAATCTGAAATTGAAAGATATTCCAGGCTGAGTTTGGACATTCCCTTCCCCAGAATTGTTTAAGCACTCTTGGCTCTTGTTAATGTTTTTCAGAAAAACTATAATCTGGAATTAGGAACTCTTATTGCTATTGACTTTGTCATTATTTCTGGAATTAAATAAACAGAGTTAGAAAAACTATTTTGGATTTCTGTGTATTCTGGGCACAGGCTTATGTACACACAATACATCATGGGCTCTTAAACTTCCATTCAAACTTGGGATTACATGGCTTTATTTGACATCATCAGTCTTCAGTAAGATATCTCCTCTATGACTTTAATACCATTTTGAAAATGCTATTTCCCTATGTATTATTGGATGCATTTTGAATTAGTATGGTTTTAATTTATATTTGTCTTAGTTTAAATAAACCACACATTTTATATATGTGTGTGCACGTGTCCACTTATACATTTAATCACTTATTTCTAAGACAACCTAGAAAAGTGGTAAAAGCCCCACAATTGCCTTGTTATGGATTTTTATTAGAATATCATGGAATATATAGGTCAATTTTCCTCAAAGTGATATCTTTATGGTATTGTCTCTTCCTGCCCATGGACTAGATATAGCTATTCATATGTTTCAGTAAATCTTTCTAAACTCTTCCGTGAGCAATTCAAGCATCATTTTTAGATTCTTCTACTCCCTTATTTGTTTCATTGCTATGAAAAGTGCTGTCTTAAAAATAAACCTCATCCATACTTACGGAAAGAGGAATATGACCAATTTTTCATCTTGTTTTCATGTTGAATAATTTTGCTAACTTTTCTGTTCCAATACCTGTCAATTCTTTCAGGATTTTCATGAAGCCTCTCTTCTAAGTTTGCTGCTGTTCACTTTGCCCCTAGTCCTCTAGTCTTGTTCTTCTGTATTTGATTTCTTTCTCATTTCTTAGGTTGTTGCTCTACCTTTGGGGTAACACTGAACCACACTGGAATCTTAGGTTATCTGCACAAAGCATTGTCCGTCGCCTGCCATCTTGCCAGAAAGTAAAACTTATAGGAAAAATTCTACTCATCTCTGCTCACCTAAGAGACTCATTCATCCTCCTATGACCTGTGGCCCTGACGTACTATCAGTTAGTCTATCATAACACTGATCTAGAAAGCAGCTACTGAAACCTTCCCAGTTTCCTAGCTTTGACTTGCGTGTGAAGGTCTACGTTGAAGTTGGCCAGTTGGTGTGTACCCACAAACCCCTCATTGGTTTTGCTTATGAAGCCCAGACAGACAGAAGGCAGTGGTCCTCATGTCAGTATGAGCAAGATGAGATATGCTGGGGTCCCAGGGGGTCCTGAGCATAGTTGGGACAAATCAATGGGGTGAACTCAAGAAGCAAGGAGTCTTAAGTTCTTAGATCCCATATTGTCATGGCATGGCCATCCAGACAAAAGAATGTACAGATCATGGAACAAGAACCCAAGTATTAGGAGATTCAATGGCCCTGGATATTGGTAATGGGCCAGGAATAAGTGCCTCAGACCCAGGTTGTGTTGTCTGAATATTATTTCAACATCCTGAGTGTATGCATATGTCTATAGGTCAGGGTAGTCAGACTCAAGTTTAGCACGGAGGGAATAAACCATGGTTATGTATGAAAAGTCCCTTGCTCACATCCTGGCATGCAACAGGAGCTTAATACACAGCAGCTCTTGGCAGCTGTAGCTCCTCTGTACATGTTCGATGATACCACTGCCAGGAGCTGCTGTTTATTATGCACCTCTTGCATGCCAGAACATGAGCTAAGGGCTTTGTGGTCTGTTAGCTGTGGGATATTCTGCTATCTCAGTCACCTCGCTGTGTTCTATGGTCTTCAGGTGTTCCCTGCTAACCCATCATAGCACCCATTCTAGAAAACAGCTCTCTGGAGCTGGCCCTGTTTCCTGGTCCATGGACGCTCACCTCCACACACTGGCTTTGACACTTGCCTGTTAGCATGCTTTAGAGTTCCTTTCCAGTTGGTAGACAAATCTCAGGTGTGATTTCCATCAACAAGCTGGACTCTGGATGCACAGGGTGTGTGGGCTTGAGGGCTCCTTGTTGCCAGGGCCAAATTCATCTCAATCACAGTCTTGGTTAGTATATCCTGGTTTGCATCTTCATCACCCAGGCAATTAAAGAACAAAAAATTCTCCATTTGGGCCATGAAGTCAGTTTGGTATGCCATTTGTTATAAGACCATAAGCAAGTTTTCTGTCTCTAGCTCTGTCTAGGAGTCTCTGAGCAGAGACTGGAAGCTCCTTCCTCAGTTTTCTTCTTACAGGAAGGCTCCCAACTCTAGACAGAATCTTTCTGCTATAAAAATCAGCCAGGGAGGGGTTAGGAAATTCACCGCTCTCCTACCTCGAACTATCATCATACCCAATCTCCTTTCACACATTTTATCCTTCATTTTATGATGTCTACTAAAGACAGTTAGGAGCGCTCTCAGTTCCTTGAGGAATATTTATGCATTTTATAGGACTCTCATGAAGGAGAGAAGCCCCTTATTAGGGGCAGGCCGGGAGATCCTGCATTAAGGGCATTAGGAGCCTCACCCAGGGAATAGAGATGCTGGGGCTTCCTGATTAACTTGCAGGTTTATGCACCTGTTTGGACTGTTTGTGAGGATTAAGGCATCCTTGAAATTTTTAAACAGCGCAGACAGATAGCTGTTTGAGATCTGCCTTCTCTTTTCAGTAAGGGTGGTAGAAAGAGAGCCTGGACCACGTATTTTTTTTTCAGCCCCTTCACTCTTGCCTTTCTTCATGAACCCATTAGGAAATGCCTGGCTAGTAGATTTACTCCTCCTCTATTCCCCAAGCCACATCTCAACATTCAGCCTCCCCGGCACACCCCATACTTCATGAGACAAGAAGCAGTCTCCAGGCACCTCTTCATGGATGAACTTCCGTATTTAGAGATACGTTTGGCTCACATCAAAATTGAGCAGAAAGTACAGTGCCCATACACCTTCTACTCGTATGTACAGCCTTGCTCACTATCACCATCCTACACCAGAGTAGCACAGTTATTATAATCAATAAGCCTACACTGATATATCTTTACCCCCCCCCAACTATAATTTACATTAGGGTTCTCCTTTGACATTGTACGTTCTGTGGATTTGGGTAAATGCACAATGAGATGCACCTTCCATTCTAGTAACCTACAGGATAATCATTGCTCTAAATGCTGCTTTGCCCCAAATGTTCACTGCTCCTCCCCATACCTGGAAACTACTGTCCTTTTCACTGCCTCCTTCATCTGTCTTTCCCAGCATGTTATAAAGTTGAAACATATGGTATGTGGTCTTCTTAGACTGGCTTCTTTCACTTAGCACTATGTGTTTTATTTTCCTCTCTGTCTTTCTATGGCTTGATAATTCATTTGCTTCCCTGTTGAATAAAATCCATTGTCTTGATGCAATATGGTTCATTTGTCCATCCACCTATGGAAGGGTGTCTTGGATAGTCGTGAATCACGTTGTCATAGATATCTATGTGCAGGTTTTGTGTGAATGTAAAATTTCAACTTCTTTGGGTAACATTCCAGGGAACATGAAGGCCAGATCATATGGTGAGATTGTGTTTAGTCTTACAAAGAGCTGTCAAATCATATGCCAAAGAGGCCCAGCTCCATTTTGAACCATTCTTTGTGCCCATGGGAAATGGCTGTCTATACCAGGAGGCTGAGAGTTTTCCATTTTCTCCCTGTGTACTCGGAACCCCTGTGTTCTGTCGGTTCTTCCCCTTATACAAGACCCCTAAGGGCCTTCTTTTTGTTCTCTGTCTCTAAGATTACTGCAGCAATTCTAAGGATGTGGGATGCTGTGGCCATTGCAGCTTCCAGGTCACAGGGGGAAGGGAGAGGGTATAACTTAAAATCATTGGTATAAACCTTGCTTCCAAAGTGTGGTCCCCAACCCACCAGGGCCTTGGGTGGTTAGACGGCCCAATTCCTAGGTTACCCCAGAGCTAGCAGAGTTCTGTCCTAGGAAGTCCTTTTCGGAATCTATGTTTAACTCTCTACCTCGCTGGGAAAAGCTGATTCTGGACGTCACTCAGTTTTGAGAACTCCTGACCCGTATCCAGAACACACTGCTCCCTCGCCACTTAGGCCTGCTGGGACTCTGAAACACGCATTTTTGGAGGCCTAAGGGAAAGCCTCTGGGTTGTGGTCCCTCTGCTCTGCACCCATTTTTCCGATAAGTCTCCCCACTTCCTGCTCCCTCCTGTTGTTTTGACAATCGGGTCAGCTGCCATCCTGTTCGTGCCTTTTCCTCCATTTCATTTTAATTGATTCTGAAGTGTTAAAGCATTTAGTGAGGATGAATTTATGTCTCACTGAAATCAATCCTTTTCTGCAAGCTTGCTTCCCCCGTCTTTCAACTCAGCTAAATCTCGTCTCCCCCAGATTAAATGGCTGTGGGCTGAACCAGCTTTGACTTGATTACAGAATTGCATAGCAGCTCTGATGCTGCTGATCTGGCTTGACCCAGTTTGACCCAGAAATGCATCCTTGCTCAAGAGTATGGTCCTCCTTTGCTGAAACAGGTATACTCGCACCTGTCCTCTGGGGGATGGATGACAAAGAGGATAGGGGCCTTTCAGATAATGTGGGTCATTTTGCCAAGATGGGAATGAAGAAGACAACCTCAGTTTGGCAGCAGGGAGGAATTGGTGACAGTCTTTAACGTTTGGGATTACTTAAAAAAAAAAAAGTAGCAAATGCTCCCCTTTCTCAATGACTAATTAAGGCTCATTATCTCATTCTGGATTTGGAGATCTGGTGTCTTTGCTTTATGAGAAAGCAGAGTCACGGAAAGAGTTGGGGTTCTCTGTGTGATCATGTGACTCCTCATGTCAGGAGCTCGCCCAGTGATGACTGTGTGGTTATTGTCATTAGTAATTTGATTATGCACCTTCATAGTGGTTCTGATGCTGCTGATCCAATTTGACCCAGTTTGACAAGTTTGGGTTGGCATGCACTAACCCTCATTTTGCAGAGGCAGAAGGGAGTCAGAAGGGTGGCTGTAGCTGACTTTCCATATTACACATTGTCTTAGGGTTTCTGTTGTTGTGAAAAGACACCATGCCCGTGGCAACTCTTTTTAAAGTTTTTTTTTTATTATTATTTAAAAATTTTAATTTTACAAAAAAAAAGTCAGGCAGGGGTGGCACATGCCTTTAATCCTAGCACTCAGGAGGCAGAGGCAGATGGATCTCTGTGAGTTCGAAGTCGGCCTGGTCTACAAGAGCTAGTTCCAGATTAGGCTCCAAAGCTACAGAGAACCCTGTCTCAAAAAACCAAAAAAGTTTTTTTTTTTTTGTTTTCATTTTACATACCAACCACAGTTCACCCTCTCTCCCCTCTTCCCGTTTCTCCCCATCTTCCCCCAACCCAACCTCTCATCCACTCCTCAGAAAGGGGTAAGGCTTACATATCAAGTTGAGGCAGAAGTAAGCCCCTGCCCTCTGTATAGAGACTCAGAAAGGTATTCCTCCATAGGGAATGGCCATCCCACAAATTGCCCAAACCACAGAACTGTCTCTCACATTCAGATGACCTAGTTTGATCCTATGCATGCTTCCCAGCTATCAGTCCAGAGTGAGTGAACTCCCGCTAGCTCAGGTCAACTTCTCTGCGGGTTTCCCCATCAAGATCTTGGCCCCTTTGCTTATATTATCCTTCCTCCTTCTTTTCATCTGTACTCTGGGAGCTCGGCCCAGTGCTTAGCTGTGGATCTCTGCATCTGCTTCCATCAGTTGCTGGATGAAGGTTCTATGATGACAATTAGGGTGGTCATCAATCTGATTACAGGGGAATCCAGTCCAGGCCCCTTCTCCACTGTTGCTTGGAGTCTTAGCTGGGGTCATCCTTGTGGATTCCTGGGAGATTCTCTAGCACCAGATTTCTCCCTAACTCTGTAATGGCTTCTTCTATCGAGATAGTTCTTTCCTTGCTCTCCCTCTCTGTTCTTCCCCAGGTCAACAATCCTGTTCCCTAACATTCTCCTCACCATCCCATTCAACCTCCTTCCCAATTTACTCAGGAGATCTTATCTATTTCCCCTTCCTAGGGGCATCCATGTAAGTCTCTTAGAGTCCTCTTTGTTACCTAGCTTCTCAGGGGTTGTGGATCGTAGCCTTTACCTTTTATCTTTTGCTTCATGTTGAATATCCATTTATGAGTGAGTACATACTGTGTTCATTTTCCTGGGTCTGGGTTACCTCACTCAGTATTGTTTTTGTTTTTGTTTTTGTTTTTTGTTTTGTTTTTCTCTTCCTCATTCATTTGTTTGGTCGACAAATGTGAGTTGCTCAGTGAAGGAGACCACTTTAGTGCTTGGGTTTTGAACATGTAGATTCTTTTTGAATGCCTCATTTTAAGCTGTGACTGTGTGAGTCTTACTAGAAGGTGACATGAAGGTGTTGCTTACATGACATTATGACATTTGTATATATGAATATAAGATACTTTAGTCGTATTCTCTTTACATTGTCTTACACAATTAATATTTGATAGTTTAAGAAAAGGGGAGAAGGTGCTCCTCATTGTGGTGCCTTGGTGGTCATTGATCCCTAAGGACTGAGTTTCCAGACTAAATCTAGATACTCTGCTGCCTTTGACCTCTGTTCCCTTCACTGCGTCACGCAACCTCACCCCTGCACCTAGGGTATTGCTATGAAGAATGAACTGGTTAAGCAATGTAAATGTGCTTGATGGCATCACATTTGATCAATACCTTTTGTGTCTGTCCATCTTTACCTATAGCCACAAATAACAGAATCTGTTAACAGATCGGCCCAAGCTGCACACTAGTTGATGAAAGCAACCAGGACAAGTTTCAGCCTGTCTGCCTGCCCAGGGCATGCCTTCAGCTCTGCAGCCCAGGGGATGAGACGCGATTCCAAATCACAAGGATACCTGTCTTTGTTAAGAGGGTGATTAGGGGACCATGCTGATTACAGACACGTGAAAAAGTTCAGACTCGGTTAGTTAGATCAGCAATTCTTCCTCCTGGTTTCTTATCACCCCAGGGTGTCTCCAATTATCTCAAGAAGGGTCAGGAACCACTCAAGATGTTATTAATTTTAATCCATTCTAATTAAATATATAAATGGGCCATGTACCACTTTGAGAAAAGGGAAGGGGGCGGCACAATATCTCAAAACCAAATATGTAGCTTTTGAGTAGTTGAAGCTCACTTCTTAAGGACTGACATTTTCCCCCCTCTTTTTCTTCCTCTATAGCTGTTCCGACTGACAGAACACAAGGCAATGCCATTGAGAGAACCAGCTGTGGTGTGGGAAAAACGAGGCCCAAGGCGAGAGTGGGATTTGGTATTGTGTAACTGAGAGGCCTGCTCTGTAGAATAATTCTGTCTCCTGATGTTGTGTGGCTTGGGGTCAGTCTGATCTGAGTCTCTGATGAGGTTCTGGCTTCCATGCTGTACCAATTTGTGGTGAGGTTTGAGGCAAGCAGTAACAGGCCAAGTGCAGAGTGATTGATAGGTCCCCACTCGTGCCCTTCACTATAGAACTGTCGTGTTTTGGGCACTGGGCCACACGCAGGGGAGAGAAGACAAACAATAGACTTAGAATCCCTGTTCTTGTGGAGCTCATGCTAGAAAGGCTTTAATAGAAATGGACCCAGTAATGCATGGCGGTCTATGAGCCATAGGCTGCCTCTGCGCTAGCACACTTTGGCCACCAAGACGGCTTCCAGAGACAGAAGGGACGGATACAGCTTTTAGTGAATACTGAAGGAGGCAGGGATGCTGGCCTCCAGGTGTCAGGCATTCCCTCGAGAAGCTCTCTGGGCCCAGTCCATTGCTACATTGTTGCTCTGTATAGTTGTGTGAAGGAGATAGATTGAGACCACACTTTAGAATGGGTTGCAGAGATGGGAAATGGAAATACCCCACACAACTTGAATAAGAGATGCATGCTGGAACGGGCCAAGATGGCTCTGTCTTGGTGAGAGCCAGGTTGTTGGGGACATACTTTGTCACTATGCTGAAAGGATTCCACATGAATCACAAGATATACTTTCTGCAGTCGCCACGGTACCTCTCAGCTTGGATGCACCAGCGAGATTCTGGAGGGGAGGAAGGTGAGAAGGTTCTCTGACTCAACAACCTGGGCACTTGAAAGTCCCAGTGTGAGCTGGCAGGAAGTCAAACCTGTCAGCTGATGACAGGGGGGCTCTTCAGGTAGCTCAGAAAGCGGCCCAGCAGTGATCTCTTGACCTTTGATTTGTCTTTTATGGAGGGTGGAGAGGAAAAGGAGCATGGAGAGAAGCTTCAAAAATCATGATCCTCCTATGAAGCCTCCCGAGTGCTGGGGCTGCACGTATGTGCGTCTGGTCTAGGGACCTTCCATGTACAGGACATTCACGTTCCTTCTAAATCTTTCCTTCATCTACACATTCCCTCTGCATCCATCCAGTGCTAACCCACCCTTCAGGTCTTTACATTCTATCTATCTATTATCTATCTATCTATCTATCTATCTATCTATCTATCTATCTATCTATCTATCTATCATCTATTGTCTGTGTGTTTGTGGTCATAAAACAATTTTCTCACCTTTTTCTTGTTGAGTCAACATCTCTCTTGTTTCTATTCTATGGTGGCATTTTGTAGTTTAGACCAGCTTTTTTGTTGTTGTTGTTTTTGGTTTTTGTTTTTTTTTGTTTGCTTGTTTTTTGGTCTGTATCTTCCTATCTTTATGTGGGTGTGCTGTGATTGTAGATATGGATCTTTGTCTGCATCTGTCCTTTCACAAGGTTCTAGGAGTCAAATGTAGGACCACACTCCAGGTCTCATGGGAGATTTCCTTCTTAGATGGACTCCCGGCTGGGGAGAGCTCTTCCCATGCATCCTTCATGGCTCCCAGCTACTCAATCATAATGGCCTGCTTCCACACACTGTGTCCCATATCTCTGGATATAGGACACAGCACCTAATGGATGCTGAACTCACGTTTCTGGAACAAACTCTACGCTGAGGGTCTGGGTATAGGGCCAAGATGACAGTGGATGGAAAAGATGGGTACCATGGTGGCAAGAGACAGATGTCACTCCTTACCATCAGACGTTGTTGGATCAGGCACTATCTGCCTGGGTCATAAAATGTGCTGGAAGCTTCTTACAGCCTCCTTTGCTCAGGAGCCTGGGGCTGTAACTGCAGCTATATTTCAAATTCTTGAAATGTCTTGGGTGATTTTTTTTTCAAACGTTTTACCTTCAACGTGCTTTGCATACCACCACACATTTTTTTAAACCCACATATAATTTAGGGAACATTTAATCAATAGAGTCTTGATTCATTTTTCCTTTAAATCATCAGTATTATTGTTGTGAAGAGCCCATCTGAAGTTCAGGAAGGCTCTTAAACATTTTTAATAGCCATTTTCTTCCCCTGCGTCCTATTTTTTTTCAAAACTATCTTTTTGAAAGATACTTTTTCCAATGGTTGAACAATCTCAAAATGCCACGTTCTCAATTGCTTAAATTGTGGCCAATATGTAATCCAGTAAGGAAAATGGACTCTTACAGAATAATTTTATTCACACACACACACACACACACACACACACACACACACACACACACAGACAATCTAAGTGGATTTGCTGGTAGTTGTGTGAAAATTACCTGACAGTGACTCTTAGTTCCCACTTATGGCTTAAGGGGCCACCATTGTGTAGAACAATTAATAAAAACCCAGAGACAGAAATTGGGGTTTAACTAGAAGGCCAGAAAAGCAAAACAGCCAGCCACTGACTCTTATCTCTACCTCAGTCCGAAATGGTGATCCTGCCTCCATGAATCTCAGAATGAAACTATGTCTGAGAGCTGTCTCCTCCCGATTTATATTCCTCCAGTGCTGGGATTAAAGGTGTGCACCACCACCGTTGGGTTTCCATGGCAAACGAGTTGGTACTGGGATTAAAGGTGTGTGCTACCCCTGCCTGGTCTGTAAGACTGGTCAGTGAAGCCGTTTCACTCTCTGAACTTCAGGCAAGCTTTATTTATTAAAATAAAAATGAAATATCAGTACACCATTGAGCAAGGGAGATGATCCCTACAACAGTGTCTCGCTGCTCCAGTCTCTTGGGCTCCTAGGACACACACATCAGGGCCGACGTGGCTCTCCCTCTGCAGTACTCTGCTTGCTGATCTGGCATTTCCTGAGTACTTCATGGGTGTCACCTCACAAAATTATTTGATTTCTGTTCCACTTTGCAGATGGAGAAACTGAGGCATCTGAGGGTTTATTGTTTCCTGGGGCTGCTGAGACTAACTCACTACAACAACTTGGTGGCTTAAAATTGCAGTGGTTTGTTCTTTCCCAACTCTGGAAGCCGGAAGGACAACATTCAATATCATTAGGGCTGTTCCCTGGAAGACACCAGGGAGTAATCTGCCGATCTATTCCTGTCCTTTTAGAGCTTAGCTTCTGGTGACCCCGGGCATTCCTTGGCTTGTGGCTTCACCATTTCAGCTCTGCTCCTGTGGCCTTATGGCCTTCATCTCTGGCACTCCATCAGTTACTTCATTGTTGCAACAAAATACCTGATACAAGCGACTTAAGGATGGTAGGGTTCCTTGTGCCTTACAAGTCAAGTGTACCTTGCATCCTGGCTGGGCAATAGGAGCTGGAAGGGACTGGTCACACAGTCACAGTCAAGAAGCAGACGTGGATACTGCTGCTTGGCACATAGTCTCCTTTTTATATTGACTGGGATCCCAGTCCACAAAAATGGTACAGCCCACATTTATGGTGGGTCTTCTCACTTCATTTTTCATCTGGAAACTCTCTTCTTGAAGACTGCCCAGAGGTTTGTCTCCCAGGTGATTCTAGCCCCTGGCAAGTTGATATTATTAACTATTACAAGTGTCTTCCCCTTCTCTTTCCATCTTTTATGATAGTACATCAGTGGGTAACCCATAAAAAAGCTCCTTTTATCCAGGATCTTTAGCTTAACTAGTTTCTGTCATAGAATGTACAATATCCACTCACTTTTCATGTATGGTAATATCTACAGGCTGGACAATTAGGACACGAACGTAATTTTTGGGGGGAGGCAACATTTAATCCACTGGTGCTAGTAAGGAGTAAAACGGTATAAAGTGCACCATGGATGCCTGTGACTTGGTTGGGACCTTGGTTCCTTTCACCCTTCCTATCGCTTTATTTTTCCCTTCCAAGCCTTAAAAATGCTTGAGTCTAAGTCCTCACATCGTGACTAGTGTTCTGCTTCAGACAGTATTCTTGCACTGTAGACAGTATTCCTGCACTGTAGATGGTATTCTTGCACTGTAGACAGTATTCCTGCACTGTAGATGGTATTCCTGCACTGTAGACGGTATTCCTGCACTGTAGATGGTATTCCTGCACTGTATAAGTCTGCTTCTTCTTCCCCCATGTGGGTGCTGACTGAGATGTGGGACTATGTGTACAGAAGATGGAACCGCATCAAAGGGCCATGGTTTAGATGAGCAGTGATCAGGTATCAGCAGTTCTCTACGGCCTGAACTCGTATTAATGTCAACCACATTTGCCATCAGCATTCTCATCTCTTTCCGCAGCTTGCCTTCATCCTTGTGCTTCTTCTGAAGGCCAAAGGAATGTTCTAGCTTCCTGCACACGCCTTTGATTTCAGCATGTGGCTGGCCTGACCCATCCCTGCTCCTGACTTATTTAGGCACATCTTTGGAAGATTTGGTGCTTCGTCACGCCCCAGATCCCATCTTAATTTCTGCTGTCTCCAAGGAAGCCACAGAGCAGCCGGCCCATCTTGAAGTCATCAGCTTCCAAAGAGGGCTTGGGAGCATCTGTCTGAAACCAGCATATTATTTTCCTGGCTGGAAAATCAGTAGCAGGACTGTGTGCTGTGCCTACTAGCACAAAGTACTTATGGGTAGTGTCAAGTCAGGTCCAAATCTAAAAATACTCTCTTCCCTTCAGCGTGCTATTGTTTCTGCAGTATGACCCAGCTCGGGACTGGAGCCTCGCTGCACTCTGAACAGTTGCACATTCTAATGCATGCTGAAAGATTAACCTGCATTGTGCCTGCCCGGCAGTGTGGAAGTTTCCTTTCCTGGCAAAGCCTGTGCTATTGGAAATCATTTGTTGAGATTTATGTTCTACCTAAGCTGGAGGACTGCTTGCATTGTGAAGGTCCCAGAACCAGGCTGGAAATCCTGAAATTGTGGGTTCCAGGGAGATTTGGAGTCATTAGGAATAACTTGGTCCTGGCTGGAGACCAGCACCAGCCAGAGACCTACTGAGCAGTGATAACACACAGGCTGTGTGACTGAGAATTACCCCATCAGCTTGATGGGCTGAGGGCAGCAGCCCATATTTTGTGGGGTTAATGGTCAGGCCCCTGTCTTAACATGCAAAGAATAGAAGAGGATTTTGTAAGCAGCAAATTCATAACAGCTGAAAGTGTTGGGGCAGACTTAGAGGGAGATCATCAGGATGTTGCTCCAGGGCTGACTCTCAAGTCCAAACTGATTCTTCTTGATAAAAGTATGATGGAGGTTACAGGAGACCCACGATTCTGATCCTTGGTTATTCCAATTTCTGCAGTGGCAGATTGTTCTGTATTAGTGGTAATGACACTACAGTCGGGGACTATTTTTTTCAGCCACCCTAGTTCTTGGTCATGCTTGATATTCACGTTCTTCATGAGGGGTTTCTTCTCCAATGAGGAGCAAAATCTGAGAAAGTCCTCAGGGGCTTCCTCTTCTCCAGGATTGAGGAGACCTGCAACAGCTACCCCTAGATGCCAATAAAATCCTCATCAAATGGAACAGGGTGGACAATTTGACTCTTGTCTGATGAAACAGAGGACTACAGGATGATAAAAGACTCTAAGGGCCAGAAGAAGATTCACAGTTGGAAGTAAGCATATGCCTTAGCCATCCGTGGCACCAAAACTACACATCACAGGCCAGGTCACTCAGACAATGGAAATTCAGCTGCTCTCAGTTCTGGAAACTGAAGTCTAAGACCAAGGTTTTGGAAGGATTTTGTTGGTTTCTGATAATGTCCTCTGGGCTTGTGGGTGGTCATTTTGTCTCTGGGGATTCATATATCTTTTGTCTGTTTATATGGGAAAAGAGAGAGCTGGCAGTGGTGGCACACACCTTTAATGCCAGCACATCCAGAGACAGGTGGATCTCTGTGAGTTCAAGGCCAGATTGGTTTACACCATGAGTTGCAGGAAGGCTCTAAAGCTACAGAGAAACCCTGCCTCAAAAAACAGAGAGAGGAAGAGAGAGAGAGAGAGAGAGAGAGAGAGAGAGAGAGAGAGAGAGAGAGAGAGCACAAAAGAGAAAAAGGGAAAGAGAGAGGGAGGATGAAAGAGAGAGAGGAGAGAAGTCTGGTATTTTTAGTTCTGTGGCTTTATCCCTACAGTACTGTTTACTTGCCTCCTTGAAGACCCTACCTCCAAATATGGTCACATTGGACAATAGAATTGGACCATACGAATTTGAAGGAGCCACAGTAATGATCAAACATTCCCTATTTGAAGCCAATCGCAGTGGCAGCATGCCCGTAGTGCCAGCTACTTGGAAGACAGAATCAGGAGGACCACATAGCCCAGGAGTTTAAGATGAGCCTGGGTTCTGTGGTGAGACAATTTTGCAGAGGAAAAGCAATCTGCATTTGGCTGACAGTGTAGGAAGCAGGACCAGTGTCGTTGGAATCTGGCTACATGGTTAGGGCCTAAGAGTCGACTCTTTTACCTTCAAGATCAGCTTCTACAGCTCCCTAACCAAATGCCGAGTTCCTTGTTGGTGTAGGCATGCGGAAAGCACACAGCTGCTCCTCTCTCCTCCATGCCTGATTATTGATCGGCACACTGGCTTGTACTATTTTCACACGGTGGAAGTTCTCCAAGAGTCGGGGCACGGTGGGGAAGGGTGTTTTTGGCTTCTGAACCTTTAAAAATAATGGAAGTTGGGCTGGGGAAATGGTTCGGTCAGTAAAGTACCCGCTGTACTTGCATGAAGACCTGAGTGGGGATTCCCACTCTTACCTACAAGCCAGGTGTGGTGGTATGTGTGTGACGTCAGTGCTGGTGGGCCAGAGACTGGATCTCATTGGTCAGCCAGTTTTGAAAATCAGTGATCTCCAGGCTCAGAGAAGATAGCCTGTCTCAAAAATAAAGGTGGAGAGTGATCAAGGGAGACCCCTGAGGTCAACCTCTGACCTCCACACACACACACTCATGTGCACATTCACACACACACACAGAGGCACACACAGACGTATACAGCCATCTGCAAGGACACACACACAAATCTCAAATAGCCTTTTGGATGATATCATTGCTCTTCCTTTACTTTGTGTCCAGTATGGAAGAAGGTGGGATATAGTGGGGACAATAAGGACACGTTGACTGAAAGATGGAACCATGACGTAACAGGCAGGGAAGGAATAATGTACTTTGTGAATTAGAGGCTCACACTCATTTTTGAACTGGAATTGTGTAGCCTCTATCAGTAAGGCCGAAACATTCTTTAGTCTAAAGAACCAGTGTAAGGCAGGAGAAAGGAAGTAAGCCTAGGGACAAATGCATAGGTTCAAATCCTGCTCCCTAGCATTTCCTAAATGCGAGAATTAGAGGGAAAGAGTTTCTAGTTGCCCCGTGCTTCAGTGAAGATGAGGATCAGAGTCCAAGAAACTTGGTAGGTTGGGAGATAGAGATGGCTAACCAGTTAGAGGCTTGTTCTTGCAGAGAACCTGGGTTCAGTTCCCAGCAGTCATAGCGGGTGGCTCACAACTGCCTGTGACTCCAGAAATTCTGATGCTCTTCTCTGGCTGCACGTATGTGAGTGCACATGTAGACGAGAACACACACACATACTTATCAATAAAAAGAAATAAATAATTCATAGATGTGAGGAACTGAATCAATCATATAGCATGTAAACAGTTGTGACGAAGCTGTCTTTCATTGTCCTTGTTTGGTTTGCTCAGATTTGGCAAGTCTCTTTGTTCTGAACAGACGTCACAGAGGAGCTGCTCATCCTGGAGAGAGATGTAGATGAGGGAGCAGACCCAACCTTATCTGTCTCTTCCCCCAATGCTAGTGCTGAGAGGGACCCTGTCATGACAGAATTAATAAAATCCTCATGCTTTTGCATTGGCTGTGGTGTGAGAGGTGGTCTCTGGGGGCGACTCCTCCTCGGTTTTTGAACGCTAGGGTCCAACACTAGAAGCGTTTAGAAGGGTTTAGAACCCTCATAAACATGTATGTAGATTTAAGGGCTGTGCATGATGTCACATGTCACAAAAGAACAATATGTGCTGTTGTGCCATTGAGACTCTGGAGCTGTTTCTTACACAGCAGCATTTTGGGAAAGCATCTGACTGCCACAGGGATAGACTGGATGCTGGGGTCTTGTCATTTTGTTTTCTTGATCCATTAAGTCCTTGGCAGGCACAAAGAAAGAATGCCAAAAATGATGAGTTGAATGGAGATAACGAAGATTGGAAGTGCAGACTCTGGTGGGATTACAGTGCTTGGTGGTTCTGCCCATCTTTGCCTGGGTATAGGCTTCCACGTTCAAGCCATCTGAGTCAAGTGAAATCTGTTGCCAGCACTTAGCCTGGATTTGAGTATACAATTTGTCCATTTTAAGGTATCATGATGATTAGTGCTCACTAACTTGACAGAACCTAGGCCTCCCTGTGGGAGGTTACCTTGATTGTGTTAGTGAAGTGGGAAGCCCCACCTCTGTGGGTGGTAACATCCCTGGCTGGAATCCTGGACTACATAGTAGTGAAAAAGAGATGAACAGCATGATGAGTTCATCCCTCTCTGCTCCATGATTGTGGATTCAATGTGCTCAGTGGCTTCAGCCTCCTGCCACCTTGACCTCCCTACCATGACTTTCCCAGCTTGGCCTCCTCACCTTGACCTCCCCACATGACTTCTCCACTTGACCTCTCCACCTTGACCTTCACACCTTGACCTCCCCACCTTGACTTCACCACATTGACTCCCCCACTTTGACCTCCCCACCTTGACTTCCCCACCTTGACTTCCACACAGTGACTTCCCCTTGAACTGTGAGCCAGAATAAACCCCTTCCCCCTTAAGTTGATTTTTTTTCAGAATATTTTATCATTGTATAAGGAAAATTAACCAAATTTAAATCGTTGAAGTTGACCAAAATGTTCATGGGGAAAATCCAAGAATGCAGAGTAACAGTCCACCTAGTTGGTATGCTTTGTTCCCTGGACAGCAACCCTCTGATGCTACTGAACTAGTTCCTAAATGACTAAGACACAACGCTAGATCAAGAACCCAGAGTTTAGATTTGAATCTAAAAATCTTCGAATTTAGGTTTGACTCGTTTGGTGACACTGTACTGTGAAATATTAGTTTAAGGTGTGTTACAGTCATTTATGTTGTGGAGTATTAGTTTAATGACACAAAGATGTGTTGCATTCTTTTATGTTGCATTTGTTTAAATCTATAAATCTTGCTACTTTGTCTGCCTAAAACACCTGATTGATCTAATAAAGAGCTGAACAGCTGATAGCTAGGCAAGAGAGGGCTAGGCAGGGCTGCCAGGTAAAGAGAATAATTCAAAGAAGGAACCTAGGAAAGAGAACGAGGAGCGAGTAAAGGAGAGGAGGACTCCAGGGACCAGCCACCCAGCCACAAGTCAGCCATGGAGTAAGAAGAAAAGATATATGGAAGAAAGAAAAGGAAAAAGCCCAGAAGCAAAATATAGTTAAAGAGAAACAGGATAATTTAAGTTAAGAAAATCTGGCTAGAAACAAGCCAAGCTAAGGTCAGGCAGTCAAAAGTATGAATAAGTATCCATGTATTTTATTTTGGAGCTGGGTGGTGGACCCCAAAGAGTAAAAAAATAAAATAAAATACAGTTATAGCATGGAGTGAATCACTTCCTTTTTCTTGTCTTTAGTTCCCCATCTGCATAATGACTTTAGGGCTTGTATGCTGAGAAGCTGCGAATCCATGGGCCAGTCATGTAACCTCTGCACAGGTCAGCATCCTTACCTAGAAAACAGTGGCCAGCTGCTGGCCTGACCTACTTAAACAAGGAGTGGATAAAATAACAAAAGCCACGCTGCCTGCCACTAGGGCCCAATGGTTCTTCCTTATGACTCCACAGGCTTCTGATAATTATAGCAGCAACGGTAATGAACTGAAAACAGCACTGGATTCAGAGTGGGGGCTGGATTAGCAGGTGAGGGAAACTCGTTTGAAATCAACTTGGAAGGAAGAATAATTGAGTCCTATGAGGTGGAGGTAGGGCTTTCTCTGTCTCTGTTCCTTTCTCTCTTTTCCTCCTCATTGTTCCCCTTTGGCTCTAATTGTTCTTTGTTTTTGTTATGATTTGTCTTGAGAAGACATGAATACTTATTTACGCTAGGTAGGACCTCACTGAGGACAAATAAATGACTCCCCACGAGCATCATTTAGTCACTAAATGTCCTGGTATTATTTATAGATAAACGGCTGATTTGGGGGCAACTTCATCACCAGAAATCCCACTGCTTTATTTTTTTAAACCTCATTTCATCTATTATTATTGTTGCTGTAATGTACGGGATGAACATATATGTGGACATGGTATGTGTGATATAGTGCATGTGTAGAGATCAGAGAATAATTCTATGTAGTAGATTCTCTCCTTATACCTTATTGAGGTTCTGGGTTTGAATTTAGGTTATCAGATGGGCACTAAAAACGCTTTTAGCTGCTCAGACATTTTACCCACCCAGAGCTGCATTCTTGAAGCTTCCTGCCCAACATTCTGCAAGCTCAACGAGTCTCCTTTCAGCAGTTACTTGTTGCAAATACATATAATATTCCTCCACCGGAAGGAGTCCTGTGAGTTCTGCATCTTTAGGGAGTTTTCTGGTCCTTTTACCTTGTTTCCTGATGTTCCTAAGCCTTGTAAGTTTCCTCTGCCTCCTGATGCTTTCAAAGCTTCCTCCCCTTTCCAAGAGAGAATGTTTCAATTTGACAGAAACAGCTCTACAGTAGCTTTACTTCTGTTCTCTATACTTTCATGGCGTAAGACAGGTGATACTCCAAACAGAAACAAGGTGGCTTCCAGCTCTGATGACTGCTTCTGTAGTGCAGGAGAGGCAAGACTAAGTTGCCCCTAAAAGATCCGTTTAACCTGTCTGGGGTGTTGCGTCAAGCCTTGCTGTGGTGGGAATATGATCTGTTCTCTCGGAAACTCATGCTGAAGTCTAATCCTCATTATGAGATTTTGAGAAGAGAGACCAAGTGGGGCCTTTAAGGGGTGATTAGGGCTCAGCCTTCGTGAATGGATTAATCCAGTCACTCGATTAATGGATTAAAGGATTAACAGGTTAGCGGTCATCTGAGGTGCGCTTCTGTAACAGGAGCCAATGTGGCTAGGTGTATTGTCTCTTGCTGTATAGTCCCTGCCCTACTTTTGAATCCTGTCAATCAAGGTGTGGCCTCTTGCCCTTGGACTGGGAGCATGAGCCCAAGTAAACCTCTTTTCTTTATAACCTACCCAATCTGTGATATTATTAGCAACAGAAAATGACTAAGAGAGGCTTCAGGTCACTGGTTTTGGTTCAGCGTGGATTTCATACAACAGGGTGTAGAAGCAGAGATACTGGCTAGACTCTGGGTGGTAGAAATGGCTAACACATGTGTTCAGGGGACAGGGAGAACCTGCTGGATTCACTGCCCCAGGAACATCTGTGGATGAAAGAATTCTAAGCGAATTTGCATACAAACACAGCCACCTGACACAGGTGCAGGGAAGCCAAGGCTGGATATTGGTTATCAATAGGCCTGCCTATATCTGAGTGACTTGCCAAGAGCTCATGATTCTGCATGGGAGTTGACTAGCTGCATTATATTCTTCATGGTCCTTCTGCCTCGCCCACTCTTTTCTATGGCCCACACGGTGGCATGCTCATGTCTTCTTGGTCTCCTTTTTACCAGTCTCTAATGATGCATGTGGCCCAATGGAAGCAGGCTATAGGAACATAGTGTTATGTGTGTGTGCTATGTGATGTGGTGTGTGGTGTGGTTGTGTGGTATGTGTGCGCATGTGTGCATGTGTGTGTGCTGTGAGAATGCATATATGTATGTGTGGTGTAAAGTGTGTGTGCGTATGTGTGGTGTGAGTGCATGCATGCATACGTGTGTGTGTGTGTGTGTGTATGTGTGTGGTGTGTGTCTTTCTTTCCTTTTTTTCCTCCAGCCCTGGGAACTGAACTTGCACACCCCAGGCTAGTGTTCTATCACTGTGCTACCTCCCAGCCCAAGTTCCCATCTTCTCTATAGCTCTTCTTAGCACTGTTATGCTCTCTGCTCTAGACTAAAATAAACACAGACTGGAGTACGGTGCATCTTCTTGCTACTTCTTGCTACTTCTTTGCATCTTCTTGCTACTTCTGACTGGCCTAGTGATACTGGCTCTGATAGCCACTCCTTTAGGAATTCTCAGCCTCTTACTACACAAAATTAGAATTCTTCTCTTCTTCTCCTTTTTCCTTTCATTCCCTCCCTCTTTCCTGCCTTCTTCTCGCTCTTCCTTTTCCCCCTTTCTGCTTTCCCTGCACACATGCCTTACTGTGATGTCCTCGATTAGGCTGCACAATGCACAACAAAGAGAGGCACCCAGAACACAGTGGTGTGGAGGGGACCTCAGCACTTCTCTATGGCTTTATACTCTCCTTCTATTCTAATTGTACAATAAAATGTTTGTCTGAGCCAGGAATAGTGCTGCAGTACTATAATCCTCAGTTACTCAGGAGGCTGAGGCAAGGCCATCAAAAGTTCAGGGCCTGCCAGGGCTATGAAGTGAGCTGAAGGCCAGCCTGAGGTATGTGGTGAGACACTGAGCCAAACGAGAAGAGAAAGAAAGGCTGAGGATGTACCTCCACTGTAGCGTCCTGCGTAGCCGGGGTGAGGTGGGAGTGTGAATCGCCATGTTGCTGAGGTTGCAGAAGCAGGGAAGACTGGGCTGTCCTTTGTCCTGGGTTCCTGACACAAACCAGATACAATTCTCACCATGTCTTTACTCACGAAACTCTCCAGTTCACTCCCAAGCATAGACCAACCATAAAACAACCCAGAATAGGGACCTTATGATTCTAGGGATAGGGCTTAGAGCCATGCAGACCTCTAGGGAGAAGAGGAGGGTGGTCAATCATTTTGCTGTCAGGGAACCACATACAACTTTAGACCCAAAATTCAGTGGAAGTTCCATTTTGGGATACTCTGATAGTGTGGGCGGGAACTGACCAATCCTGATTCTCTGGGGAAATGAATACTAATGCTGTACACTTGGAACAATTTTTGTTTTGTTAGTATTCTTTGTAGTGATATAATAACAAATATAGAACTTTGCAGAGTTCTGGGAACTCCCACGTTTGTTGCCAACTGTCTAAAAATACAGGTGGTTTATGGACTCTACTTTGGGTGATATTTAGGGAATGGGCAGTGTTATGAAGGATGGAGCCCCTATCTTGTAGACTTTGGCTGGCTCTGGATGGTTAGTGTCTGGATGGAGTTGCAATTTCTGCTTAGAGCAGAAACAGAACAACTGTCCACCAGGCTGTATACCTTTGGGGACCGCTTTTGTGATAGATCTAATTCTGCTCTTTATTTGACCAGAAACTTTTATTTATTCTGTGAAATCCATACCAAATGCCAATGCCTCAAAGGATTTCTTTATCAACTTACTAAGGACAATTATAAAACTGCATTTAAGGGGAATCTTACAACCAGCTCCCACGGGCCTCCCCAACTTTCTATTGTTCTTATACTTTCAGAGACTCCTCAAGGGTCTTTGTAGGGAGAACTGAAGTGTCTTTTGGGGTCAAAAGCATAAAAGCCAGGCCATGGTTATTTATTCCCCAGGGAGAGTTGGCAGCCCTGGGGTTTGGCTGCCTTGCACCAGTGACTTGTATACAGAGGAAAACGGAACAGAAAATGCACTTACATAAAGCTGAGTTGGCACAACAAGCAAATTCACAGAGAACTGTGTTGTTGGAAATAATAAGACCAGCATTGTACAGAAGGCAGCAGATGGGAAAGAACATGTCTTATCAGCCAGGACTTGGGTTTAACAGTCCTGTGTTAGTTCAGGGCTGTTATTTCTCCTTGAGTGATGGCGTAGGCAGAGGTATCAGGCAGGAAGTAGTCATAGGTTGGGAGTGGAGTGACAAGATGGGAAGAACATGGTTCAGGCTTGCTTAGCATCCTTCTCTTCCTCTTCCACGTCTGCTTCTGAGTGTACATGTTTCTGTATATGTACCCGTATGTATGTGGTCATAGGCGTAGAGGTCTGAGGTCAAGGATGGGTGCCTTCCTAAGTCCCCGTCCACCTTATTTTTTGAGGCAGGGTCTCTCCTTGAACCTGAAGAACACCAATTGGCTAAACTGGCTAGCTAGCAAGTGTCAGGTTTCCTTGCCAATATTAAGATGTGTGCGTGTGTGTGTGTGTGTGTGTGTTAAGGGCTCAGAGTCAGGTCTCCACACTTGCAAAACCCTTTACTGCTAGCTGCTTTTCCCAGCTTTATCTTTTCTTCCTTAAAGTTCTTCATTCAATCCCCCCTCCCTCTTCCTCCTTTTTTCATTCAGGCAGAACCTGTGAGCTCTTTCTTTGTGCTGAATGGAGGTGGTGGTCATGATGCTGACAAGAACGTGGAACAAGAAGCACTTCCCAAGGGCTGAGCACACGGCAGGCATGGTCCAATGCTTTCCATGTCCTCACACCTTCGTTTCCAACACCAGATGTATTGAAGACTGTTGCTGTATTAACGCTATCTAGACAGAGAAACCAAGAAACAGGGAAACTCTCATTTCTAGAATCACACAACTGCTAGACGTGCAGAGGAGACTGAGGGGCATGGCCACCAGTTTGCTCAGGCTCTCATAGGCCAAATTTAGATAACAGTTTTGAGCATCCAATACAATAATACAGTTTTCACTAGACCATGCTTCTTCCTAGATGGAGCAGGGGGAATTCTTAACAGAAGAAAGTCAATTAATTAATGTGGAGTGGATGGGGAAACTATAATTTACAACCCCAGTGCAGTCATGGATTCAAGCCCAGATCACAAGGGATGCTGAGGCTGTCAGGGGAACAGCACATCCATATGTTTCCCAAGATTAACTACATTATGAGGGATAGATGGCCTTCTGTAGAGGAGAGGTCTGGTAGTCAGCACCTTTGCTGAGCGCTTAGACTTTGCATCACCTAGTGTGGGAAGCCTGACATCATGGACCTTTCCTTGTGATACAGGGTAAAGCCAAAGTCATCATCTACATGGGATTCTTGCCTATAATACTTTCTCTGAATCTACTGAGGAAGCAAACACACAGGTCCACAGCTTTTTAAGTCATCATTCCTCATCAAAAAGGAAAGCCACTGTCCATGAACGACGCTAAAAGGCATCTGTATGGATATCTGGTGTCAGGGATGTGAGTGCATACGTTATGTAAACATGTATGTGCTCATGTGGAAATTTTCATATGATTCTGTCATCATTTTCATTAGACTCATCATCAGTTTTCATTCTTTCATTCAGACATATACAGGGTATCCAAAAAATATCAGCCCGTCAGTTTTACCATTTTTTTTGGGGGGGGGGCGGGCTTACCTAAAGTCTCAGGAGAGGATTGTTTAAAAAGATGAAATGCCTGAAGAGGGAAGGAGACTTAGATAATTAGCAGGGAGTCTGGTGGTAGAGTCAACGACTCATACATAGAATCCAAACTTCTGGAAAGGAAAAAAAAAAAACCAATTAAATCAAGGATAAATGTTTTAAAAAGTAGTAAAAATAAAAAGGGACTCATATTTCTCCACTCCAGTGTGTGGGGGATACAGAGAATGGAACATTTTGGAATGTTCAGCCGAGTCAGGGAGTCTGGCGCTACAAGGAGTAGACTGGCCATGACTCATAGGGTCAGCCCATACCTGCTGAGCAACCTTTGCTTGCTGTCTGGGCTGAGTCAGCCTCTACTTCACAGACCTGGGGAGAATTCCTGAGCCTGACTCCCCAGTTCCTGGCTGCTGAGCCCTTTAGCAATTCTCATTGCAAATGGTCTGGCTTCTCTCCTCCCTACAGCTCTAGCGCACATCCCCTAGGGTCTAGATTGTCCCCTCTTCTTTATCCTCTGTTGTCACTGGTCTTTGGCTACCATCACCTCGTCCAGCCTTTTTATGCTTGCTGCTTTACTTATTTATGTTCTAAAATCCACGTCTTCTCCGTTCTATGGGACTTTGGGAGGGGGACAAGGTAAACGGGTAAATGTGAGCATATGTCTCAATTTCTAGCCTAGGAGACGAGCTAGGCACTTCCTTTTTCCGTTTTAAATTTATCTCCTCTCTCCTAGCCCCACTGTGAACAGAAAGCTTGTCATTCCAAGATGGCTGGGACTGGGCTAACATTGTGCACATGTGTCTTCATGTACTTTGGGTCCAGGCTTTCTTGAGCTGCAGAATAAAGCTGAGCCTGTGTCGCACGTCCCCTTTCCTTTTGGTTGCACTTCCCCAGTGCACTGAAGGCAGTTTCCGTCTTTGACCTGGCGCCTGTGTTACGGTTTCTTTGTCCTTTAATGGATTCAACATTTATGGGCTGTATTTCTGTTTTAAAATTAATTGGTACCATCGAAGAGGGAGGACAAAAAACGAGCAGAGAGTGAGGCAGCCATGGGCCACTCGACTCCAGCCTCCAGCCACAGCGGCTGCAAAGACCTCTTGCTTTTGAAGGGGCTTTCTGGTCTCTGAAATATTTAATGAAGGCGCGTGGCAGACCAGGCAAGGGAAGGTCTCTGAACCTGTTGGCCTCCCTTCTAAAGCGAGCTGCCCTGCGTTCTGTAACAAAGAGCCCAGAAGCGCTGGGAGGGCTGGTGGTGGCATTGGGAGCACCACTGAGGCGTGTCCCCTCCTCTGGTCAGGTTGGCGCTGGCCTTTCAGCCACCTGCTGCTCTGACCCCAGCTGGCAGGCAGCTGCATTGTCTCTACTGAAGCTGTCTGTGATCTCCGGAATGAAGCATTTCTTCCTGTGGTCTGCTCTGGTTCCTCCCCCTGCTTTGGATTTGAGCATCTTTTTGTTCCGCTGCCCTTACAGGGCAGAACACAAATCCTCCCTGGGATGTGATCTTTTCATTAACATTTTCCCCTAATTCCATTTAATTGTTTCTTACCAAGTTTGCTTCCCAGAGATAAAAGGTCTTTTTCTCCCGTTACCCCTGCCCAGTATCTCCTTCCTTCATGTTGTTTCCTAACTTCTGCATCTTCAGGAGGGCACAGTTTACCACACGCTTCCCATTTGCCTGAGGATCAAGGCAACCTCCCCAGCCCAACCTGTTGTGAAGAATGTTCTTTCCCGAACAGAAACAGAGACAAGCCAGGTTTCCAAGCCTCAGTTCTTCACTGACTCTGCCTTAACAAAGAGGAGAAAGGCAGTCCAACCTAACTCACTGGAGACACTTGCAAAACATTGGCTCCTTATCTAAATTTAAGTGCCGCACAGCCCCCTTCCCTGCCTGCCTTTCTGGGTTTGTAGCTGTAGCTCTCCAGTAGGACTGCATATTTGAAAATACCAGACTCCGTTTTTACCCACTTCGCTCTCTATTCACTGGGTTGCTAAGTACCAGGGGTCTGTTTGTATATCAAATATTTTAAATCAGCACTGTCAGAAAGCGATATCATAAAAGCCCTTTACTAGTAGTGAGGATGGACAGACAACTCAGCAGTTAAAAACACTCCTTGCTCTGGGAGAGGATCCAGGTTCTCTCCCCAGTCCCCACACAGTAGCTAACAATCGTCTGTAACTACAGTTCCAGAGGGTCTGATTGTCCTCTTCCGGCTTCTGTACTAAGATTTCCTGTGTCATTTTGTCCTGTCTTTGAAGTTCAGCATCTGCGTTCTCTAGGCAGCACATTCTGATCCCAGTGGCTACAAGCGCTGTGAGGACTGGATTAGATGGTGTGGCCCTGCGAGATGAAGGCTCAGGTTGAGCCACACTTGTAGAATGCCCCCCACCCCCGTGTAGTTTCCATGTGAGGTGGGAGGGAACCTAGGGAGCAGACTAGCAAAGGTAGCAGGCTTTCTGCAACCCTCTGCGCATTTCTGGTTTGGAGCACTCGGGCGACTGTTTCTCTCTCTGGCAGGGGTTGATCTGTGGGAAGAAAGCTCGACTCTCTCTTTGGCCCCTTACTACTTGCAATAGATAGAGGCTGCACCAGGGATGCCCATCTGTGAATCCCCAGGACCTATGAACACGCTACCTTAAAAATGGCATAGGTAGCTTCAGAGAAGTGATTAAGGAAATAGAGCCGAGGGCAGATTATCCTCAGTTATCCCGGAAGTTCCAAATCGCATGCACTTAAACACCCATCAGTTTTGCTGGATTCAACGAACTAGAGCGATGGCAGCAGAAGGTCACAGCCCATATTGCTGGCTGTAAAGATGGAGAGGGGGCCATGAGCCAGGGAATCTGGAGACCTCTAGGAGCTGGAAAACGTGAGGAAACAGATTGTTCCGTGCTGTATCCATCCAGATCACGGCCCTGCTGATACCTTGTTCTTAGCCCAGTGAAACCTCTGTTGGATTTCTGTCTCACGGAACAGTAAAATAATAAATATGTGATTCTTTGAGACACAGAATCTGTGGTGATTTGTTATGGCGGCACTAGAAAACTAATACAGTAGCTTTGGGGCTAAGCGATGAATAATTCACCTCTCCGAGATCCAGACATAAGTTATACCTAACTCAAGGGATTGTCAGAGGATGAAAGTGAGGCACCAGCTGTAAAGGTCTTAGTCCAGTGCCCAGCTCATCCTAAAAGCCCCCCGACTGATAGATGGAGCTACACGGGTTGTTATGATTTCCCACCATGGCCTGTCTGGAGCTGGGTTTCTTGAGCACTTGTTGAACAAGTTTCCAACGGCTGGTCTAGGACTGTGACCTCCTCTGACATGGTTGGCAGCCTTGGAGACCTCATCAGCGCCATTCTTTTCCTGAGTGAGGAACCCGAGTGGATTTGGGTGGAATACAGTCAAACATGTTTTACTTGAGTGGTTATGCATTTTAATATGCGTTGGGAAAATATGGCTGGCACATCAAATCCATAATTCACAGAAAGAGGATAACAAAGGGAATCCATTTTTAAAGTGTGTTATGTAAACCCCAGCTCCCACGGTGGGGTCTGTGTCGCTGCTGTCTCATTCTAGAGATAAGACAGCTGGGGCTGAGGCTGAGGGATGGACTGTGTGTGACCACAAAGGAGCTACCTCCCTTCATTCCCCAGATTACTGAGTGATGTACCGGCCTGAGTGAGATAAATATCAGATTCTTTTAATTGAATCTCGGGATTGGGAATTGTTACGAGTGAATTCACCTCGTGGTTTACATGCAAGGGACATCCTTCGCCCATTCTGCTCTCAGCCTTACTCATGAGATCTCCAGCCAAGCAAGGACTAGAAAACCTGTAAATAGGGCTCTCATGTTTGTTTGAACTCCACTTTGGCTGCTAGCATTTCACTGTGGACAGCCAGAAGGAGTGCATTGGCTCACAGAGAACAAAGAGCACTGCACAGTGGAATCCCAGGGAGAGAAGAGACACAGCTGGGTATTAGGCGCTACCCACGCCAGAGGCTGGGCACTCCCACTTCTCTCTGCTCCTTTCCCATCTTCTCTTTCTCCTGTCAATGGCTTCCCGCTGCTCTTGGACTTCATCTCAGATATATAAGAAAGGATCTGACCCTGTTTTCCCGTTCTGATGTGGAAAATTCAATAAAAGGATTATTATTAATTATATGATTATTATTATTATTGATTATTATTTATTAGATATGGCTGGAATATCAATACCTGGACTAGACAGTGGAAATAAGGCAGGGCTAAGGCCAAGGCCAAAGATGACATTAGCTGCTTTAGCTCAAGCCCTAGGGAGCTGTTTTGCAAAGAAGACGATGGTGATGATAAGACCTGTTTGTACACTCACTTCACACCGTGAAAAAGCTTGTGGGTCACATCCTAAAGCTGCTTTTTACTTACCAGTGTTAAAAAACTCTATTATATGTTGGTTTATTTACTCTCTGTGTATATTGTATACATGGTGCGTGTGTGTGTGTGTGTGTGTGTGTGCATATATGTGCCACAGACTGTGGGAGGTGGTCAGAAGACAATGTCTCAGGAGTTGGTCCCCTTTCTATTATGTGGGTTCCTGGGACTGAACTCAAATTGTTAGGCTTGGCACCTGGTGCTATTTAGCAGAGCCATTTTTCCAGCCAGTTTTTTTTTTATTTGTTTGATTTTTTTTTTGTTTTTGTTTTTTGTTTTTGTTTTTTGTCTTGAGAATACTCCCAACTTCTATAGGCTCTAGTTTCCCCAACTGTAATGTGGTGATTGTAACTCTTATTTTTCAAGATTTTAGGAGGGCCGTGGGGTGTTACAAGTGAAAATATCTAGTGCACAAGAAAGGATCACGAAAACTTTGCTACCTTTTCTCCCAAGTGGCCATTTTTTCCCCTCCTGGATTTTTGCTTAAGAAGCAGATTTCATAGCTCGTGATTGAAATCCTTTTCTTATTATTTCTTCCTGTTGATTGGAAAGACACAAAACCAGTTCCCTGCTATAATTACTACTAAGACTGGTTTTAAAACATACTGGGTTAATGATAATTGGAGAACACCTAGGACATGAAAAAAACTATGTAGGTCAGGCTAATAGTGACTGCTGGAGTTCCTGAAATAAGCAGGGTGGAAATGGGCTGGGGGAAGCACATTATGCAAAATGCTAGCAAGGGTGGGTGGGAGGCGATGGGGAAGGGAGGCTATGAGGAAGGGCGGCATCCGTGTCCTCTGGGGAAGCGGCCTGAAGATGGCATGAGACAATGATCTCGACAGCTGCAGGGCTCACCACGGCCTAGAAGGACCCCATTCTTCACACAAGTCTTACGTGGGTCTGCTGTCTTGCAGAACATCTATGAGACAGCTTCGGACAGCTAAGGAACTCCTCGGCAAAGTTTAGCTGGGTGATAAGGGGATGAAGAGGAAAGCCAGGATTCCATGCTGGGGAATGTCCGGGTTGGGTAGACACCAGTAGGGGAAGAAATCAAATATGTGCCAAGAGAATTTCTAAGTCCTAAGGAAAGGACAGTGGGTTTGAAGTGCAGAAATACAGAGAAGTAGGGAGGGGGTGGGCAGGAAGGGAGCCACACCGCTCACCACTCCAGTGTCTCTCCACCAGTCAGCCACCCATCCACCCTGTCTCGTGATCATCCATCTTGCTGCTTTACAGAATTCCATTCCGGTATGGGAGAAGGGGCAGAGGAGCTAATCAGCCAGCACTGGAGAAATGGAAAAGAACCTGACAAGGCCTTTCTCGTATCACCAAGGGCATTACCATATATTTTACACAATGAGCAGTGGGGAGGGAGGCGTTTGCCCTGCACACACAGAAGTAGGAAAACAAGGAGAAATATTTAGAATACACCGCACATACTCTGAAACTCTATCCATCAACACCATTATCCCTGCCTCCTTCTCTTTTCTTCCCTAAGCTTTGTTCTACAAATAGCCTCCTGATTCCTCTGGGGAGATTTGCTAGATTCTGTTTGGATTGGGGTGCACAGAACAATTGTTTCTCCCAACGCACTGCTTGCCTGTTACTACTGGCTTACTTTTGAAACAATGTTGCCTTTTGACCTGCTAAAAAGATCGAGGTCTAGCCAGCCCTGCTCTCACTTGCTCTTTGGGTTTTGTGAGCAGTTGTGTGACTTCGTGGACAGGATGCTTGCCAGGAATTTCGAACCCTAGCTTCTGTGCTGTTAGTGAGTCATTTCCTGTCCCTCACTGGGTTGCGTCATTTCTGTCTCCCTGAGCGTTATCCTTCTAAGGTCATTCAGTTTTATCACTCGGGTATCTCTGCTTCCGAGTGAATATCTTTGGAGCAACATTTCGACCTCCTTCCCTCTGGAGAGGGGATTTTTCAGGGTGGCTACATCTATAACTATTTGAGTGAGCAACTTCAAGCCACTTAACAAAAATCAAACCCTGCCCCCTCCCCAATAAAATGTTAACAGTGCTCATGGCACTTAGAGAACATGAAATGCAACCAAGAACAGAAGAAATTACGTGGCCCTTTAAATCTGTGTGTGTAAAGCTCTGGACTCCTTGACAAATTAAGACTTGATGCTGACTTCAGGCGGCATACATTTCACGAAGGAGGTGAGGCAGCATCAGGTGGTCATGGGTCCTCGCGCAGAGGATGGAGTTAGGATGCTCCTGTATTTCAAGGTGGTGGTGGTACAGGACCAGAAGCTGAAGGCATAGGTAGGAAAACCACAGGTGAAAGGTGTCTCTTTAGAAAGAGACAGAGCTCAATCCAGAAGGTTTGAAGGTCTGCAGTGAGTGCTCAGCTTTAACGCCAGGGACAGGAGGCTCTTGGAGGTTAATGAAGAATAAGAGTCAAGGGCTGGGTTCTCCAGCCACCAACCCTTCAACCTACAATGATGACCTTCATGCATGATACACTAGAGTGATAGTGGTCCAAAGCTGTGGGAGAGACCTATCTGATTGGATTCAAGACCCACTCCATGAGATAGAATTCAGGCCTGACTCTGCTTGGTTGGCCAAGAGCCTGAGACTAGATAGGCCAGGGATCTAGGGGGAATCCAAGTATTACCTTTATTCTGCTGAAGGAATGTAGCAATAAATTGACTCACAATGATAGTCTGCTACACTCACAGGTCAGAATCTCACTCAGCCATCACGACAGAAGCTTCCTCCTACTATATGGAAACAAACCCAGAGACCTACAACTGGACAGTGTGTAGAGAATGAGAGACCTTAGATCACACATTCCTAGGTGAAGTGACTCCATCAAATCCCTCCCCTCCAAGCTCAGGGATTTCTGTGGCAGGGAGGAGGAAGGATTGAAAGAGCCAGTGGGGATGGAAGGTACTAAGAAATCAAGGCCTTCTAGATACAGCAGGACGGACACACATGAACTCACAGAGATTGCGGCAGCATGCACAGGGCCTGGACAGGTCTAAGCCAGGTGGGGTCTTTGCACTGAGAGGGGAAGCGGACATGTGCAAAGGAAAGACTAGTTTTCTCCAGTGGAGTCTCCTTGGGTATAAAAACCACATTTAAGGGGAGGGGCCCCATGCCCAGGAGTAGATGGCTGACACAAAATAAACTCAATGGTTTATCTAGGCATTTTTCAACTTTAAAGATCTTTGCTTACATATTATGCTTTTTGTTTTTGTGCTTTTTGAATCTCTCTCTCTCTCTCTCTCTCTCTCTCTGTGTGTGTGTGTTTTCTGAATCTGTGTTTCTTGTATTTTTCCTTTGGCTCATTTTTCTGATAATTTCATCCTATCCTGTTTTATTTGTTTATTGTTGTTGTTTTAGTTTTTAGATGCCTATTTGTTTTCTAATCAGAGAGCAGACACACAGAGAGAGACAGAGACAGACAGATAGACAGAGAGAACGAGAAAGAAAGGGTATGGATTTGGGTGAGTGGGGCGTGGAAAGGATTTGGGAGGAGTTAGGGGAGAAGAAACTCTGATCAGAATCTATTATATGGAAAAACATCTATTTTCAGTTAAGAAAGAAGAGCTGAATTCAAAGGGCCTTGTAAGTGGAGGAGTGTCAGTCAGTTTCACCTGAAAACAAAGAGCTTTTTTGAGGACTGCTAGGCAATGCGCAAATGTGAGGTGTTTTTTTTTTTTTTTTTTTTTGTAGAGCTTAGATAATGACTGGGGTGCATGTGGTTCGCTTGGATGGTGATACCAGGCAACAGAAGGGTATGGAGAAGTCATTCAAGGAAAGAAGGACAGCAGTGACAGAATGCGTTTGGAATTGGCTAACTAGCAGCTCTCAGCCTTGCTGAAGGTCTTTTAACGAATTGTACAGAACACAGCCCGGAATTGTCACACTGAAAAGTGGAGCCAGGGACACGCTTCAGTGGTTGGAATGTGAACTTCACAGGCATTAATTCCTTATCCTTTGGGCTGCATCTACCATCCGAGTTAGCTGTAACTTTGGAGAAAGCTCAAATACAGAAAAGCAGAGTGACATCTCAATGTATTCTTCAGGTGGGATGGTGGATATAGGCATGAGATAGATCGTCCATCACATCTGCTCTTAACTCAGCTCATTTGTTCTGCATGTGGCTAGATGTAACTGTCAGAATGTAACTTTGGTGTTAATGAGTGTGCATCGAAAGGGGCAGGGTCAGTAGTAGGCAAACCCAGGTTATGGGAAAGAACTTTCCAGTACTTTTCTAGTCTCTTGAATACTTCTTTGAATCAGGAGCAAAAGAAAAATGCAGAGCAGTAGTGACTGTAGACCTGTCCAAAAGGAAGACGGCATGAGAGGGGTAAGTTAGTTTAGTCTATGATAAACGGTGTTGTAAGTTATTGTATCTTCAGACTTTATCTTTGGATGCACTTAACAGGAATGCAAGTGGAGTAAATGCCAAGGGGCCGATTACAGCTTTAGCCACCCCCCCTTTCCAGAACCCATGGAAGGCAGATCAATACTTATGGAGTTACAACTCCTGCCTTTAAAGCTGAAACTTCTCCTATTTGGTGGTGCCATCAGACGCTCACCTTGTTGGGGGGAAATTAAAGATGAAATCAGAACTTTCAAATATCCTGTGGGGTGTATTGATGTAAACGTGGGACATCCACACCAGATGCCTTTGCTCTGGGGAGAGGAAGGTTATCGTATTTCTTTTTCTTGAGGAGAAATAACATTGAGAGCCAGCGGGGGTTTGTCCTGTGTATTACCAGCGTCTCCCATGGAATTGAGATAATCCCTCTCTTTCTTTTACATTCTTTACCTGCTGCTCCGAGGAAATGACTCCTCGGCCGCCTTCAAAAGCAGCTTTCCTTAGTCTCGGAGGGGAAGAATTGCCCTGCCATTCTTTGGCTGTAAAGAAATGACAGAAAACTCAGGAAAGGGCGAGGTCAGAGCAGCAGTTACCATGTTCCCTGGAAGTTCCAGGACCATAGCTATGGGGCTTGACCCATTTCCTGCTGTGAGGTTGTTGTGTCTGTAATGACTAGTGTGTTCTCTTTGCCATCTCTTCTGTCTGTGTAAATTACACTAATCTACGTTGCAGGCTCTGACCTCCGTCTCCATCAGAGCATTTTGCACATGTGGCTAGGTAGAGCAGGCAGTCCCTGATAGCAAAGGACCATACCTATCCTTTGCCCCTTGGCCTGACCTGTCCTTTTTGCAATAGTTACTTTTAGAGTCAGATGAATTTCAGGCAATCTTTTCTCTGTGGGCAAGGAATTTAATCTTTCTAAATACAATCCCAGTGCATTCATTTGTGCTGATGAACTAAAGCACCCAAGGCTTTCTTTCATATATGTGTGTGCGTGTGTATGTATATATACACAGATACATCTATATATATATGTGTGTATATGTATATGTGTATGTATGTATACACATACACACATGCACACACATATGTATGTACACAGAGAGAGAGAGTTATGTATTTTGTTCATGGTGGAGCGAGTACTACATTGTGATTGTGTGTGTGGTGTGTATGCGTCTTCATGCCATGTGCTTATATATACACACAGAGAGACCAACAGGAGATGCCAAATGTCTAACTCTGTCATATTCTACCTTACTCCTCTGAGGCAGTCTCTCCTTGATCCTAGACTTAGGCTAGTGACCAATAAGCCCAAGTCTCTACTCCCCCTACTGGGGTTACATGTCCCCATCTCAAACATTTCACGTAAGTACTGAAATTCAAACTTGGTGTTAATGTTTGCACCGCAAATACTCTTACCCACTGTGCCGCCTCCTCAGCCATCAGTGAAACTTTTACAGGACCCTGGCGTTGTATACAGGAGGTGCTCCATAAGCATTTTCTAATAATTTTGTATCAGCAAAGAAGATGCTAAATTATTAATGATAATTAGAACAATCAGGGCATGGTGCAAAGTAAAAATACAGGAAGGAGTGAATATATTTGAGATGATGGTAGAACACTGACCACAGCACAAGAAACTTCTGAATGCCAGGTCTTTGTGAGAGCAAGTTGGACATCCATGAAGGTGGTCTTGGTGGTGGTTATCTTTACACGCTGGGGTTAAAGAGCTGCTGTTCCATATTTCAAACATTCTATAAAATGAATATACTCGATAAAGAGGGAGGAAGTCATTTCAGAACTAACTCCATGGAGGGAGAGCAACAATATGCAACAAGACAGGGGCTCCTTCTCCTGCTTAGGTGCTTGCGTACAGTCTTATGCAATCTGTACTTCCTAGTTCCCTCCCTTGTACCATCTCTGGGTTGCGAAGGACACCTGCTCCCATGCCATTCTTGGATGCTGAGAGAGCCACTGGGAGAATGCTTTGAGAGGGATTTTGGGGGGCGGTACAGAAGCTAGAAGAGCGTGGGAGGGCAAGGTCTGCCAACATTTCTTTCTTTGGAAGAGTTCCTAGCCAGGCTCTCAGGGGCATGGCCCTCTTTGCAGAAATACCCTCTTGGCAGCAGCTGGTAGTCTCTTGGGGATGGACACTCTGTGTGACTTTCAGTCAGCACTGCAGAAGAGGCAGCCATGTGTGTCACTTAACTCACCACCTCAGTCCTGAGTGGGGCCTGACTAGGAGGGAGGGAGGGAGGGATGTGCAGCCCGTAGTCCCCTGTTTTCTTACAGCAATTGCATGAAGACTACAAATATTTGAGCTGATTGTACTCGCTTACATGCAGCAGTGAATCATCTCGTGATGAGAGGCCTGAAATGTGCTGAGATGAAATTAACGTCAATTGAAACAGAAAATGGATTCTAGCTCCTTCCACAATGAGCCTCAGAAGATGGGCTCAGAGTACGGGGAGCTGGCTGCAGCTATTCTTAGTGGCAAAAAGCCCCTGCCACTGGTATTGCTTTTTTCTATTTTTATTTTCCTAAAAAGCTTCTTTTTGGCTCCTCCTCTGGGGTACCTTTTAATCAGGGACTTTGTCTGGTTCAGGCTCCGTTTTGACTTCTTGAATCTCTGGGGATAAAAAAAATGTTTAAGAAAAAGAAAACTCATACAGACCTTTAGAATCTAAAGGAAAAGAAAAATTAGGACCTTTATCCTAAAAAGTTCACATTTCTCCCGAACACTAGATGAATAGTGCCTAGCTGCTGAGGTCATGTGATTTTGTGGGCAGGGGATGGGAAGATTCTAAAACATTAGCCCATGTTTCCTCTGCATCTCCCCACTCCCCTTCCAGGAGTTTCCATTGCGGACTTTTATTCTCATACATGCATGCCTTTTAGGAGACAGAAGGAACTCGTGCATGGGGTAGACTTAGAGACTTCATGGTAGGTCTGAATGAAGTTTACTGGGCATTAGAAAAGGATCCCCTGGGCTGTGATGAGCACAGTGTGAGCGATGGTGGGTATCTGGGAAAATTCTGGGGCTCGGGGTCCTTTGGGACACTGGGACTCTCCCGCAGGACATCTGGGTGGCACCTGATCTTGGTTGTCAACCTGACAGACCTGGGAGGAGGGAGCCTCCACTGAAGAATTTCTTCCATCAGATTGGCCCATGGTGCATATTTTGGTCTCTAATTGATGTGGGAGAGAGGGCTCATTGTGGGTGGTACCCTCCTAGGCAGATGGGCCTAGGCTGTCCTGAAAACCTAGCTGAACAAGCTTGAGACAGCAAGCCACCAAACATCTTTCCTCCATGGCTCCCACCTCTGCTCCTACTTTAGTGCCTGCTTTGACTTTCTTTAGTGATGGACCTGTCAGATGAAATAAACTCTTCCCCAGTGTGCCTTTGGTCATGGTCTTTGTTTATCTTAGTCATGAAAAGCAACCTACAACACTCTAATATTGGACTGTCCCTTGCATCCTTCCATGACTGACAGGAAGGTTGCCCACAAACCGCCACAGTCTGAAGATCTCTGCTGTGGGATGTTTGTACACTGTGCGAAAATCATTGCTGTGATTGTGTAATCAAAAGCTGAATGGCCAATAGCTAGGCAGGAGGTATAGGTAGGACTTCTGGGAATAGACAGAGGAAGTAGAAGGAAATAAATGAGGCACAGGGCCAATGAGACCTGGAAGGAGTTGGACATCCAGAATGACAGAAAGGTAAAAAGCCATGAGGCAAAATGTGGATTAATATAAACGGGTTAATTTAAGTTTTAAGAGTTAGTGGGACAAGCCTAAAAGAAAGGCCAAGTTTTCATAATTAATAATAAATCTATGTGTTGTTATTTGTGAACTGGTGACCAACAACAAAGCTTGCTACAATCTCTGTACACCTGCTCTGGCTACCTGCCACAACAACTTGGATGATATGAATCTGCGTGGTACCAATCCAGGAATTTGAATTTTGTAGGTCAGAAAGACTCAGGGGTACTAGCCCTTCACCGGTCTTTGATTTCTCACAGACTTCGAATGAGAATAATGCAGTGTGCTCAGCAGGGGTGGAGACCACACTCAACTGTCCTCTCAGTTCTGGTTTGTCTGCATAGTTGCTCACCTATAGTTTAGTGTTTCCCCCAGCACTCCTGCTAAGCTCCCTGGGCTCTGCCCTGAGCCCTGGCACCTTACCTTATCATTGCTCAACTCCCGAGATTCCAGCATCTCTTGGGACTGCAGCCACTTGAGTAAAGATGTCCGAAGGCATGTGCTTTGGAGACTCAATCTATGTTTTACAACTTGATATGCTTTGGAAAGATGAAAACCTGCTCTCTAAAAAAAGGGCAGACCTGAGTGAGTGTCATGTGGACCAGCTTGTTACGTCATTTAGGGGATCAGCTGTCTGCATTTGAATCGTAATCTAATGCCCCAGAAATACAAATCCCTACTCTTGACCTCTTTGCACTCCTTTTCTCTCACTATTGAGCTGATAATGATCATGACTGTAGCCTTCCTTGAGGATTGTGAGGAGTGTATGGGTCAACAGCTGCCAAATACTAAAGAAAGCACCAGGTATCTGGAAGGACTAGTTTAGTTTGGACCACATGCCTAACAATATCATCTTTCCTTCCTTTTGCTTTTCCATTGATTTATCTTGCTGATCCAATTAGGTTTCTTAGGTGGTAGAGATTGGAAACTTTTGTATGTTCTCTTTGAGGAAGAATGATTTCTCTACGATATTCTTGGGCGTAGGAATGAATTTAGATAACCCCGCAGTACTGAGCTGCCTTTAGAGAAGAAGGGCCTCTATGGCCCCTGACTTTTCCTTCTGCCCTCTTTACCCTTTGCCTCTGCATCTACTTCCACAGATGCTATATGATTGCTCCGAGTCTCTCCATATCTTTAAGAGCTCCAGAAGACAGATCCCAACAGCAGGTCCTGGCATGAGGATTCACAGACAAGTGGCTACTGGAAAGCGATTCTAGGAACTATAAGGAAAGAGCTGGAGGGGGTTGTGTAAGAAATGCAGGGGAATTAAAAAGGCGTTTTATCAAGTAAGTCACTGTGATGGACAATCTGGCTCTTGCCAGTCTTGGGGAATCTATTGGATCAGCATAGAGGAAGAGACTCGATGATAGTTTACCTGAAGGGCACAGAGCTGAGGATTTTATGAATTAAATCCTGTTCAGTTTTTAGGGCTAACTGTAAGGGCACTATCTCTTAGCCATTTTCCCTGCTCTGTCTTGGCCAGAGTTGTGCATGTTTGTAGAAAAGCCATTTTTGGTACAGTCAAGTAATCCCAGGACCTAAAGGACAGGAGAGTCAGGTGTCCAGAGCGTCCACCATGATTCCTCATTGCTTGATGACAACTTATCTTTCCATTTAATATTTCCAGATGTGAGGTGTGAGCGAAGGAGAGAAACTGAGGAAGAATGGAGGGCATGAGAAAGATGGAGGGAAAAAAAACAGGAAGAGACAGCATATCAATCTAGAAGATGCCATTTTTCTCGCCTCCCTCCCCCAGTCCCTTTGATCCACTGAGCGATGGCCAGAATTGAGTAATCCTACAATCTATGTGAGGAGGCCCATGTGACTGGCCTGTATGTTGACTATTCCATTTTGGTATCTTTTGTATAATTTCGCGTAGAGGAGGAATATAAAACTGGGTTTGCTCTGACAGCTTGAGGCTAAGAGAGGTGACATCAGATGGTCTCGGCCTTGTTCCCATGTTTCTCAGCATCCGCATCAGCAAGATCTACCGAATTTCTTCCTGCTCACAGCTGAGGTGATGAAAAGTCACATCAAGCCAGATGAAGCCCTGGGACAGCTGCCAGCCCAGAGCAGTTGTTTCACCTTAAAACAAGCCTCATCTTGGCGGTGTCGCCATTGTGAGAGAAGTCACACATGGCTATGTTGTCTTCCCTTTCGTTTGCGAAAAAACTGGAAGAGGAAGTAACAGCTTCAATGCCTTGACATGTGTTTTTTTTTTTTTTTTCTTTCTCATTCAAGATTAATCTCAGCTAGGACTCACAGAATAGCATAGCCAAATTCCACTGGGAGAAAAGTCAGAAAGCATTTAATACATGGGAAACCAAACACAAACAATGAAGGATGCTTGGAAAGGGGTCCTTCTTCCAAGGATGCTTGGAAAGGGGACAGTGACATAGAGACTGATGTATCTGTGAGACACCTTGTGATGGTGCTAAGATGTAGACCAGGCAGCCTCTAGTGGAACCAGGGAATCTGTATCTGATAACTAGCTCCAAGATGCTGCTGATGCTGCTTGGTCCAAGGACTTCGGTTAAGTAGCAAGAACATCATCTTCCAACTCAGGGATGACTATATTCAAGGTGCCCACTAATTATGAGGAGTTGGGCAAGTTATGTAGCGCGCCTAGATTTGAACACCTTGACATGGAGCATGTGGAATGGAATTACCACCACTTGGGGTTACTGTGAAAATGCAAAAGGTTAAGACGTGCTGATAATCCCTCCAAATAGTCTGCGTCACAGTGAGGGAACAGCTGGCATCGCTCATCTTACCTTTACTCTGCTCGTGGCACATTCCCCCCCCTCCCCACACTACTTCCTGACTTCAGGACTCATTTCCGATTCTGTTTCTGGCTTTGCACCCTTGTGCCCACTTCTCTGAGCTTACAAGCCCTGCTAGGCTTACGTTGCAAGGACTGCTTGTCTCCGGGCAACAGCCCTCCTGTCTTTTCCTAGAGAGGATTTCCCTTTCTAGGTCTTGGTTTTCCTGTCTCTACAATGCTAAGTGTAGGCCAAAGCAACTTTTGATAGTTCTTTCTTTAAGCAATGGGTTGGCCACAGTAGCCCCGCATAAACTCCCTTCAACAATTTTCTTTCTTTTTTTTTTTACATTGTTGTTGTTGTTGCAGGTCATTCGCTTCATATCTTGCCCTAGTACAGACCGCATATATGTAGGAGTGTCTGTCCAGATAAAATGGCGCCTCCTGGAGTTGTACAGTGCATAGATTGAGTGTCTTTGCATTGGAAGCTTGCATGACTATACCTTAGAAACTTCATGATACTTTTTGAATTCCAGAATCCCATGCTCTCGATTCTAAACTCTTTCAATTCAATACCTACTCTCGGGTCCCCAGACCCTAACATCCAGTAACCTTCTGGCTTTTTCCTAAAGAGTCCAAATAGAGCCAATGAGGCTTATACCACGCAAAAGAATCAAGGCACAAGTTCTGTGTCCACGGAGGCAGATGACCAGACCAGCTGTCAGTAGCGTGAGCCCTTCTCAGATTTGTGCCTCAGGCTTCAAGCTATGACTCACTGCCTTAGTGAATATCAGAATTTGGTGTGCTTCAGAAAGCTGTCTTGCTCAGCTAAGAAAGAGCATGGCAAATCAATTTTGGTCACTGGATAACAAGCTCCAGTTGTTTAACAAGCATTTGTCTCTGTGGCATCCACAGTAAAAAGGCAAATGGCAATTAGGCATCTATCAGCCTCATTGCTAGTTCCTTTGAATGGAATTGACTTCAATAGCTTTGTTTCTAGAATAGCTCTCTCTCTCCGGCCACAAGCTCAATGTCATTGTTCATGTTTTGATGTTCATGTTTCAACATTCGTGTTTCAATGCCACTGTTCTTGCCAGCAAGGAACCCGCATTTTGTGTTAGAGTTTCGTAGATGTGAATTGAACAATAAATCATACTTAATGTAAGAATCAGAAATGTACGATCTTTTCCAATCCAAAGAATATCTCAAGGCCATGTAAACAAGGGGGAAGGGGGCTGCCTACAAATGAAACACTAAACTACACACTTGACATGGTTCCTATTGACTATGGTTTCAGCACACACTCTGTGGCAATCAGGCTATGGACTTACTTCAGAGCTGAATGTATCCACTTCTTCCATGCTCTTCTTTTGGATAAGCCATGTTAGTGTCTTGAAATTGGTCACAGTGAGAGCATTTTCACCATGAAAATTGGTCAGTGCCTCAAATAGGAGGTATTGTTTATTCAGCTATTTTCTAGAAGGTTAAATATTTTTTAGCTTATGACAGAAGGGGATGGCAACTTTCCTGATCCTCATGCAAGAAAAAGCTCACCAATGGATCCCAGCATATTTTCTCTCAGCACCCACAAGGCCTGGGACCTTCCCCAGCACGTTTTCCCAGTAGTTATTTCTAATGAGCTCGTGTGAGTTCATGGACTGATGCTCTCCCAGCAATAATCTGCTTACTTTGGCCCAGAATGTCTTGCCTAGAACTTCATAATAGTATGAAGTAGTGGACCTCAAACTTCTGATTTTTTTCAAGTACTTTAAAATTCCCCTATGTTTTTTTTTTTTTTATGAGTACCCTGGAATAACGTGTTACATGGCCAAGTAAGGAGATAAAATACAATAACAACATAATATGTACCTTCTGCCGTAATCATTTCAATCAGAAGGACATTGTCTCAGCTACTTTCTTGTGATAAAATACTCCTGCAAAAGCAAATCAAGAGAGAAAGAGTTTCTTTGGCTTATAATTCCAGGGAGATATAGTTCATCATCTTGCAGAAGTCATGATAGCAGAGAAGACACAACACCAGGAACAGAAGGCTCTTTACATTGCCTCTCATGTGGGAGCAGAATTTGAACTGGAAGTTTACAGGCTGTAAAGTCTGATCCCAACCACCCATTTTCTGTTCTTTCTTTTCCTTTCTTTCTATTCTTCTCTTATATATTGCATCCTGATTGCAGATCTTCCTCCCTCCACTCCTCCATTTCCCTAAAAAAAAAAAAAAAAAAAGAACAGGCCTCCCAAGAGTATTCACCAATGTGGCATAATAAGTTAAAACTAGGCACAAACCCTCATATCAAGGCTGGATGAAGCAACACAGTGGGAGGGGAAGGGTCCCACATGGAGGTAAAAGAGCCAGAGACACTCCCCCCCTCACTTCCACTATTGGGAATCCCACAAGAACATCAAGATACACAACCATAACATGTATGAAACAGGCCTAGCTCAGTTCCATATGGGGTCTGTGGAGTCTGTGTGTGCTGCTTCAGTCTCTGTGAGCCCCTATGAACTCTGGTTATTTGATTTAGCCTTAATTAGTTGTTACTATAGTGACCCATTTTCTTTAGTGAGGCTGCATGTCCCAAGGACTCCTCAACCTTCTTAAACAGCACCACCTGCTGGGAACAAGATGTTCAAACACGTGAGGCTGTGAGGAACAATTTACATTAAAACCATGACAGATATTCTACCAAGTTGTTCCAGGTGACAGTGTGTTCCTAGGGACAAAGGGAGCATGAGTAAGGAGAATAAATACTTCTTCATTTTTCTCATTTTAATGCAAAGTCTTCCTTGGACAAGGCTAAAGTTCATGGTTAGGCTGGGGTGACTACATGCTTTCAGAATGTGGAGGACAGTGTGTGAGCTGATGATTACTAGTTACCATCCTTCTTTGGTGGGGCTACAGGGACAGCTGAATAGGATGCCTCTCATTAAACTACTCCCATTAGTGGAAGGAGCTGCTAATGTCTCTGTATCCAGATTTGTAAAATTAGAGAATATTCTCCCACATTATTAATAAAACTATTACACTACAGTCCTAACCACGCCACAGTTTTCTTGGTGATATATGGGCTAGTGAGATAAATCTGTCCTTATTATTGGGAATAAATTCAGCGAATTACAAAAATGACTTCCTCTCTTCTTTTCTCCTTCCTTCTTTCCTTCTTTCCTTCTTTCCTTCTTTCCTTCTTTCCTTCTTTCCTTCCTTCCTTCCTTCCTTCCTTCCTTCCTTCCTTCCTTTTTCCTTTCTTTCTTCCTTCCCTCCCTCAAGTAATGTTCTAAGAATATATGACCAGCTGTGTTAATGGGGCACACCTTTAATCCCAGCACCCAGGAGGCAAGGGCAGACAGATTTCTGTGAGTTGAAGGCCAACCTGGTCTACACGTTGAGTTCCAGGAGAGCCAGGACTACCAGGATCACATAGGGAGACCCTGTCTCAAAGTCTCAAAACAATATCTATCTATCTATCTATCTATCTATCTATCTATCTATCTATCTATTTATCTCTGCCTGTCTATCTCTCTACATATATGTATACATACATATATATGTAAATATAAAGATAAATAATAAGTACTTTGTCTATTCACCTTGTTCCTTTTCCTAGCATGTGGCAGCACAAGCTAGCAAACTAATAGGCAAGTCTATCTAGATAATTCTCCTATGGAAATCTCCAGTAACTCTTCCTTGTCCTCAAAGGAATGCAAAACTTTTTTTCCATTTCCATTTGGCTTCATTGTTCAAAACCAGGTGTTCATAGGTGGGTAGATTAATGTTGGGGGACTTCTATTTGATTCCATTGGTCTGCATGTCTGTTTTTATGACAATACCAAGGTATTTTTATTACCATAGCTCTATAGTAGACTTTGAAGTCAGGGATGGTAATGCCTCCAAAGATCCTTTATTGTGCAGGATTGTTTAAGCTATTCTGTTTTTTTTTCCCCATATGAGTAATGTTCTTTTAAGGTCTGTGAAGAATTATTTTGGGATTTTGATGGGGATTGCATTGATTCTGCAGAGTGCTTTTGGTAACATTGCCATTTTTAGTATGTTAATCCTACCAAGAGCATGGGAGCTCTTTCCATTTTCTGGTATCTTTCTTTGAAGTTCTTGTCACACAGGTCTTTCACTTGTTTGGTTAGAGTTACATGAAGACATTTTATATTATTTATGGCTATTGTAAAGGGCAATATTTCTCTGAGTTCTTTCTTGGCCCATTTATTATTTGTAAAAAGGAGGGCTACTGATTTTTTTTGACTTAATCTTATATCCTGCCACACTACTGAAAGAGTTTATTAGCTATAGGAATTACCTGTTAGAATTTTTTGGGTCACTTATGTATACTATCATACCATCTACAAAGAGCAAATGTTTGACTTCTTCCTTTCCAATTTGTATCCCCTTGATCTCCTTTTGCTGTCTTATTGCTCCAGATAGAATTTCAAGTACTATATTGAAGAGATATGGAGATAGTAGATAGCCTTGTCTTGTTCCTGATTTTTGTGGAATCACTTTGAGTTTCTCTCCATTTAACTTGGTATTGGCTATTAGCTTGCTGTAAATAACTTTTTATTATGTTTATTATGTTTTATTATATTTCCTGCATGCCAGATCTCTCCAACACTTTTTATCATGAGAGAGTGTTGAAGTTTGTCAAATGCTTTTTCAGCATCTAATGAGATGATCCTGTGTTTTTTTTCTCTTTCAGTTTGTTTATATGGTGGATTACATTGACAGATTTTCAGATGTTGAACCATCCCTGCATCTCTGGCATGAAGCCTACTTGATCATAATGGATGATCTTTTTGATATATTCTTGGATTTGGCTTGCCAGTATTTTATTGAGTATTTTTGCATCAATATTCATGAGGGAGACTGGTCTTTATTCTCTTTCTTTGTTGAATCTTTGTGTGATTTGGGTATCAGAGTAACTTTAACCTTATAAAAGGAGTTTGGCAATGTTCCTTCTGTTTCTATTGTGTGGAACAATTTAAGAAGTATTGGTATTAGTTCTTCTTTGAAATTTTGGAAGAATTCTGTGCTGAAGCCATCTGATCCTGGGCTCTTTTTTTGGTTGGGAGACTTTTAATGAGTGATTCTACTTCCTCATGGGTTATAGGATTATTTAAATTGTTCATCTGGTCTTGATTTAATTTTGGTATGTGGTATCTATCCAGAAAATTGTCCAGTTCTTTTAAATTTTCCAATTTTGTGGAGTACAGGTTTTTGAAATATGACCTGATGAGTCTCTGGATTTCCTCAGTGTCTGTTGTTATGTCCACCTTTGTGTTTTGGAGTTTGTTAATTTAGATATTCTTTCTCTGGTTTTTTGGTTAGTTTGAATAAAGGTTTGTCTATCTTTTTGATTTTTTTTTTTGAGAAACCAATTCTTTGTTTCATTGATTCTTTGTATTGTTCTCTTTGTTTCTATTTTATTGATTTCAACTCTCAATTTTATTATTTCCTGACATCTAATTCTCCTGGGTGAGTTGCTTCTTTTTGTTCTGGAGCTTTCACGTATGCTGTTAAGTCATTAGTGTGAGATAATCAACTTCTTTATGTAGGCATTTAGTGCTATAAACTTTTCTCTTAGCTTTGTTTACATAGTGTCCCATATTCATTGAATTCTAGGAAGTCTTTAATTTTATTTTATTTTTTCCTTGACGCAGGGGTGAGCCATTTGAGCATTATTCAGTTTCCATGAGTTTTTAGGTGTTTTGTAATTTGTGTTGTTGTTGAATTCTTACTTTAAGCCATGGTGATAACAAACGGGTTTATTCCAATTTTTTGTATCTGTTGAGATTTGCTTTGTGATTGAGTATATGGTCAATTTTAGAGAAGAAGTGCTGAGAAGAAGGTATACTATACTATTTTGTATTGGGTGAAATGTTCCATAGGTGTCTGTTAAGTCTATTTGAGTCAGGACATTCATTAGTTCCCTTATCTTTCTGTTAGTTATCTGCCTGGCAGACCTGTCCATTGATGAGAGTGGGGTGTTGAAGTCTCCCACTATGAGTGTGTGGAGTTTGATGTGTGATTTAAGCTTTAGTAATGTTTCTTTACCTATGTGGGTGCCCGTGGATTTCAGGCATAAATGTTCAGAATTGAGACTTCATCTTGATAGATTTTTTTTCCTGTGATGAAACTGAAGTGTCCTTTTCCATCTCTTTTTATTAATTTTAGTTTGAAGTCCATTTTGTTAGATATTAGAATAGCTACACCAGCTTGTTTCTTAGAAAAATATCTTTACCTAAACTTTTACTCTGAGGTAATGTCTGTCTTTGAAGTTGAGGTAAATTTCTTGAATGTAGCCGGATGGACCCTGTTTTTATATCCATTCTGTCAGTCTGGGTCTTTTTATAGACAGATTGAGTCCACTGATTTTAAGAGATATTAATGACTAGTGATTGTTAATTCCTGCTATTTTTTGGTGGTAGTGTGTAGTACAAATAATAAAAACCCAGAGACAGAAATTGGGGCTCAATCTGAAACCCAGAAAAGCAAAACAGCCAAGCCACTCAAGAAGTGTTGCTTCTACCAAGACTGGGCGACCACAAAACTAAGCAGCCTAAACTTCTCTCTCCTCCCGTTTTATAGTCCCTCTAGTGCTGGGATTAAAAGCGTGTAACTCATAGGACTGGGGTTAAAGGTGTGAGCACTGCCACTTGGATTTGTTTCTGCATTGATCTTTTGTAGCCCAGCCCAGGAGGGCCTTGAACTCATAGAGATCATCTGACATGGTCTTCCATTCTTGGATCAAAGGTGTGTGTCATCATTGCCTGACCTCTAGTGGCTTTAAATTTGCCTCTGGTGTTCAGGTAAGACTTATTTATCAAAATACAAATAATGTACTACTACAGTAGTGTGTTTGTGTTTCCTTATTTGGGATTTGTTAGTGTGGGATTATCTATTGCCTGTGTTTTCAAGGGTGTAGCTAACTTCCTTGGGTTGGAGTTTTCCTTCTAGTTCTTTCTGTAGGGCTGAATTTGTGGATGGGTTTGGTCTTTTCATGGTGTCCCAGATTTCCTGGATATTTTGTGTTATGACTTTGTTGGTCTTAATGTTTACTTACTGGTAAATCTATTTCCTTTATTGTATCTCCAATGCCAGAGATTCTCTCTTCCATTCTGTTGATTATGCTTGCATCTGTAGTTCATGTTCATTTACCCAAATTTTCCATTTCCAGAATTCCACTGGTTTGTGTTTTTTTTTAAATTGCCTATATTTCAATTTTCAAGTTTTGAACTGTATCCTTCACCTTTTGATTGTTTTTCTTGGTTTTCTTGCCCTTCTTTAAGGTATTTATTGATTTCTTTCATTTTTTGTTTGCCCTTTCCTCCATTTCTTTAAGGGAAGTTTTCATTTCCTCTTTAAGGGCCTCTATTATCTTCATAAAGTTATTTTAAGGTCATTTTCTTCTGCTTCTTCTATGCTGGGATGTTCAGGTCTTGCTGTTGTAGAACCACTAGGTTGTAGTGGTGCCATATTGTTCTTTATGTAGTTGAATGCACCTGCCCATCTCTTCCTCTAACCAGAGCAGGCAGTCCCTGTGCCTCTGGAGGCCACTCTTTCACCAACTGGTGCAGGTGATATCTGTGCCTCTGGGGGCCACGGATGCCTGGTGGACAGTTGGGTTTGGGGAGCAAAGTGGGAGCTTGTAGATCACAGGGTCAAATGGGATGGTGGTGGAGCAGCCTGTCCACATGAGCCTTGCCTGCTGGGCAGCCACTGTGTCTGGGATGAGTAGGAGAGGGGTAGGGGGTGTAGAACCTAGAGTATGGTCTGTATAACTAGAGGCTCATCACTCACCTCTTGGTCCAATCAGTGCAGGTGTTGTTCGTGTCTCAAGGAGCTGCTGAGGTCACCAGAGTTGGGTGGGTTTAGGGTGCTAAGTGGGACGTAAAGATTACAGGGTCCTATGGGGGGACGGTAGAGGAGCAGGCTGTTTGCAGGAGCCTTGCCTACCGACTGACTAGTGGGTCTGTGATGGGTGGAAAAGGGATGTGTCCCAGGGCCTAAGGCCTAGAGCAGATGACTTTTTTTTTTTTTAAGAAAGAAAAATTTCCAGTCTTCTTTTTGGCCTGTACCAGGGTGCAAATTTTATGTACCCTAATGGTTCATTTACGTGCCTTCACCATTTGTCTCAGAGATCCCTGAGGATATAATGCCTTATGGTAGGTGCTCAAACATTTGTTGTACAAATGTGTAGGTGTACATTATGCAAAAAGAGATGGAAAAAGTCCCCTCCAAGGGAATAATCTCAGTAAAAATAAGCCGTGTGGAGGAAGATGTTATACTGTGAGAGAGAAACAGCCAATATGTCTCAGAGGGAGGGCGTGTGGGCTGAGTCTGCATACGTGAAGCTAGGGAGGTGGCCCAGAGAGAATTCCTGAAGAATCTGAACACCATGCCTTAGAAGTCATCCTGAATACAGAGAGGTTTGAGACAAATGGGGCGAAAACATAATCTCGAATTCTTAAAACCGAAGCAGAATGAGACATTTGGTGTCGGGTAGAACAGGTGTTTAGGTCGTCACTGCCCATGCAGTGGACCGTGATGGAGTCTAAAGCAAGATACTGGGGACAGACATGGAAGGCAGGGTGCATATAACCTACAGTTTTGTGCATAGAGTTCAAGTTTATTCCTGGAAGCAGCTCCGAGACACTCTGAGCAGACGCTCCTTTGCAGGTTGTAGCTGACAAAGCAATCAGGTGTGCGGCACTAGGAGAGCCTGAGATATAAATTAACACCACTCAGAAAAACCATCCACGGAGCCCGAACCTGCAGGTTCACATAGCTAATTTTGTTGGGAATGAACAGCCATGTTCCAGTGGCTGCACGCTGGGGGTATATAGATTTGGAACACATCTTGATGCTTCGCTTTGCCAAAAGCATTGCTTAGAACATTTTTCATTAGAGCAAATTTGTTTCAAAATTGTTTGCAAATTTTATTGCATTTTGTTTGAAAGAAGTTTATGAATTAAAATATGGAACTGGATACGTGTTAAGCAGAAGCTAAATTACCTGCCACTGTGGGGTGTTCTTTCTGTGTATAGACAGAGTTACACGTGTAAAGATTTCAGGGCTGGGACGCTGCTTTACAGATTTCTTTGTTCAGCAATCCCAAAATAGATAATGAAAGCACAGAAAGGGAAAGGAAAATGCCTGAGGTTACATAGCAAGTTCATTACAAAGTTGGAACTGGCTTATGTGTCCCGATACTGTTTTTTTGATGAGATAGAAGAAAAAGTGTATTTCTGAATTTCCATGTCACAGGATATCCAATCTACAGACTGCTGTTGGAATAACTTGTCATCAAACAGATTCCAGAACAGAGCAAAAGAAAAAATATGCCTGAAGATGTAAAGGACCATGTCTATCTCACAATGGAAAATTCTAGAAAGGATAGCAAAGCTATACCTTTTCACGTTCAATTGAGCAACCTACCACAGTTCTGCACTTTGACAGAACCTAACATCATGAATCTGTTTTGCTTGGCTTCAGAGGATCTTGCACAGATGAATACTAGATAGATACTAAGGCCTAACTTGATGCTGTGGTCTCTGTCACTCACTGACTTCTGCTGATTTACCTTCTAGAAATCTTCAGGTGTTTCCTGTCCACTGCATCTATTTCCTCGGAGTGGAAACATTCCCTTGAGAAAGAGGAGGAGGACTCAGACGTGGGAAGCTAAGGAAATTTACAAGGCTCAGTTAGTTCCTGAAACACAATAGGTTTAGGAAGCTCAGAAAGTCACAAGGCCTTTCCCAAGGCTGTAGAATAGTAAATAACAGCTGGACCAGGAAGATCTCTGGTGGAAATACCTTTAGTTGCTTGGAGAGCTCCAGTGATTCCATTCTCATGAGTCTTCACCATGGAAGGGGCCTTTCCAGCCGTGTGGCTACCTTCTCCCTCATGCTCCCCATTCATGCTCTTGAAAGCCCATTGGAGCTGAATTGCTTCCTTGCTTTGCCATTGGCAGCTTCTCTGGGGTGAATGAGCATTTGTTCACATCCAGGAAAAGCCACACAGCATTTATTTAAGTCTAAGCTCATCACTCACCTTGGGGCCATTGCAAGAAACCCTCATTCCATCTATCTGCCTCCCTTCTTGGCAAAGCCCATAGCCCAGTCACCACACAGCATCCAGATTTAAAATTTGAGAAACCCACTGGTTGGTGGTGGTGGTACATGCCTTTAATTGGAGCACTTGGGAGGCAGAGGCAGGTGGATTTCTGCGAGTTCAAGGCCAGCATGGTCTACAGAGCTAGTTTCAGGCCAGTCAAAGCTACACTAAGATACCCTGCCTCAAAACCCAAAACAAAACTGTTTAAAACGCATGTCTAATAATGCTCACCTGTTACTCCAACTTAAATCATCACCATGGCCTGTTCTTGGTTTGGCCCTGGCCCATGGCCGACCCCAACTCATTCTTGGTTCCAGCTAGCATTTTCTTCCAGTCATCCAGACCCCCAGACATCTCTCCCATCACAGAGCCCTTTGCACCCGACCTCACTCGCACTGGCCCTTTGACTACTCAACGTCAACTCACTTGTCAGACTGCAAGCATGATTTGTGTCCTCATGTCTTTGTCTGATCTTCAGACTGAGGCCATTTCCCAAATTCTGGCCTTGTACGGAGTCATGGAGCTTGTTGGAGTTACAGCGTGGAACTTACTTGTGTAATTTTTAGTTAGCACTGAGAGTCCCTCTCCATCCGCAGTGTGTATTCTAAAAGGGATTGATTTTATTATATGTTGTTGGGGACTGTACTGAGGTTAGAAGTCATCACAGTGAGAAGCTACCAGCAAACACTGTTAAATGAATCACAAGATAAACAAACTCTCGATAAAATAGTCCTTGCAACTTGGTTCTGCTGGCAATAAGATTTTATTTCTAAGTTAATGCCATTAGTTTCCAGGAAACATTAGCAAAACAAGGGGTTGCAGCTGATATACTGGCTCATAAACAGACTTAGACACCCCACACCAGTCTCTGATGTCTATGAATCTTCGTAATTGCTGCTTTATAGGTGAATTGCTGTTACAATCATAGGTGGACCCTTCATTTTCTTTCCATTTTTCTGTTCCTTTGACAGGAGTCAGTGAGGCAGCTTTCAACTAATGGAGCCTATCTTGGAATACATGAGGAGCTCAGGATTCTGAAGTGAGAGAAAACAGAGAATGAACACCAGCTACAGTGGTCTTGGGATGCTAGACTTATACCAGGGAAATGCTGAGCAAACATGTAAAAGCAAAGCCAACCAGGTCCAAATCAACGTGAGCCCTGGGGAAGGAGTGGAAGCAACAGTAGGGTTACTGTATTAGTTCCTTTTCTCATTACTGTGGCCACGTTCCTGATAAAACAGCCTAAGGAATGAAGGAAGAAAGGAAAGGAGGGAGGGAAAGAAGAAAGAAAGAGGGAGGTAAGGAAAGAAGGAAGGAGGGAGAAAAAGAGAAAAGGAGGGGGAAGGAAGGGAAAGAGAGGGAGGAAAAGAGGGAGGAGAAAGGAAGGGAGAGAGAGAAGGAGAGGGAGAGAGGAAGGTAGGGTTTATTTTGGCTTAAAATTTGATGGTGCAGTCCATCATAGCAGGGAAATGATGGTGCCAGGGTCTTGAGATGGCCGGTCACCGTCACAGCGCATCCGTTGCCAAGAAACAGAGAGAGCTGAATGCTGGGACTCAGTTCACTTTGTCCTGTTTTGGTTCAGGGAGGGACCCCAGACTATAGAATGGGACTGCTTACATTGTGGGTGGGTTCTACTTCAATCAGCCCAATTAGAAATTCCCTCACACACAAGCCCAAAGGTTTGTCCCTAAAGGCGATTCTAGATCCCATTAACTTGACAATCAGTATTAACACCACGGGCAGAAACAATCCAGGCCCGTCCACTGTAGTAGAGAAGACAGCAGTCCGGATGGAGGCGGGTATTCTCTCGTGGAATTTCTGAAGGAGGGCTTTAAAAGCAGAGTGAGCCAGAGAACATTCTCCAGTTCCCTCTTCTCATCATGGTGTTGAAACTAGTCCAAGTCATCTCATTCCATTCTGGCTCCATCCCTCAATTACTCTCTTTCTATTTAACTTATAATTACTGTTCTGGAATCTTCTTAGCTTGTTATGAGTACAGTATTGGGAGGAGGTTCTTAAAAATGTATCACCAAGCCAGTTTGTAGCTGTGTGAGCATGACGGAATGGAGTTCCACAACCTAAGATGCTACCAGGGTGATGTCATCATTGGGGAGCACTTTTTTAGGTACTGCCCATCATTGACTTTGATGAGAATGCTGTCGCAGTTCAGGATAGAACATTATTTACAGATGGAAACAGTGTGCCGCCTCTTTCCCCTAAGAACTTGTGTTCTCTTGATGGAAAAAGAGTAGCACATAGGAGTAGATTTTACAACATGTCGTCCACACTGAGAAAATAGCAATAAGTTATTCTCAATAGGAATTTGAGGACATGAGAGTGAAATAAAATTAAAAATACAGATTCCTAGTGAAACTGAAATGAGAGAGAGAAACTGTCAATCAGAGAGAGCCACACCAGTTACACATGAGATGATGCTCTCAGAACAAAATCAGATAGCTCGTCAGCGCTGAGGAGGCCAGACGCTGAGCACGCAGAAGATAGTCTATGTAGCTCTTTTTTGTTGGTTGGATTGGAAGGCAATGTCCTCAATGGCACACTGGGCAGCTATGGTGACTTCTCAAGTCCCCTCCCTGTTATCAGCACCAGGCTCTCTGCATCTGGTTTTAAATCGCTGCTCCCAGGATTCATTGCTCTGAAGAACTGGTGTTCTCTTTACGTTTGAACATGGATGGCCAATCAGTGCAGGACGAAAAGGAAGTGGCAGCTTCCTGAGAGGTAGCTTAGTTGGGGAGGGGGGAGACTGGGAGAACGCTGGCCACAGTGCTGTCCAGCTGCGTTTCCACAGACCAGCTGAAATACACGGTATCATGAGGACTGATGTTGGTTGTCTTTCTCAAAGAGAATGAGGAAAGGGCAGGGGATGGAAGCAGTGGCCATAACCGGAGATGGTGGTTACCGCTTTTAGAAGACTCATGGTCTCTTGCTACACCACCTTCCACCTTTGAAAATGTTTGCAGCAGATACCTACTTTCTATACACTGAAATTCACTCCAGTAGTTGGATACTGTTAATACTCCTTCCAGTTTGAGATCTGAGGAAGATACACACACACACACACACACACACACACACACACACACACACATATTAATCATCCACCAAGGGCGCTCTTACCCACCTGTTGAACATACCAGTTTGCCTTTCACACTCCAACGTATTTGTGAAATGCCTGAGTTAGTGAATAAATGAACAAAACAAACAAAAAAGTTCTTTCCACTTTGATTAGATACTTTCTGCTTACTTTAAACATTGGATCCCTGCTTCTTGAAGTGATGACTGTAATCAACACGGGGTGAGGAAATGATTCATGGGTAAAGAGCTTACTGTGCTGTCAGGATCCTGAGTCTGGATCCCCAGCTCATAGTGGCTAGCCTAATGGAAATGGTTCATCCCAGGTTTAGTGAGACACTCCCATACATCCCTCATTCAGCACATGCTCACACTCCACTTCCTACACACCAATTCTAAGCAGCATACAGATGTGACTTAAGTAATGACTACCATCTATAGAAAAACATAAGAAAAAATTCAACCTTGACCTCATGGGGGCGTTTTTTCCTTAAGCTGCCATTCTACTTCTTTCTCAGAACCTGCCCCTCTGCTCTTAACTTCCTCATCCCTCAGGCTCTACTCAGGCCCTTCCAGGTGCAATTAGTTGCTTTTTGAACTTGTTTTTGAGGTTACCTTGTTAATCAGATATTTTTGAGATAATATACGTGTGTGTGTGTGTGTGTGTGTGTGTGTGTGTGTGTGTGTGTGTGTAAAACAAAGGGAAGTAAGATTTGCTTTGGGTTTTGGTTTCAAAGATTTCAGGTCATGGCTGGTTGGCTCTGTTGTTTCAGAGTGGATGTGTGGTGAGGCACAACACCCCAGTGGAAGGGCTAAGTGTCTCACCCCATGGTGGCCGGAAAGCACAGCATGATAGGAAAACACCAGACCAAGGCATTATCCCCCATGGACTACTCTCAGGGACCTACTTTCTCTAGCTAGGCCACACCTCCCAAAGTTCTCTGACTCCCCCCAAACTGTGCCACCAACTGGAGGCCAATCCTTCCACACATGAGTCTGTGGGGGGACCTTTATACTTAAACCATGACAGTCACCCAATAACTCCATGCAACCACTTCCCCCACACCTCTGTGCATACTATGACCCCAGCGGCATCTCTCATGCTGCCCATAGTTTTTTATTTGATATCCTTCCTTGTATTGTGACTCTCTGACCACTATGTGCTCCCGACTCTGACATTTTTATATCTAGATCTGCGATTTCGAAGTGCTTTAGAGTACTTTTCATTTGCTTGACAAATTTGCATTTAGGACTTACCACGCAAGGAACAAAACTCCAGATCACCCACGTCAGACGTCTAACAATCTGTATTCTCCCTTTTGGTAGCTATCACCCGAGACAGTCACAGTATAAACATTCCAACTCCTCTCCTTTTCAGCACATCTCATTCATTATTTCAAGGATTTCAACTGCTTTTATGATGCTATCCAAACTACTTCACTTAAATTAGCCGGTTCTGCTAGAAATGATGTGAAACGGAAGGACAAGTGTTGAAACAGAGATGGGAAGGGAGACGACCTCGCCAACAGGGCAAGCTCAAGGGGTTATAGAAAACGTGAGTCAGAAGTGAGCTGACAATAGCGTTTAAAGATTTATGTTCAAGGGTGAGGCAAGAGGGGGCCTGGACCTAAGCCAGGTAAGAGCCTCAATCAGAATTTAGGAGTTTGGGTCGGTGCAAGTGTAGGTGGATGGTCAAGGCTCAGCTGACCTAGATAGTTGTCAGGTTTGAGATTTAGGTCATTGGTACTGAGTTCTCTCTTTATCACAAGGCCAAACTCGTACTGATCCCTGCTGGGTTTTTAAAGATATTTCTGTTACACTGGCCTGGATTTCACTGCTTGCAAGTTTGGGAAGGTTAGAGTTTTTAATATTAGCAGCTAGGATGGGGAAGAAGGGTGGGAGGTGGATGAAGTAGGTACTGTCTGCTTCAATCTAGATCAGGTCACCAATTCTTGGTGCAAAAAAGAGAGAAGAGTCCTTGGCTCTTTCAAATCCTCTTTGTGGTCCGTCTTCTTGGGCCAGCCCTGTGTGTGTGACATGGCTCCGAAGGCGAGCCCTTGTCCTTTGTAATTCACCACTGTCTGCTGCCCAGATTCACTCTCACTGTTCCAGGGAAGAATGACAAGGGTTCCTCATAACTCAGTGCTGTCCTCCTTCTGTGGCCAATGCTCCCCCGCTGGGAGCTTTGAATGTCTCAGTGGTTGAAGGAATGAGATGGGCTGGCATAAATGAATGTGCCGTTGCAAATGCCTCATTTTTAAAGTTTATGATTTGAGATCACATTTCCCTGAATTCTGCCAAGTCACAGAGTGATTTGTGATAACACATTCTGGTGATGATTTAGAAGACTCTAAACGATATTTCAACAAAGCTGTAGGAAAGTTAGATCGGGAGAGACCCCGCGGGGGCTCCGTTCAGTATATTTGTTTATGCCTCTCTTTTTCTTAGGGATGAGGACCTGGTCTTGCCTGAGCTCTGTTCCTTTCAGATAGGCCTGCAGGAACCGCCTTAATCTTTTTTCCATTGCTTTAGAACCCTCTAGAATAATCACAGAAGGGATAGGAGACTTATCATCCATCCTGTGCCTATACAGGTATTTAAAATAACAAAGGCACATAAATGAATGTTAAGGATTATAGTTTATAGAGGAGGAAACTAAAGATCTTAGAGGCTGATTGACATTGAGGTCAGATGTGTGGTGTTATTGATGGGATCCCAGATCTGTTAAAATCCCAGAGGTACTAGGAAGTGTGCGTTCAGTGGAGAGTAAATGAGTAAAAGATTGGGGACTTTTACTTTGGAGAAGAGGTCGTGTGAGACCTGGTCTGGGAGTGCCCTGTGTCCCTGTGCCTCCAGGTCATTGGTGAGAAGATTCCAGTTTGCTATAATAAAACCATCTTCTGATGGAGCGTACAGGCCCAACAGGGCTGTGCCACCTCTGCCGGGGTACCAGGGAGGTTGGATTATACAGTCACTAGGTCTCCTAGAGCCCTTACTCTACAATTCTGTTACATGTCACAGTCATATTGTTCAGGCCTACAAACATTTACATGCAACTGAGCAAACGGTTCTAATGGAAATTGATTTTCTTTTCCAAATTTTGTATGTGGCTTCCATCATGATGAGATTACAGAATTATTCTTGTCACTGGTGTTGCTACTAGGCATTATGGAGTTTGTGCTGGTAGCTGAGGGGTTTAGATGATGAAGTTAAAGTGTATCAGGCTAACTCTAAGAATTCTGTTAACTCTGAATGTATTTCCACATTTGAGCTCCATTTTCTTCTTTTCCTTCAGCGTAACACTTTAGAGCTTGAAGTTCTCAGTATGATGGAGCAAGTATATGTATGAACCTAAGCATGCTGTTTCCTTCCCCGTAGTCCATTTCCTCACCGAGATCTCAATATGACGGAACATATATATATATGAAGCTAGGCATGCCATTTCCTTTCCCGTAGCCCATTTCCTCACCTAGAAAATGAAGTCTGCAGTGTCTAACATACTTTCTGTTCAGATTGCCGACAAGATATCTGTTGTACAGCTAGGCATATGGTACTTATTAAGTGCTGCTAAAGCTCATTATGATTTGTCCCATATCAGTCACTGTGTTCACATGTCATGACATGATTTCTGGGCTTCATGGTGAGCTGTAAAGTTTTTTATATTTAAGCAAATAAGCCATGGGCCCAGAAAGGTCATGGACAAAGAGTACTCAGACCACATAGGGTCTTTCAGTTTTGACTTCCTTTTCTTTGGTGTTCTTGCAATGTCTTGATTAGTGTTCTTTCTCTAAAGCCTAGTGATCTCCCACATGACGTACTCACCAAGGAGATGCCCACCAAGGCTTCTTACTCAGTGCCTAAGTGATGTGGGGTTCCCTTCAGTGTGCTATGAATACCATTGGTTAATAAAGAAGCTGTTTTGGGCCTATAGACTTGGCAGAATAGAGCTAGGCAGAAAAACTAAACTGAATGCTGGAAGAGAGAGTAGGTGGAGTCAATGAGAAGTCATGTAGCTGCCATAGGAGAGAGATGCTGGACACCAGAGAGAACCTTACCAGTAGGCCACAACCACATGGTGCTACACACATTAAAAGAAATGGGTTAATTTGAGATATGAGAGCTAGTTAGGAATATGCTAGAGTCATTGGTCAAGTAGTGTTGCAATTAATATAGTTTCAGTGTGATTATTTTGTATCTGTGTGGCCGGGAATGAATGAGCAGTCTCCGCCAACAACCATAGTAGAAGGAGCTCATCCATTTCCCTTCCTGAGACCCAAGTCTCCTTGCTTGTAGCATAAAAAGGTTCAGAGTAAATGGGTTCTCTATCCCCTTGTCATGGTTAATAGGTTCCGGAATAGCCTTAAATATAGAGTATGTATCCTGTGCACTTTAGAGCAAGGCAAGTGTGGCATTTAAAGGGTACAAAATTTAAGCAGGTACATAGTTTGGTGACCACTCAAACGTAGTCTAGGTATTTGAGCAAACATTTCAAGCTCCTTTTCTCACTCTATGCCCAGTCTTTCTTCAAAGGGTGGAAGTGTATGTAGAAGAAGTAAGCACTTAGTGTCCCCAGAACTTTCCCTACTTTTAACCACCAGAGTTCTGCACTATGATAATTTTAATAAAAATTGGCTGGTACTTGGAATAACTCCACTTGAAAAGATGTTCTTGAGAAAGATTGCTGTTCATTTGGTTATACATTTTAGGCTTCTAGGGAAAGCAGTAGGGATATGAACTTGTAGGAAATAGAAGTGCCATGAAAGGGAGAAGATGAAGTTACTGCCACAGTCAATGGACTCGCCAAGGAACTCATTTCCAATGATATGGTCATTATTTAAACAAGTGTCTCTCCCACAAAAACAAAGCAGACCAATGGAATTTTCACACTTACTTCTTTGGTTTAATTGTCTATTTGTTTCAAAATGAAAGCTAATTAAAAGATTATTTTCATATGCTTTAATCACACTACGACTAACTGTTGGAAAATTTGCAATTAATTGATGCAACAGTTGACATAAGAATGCATATTTTTAAAAATAACATCACTATTTGAATACACAGAGTGAATCAATTAGTCCTTCATTTGTTCCGAGTTACTGCAAATACTTACTGGTGTGTTTAATGTTTAATTATCATTGAAGTATGTCTGGTAATGGTGCTAGCAGCAGCATTTTGGATTAAATATGGCCGATAGGGGTAAAGAGGGTTTGGGAGAGAGATATCAGCCTTCCAACACCTGGGTTTGGGCAGTCCCACCCTCTGCTGAGCACATGCATGGTGAATGCTGTTGCTCTTAAGGTGTCCTCACCTGTCCCTTTACTAGAATGACTGCAAGCTGCTGTCTGTTGTAGTGGGGTAGACCCACCAAGGCAGTCTGAGTCTGGAGGCCTCTATCGGAGTGTAGGGGATTTTTAGGAGCTATGGAAGAAGGTGTGGGAGTCACTAGAAGTTCATAGGTTGGACATAGTCTGGCAATACTTTACATCCACAGGAGATGTGCTCCAAGACCCTCAGTGGATGCCTAACATGTGAACACTACCAAATTGCACATACACTATATTATTACATACACGCAAACACACACACACACACACACACACACACATGTTCTGTGCAGTTTTGTCTATAATTAACCCCAAGAACTTTCGCCTTTTTTATATTTAAAAGGAGCCCTTTCCTACTTCTCTTGAGGGCATCTGAATTGCTAAGCATCTCTACTCTTTTTTTTTTATTTTTTTTCCTTTTTATTTATTTTTATTCTTTTTTAATTAAAATTTCCACCTGCTCCCCGTTTCCCATTTCCCTCCCCTCCTCCCAAATATTGCCCCCTCCCCCCACTCCCCTCCCCCTATCCCCACTCCTCTTCTCCTCCCCCCACACCATTCCCCCTCCCTCTCGATACTGAAGAGCAGTCCAAATTCTCTGCCCTGCGGGAAGACGAAGGTCTTCTATCTACGTCCAGGAAGGTGAGCGTCTAAACAGGCTAAGCTCCCACAAAGCCAGTTCATGTATTAGAATCGAAACCTAGTGCCATTGTCCTTGGCTTCTCATCTGCCTTCATTGTCCGCCATGCTCAGAGAGTCCAGAATCAACCCATGCTTATTCAGTCCCAGACCAGCTGGCCTTGGTGGGCTCCCAATAAATCAGTTCCACTGTCACAGTGGGTGGGTGCATCCCTCGTGGTCCTGATTTCCTTGCTCATGTTCTGGTACCTTGGGCAACTAAGGAGAGGGAACCTAAAATGACCCTATCCTATACTGATGAATATCTTGCATATCACCTTAGAACCTTCATCTGGCGATGGATCGAGGTAGAGACAGAGTCTCAATTTGGAGCAACGGTCTGAGCTCTTAAGGTCCAAATGAGGAGCAGAAGGAGGGAGAACATGAGCAAGGAAAGCATCTCTACTCTTAAGCCTTGGTGCTATTGCCAAGTACCAAGTATGACAGTGACTTGAACTCAAGCACTTTGAGAAGAACCAGTACAGCTATTGAGTGGTGAGGACTGGCTGGAAGAACAGCTTATGCAGGATAGAGTGTGAGTTCATCATCTTACTGAGTACCCCCTTGATTTCTCTCTTCACCCTCCTTCTTTCCCCTCTTCTGTGGTGCTGGGGATCAAACTGTAAGCTAGGCAAGGGACCTACCACCACCACCACCACCAAGCTCCAGCCCTAACCTTCATTATGCTAGTTAGAATGATATATAACATAAAAGTCATATACATTTTTCATGGAATTTTTCATTTGGTATTTTTAGATCATTATTGATAAGTGAACCTGTGGAAAGTGAAAGTAACAACATGATAAGTAGAGGGAGGGGACATTGTCTCCAGATCCTGGGGATAAGCATTCCAGAAAGAGGGATGTCACTGGAGCTGTAGGCAGGTGCATTGAAGTTCGGTGGGAGCACTTTTCCCATAACAACAGAGCTGGAAAGGAAGTCCTACCTGGCAGTAAGGTTTCAGAAGGCTCAGGCATCAACAGGCTCATTGGCAGGCAATGGCCATGGCTTTAGTTCACAGCTGGGAAAAAAAGGGATCCACTCAAACCAGTGGTGACATGCTCCTTCCTAGGAGCTTCCTTAGGGTCTTCAGACATGAGTCACATCACAACTGTAGGTCAGATTTCCCGCAGAACAGTGGGAAACACATCACAAGGCTGCACACTTCCATCCTCTAGGGCTGTGCCCATGGACAATAAAAAGGCTTTCATATCTGGGCTTTGTACTGAGTCATGTGCATTCCTGTCCTTATTTACTTCTCATAGTCACCCTTGCATGGATGTAAGCCCCATTGGAAAGCTAAGGAAATGAGCGCGGAGAGGCTAATGTTAAAGATACTGAGGCATCAGAGCATAATGGAGTTATAGGAAGCAGAGGGGAATAGAACTGGGATGCTGAGGCGAGACTGAGTTAATCTCAATTCCATTGACCCACAGAACATGGATGTCCTTTTTTTTTTAGAGAAAGCTGGCAGAGAGCAAGGAAAGGTTTGTCAGCAAAGAATAAGAAAGACATGAATGAGTGACATATAAAACCATCTCTGCTATCATGCTTTCCTTTTGACTTATAGGAGAAAATCAAGTCCCACAAGGCATTCTCTTTTAATATGGAGAAAAATATGACAAATAGTAGAGTGGAATATCTGTCCTCTCTCTCTCCCTCTCCCGCCACGTCATAAACACTTGCAAGTGACTGAAGCAATGTTCGAGCTCAAGTCTTTCTGACTCCAAATTCCCTCATCTTGCAATGTTGGGTGAGTATTTCTGTGAGTGTACTGTGTGTGCAAACAGAAAGCAGCAGTTCTCTTGGGGCACCGTGCCATGTTGGAGGCTCCCTCTGCCTTATCAATCAAGACAGAAGATTCAGGGAAGCAAACATAGCTTTCATGGGGCCTGGGATGATGTCTTCTTTTCTTAACAAAACTATCGAGAATTTTTCAACTCAGAAATCTAAAAACATCAAGATCCAAGACTCTGCTAATGGCAGTGAGACACATTCTGGGTAGTCTTCCTGCAGATGTGCTGTATGGACAGAGGTGAAGTTCCCAGTGGGTGAGGGTGGTATGATGCCAGGGAAGCTGGGCATGACAAGGCCATGCATTTCTAAAGCCTGCACTGGCAACGAAGACTGAAAGTCTGCCTCTTAGACTTGTCTGCCTATTTTGCATAACACAAGTCAAGTTGTATAACACAATTCCCCTTCTTTTGGGTAAGCCCTGCCTGTTCTCCTTTAACAGGCAGCTCCTTTAACAGGCATCTTGGAGTCCTGTGAGAAAAATGAACAAAGACCAACAGAGGTGTGGCTCAATGGGTTGGAGGTAGCTAAAGGCATCAGGACCCAAGGAGGTGTGACTGAGGATGGAGACAAGCTTCTGGTCTTGTCCTTTCTGTGGAGGAAATGAGGGGAACATTAGAATCTCAGGAACTGTCTTAGGTACTTTTCTATTGCTGTGATAAAGCACCAGGACCAAGACAACTTATAAAAGAAAGCTTTTATTTAGGACTTACATCTTCAGGGGGTTAGAGTCCTTGACAATCATGGCATGGAGCTTGACAGCAGACTGATAGGCGTGGTGTTGGACTAGTAGCTGAGAGATTACATCTTGATTGATAAACATAAAGAAAAGAGAATCACTGGGAATCCTATGGGTCTTTTGAAACCCCAAAACTATCCCCCAGTGACACACCTCCTCCCACAAGGCCACACCTCCAATTCTTCCCAAATGGTTCCACCTACTGGGACCAAAGATTTCTATATACCCGCCTATGGGGGACATTCTCATTCAAATTACCACAACAGGATTCCTGTGAGCCAGGATCTGGAGAACAGGAATGAGCTCTGTGGATTTAAAGACCAGAGAGAATTTTTTTAGCATGGGAAATGTAGGAAATAGGGGAGGACAAAGTAGAGCTGATGAGAAGGGAAGAGCATGAAATTCTCTATACACATTGGAGCCTGGATGCCTTCTTATGGAAAGTAAGCAGGTTCATAAGAAGTGAGCAAAAAATAATAATTATATTTCTGATATGATAATTTGAATGTGTTTGTGGTGTGGCAAGTACACAAGGTAATGAGACAGAGTGGCTTTTCCTATAGGAGCCATGTAAATTGGTGTGGATATACACACATATCTATTCTCTCTCTCTCTCTCTCTCTCTCTCTCTCTCTCTCTCTCTCTCTGTCACACACACACACACATACATATTTACTTATAGATTCCTTTCTTTTTTTACAAAGACATACATACTTTTATATTAACACGATGATATGTAATAAAAATGGATAAACCAAGTTCTTGAGGGAGTTGGGATGAGGTATAGGATCAGTAAGAACGTGTTGAGTAACTCCAGAAATAGCCCTGGGGCTCCCAGAGGCCAGAGCCAGGAGGAAAACAAAAGATAGCTTCTCAATCCATAGTGGACTTGCGACCCAGCCAAGCAGGAAATCAATTTCCCCTGATACAAAAGATGAAATGGCACCTTTCTGGATTTACCAAAGGAGTCCCTATGGGAATGTTTTAGGTGTTCAGTAAGTTGTTTCTCATGGGGGACCCATGACATGGACTATGGGGATTCTATTAAAATCCTTTTCCTGGCAGAATTATCAAGAGCATCAGAGCTAAGCAACTCAGGCCAGGCTTAAGATTTTCTGCCAACTGGCTTGCTCACAGGAAAAAAAAATAGATAAAAATGATGGCTTTTGTTCTTGTCAGGTATCAAGCCTCATATGAACAATGATTATTTTGAAATCTCCAAGCCCAGCATCTCTTGTGTATAGAATAGAACTGGCATTCTCTGGACCGGGGCAGAGGCAGGGAATTGGTCTCTAAGGGAGCCTCAGGGACACCTCCAGGAATCTCAAGGCTCTGGCGAAGGTAGTATGAAAAACTGCTGAGCCAAATGAGTGATAGGCAGCATGTCCCTCTGGTGTGGGACAATTGTCTATATTCTGTCAATCATGTTTTAAATAAATGCTGATTGGCCAGTAGCCAGGCAGTAAGTATAGGCGGGACAAACAGACAGGAAGTAGAGACAGGTTAATGAGAACAGGAGAATTCTGGGAAGGAGGAAGCCCATTCCTCCCCAGACCTGTCTAGTATATGACTAACATATACTAGAATAATGGACTAATATAAATTATAAGAGTTAAGAAGAAGCCTGAGCTAATGGACCAATCAGTTTATAACTTATGTAGACCTCTGTGTGATTTTCTTGGGGACCTAATGACTGTGGGAACTGGACAGAAACCCCAACAAGCAGGCCCTCATGTTACATCCCTCAAGCAGGCTCTATAAATATTGTTCTTCATGGTAGATGAGGAAGGTTGGGAGATGGCTTCCATAGAGACATGTTGGTAGATGTGCAAGTGATTTCTAAATACTGGAAATCAAGAAAGTATTAAATTCCCTGGGCTCACCAAATCTCTAGTTTCAGGCCTCAGGGGGTCTTGCCTGGGAGAATTCAAAGCTCTGAGCTTGAAACCCAAGGGCCACATCCCTCACAGAGGTCCTGGCAAGAAGTACTTCCCCAGTGACAAAAATCCTCCAGGATCTTAGGTTGCTCTGGATCTTTTAAACTGTTTCTTGCTCTGTCTTTAAGATGTCATTCCGAAATGTGATATCTATGTGTGTTTGTCTAGTGTCTCTTGGGGAAGACATGTGGATAATTGCTTTGAGTAGGCATCCACCTATGAGACCTCTTTCTCCCTAGGCTGTCTTTCCTCACCTGAAATGGTTTCATAGTAGAAATAGACAATGTCTCTGGCAACAATGACAAAGCACTTGGCTCAGAGAAGCAAGTTACTGGTTGATGCTCGGGATGTGCAGGGTTTCTCCTGGGGAATGTAGTGACCTGTGCCTGAAGTAGCTATGTACCAGCTCCATCCCAGGCACAGAGATGGGTGGTGGGAGGTTCCCACAGGGAGAAAGAAGGTAGATACTCTTAGACATTTCCTACCAGGTGAGGTGCCTGATGTATAGAAAAGTAGACACACACATGTATAGTTTTCTGTTGTAAAGCAGGGTCCAGTGGATTTGATTTGAGCCAGCAGGTGCACTGGGGTGGTCTGTTCCCCATTCTCCTCTGAGCTGCTCTGCGTAACAGATGCTCAACTACACAGATGCCATCACTGGGTTCTTTGGTTGCTGCTTTCAAATCAGTCCAGGCAATAGGGGAACTACAAGATTTTAGACAGGAGTCAGAGAGTGCATTTATTCACCCATTTCTTCATTATTAAAAACAAATGCTGGCAAAGTAAGGGGAAAAAACTCAGATTCCTTAGATATATAGTTAAAGTAACTCTCTTAATTTGCATACTTCATAATTTAGTGAAAGATTATTGCCACATAGGTACTGTGTCAGAGCAGCCTTGGTTGATTTTATGTTTCTGAAATTATCTTTATCACAGAGTGGGGTCAGTACATGCTGTGGGAACTTCTTCAGCCAATAGCCTTTAAGATACCAGCCCAGTTGGGCATGGTCTCTTATACTATAAATGCAACCATAAAGCTTGTTTACCCTCTCTCTTGGCTGCTGGATTCTGTTCTTGTTCTCCATTCATGCAAAGGTCTGTGATCTGTAAGTCTAGCCCTAAATAAAGAACCCTTTATTATACTCAATTCTGAGCGAGTGTGGGACTATTTTATTCACATTCTCTTACATTTGGCACCCAAAGTGGGTGATGTGGGATTCCCTTCTGTATGCTGTGAATACCATTGGTTAATAAAGAAGCTGCTTTGGGCCTATTGCAACACAGAATAGGGCAAAGCAGGAATTGCAAGCAGATAGAGGAGGAGAGAATAGAGGGGTTCAGGGAGAATCCATGTAGCTGCTGAGGGAGACAGATGTCAGAACTTTACCCATTAAGCCACAGTCACATGGTGATACACAGATTAATAGAAATGGATTAATTTAAGATATAAGAGTTAGCCAGGAATATACCTAATTAAAACCAAGAAGTGTTTTAATTAATACTTTTAATTTAATTAAGTTTCTGTGTGATTATTTTGGATCTGGGTAGCTACGAAACAAATGAGCAGCCTGCTACTACAATGAGTATATATATCATATATATACATATCCTAACCCCCTCTTTCTTAGAATGTATCTTTGTTGGAGTATCCTTTGACTGAAAACCATTGCTCCTTTGGAGAAAACATGCTCTTCTCTTTTGTTTCCTCCTAGTTTCTGGTAACTTCCCAGCCTCAGATATGTTGGTCCTAAAGATGACAGAGTTACCAAGGCCTAGACTGTTCTTTTATTCCATTAGTGAGCTTTGCTTACACTCCTCCGCACTACATTTTTAAGAAGAAGCTCTCTTTGAATCCCTCAAATTTTAGGCACATTACTTCTCTTTTTTTGGTACCCACAGTCCTTCAAGAAGGAATGTCTTAATTCCCTAAATAGAAAAACAGCTTTCTTGAAGGACGAGTCTTAAAGAAAAGGGATCTCTTAGAGGTGGGTCAACTTGGAGTCAGGCATTACTTGGAACACAATGAAGAGGATTTTAGTTATGTTTCCCAAGAGTTTCAGAGGAAGGGATACCCCTTCCAAGATAAGACAGGCTTGCAGAAAACATTTGGAAGCATTATTCCCATGTTCCTGTGAACAGGGAAAGAACTCTATTATTAGACTCACATACAAAAGGTATCACTATGACCCACAACCCAGTATCTCTTCTTGTCAAAGACCTACATTAAAATCTAAGCAGCAACTTGGACTGGATGGTGAAGAAAGTTCTGTAAACATTGGAAGATATGTCTGAAAGCCTAGGGAGAGAAGGGAGGACTCTGACTGTTGTTGGGAGCTGAGGTTGTGTTAAGTAGTCAAGCCATGCAAACTGGGTGTGATGGTTAGTCTTGGGCATCAACTTGACTACATTTGGAACGAATTAAAATCCAAAGAACTGGGTGAATTTGTAAGGGAATTCTCTTGGTTAGATTATTTGAGATGGAAGACCCACTCTAAATTTGGATTATCTGAGGTCAAAAGACACACCCTAGATCTGGTTCACACCTTCTGGGGGCAGTCCACATAAAAGAAACCAGAAGAAGGGAGCCCGTGATTTCTGTTTGCTTGTTTTCACTCTCACTGGAAAATTCAAGCTATCTTGAGACATTTCTTCACTGTGTTAGAACCTTCTTCTTTCTGATTTCAGCATGGATCGAAAACCGGCAGCTCTCTAGGACCTTCTCAGGACTCTAGTGCCATATTGGGACTGCTGAGACATCCAGCCTCATGGATCATCAGATCCTTGCCTTTCCATCAGGAGGCAACCATTGTTTTATGTGTATGCGTGCACATGTGTATGTAACTAAGACACCATATGTTTTGAGTCCCTGAAATCCTAATTAGAAGCTATACAACCTTTCATAACCTAGGGTTCCTCAGCCATTGACAGGATCATAATAGAATTTGCTGCAGAGGGCTTTAGTGAGATCGAAACAAGTCATACACAGGCTTAGCACAATCTCTTTTCTATACTAGGCATTTATTAAATAGTGGTTATTGTTATTGTTAACAAGCAAGAGAGATGTGTGGTTGATCAGGCAGCCTAGGGAAGGACAAGCCAGCAGTACAATTTTATGATGTGGTGTGAAGGGTAAATCTTGTGAACTGATTAGATTGAGTAGTATCTTTGGGTATGCCTGTGAAATCAAGGGATGAAGACCCAGGCTGGATGTGGGCAGCCTAGTCCCATAGGATAGGACCTGGGTAGAACATGAGGGTAAAATCCAGCCAACCCATCTCTCTTCATCCTGGTCACTGTAGGGTGAGTTGTTCTCCTCCACCATGCCGTCCATGCCCTGAGAGAATGCAACCTCTGAATCTGCACGCTTGAGAACTCTGTCCTCCCTTCACGTTCGTTTTCTCAGGTATGGGGTTACACAGTAGTGACCAATTCACAGAGACTGAAAGTCTTAGACTTGAAGATTATGGAGGCTAGAGCTGAGTGGACACACACGTGAAGCAATACTGGGTTGTGGACAAAACTGAAACCTTGGATGTGAGCTGAATAATAGTGTCTTTTTTTCTGTCCACAGAAACATGAGAATAATGCTCTCAGATGTCCTTCTCAAACCTGACTGGTCTTGTATGGAGTTTCCCTATTTCTGTTGGAAAACACAAGTGAGATCCCGTAGATTGTGTTGTGAGTACAGGGACCTTGATCATGGGCTCAGGACTTGAACTCCAACCTCTTGATTGTCTAAGGTTGGCTCATTTTTCTCCGCTCAAACCCATTCCCTTGATTTTCTCACCTCACAAGAGGTGATAGCTCTCACAGGCTTGTTAATGTCATTTTGTGGGATGTCTGAGAAAAGAGTGCCCATAAATCACAATGAATTCATTCTTGGGAGAGAAGTAACAAAGGCTGATTTCGCTCTGGTGTGGAAACATCCCCAGAGTCACATAACTTGTGGGAGGTGGAAACAGTATTAATTAAGATGCTGTATTTTCTGGCCTCCAACTTTGTATGTCCTCCTGTTTATCACACTCCTTCAGCCATTTCTTCATTGAAATTGAGAACTGCACTTCCAGAGCAGCTTGCTTCACACACTCTTACTTCTTTGCTTTAAGAAACCCTGTTTTTGTGGCTAGCTCAGATATTGCTGCTTGTTAAAAAAAAATGCCAAGGGACAAGAAAACAGGGCCTGAAATGTTTTATCTGGAAAAACAAACTCACATGCAGACAAACAAGGGGACAATTAGTTTTTGTTTGGGCTGAAGCCAGAGGGGTATTTGTGTCATGGAAGTCGAAGTCTATAGAATTTAATAGGATTATTGTAGGGCAAGAAAATCCATCTGTAGTATGGTAGGCAATAAGCAATAAAAAACAAGAGGAGCAAAACATACCTATACACATTTTTGTGCATACCAAAAGAATACTAATTAAAAATTAAATAATATATGTTTACATCCATATTTATTGATGTGCTATTCTGAGCAGAGAAAGTCAGCTTCGATGTGTAGCAATAGATGAAATGACAAAGCAAATGTACTCCATATACCCAAAGTAATATTATGAAGCCATAAAGAAAAATGAAATCACAAATTAGAAGGTAAAATGGATAAATATGGAAATTATTATACTAATTGAAGTGACCTAGACCCAGAAAGACAAATACCTCTTATTCACATGTGAATCTTAGATTTTAATTTTTATATAGAATATAGATGTGGGTGTGGGTGTAGGTTATAAACTAGAAAGGCAATGATGAAAGGAGAAAATGGAGTCTTAAGGAAGGGGAGAGGGAATGAGGGCATTAGACCGCATCTGCCCTGAAAGAGGGGAGTGGCTGCTAGAAAAAGCAAAGGTACAAGTTGGGGGAGGAAGAGTAGCAAAAAGAGAGCAACAAAAGCAAAGCATGTATGAAAATATGATAATAAAATCCATTAATTTGCATGCTAATTAAAAATAAGAAAAATTTACAAGCCAAACAGAATAAATAAAATCCTATAAAAATGCAATGTAGGAATATCCTGTTAGTTGAAATTGCACTACCATTCCCAAAGACGATTGCATCCTTCACGAATCACCGTTAACTCTGACCCACGCTTTGTATTAGACACTCCACTTTCATGTTCTCATTTAATCCTCAGGCTACAAAGTGCATATTGTTAGTTATAGTAAATTTCTTTTTCATGTCAGGCGGTGGTGGCAAATGCCTTTAATCCCAGCACTCAGGGGGCAGAACCATGTGGATCTCTGTGAGTTCGAGGCCAGCCTGGTCTATAGAGCAAGTTCCAGTATAAGCACCAAAGCTACAGATAAACCCTGTCTCGAAAAACATACAAATATTTTGGTCATATTCTTCCCCCTCCCTCAACACTTCCTAGATTTCTTCCCTTCCCCATACACATAACAGCACATTCTTCCCCCCCCCCTCATAATTAAAACCAAAAACAGCAAAACAAAGCAAAACATGGTGTCCATTTTGTGTTGCCCAACTGTTCCTGAGCATATGGCCCGCCCTGAACTATGACTGGTCCACTCATTCACTCTTTTGAAGAATATTAATATTTCATCTCCCAGAAGCTAACAACTGTAAAGAACTTCTTGATGAGGGGTGTGACTTTGTGCCCACTTCTCTTTATCTGTGCTGCGATTTTGTCTGGTTTGAGTTTGTTCAAGTCTTGTGTATGCTATCTCGGTCTCAGTGAGTTCCTCTGGGCTTCAGCCCCAGCATATCTGGAAAATGCTATTTCTTTGGAGTTACCAACCTCTGCTGGCTCTTAATTTTTTTTTCTGCCCATTCTCCCATAAGGATCTCAGAGCCTTGAATGGGAGGGCTTTAATGAAGACAACCCATTTACCTCTGAGTCTTTCGCTTTCTTCATGTTTTCAATTGTGGGTCTCTGTGCTAACTACCATCTATTGCAAGAAGAAACTTTTCTGTTGAGGATTCAGTGCTGCAGTAATACACGGTTATAGAAATATGTATTTAGTGGCTGTTTCATTGCTATGATCACTTTGTAGAAGAATTGTAGTAGGTTTTCCTATATGGCCTACAGGTCATGACCTATCTAGTGTCAGACTCTAGGCCCCATTAATGAGGTCATGTTTGTGCGTCATCTCATGGAATGGGCTTTAAATGCAATTAAAATTAGGTGTATTTTTTAGACAGGTCTCTATTGTAGCTCCAAGTGTTTGTAGCTGGATAAAATTGATGATCACTTTTCTACTTAGATGGTGAAGGTATTAGGGTGAAATAACTTATGAAAAACTGAAAAGTGTAACATGAATGTGGAATTTGAGCCTCAGTCTGAGCCATTGTTCTCATTTCTGCCTCCTGTGTTGTCTCTTAGCAGTCAGAAAGGCCTCAAAAACCTAGCTGATGGATAGAAACTGGATATCTAAGCAGTGCAAAGGCCTAAGTCAAAGTCTGTGATTGGTTCTGGTCCAAAATCAAATGCATTGACTGCACAATTCTCCTGAGACAGTAAGGCAGTATAATTCTAATGGAAATAAGCCTGCTGTTGCCTTTGAAGTTAAAAATCCTATCTCCTGACACATGGCTTTCCTTAGGTAACAAATGTGCATATTTTAATTCTCATCTCTGCTTCTGATATCCAATAAAAGCTGGTCTCAATACAAACATGCTGATCTACTGACCAATTTGATTGATTGATTAATTCATCTATTTGGGGCTGTGTGGCTATGAGCTTCCAACTCTTGTTGGGAACTGATTTTTAAACTCTGTAGGTTAAAAAGCAAAATCTATCAGCTCCCTTATAGGAGATGGTGATGAGACACAACTTATTAAAGAGAAGCTGAAAATTTATCACCTTCCAATAGCTCAAGGCTAGTGTGTGTGTGTGTGTGTGTATGTGTATTCTTGTTCAATATCATATTTATTTGTCTTTTATTGAGGGAGGGAAACCTATAATTCTTATGTCCAGTTTTTATAACAAACAAAAAGCTTACATAGAAGGACATGGTGGACATGAAAACTTTTTTCTACTTGAAGAAGCACTTTCTCTAAACCTTGGCTATGATAACTTTATTCTTAATCTAATTTCTTTTTTCTTTTCTTTTTTTTTTCCAGGAGAAGAATAATCAAGGTCTTGCAGTGTCACCCAAGGTCACCTAGAGTGATGATTTTCCTGCCTTTGCTTCCAGAGTCCTGGGATTACAGGTGTGTTTCTGGAACCTTTCGCTTATAATCTTTTTTTTTTTTCTGACAGAAGATTCCATTGTTTGTGTAGTCATTTTGGATTTTTGCAAAGTATTTTCTCTGTCATAAATACTCATAGGTTATTTACTAAAATTTATCATTTAATGCATTTCACAAGCTAATTAAACTTGCACACAAATTTTACCCTCTGGCCATGGAAGCATTTACCTTGTCTGGATTGGTCAGGACCTTATCTTGCAGGGCACATGCACCCGAAAACTGGGTATTGAGAAAACAGAGCTTGTGAGGCTTAGGGCTGGGTACATGGGAACGACTGGGACTATTCCATTTCCTGTTGTGACAATGATGGGCTCTTAGTGGGGCATGGGATCTTAAGAATAGTCAGGGAGAATAATCCTTGAGATAAATCTGGAGAAGGATCAGGACAAATATGCTGGGTCCCATTTTCCCAGGCACATAGGGAGAGAGTCATAAAAGCTGGAGGAGGAAGGCGGCTCTATAGATGGATGCAGCCGTACCCACATTGGGAGCACGATGCTCTTCTTTTATGAGACTCCATGAATTTCTTCCTTTTTAAACAACTCCTTACCATTTATCACCAAGATCTTTCAGTGATACAGGTAAGTTTATTGTCTCCATTTTGCACTGAGTCGAGGCTCAGCAAGGTTGTAGTTGAAGATTATAAAATGATAATTGTCACAGCAGGCTCAGAGTCAGAACCAAGTGATCAGTCACCGGCCCCCTCAGTGCCCGACACCCAGGAGGAGTCGGAGATCTTTCTGTTTTCCCATTATTCCCTTGACTTACTTTATAATCATACTTGCTTGTTTTTAATGTTTTCTAATTATAAAATTAATCCATACTCATTGCGGATATTACAGAGAAGCATAAAGAAGACGATAAATTTACTCACAATCTTACCACCTAGAGGAAATAAGTGTTGAAGTGGTGTGCTATTTTCTCTCCAGGCATCGGGAGCCTAAATGTTCACTGAACTCATCTGTTTTCTTAATGAATAGATAAAATTGGCTCAACCCCTTTTCCTTACTCTCATCAGTTCAATGTCACGGAACCAAGTGCAAACCCGGTCTTGTACTAGATGTGAGATTGTGGTCAGTTATGTAAGTTCCTTGAGTCCTTTGTTGATCCATCTTTTGGAGTTCATAATCTTCAGGAAGTTTATATGAGCACCTAACCAATCAGCAAATAATTTGGAAAATACTGAGTATGACCCTAAAGGAGTACAAATACTAATGACTTATGAATTTGCTCCCTTTTCCAGTCACAAGACATCTTAAAAATGCCTATATGGAATCACAAAATATAAAAGAGATACATAAATGATTTTTTTTAACCCTAAAGCCACCTCCAACCTATAAGCAGCCTCAGACAGAACCTGGGCCACAGAAGATTTATTCTGTGTGTTATTGTATGTTTTCTTACCTCCCTGTTGATATTCTGAATAAATAAACTTATGGCTTGAAACAAGAAGGATTAATTCAATTCTGGTGAGCAAACTTCAGTTTTGGTGGCATGAAATAAGAGATGAGATAAAATTCAAAGTATCCGCAAAGTTGGTTTCTTCTAATGTTCCTGAGGAGAATTCATTCCTTATTTCTTTTAGCTTCTAGTAGCTGCTGGAATTCCCTGTTTTTAGTTGCCCCACTCTGGAATCTGTTTCTGTCTTCACCGGACCTTCTCTCATCTGTCATGAAATATTCTTTTGCCTCTCTCCCATAAAGAACCTTGTGGTGACATCTCTGATATTGTGATAATCAAAAATACTCTTATTTCAAGCTCCTTAATTTGTTCACGTCTTTAATATCCTTTTTGCTAATAAAACAATGTTCATAGTTTTTTTTATTAATACCTGAGTATGTTTGGGATCATTATTTAGTTGGCTATAGAAGAGAACAGGGCCTGGGACATGAATGTTGCCTGGGATTCTGGATTGCAAACTGGATGCATAGTGCTGAGATGAAATTGGAGTTACCGATAAAGTCTGTTGATCATGCTGAGTTGGATATATCTGTGATATCTGAGAATAATAACTGTCTCTCAATTTGTAAATATAAGTCTGGCATCCAAAAGAAAGCTCAGATCTAGAGACACATTTTGGGAATCAACAAAGTGGGGTGCAAATAATATACTCCATGAGGATGGTTGCTCAGGAAAGAATATAAAGAAAAGTAGAGAAGTGTTTGGAGCTAAACCTTGAAGGACTTAGAGGGGAATGATGAAATAAAGAGAACTGTCAGGGAGAATCAGGGGCAAGCAAGCATACGAAGTTATTACCTTGGATTCTACTTGCCTCGGGCTATTTCCGCATACTCTTGTAATGATGCTCTCGGCCACCTCAGGCCATCACCTGCATCCCAAAAATTAACATAGCAACTCAGGACCCTCACCTAAATGGAGCTATGTGTAGGTACCATTAAATTTCTCTGCTTGAAATAAACATCAACGACTCCCCTTTCTTTGAGAGTTTCTATTCAGATGTATCCTAGGATATACATAGGTACAGAAGTAAGGAGGTAAAGATAGCCTAGACTTGTTTGGGGGTGCATGCGTAGTAAGATAAATGGTCTCCTCTTACTTTTAAGAAAAAAAAAACCTGTCATTTACCTTGGATACATCGTTAAAATCAGATGCATCATAAGAAGGAATAAGAGCAGTAGAAAAAGAGCTAGGTGACTTAAACTTGTCAGTCATTCTAGAGAACCGCTGGCCTCCTACTCTGCTGCACCATCACTTTGCTTCTGAATAAAGTCTCCTTATCACTGTGTAATGTTTGCTTCTTTCAGTTCTTTGAATAAGATACAAAAGAATCAAGAAACACCTAGTTCAACACTGATCACCACTAACAAATTCAGAGAGGTAGAAAGGTTTGTGGCAGAAAGCGAAAGCGGAGGTGATTTCAAGAAGGCAATGGTTCAGTTTTTTTTTTTTTCTCAAAAGTCTGAAGGCTCAATTAAGTTGAGAACTGCAATTGTTCATGAACTTTGCCACATAGACACCAGTGGCAAGAATCTCTAAAACCAACACAAACCCATCAGAGTTTGATGATCCATGGGAAGCAAGAAGGTGGTTTGGTTCTATGCCATCTAGTATCCAGGGTTGGTTCAAACTTCGGGAGTCCGACCCCGAGTAGTTTATTTTAGGCATATTTAAGCACAGTGCAGTTTGGTGAAAACTTACCTGGTGGTAATAACTCAATGCAACCCTGTATGCACAATAAAACTCAAGATATGGCTACATCAAAACTCTTCATTAAGTACATGTGACGTTTTCCATGAAGATGGGTTCTACATATTGACCATATACGACACCTTCCGTAAAGATAGGCTCTATAACTGGCAAACTCATGATCAGGGTCTGGGGAGGATCTTGTGTGGTCTTGGCCAAACAGATAGTGCAAAGGAAACTAGGATAGAAGCTAAATTTGCCCCAAGCTTTCTGGATGGATAACAGGTTATGATTCCTTCCCTTTGAAGGAAAAAAAAAACCCTGTATGTTTAACATTCCTGCTTCCCACAGTGCTTATCTGTGAGCACAAGAACCTTCATGCCTCCCACAAACCCCTATGGCAGGGCTGGAGAGAAGCCAGGTTAGACAGGGAGCAGGCAAAGTGTGGATGAGTGGAAAGAAAACACAAGACAAGAGGGGTAAATTCCTCCGTGTTCGTGTTAGTGTTTTCTCTTTGCACATTCCACTTTTACACTGGCCTTTCTGATCACACACTAACTGGTATTTTTTCAGGGAAGAGATCCTGGCTCCTGGAGTCTCCCCTTTAAAAGTCCTCATCACCCCATGTCTTCCTACTATTCAGTTACGGTTTGAATGTGAAGTGGCTGATGCTAAAGTCCGAGCCTCCTGTTGGTGCTGTTGGGAGATGGTGACCAGCCAGGGAAGGCGCAGCGTGTTTAGGCAGAAAGCAGGGGCTAAGAAGACCTAGGTTTTCTTTATAGATCCTCACTTTCCTCTTTTCTGTTGTTATTCCACCCAGATACCTGGCAAGGGAGGCGGGACTTAGCTGGAGGAAGTAGGCCACTGGAGGTATATCCAAAAGGATATCCCATCCCTAGCTTCTTCCTGCTTCCTGTCTGACATGAGGTGACAACCTCCTCTGCCCCACGCTCCCACTGCCAAGCAAACATGTCTGAAGCTTCTGAAGCTGTGACTGATCTGACCTTTAAGTCGGTCTCTCATATAACTGGTCGCTGTGACAAGTTACTAATAAGGAAACCCTAATCAACGATGACGGAAACATTCATATTGTGATAATTTTGTTTACTACATTCTTTGCCCCTTGGAAATGGGATCCAGTTTATTTTCTGATTATTGGTTTTCCAGAACGCAGCCCCAAACTGGCACATAGTAGGCACATGAATGGCTTTTGTGAACAGCCCAATGATCGGATGAATGCTTCAGTTCTAAGAAGGGTGGAATACTTTCTATCATGCTCACCCAGGCTTTGGTATCATTTGTGCAGAGCTTTGAATCCAGAGCCTTCTGTTTCTTAGTAACATGCCTTTGGTAAATGTAGATTATCTGACTAACTCTGGGCATCCTGGTTTTCACAGCTACACCGTGGGATGATTGCTTTGATCTATCTATCTATCTATCTATCTATCTATCTATCTATCTATCTATCTATCTATCTATCATCTATCTATCTATCTATCTATATTTTTTTATTTTTTTATTGAAAAAAAAATTTTCCGCCTCCTCCCTGCCTCCCATTTCTCTCCCCCTCCTCCCGCCACTCTCCCCCTCCCCCCACTCCTCTTCTCCTCCTTCTCCAGTCCTAAGAGCAGTCAGGGTTCCCTGCCCTGTGGAAAGTCCAAGGTCCTCCCTGCTCCATCCAGGTTTAGGAAGGTGCTTTGATCTATATAATACCATCTACCTGGCTGAGTCTGATGCATTTTGCCCTCAATGCAATTCCACCTTGTCAAGAGCTGACAATCAAACACACAAAGCAGGTGATGCATATGAATTTTGTAAATGTATCACTGTAGGATGGAAAACGGAAAGAGAACGTGTGTGGCAGTGGAGAGTGTTACCACGTAGTGGGTGCTTAATGAGGAACTTAGTGCTTGTGTTGGGTTTAATTCTGCCCTTTGCACACTTGCTTGAACTCTTGTAGCCAGTGAGGCAGGATTTTCTAATTAGAGAAGACGGTCTAGTGAAAGCCTGTACCTGTCCACGCTGATGAGGGTTCAACACAGCTGAGCAGAGAAGCAAGGACTTGGTGGACCTCGTTTTCCTTCGTGAGGGCCTCACTTTCCCCTTTCCTGTTGCCATTCCAGCTGAATACTCACAAAAAAAGCCAAAACATTTCTTTTTTTTTCTGAATTGAACCCACACCTCTGAGATCACATGGCGAGATGGATTGCTTGCTGGCAATCTCTAGTAATTTCAGTTTATTGGTCTGGGCCCCTGTAATTAAACAGTCATGTTCATTAGCACTTCTGCTTGTATGCCTTCCCTTTTCATGTTAGAGTCGAAGCTCAAAGTAATTATTTATATGATTTCTCAATTTGTTTTGGTTTCTGTTTTCCCAAAGTGATACTTTTGCAAAATTCATACACAGCACTTGTTTTGCATGTCTGATTGTCAGCTCTTGACAAGGAAGAAATAACTGCAAGAGCAAAATCATCAGATGGAGTCTGTGTTCTGGATGTTAGGTAATTGTAAGAATGTGCTCCTTCTGAAGAATTTGCAAAGGGATTTCCAAACTTCATGTACACTTGGTTTGTGTGTGTGTGTGTGTGTGTTATAAATCTGGGAGCATATAAAATTATTGTTGAACAATGATTTAACTTGGTTTGAGCATCATAATGAGAAGATAGTTTTCTTTCTAGTATTATGCAAGAACAGCAGAGTCTTCATCAAGAGGCAAGTGGGGAGTCAGGGCTCTCAGTTTGGGACCCCCTTTTCCCTTCCAGTAGATCCTTTTTAGGATTGATGGGGAGAATTCCTTCCTAGGGCATTTGTGGAACATATCTAAGCAGCTGTCACTCAAGATAAGGCAAACTGTGGTTCTTGTCTCTGGAACATTTATTACCCTTTCCCATTCATGGTAGACAAAAGTCAAAGCGATCAGTGCATCAGTAAAAGACATCCCAGACACAAGAGCAGCAGGAGGAGAGCACAGTGCCACACTGGTGACATTTATAACAAAGGATGCTGATGGACAGATGTGTTAATGCTAAGGAAGTAGAGATGAAGAGGAAAAATGAAAACAAAGAAAGGGAGGAAAGGACCATTGGCAATGTTTTCAGTGGCAGTTTCTCTTTGTAACTGTAGCGACCTGAAAGCCTTGATATCTGTTTTTTTCTTTCCAGCCCCTATCTTACAGATATAAAGGTAGAGACTCAGGGAACATCAAGTGACTCAGTGATAAAACCAGGAGCATTCATTATATTATAGACAGGTCTTAAATGCCATCTGTCTCCCCAAAGCCTGTGCACCTTCTGATATTGCTTTTAGTTGCTTGTAACAGCAATTAACATGCTACTTGGGAGACAAAATTATTGACCAGCAACTCCAGATTTACTGACCTATCAGTATATGCTGAATTTTCAGTTACATGGCTGCAGAATGCTCAGTGAAATGTGAGGTGAGTATGGACTTGGAACCAGGATGATATAGTCAGAAACCTGCAGGATGACAATGCAGCTAGTACAAATGTAGGCACCACTGTGACATCACCGCAAAAAGGAAGAAAAGGAGAATCAGAATCATGCATGGAAAGCGGGTGTGAGTTGGGATATTATGAATGATGGATGCTGGTTCAGGGGCAGCCTGAGAGAGTGGAGCTGCATCAGCCGCCATGAGTCCCACGTCCTGTTCTCAGAAGAATCCCAGGTGTGTCCAGCAGAATACGTGAAACCCAGATAGGAAGCACTGAGCCACGGGTTCAGAGCAGCAGGGTCATCAGTGACACAGAAAAGAAGGAGTGTGGGCTTTGAAATGAGAAAAAAATTAAAAATAGATAAAAACCCTTTGGTGTGCAGATATTAGCCCTACTGCTTAGCTGTGTGTGGCTATGAGCCGGCGACCTTTAGCTTCCTGGAGCTCAAGTTCATCTTCTGTCAAACGGAACAGAGCAGTAGGACTTTCTGGTGGGCACAAAGAAGAGTCTGTAAGTTCGTATCTGCAGAAAGGCCAGAGCAACCCTTGACACACTGGCTTGAGGAACACTCCAGAAATATTTGAGGAAAGACGAAAAGGAAAAGAATTCAAGTGAGGAAATCACAAGAGTCTTCAAGGAGTAAAGAATCTTTGAAAGTAACAGGGTTTCCTGGTTTTTATGTGAACAGACTCTAGAGGTGTGTCCAGGACGAGGCAGGCAGAAGTTCCTGGGTACTTTGTGACATTCTGGGAGGCTATGGAAAGGAGCCTATGAATCTAACCATGGTCAATGATCCAGTTAGAAGTAATTACCCACCGTGGCCCAGTCTTCGCCTGCTGGGGGCCTGCCTTGTTCCCACCTCCAAGCGAGAGAACCATCCGACACCATCAGTTTGGGAGAGGCTGAATGACTTGTGCAGATTGTGCCGAGTCATGTTGGGTCATGTTTAGTCATGTGTGAGAATGAGCGGCCTAGCCCTATTGGACTTCCAGCTTTTGCAACCTGTTTTGAAACCGGGACATTTAGGATGAGGCCCTCAGAACAAAGTTGTACTGCCAAGACTCACTGGCCTGTTCCCACTCAGGGCGACTGACTGCCACATGGCGTTGAGCCTCCCAATGAAGATGTGTGTGTGGCTCACAGAGGCTGCGATTTTTGACATGTCACCTCCAGCATAAACATTTCAAATTCCACAGCTCGCTGTGGAGAGGATTTGGAAGAGGGAGATGAAAGTTATCATTTATTTAGGGGGCTTTATCAGCAGAGGGCTTCTCCAGCTTTTAATAAATGAAATGTGTCGTGCACACGGCAGGATCATTGAGGCATGAGAGACCATGTCTGCCTATGAAGGGCTTTAAATAATTTACATCCTGGAAGGGTATTTTATGACAGTACTTATAATCTTCTTATTTGTTCAAAATCAACATTTACAGCTGACGTCTTTGAACTGATGCGGCAGGTGAACTTATTTCTTTATTAAGTGACAGGAATCAAGCTTGCTCCAGAAAGGGAGGTTTCACTGGAATTGATTCCTTTTTGGATATCAATATTTTAGTCTCCAAAAACAGCCAATAAATAATAGAGGTTAGCTATTAAATTTTCATTTTAATTAATATATTAGTAGAAGGAACTCTTTTAATTTGAAAGGGCACGAGAGTGAGCTTTGGGATTTTACAGGGGTGCCCTTCTTAGGTACCTCCATCTCTGATTACCAATTGGCCCCCCTGTATAGGCCTGAAATTTGTTAGTGGGAGCTGTAGTCAGTACAAGAGGCTCTTCCAGGTAATATTACCTTGGAGAGCCCAAACAAAGAAACCTGCTAGACCGGAGTGTCTGCAAAATAGGATGAGGACATCTTGCTTCTACTAGCTCGTTGATGTTGATGTTTGGGGCATGCAGGGAAATGCATCATGTTCCCCAGGAGTCCAAAGGACTGTCTGGGTACCACCATGAAGCACTTAAGAGGTAATCACTGCTAGTGTGTTCCTTTGAGGAGCAGCCTGGCTCAAGAGAAAGAGTTCGATCACTGGTGCTCCTCAACACTGGTGTCGGGGGAGAAATTTGTCTCCTCCTGGAGCTTCTCTTTTTTTGCTCTGGAATAGATTAATGATGTTTTCCCCATAAGTTTGTCCTGACAAATATGCAGTTTCCATAAGCAGCACTGTAGCCATTTAGAAAGATGTTCTAAATATCCTAAACTAAGAGGCCCTAGTGCCCAAAGTCATCCCACCAGGGAATACTAATGTGGACCTTCGGAACGGATAGCTTTTCATCACTAACAAAACACCAGAGACCATCAGCTTACAAAGTAAAACTGTTTATTGTGTCTCATTTTGACTCCTAGTTTGAGACTGGGAAATGAGGGCCTGCTTGCTTTGGACCTGTAACTAAGCAACCCTTTGCAACAGGAGTGCATGGTACAGTAAAACCCCTCATATTCTGACCAGGGACCAAAAAGGATGAAAAGAGAATAGAGTTCTCCAATCCCACTCAAGGGCATACCTTCATGATTTTAGGTCTTCCCATAAGGCCCTATCTTGGGGGAGACTTCACTATTTCCTTATAAGGTCTCTCTGAGGAATAAACCTTTAACACATAGGCCTTTGGGGGATATTCAAGATCCAAAGTACAATTGCACTAAAACAACTCCTGGACATTGTGGGTTCTTCATGCCACTAGACCAACAAGCGAAGAAGAGGTCTTTTAACTGGTCTAGTGAATGACCATCTCAATTACCTTGACAAATCGGTCTGCTGCTACTCAACATTGGGTATGACTCAGAAAATATAAGACTAGGAGTTTCCTGGGGAAACTTTTAATTGTCCATTTTCTAGAGTCTTGGCTAACACAATGGTGACACCCCAACAAAACCAAAGCCATACGGAACTAGTCCCCTCTCAGAGCTGAAAGACTGATTTACCTTCAAGGTAGAGAAAGCCTTTTAGAATTAGGGGAAGAAGGTTGTGGAATGTTCAACAGGAGAAACTTGGTGAATCCCGGTGACCAGAGGACTCAGGGGAAAGTGTGATTGATTGACACCATACTGACATCATTCAGCAGTCTTTGGACTTCATGCATTGGATTATATTGGGCACACAGCCTTTTGACCTGGATAAAGTAGGAATGTCCTTTGCTTTGGGTCATAGGGAGCAATCTTTCTGGAATATCAGCAATTCTACACTTTAGCTTCCTCTTGCTTGTGGTCAATGTGCATGAACAGGAGGTCAGACAGAAAAGGAGAAAGTGCTTGGGTGTTTGTCCCCTGTGTGCCACTCCTGTTGGATCTATGAATTGGCTGAGGCTGTTGTCATGAAGTCCACTGCTTTCACCACAGTCTTCTTTGGGTCTATAGGACTATCCGGTCTGTTCCTGCCCCATTTTCAGGGCTGTAGTAGAGATAGTAGAGATGGCTGTCCCTGTCACAAGTCTAGGGAAGAGATCAGGCAAGACAAGAGCCAGGCTAGTGGAGAGATCTGGGCTCTGGTTTCCATTTCCTGAATCATGCTTAGTGACATCAATGACTTTTCAAGGTTGAAGTCCCTTCCGCTGTGTTTCCTTCATAAGCAAATCCATAATTCATTATGAGGTTTAGGATGTGTACACAGTTTATAGCTATATAAGAGGGATCTGGGAATAGGCGTGTAAGTTAAGGCCGGATGCTGCCGAATCCAACTGCCTCCGGCAGATGTGCATGCAGTCCCTTCGCTTATGCAGTCCAGCAGGTGTTGGCTTTCCCGTTGCCCTCTGCCGGTCAGCAGGCCAGAGAGGAGGCCAGGAAGCAAAGACCCAATCAGACTTCTGTGGCTATACTTGAGGAGGTGTTTACTTCGTGTAATTAAGGGGAGTAGGTCGCTGAGAGCTCTTTTCTCACTTTCTAATCAAAAGCAACACATTAGGCATGCTGCCTCCAGAACTCCTTCAGTAGCCTGTTGGACAGCTGCCTCAAGAATGAGCGCTGATTAGAGCGACGGAGAAAAGTCCTGTCCAAGCTCATGACGCTGACTGTCTTTGATGGGGAAACAGCACTGCTCCCTTTAGGCACCCAAGTGAGACTTTGAGGAAAGACGGAAACAGTCACAGGACAAGGGCGTGCATGTGGCAGCCAGCAGAGTCCCCGGGACATTGATTCAAGATCAGCACAAAGTTGATTATTATTCTTCCAGAGTGCTGCTCTGAGTGTGGTCTTGCTATGTTAAAGGATTCAAAGTGAATAAGACTTGGCTTCGAGATGCTAGAGCTAAGCCAAAGATCTCAAGGGGGAAACAAGTCAGTGGAATGTGGTATGTAATCACAAGATAGGGAGAAATCAGGACTGGGGAAAAGGAGACGCTAAACTCAGTGGAACGCATCTGAACTCCCCCTGCCACTGAGTCCTCAGAATCTCAGAATATGAATGAATGGAAAAATGAATGAATAAATGGATGAATGAATGAATGGACAGATGCTGAAAAGGCAATCACATTGCTAAAGACACATCCAGGAAGTCTTCTGTACACACGATCTGTGAACCATCTTGAAGTTCATACCATGCTGGCCAAAGATGGGAGGGAGGGGTTGATGACTACAGAAACACTAGTCCACAGAGGGAGGCTGGACCATGGCACATTTGGTGCAGTCGACACCAAGTATCCCAAATAGAGTCCCGACTTTCCAGCCTTGGTGGTAACCTTTGAGACATAGTTAGATGGCGTTGGGAACTCATTGAGAGACGTCTTACCCTCCAAAATGCCAAGAGTGCCTGGGATTAGAATGTTTGTGATATCTACCAAGTCCCATGGAGGGGGCAGACACCACATGATAGTTCTGTTTTCTAACCTGTTGTTTCAAAAGTTCAGTGTACATGGACTGGGAAAAGTGGACTAACAAGTTTGGGACACTTATTTTGGTTACTTTTTGGTAACACCAAAAAGGGATCACATGTCTTAACCTAATCAGGCAGCCAGCCAGGGGCTTCTCTGAACTCTCTGCATTTACGTAGGAGAATGAGATAACTCGCACTTAGGCTTCTTCTACTTTAGCTTCCTCTTCTCAAAAGTTGAATGAAATTATTCACCTGATTTATCAGGAGAACATCACTTAATTCTTTTCCAGTGACGCGCCCCTCCTCCCAACAGCCCCAATCAAGGGAGTGTGAAATCACAGCTCTGAGAGCTGACAGTGTCACCTGAAGCACAACATGGTTTGAAGTCTGTTGTTTGATCTTGAAAATCAGATTTTTTTTTTTAAAAATCACTCCTCAGAATATCTGAGTTGGCTTCATGTTTGTATATTTTAAATAACTTACTAGGAAGCCTATCCTGATGAGGAGAGCTGGGCACTCACCTTTGGACGTGAAAGAGAGACGAAGTAACACTGGATGTGGTATTTTAAAAGTTCAAATTATCAAACTGTCCTTTTGTAAATAAAGTTTTATTGGATATAGAACTGAGATTAGCAAGAGGAAAGTGAAGCTGAGCTGGGCCACTATAGGAAGGAATGCTATCTGCATTTAACATTTTGCTATTTGGTTCTCCATGGATTTGAGAGTATCAATCTGGAGGTTTGTAAAGATCGCATTAAAGTACATCTTGATTACTGAGTTTTTGATACCCATAAGTTTTGTTCTCATTTTCTCATAGTGTACATGATTGTCTTTAGTGTCATTCTCTGTTAACAAGGACATACCTGCAAGATGCTGCTGCATGGGACTCCTTGAGCCTTGTATCAGGGACCAGAGCACCATCGTGTGACACACAAGTGCAGTGCCCAGGTATCCCTGTGGAGATTCCTTGGGTCATGCCACACAGCCTGGCACACAGGAGTCCTTGGTAAATGCCATATCTAAAAACCATGTGCTGGTGTGTCTCTCCTCTACCAGTTCATCAGTGTTCTCTGGGGCTTCCTCACAGAAGTGTTTCAACAAGATGAGAGGTTGGGAACAAATCATCTTCCTCCTTCCCAGGTCTAGTGTTCTGTGCTTCTCGGGGGTTGTAGGTGGTCAGGAGAGAGCGGAGTGACTAGAGGATGCTTCTAGGTGGATCCCGGGTCAGGTGTCCTGTGCATTAAAAACTGGCAAAACATGAACATGAGAAATCCTTGATGTTGAAAAGAGATATATTGAAATGGGCTTCCGAGGTGCAAAAGGGTGGGACAAAATGCTGATTGCTCTCTTTAAGGCTCTGCAGAGCACACAGGCCTTGCACTAAGTGGTGGAGCAGTGGCGGGAGAGCCTGGAGGGGGATGCATCCTTCCGGACTGAAGGAAAGATCCTGTGTGCACTGAGGTCTGGCGATGTGAGTCAAAAGATGACACGCTAGACAGTGTGTGAGCAGACAGCACAGAGATGTCTTGGAAGGTTCGTCTGGTCTGTAGCGCTTCCTTGGAAAGGTCGTCTTAACAGATGTGCTTTAAATGATAGAAAACTTTAAAAAACTCAAAGAAGCCTCCTACTCAACAGGAAACATGGTTCCTCTAACAGGGGACCATGTTAGAGGTCAATAACTGTGTACAGCAGTTGAGGGAGAGCGTGGCTAAGGGGAAAACAGGGATGGTGGTGTCTTTGGGGAGCTATTACTGTGCTGAGACTTGATCAGCAAGGGGAGCTAGCAAAGGTTTCTGGAAACTAGAAGAAGCTGCCTTTATTGGAGAGGGCTTCCTGCTGGGACTGTGGCTTTCAGAATGAGTCTAGCTGTTCTCAGCCTGTGGATGGCAGGCTGAACCATGCGGTCCCAGTTCACACTGCTGCCTTCCTTCCTTCCTTCTACCGTGCAGGTTCTTCTCAGTGGCTGCCACGGGAAGGACCTGAAGGGGAGCTCCAGTTGGTGCCGTGCATCCAGCCGGTGTCCCCTTCCAGAGCAAGCTGGAGATGAAGTAAGAAGGGGACGCACGCTGGTGGAGGTGGATGCAGTATCAGACGTAGGTGGCAGCCGGTAGAATGTCCATGTGGCTAAAGACTAAGGGATATTGAGTCTCCACTCACTGAGCTTTTAACACATGAACTCATTCCTTAGAGCACCATTCAGGAAGCCATCATTACTTGTACTTTGTCGAAGAAACAGAAGGCGGCAAGACTGAGATCTAGAATCTGCTATGATTCATCTCAGCCTGGTGGCAGAATCTGCTATGATCTTTTTAGAGAAGGATTTGGCTTCTCTCTTTTGTTCCCTGCAGGGTGATTCCCATTGTATGCTGTAATTTCAGCCCCTGGTGTCTGAGAAGTGGCTCATTGACTTGAGAGAAATACATCCCCGGACAGGGATGCTAGTGGGATGTACATGTATTGGTAGGCAGGAAATGGAGCAGGGGCAGAATTCTTGCCCAAATGAGATGTATGGGCATGGGCCCTGCCAACGCCTGGAGTTGTGAGCAATGCCCTGAGTGTGGGCAGACTGTGATAGATCTGGGGACTCCCAGGTACAAAATTCAGGGTGACCAAGGGTCAGTACAATCCTTCCTATGTGTACGTGTGCCTCCAATCAAGCATTTTTCCTGAATGCCAATAAAGTGCCGAGTCTGGTCGGAGGTTGTGAGTTTGAATGGAAACACTCAACAACAGATCCTTTGTTCCATCCTCAATTGTCCTTTAATTCTAGACTCCATCACTGAACTCTCAACTTCTGCCAATCAATGATGTGCCCTTATAGGGCACAGAAGGATGGATACTGTTGTCACCATTCTCCTTATAAGACAGGGGCACTAAGGGCTTGAATTCAGTGAGGGAGTGCGGAGGGGACAGGCAGGCAATATCCCTAGATGGTCCTGTAAGGGAGTCCAGCTCTGCCATTCTTGGTCAGATTTCCTTGACTTTTGTTTCTAGACCCACTAGAAACTTCCTCACTTGGCGGTCTGGAGGAAGAATGTCCTTGGGAAGCCTAGAGGATGCTCATGGTGCCTAGGCACTCTGCATAAATATGGGCTGCTATTTCAATTGTCATCATCAAGCCATCATTTTATCTTCTCTCTCTCTCTCTCTCCCCTCTCTCTCTCTTCTTAATTCTCTTGCCAGTGAACAAAAGCCTCTATCATTTGATTGGGACTCCTCAAATACCACTGTCTCGTAAGAGTGCTCAGCCATGCTGGGCCTGCTATGAGTTTTTCAGAGCACCACACTGGGTACAAAAGGAGGTCTCAAGAGACAGATGGAGAATTGTGTCAAGTGATATTTGTGTGTGTGTGTGTTGTCTCCTTCCTTTTCCTTCTCTTTCCTTTCCCTTCGCAAGCTTCTCTTTCCTTTCCTTCCCCTATCCCTCTTTACTCCATCGAGGACTTAGGAAAACCACCACATAATGTCTAATATTCTGATAGACTCCTGAATATTTCTTAATAGCCCAAGGTGCCTGCCTTTAGTTGTGTAGGTGTACAGCATGAAGCTCAGATGTGGGACACCTCTGAGGTTATCTCATTCAGATTACTACAGGTCTGTCTGACACTGAATCCCTGAGCCCCTGCCTCCTGCCCACCCTTTATATGTCAAGATGATATGGTCTCTGCTTTTCAGTTTGGCATTTCTAAAGGGATTTTCCCTTTTCCCTCGTGTCCCCAAGCTGTCCCTGAGGCTGAGAAGGTCAGACTTTGTCTCTTCCAAGAGACTGACTCTTGGGAAATCCAAAGACAGTCTGTGTGGTCCTGAGATGGGAAGAGACTGGATAAAGAGAGCGAGTGAATCAGTCAGGACCCGAGGATGAAGGAAGAACGCAGAGAAGTCCACTGGAAGATGATAGAGCTTCATGGGACATCCCCATTGGCCTAGAGCGGGGATGCAGGAGAGCTATGAGTGTCAGGCTGCCCTTGGGAAGCGTGTGCTCCATCTGGAAAGGCTGATCAGGAGCACTGAAGCAGTGATTAATAAAGCTCTCAACCCCACAGCACAGACATTTTTATTAGCAGTTGCATGTACAGATGTAGCAATTTTTAGAACAGGAGAGCAGTGACATATACCCTGGGGCTGCTACTCCTGCGGTCTCCCTTCTGTAGCCTGGGCTGTGAGCGGAAGGAAGGGATCCTGCCCCATCTTCCCACGCTGGGCTGGAGTCCCACAAGGAACAGCATCTGGCTTTCATTACCGTCTTGCTCACAGACTTACCTGCAGGGCTGTAAAATCCTCACAACTGCTGTGTTTTGTCTCCAGTCAATCTGTCGAAAACCAACATACTCTTCTTTCTAGCAGGTACACAGATAATGCTGAGGTCGCTCTTCTGGGGAGGACACTGTGAACCATTGCCATAGGGCCTTCGATCCTGGCTTCTGTAAGAACCTTCAAAGCCTTCAAAGAGTCTCCCAAACCTGAGTCTTATTGTAGAGCCGCTGCAGTGAGGAGGCATACATGGTACTCCCCAGAGCCCCCAGCTGATTCTGCTGTACCAATTTACATACGTTCTAACTCTGAGTTGCCCACTCCTCAAATACCCTGCTGGCTGGCACAAGATTGAGAATGCCAGTTTTTGACCACAATGGGGGAGGGCATCCAACAAAGAACTTCTACAAACTACATACCACGCACCTTCTTGACTTGTTTGTTTGATGTGTTGTATCAGCCAACAACCTTTTACTGAGCGAACATCATGTGCCAAGAGTTGGACTGAGCACCAGATTCAAAGGAACAAAACAGACCATGGATATCCATGGTATGAGCTAGGGGCTGCTTTGTTGGAGAACAAAAGGGTTATAATGGTTAAATATTGATTATACATGTGCAGGTTAATGTGAGTTCATCTATTTCCCCACCCAGGTACTAACCAGGCCCAACCCTGCTTGGCTTCTGAGATCAAACAGAATAGGGTGTGTTCAGGTGGTATGGCCATAGACAAGTTCACCCATTTTCAAGAAGCCTCCCTGTGTTGTCCTAGGGTTCTTCTGATCCTGGCTAGACAGAAAACAGCTCTAGCCTTCAGACAGCATTGACACCCCTAGGAAACTGATGAACTAAGTGACGTTGTCCACTAGGGAAGAAGTGCACCTTCCTCCCACACAGGTGTCAGGCATGCATGTGACAGTGACTTTGCCACCCTGACCCCATGTACTTGGCTTATGGAAAATTGTCATATATGGAAAGCCAGCCAGGTGAGGTTAATGCAGTTTTTCTATGACAATTAGCATTATTAAGTGTAATCATCTATGTGTATTAAATATATTGTTTGTTTTTATCAACAAAGATTCAAGTCATGAGGTAGAGACCACGGTGAACTTTGAGAGTTTTCACATGGTCCCAATGTTCTGGTGCATATTTACTTTGGAAAGTGGAAGTCAAGGGCACCTCAGTACTCATCTTCTCTAGTACTATAAGTATAGGAAGGAAGGTAATCCTGTGAGTTCAGTTGCAGAAGAAGCATTGCAGTCCCCTCAGTGTACAGAGTGAGGCTATGTCAGAGATGCTAAAGGGCATCCTTGTAGGACATCTGACATGTCTGCACGTGGGCGAGGGCATGATGCTCTGCACCTGGCTTCACTTCATGTTGTTTCTCCCTGCCTCCACACAATGACTGATATGACCGATGTTTCCTTAGAAGTCAATCCTGCGGTTAAACTTTACTTTTTTTTGGGGGGGGGGATGCTTCAGTCAGTCAAGTGCTTGTTGCATAAGACTGAAGACCTGAGATCTACGCCCAGCATCCACGTAAAACCAAAACAGCTGGGCACAGCAGCATATGCATGTAACCCTGGGGCTTTGTGAGCAGCCAAGTCAGGTGAATCAGCTCCAGGATCAGTGAGATGGAGCCGTCAAGGTTGAGAATGACCCAGCAGACACTTGCTGTCTACTAGTGGCCTCCACATGCATATACAATAGATGTAATTTTGCCTATAAGAGGAACCTTAGAGAATCCTAAGCTTGAGGAGGGGAGCAGGAAAGACAGTATCAAGGTTTATGTGCCCGACTCCCATTCTAGCTCTCATCCGGGGGAGAGACTGAGCTGCCTGTCACTTGGCAAATCAGTCATTTGAGGCAAACATGTGAGTTTTCAGTTTCCATAGGTGCTGTTTCCTCTAACCACATAGCACAATGAATATAGACGAAAAACAAGAGAACTCGAAGAAGGTGTGATTATGTGGTCCCTTTTTCTACATTGTTCTCTGTTGGGTCCTGTGTCTGTGATGGGAGAAAGAAAGAGCCAGACTTTACCGCTGGGATTTTGATGTATCTGTAACCCCCCTCATTTGTCACGGAAGAGTGGGCTTCCTGTTAACTGGACAAGGTTCCCTAGAGGTTTGCTTTTAGCCCCCAACAAAGTAAGAAGCATCCTTTGCTGGAGAGAGAAGCTGCTGGCTCCTCTTATTCCAGTGTCTCTTAGTAGCAGAGTTAAATGCAACAGTGCCCAGAGACATGTCTAGGTGGGTAAGGTGCTGCTGTATAAGCCAGGAGACCCGAGTTTGAATTCCCAGCACCTGTGTAAAAGTTGGGTGCAGTGGCACATGTCTGGAACCACAGAATTGGAGGTGCAGAGACAGATCTTGGGGATCACTGGCCAGTCAATATATCCAGAATAGTAAGCTTCACGGAGGCACACATAGGTTAGTAAACCTGGGCACATGTGCATGAACACACACACACACACACACACACACATCACTAAACATTTGCTGACGAATTAGATCGGCACGATAAATAACCAGACCAGCTCAAGAACAACAGTTATATTTTAATAGTCGAAAAGGAGAAACTCACGCTACAAGAATGGGAGGTCTGAAATCCAATAGGTCAGGTGAGCACCGGGCAGAGAGAGCGGCTCACCTGGATCTCCCAGTATTTCTACTTGGGCCCCAGATAGCCACACCCTAATTAGATGTGATTGGTTGATAGTTTCCCCATCAAGCATTAACTATGATGATTGGCATCACTCACGGTATTCAGGTGTGTCCATCTTTGCATACTTGAAAATATGAAGATATTTGAGCATTGCAAGACCCCACCTTTAAGACCTGATGCTGTCGTTTTATGCTGCATGGCCCTGGGGAATTCCCTTCTCTTCTCTGGGTTCCAGTTGCTAATCTGCCAAAGACAAGACGGAATGATTGGTCTTCACATCCAACGGACTACAAACATGTGTATTTACTTCAAACTCTAGGCTCTTGCCACATTAAAAAGATGGATGAAGACAGTACTGATCAAGAAATTCTTTTAGAAGGTTATTTGTTTCATTGATGAGCATTCCAAGGGTTAGAAAGAGGAGGAATGACTTGGTCCTCATTCTCACCATACATGGCATTCAGACTGTCGTGAGTTCAAATCCCACCTCTGCCATTCAATCATCAAAGCAGTTACTGTAATTGGTGTTTATTCCATCGGAGACTTAGTTTTTCTCTCTGTAAAATGGGAGAGACAATCTTGCCCTCCTTATAGTGCCTTATAGATGCCTCCAGCAAAATAGTCTGGAAACCAAATGAAGGCTGGATGGGGCTTAATCCTTCCTATTCATCTTTTCTCCCTGGTCCCTGGTTCTTAGCACAAGGCACAGTACATAATGGCAGTTATTAATTATGGAATAGCAGCAATTCCTGGTGATGGGGGCTCAGCCCTTCATGTGCCCCATGCACAGAACACACTTGGATGATCAGTGAATGGTGCCCCAAGGACCCAATGTGGCCACCTGTGGTATGTACTCTCAAAGCCAGCCCCCCGCCTTCAGTCCTGAAATGAAGGCAGAGAGCTTTTTGTGCCTTCCATATGCTTTTAAGTTAATTGCTTTAGGTGGAGTTCTTTTGCTTTTGTATTTTTTAGAAATAATACTTCAAAGGGCAAATCTCTGCCAGTTGTGATCCTGCCAGCCATGCTAATCCTTGGGCGGGAAGAGTAGACAAACTCCAGGTGGGGAGAGCTTGATGGAAACCCCCGAATTAAAGCCTGTTGGGTTGGCTAGCCTTGGAAGCCAGTCACGAAATACAGAAAGACTCACCCTTATTGTGCAGTTTCATCATTGGATGGGCTCCGTGCCCCTTGTTACTTAGTGAAAGATCACATCCTCTTTACTGCACCATGAGGACAGTAGCTTTGGGGCCATCACTCATGTTGTGACACCCTCATGCAGTCTTCCTGTTAGCGCAGTACTCATTGCAAGCAGTGGGATAGCTGTGGCCATTACTTTAGAGTTTTCTAGTCTTTGCCACATTCTTACTCTGGGGCACTGGGCTTGTATGGGGATGAAGAAGGGAAAGTCCAGAGAACTTGTCTCTTGCTCAAGGACTGATAGCTGAGTGGCCATACAGCAAGCCACAAGAGGGTCTTGGAATCGGTATATTGTTTAGTCCCCAAGGTTGGCTCCCTGAATCATTTCCCTGGCTGAGTGTTGTACCGTTGGTGGTGGCCTTTGCTCTCCAGTGAAGTGAATGTTGTCCTCCACCACTTGTTCTTAACTCCAGTACCCAAGTCTATCCTTTAGCTCCCTGGCAACATGTCCTGTCTCGTTTCCTCCTCTTGCCTTCACCCAGGTTCTGTTCAAACACATCTTGCTTCTCAACTTCCCACAGACTCTGAATTCCACCACAATTGCTCATGCCACCATTTTCCTGGGCAGTGTATCATTGTTTCTTCATAGACTCTGTTTTCAGTGGCGTGTCTCTATCTCAGCTTTTCCATACAGTTTTATTCGTTAGTGCTGGTAATGTGTAGGAACAGAAGGGGCTGGAGTCCTAGTGGGCTGGCTAACATGTAGACTGCTGGGCTTCCAAATAGAGGTCTTCATGAGGACTGAGGGTTTGTCTGTCTAACAAGCACTCAGTTGCTGCTGCTGCTCATGATTTTATTTTTATAAGCACTGCTGTAGATTTCTATTCAATACATTGTTTTTTTGCCAAGAATCTTCGAGTGTTGTTCTGATTAAAGAAGAGGAATACACTCTGCCTTTGAGGATCCCATGGTCCAGGTAGCAGCCAAGCTTGGTTTCAGCTTGGAATCCCCTGAGGAGCTTTGAAAAGGCTGTGTATACTCGCCACCGCTCTGAGCAATTGGTCAAAATCTCTAAAGCCGGGCCTGGCATTGTTATCCTTGTTAACTCCCCAGAGGAGGCTTAAATGAAGCCAACCAGGGTTGAGAACTACTGGGAGGGCCCATCCTGTAAACAGGGAACCACTTTGCTAAAGTCAGCAGGTTATTTCACTTTCCTTGGAGAAGTGTTAGGGGGAATGACCTGGGCAAGGTGTCCTCAAACCTGGGTTTTAGTTCTGACTCAGTGTTGGATATCCAGAAAAATATCTCTGCCTCTCTGGTCCCAGTTTGGAGTTGTGAGGAGTCTGAAGACTCTGACAGCTGGTTCCACATCAACACTGATGATTCTGATGTGAGAGTGGGTCTCTGAAAATTTCTTTATTGTCAAAACCTGACTACATCTGGATTCTGAGATGATAGCTATTCCTTGTTGCTAACCTGACTACACCTAGATTTATCCAAAACAACAAATGGTTGGGTACACATAGGAGGGTCTCTTTCTTAATTAAATCATTTGAAGTGGAAAGGCCATTTCCAATCAGGATCTTGGAGGTGGGAGGACCCACCTTTAATCTGGGCCATATCTTCTGCTGTCAGCATATATAGAGGATATGGAATAAGGAAGTTGACTTTCTCTTTGTTTGCTTGCCCTCATTGTGCCTAGTAAGTCCATTCCTTCACTTAGAGCCTACTTCTTTGGGATTCTGGAGTATGCTGAAGACCAGGGGAGATATCCAGTGTTGAGGTCTGAACAGCTACTGAATTATTGGACCTTCTGTTGGTAGACAGAAATTGTGGAAATAGCTGGACCACAGCCTGTAATTCATTCTAATAAATCCCTTTCATATATATGAAAAGAACCCTAACTAATACAATCTCTGTCATTCTATAGAGATTTCCAAACTAAGGCTAGGATGTTATTGCATATGAAAGCAAACCAGGAAATACAATGAAACTGCTTAGCGGCACTAGCACCATGCCAGATCTTTGAATTTCATATCCCCCACACTGTCTGGGAGAAATTGTGTGGCTTTGCCAGTGGGGCTTTCTGTGTATTAAGAAGTGGACCAGCAATGCTATCTATCCTCAGCATTCCCTAAGAGCTTCTTAGAAATGCAGGGTGTTGAGCTATGCCCACCAAGACTACTGAATCAGAAGCACTTGGGTGGGCCCAGCAATCAGGTGGTCATGAGGTGCACTTGTTAATATAAACTAGAGAAGGCTGCTGTGATGGGAAGAGCCCCTCTGCCCCACTCCACCCTTGTATCCGGATGATGGCAACTTCTGTGTGCAACCGCAGAAAAACTAGTTTTACAGCTTGTTCGACAAGAGAGGTTGGAAGTGTGTCTGTTGCATTAACTGACATTTTTGCTAACATCACATAATGTTTTTTTGATTTTCATTTGACTTTGGAATTTGATATCCTTTCTTTAATTAACATAGACAAAAGAAAGCATCACCACCCGGCAGGATGGTTACTTTTCTCTAAATGTACTCATGTCCAGTGATGTTAAAAGACATTACTTTTGTGATGATCTTTGCACAGCTCCAGGGACTGAGTGAGGTTACAATGGAGGACAGCCATTTGAATAGGTGTTGTTCTGTGCAAAGAATGAGCTAAGTCAACAGCGGACCATAGCTGTGGTTGGAAAAGCGGTGGACATGAAAGGCTGGCGAATGGCTGCATTGTGTCAAAGCAGTTGAAAGGGAAAGGCCCTTTTACCTTCCTCACAAGAGGGATGTCTACAAGGATTCCAGGTCTGCTTTTATGAATATGAGGATCTAAGAAGCATTGCAGTTGTGAGCTGTGGGAGACAATGTCACCTTGATCCACCAATTTATGGCTGCCAGCAGTCAAAAGAGCCAAACATCTTCAGAGGCTTCTCAGTCCACTTTCATTTGATCACCCAAAGAGGTGCCTGCGACAATAGTCATTGGATATGACATTGATGTCACATATATTTGCTCCAGCTAAAAGGAACAGGTGTCTTTGAAGAGCCCAGAACTAAGAAAGGGTTCTAAATCTCCATCCAGATTCCTGGTACCTGAGCAAGTAAAAACAGGGTTTTGTATCACTCTGACTCTTGTTTGACCAAAGTTTCTCCAAATGAAGAAATTTCTCCAACTCCCAAATCCTTCACTGAATGGAGTCACTGATTGGGCCTCTACATTTGTCCGATCACCTCAGACAGATCCCCCAATTCTGTGTCTCATTGTGCGTCAGTGTCCATACATACGCAAAGGTGTCTTTGGATTCTATCCCAAGACCACAGTACACCCTCCCAAACATTGAACAACAGCATTTTTCTGCCTTGTCTGTTTAATTGGTGTCTGGCAGGTTCCCACACCCCCTTCAGTCTAGCTCTGGAAACATCTGTCTTTTTTACCCACCAATAGAGTCTCAAAAGGGTACCAAACCTGTTAGACAAAATATCAAAGTTATGAATTCTGATTTAATAAATGTGCCTTTGAGGGATGATTCATGGCGTGTATGATGGCTTTCGATTGCTTTCTCAAACGGTTCATGCTTCATTTCATTAAGAGCTCCAGTCAATGCCAGCTGACTAATTATCACAGAGCTCATCAGCTTTTGTTTCACAAGCACGTGTGTAGGACCTGCCTGGGAGTTGGCCATATAGACATTTATTGAAAATGCAAATAAAAATGATATTTTTATAAGTGTTAGACTCCCACTGATACTGGAGATCATTCCTTTCTAAAAAGAGATTTGTGTGCTTCTATTTTATATCTGTGAGAGCTTGCCTGCATAGGTACGTCTAGCACACATATGAAGTTCCCTTACAGGTCAGAAGAAGGTGTTAGATCCTCTAGAAGTGGAGCTACGGATGGTTGTTCTTGTAGGGGACCAAGTGCTCTTGACTGCAGAGCCATCTCTGCAGTCCCTGGGAATCATTTCTTTGCTTAAATCTTGCCCAGTGGGAGCCTCCAAGACCAAAAGGCAGGCTCCTAGACAAAATATACACCCGTGTCTCTAGAAAGCCTGTTCTCTAAGGGCTGCAGAACTAGTATGGGAATGACTCCACTCTGAGGAATGGTGGGGTCTTGATGCCCAGGGTTTAGGATGCAGAGCTCCAGCTAGAGCACATAGCAGCCTCGGGACACTGTACAAGGGCATGTTTGTGTCCTCCCTCCCTCCCTCCCTCCCTCCCTCCCTCCCTCCCTCCCTCCCTCCCTCCCTCCCTCCCTCCCTTTCAGCACAAGGATCTTGAGGAACAGAGGTTCTGACGCTGACAGAGGCAGCCAGATTGCTGAGCAGAACTCTTCACCTCAGAATCTTCGATCTTCCTCACACTCTCATTTCCCCGCTCCTCCCATAATTGCAGAAGTCACAGTGAAGATCTCCTTTATGGGTGAAATTAAGGATCTTAACGCATAGAACCCAATGACCTTTTTGCTTCATACGTGGTCTCTGGAGGTTTTTATTTTAATAAAGAAGTCCAGATCCTTTTTTAAACAAATAAATAAGGAGACCCTTTTATCAGGGACCACTGGGAACCACATATATGGTGGCTAGTCCTGGGAGCAGGAGCCATTCACATAGTCACCAGTTGTCCCTCTTGATCACAATTTGGCTTACTCCTACGGGCCAGGAGTCCTTATAGAGGGTGTGCCAGGCTCAGGGGAACTCTTACTGGGTTATTTCCTGGTTTAATATCAATCTTTTCATTTGATTAAGTGTGGCTTATAACGACTGACAAAGGTAACCTTGAAATAGAGGAACATTTGCTGTAGGGCATTGTGGGAGCCTAAGCAGAGTTGGGGGTGGGGGTAGGGAGCAAGTCAGAGGACTGGCTCAGTGGCTGCCTTCCTGCTGGGAGTAAAGCTCTGAGAGATGGCTGAGCTTCCACAGAGCTCTGAGAGCTTCTGAAGTGCAGATGTCTGGTTAAAGGAGCTGTGGCCACTCTTCCTGAAAGACATCGCTCTGCTAGGACAGACCTTTCATGAGGCAAGGCAGGCGGACACCCTGGTGATGGGGAGATGACATGTTTGTCTATTCAGCCAGGGGTACCCTGATCCCATCATTTTGGGGGTGAGTTTAGATCCAAGCGCCTTTACTTTCCTCACCTGTAAATGCCTGTGCCTTCCCGATAATGACCGTTTCTTGAGAACCGAGTCATTCAGGACTAATGCCAATAACAAAATTACCAATTATTATAGTCAAATTGGGCACGTCTCTGTGTATGCTTGTCACTTCCCACAGGCAAGTACTCCACAGATTACAAAGCACATCTGCATTTCAGGTCTCCTGTGAGTCTTGCAGGTCTTCTGCAGAAGAGTGGGAACTGTCTTATGCAGCCAGGAGAGTCTGCCCACCCAATAGGAGCACAGCTCAGCCCAGATTGCTTAGAGGTCAGCTCTCTTTTTACCATCCCAGTCAGGAGAGCCACTGAACAGGTGGCAAGCAGTGTTCTGATTGGCTGGTTGAGTGCCAGTTTGCACTGGAGGCACAATGACCTTTCGGTTCAACAGTATTATTTATTCTTTACAAATAATTTTGACCCAATGCTATTTCATGGTGATAAATTAGTTAACTAAAACATGTCATGGGGCCAGTGAAATAGCTCAGTGCAGAAAGGTGCCTGTTGCTGAGTTGATGACCTGAGTTCCGTCCCTGGGACTCATGTGATGGAAGGATAGAACTGGCTCCTACAAGTTGTCCTCTTAGCATCACATGTATGGACTGGTATATACACATGTTCACACATACGCATGCCCGTAAAACAGACAAACAAATAAATGTAATAAAATGAGAAATGTTCACAGAAGAAAGTTATGGCTATATGAAAGAATGTTTTCTCTTTCCCTTCTTTCTTTTTTTGTTACAACTAAAGGAAAAATTAGCTGCATATGGTTGTGCACACATAATTTCAGTACTTGGGAGGCAGAGGCAGGCAGAGTTCTGTGAGTTCCAGGACAACCAGTGCTACATAGTACAACCTTGTCTCAAATGAAATTAAATGACAAAACTTCCCATCTAAAATAACATTGTAATATATTTCTTTCATGTCTGTCCTGTACTTGAGCATGCTGAATGGGATGTGTAGACATAACAGGAATATCATGCTGCAAGCGTGGAGTTTTTCAAAGGTGTACAACTTTTGTTGTATAACGTGTTCCTGTATTCTTTCCATTTTAAGCATCATGAAAGTTTTGGGGCCCATATCAACTCTTACGACTTAATCATCCAGATTCTTAATTAAAAAAAAAAACACTTTTCTCATTGTTCCATTATATTCTGTCTGAGCTCATCTGTGAGAGCTACTATTAATTATCAGCTGGACCAAATTTAGAGCCAGGCTTCTAAGCTTGTTGTGAGAGATTATATTGATCAAGGTGGGACACTTCCCACCATTCCCTAGGCAGAGGGTGTCTGAACTACATTAGATGGAGAGAGCGAACTGAGTGCTAGTACTACATGCATTTGTTGCCGTGTCCCTGGTTATAATTGTAGTTATAATTGTGTGTCCTATGATGGACAGTGACTAGAAACTGTGATCTGAAAGAAACCCTTTCCCCATTTCTTGCTTTTTTTCAAGGCATTTTATTCCAGCAACAGGAAAAGAAACCACAACACTATATATCAGCTATCTATCTATCTATCTATCTATCTATCTATCTATCTATCTATCTATCATCTATCAGTCATGACATCATCTATCATGTGTTCTATTATCATCTATCTATCTATCTATCTATCTATCTATCTATCTATCTATCACCTATCTATCATCTATCTATCTATCTATCTATCTATCTATCTACCATCTATCTATCTATCTATCTATCTATCTATCTATCTATCTATCTATCTATCATCTATCTATCATCTATCTATCACCTATCTATCATCTATCTATCTATCTATCTATCTATCTATCTATCTATCTATCTTCTATCTATCATCTATCTATCCATTTATTATCTATCTATCTATCTATCTATCTATCTATCTATCTATCTATCTATCTATTATCTATCTATCTATCTATTTATTATCTATCTATCTATCTATCTATCTATCTATCTATCTATCTATCTATCTATCATCTATAAGTCATGACATCATCTATCATGTGTCCTATCTTCTACCTATCGTTCATCCGTCTACCTACACAAAGCCCCTATCTGACTTGAAAGCTTCATCTCAGCCAGTGACATATTAAGGAGAATAATTCTTTGCTGTGGGCTTTTCCTTTGTACTTCATGATTTATCACCATGCTTTGTCTATAACCTCCACATTCTCACAACAGCCCCACCTATTTCCGGCTGTTATAAACTCAAATATTTTCAAACTTGACCAGTTTTAGCCCAAGGGAAAGAATAAATCCCGGTTGATGACCACTGTTTTAGATCCATTTCTGAGGTTTACAGTTTAGACACACGAATCCACATAAATATCTTCAGTTCCAACCCAGAACCTCCCATCCAATCTCCCTTTCTTTGTGTATACATGCTTTCCTTAAAAAAATAAAATAAAAAACCGACTGTTGTTCATTTCAATGTAATTTTTGATTTGCTTAAACTTCCGGAATGTAATCAGTGTCCTTATTATGCTGTTTACGTCTCTAACACTCAGACCGCGACCGCCATCTGAAGAGCCCCTTGCATCTTGTTCCTTGGTCTCATGGTCATGCCGAGCCTCTAATTGCTTTCATGCATGTTTTTCACTGATAAGTTTTGAATACCACGAAGGCAGATAGCAAACTTGTTCCATTCCTGTCTAATTCTCTGATACCTAGCATAGTGCCAGGATGTAGTTGGAGCGCGTCATTTGTCTGATGAATGACTGGATGTATGTATTCTCAGCTTGTTGATCCCATGGCAGCACGGAAGCATTGCCCCTAAACATATCATTGCCTTATGCCCATCTTCCAGTAGGAAAAGCTGAGGCTGAGCTCCGTGTCTCTGATACTGTACTCCTTTGCAAACTGCAAAGTGGTCTTTGGCTCACATCCAGCTCTATGTTCTTGTACCCCAACAGGCAATCTGCCCTTTCTGACCATGTCGTCTTGCAGGGTTTAAGAGCCAAATTTCCAGCCGCCAGCAAGTCTTTATTTATGTCTCTGTTTGATAACAGGGAAGCTCTCTTCTTCTGTCCCTTCCTGCCTGACCTCATCCTTAACAATCCCACTATCGCGCTGCTCCCTCCCCCAACCCTCTGTGGCAGCCAGTGATATTTGCTCTTCTTTTGGAGCTTGCCTGGGGTAGACCGATGATGTGGAAAAGGACTATTTCTCTGGCACCCTGAAGGGTTTTCAAATAGATCTCCTTTATTGAAGTTCAAAGACACCTGACTACCTCGCACCAACACTGATAACCGAAAGAAGGGGGAGCCGGGATGTTGGGATGTTGCTCCACTCAGTTTTTCATCTGAACCCGATGCCATGGCTTCCTTTGTACGCAGTGCAAATAATGCTGAACCTTCTGCCTGCCTCCTACAGTCCCTTGTAGTGTGGAATGCTGACTTTCTATAGACCTGAGAAGTATCTCTGTGGTGCTGGTGGTGTCCAATACAATATGCTAGCAAACAAACAGCCCATTAGAAAATGCCCTTGACCCGGAAGTATCAGTTTCGTTTCAAATTGTCATTTCTTTTCCCCTTTCACCGTGTGAAAATCTCAGAACCTGTCTCAACCTCTGCAAAATATGGCAGAGTTTGAAGACAAGCAAAGGATACTTTGACCTTGACCATGCCAAAAATAAAAAAAAAAAAAAAAAAAAGAAAGGTTCTTAATGAGGGAAACTGCAGGGCCGGAAGAGATACGCTTGACATCAGGAGAGCCATCTTCCAGTATGTACTACAAACCTGACCTGGAGTCTCAGGGGTCTTTCTTTCCATGGGGCTGGGTCCTTGGAGACTGATCAGTATAGGTAGGCCCGCGACAGTCATAGCCTCAGGGTTTGTTCTTTCTTGAAAGTTCTTGAGCTACTGTGCCCTGGATTCTGAAATGGGGATAGCAGTTTGCTTATCCGAAAATGACTTGGAAGGATGGAGATGGTGTGTGGTGAGAGCTGGCTGCTGCTGTCTGGGACCAGGGCTCTTGGTCTTCTCATTTTCATTGCATGGCTCAGTCTATATCCTTCTGAAACAAAAAGGGTGGAGAGAGAGGACCTAGGACAAAACAAAACAAGCTCTTCACTGGGATTGGTATTTGGCAATCAGCATATCTGCAAGCCAATTTACTTGCATTTATTTTTTACTGTTATGTTTAAGCTCCACAACAGTCTTGTGAGGTAAAATAATGAAGACCATCAATAGGTGACACATCAAGAAACTGTCCCCTGGGCAGGTGAGGGACTTTTGTCAGGCTACAGCCAAGCCATGGTGCCAGAACTTCAGGCCCCATCTCCTCCTGGTTCCAAAGTGGATGTTCTTTCTACACATCCCCTCCCATTAATGTGCCTGTTTGATTTATCTATCAAAGTCCACCCACCCATCTCTGACCCTGAACTGCAATAATGGACTCCCCTAATTCCAAATAGGGGGTCTTTACTATTTATTTGGGAATCCATTGGCAGACAGTATGGATCAGGCCAATGGGTATCGACAAGGAAATAACTGCAGCATCATCACCCCCACTAACTGTGTTTGATCCAGTGGCCAATGGGGTCATTAGCAAAGGACAGTAATTGTAGGTGTGCCTCGCCCTACGGTTGCCGCCAGATCAATGGCCATTTATCATCTTCCGAGATCTTTGCCTGGGATGCAGGTGATGTCCTCAGGTTGGTGGTGGTATCAATTCCTGGGAAGGTAAACATACTTTGTAACCGTGTCAGGTACCAGACACTGCCCTTCAAGGCCTTCCTGCGCTGGGAGCCTGCAGCTGCTCGGGTGCTGTGCCTCAGCCGAGAAGGGCCTTGGCATCTCAATATTCTCCACATGAGACAAGCCAGACCCCGAGGGCACACTGGAGATGGTACATTTGATCCTGAAGGCACCCAGCAAGTCTCCTGCTTGAACAGCACCAGCTAGACAGAATCAATTTCCCATTGACTTTCAGCTCCCTCTCAGACACAGTGTAATTCCTGTCTGAGGGTTTATAAAGGCCATTGACTGTCTTATAAAAGATTTAAACACCCACCTAGTGGCACACAGGAGCTCTATCTATCATGATGCCTTTTTGACAATTTATGGGGGTGGGGTTTGGTTGGGGGAGGGATGTTTGAGGTTCCCAGGGCAGCTGTGGTTCAGCCTGCCCGTGGCTGCAGGATCTGCTCACAGAAAAATGAATGGATCAATTGAAGGGCCCTCCTCATTCATCACTGAGGGGCTCGTCTCTACAAGGAGTCAGACTCCCCTTGCTCCACTTGGAGAGCAAATCACATATGACATCAGATAAACCTCACCTCCACATTGCCTCTGCTGGAACCAAGGGCATGTAGCTGGCACCTGAGTGAAGTCAGAGACTACTTTTTTTTTTTTTTAATCAAACCCAAGGTATTTCATAGTTAACAGGGGAAGCAACAATGATGGTTTCACCCATGTGTAGCCCTGTGCTATAAGATGAACATTTCTGTTTTCTGTTTAGGTCCACAGAGTACGTCCGGAAGGCAAGAGAAGACAAATCTGCTGTAATCATTCTATGTATATAAAACTGAAGTTCAAACAGAGTATATTAATTTATACAATTTAATCTTAATTTTCAAGAAAAATATTAGTTCTCAGGGATTGAGGAGATGGCCCAGTTGGTAAAACGTTGCCTGTGCAATCATGAAGACTTGAGTTTAGATTTCAGCAAAATGCTGGGCATGGTGGAACACACTGACAATTCCAGTGCTGGACAGCCAGACACAGAAGGCTCCCTGGGTGTTGCTGGCCAGCCTAAGCATCTGGACCAATGAGCTTCAGTTAGAGACACTGTCTCAAAATATAAGGGAGACAAAAGGCTGAGGAATGATATCTGACATCACCCTTGAGCCTCCACATGCACATATGTGCCTGGATACCGGAACATGTGGGAACATGGATGTGCATATGAGCGCACACATAGATAAATAGATAGATGATAACATTTTCCCACTCATCTTCTCCTTTCGCATATTTTCATAATATCCATCTATTTTGTGGTCATCTAGGTGATGATTCCTGGAGACAAAGGGAGGAGTAAGATGATAAAATTTCTCTCCCCAAAGAGCTCTTTCCAGGGTAATCTAGTCAGGAAGCTGGGCTTTTGCATTCAGTGTATTGACGGAATAGTTCTGTGGTCAAGAGATCCAGAAACACAGGGGGTGTGGTGAACAGAGGTCTATAAGTGTCAGGGCTTGGTGGGAGGACAAAGATGGTATGGGGGGTGTCAGTAAAAGCTTTGCGATATGAAGAAAGCCAACACACTTGGGAGACAGGCTGACTAATGCAGATAAGGAGAGGGCAATGACACAGGACAGTGATCTGGCCCTTTGCTTGTAAATGGCAGGCAGATTCCTATCCCTCACGTTCACTGTGCTTTGGTTTCTGGTCTCTGTGTGGTTTCCCTATTATACTAATTTTACTCTCACCTAATGGCCTTTCCAGCATCTCTTCCCATCACCTGGAACGACTTTCCTACAGCTAACTATTCCTGAGACTTAAACTCCTCCCAAGTTTTTGCTGAAGCATGATTAATAAAAACTCAGGGATACAAATTGGGGTTCAATCTAAAGACCCAAAAAGCAAAGCACCCAGACACTGGCTCTTACCTCGACCTCAGTCTGAAAATGGCGATCCTGCCTCCAGGAATCTCAGAATGAGACCATGTCTGAGAGCTGTCTCCACCAATCTTATATTCTTCTCTAGTTCTGGGATTAAAGGGATGCACCACCCAGTTTTTTTATGGCTACTAGTGTGGCTACTGGGATTAAGGGTGTGTGTTTAATCTGCTATCATCAGTGTGGCTGTTTTGCTCTCTGAATTTCAGGCAATCTTTATTTATTAAAATAAAAATGAAATGCCTCTACACTTTACTCCGAGGTTGTTTTCTGAGTCATGCCCATTCTGACTACCTAGTTGATAACTTGAAACCCCCTAGTCCCCATTTCCAGAACCAAGGACCACTTTTCTCAGCTCCCTTTCACTTTTCCCACAGCACTTGCTTGTCTGCCTCTTCCTTTTCCTCCTCTTCAGTTAGATTCTTACTGCATAGGCCAGGTCAATCTTGAACTTAGGACTCGCTGCCTGGGCCTCCAGGATACTATATTACAGGCCACATCACCACGCTTGGGACACTTATCACCTTCTAACAATAATGTAAATTGCCCGCTTGCTAAGGTTCTTATTGGTTTCCTTTTCCCTCAGCCAACTTCTCGAGGCAGGGATCAATGTCTGATTTATCTCCAGTGCCTTGGACCCAGCTGCTGTAGACTGATACTCAGTGAAGAGTTGTTGAGTGGGTGAATTAATGAATGGCTGGGCTTTGATGATTGCCAAGGAGAAAGGTACAAGTTCCTTGCTGCAGGTGATGGAGTTGAATGAAGTTAAACAGAGGAGTTATGTAATTATACTTGGTTCCTAGAGGCCTGTACAGTGGGAAGACAAAGAAGAATCAAAAATAATCCAGATGAGGGATGGGAAGGAGGCTCTGGGTTGAGATGGGAGTGTGAGGCTGGGGACAGTTGTCCAGTGAGGATGAATGGACTCGACTTGGGGCTGGTGTTGGGCTCAGCAATTAAAAGCACACATTGCTCTTGCAGAAGATCTATATTGGGTAGCTCACAACAGCCTGCAATTCCAGCTCTAAGGAGTCTGATACCTCTTCTGGCCTCTGAGCACAGACCTGCACTTGAACTCTCTCTCTCTCTCTCTCTCTCTCTCTCTCTCTCTCTCAAAAAGTAAGAGGCCAGAGAGATAGCTCAGTGGGTAAGAGCATTTGCTTCTTTTGCAGAGGATCTGGGTGTCTTCATGGTTGCTAACAACATTTGTACATCTAATTCCAGGGGATTCACAACCCAACCCACTTCTTGCCTCCATGGGCTTCAGGAACACACGTGTTGTACAGACATATATGTAGAAAAAACACCCCTGCACCTGGATAAAAACTGACTAAAATCAAAACCCAACTCTTTTAAAAGGTGGCACAAACCTTTAAGCTCAGCATTCCATGGGGAGATAGAGCCAGGTGGATGTCTGTGAGTTTGAGAATAACCTGGTTTTTATAGCAAAATTTGACTTTCTGGGCTACTTAGCAAATAAGTGGTAGAAGTTTGAAGACAATCTTTATGTGGGCTCCAGGGACCACACTGAGGTCAGCAGGCCTCCACTATGGAGGGCAAGCACTTTTACCCGCTCAGTGTTCTTTTTTTTTTTTTTTAATTTAATAGATTTTTTTAAAAAATACCAATCCAAGTTCCCACTCCCTCCCCTCCTCCCATTGCCTCCACATGCCCTCTCACACCACCCCCACACAATCCTCAGAGAGGGTAAGGCACGTTGCCTTGTGGAAGGTCCAAGGCCCTCTCTAGTATATCTAGGTGAGCAAGGAATACATCCAAAGATAATAGGATCCCAAAAAGCCTTTGAGCTGGAGTTCTCCCACTTCTACCCCTATTATTCTTAGGTTTGGTCTTTTCATGGTGTCCCAGATTTCCTGGATGTTTTGTGTTAAGAATTTGTTGGATTTAATATTTTCTTTGGCCAATGAATCTATTTCTGCTATAGTATCTTCAGCACCTGAGATTCTTTCTTCTATCTCTTGTATTCTGTTTATACTTGTCTCTGTAGTTCCCATTCATTTATCCAGATTTTTCATATCCAGAATTCCCCCAGTTTGTGTTTTCTTCATTACCCCTATTTCAGTCTTCAAGTCGTGAACTGTTTGCTTCACCTGTTTGTTTTTTTCCTTGAGTTTCTTTGAGGGATTTATCAATTTCTTCCAATTTTTGTCTTTTCCTCCATTTCTTTAAGGGAGTTTTTCATTTCCTCGATAAAAGTCTCCATCATTTTCATGAAGTTACGCTTAAAGTCGTTTTCTTCTACTTCTTCTGGGTTAGGTTGATCAAGTCTTCCTACTGTGTGACCGCTGGGTTCTGGTGTTACCATGTTGCTTTTTAGGTTGTTGGAGGAATTCTTGCATTGGTGCCTACCCATCTCTTCCTTCAAATGAGACCGGCAGTGTCTTTGCATCTTAGTCCAATCCTTGCATTCGCTGTCTGAGTGTTTGGGAGTTTTTGTTGGTCTGCTCTGTACTGTCGATGTCTGTCTCAGAAAGCCTCTGAGGTCTCTCCTCTCCTGGTTTGCTCTCTTGGTGCTCTCTCTTAATCCCTTCAGTGTTGTAGCAAGTTCTTGGTCCCTCAGTATTATTGCAAACTCTCAGCTTTTAGGCAGGGTGTGGCTGGTAGTTTGGGGGGTCCAGTGGATAGGTTTGGATTTTGGGGGAGCCTACCCACAGGAAACTCCCTGTTGACTGGCTAGAAAAGCTGAGGGAGTTGGGGTAGGGGTCCAGGGATTTGTCCCATTGTGGAGGTACTATAAAGTGGGGTGTTCTGCTGTGTGGCTGTTCACCCACCTCTTAAGTCCTCTCAGTATTGGAGCAAGCTGTGTTTCAGAGTTCCGCTGAGGTTGCAGGAGGATAGGCAGGGTTGGAGGCAGGGTGAGGCTAGTAGTTTGGATGGGCGGCTGGATGGGTTTTAGGTTTTGGGGGTGCCTACCCACTGGAAACTCCCTGCTAACTGGCTAGAAAAGCCGAGGGAGTTTGGGGAGGGTCCCAGGTTTTAGTCCTACATTGGAGGTCCTAGAGAGTGGGGTGTCCCACCACGTGACTATTTACTCACCTCTTAAGTCCCCTCCGTTATTGGAGCAAGCTGTATTTCAGAGTTCCACCGAGGTTGCAGGAGCCACTGAGTGTTCTTGCTGGCCCTCTAAAGTAGCTCTAAATCCAGTCATGCTGACATTGAATATTAAGCATCTCACTAAGGAAAATTTATTTGTGGAATCAAGGTCCTCATCGGGAGAATGGATATTAACCAACTTGGATATTTGAGTGAGAATGGTGGACTCTTAGGATGGAGAGTTGGGACAACCATTGGTCACTTTGTGGGTGATATTTGGTTATGGATTTGCAAAAATAATGCCCAGGTCATGAAAAAAATACCTTTCATAGCATCTTGGGATGTGTGGTACACTCTGTGGAAAGAAGACCCAACTGAAAAAAAATAACATGAAAACCACTCTCCCAAACATCATTTTCAATGTGCAAAAGTGAAAAGCAAAACAAAGACCCATTATCACCATCACCAATCCCCCCACTTCTAGTTTAAGCCATTTTTGATGAGATGTCAGGAAACCTTTGATCTCCTACTAAAAGCATTTTGTGAAAGAGGAATTTGCCTATGGTTGAAGGGAGCTCATGTTCAGTTAGTCTCAAAGTCACCTTCTGTCAGTCAGCTATGCGTCAGTCAGCTTGCCATCACTCTCAGGAATAACTGGGACAACAAACCTTTGAAGATAACAACTTTCCAGGGAGTTAGCCACAACCTCTGGCTCTTACAATCTTTTCACTCCCTTGTCCATAGCGATTCCTATGAATTCCTGAGCTTTGAGGAGAGGGCTTTGACCTAGACTTCCCATTTAGGAATGAGTACTCCAAAGTCCCTTATTGTCTATACATTGTCTTGTTGTGGGTCTTGGGGTTAATCATCATTTACTGCAAGAAGATTCTTCTCTGATGAGGGCTGAGGAATGCACTGATCTATGGATATAGCATTAGGAGTCACTGTAGTCAGTTTATTTATATGTTCGTCTAACTGAATGATAGTGGTAGGTCTTCCCCAGAGACCATTGACCTATCTAGTCTCAGGTCTTGGCTTCATTAACAATGCCAAAGGAGGGTTCCATTTCAGCTACTGTTGACCACCATAAAATGAACCCCATGGTTTGAGGGCATTTTTTATTTGTTTGGTTTTGATCACTTTTGTTTTAGCTTTGTTTTGCTTTCTTGCTTTTATTATTTTTTAAGTGAGAAAGAACATGAAGTTGAGTAGGTAGGGAGATGGAAAGGATGTACAAGAACTTAGCAGAGGGAAACAATATGATCAAAATATATTATATGAAAAATATAAAAGCTATTTTTACATGTAATAAAAACAAAGAGAAAAGGTTTCTGTAGGTTTGCACTCTAGCAAGCCCCAGAGCGTGCTCACTGGGCACAGGGCACAGGGCACTGCTTCAGGGATATGGCAGAATAGTAGAGCCAACCTACTCACTGCATGCCCAGGAAGCAAAGAAAGCAAGAGGGGAGTTGGGATCCCCTAGAAACTCTTAAGGGTACATCTCACACTAGTCCTGCCTCTTAAAGGTACTATTACCTTAAATGGCAGTATCTCAGGGACCAGGCACTGATCACACTGCCTTTGGTAGCAGCTGTTACGACAACCATGTTCACTAAATTGTGAACATGTGATGCAGTGGGACCATTTTAGAGCACCAGAAAGGGCAAGAACAGCTTCCATTTTTCTTTTTTTGGGGGGGATAGAATAGGGGTTAAAATTAGGTATCTTTGGATGAACTTGCAAAGCTAAAACACATTACTATCAGATGGAAAGGTAGATAGTATTTAAAGGTATTATATTAATGCAACAGAGCCAGGGCGGATGGGGATTTGAATTACTGGATGAGTGCAATAACGGAAGGGAGTCAAATACAGCTCCACGTTTCACTTACTGAACTTGGGGTAGTTTCAAGGGAGGGAAGAAGGCAAGGGACAGTGAAGGGAATGGAAGGAGAGGGAAAAATCAATGATTGAAGAAACTGGTCAAAAGAGAGAGCAGGAGGACATTTATTTTTAGTTTTGAGATATGAGGGCTCTGAACATACTCACACGGGTCTTTGGTAAGAGGAAGCTGAGCAATAGAGAATGCAACCATGAGAAATGATGAACAAGAGCCCTAGAGGGATGCATGGATCCAGACGAGAGCACAAAGCTGACGCAGCTTCCTCTGAAGTAAGCGAGCAAAGATCTAGAGGCTTCTAACTGTGTCAGTAGTAAATCTAAATACAAGAGTTTACCCCCAAATCTTTGATCATCAGTTTGTAATGGGACCCAGGGTCCTTTGCTATGAGGACTGAGAGAGGTGGAGGAGCTGGGATCCTACGGACAGTGTAACAGATCTGCGTAGAGCAATGGAGGAGGTACACTTGGGGTTAAAGATGTCTCAGCGTCACTGCTGGGATAGGGAATGGCTGGGGTGTTTCTTTACCAGGAGGTAGGACCTAGTGGGGCAGGAACAGCGGCAGATGGTTTGGGCTGGCTAAGCAGTGTGATGGAGTACCTGTAGAGACCTAGAGACCCAGAGATTGATTAAAGTGATGAATTACCATAGTGGAATGAAGGGAGGATTAATCTGGAAATGGAGGCACTAGGAGAACAGCTCAAAGGATGGACACCATGACAAAGTCAAATCAAAGCTGTCACGTGATTAGGGGGGCTGTGAAGAAATGGACTGTAGTCAGGTGTTGGATTTGTGATTTTTAGAGCCAGAAGCTGCTTCTTAGGTGATTACGTGTCCCAGAGCATGGAAGGAGAGTGGAGGTGATAGAAACAGCCTTAGCATGATGCTAAGCCCGAGATAACTGCTTTACACAGATCCTCTCCTTGACTCTCATAGCATTCCCTGATTTTGTGTGTGTGTGTGTGTGTATTCAGGTGCAGGTGTGTGTTTGTGTGCATGTGTGTGTATGTATGGTGTGTGTGTGTGTGTTCAGGTTAAAGGTGTGTGCTCATGCAAGTGGAGATTAAAGGACAACCTCCTCTGTCATTCGGGTGCCCTCTACCTTGTTTTCTGGGGATAGAATCTCTCATTTGCTTCCACTTGCAAAGTACCTGGGATTGAGTCAAGTGTAAAATAGTCAGTGACCATTTACAGCCCTACGAGTGGAGATCACATTCCTCATGCTGGAGATGTTTCTGGATGATTCAGGATAATTTCTGAATAACATGTTCATTTCAGAATTTCTGTACCAGGAATTAGGGCTCTGTGCTGACAAGTCTTTGGCTATGTGGGAGGTGAGTGCTATGCTTTGATGTTTCTGGGTGTTTCTATTTAGATAGTATATATGCTATCGTATATCATGCAACATTTCTTCTCACATACGATGCCATTTGTTTAGACACAGGACACAGTACAACTGTGTGGAGAGAGCAAAAAGTGTCTAGTGAAGCCACCTGGAGTTGATGTCTTATCTCCAAGTCTTTATGATAAAAATCCCACGGGGTCCTTCTTTAGTCTAATGATATTTCATTATTACCCAGCAGGAAACATCTTGAAAAATTCAAGGAGCCAGGACAGGAGATAGTTCAGCCAGCAAAGTGTCCACCATGCAAGCATGAAGTTCAGAATTTGATGCTCAGAATCTATGAAAAAAGCTGGATACACTGGCCAGTACTTGTTATCCTAGAGCTGAGAACTAGCGACAGGTGGATCCCTGTGGCTCACTGGTCATCCATCCTAGTCTACTGAGTACATATGTGGCCAGTAAGGAATCCTGTGTCACAAAACAAGGTGGAAATGCCTATAGAATGATACCCAAGGTTGTCTTTTGGCCTATGCACGTGCATGGGTGTGGACACACATACACACGCACACGCACACACACACACACACACACACCACACTGTGTACTTGTTTAAACATGTACAAACATGCATACATACACAATGCAAAGAGCACTGTAGCTACTGTTTACAGGTTTATTTCTGTTGTTCTTCCATTTATAAGCCACGACCGCCCTTTGATGACAAACTTCAAGAACAAATGTAATAGATATTCATTTGTTTTTAAAATACAGTTAATCTTTCAGGCCATTAATAGAGCCAGATGGACAGTTCCTCACTGTTTATGTGCTCATTTCTTGCTTTTAAGACTAGCATTTGGATGGTTGGTATGAAGTTTTAGAATCCATTTAAGGTGTGTTTTTAAAAAACTTTTTCCTTTAGTTTTTTGAAAAAAAAATTGATGCTTTATCATTTTAAGTGTGTTTTTAAAAAACTTTTTCCTTTAGTTTTTTGAAAAAAAAATTGATGCTTTATCATTTTAAGTTTAGTGGTGATTAAGTGAATAAAGGCCACAATGCTATCAGTGTTCATTTAGCAACCACCTATGATCTCTCAGATTCCATGAGCTGGGTGGGAATGGTAAGGAAGTTGGCCTGTCTCCAGAAATCGAATTCATAATTATCCAATGCTCTCTTCTGCTTTGTCTTTGCCTCACCCACGGGCACACCCATTTTTGGTACCGTATCCTCACTCTGTTTTGCTTTGCTCAAAATTCGTTTGGCTCCTCTCTTAGTTACTGTTCTGTTGCTGTGAAGACACACAGTAACTTAGGTAACTCTTATGAAGGAAACATTTAACTGGGAGTAGGCTTGCTGTTTCAAAGGCTTAGTCTGTTAACATCATGGCAGAGAGTATGGTAGCTGGCTGGCATGGTGTTGGAGAAGTAGCTGAGAGCTACATCCTGGTCTGCAAACAGAGAACCTGGGCCTGCCATGGACTTTTGAAACCTCAAATCCACCCACAGTGATACAGTTCCTCCAACAAAGGTATACCTACTTCAACAAGTCCTCACTTCCTGGTCCTTCCAAACAGTTCCACTCCCTAGTGACTAAGCATTCAAATATATGAGCCTGTAGGGGTCATTCTTGTTCAAACCACCACAGCTCCCCATTGCCTACCACATTCCCCAGAGTCGGGAATGTGCCCTGGCTCATTGGCATTATTCTCCCAGTCTCTCTCAGTCAGGATCTGTATCCAGGTGTTTGTTTATTGTATTTTCCCAGTCATCCTGCAAACTTGGTGTATCCTGATTAGCCCTGAGGCTCACCTACAGCAGAGTGCTGCCATCGCGAATTTCCATGATGTTTCTCCGCAGGAATCACTTGCTATCTAAATGATGCTCAGTGCCGGCTTGCCTTGTGTGGATATTTGTCTTCACTGGATCAGAGAAGAGAAGCATATATAGATCCATAGCCAGCTGAAGAATCCCCACAAGATACGTTGCTTTTCAAGATGAGGAAATCTTGGCATCTGCCTGTGATCTCACATCTCCCTGTTAGGAAAAATCGCCCTCTTATGGGCACACCTGGTTGTTCTGCACAGATGTCATCTATTCTGCAGGCTATGACAAGCTGAGGTACATATTTCACTGTAAGATCACATTACTTGTCTTATGGTTACCCAGAGAAAGTTTCCTCAGTAAAGTTTTTCAAGTATATTAACATTAAAGATTCTCACAGCCGTTGCAAGCATGATATCACAGCACCTGAGGTTGCCTATAATACTAGCCCTGGGCAGGACTGGGCTTGTCATTGTTTAATTGTGGTTGGGTGGATCCACAAACTGAACCATTGACTATTGGTGGATCCGGAGGGAGGGGAAGTCATGGTGTTCATTTGTGTTCCCATGCGTGAGTCCGCCAGGTTTCAATGGACAGTTCCAAACTCATGGTCACCCAGAAGGCCCTGATTCAACTTAATGGGTTACAAAAAAAAAAAAAAAATAGACATGAATGAAAAGAAAGAAAGCTTTATGGAGGAATAGAGAGTGGCAGAGGAAACAGGAGAGGGTGGAGAGTGAGAGCTATCAGAATTCATTGTGCACATTTCAGTAATAAGTTATTTAAAAATCAACAGAAAGGAGAAAATAGCCACTTGTGTTCTCAGGGGTTTTCCAAAGCTTAGAACATTAAATCAGGAAAAATCCCCAAAGTGGGTGAGTGTGCTAAGCCTTTCCTGGAGCAGATGCAAACACTACAGCATGAGGTCATTAGGCAAAATGACTTAGAACCACACACACACACACACACACACACACACACACACACACACACTGCTGTAACAAGTTACTTAAAATTAGGTGGCTGAAAATAACGCAAATTTATTATTTTGCACTTTGCATGCTCAATGTATGGTAGGTTTCACCAGGATAAAATCAAGCTATGTTCTTTTCAGAGGTTTGAAGAGAGAATCTATTTACCGTCCCCCACAACTTTTGGAGGCTGCACATGGTCCTTAGCTATGGCCCCAACTCCATCTTCAAAGCCAGCAATGTTGCATCTCTCCGGCCTTTTGTTCTTCTCTCATGACAGTAGTAACATCCGAGAAAGATGCTCCAAAATGACTCTGACTTATTCCTCCTGCTTCTACTTTTAATGGCTTCTCTGTTGACCCTGGGTCCTTCTGAGTAATACAGGATAATGTATCTGTTTGGTTTCCTAGCATTAAGTTCTTTGCAATTCTTTTTTATTTGCATGTGTGGGTATACATGTACGTGTTTTCTCCCCGCCTCTCTGTGTGCAGAAGTCTGGGAGCTCCATCACTGTCCTCTTCATTTATTTTTCCTCTTATTTTCTGAAGCAGAATCTCTAATGGAACCCGTAACTCAGTATTTTGACCAGACTGACTAGCCAGTGAACTCCCAGGACTTTCCTATCTCCACTTACCCAGTGATGGATTACAGATGCATCCAGCACTTGGCTTTTTATGTGGTACTACAATATGAATCCAGATTCTCATGTCTACATAACAGGCAAGGAGCCGCCTCCCTAGCCCTACTCCTGCAATCTTCACTACTTTATTTTGCTATATGACTGAATATATCTGCAGACTCCAAGGAATGGGATACAGGCATCTGTGATGGAGCCATTATGCCTATCACAAATACAGAAGGACAACAGCCTCTAAATCCACTTTTATCTCACTGTGGTGAAGAAGACATTTCCACATAAAAGAGACATTCTTCCTGAAATATCATCTATTGAGAGAATGCAGGCCATGACCACAACAGAACTCTTGGTAAATCCATCATCCTACTAATTATCAATGGACCCCTCCGAAAGATGGATGTCTGCTGCATACATAGAGGTCTGAGACGCTTGGCTCTCTATGGAAGGAAACTCTCCAAAGAGACAAGATGCTTTCATGGAGGCTTCAGAGAGTTTGCAAAGAGACCTGGGTCACACCCTAGTGCCTGTTGGACAGATAAGGGCATTTCTGCTAGAGAATGTGCGTACTGTAGAGATGTAGGCCAGCACAACATGCGCCAAAAACAGCCAGAGAGGACTCTCCTGCTATGCAAGAGCCCATGGAGGCTTACTGGTATCTGGACTTTCAAATGACATTACACGTGGAAAGCTTTGTCCCCAGGTCACTTTTGCTGGCAAGAGTTTTCAAAACCAGAAGGCACATACAGATTTTCTTGAAGATATTTATGCCTGGAGTGGAATGAATTTTATTTGGACAAGAGACATGCTTATGTGTACAAAGCGAAGGATAACACAGGATTTGTTAGCCGCAAGCCAATCAAAGCCAGAGTTATCTGGGGAAAGGCAACTTGTGTTCAAGGATACAGTAGCATGATTTGTGCCAAATTCTGAAGCAAACTTCCAAAAGTCCACAGAGACAGATCTTATAACATTATATAGCTAAAGATTTAAGAATCAGAGCAATAAAATAAAATTCTGTAGTTGGGGGTGAGAATCAGACAGTGGTTTGAAATTATCTGAGGTTGAGGACAAGCAGCAGGTAGATAAAATGAACCCTTCAAAGATCTGTATGTTGCAGTCACTATCCACAGTGACTTAGGATGTTACTCTACTTAAAATAGACCACTTGAAAAAGTAACGATAGCAAAACTTTGTAAAGATGAGCAATGAACAGGTCCTAATCCAATAGGACTGGTGCTCCCATAGGAAGAGAAGGCTAGGATACAGACACACTCACAGAAGGGACACCGTGTGGAGACAGAGGATAAATGGCCATCTATAAGCCAAGAAGGGTGTTTTTAGAGTAAACCATTCCTGTTTCTTTATCTTGGAGTTTTGGTGTCCCTAACTGTGTGGAGCTAAATTTCTGTTGCATGGGACACCCACCTGTGGTGCGTTGTTATAGCATCTCTTACAAATGAATACAGTGGGGGGGTCTATAAAACCATATTGCTTATTGAATGCTATGTCCCCCGAGTGCTCTGATGCAACACTCAGTTCTTCATTCAGAATTAATGGTTTTGTTTCCTCCACTGCTAAGAAAGCTACCGCCAGAGCCCTGAGCTGTCATCTTTCTCGTTCCCTTCAAGATTTGTCTTGGGTTAAGAGTTGTGCTTGCTGGGGATCCTGAGTGTAAGGCTTGTTGACTTATCATTATTAAGGCTTTGTTCCTTTGATGAACTCGGATTAGATCTGCCAGGACATCCTACTTTCCAGTTTCCCCAACAGGTGGCTGAGATCTTTGTTGAAACTTGGCGATGCTCAGCTTCTGTTCAGCCTATTTCTCTTCAAATGTTTTTTCTGTCTTCCTGGATTAACCTCAAGAGTGTGCCCCACACCCCCACATGCTGTCTTCTGTCTTACAGTCTGAATCTAAAGAGCACAGTCTACAATACTTCATAAAGAAGTCGGGATTTATCAAGACAGAGTCTGGGATCTCCTGAAACAGTACATTCATATGTCTCATTGTTTGTAGTAGGGTTGGTTTAAAGGATAAGTTTGAGAAGATCAGATTGGATACGGGTGGGTCAATTGATTACCAGGACAGGAAGCTGGAAAGGCGACAGTGGTCAGGCTGTTACTGGCTTCTCTTCGTAGGGCTTCCCTCAGATATTCTATCTCTTCTGAAGCTCAGAACCATTCCAGCATGAGGAATGCATAGCCCTGGCTTGGCTGGCATCCCCTTCTTTGTAAAAAGAATTCGGAGGGAGCGGGGGTCAGATCTATTTTTGAAAATTCAAGAGTCAATTAAGACCACAAGTAAATACAACACAGAAAACTTGAAGCTCCAGTACACTCTCACAAATCTAGAGGGGAATCAGAGATGAAAGTGTGGACTTTGTCCCCATGTTGTGTGGATATCTTATGAGCTTAACTTGGCTGGGCTGGGTACAAGCCACAGAGCAGCCCAGACTGCCTGTGCCCTTCCCCCACACCATACTGCAGTATCCCCTGAGCACCAGCTCATACCCTCCTGCTTCATCACCTTTATTTAACTTATTTTTTCACTCATACTCTTTTCTGCATGCAATACTTCCAGAAAACCATCTCTGATGGCTTCTCCCCTGCTAGGTTAGGTAGATTTTTTTTCTGTATGTATTTTTTATCATATCTTTATGTTTTACAACCACACCATAAATTCCAGGAGAGCAGAAACTATATTTTCTTTAAGAGTTGTGGCATAAAAAAATCCCAGCTCTTTATTTTTGTTATTCAAGATTCTGATCATTAGAGAATATACACACAAAGAAGAGGTTGCAGCAAGAGGACCCCTTTATCTGCTTTAATAATGCTATAAAATGTCCGAGCCATCAAACCCGGACGCAGTAACTGTGCGTTGAAGTGTGTGGCTTGTATCTGGGCGGAACTGGTATTTTTTTCTTGTTAGCCTGTATTTATATCTCAAGATATGCAGAGGGGAGGAAAACTGTAAGCTATGCAGCGTGGTGTGCAGACTGGGCTCCAGATTCCTTTAGCTATCCCACCTTGTGAAGCGGAACTGCTGATCTGCCTACATTAACTGCTCAAATCAATGGGGAGTAGAGAGGAGAACAGGGGTGCATAGTGGGGTGGAAAACACGGAAAGGGAACCTTCACTGACAAGGCTGTGATAGAGAAGCAGGGAAAAAGGAGGCTGTAGGACATGAGCACTTGGAGGCCAAAGAGGAGAGGGAGATTCTTCTAGACAGTATCTCTGCTTGCAAGGGAAATGTTGCACACAGTAATTAGACCAACCAATTGGAGTAGACAGTCCTCTTGTTTGCAAGGGCAGAACAGAGAGATGGTGGAGAGAGACCAATAGTTCCCTCCACGCCACCTCCCTGTGTGAGGAAGTGGATGGTGGTATGGCAAAATATCATTTTCATAAGACAAAGTCGGGGCACAGGGGAAAGACCACATGTAGGTTTCCATCCAAGGCTTCTGGTCTTGTGTTCACAGCAACTGGCGGAAGATTGGCCCGAAGGGTGTGTTTGCCAGCGCCTGTTGACAGAATGGACAAATGGCTAACTGAATGGACAAGAAGTGACATCAGCTATTCGTATTTCTCTAGTTTCTTCTAGTTGCTAATTGATACTTCAAGGATCTTTTATTCTTAAGTTATTGTCAACCTCACACACATGCAAACTCCATAAGACCTCTTGAAGCCTTTCTTTCAGGCACATACGCCATGAAGGTGTATTGTTATCTAGGATTAGTTGCTTCCAGGGAGGTGATGGGATGAAGGTCGCTTGACCTGGGACCAGCACCTAGAATCAGAAGCTTCTTGTTATCATGATGAAGTGGGCTCTGTTTTGAGGCAACTGTTCTTGCCATCTGGCAAAAGATGGTTCAGTAGATACGTTGAATGCATGGGGAAGATGGAAACCAATGGCAAGTGGGTCCAGTTATCGGCTTCTTTGTTCATCTACTTATCATGGAATGTAAGTAGCACGAATGTTTCGATTTAATGCTCAGGGAGAACTAACGGTGGATGTCTTCGCCAGAAATCAACTGGGAGCTCAGAATGCAACCCTAGTCTCAGCAGATAACTGGACAGAGGAATGGAAGCCAAGACCCAATGCCAGAGTTGATTCACCCAGACGAGGATTAAGAGGAGGCTCTTAAAAAGCAAAGCCTCTTTTCCAAATGCACAGTCTTCAACACGCACACAAGTTTATTACTCTTGATTGTTTGACTTTGGCATGAGGGCAGGCTGTTTCCACACACCAGGAGTCCTAGATCAGCTCATTACTATGTGTGGAATATGCTAGAATATACTGCTGAAGTTGTGGCCCTATTTTTTTTTTTTCAGTTGTGGTGATCCACACTGGCAGAGATAATCTTGGGACTGCCAGACTCTTTAAGGGTGGATGAAAGCCACCTTGTCAAGGTCATATCTCGCTTTGGCATGGTCTATCCAAGAACTAATAAGAAGTGTCTCAACTCGGGCTGCTGCTGAATGACCACTCCGAGTCCAGAGCTTCCCATAAGGTCAACTGAACATGCTAATTGGTCCTCATCACACCTGCACATCCTATGCTGCCTGTTTTTGCTTCCCTTGCTTTCCCCTCCTATAGGTTAAATCTGAAGACACCTGAAGATCCCACATGCTGAATACACCGTTTGTTATCTCCAACCTTTCCCTTGGTACAAAGTGTTTTAACCTGGCTTGAGAAGAGCCTGGAGCGAGTTTAGATCATGAAAGGGTAGATAGATCTGGGTATAGTAGGGGAGTGGGAACCCAGTTTGATGATGCTGATGACAGCTGACTCTAGGGATGTTCAAAGGGATGCTATCATGTAGAATAGATGATGGTTACCCCAAACCATCTGGCTCATGTTATCCAAACCGAGCAGTCAAAAATCTGGCTACTCTCAGAAAACATTTTATTTTAATCAGATGACCCATCCATCGGTAGTTATTTTGTGGGTGCTACATGGATAATATTTGTAACCTTGATGTCTAGATATTGTCAGAATGTCACCCACTACCATGGGCTAGGATGGATTTGAGTCAAGCCCCATCTAGAGAAAAGGGAGTGAAACTGCAGAGAATACTATGAGCCTTGAATCCTGACCTTGACTTTGTCTGGTTGTTTTGAATAAATTCTTTCCGTCATGTCTATAAATCTGAAAGGCAAAGAAAAGATTTTCTTCTCAGATTTAACATAGGAATTGTGGAAAAAAGCCCCAATTGTCACAAAAAGAAAACCTAAAAATCACAGCTTCCTTTGTCCTCCCTCGATCACTAGCAGCTCCTGGCTACCCACTCCACTCCTCATGTATCAGTTTCTTAGGAAACAGTTGTTTTTTGAGTATTGTCCTTGTGGCAGGCATTGTGCTAAGCGGTGCAGAAAACAGCCATCAGAAAAGCACGGTCCCACTCTCGAGTGCCTCTTAGCTTCATGTGGGAAGCAGTCACAAAGTAACAGTAATGACAGGACATTGGGTTCCATTTGGCTTTCTGTAAAGGCTAAAGAATGCTTGTGGCGGGGGTGTCCAGGTAAGGCATTGCTGTCACACATACTCAAAGAATGGCAACAAAAGGCCACAAAACCCCACTGTTTTGTTAACTAGACAGAAAAGACTCAAGAAGCCAAGCTGTCCTTCCCCGATCTCTGTTTCCCAATATACTATGGATTCACATGAAAGGAGCCTTAGGCATCATGCTACCTCAGTATTTCCCATGGCCAAAGCCAGGTCTGAGAGTCCTTCATCTCCCAACAGAAGGTGCGCATGGGGAATTTAAAGTCGCTTGGTGCTGATGAGGTTATCAACTACAGAATGTCAGGAATTGAGACTGATCCCCGGGCACATCCCAAGTTATTGAGGAGCACACCAATGGTGCTGTCTTGCTGCTGGCTTCTATACTCTTACTGGGGTAAGCCAGAATTCCTGATGCCTGAAGCTTGTTTGAGCTAAAATCGGTAATCAATAAGATCTACAGTCAACAGGCGCTGGTCAAAATAAAGTCACATGAAGTTGGCCAACCCTAAATTAATGAGAATGACCCATCACTTAAGTAAAGCCCTATCGGCCTCAGAAGCAAGACAGTGATCTGTTAGCAGAGGGTCAGGCTGTCTGAGGAGCGCGTGTGCATGTATGTGGCCTCGCAGGCTCGTTTGCTCCATTGATACCACGGTCCAGGCAGAATGGAGCCCTCAGCAGCAGAGCTGACAATGAGCCACACTTTAGGTGACACTGTGATGGGAAAAGTATTGGTGTAAATACATTTAGTGTACAAAAACACGAGTGTTGATTAGCTTGTGAAAGAAGTATCAGGAAGTTCATTAAAGTAGTACAGTATGTCTGCTCCTCCGATCGACCCAAGTGTCGCCATTAGCATCCACACCCCCACAAAATGCAATGAAGTTGTGAAACGAATTTTGAAAGTCTGGTTTCTCAAGCTTCTTGGTTCCCATGCCAACAGTGCACTTGGAGTCTGAGTGCACGGCAAACATCTTGTTCTCGGCTCTTCCATGAAGTCCTCAAACACATGGCTGACACTTTGGGTTCTATAGAGGAGAAGCTTCTTTATCAGAAGAAAGTAGCTTTGATGAGACATCCTGTTATGGGCAGCTGAGCAGCTGCAAGCCTCTGTATTCTTCCAGGTGGTGTTTGCCTTCTGTGGGGGTCTCCTTAGTAACGCGTCTTTCCTTTGCTGCTGGTTCAAATGAACTCAAACTTTTCCTCTCCCCACTGCCTCCTAAGCTACCACCTCTTCTTCTTATCTCACTTCTTTTGTCCAATAAGAATTTGTTTCACATCATGAAATGTTATTCCAGCCATGTACAAATAATAAAACCATTCCCAACTCTAGGTGCATAGTATAATACACAGTACTATCCAGGGCTGTGGTTTGACGACCGACCCCTCCCCCACTCTATTAATTCTGTGCTCATGGCTTCTAGGTCAGGTGGTTTGAATTTGAATTAGTTTTGCTGTTTCTAGCAGCATGAACTTGGGTAAGGCCTTAGTTCTCTGCCTCAGTTTCCCTGTGTGTGACATCAGGAAAGAGTGACATTCTGTTTGGGGTGGGGATATTTGATTAGTGAAGGGTGCTTATCAGTACTTAACGTTAATTGGTTTGGTTCTTGGCTCCCTCCTGTCACAATTACCCATAAGCACCACGGTGACTGCTCTAGACGGGTGCCAATATCGTAACAATGAGCACCTGCTCAGTGGTGGACTAAGAACTCAGCCAGATCTGATTCCAGGCTGCCTGCTGCCCCATCCATCCCTGAGCTTTGTTGTTGTTGCTTTTCTTTATTTTGTGTTTACAGCCTGACTGCAGTTTCCCCCTCCCTCTTTCTCCTAGCCCATCCCCCACCCATCAACTCTTCCTCTTCTGTTTCTGCTGAGAAAAGGGGGGGTCTCCAACAGGTATCAGCCACCCATGGTATATCAAGTTGCAGTGAGACTGAACACTTCCTCTCCTAATAAGGCAATTCTCCATAGGATGAAAGGGTCCCCAAAGCAGGCAACAGAGTCAGAGATAACCCCTTCTCTCACTGTTAGGAGTCCCACAAGAAGACCAAGTTACATGGCAATAACATATACACAGAGGGCCTAGTTCAGTCCCATGCAAGCTCTCTTGTTGGTTCAGTCTCTGTGAGCCCCTATGAGCCCAGGTTAGTTGATTCCTTGGGTTTTCCTGTGCTGTCCTTGACCCCTCTGGTTCTTACAACCCTTCTTCCCTCTCTTCCCCAGGATTTCCTGAGCTCCATCTAATATTTGGCTGCAGATCTCCACATCTGTTTCCATCCTGGGAGCTTCTTAAAATGACTTGTAGCCCTGATCTTTCTATGCCTAACCTGCTCTCCTCCCTAAAACATCCTCACTATTGAAACCACCCCTGAAGGTTGTTAGAGACAGACAAATATTCAGAACCGCCGGATTTGAATCAGCCTCGAAGTCTAGTATTCTTCCATCTTCCCTCTTCTGTGCCCTGTGTGAGCGCTTCAAGCTGTCTGCCACGCCACATCTAAGCTCTCTTGCTCTTTCTTTCTATTCACTCGCTTGAAAGTGACTTTCCTCCTAACATCTTTGTCTTTTTTTTCTTTGCGTGAGTTCTGTTATCAGCCTCGTCTTTGCGTTTCAAGAATGACCTTCACGTGGGTGGTTGGCACACATCCTTCCTGGGTCTCGTCTTTGAAAGGACTGGTCTCACAGCCTTTGAACACCCCAACTTGAATGCGGCATGTGTCTCAAATTCACTAGTACAATGTGTCTGGAATAAAACTCATGCTTTTGTCTCATGAATATGGTTTGTCAGAGCCTGAGATACTCTGGCTTCCTCGGAAAGTGATGTCAACAGAGTCGTTTAGACTTGGAAGGGGCACAGACTAGCATCAGTAGTCGTTAGAATACCGACTCCCTTCTACCTCTGACCACGGGTGTGGGCAGTGTCAAGAAGGGCAGGAAGGGCTAGGATGAAGGATCAGCTCATTTTCTGTCCCACCAAATCCAGAAGCTAAATTTCCATTGGTTGAGTCTGTGTCACACACCTAATAAATCCCATGCATTGATAACTCACCCAAAGTCAGGCTTCTCATTGCAAGATGTAACTGCTGCAAGGGCTTCTGGGCAAAAAAGTCCCATTTCCCCAATTTCTGTTAATTCCATGGCCATCCCTTCTAGATACTTAGATTCTTAGGTGAGAAACACTCAGCAGTTTCTCTTACTGCCTGTCAGTTGCCATTGTGGGAGTGCGGTCCATAAGCCAATGGTATTCGGGTAACTTAGCCCAATGGGAGTGGTCTGAGAGCAAGTGTCTCATATGTACTCTCTCTGGGATGAGAGGACCCAGCACATTTATGGCTAGAGTTGCCCTTGGTCCTTGAGGAAGGAGGTTATGGTGACTCAACAGAGAGCTGGTTCCCCATCCTGATCTCTGAAGCAGCTGGTGACACAACCCACACTCCTCCTTGTGTCTTGCAATCATTGTACACAGATTTGATTTAATAAAAGTTAAAACCGTCTTCAGGATTTCTGCTTTAAGTTCTATTCCTGTTCCTTCTACATTGGCAATATATGAACTCTTCTTCCCATGTTCATTTTCCCATTTTACTCCTTAATTATTTTTAAATCTTACTGGAAATTAAACCGAATGCCTCATACATGCCCGATGACCACTTTATATCCCCACTGCTCTTTCTTCACTTTTTATTTAGAGACTCTAAGTTTTCCAAGCTGGCCTTGAACTCACAGGAGCTGACACAGACCTTGAATTGGGATCCTCCTATACAGCCTCCCAGGTATCTGAGATTATCTGCCTCTGCCACCAGGTCAGATTTCCCTTTTTCAATTCATGCTCGGCATTTTTGTAACTCAGTTAAAAAGAGCCTTCTGCTTTATCTACCTCTATCACGTATTCTCTCGCAAATCAATATCTAAAATAACATTTCTGTTTTTCAGAAACTTTTCCAAACCTTCTTTGAGACCCTATTATCTGTGAAATCTGGCCTTCCAAGAAAGTCTATGCTTACCCTCATTAGCTGGGCTTGTTCCTAAGTGATTTTCTTTGTTGCAGTTATAAATGGGGTTATTTTCTCAATTTCCTTTCCAGACAGTTAATTATTGACATTTTTTAAAAAAACAATTTTTCAAGTTGATTTTACATTCTACAGTTTACTGATTTTGTTTGTTAAATGTAACAGATTCTTTTAAATGGGCCATTTTAGATTTTAAACACACAAGATTATGTCACCTACAAATGGAGATAATTTTACTTATTTTATGACTTAGATAACTCATTTTTTAATCTTGCCTAAATTTTTGGCTACAATGTCCAGAACTATTTGAATCAAAGCACCAATATTTAATAAAAAATTTAGGCATAAATAAACAAAAGTGATGAGAAATACTGATATTTTCTATTGCCTGGAAACAATTGTTAAAACACCCATATACTGATGAAAACAGTCTACAGATTCAAGGAAATCTTTGTGAGATCCCCAAAATTTCTTTGCTCAGAAAAAGGAAAACATACACACACAAACAGTGACACACAGAGGAACACAGTGACACACACAGACACACAGAGACACACACACACATACATGCACACACAACCTGAAATAGCTGAAGTAATGTAAGTAAAGAAAACAAAACTATGACTTTTGAAACAGAATCCATACAATTAACCCTCAAACAAGTGATCAGTTAATTTCTATAAGGGCACCAGCAATACACCACGGAGAAAGAATAATCTTTTTAAATGAAAAACTTGGTATCTATAGGCAAAAGAATGAAACTGGGCTCTTATTTTTACCTCACACATAACTCAAACAAAATGGATAAAATCTTTCTGAAATTTTTATTTTATTTTATTTTTGTATTGAAAATTTCCACCTCCTCTCCTCCTCCCACTTCCCTCCCCTCCCCCAACCCCCTCCCCCTCCCATCTTCAACATAAAACTCAATACCAGGGGCAAGGGAGATGACAGGGAGAGTAAAGGTGCCTGCTGAGCAAGCCTGTGGACCTGGGCTTAAGTGCCCAGTGCACCCAGAAAATATCGGGCAGGGTTGTCCATGCTTCTCACCGCAGTCTTGAGGGGCTGGGGTTAAGAGGATTCTGGGAGCTCACTAGCCAGTTAGCCCAGTTGAGGGGTGAACTTCTGTTCCAGTTCTGTGAGAGACTTTATCTCAAGGGAATGATTCAGAGAGCAATAGTAGAAGAAACCTGATGGTCCTCCTATGGCCTTGGTGTGCACAGGTGTGTGTGTGTGTGTGTGTGTGTGTGTATATATATATATATATATATATATATATATATATATATATAGAGAGAGAGAGAGAGAGAGAGAGAGAGAGAGAGACATACACACACACACATTATCTGTACGGGGGGAGGGAGGGAAGGAGAGAAAGAGAGAGAAAACAATAATTAAAGAAAAAGACCTGAAACCATATGCCTTTTGGATAAAACAGAGCACAATCCTTGACATTCACTTCAGCCATGATCTCTTGGGTACCATACCTGAATCACAGGCCACTAGAATCACAGCCAAGTGGTATCTCACCAAGCTAAAGTCTTCTGCACAGCAAAAGGAACCACCAACAGAGTGAAGAGGCAACCTATGGGCTTGAAGAAAGTATTTCCAAATTTGCATCTCATAAGGGCTTAATTTCCAAAATATATAAGAAACTCCTACAATCTAATCTTAAAACATTAAAAAAAATGGACAATAGGCTTAAACATTTCTTCAAAGAAGACATAAATATAGAAACTATTTATATTACAAACATTTACCATTACTGATCATCAGGTTAAATTAAAGTCAAAATATCAGCTGGGGTGGATGGAATAAAAAGAGAAACGTAAATGAGAATATTATTAAAAAGGAGGGGGGGACTCTTTCACAAAATATGGGTGTGAATGTAACCGGAAAGACCATATAAAAATCCCTGTGGAGGGTCTTCAAAACATTAAGAATAGAAACACAGCTTGAGGGAATTGGTGCACGCCTTTAATCCCTGCAGAGGCAGGCAGATCTCTGTAAGTTTGAGGCCGGCACAGTCTACAGAGTGAGTTTCAAGGACAACCAGGACTGTTTCACACAGAAACCCTGTCTTGAAAAACCAAAATAAATAAATGAGTGAATGGACGGATGAATAAATAAATAAATAACTAGAAACACCATGTAATTGCACGTCTGTGTCTACATCCAAAGGATGCAGCTCTGACATGGACACGTTGGTTGAAAAGATTATCTGTACTCTAGTATTCTCTTCAGTGACATTTACGGCAGCCAAGATCTAAAGTCAACCTGTGTCCCTCAGAGGACGCCTGGGTAAAGAAAGCAGGTGATCGAATGAATGATACTAGGCCATTAACTAAGTGAACTAAGCCAGACGCAGACAGACAAACATCCCACGATCTCACATTGCGCCATTTATAAATATTGGACTTACAGAAGCAGAGACTTGATTGGAGGTTTCCACAGACGAAGGTCAGGAGACCTTGGAGGTGTTAGTCAAAGGCAACAAAATCGTTAGGAGAATGGACAAGTTCAAGAGCTCTACCACGTGTCCTGTTGATTAGAGAAAATAGTAGTTTTCCATCTGAAAAACAGTAAGGGAACGGTTGGAGTAGTCTCCCTGCTAAAAAGGACTGCATGACCTGCTTTGTATGCCCATGAACTTGTTTTAGCTAGCCCACGCTATGTACACCTACCAAAGCACATTTCATACAGGCTTTACTTAGCAAAAATTAAAAAGAAATTCTGTCCCACCATTTGTGCCATAAATATGGAAGACACACTAAGAAAGATGTCAATCACAGAAGAACATCCTCTCAGATGGAACAGCTACAATTGTCCACACCTGGAAGCAGATGATGCGGATTGGTTTCTGAGAGTGGGGGTTGGCGTGGGAACTTTTTAATGGCTGTAATGTTACTGTTATGTAAGATGGATAGGCCCCACAGTGCACGGTGCCACAGGAGATAATAGATACTTACAACCTGTTAAAATGCACACATGTACACACACACACACACACACACACATGTTTGCAAGAGAATGTATTTATTACCCTGATCATGGTGAAGGTAACCTGAATGTATGCATGTATCCAAACTCACCAAATTATAGACTTTTTCCTTTTGAGTTCTTTGTGTCTCAGACATGCCCCAATAAATCTGGGAGTGGATGGGTACACAATTTGCTCGTGTCTGACCCTGAGTTCCTTTCAATATTATTCCCCACTAATCAACGGTGCTGTCTCCAACATGGACTTGTAATATGAAATGTTCTCTTCTAAATAACTGCGGGGAGAAACTGTGACTCTCGTTCCTCCAGGGTCTGATGTGGCTGGTGAGTTTAGTAATTGTTCTGGTTAATTTAACACAACCTAATGGGATCTAAAAGGCAGGAGTCTCAGTTGAAGAACTGCCACAGTCAGGGTGGCCTGGAAACATGTCTGTGAGAGATTGTCTTAATTTATGATTAATGTGATATCACAGAGGGCCCCATTCCCCAGTTGGTACCAGTGAGTACCATCCAGTGGTACCATCTCTGGGTAAGGGGGATTGGGTTATGTAAGAAAGGCAATTGAGCAAGCCAGAGAACTAGCCAGGAAGCAGAGTTCCTCCATGTTCTCTGCTTCAGTTCTTGCTTGAGCTCCTGCTCTCCTGCTCCGACGTCAGTGATGGCCTACGACCTGGAAGTATAAGCCAAAGAAACCTCCTTTCCCCCAAGTTGCTTTTGGTCATAGCATTTGTCCCAGCAATAGAGTTAACTAGAACAGTAATTCTGTTCCTTTCCTTAAGGGAGGGGGGAGGACTGTAATTTTCAGCCCGAGGCACAGGAGCTGATGGCAAAGCAAGCTGAGTCGTGTTCAAAGCCCACAGAAGCCAGGTTCCTTGCTCCCAGGATGCTCTTAGTGCCTTTGTAAGGGCCCCAGCTGAGACTACTGTCATTCTCAGGACCTTGTGTGGCAAATAAAGCAAGTGAGGTTTGGCTTCCTGTCACAGGGTGGGGAGAGGCATTGAGTGAGCCAAGCAGGCCTTGAAATGACCTACTTGTTATGTGGATCACCTGCTGCCTCCCTTGTGAACATAAAGAATCTCTACAGCAAAGGTACTGGTCACTTTTTACCCCCAAAGATTTAATTTCACGGTATTGCCTGCTTGTGTATGTGGGCAATATGTGTGTGCTTGATGCCTGCTGAGGTCAGAAGAGGGAGCTAGGTTACTGAAAGTGGAGTTAGAGATGGTTGTGAGCTGCCACGTGGGTGCTGGGAATAGAACTTGTGTCCTCTGCGAGAGCTAAATTTAGTGCTCTTAAGCACCAAGCAATTGCTCAAGTTCCCATGACTGTTTTCTTGCTTTATTGCTTCGTCTCAGGACCCAGAACTCAGCTTGGTGAGAGCACAATACACATCTGCTGAATGAATACGCTGAAATATATGTTTATCATATTAATTATTAGAAGATACAAACATAGAAATAAATTTCAGCAAATTGAAGTATCTGAATGTGTAGTTGAGGGTCTTTCCACTTCAGTTGTTTCTTTCAAAAAAATTTTTATTAATGTTTTAGCAGGTTGGGCAGATTTTGTTGTTGTTGTTATCGATCGTCTGTTTTGTTTTTTAGAAAAATGCTGAGTCCAGTGCCATCTGTGTTATCTAGTGGCGCCAAAGGAACCTGCAGAGGCTTCTGGCTGGCAGGTGTAGTGGGTAAAGGCTGGCCATCAGAAGCCCATGTACAAAGTAGTATAACTCCAGGTGGGAGCAAGCTTTCTTGAGCTTAGAGTTCTTAAGGGGTCCCAAGAGAGTGCCAGGACAATTTTCCTACTCAGGCCCCAGCATCTCCATGGGCCAGCATACTCTCTCCAGTACTCTCCTCGGTTTTACTTAGTAATAACTAATGAACTGAGATTGTTCAAGCCCGAAGTATTTCTATCTCGGGTTTCTTTTCCATTCTGATCTCACCCAGGGTGAGAGGCTTCCAAATCAGGTCTTTCTGACCCTTCTATTGAGCAATTGATCAAAATTGTAGATGGCAGGCACTATGGTGAGGTCTCCTCCTACACTGGTGGCCTGTTCTTGCATTGCTTCGTGTGTGTCTGTGTGTGTGTGTGTGTGTGTGTGTGTGTGTGAGAGAGAGAGAGAGAGAGAGAGAGAGAGAGAGAGAGAGAGAGAGAGAGTTTTTTGAAGCCAGGTTTCTTTACTGGGAACTTCACTGGGAACAGCCTGTTGGGTAGACTGGCTAGCCAGCCTTGAGAATCCACCTGCGTCTACTTTCTCAGTGCTGGGATTACAAGCCTGTGCTACCATGCTACATTTTACACGAGTGCTACAGGTCAAATTCAAGTCTTCTTGTTTGCCAGTTTCTAGCACTTTCTTGACTAAACCATCCTCTGAGCTATCCTGTTGGCGAAGCCTCTTCTCCAGAGCCTTTCTTCCTTGGGCTGCTGCAGCGTCATATTCTTGTCTTGGGCTAGCCTTAGACTTCCTATAATGATGCATGAAAGTTAAGCTCCTGTTTACTGAAGACATCAAATATACATTGCAAAAACTGTGAACATAGTCCCTGCTGCAGCGAGGGATGTTCACTTTTGCCTCCTTAATGGATGAGAGTGTCTTACCACAGCCTTTCCAGTTTTGAATATTACTCTTTTTTATTAGTCTATGCCAAGTTAAAAGACACCGTGATGGAATTTCATTACTGGCTCCACTTTATTAATTTTTCTTTAATTATCCAAAAGATGGAGCAATTTCCATATGTTAATCAATCATTTGCATTTCGTCTTCTGCAGTTTATCTTAACCTCAATGAATTAATTTTAAAAAATCCGTCCTCCCCCAGAAACCCAATCTAGTTTTGGGCTTTCTCTGGATAAATTCACAAAAATAAAACAGTCAGTGGTCAGAACCATACTAGTGTATTTGTGTATTGCCATGACATCATTTTCTTCTTTTTCACCTTATACATGTGAGCTCTCTCTCTTTCTCACACACACACAAAAAAAAAAAAAAATGTACAGACTTATGAGCACAATGCATATACCCAAACATACAGTGTGTGCTTATATATAGTCAATTATATGTGGGGTATATATACTTGTAAATATTCAGTATGTATATGTATTAAATTTAAAGCATGGATTGATCTTTAATAGGAAAGTCTTGGTAACTATAGCTGAAATGAGGGTATTTTCCAGTTGGGCCAAATAAGGATCTGTGAGTCAAAATATATTTTGCTTTGCAATGAGAAGCAGCAACAGTTGCTTTATAAAACTTGAGAAATTAGTTTCCGAGTTTAGCATTACATACCATGGTCTGGTCTTTTACAGTAGCACTTGATGCCTCTCTGGTCACTGGTCACTTCCACGGTTAGACGTAAAGGCAGAGTCAGTGTCTAGTGTTTAAGCTTATGCCTTTGAAATCTGGAATAGTCCATTGACGCCATTTTGTAGAAAGAGACTGCTCGTTAGTTTCCCGGCCATGCTGATTCGAATAATCATACAGAAACTATATTAATTATGGCACTGTTTGGTCTACTAGTTCAGGCCTCTTATTAACTAATTCTAACACCTTAAATTAACCCATTTCTATTATTCTGTGTATCACCATGAGGCTGTGGCTTACTAGCAAGATTCCAGAGCAACTTTCTGCTTCAGCAACTACATAGCATCTCTCCAACTCTGCCTACTCTCTCTCTCTCTATCTCTTTCAGCCTGGCTATATTCTGCCCTGCTATAGGCTGAAGCAGCTTCTTTATTAACCAATGGCAATAAAGCATATTCATAGCACACAGAGGGGAAATCCCACATCATCATTTCTTGAAGTGGAGTGTTTCTCAGCTAAAAGCTGAACATGTGATGTGGGCTTTTTATTCAGGCGCAGACATTAGCATCCACCCGGGGCTTGCGCGAAGTACTCCTTTCTGGGTGGGGAGAGGAGTCTCTGGGAGTAGCCAGGGCTTCCACAAGACCTCTTGGCAGTGTTGTCTGGGATCCTACAGAAGCTGACACGCTGGCACCTGTGGATTTATGAGAGGCATATTATGACAGCAACAGGGCTACATTTATCAGGCTCCAACATCAGAACACGGAGGGTGGTGGGGGATGCAAGCCTATTTTATGACAAAGATGACTTATTCAATAAAACTAGTTTATTAAAGGGCCCCAAAGGTTGATGCTCAATGCTTGAATATGCTGTAGACCTCCTCAGACCTCCCCGTAGGACACCTTATGTGCTGTCCTCTTTGTTACCCAACCCCAATCAAAAGCACAGTTACATGGTCGCCCTAGACCTAAAACTTTTGCTTCTGGCTTTTGTATCCACAACTGGCACCAATGAAACCCACTTGTCTGGGAGGAGTTCTGTTTCTGCTCCTGTTCTGACATTGCACATCTCCAGCTTGTATTGGCCCTAAGGTATCCCTCTGTCCCAGCTGTCTGACATCTCGTCAGCTTTCCCTATGAGCATCCCATCCTTCACTTCTCCAAGCAATCTTCAGTACATTGCTGCTAAGGACAACTGTCTTAAGCTCTTCCTTCAGGACCAGGAGTCTCCTTTGTAGCTAGCAGCCCTTCCTCTTGCACATTTGCACTCTGGCGTTCCACACTTCTAATTTCAGCTTATTCATTGGTCTAGACAAGAAATGCTTTAAATGCTTGGCTTCTGTCCCATGGGACCCATTCCAAACTGGCTGCTTCCTTGGGTATTTCCTGTAGGAGGAAGACATTTGTAACCATAAAATCTTTGGAAGGAAGAAAGCAAATATCCATTTAAAAAGTATCCAATCCTGGATATTCAGAGCAGAGTGTTGGAAGGGGAAGGAGCTGAGGTGTCTCTCTGAACTGGAAGACCATGACCTGGAATTGGGGATCAATTTTGGGGTCTGAAGTTGTGGAGAAAAAAATGAACGTTAATGTCAGAGAATCCCTGAGATAGAGTTACAGAGGCACAGAGATGGACAAGCCATCAAAGATGTGTAAGTAGGGCCCTCAGTACCCTTCACAGAAGGCTGCACATTTTCATTTGCTGTGCTTCAGGAAACCAGGACAGACCTGCTCTAGATGCACATATAGTTCGTACATTCTGACTTGTTAAATCAGTGAGCTGAGTTACAAGAACAAGAGTTGAAGGCCTGCTTTCTTTCTTGCAAAAGTAGAAGACCAGGAGCTGGAGAGATGGCTTGGTGATTAAAAGCATTGGCTGCTCTTCCACGGGACCAGAATTTGATTCCCAGCACCTGCCTGGTTAGCCACAGTCTTTTCTGTAACTCCAGTTCCAGAGGGTCTAATATCCTCTTCTGGTTTATGTGCGTACTGCACGCACATGTTGCATAGATATACATGCAGGCAAAACACGCATACACAGAAATTAATAAAGCTACAGGAGGACTGGTGGAGTCCCATGGTCCACATGAAATATTTCCTATCAAAGTGTTTCCTGGTGTTCTAAATGCCTGAACTGAGATTAGAAAAAAGTTATGGACAGTTTGAGGCCAGCCTGATCTACAGAGCTAGTTCCAGGACAACCATAGCTGCAACACAGAGAAACCCTGTCTTGAAAAACTGGGGGGGAAAGTGTTATGGAGACATTCATTTCAACTACCCTTCATTATACCAGTTTGATGAGGAACTGGACTGAGTCCTGGGACAGTGAACTCTGTCACAGAAGATACACTCATGAACTAGAGGCACACAAGCTATTGGCCAATGTTGTCGGGAGAACTTCTTTTTTTTTTTTTTTTTTGCCGAGACAGGGTTTCTCTGTGGCTTTGGAGCCTGTCCTGGAACTAGCTCTGTAGACCAGGCTGGTCTCGAACTCACAGAGATCCGCCTGCCTCTGCCTCCCGAGTGCTGGGATTAAAGGCGTACGCCACCACCGCCCGGCTTCGGGAGAACTTCTTAGGTGACTCAAATGGAGGATTACTATTTAGGGCCTGGGTTATAGCTCAGTTAGTAAAGTGCTTGCCTAAGATGTGTGAAGCCCAAGTTTGATTCCAACACCTGATACAACCAGGTGTGGTAGCATATGACTGTAATTCCAGCACCCTAGAGGTAGGAGTGAGAGGAGAAGGAATTTCAGGTCATTCTGGGCTACACAGTAATTTAAAGGGCAATGTGGACTATAGGAGACCTTTTCTAAAAAAAAAAATGGAATCAAGGAAAAGCTGATGAACATTTCTAGTGGAGAGACAAAGGTGACTATCAGGGAGGCATGCCAACTTATTAGAGTCTTTCATGTAGGTAAGATGATGGGACATGCGGGCATGAAGAATGCTAGGTCAAGTCGGACAGACTGAGAATTTGGGGTCTGAGAGTTTGAAGGGATGGAGAGAGGAATGGGGAATTTAGACCCTCCATTAGGCTGAAAAGCCAAAGTAATGTGGATGCTTTTTTTCCCAGGGAACGTACGGGCATGACTGCAGTTTTTGTTTTTATTAATATATGCCTTCAAAAAGAAAAATACAAAAGCATATCACAGGCAAAAAGCTGAGAAAGACAGATCTGGTTGCTTCAGACAGGATGGCAAGCTTTCAGAATCAGCATGCGTGCATGCAAACACACACACACACCAGCAGCAGCAGCAGATAAGCCAGACAATAAAGGAGGGAAGGATGAAGGAGGAACGGGGAAGAATGACTAGATGGCCACAGCTCTGGCAGGAGATAGCAGTGTGCTTTACGGCAAAGCATTTTCACCATCTCCCCTGGTCTGCCCTCCAGGATGGTTTCTGTTTTAATGACCTCCTTCTCTTGGAAAATAAATTTCTGTTCAGATGGCTTTAAACACCAAATGTTGAACATTATTTAGCTCATTCCGCAGAAGTTACTGGAAATTATGTTGCAAAAGATAAGGGCAGAATTAGGTCTGAATTCCAGATCTGTCTTATAAGAACATGAGGCTCATGGACCACAAGACACAGAGTTTGGGGGAACTGTAGTATCTGACACACTAATGACTGTCAACACTGTCCAAGCCAAGAAGATGAAGGAGTCGACAACTGGATGCATGTTGTTTATGGTAGTTTTACGACACGTTTTAAAGCTCCTACATGGTGGTTATGGGAACTGTGTGCTGCCTTTCTCTGTTCTTCATTTGGAATTTAATGTGGACTCTTTGAGGTTTACTGTCAAGAAGGCAATGAGGCAGCATCATTGTTTCAGGGATGAACCAGGCTGCTGTAGGGGAACAGAGTGGGAATAATGGGAGCCGGAGGGAAGTTTCTCAGAGCTGGCCTTCTGGACCAGAGGATGCGAGCGTAACCCCGATTTAGGCTCCATCAGTACATAGCCTGGTCATTTCCACACTCAGGCATCTTGGGCTGCTTCATTAGGGTTTCCTTTCCCTAGGCAACCAATCCAGCTTTGAAGAAGAAGGGTCATCCTCATGAGAGGGCATTCAGGAGGAACTCAAAGCATAGTCAGACTGTGCTGGGGACCAGGCTGGGAGCCATGATGCCTTCATCATAGGTGGAAAAGGAATCTCTGAAGATAAAGAAGGGGCAAGGTCTGCCCCTTGCTGGAAGAATACTGAACAGTTGGTCGTGGCACAGGTACCAGTTGGAAGGACGCTGCTTCTGTTTCAGTTTGGTAGAGGTGAGGTGCTGTGAAAACATCTGGTAGGAGCACCAGGATCCTGGGGGGCACCCAGCCCTGCTCCTGCACCAGGTGTCCACTGCTCCCTATTCGGTCCAGACAGCGAGAGAGCAGCAAATAGGAGCTGCTTACACTGTGCTGCTACTAGATAGATATCCAGCTAGAGTCATGGGATACTAGAATGTTCTTCAGAGCCAATGGATTTGAAAGAGGCCTGTCTCCCACAGGACGTAGATTGAACTTCCCTCAGACAATGCCTTGCCCTCCTCAGCTGAGTAGAGAATAAGCAGCCAAGGGCTCGGGAGACAGTTTAGTGAATACACACAAGGATCTGAGTTTGATTACTGCATTGAGTATGGAAGTTTCAGAGACAGGAGGATCCCTTGTACCTGCTTCCCCACCAACCTAGCCTCCTTGACAAATCTGAGATTGGTTAAGATGTTTACCCCCCCAAAGGGTAGATGGCTTTCCCAAGGAATGACATCTGAGGTTGTGTTGCACACAATTGCACACACACTTATGAACTTGCACATGCACGCACACGAAATAAATTGCTAATAAAATAACACAAGCGACACCTTCATATTGAAGGAAAGAAGTCTGACACAAGAGAAAACACACCATACGATTCCATTTTTAAGATGTGTGGGAGCTGAACAAAGAAATGAAAGCTGCAGTCCCTGGGGAGTGGAAGACAGGGGTGGATGGCAGAGGAGGGAACTTTGGAGGGAACTGGAAACACCCCATCTCTTCCTTTGAGCAGCTGCTTAACAAAGGAATCATATCTGGTAAAATATTCGACTGTATCTTTAAGACCTACACCTTTCAAGTGGGTATATATTTCAACTCAAAATGGAAACTAAATGCCCCGCCTTACAGTCAAAGGGAAGGCTCCTCTTATGTTAGCTCACTGCAGTGTCTCTGAAGTACGCCACCAAACTGAGGCAGTGGAATCATTCCAAGAGTATGAAGAAGCCGGAAGTGGAACTAGGCTAAAGCTGACTGGCTTGAGGTCATGATGAGAGGATCACCTTGAGGACAAGGATGTACCCTACAGGCCCTGAGCTAAGCTCTGTCAGGAAGTACCTGCCTAGAGCAAGGAAGGGTCTGGGTGTGGGGTGTTGAACCCACAGATTCAGTTAGAATACGAAGTCTGTGAGACGGAGCAACCAAATAAGGATTCTACTTGTTTAATGGTCCTGCCTCATCTTAATGTGTCAGGCTTTGTTGACTCCCCATGGGAGGTCCTCTTGGAGGAGTGTATGGTTCTGTGGGTTGGGGTGGGAGGAGGTGTGGGAGGAGTGGGAGGAGGGGAGGGAGGGGGAGCTGTGGTCAGTATGTAAAATTAATAAAAAATTAAAAACAGAAACCAAATAGGATTCTAAAACATCAGTATGCTTTCAATAAAAATATGTCCATAACAAAGGAGACAGAATTAGGAGTAGGCTATGGAGAAACTACAGGAGTACGAGTTGGAGTAAGTTTGATATAGGATGGACAGATTTTGAAATCCCAACTAGTGATCCGAAAAACCAGGTCGAGGTACCCATGGTGGCAAACCTCTGAGGGCGACAACTGTGTGATGGGAAGGTGATCTTCAGCATGACTTTTCCAAGTCGATAAAAAGAAGTGAACAGAAGCTGTGTGCCAGCCTGGTGCTGGATGGCGGCATCCAGCCAGCTCAGGGTCCTATGACCTCCCCTGGACGCTAGATACTGAAGGCAAGCGGTGTCACCAAGTTCAGCAAAATGACTTCTGAGAAGGTGCTTACACAGGGACACCGGAGAGGCCCCTGGAGATCGGGCAGGCTCTGACACACCTGTTCGTCTGGATTGCCAGTCCTTTTGGTCCAAGGTCTCCGAACTCTGGTGAGACACACCCCAAGCTGTGTGGCATCTTGTGTGGCAACACATGGGAGAGCCGAGGAGGTACAGGAGCTAGTGAGCCAGCCCGGCTTTACCCTTAGAGCTGTACAGCCGCTCCTGACGCTTGCTGGGGCCTCCGCCTCCCTTCCCGAACCCACTCGCTATGTCGTCACACGTTCTGGCCTGAAGTCACAAGGGCCAGAGTTTGCCTGGATCCAAACTACCTAACAGTTGCTCACTTTTCGTTTTGGAGCTCTGCGGATCTCTAGGTTTCGCAGTAACTCCGGAATGAGAAGGTTTTCTGTACTGCGCGGCTGCCCATCCTGCAGCCCGCTCACTCCGGGCCATAACCCTCCGTATCTCATGGTCTGGGGGAAGCCCCTGCCGTGCCAAAGTTGCCAGGTTTATTCGGTCAGGGAAAATTCCTCTGTGCGCAGGCAGGACGCCCACTATATACCCTGGGCTACTGGCCTCTACAGTTCCCCCAGGAGGCAGTATGATTTCGGGAAATTCCGTACTTCAAAAACCGCAAGGATCTCTTCTCCAAGGCGAGATACCATTCCCTTTACTACCGGGCCACTGAGAGTGGCTGAGGCTGAAGATCTACTGACTTGGAGCCGTCTCCCTTGTCCAAAGACAACAGAGGTGAGGATCAAAGAAGAATTTAAAAAAGGGAGGAAAGAAGAGAAGAAGAGGATGAATGAAGAAAAAGAGAAGGAGGAAGAGGAAGAGGAGGAGAAAAAGGTAGGAAAGGAAGAGCAGGAGGCAGTGGAGGAGGCAGAAAAGGAGAAGGACCAGGAGAAGAAAAGGGAGGAAAAGGAGGGGAAGGAGGACAAGAAGAAGAGGAAAAAAGAGAGTTTGTGGATGCTGGAGGAGACCGAAGGACAAGGCAATAAGAAGAGAGGGACGCCTAGCAGTCATATGCAAAGAGCAACATCTAGAACCTTTGGGGATAAGGTGGAAATGATTTATATGAGGCAGACTTGTAGGTCACAAGAGGGGAATCGGCACCCCCAGGACATACCACCATATGTGGAGGCAACTGCCCTGGTGCGTCCCAGGAAGAACTCCTCTGGCTTTGGATGCCGCAGCTCTCACGGGTCTAATGGAGACAGCTCTACGGGTGCACCAGGGAGCCCCGGTATTCCTGTGCCGGTACAAACAAAACTTGGCAAGAGAAAAGCACCCAAGTTGGAACTTCCGTTGCCACCCTCAGGGCCCCTGCCATGCCCAGCACTGCTACAGCAACTGTGGGATCAGGGTGATCTGCCCCCACCTCCCAAGATTCCACGTATTGACACAGAGAAAGCATCAGACATCACAAAGAACATGAAGGGTCAAGCCATGCAGATTTCAGATGAAGTGCATGCCTTACAGCCTATGAACCAGATGGTGTCAGTCCACATTGCCCCTCAGCCTGCCCTGTCCAGCCCCCTACCTGCTTCAGGGCCTGCAGGCTTTCTGTTCCTGTCCACTGATGGGGTTTCCAGCCCTGGTCCTCCTGCCTCCACTCCCTTGTTATGCCAGGCTGCTGGGCCCCCAAACCCACTTGTCCCTTCACCGTCCCTCATACCAAATGCACCCACAATCCCCATTTCTCCTTCATCTCTCCCTTCTGACCTTCTTCCTCCCTGTAGGGCCAGGCCCAGTGTGGAGACCCCACCAGATGCAAAGAAAGACCCTGTCGATTTGGCCACAGCGCTGGCTTCCACCACTTCTCACCCCCCCAGGTCTGGTGCTGAACCGCTGTCTTTCAGTTCCCCTTCCTGCAGAATGGAGTCCCCAGTTCCAATGTGTATAACTGACTCCCCTTCTCCCCCCTTCCCTGCTACCTCTTTAGCCCCTTCCCTCAGGAACCCTCCCACAGTCTTTTCTACCACAGCCTCCCGTGCCTGTGAAGACATGAGCTGGGAGTTGTCTTTAGAGCCTGCAGTGATGGACATGGATACCACACCCCCTTCTGAGGCAGCTGTCGTGAGCTCGCCCACAGTCAGCAGTGATAACACTCTGCCATTTGCTCCTCGCCATGGCTGTATGCAGCAGAGGCTGGCTGCAAATGCCTCAGTGTCCACTGGCCCGCTTGTACTCAGGGCCCCTTGCTACACCCACATTGGGAACAATCTGTACACTCCTGGGCCTACCAATGCGTGGAAGCAGGGAGTGTCTCCCTCTGGTGATCTTGCTATTTTGATTCAACATGGACTGGTCCCAGTTCTTCCTCCCACGGTAGCAACAACCCCTCCTCATCCTGTTGAGGACTTTGAATTTATGGATACGACTCCTCCTTCTAAAGCTGCCGTCTTGCCCTCCTCCACCGCTGTTGACCATGTCTCCAAGAGTTGGCCTTCCCCAACAGTTTGGGGACCTACTATAGCTTACAACTACACTAGAGGTACCCCCCAGTCCACCCATGCTTTGCTAAATGGGCCTCAGTCTGATGGCTGTGTCTCTATGAGGAATCTATCTACTTCAATAGCGGCAATTGACCTAACCTCCCTCGCAGGCCAGCCTGCTGGTGGTAGAACAACTCAACGACAGTATGCAAGCTCCAAGCCACCTGCTAACCGCGGCCGGCCTATTGGCACTGGGCCGGCCAGTGGGAAGCAGCTATGTGTTTCCTACACTGCCAAGCCCACTTTAAGAATGGGTTCGGGGGACTGCAGCTCATCATCCACCAATGTCACTCGCAGCACATCAGGATTGGTGAGACCTGTGGTGTCCCTGAGTGGAGAGAATGGCCAGCGTGGCAAGCCCACGCAAGGACACGTGTCCACGCCTCCTCGGTACTACATTGTTAGACGGAAAGGGAAGGACAGTAGAGACACTGTTCCCCCTATAGTTCTCAAACTTTGCCGCTCAGCTACACACAGTGGTGATGCTGTGCAGGTGGGGGCTGGAGGACACTAGAAGAGTTGTGCACGGGTCACCTCGTGCCCTCCCAGGACTGACTTCTACTCAAGGGCACTTACTCTAGCTTCCAACTGATGAGCACAACCTTTGCTCTTTACAGAACTTCATACCCAAGTGCACGAAATTTGATGTGTTCCTCTCTGTAGATGTCCACAGACCTTTGGACTAAGTGTGGCTACTGCGTAGTTAGCCTGCATTTTTGAGTGTATTGATTATTTTCTTGAGTAGTATTTTGTGCATTCCTAAGTTAGTTTATTCTTGTGTTGGTAGTAGTTTTGTTACTTTCTTTAAAAACTATTAAAAATGAAGTTGATATTCTTATTAATGACTTTGCATTTATGGCATGGCCCAGTTTCACAGACACTTTGTATTTAACTTTTCAATAATACTGAAGAGATTTCCCACTGAAACTGTAAATGTAGAGAGGAGTTTGGGTAAACACTAGAATTTAAGTTCCACTCAACCCGCAGTGCATTTTTGGGGGGTTTCAACTGATGTTCTTTTTATTTATTTGTCTTTTGTTGTTGTTGTTTCTGTTCCCCCCCTCCAGTATTTCCTGGACTAGTTTTCTAAGCCATCCAAAATCAAAAGAATGCAATTGGTATAGACAAAAAGAGTTCCACGAGAAGACTTCTATTTCTAGTCTTTATACAATGCTTCTTTGTTTTTTTCCTCCCCACAAAGTAATTACATGGTGAGACCACTGTGTAACTACGTGTGTGTATCTTTGCCAATTTCCTATTAGAAACAGTTTAAAGAAATAAAGGCCTATTTGGGCCAGTGTTTCTACAGGTTTCTGTGGATGATTCTGGACTTGTTGGCTTTCAGCCTGAAGCCAGGTTAGCCATCATGGCAGGAGAAGGATGTGACATAGGGAATTTCTAACATCATGGTAGCCAGGAGACGGATCAAGAGCCTTGGTCAAGATAGGTCCCTCAAAGATTCAACCTCTGTTACCTACTTTTCTCACCCTAGTCTCCAGCTCCAAACATTCTTAACACCTCCCCAAATAGTGCCACCAACGGGAAGAATAAGCCTCCAACACATGAGCCTGGAAGAGGACATTTCCTATGCAAAACATAAAGGCCCAGATCTTTGGTGTGTGGCTGTGTTTGGGAAATGCTGCCTCTTTGGAATTAATTAAACTTAAATAGAGTCTTTAAAATGGGGCTTTAATACAATAGTGCCCTTCTGAGAAGACACCAAAAAGCACTGCTTCCCTCCTCCCCCAACCCCTTGAATGACGGAGAAGAAAAGGTACGAGGACAAAATGAATAGCTACTCATTAGGAGTGAGGCCCCATCAGAAAGCAAACACAAGGATACTTTTGTCATGGATATGTGGCCTCTGTGGCTGCGAGAAAATGAGTACCTATTATTTAGGACATTCAGTCTGGGACATTTTGATAGGGAAGCCTGAGATGACTAACACACTAGTCCAGGGAAGAAGAATCAAAGTTCTTCTCTGAAGGACTGGAGGAAACTGCAAGGGGTGTTTGTTTTTACTATTTCCTCCCATCTCAGCTCTCAGAAAACACCATGGTGTCCACGGCAGTGATGGATGCCGCTATCAGGCTGGCAGGAATGAACCTAAACCCCAAGACTGGGTAGCTTGCTTTCTGACTGTCTATGGTTCCAAGGTTGTGGGGACAGGCCACTTTGCTTTTTGTTATTATCTCTACCCCCTACCCCTGCCTCTCCACTCTACCTTTCCTCTCCCCGCTCTTCTCTCAAGATACACTCAGTATCAAGTATGAAACAGAACAGAGACATTAAGGCTCCACTTTTCTGAATAGAACCCACCTAGGACCTTTAATGTCCAGGAAATTCATGGAGAGATCCCAAGCAAAGTTCCAATAAAGTTTTAGCTTAACCATAGGACTGCCTCCAATTGTGCATGTGTCGATCTGAACCATACAGCGAACTAAAGCCCAGGAGGAGTAAAATCCATAGGATAGCATGGCTGGGTTCCCAGTGGTCTGGCCACTAACATGGAAGGCACAAATCCAATAGCTCTACAAACAGTTATTGACAGAGCCCCTAGCTTTAGCTCAGCCTTGTTATAGGGAACTCAAGCGATTCTACAAGCCACCTATGCCTACTGTACCTACAGCAGTGCACCTAACACCAGCCGAGTACCGCCTACACCTACCGTACCTACAACACTGCACTTAACACCAGCCGAGTACCCCCTTTCAGGTGAGCCTAGTGCATTTCCAACATAGCCATATCCTGGAGAATGGAAGTAGCCTAAACACATTTAAAAATGTCAATATTCAATGTACATCCGTGTTCTTGGACTGAACCAGTGGAGCAGACATATACTACAAAGGTGATTTTATTAGGCTGGCTTACATGGTATGGCCTGTGTAGCCTGACAGTGGCCCCACAAGTGAATCCAGCAGGAGAGCTATGGCCCAGGTTTCCACTAGACCCAACACCCGCTCATACCCATCATTTACTTGAGATTTCGATCAGCTTGTTTTCCTTTGGTGATTTGTTCAGGTTGGTCAGAGATGTTTTCATTGAGAAGAGCAGTGGTTATTTCTGAGAGACCATTCGAGCCTGGCTTAGTATATGGAACTGTTGTATTTCGTCCTCCTCCCTTCAGGGATAGGTTCTGTTGCTCCTACTCTGCAGGTCTGGAAACTGAAGGGAGGGGCTTGTGGGAGGTGGTACCTCTCCTTGGAAGGAGGGGCTGGATGCGACTGTGGGATTTCCATTGCCCCATTTCCCCATTCCAGCATGGGGCCTGTTCTTCGACTTAAGATGTAAATCAAACCATGGTAGGTTTTGTGTGCCCAGTTTGGATAAGACTTGCCTTTAAAGAATGACTCCATGTTCTATCCCAGCAGGCTCAGCTCCACCAGCCTCACTTGCTCTTAACGATGGCCAGGGAGCAGGATCATAAATATTGCAAACGATGTGGCTTGAATGAAACGCCCTATGAACCATAATAAAACCCTCGTGATTAATTCCAGGATGCGCTCTGTTCGCATGAGACCTGCAGTGGCTTCCCTGATGAGATCAATACAGCGTGGCCGAGTGATCCTAATAGAAGTGTTATTATCTTTTAATCTTCTGAAAACGCCGACTTCTCGAATCCGTCACTGGGCGGCCTGCTTTATTTTCTCGCTACAACCTTGAAGGCAGTTGTTTTCCCTGAAATGAAGATACATTAGAGTCTCCTCAAGGATTTATCAATAATAAGACTTGGGGGCGGCCGTCTTTGCAGGGCCCACTGCTAAAAGGCACATTTGTATGCGGCGAGCCAGACCTGGTAGCAGTGACCTTTGCTGTCGGGGGCTATTTTCCCAGCAGACAAATGCCTCTGGAGAAGTGAGGGCTAAAGACAGATATTCATGGGAAAGAGACAAGGAAGCGAGAAGCAACAGCACCAACAAATAATCAGGAGAATTTTAGGAAGCCAAGCATGTCCCTTGTTCAGGACTCTGGCAGCAGAAATGGTCTCCGTGGCCCTAGCAGGCAGCTGTAGATTTTTTTTTTTTTCTTGTTGCTTCTATAGGTCTCCAGGGACTGCAGCATAGTAAAACCAACTGTGAGCTTCTGTGGCAAATAAAATGTCACTGTCCAGTAGGAGTGTCCAGGCCAAAAGGAAGGAAGACAAACATCTCTTAGTGTTATGCCTCCAGGGTGTTGGGCCACAGGGGACCACAGGAGGCAGGGGACTTCGGAGTTCTCTGTCAGCTGAGTTCAGTACCTTTCTTAGAGAGAGAGGTAAGTGGTCCATGCCCATTGGAGATGAAAATGCATTTACTAATGCTCCCTGTAACACCAGGGAGGCCGGGAAGGGTGACAGGTGCCATTCCTGGGTCCTGGACCTTTCTGTTGATTTCTACCAGAGGCATCACATAGCCTCCTAGAGTGCCTGTAAGAGCCTAAGAGGAGACCTCAGCTCCTTTCCGCTCCTTCCCTTCTTAAAGGGACAGAGCATCTCTGGATGGCAGGCATGGAGTAATCTTGCATGTCACTAAATCATACTCTTACCTTGTACAGAAAGGGAAAGTGAGGCCCGCCACAGGAAAGAAAAGAAATGTGTCTCCCAGAAGATTATGTGGAGGACTATGTCTCCTGGGCATCTGCCCAGGGACCTACCTCCATGTGTGCTCCATGACCTAGGCTGCTCTCTGGTGCTCTGACTTTCTTAGATCTGCATATTATGTTATATATTCATCCAGCATACAAATACCATGAAGTATAGAGCGTCTTAGGGTGGACGTTTTCCTTGTACATAGTGATAGTCCTGGGTATTTGTTACAGAAACCAAAAGCTACCACGATAGACACATAAATAAACCCATTAGAGGGGCCACCGCAGGCACTATAGGGAAAGGAAATAATAGAGAGCTTCTGACAAACAGCAGGAGTGGAAGAAACACCAGTATCAACTAACCTAGATCTTAGAGGGTGGGGGAGAGCCTGCCCCTGCCCCTCGACAGTTCCAGATTGGCCTCACCTCCTTCCCTTTCTTTCTTCCATTGTTCTGGGATGGAGCTGGGTTCTGATCTGAAAGAGAATCCCTGACTCCTCAGACTCATCTTTGCCATATCCGGTGTGTTTATCAGTCACATTGAACTGCTTGGCGGCCCATGCCTCTCAGCTGAAAGTGGTAACGGCAGCTGGATACCATTGCTGCTTTCATGTATGACCTTGTGACCTGTGGAAAGTAAAGCCTCACTAGGGTTCTACAAACCTTGTCAAAAACAAAACAAACAGGGCTGGGCAGTGGTGGTATATGCTTTTAATCCCAGCACTCGGTAGGCAGAGGCAGAGGCAGAGGCAGGCAGACCTCTGTGAATTAGGGGCCAGCCTGGTCTACAAGAGCTAATTCCAGGACAGGCTCCAAAGCTACAGAGAAACCTGGTCTCAATAAACCAAAAACAACCAACCAACCAAGATACAGATAGTTGAGAGAAAAAACAAAAGTCATAGTTGTGAGTCATCTGACTGGAAGTCCAGGTGAATGGGGTGGAGCTGTTCACGGCGGAGCTCCCCAGTTCCCACGGTCAGAAGGCATGGTGCTCAAAATGGACAGATCATGAGAGCAGAACAGATAAGGCAAGAAAGGCTGGGTGACAGCACCAGGGTCTGCTTTTCCCCAGAGTAGCTCTATGAGGTTTCAGCACCTTCTCCCAGCTCTGGATGGATCATGTGATCCTCTGCCACTGGATGAGACTTGAGACACCACAATAGTCTTGCGTGGAGGAAAACCATATCCACCAGAGATCACGAAACTGGAGGGAAACTTGAGTTTTTAGGATGTTTCTTTCCCAAATCGGCCCTCTGCACCTCTGAGCTTTTAACCCTCAGCAGATGTTTCTGAAGAAGCTCATCAGAGAAAAAGGCAAGCAGTCCAGGTGAGAAGCAGTGGTAAAGCCAGGGCGGGGCCCTGTGGAGTGAAGGAGTGCCTTGGCCATCTGTTCTTGCTTTATTGAAGCGCTTCCCCTGTTATGGGAGTTTAAGAGACCGCTCAAAGCGAGTCAGGCCACGATGAAGGGGCAGGTCAAGCACACGTCCCATTCCCTGCCTGCTGAGCACGTACCTGTTCAGGCATCTTAGTTTTGTTCCTCTTCAGCCCAGCCATGTCCTTGCTTATATGGATTCTTTCTTTCTTTACAGAACGGCTATGGTTCTCTGGGTGATTCTGGTGCTCCAGCATCTAGGGACACTGTTCTTTCCTCCAATGCACGCATGTCTTTCTCTTCTCCATCTTAGGAGACTTCCTGAACCTTCCAGGAGATGCGTTAATGCACAGCTCTTTCAACCTTGCCGTCATAATAGTGACCTTTATCATTGTATTAGCTTCAGTCGCTTTTTATCGGGTCATCTGCAGGTACCCAAAAGTTTATTGGCACCTTCACCTGTTAGCCTTCAAAATGACTTTTGGAGAAGACACCATTGATATCCCCATGTAACTGGTGAGGAAACTAAGCCATGCTGAGGGTAAAGAAATGATTGTAGATCCTCCAGGGAGTAAGCCCTGAATCCAGGATTTACTCCAAATTCTCATGACCTCCAAGTTAAATTTCTTATATATTTAGGCAGAGTTTCTGTATATCCCAACATGACCTTGGGACCCTATGCCTTAGCCTTTTAAGCACAAGAAATTACAGGTATGCATTGTCCTAAGACCAGGTTCTTGACCTGTCTTGTTCTTGACTTGTCTTCATTTGGGCTTTAGAGTTAATATCCCATAGGTAAGTTCTTCGTCATGCTGTCTGAGGCATAATACACAGAAGAAAGAATGGGATTTGAAATCAGAGAGATTTTTTTTGGAATCATCCTCTGGGCTTAGGACCACAGCATTCTGGGTAATCTATTTTTGGTCTTTTGTTCCTCCATTTTTCTTCTATGAAATATAGAGAGTTTATGTACCTCAGGGTTGGATGGGGTGAGGCTTAGCAGATACCAAGCATGACTGACCATTCTGACAATCTCTCACTGTTTACAGTCTTAGCTAATATTTATTAAACACTCACTCTGTGGCATATGCTACCTTATGTGATTTATATGGACTAATTCATTTAACTCATAAAAATGCAGAAAGTGGAGTGACTATATAAATTTTAGGTAAATTAGACTTAAGCCCTCAAAAATGTTATGGAAGTTCAAGGGGAATATTTGATAATGGTGTGAAGGGAAGTCCACAAGGAAGTTACATATATAAGCTCTCTCTCTCTCTCTCTCTCTCTCTCTCTCTCTCTCAAACACACACACACACACACAAACACACACACACACACACGAGGAGACAAGTCTGCTCTCCTCAGTTCTGTACAATTTAAGCAACACATTCCATTTAAAATACTATCAAAATAAATAAAACATTGAAGAATAAATTTAACAAAACAGGTGAAAATTTTGTATTTGGAAAACAATAAAAGCAGGCAGGAGGAAGGAACCTCTAAGAATTGGAAGTTAATAAAAAGTGACGAGTAGAAAAACAGTAGGGAAATAAATCAGTGTAATAAAATGTTATTTCATCCAAAGGACTTGTAAAATTGACAAATATCTATTAGGAAGATTCAAATTCCTAAAATGAGAAATGAAGTAGTGGATAAAGTTATGCTATTAATAACTGTAGGTCAACAGTGCAGAAAGCTGGGAAGAAATAAAAGAGCTACCACAAACTACTAAAACTGACTCCAGAAAGCAAAATAGGTCATAAAAACTTTACCACACGAGAAGGTTGAATTGGTAATGAAATGATTCCTGTAAAGAACGGCCCAGTTTCAGATTGTTTCATGGGTCAATGCTACTAGATATTCAAAGAATTAATGGCAATCGTTTCTAATACGTTCACACGTTAAAAGTAGTATAATTTCCACCTCCCCCTGAGAGGTCAGCATTACTCTTATTATACCCAATCTAGACAGAGATATTGCCAGAAAAAAAGAGACTAATATCTCACGATAAAATTATAACAGAATCATAACAAACCAAATTCAATAATGTATAAAAAAGATTACACACAGTGACCAAGTGGGAATTGTTCTAGGGATGCACAGTTGGTTTAACATTTAAAGATCAATTAGTGTGATATAGTACATTAATAAAAGAAAGGTCGAGAAGCACATGACCAGAAATTTGACAAAATTCAACACCTCTTCACAATGAAAATACCGAACAAAAGGGGGGTTGTTTCCTCGATCTGATGAAGGACGTTTGTCTTAATTATGAAGACTGAATCTTCCCTTTAAGAGCAGAGGTGTCCACTCTCATCACTTTTACACAGTATTGGGTTTAATCAACACATTCCATTTAAAATAGTATCAAAATAAATATAATACTGAAGAATAAATTTAACATAAGTGAAAATTTTGTACTCTGAAAACTATAAAATATCTTACAAGGCCATTAGGAAGAGATCTAATGAATGGAAATGCAGCCTGACATGGTGGAAAAACTGCTCATGAAGGAAGTTTTCAATTATTATCCTATGGGCCACTAGAAATGGTGTTATAGTCCGTTAGTATGGAGAAAATATCCACATGTAATTGGACATCCTATTTCACACAACTTACAAAAATTACCACAAAGAAGTCATATAGCTAATGTGGCAATTAAAACTATGAAACTCATTGAAAAAAGGTATAAATCTCAAAACATTGTATTAAGATGTGTTAAGACATTTTATTAAGATACTTTCAAAAATGTTTTTGCAGTCCCTCCAGTGGGTAGGTGATAAGAGTTACCATGTTTCAGCCATTCTATTTCTAGGAATTTGCTAAGTATAAATGCACACTTGTACATAAATCATTATAACAGCATCAGCCATCATGGCACAGCAGTGTAAATAATTCAAATGTCTTCTAATCCACTGACAGACAGTGTGTGGTATATCTGTTCAATGGAATATTATTCAGAAATATAAAGGAGGAGGGTACTGAAGGCATGTCTCACTGTGTAAAAGTTCTTGCCTCAGAAGGCTGAGGACCTGAGTCTCCATTTAATCTCTGGAAATGTAACATGAATGTCTGTAATTGAGTGTTCATGGAAGTTTCCAGGCTAGATAAGCTGGCAGACGCCGTGGAAAAACAACAAAACAGCCATGTCACAAACAAGGTGGGTGGTGAAGACTGGCACCAGAGGCTGTCCTTAGACTTACACATGTATGCCATGGCAAACATGTTCCTACATTCCCACACTGGAACACACACACACACACACACACACACACACACACACACCCGCTCACACAGATACAGAAAACAAAAAAGTAAATAAGGAGTAAAATAAAGTTACATGACAAAACATGAAAGAGATTTGTAAACCTTATGCACAGTGAAAGGAACCGTTCACAAAAGCCCACGTGTTTATATGTTAGGTTTACGTGAAGTGTCCAGATACAGCTAATATATAGAGATAAAATATGGATTAGTGGTTATCTAGATTGGTTACTGGTAGAGCAGTGGCTGAAGACATGATAGTTAAGATTATGTAGCTTTGGAGGGTATGATGGTTAACTTTAATTGCCATGTTGACACAACCTGGAATCAGCTGGAAAGAGTCTCAGTGAGAGATTGTCTACATTAGCTTGGCCCGTGAGTCATCTGTGAGAGGGGCTGTCTAAAGTTAATTGATGGAGGAAAACCGAGCCCACAGTGGGAAGCATCATTCCCTAGGAGGAGTTCCTGAGTTGCGTGAGAGTGGAAATATCTAGGCACAAACAAGCAAACAAGTGTGTGATTGTCCATTTATCCTGTCTTTCTGCTCTTGCCTGGGATAGAGATGCGACCTGCTGTTTGACGCTCTTGCCTTGGCTCCATCCTCAAACCCTCTCTTCACTCTAAACAACATTTTTTAAAAAAAAAAAATTTAACTTTTGAAACAGGACTTCATTGATTTCCCGAGACTGGTCTTGAATTCGCTTTCACCTATGTAGGCATTCAATTTAGGATCTTTTTTTTTTTTAAACTTAGCCTCCCAAGTAGATGAGACTATCAGTCTGCACCAGGAGCCCTGGCCTAGGTCCAACACTTTTCATCAATGACTGTTTGACTTTGAAAGGCCACACTAGGCAGAGGGGCCAGCATTAGCTGCTGCTGAGAATGGGGCAGGGATGAAAGTGTTCCAGTGGCCACCTCATTATTAATCAGAATCAACAGTAGGGAAGAGCAGTGCTAATCAAGGATTGCTCGCATTTTAGTGTGACTGATATAAACTACGCCTTTGCATGCCCTCTGCTCCGTGATCATTATTAAAAAAGAAACCGAATCTAACCTAGGACTGGTCATGCCTATATTCTGTGATACTATTAAATAATGACTGGAGAATATAGCTCCAAAATAGCTTAGGAGTTCTCAGACGCGTGTAGTGGTCCAGGATAGAGAAGGTAGTGTGGAATTGGGTTAGGAAGGATGGCTCTGGGTGGGGACTAGATTCCCATTTTGGCTTGGGTGTTGTAGAAGGGCTATCACCATTGGAAAATTATTGAATCCTGAGCTTCAGCTATGCTGTCTGTCAATTCAGTGATAATGGGAAAACTCTGACAATTATCTTAAGGATGAAATGAAATAATGCAATGTAAGTCCCTGTGTGTGGTAGAACTAATGTTTGAAAAATGTGTGCTGTTCTTGGGGTTATGAAGATAAAGTATCATTCAGGTCAGTGGCACTGATGATGGTCCATATCCATCATCAAGGATGTTGGAGGCAGAAGGCTGCCTGTGGCTACTCTAGATACATCCCGTAAATATTTTTGGACAAAGAGGCAAATGGAACTCAGAGGGCTGAGATCAATTCCCCAGTGACCTCCCAGCAGAACAGTTGTTTGAACATGCTCATCTTGACCCGTCTGCCTTCTTCCTTCCTTGCCCTGCTTGCTCATGCATTGTACACCACAGAAAAGGTATACAACATTAGGTTACGAGCCCGACCCGGTATTGGTGAGGGACTTAATTAACCAGTCAACTTTGCATCCTCATTAACCCTCTCTTTTCTGAGTGCTCTGTTCTCTCAGTAGAAAGTCTGTTGGGAATCTGGGGTTGAAGCCAAGAGGATTTCTGGCCAAGATTCTAGGTAATGGAATTCATCATTCTCTGTGACTTCCCATGAGGGTGGACAAGTCTTCACTTGTCTACATCATCCCTGAATGGAAGGCGAGCTGGAAATGCCAGTTCTCTTTGGGGTGCCAATGCCATTGTGTGGCACGGTGGTCTTGGTTTACTTCTGGCTTCTTCTCCATCTTGTGAAAACCTAAGGCTTTACTTTTTTACTCTCATCACTATCAAGTTCCTGCCCTGCTTCACAATTTGTGTCCTGCTTCCTACAAAAAGCACCGTGTTTACTCCTGGCCTTGCAATTCAGATTTAAGCAGCAGGGACTTAACCATGGAAATATCAAGTCAGAATTACTCACTTTCTTTTCCTTCTTTTGCAAATGAATACACTGAGGCTCCTAGCAGTAAGTTGTTTGAGGCCAGATAGATAAAGAGAGGCAGGACTCGGATGTTGGATGTGGATGAGGGAAGAAGTTACTGGACTGAAAATCGCTCTTACCTCTGTCTTCTGCATTGATTCTTGGCTCCCCTTTTGATCTGGGATGGAGCGGGTACCCAGAAAGAGAAAGCACATACCGGACTCACTCTGCCATACTCTGGAAGTGCATCCTCGAGGGAGGAAGGATGAGTGAATTCTAAAGGTAAGGAGGAAAGAGCGCTCCTGGCAGAATGAATGGTTTCCAGGGAAAACTGAAGGTACTCAGCGCTTGCTCTTCCAGTATGTTTTTTCTACAAGCAATCCCCAGGTATCCACCCTACCGGAGGATCTTGGAAGTGAACCCTCTAAAATAAACTGCAAGAAGATCTCAGAGTTCAGGGACGCCTGAAGAAGGTTCAGGAACCTCTGATCTTCAAATAAGGAGCAAGAAAGAATCTTGACCCCAGTCGGCAGATTGCAGAGAAGGTGATGATGGGAATAGTCCTATGGAAGAGAGTACTTCAGAGGACCCTGTGAGGCTGAAGGCAGACATGGTTCTTATTGGAAGCCGCTCATAAGCCTGTGGTATGACAAGCTGCAGTTCCTAGAAGATATTTAGACAGTGATGAGGTAAATAAATATTAAAGGGAATGAATGAATTAGTTAAGCAAAAGACATGGAGAGAGAGAGAGGGGATGGGGTGGGGGACAGAGAATGAATGCAAGCCTCCATTCACGAAGGTACTAGTTCCCATGACCTAGGTGCTTTAGACTCTGCTTCTTTTGTATTCTTGAAGTTCCCACCAATGAAGCAGGTAAGTGCTTTTCTATGTGTTTCACAGTTGGAGAAAAATAAATCTGGGGAGCTCTGGAGACTTTCCCAAGGTCACACAGTCAGGACACCGGAGAAGAGCAGGACCCAGTGTCTTCAAAGCCCGAAGCCTGTGCTCTCTTCAGTAGCCACTGTTCTTTCCTCTCCATCATGACTCAGGAGAAAAGTCAATTTTCCATGGTTGCGCTTGTTTGCTGAAAGGAGCAATTCCCTTTCCTCTATCTCTAATTTTCCTCCAACTAATTGCAAATTAGTGGTAATTTTCAAATGAAAAGAGGGATCCAGCATGCCATCCATTTGTGCTTACCCAGCAAGACCCTGGACTTGTGACAGCTCTGTCACCATGGCAACCCTGCCTACAGGCCTTTCTGGGATCCTTGGCAGAGCTGCTTGGGCTCTGGAGGTGGGGCTGCTGGCCCTCCAGGTTAGCCTACTCTGTTGCTTGAATGCCCCTGCAAGGGCACAGAGGCTCCCTGGTTAAAAAAGCTCCCTGAGTCTTATTTACTGCTCCCTTTGATGTCTCCTGTTTGGGAGGAGGTTCAAAATTAAAATAAAAAGAAGAGGAAGAAGAAAGTAGAAAAATTACAACAAATGCAATTTAGAGGGGGGTGAAAAGCTCCTTCAAACATGGGGGCATTATCAACTTCCTCACCTCACTGCTTGGGGTTGTTAGGATAAGGTCCCTGCTCCAAAGTCTGGGGATGCAAGGGCCCTAGAGTAAAGATCATTGTTTGGCCTTGTTCATAAAAGAGTTGTGTTGGGAAGTTTGTTCATTATTTCAAACCCAGAGTCTCTGCAGTAGGGAGTCCCAGACCTAAAGGGGAAGGTCCGCGCAAAGCATCATTCTATTAACTTGAGGTTGCGTGTATGTTCCTTATCCATAGCAAATGTTTACTGAGTACTTACTTTCTACTCTGAGGATAAAGGAATGAAGGATCCGTGTTTCCTGATGTGAAGCAGCTGTTGACAAGAGAGAGGGTTAGATGGATGGGTTCCCAATGCTGCCTGCTTTGTGTGGTAGAAACAGGGTCAGCTTAATCAGCTACACTTGTGAATGTAGAGATGGTCCGGTTTGGGAAAGAATTAACAAATGGCTCAAAAAACAAGAAATAAAACCCAGGCAAAGAGTCCAGTAAGTGCAAAGGTATGAAGGTCAAATAGGAGTTAATATATCTTGGTAATTCCAAGAATGGCTACTCTTAGCACTCAGAGTTAGCAAAATATATTGAACTGCCATGGGAATGAATCAAGTACTTGGAATATGGCTGGGAGAGAATGGCTTAGTGTGGAAATCAGAGGAACCAGAGTGAGTGAAATTCACGGGCACCAGAGCCTTAGGCTCGGGGACATGGCAAAGGGTTGCAGAATATTTGTTTATGCTCTGAAGATGTGTCTTTGCCAAAACATCTTCTGACTGGTTTAATAAAGAGCTGAATGGCCAATAGCAAGGCAGGAAGAGAATGGGTGGGATTTCTGGTGAAAGAAGAGGAGGAGGAATCTAGGTATGTGGGAGATGCCAGCCGACACAGAGGGAGACAGTTGGATATACAGAATGGGACAGGGTTTTAATGAACCATGAGCCATATGGCAGAACATAGATTAGTAGAAACGGGTTATTTAAGTTATAAGAGCTGGTGAGGACAAGCTAAGGCCATGTTTTCATAATTAATAAGTCCCCGTGTCATTGTTTATGAGTTGGTGGGGACCAAAAGGAAAGTTCTACTACAGAAAATTCTTGCTCAGGAGCCTGCGTGTGAGTGTTGACAATGTGTGCAAAAAATGTCCACCACTTGCTGGGCGGTGGTGGCGCACGCCTTTAATCCCAGCACTCGGGAGGCAGAGGCGGGCAGATCTCTGGGAGTTCGAGGCCAGCCTGGTCTACAAGAGCTAGTTCCAGGACAGGCTCCAAAAGCTACAGAGAAACCCTGTCTCGAAAAACCAAAAAAAAAAAAAAAAAAAAAAAAAAAATGTCCACCATAGCCTTCTCCCCCGGGTACTTATGGCCTGAAGATTGCTCCCCTACAGAGACTACTCCCACTGAGATTAGCTAAACCTGTCTGCTAAACCCTGTCTCCTTGTTTGTCTGTATATAACAGTTCTGCCTCATGTTCAGCTCTATATAATAAACACACTGAGCTTCTAAGTGCTGGGAATTTTCAAGTATACCCAGTCCACCTTCTTGGCCAGTGTGTTGCTCTTTTCCCTCATTCTGTCGCCAGCCCCTGTCCGGTCCAAGTCCCTGGAGTCCTGGTGTATGTGAATGTGTAGCTTGAGAAAGCGTTTGCCACAAAAACATAAGAACCTGAGTTTGATCCCCCAGAACCTGTACTACAAGCCGGGCTTGTGATCCTAGCACTGAGGCAGAGGCAGGTGAATCCCTGGGTTTGCAGTCTAATCAAGTCACTGGGTGAGCTCCAGGTTCCATAGAGATCCTGTCTCAAAAATCTAAGGCAAGCATGTCGGTTGGTTTTTGTCAATTTGACACATGCTACGGTCATCTGGGAAGAGGGAAACTCGGTTGAGAAACTGTCTCTATCTGTCAGTGGGGATATTTTCTTGATTAATGATTGATGCAGGGAAACCCAGGCCATCCTGGGAAGTTGGTCCTAGATTGTATGAGAAAGCAAACTGAGCCATGAAAAGCAAGCTAATACGTGGTGTCCCCTCGTGGTCTCTGCTTCAGTTCCTGTCTCCATGTTCCTACTTTGTGTTCCTGCCTTGGCTTCCCTTGATGATGGGCTGTGACTTATAAGCCAAATAAATCTGCTTATTACCAAATGGCTTTTAGTCCTGGTGTTCATCACAGCAATAGAAAGCAACATAGGTTCTCTAGGACCACGCATAATAGGCTCAATGTCCCCTATTCATGGCTAGAAACCAAATGTTCTATCAGGAACTCACCAAGGCCAGCTGGCCTGGGTCTGAAAAAGCATGGGATAAAACCGGACTTGCTGAACATAATGGACAATGAAGACTACTGAGAACTCAAGAACAATGGCAATGGGTTTTTGATCCTACTGCACGTACTGGCTTTGTGGGAGCCTAGGCAGTTTGGATGCTCACCTTACTAGACCTGGATGGAGGTGGGTGGTCCTTGGACTTCCCACAGGGCAGGGAACCCGGATTACTCTTAGGGATGATGAGGGAGGGGGACTTGATGGGGGGGGAATGGGAGGTGGTGGCAGGGAGAAGGCAGAAATCTTTAATAAATAAATAAACAATAAAAAGAAAAAAAAATAAAGCAACACAGGACAGGATCAATTGAAGAAGCCACATGTGACTTCTAAATGTGTGGTCACAATCATGCACATATCAAAACGTCTGGTCCAGCACCAGGCCTCTACAGGATCTTTTGTTTACTCAAAACAAGACGGAGGACTGGGGCTGATATCAGCATCACATTATCCAGTGACCAGAAAACTCATAAAGACTGAGTTAAGGCCATAACTTTCTCATTTAAGGGTTTGCAGGAACCGCAGGCAGCTTCCCTTGCCTCATCCCCAGTGTCGATTTCAAGGGAATCCCTCCCTTGGATATATGAGCTATCAATTAAAGATGAGGAATTAGAGCATTGGTAGGTAATCTGAGCTAGACCCTCTCTGTGCATGCTAAGGATTTGCACTCGTTGGGAGATGAGGGGCCAAGGTGACGTGGGTGAAATTAGAACTTGGAGTGAAAGCCAAGACCACACCTGTTCAAGGGACAGATGATGAACGCACTCAAGTTCTGGCCTTTTCAGCCAGGAGCCTCCTGGATTATAGTCTCGATGGAGCTCTGCCCCACACCACGTCAGCTGCTGTGAGCTTCACTCCACCCTTCTCACCTCTGCGTTTTTCTAACTCAGGTTAAAACAGTGCAGTGCAATTGCATAGCTTTGCATGACTGTATCATGTTTCTAAAACTCCAACAAGACATAGCACATCCCCATCTCTGTAGCTTCTTCCACCCTTTCCATGGTCCTCCTTTCCCATGGACAGTCCAGGTACTGTGATCTTACACTGGTTTTGAACTTCATGTAAATGGAACATCCCTCTGTGTCCTCTTTGGCAAAGATTTCTTTGATGTGGCTGCTGTCTATTGACCATGGTTCTCTATCTCAGAAAATGATAAGGGGATTTGCCAGGACTCATCAACCCTGTACCTAAATTTCCTTGGGACTCATTTTGCCTAAGCAGGAGTCTTGTCACTTCCATGAGGCTCTCCTTGACAAGGTCACCCTATCTCTCAGTGCCATGTAGGAGAGGTAGAAAGGACTGGCGAGCAAGAAGGATGGAAGGTTATAGGGGCTCCAAAAGCAATACCTCAGACGATCCACACTGTCCAGTTTGAATGGCCCAGGCTCTGGGCCTACACCATCTTCTCAGTAGCATGCTGCTGTCCCTCATATGGGAATTAGAATGAGAGGAGGCTGGTGAAATTATAATAGGGTTCCTGACACTAAAACATGCGCAGCCTTCACTCGGGATACTCCAGGTTAAAGGTACACAGAGACAGATGCCAGCTGTGTAGGAAGGCTTATAAGGTGTCTCATCCCATTCCCCAAAGAAAACGATAATTTTAGGGAAAATTTGCAGAGGCTTAGTAGACGATGGATAGGCACTGTTTTAAGTGCTTTGCATAAATGTTTCGTTTGACTTCACACAATTCTGACAATACATGAGTGACGGAGGACAGAGAGGTGTGTGACTTTTTGCTACTGGTCTTTCCTGGTAACAGGTCTTTTGAAGTACAGCCCCAATCTGGGTAGGATTTAAGAGGGCATGAGTAACCCAGGAAATGTCTCCACTGATCAGAACATAAGATTCTCTTCCTCAAAATATGCTTAACAATCAGAGGACTGAGCTTGGTTCTTTTAAGTAACAAGGGGAAGGGGTGTGTGGGGGGGATCAGCAATGAATTTTGTAGCCAAGCAATCAACTGGAACAGATCTTCCTTCACAAATGGGGTTTATACTTAAGGAGAAGAGTACATGCGCTGAAGAGCCACATTAAGGATTAATCAGAGACAGAGTGTTCCTCCGGCGTGGCATTCAGGGTACTTGTCTTGCGTTTGCATTAAAAGTAGGATCAGGTTTTACTAAAAGCAGATGACAATTGTGGCCTGCTAAGTGACAGAGGGAACAGCATTTTCCAGAACATTGCCACTAATGATTTCAGTTGCTGGATGGGGGAACAAGAAGATGGTACCCTGGAGTTAAAAGCCTATCCTGTACCCTGGGTCCTTCAAGGAGCCTGACAGGTGCTTGCTATGTCCTGCTTTCTTCTCCCCTCCCTTCTCCTCCCCTTCTCTTCTTTATCTTTTGGAAGTAAGATCTCTTGCATCTGGTCTCAAACTTTCACGTAGCTGACAACGAGCTATCAAGAACTTCTGACCCTCCTACCTCCATCCCCCTAATGCTGGGATAGTGAACTTGTACCACCACACTGAGGATGCGGACTGAGCTTAGGACTTCGTGTGTGCAAGGCAAGCATTGTCCCAACTGAGTTACATTTCCAGCCTGTCTTCTTTTCTTAATAGGGATGTTCTTGCTTGGCCTAGGCTCCAAGTCTTTATATATACAAGGAATTCTTATTGTGAGTGGCAGACCTTTAAGATTTTGTCATTATACATTGGGAGTCATGTATGCTTGCAAATTCTCTCCCCTGCACTAGTGAATACTTTAGAAGTCTTTCCCACTTCTTTATATTCTTTGGATCTAACCTTTTGAAATCTCAATTACCTTGCTTAGTCAGTGAGGATAACCAATTCAATGGAATTCCTCAGGGAATAAATGATATGATGTAATATTCCCCAGCAAAGGGCTGGCGTGTGTGAAGCCCTTGGTTTGCGTTCATTCTCTCTGTCCTTGATACTTCTGTTCATGCGAACTCCGAGAAAGGGTTCCTTAATTTATTTTCTCTTTGCTGAAGCCCACAAAGCTGTCTCCTGGGGATCTGGGAGAGGTACTGATAGCTTCCTGCCTCTTCCAGCGTCATACTTCCCCGCAGTTCTCCGCAGTAAACCTGCTCCCTATAAAATTCTAAACAGTAGATTTCTCATGGTCATAGGACTGCTAGTTATTATGGGTAATGATAAATCAAATACGGTAAAATAGACACCATTTCCTTTCAGAGCCTTCGTATTATTTTAAACATTGGATTTCTGGAATATAGATGGCAATTAATAATAATTTTCCAATAAACAAAGGAGAGTATTTTTTTTGCACTTAATGTCTGCTATGCAAAGAAGTTCTGATTCCTATCATCCGATTGACAAATGAGGAAGTAGCCCCCAAAAGATTGAATGACTTCCAAGTGAAGGACATCAAAGAACTGGTATCTGAGACTTGACCCACCCATGTCCAGACCCTGTCAGAGCCCCCTTGTGAGTCCTTAGAAAGGTCTGCTCTTGGGGTTTGCATTGACATCACTTCCAGATCCCAGCCCGAGGGGTAAACCTGAATTCATGAACACTCGGGTCTTCAGTGACTCGCGCTCCCGGAATTTCATTAGGCCGACCTGTAACTGTTGTGGTAAGTGTTTACACAGCGAGAAATTATTATTAGGCAAGTGAGGCAAGGTCAGCCTTTCTCGTTCAAGGCCCTGGAAGCAGACTCCGGAGATTTCCCAGCAGACAGGGGGGCTGGGATCTGATTAATTATGGACTGTGTTGGTGCCATGTTGACAACACTATTTCCTGCTGTGAATTTTGAAGTCCCAGTTGGGTCATCTTCCCTGAGCATGAAAAATTATCACCCTTCTACTGATTGTTTTGCAAGTGACTCAATTTTAAATCACTAATGACTATCGATAGCTGATCTTTTTTACCCAGGCAGCAGAAGCTGGACCTTATTTTATCATAACTTCCTTCACTAGGTTGCGCTAATGCCTTTATCCTCAACTCAAGGACATTCTGCACTAACTATTTAAAAATTGCAATACCTGTATTTTAAGAACTTGTAAGTAGAAAGTAAGTAGTGTAGCTAGATGCCCACAGTATGTTTGACCCTTTTATCCACTGTGTTATATAATGTAACACTTCTGGGAATCATTGTCTTCTCCGTCACCTCCTCTTCTCCTTCTTCAGTATTGAGAATTGAACACAGGTCATCTCCTGGAATTGAGGTGGATCTTTAGAGAGTTTTATTTACTTATATACATTGTTTAAAGTTTGAGACAAAGTTTTGTTAAGTTATTCATGCATTTCTCAAACTTCCCCTGTAATTCAGGCCGACCTTGAATTTGTGATCTTCAGCCTGCAACTCTGGAATTAAAGGCCTGTGCTATCACTGTTTATGGCTTGTGACAATGTCTCATTGTTTCTAAGTAGCTTAGGTAGCTGACATACAATAGGATGTTAGGCTTTTCCAAACAAATAGAACCAACTGGATGGGGGAATGGAAGATAAGCAGATTGAGAGGTAAGTTAGGGATTGAAATAGAGGTAGAGATTGATAGAAACAAATTAGTTGAAGGGGATGAGACCACAGTATGTTTGCAAACTTAGGGTACAAAAAGGGTCATGGTAAAATTCCCCCAAATGTGCAAGCCTGAGGATGAGGGGAGCCAAGAGTGTAATCCTCAAACTGAGTCTGAAGGCCAAACAACTGAAAGGGCTGGTGTTTGGTGGCAGGAGAGGATGGAAAACTTAAGGAAAAGAGGCAAAAGTTGCTCTTCTCCACATGTAGGTAGAGCCCCCGAATTCTCAGTGGTTTAGGGAGAGTCCCCTGAATTATCAGTGTCTTAGGGAGATTCCGTGAACTCTCAGTGGTTTAGGTGGGGCGTCTGAAAACTCTGTAGTTTAGGTGGGGCCAGCTGGTCCCAGACGGCATCCTACAACTTCCCTGCTACCACCTTCTCTGTGGTCTCACTTTCCATTGGTCACCTGAGATCTACCGCAGCCCCAGAATATTCACATGCACGTGCCCGTGGAGGCCTGGGGGGTTTCTTGGGTGTCTTCCTTTGAGGCTTTTCACCTTAGGTTTTACTACTGGCTCTATCACTAAACCTGGAGGTCATGGATTCAGCTAGATTGGCTGGCTAGTAAACTCCAGGAATCTCCCTGTGTCTGCATTGCCTGACCTCCCAACAAAGGTGTTACAGAGGCACACGCTGCCCCTTTTTCTGTAGGTCCTAGGGACCCAAACTCAACAGACACTTCACTGATGGAGCCATTTCTCCAAGAACTTGCAAAGTCTTTTGCAAAAAGGGACTACCTTCAAAAGTCCTTTGTTATGTGCAGGGCAGAGAGTAACAAATGGGGAAACTGAGATCCAGATGGTGTGGGTTACTGAAGACTTCCCCTCTAAACTTCTGGAAGGGGGCAGACTTCTGGAAACCTCTGCATTTCCAAGACATTCCTTTACTACCTCTTCTCAGGGTGCATTTTTGTTTTGAGATGCATGGTTCTCACTGTTATGAGAAAAGCTTAATGCAATTTTGATTCTGAGTTAAATATGCTCCCCCCCCCTTTCTGTCTCTCATAAAAGCCTAAAGCAGTCAGGTGTGTGAATCTTCATCCCAGAGTAACCTCTACTCCTCGCCTCAATGACAGTGCCGCACATCTCAGAGGTCGGGACAATCAGAGCAACGAGCCCAGGATCTATTGAACCACAGCTTGTTGATAATTATTTCTCCCCCTTTTCAGCAAACTCCTATTAGTTGGTTCAAGGTTTGCATTTGCAGAGGGCTCTGTGCTCTGCATATAATGCTGCTCACCTCCTTTGCTCTGGGTCCAAACCCGAGTGCCGCAATCAGGCCCATCAGTCGCCACCACCAGTTTCTTCCACCCCCTCCCACATTTCCACCCAGCCAATCAATCAACAGGGGCTTTCTGCCCTTCATAAGACCTTCCTAATGCTTTCTGCTTCCACTCCCTTTATTTTAGCCTTGCTGCATTTCTGCATCTGCTTCCTCCTATGTATTCACCGGCCCTAGTCTCTCAGCGTCCTGCCTGCAGAGAGCCACTTCCGTGTCCCATCTAATCCATTGTCCTCAGCACAGTTAGCAAACTTTCTGTGAATGCAAATGCCCCAGTTTCTGCATAGCAAGTAGAAGGGATTCGTTGTTGTGGCAGAAGTCACACGGAGAAGTGATCAGAGGCTATTGCTCTGTGTCACCCCGAAGAATGGAATACAAGCTCATTGGGAGTGAGGATTGTATGGAATTTACACTCATAGTCTTAGTAATACAATTCTAATAAGCCTAAGTGGAAGCCTAATTGTGATTGAAAGAGATCAGCTAAGTGAGGAAGGACCCTGAGGTCACAAGAGGAAGATAGAAGACAACACTAGCTTCTAGATCTGAACCTAAGGAAGGTATCCGGGAAAATAAGCCAAAATGTTCAGGGCCCAGCAGGTCAGATGCATGTGGATGACAGCCTGGTAGTGGTGACCTTAGTACATCAATATATGGTAGACAGAAAGACACTCTTGAGTTTCGCTGAGGTTGACTTGAACATCTAGATACATGTGAGACCCTAGTCAAGGCCCTGGCATGTCACTATTCCTTACAGTGCTATGCTCCTAGGAGCTTGCTTAATCAGTATGAGTATCAGCTTCTCAGCTTCCTGAAAGAAACTTTAAAAGCCAGTAACAGAGACTTTATGTTCAATGCACCAGTTCCTGAATTCAATCTCCATAGCTAGAAAAATAAATAAGTAAATGAATATTAAATCAAGTTGAAAAAGAATACTTCTATGGTAGGAATAAAATGGTCCAGGGAAAAGAGCATCGTTTCTGGAATCAGATGGGCCTTGGTCAGTTCTGGTCTATCTGCATGATCTTGGGCAAATTACTTATTATCTATGGGTATGAGTTCTATAATCTACAGAATGGGCAATGCCAATTTCATGTGGGGGAAAAATAAACAGAGCGGGTATAAAGAAGGCAGCATGTAATTGGTGGGCCATGGAAAGTGTATGCTACCATTTTCTTGGGGGAAAACGCAGACTCCCCCTTGGAAGCTTCTTTTCCAACTGGGGTTTATGGTTTATCATACCCAGAAATCACAGCTCACTCTGCTTGGTGTCCATTCTTTACATCCCGACTTTCTCCTGGCACCATGAATGATTTCCCCTTGTTTTCCTTTTCCTAAAGAGTGAAGAACAATTTTATATCTTTGGCTTTTCATGAGATCTTGACATATGTTAATGTCTGGGAAATCAGCCTGGAACAGACAGAGAGCTCTTCCCAACATGGGCCTGGAGGCAACAAACAAATTACTTTACAGGGATGACTTTGTCTGCTTCAAGTTAAAACTTAACAAAGAAAACAATCCCCTTCTGCCTTTGATGGCCTAGAAGCTGTGGGCACCGTTGCCTCTGGGTCAGAACTATGCTTGCTCTGCCAGGGAGGGAGCCACTATCAAAGGCAACTTGCACCATGTGCCTGGCATCGTGCAAGACTTCTAGCTCATGTATTACAGATGACAAACAGAAGTTTAGCAAGCTTAATTAACTTGCCCAAACTTACCTATGAAATAAATAGTCAAATCAAATTTGAAAGCAGGTCTGGTAGATTCAATGCCTGTGTTAACTGTTCATCTTCATGGCTGGCCTCAGTACAGAAAAAGAGAGGAAGAGTATCATGATTTTTGTTTAGAGAAAGCATTTGGAACACTTGTCCTTGGTGTACCATTGATTGTTAATAGCAAAATAGAGGTAGGGTACCAAATGAAAGCCTTCGTGGGCTGGTCAGTGTAAGCAGAGATGGATCGTTCATTTCCCAGCTTCCCAGACCTTTTTATCAGTGAGGCATTCTCATCTTGTTTCCTCTGTGTCTGGGTGATGACTGCAAGCTGAGCCTTTCTTCTTCCTAGAATTCTCCTATTCTGATAGCCCCTGCCTGTGTTACAGAGTGAGACTTTGTCTTATTTAATAAAAACGAACAAACAAATAAATAAATAGCTATCCCCCAAACTTGTTGTACTCAGACTTCTGGAAATGGAAGAAAATGAGTCAGGTTGGAAGAGGGCATGGCGAGGGGGCTGTGACCTTCCAAAGGAGCTCCGACTTTTCCTCAAGACAGAAGGGGATCATGGAAGGGCTTCACATGCAGCAGTGACCTGGTGACATCTATAATGCAGGAAGCACTCAAGTACCCTTGAAGACCAGGCTGCTCCAAACTCACTGTGTAGCAAAGATGACCTTGAACTTGTGGTCTTCCTGCCCCCCAGCTCTTTAGTACCTGGAGTGCAGATACGTGCCATCATGCACAGTTTGTATGGTGATGGAGAGTAAACCCAGGGCTTCCTGCATGCTAGGCAAGCGCTCTACTAGCCGAGCTACATTTCCAGCCCCACCCTTATACCCTTTTGCATCTGCCAATACATCCAGCAAAAAATAAGCCAAGCCCCTTAAGGACTGAATTTAATCAGTACCTGGGTGTTTTCAGAGAATTCAGGTGATTGGTATATGTTCACAGATGATCACACTATTTTGGCTCTGGATCTGCTACTGTGTGCCACCCATCCCATGAAGAGTGAGCCTGGTGACAGGTCAAACAGTATTTGGCCCCTGCTGTCATTCGGTCTGCTTAGCACTGGATCTGGCACAGAGCACCCAGGCTCCTGAATTGAAATGCATGGGTCTTCGTGCAGTTTCTTCCCAGCTGCTGTTTAGCAGATGGTAAAATTCCTCTCCAGGTGTTTCGTGACCTAACAGGTGTACGTGTGGAAGGCTTTCCCCTTTCCAGAGTGTCTGCATGTCTGATTTATTATTAACAAGAAGTGGCGAGTTTGCAGCAGAACCAGGAAACAGGCAGAGGCTTGAGTAAAGGGCTAACAGCTCCTTGGAGGGTGTGCTAAAGTCAATGCAGTCCTCCCCCTGCCCCCCCATCCCCTCATCCCCACACCTACCAGTCAGGGAAGGCCATAATGCATGAGGTATCAGTCCTGTGAGCTGACTTTGGGAAGAAGGAACTCCTCCTTCCCTGCCTTCTTCTCTCCCTCCTTCCCTCAACCTTTCTTTCCTCTCTCTCTCTCTCTCTCTCTCTCTCTCTCTCTCTCTCTCTCTCTCTCTCTCTCTCTCTCTCCCCCTTTCTCCATCCTCTCTCAGCCACAAGCTCTAGATTCTGAATTTCTAGAGCTTTTAAATTTCTCCCAGGCACACCAGCTCCCTCTCTCCCGATCCCACCCCTCCATACCTGCAGCCTGTTGCAAATGTTGTTTGAGCACCTATCCTATCCTGTGCTAGGCCCCATGTCAATGGATGGGAAGGATGAATAGGTTTATAATGCATACTCTGTGCCTTCGAGGCATTTGCAATATGGCAAGAGACAGAAAATGAATAGCTGTACCAAAACATCAAGATTAAATGGGATGAGAGGTCACGCGGAGGAAGCAGAGATCACGTCGGACTACGTGAAAGCAGAGGTGAGCTGCAACTTGAGCTGGAGTTGAAGGAGGGTCTGGATCAAACTGATAGGCGTCATTAAGAATGCTGACTTTCTCCGGCAGATCTGATGTGCATGCTGATTCCCAGAGGATCAGCTGTGTGTAATTAACAGACTCACGTCACCACCGCGAGCCTTGCTTTCCGTCTCTGCAGAAGTGGGTGAGATAGTCAACCACATTGACCTTTCTCCAGCATGGTGGGCTGGTCCATCCCTTGCTTGCCTCCTCATGCTGTCACAGCTCTCATGAGAAGCACCTGTCTATTGAAACCATCCGCCACCAGCTACCACCCATCTCCACCCCTTCTCCCCGTCCCGTTCCTTCCAGGCGCCCACTCGACATTGCTTCTTCTCGCAGCCACTAGACTGTGGCTTCTCAGCTGATGCTGGCTTCCTCTTGCCTTCTTGGCTTCCTCTTGCCTTCTGGGCTTTGACTCAGGTTCTGGTACACTGGGGATCTCGCTCAAGGGTGCCCTGACATTTTTCCAATTGCCTCTCTCAGGTGTGTTTCCTGGGGTTTGGATTCAGGCACTTAGGAGCCTCCTGGGCACATTCGCTCGATCATCTCACCAACACCTGAATTCAGTGCACTGACAAGCAAACTCTCCACCCAGCCCGCTCTCTAGCAGTTTCCATCACTGTGGGAACGAAGACAGAAGCATGGCACTCAGCCTTGACTCTCCATTCTTTGTACTCCGTGGGAAATCCACAGCCAACTTCTGTGGCTTCTACCTTCAGAATCCCCCCTTAAAAGTGACCATTTCTCACCGTCTCTGGTGTTTTCACCCTGGTCCAAGCCACAGTCTTTACTCGTGTGGATCAGGCTTAAAAATGACACTGTATCTGAGTCGGTACCCAGAATGAGCTCTTCACATCGCCCCATATTGCAGTGTGCTCTGTCACTTCGTGCCAACTTTCTGCCCCCAGAGTGGAAGCTGAGGTCTTACAATGCCCATACATCCCCACGATGGCCTTCACACTGTCCTCTCCCCTCTCTTCTACTATTCTGACTTTATCTGCTGTCGGTCCTCTGCTTGCTCTGTTCCAACCATGTTGGCTGTTCTTAGGTAATCCTCAAATCTATCAAGTATGCCACCACTTCAAAGTCTTAGCGTTTTAAACATGGCTTTTAAAAGGTTCATTGACGCGAGCATTTGCCTGCACATGGGTCTGTGCACCACCTGTGAGCCTGGTGCCGAGAGAAACCATTGAATCCCCTAGGATGGGAGCTACAGATAGTTGTGAGCAACCATATGTGAGAGTTGTGAGAACTGGGAACCTGAATGGTGTCCTCTACAAGAGTCAATGTGCTGCTGAGGTCTCTCCAGACCCAAGTTTTAGCATTGTTAACAGTCTAGGATCCTTACCCAGACATCTTCAAGGTCTGGTTTACAGTTCCCTTGGGCTGCCATAGCAAAATACCACTTAAACAAATAGAAATTCATTTATCACAGTTAAGGAGCTGGGAAGATCCAAAGTCAAGAACAGGCAGGGTTTGGTCACTGGTTATGGCTTCCTGCTTTATAAATGGCTGCTGACATATTGTCCTTTTATAAGCTCTCCTCCATGCATGCTCATAGAAAAGTTTCTTCCTATTCTTATTCCTATAAGGTCACCAAGTGTATTGGAGTAGTGCCCACCCTTATACTCACATCTAATCCTAACTACACCCTGCTCTTTTTTTTTTCCCAACTTGACACAAGCTGCTGTTATCTGGGAAGATCCACTAAGAACACCCCTCCACCGTATTCACATGCCCCCATCATAATGCCCCCAGACAAGGCTGTAGAGCATTTTCTTGACTGAAGGCTCCATCTCACTCCGGGCAGGACCACCCATGGAAGGTGGTCCTGGAGTGTATACAGAAGCAAACTGAGCAAGCTGGTAAGCTGCATTCCTCCAGGGCTTCTGTTCTAGTTCCTTCCTCCAGGTTGCTGCTTGAGTTCTTTCTCTGACTTTCCTCAATGATATGCTGTGACCCGAAATTTGGAGGAGATAGAGCCTTTCCCTCTCAGGATGACACTGGCCAAAGTGTTATAGAACCCTAGCTAGCATATATTTTGAAATCTCTATCTCCAAATATAGCCATTTTTTTAAGGATTAAGATCACAGCGTTTCAATTTGGAGAGAGGCAGATTTCACACACACACACACACACACACAAACACTCACTCTCTTTCTCTCTGTCTCTCTTGCACATACACACACATTCAAGAAAGATATTATTTTATTTAATAGCTTCTTAGTAGTATTTAGACAAATATCCTGACATCTCACTTCTGTACGACTTAGAGGTTGGTTTGGGTTTTGGATGTTCATGCCATACTCCATGGCACTTACGTACTAGCATAGTTACTTACGTACTTATACCCTTATCAATACTGCTTACCATTGTTTAGACAATGCCTGGCACATGAAAGCATTCAACAAATGTTATAACTATTATAAGAGAATGGCAAATGAAGGTTCTTTGAGGGAGGGATCTCTGTAAAACTGGAGACAATTTCATACACGCTGGGGAATGCATCTGACCTTTGGGGAAAAGCAAAGGAAGGTTCCATTGACTTTGGACAACCTTTGCTAAGTTGTCCTAGGAGGCAGCTGAGTGTCCTCTTTAAAGAACCTGGGCAGCAGACAGAGAACAGTGTTCTCAGGTAGCAGGTGTCAGTGTCCAAATTGGATTCAGTTCAGTCAACCTGTGCTGAGGAACTGGGGACAGGTAAACCTCAAAGTGGAGAGCACCAAGAAGGAGTTTTCAAGTCGCTCAATTGACCCTATTGAATTTTCAGTATCAGACAATTTGTGACCTCTGACTCTGTCTTTTATACAGTAGTATATTTTGACAATTTATTTCCCCTTAGAAACCACTGCTTTTTGATCCTTTTGCATATAAGCATCCTAATTACTAAAGGACGTTTTGAGAAATCTAAATTACAAGATTTCCCCGTTTCTCTCATTTTCTTGTTCTCTTGTAATGTCTGTGTTATTGCTGTGATAACTCAGCGTGATCTCTCTCTTGTGAACTTTTGCATAGTCTCAGAAGTTCAGTGATTTCTCATTCTCTTGGAGAGAAGTTCAACTTTCCTAATGCTGGAAGAGTAATGAGTTTGAATGGATCTTTGTTCTCATCTTTGAGGCTGAGAAAGTAAGGGAAGTGATGCATTTCTTGAGATCCATGCTTACTTGCACAGGAATGTTCCTGTGCAGAGGGTGGGGTGCATACTGTCTCTCGTGGAAGCCATAGTGTGGCTTTCTCAGGTAGAGATGTAGAGGTCACCCAGGGTAGTCTTCTCCTCTGTTCCCTTCTAGTTGGTGGTCAGTCCCCTGCCCTGTCCACCAAACTTCTTCATACCTTCAAACCTTTGTATCAGGAAAGTCTGAGGAAAATCTGGTCCCAGCTACTCTGGGAACCACTACCACCTGTGCCACATATATTTACCTTGATTGATCTCTCTGAATTTCAGATTCAATGCCCTTGTGACCATTGCTTTTATTAAGTGACACTGTCTTTGTTCTTTTCTAAACTAGCTCTTGTAGACCAGGCTGCCTCGAACTCACAGAGATCTGACTACCTCTGCCTCCCGAGTGCTAGGATTAAAGACATGTGCCACCACTGCCCGGTTTGAATTTGTTCTTTCTGTACCACAGTTTCATCGGAGCACAACTTGGAATCTCCTAGAAAGCTTAGTCGACATGCAGATTCTTGGCCTTCACTAGTGACCCTTGCACGAAAACCTGAGTTCTTTTTATTAATCCCTACTGATGACTTTCTTTTAATAAATGTGTGTGTGTGTGTGTGCATGTGTGTGTGCACCAGTATGGAATTTTTTTGTGTACCATGTGCATGCAGGTGCCCTCAGAGCCCAAAAGAAGGCACTGAATCCTGGGCACCAGACTTAATGTTGTCAGCCATCCATTGTGGGTACTGGGAATGGAACCCAGGTCCTCTGCAAAAGTAGTGGGCATTTTTAAGCCCTAGGCTATCTCTCTAGATCCTGAAGACTCTTATGGAAGCGGCTCTTTATTTTGCCTTTCCCAGAGAACTGTTGTTTCTATCATTTATTTCATTGAAATATAAATGTGTAGACAGTTAATATTTTACATATATTCCAATTATATTTATTGGTCCTTTGCAGTGGAAAATTAGAAGGGTGGGGAATTAAGTCTGCTGATATGTTAAGACACCATCTTATTCCATCAACTCAACACATGAGATAGTTTTTATATTCATTATAAGTTTTTATTAGGACAATAAAACCATATTGCAGAAAGCTGGGAAGATAGGTAGAAAGGTATAATTTTCCCAATTTGATGCAACAATTGCTTCCATGCCGCTATGGTCCCTGTGGGTGTCTGTGTAGAAGCTCTGTAAATGTGTGCTTTGTCTTCGCGCATGTTCACACCATTTACTATGATATATAGTCAGAGAGCAGAGGCCGAGATCACAGACCGCTCCGTGCTCCATCCTTCTTGGAGGACCTGGCCCACTAGACCCCTAGGAGGAGATTTACTACAAAGGGCTCATCCCTAGGCACCCCAAGGCCTCCTGCAGCACGAGATGCAGAATAATTTAAGCCAAAATTCCCAGCTTACCGAAGTCACGGCTTCCCCTGGGCTGGCGTGCATGGCATTTTCCAGTTTAGCCCATGTGTACTGTCACCTTCTGCATGCCACAAGATGAACAAGATTCTGTCACTGCCCCGGAGCTCCCAGGCTGGTAGGGGAGACAGGCACATACATAGCAATTATCACATGGTGAAATATGTGTAACACTGGAGTTTGGCACAAGATAGGACCCTGGAGGCAAAGCCGAAACTGTGCTTCTACTCCTCCCTCAGACTTGTTCCCTGTGAAGCAGAGGGGCTTGAGAGGATTAAGATCCAGAAACTCTGTTACTTACAAGAGCCTGTATCACACCGGGGCATCACTTTGTGAGGCTACTCATGCTTCCCCTTCCACATTTTATTACATTTTGTTGAAACTCTGAAATATCTAAAATATTCAGAAAAGAACAGAAATATGACTAATTAAACATCCATAAATATACTAGGATGGCTCAACAAAGGAATTATTTTACTGCATTGGTTTCCCATCGTCCATAAAGCAACAAAGACGCTGTGCTGTTAAAGTAGTTCAAGTTCAATAGCCCTGTGTGTTTGGTCTTTGATGAGGGCTTCCTGGACTGCACCGTATCATGACAGTGGACATCCCAGAACAGTGACGTGTAAGGGGAGAGATTGCTAGGTGAGACAGGAAAGCAAAGATTGCCAAAGCTGCCCTAGTTCTTTTTGTAGTCACAGCCCACTTGTAAGAACAAAGCATTGTCCCAGGGCAGTGCCACTAATGACCCAATCACCCCCCTCTAGATGTTGCCTCACAAGGGGTCTACTACTTCCATCCACTAATTGGGAAAACATTTTTCAACACATGGAACTTCCAGGGGTATCATGAACCCTTAAATTATTCTTCCATGGCAGCCGTATTTTCCCAAGTGTTCTTCCTGTTGAGACTAGTTTGACTGGAGACTGTTTCCATGACAGTGTGCGGATATCCCACAGTGCACTGCTGTGTGGGTATCCCACAATGCACTTTGCATCCTGATGCTGTCAGATATTCTGACTATTGTGGTTTGAGAATACAGAGAGGTCGAGTGCATCTTTCCCCCCAGACTTCACTAGCCAGTTCCCAAAAGTCTCTTTCCCCTAGCACTCGGTAGTAGGCAGCATCGTGGATTAAGCCTTGTGTGTGAGAGCTCCTTTCTGTACTTTGTGTTGTGACATTGATCTATTAGTCGCCTCTTGTATGGGTGCCTCGCTAACTTAATTAACCAAGTTTTCACTCACTCTCAGGCCAAGGAAGGCAGATTCTCTGCTGTCTTCCTCTTCTTCCAATACATCCTTAAATTTCCTGGGTCTTTATATTTCTAGGTTTTAATTAGCTTTTCAAGAAACACATGCATGCACATATATGCACACGCGCTGTTTCCTTTTAACTGGAAACCATCTGGGTTTAATTTTGAGTAAGTTACAAAGTTGGAATGTAATTTCATTTTGTTCTAATTTTCTTCTTATAGTGATGGTCAATTGTCCCACTTACTTTATTGGCTTTTTATTGATTTATTAATATAGAAGCAGCATTTTTCTTTCACAAGTTTAGTTTATCCTGATTGTTCATAGATTCTGACTATGCATACTTACTAAAATTTATTTGTAACTCCAAAATCAATACTCATGGTATCATTGTGGTCAGTTTCTGATATGTGCAGAGCAAGGAAATATTTGTGTCAACTGATTGGTATATTCTCAGTTGGTGTCAAACAAAGTGCCCTGTACCAGCTTGTTTCAGTACTTTTTGTATAAACAAGTGTTCCTTTTGGAATCTTTTCATTGTTTTCAAATTTTATTTATTATAATTGTATATATGAAATGTGTGAGTGTGTGTGTTTTTGTGTGTGCATGCACGCGTGCATATGTGTGTGTGTGTGTACATGCTATGGGGCACATGCAGCAAACTGCTATAAACACTTTATATATCAAGGAAGTTGTAATGTGCCTTATGGAATAAACACACATGTTGTAACTCTGTATTGTGTGCTATAATGCTGTGAGTTCAAGGTTAACAAATTAACAGTATGTGTTAAAAAAATTCTTTAAACAGACACATAGAAAACAATGCTAAGCCTTGGTAGCTGATGGAAATGTTGTAAATGCATTTTACAGGAATCAAACTATATATTTCCCCCATAGCCAATAGTTCAGTGTTATTGTAAATTTATAAAACAGTGATAATAAGTATAAAGAACTGTTTGAATTTGATTATGATTGACTCTCTCTCTCTTTCTTATTTTTTGAGACAGAGTTTCTCTGTGTATTTTTGGCTGTGCTGGAACTCACTCTGTAGAGCAGGCTGGCCTCAAACTCACAGAGATTTTCTCTGCCTCCTGAAAAAGAAGCGCCACCATGCCTGCTTTTTTTTTCTCTTTTTACTTTGAGAATTTCTGGGTGACCTTAACAAACATCATATAGATTACATTTCCCCAATCTACTATAAGAAATTTGTCTTTTGGGGGCTGGAGAGATGGCTCAGAGGGTAAGAGCACTGGTTGCTCTTCCAGAGGTTCCGAGTTCAATTCCCAGAAACCACATGGTGGCTCACAACCATCTGTAATGAGGTCTGGTGCCTTCCTTGCCAGCAGTACATTGTATGCTTAATAAATAAATCTTAAAAAAAAAAGAAATTTGTCTTTTTAAATGATAGTTAATCTGTTCATGAATAGTGAAGTATACTCACTTGTCTCTCCCTTTTTATCTTTTGTTTTGCATTTTTCCTGATTGCTTTGCTTCTCCCCATTTTATTTTCATGTTTGATTCTCCAATTCTATTTATTTATTTTTGTCCTTTGTGTTTATATTTTATGCATCTGATTTATTTTCCCTTAAATTTTAACATATATGTTTAAATAATAAAGACGAAGCAACTATATTTCTTTCCTTCCCCGTCAAAATACAGTTATGTCGCAATACTTAATCTGGCTGCAGATCCAACCAATATTTGAATACTTGCTTGGCATGTGCAAGGCCCTGGATTGAATCCCATGCACACACATACACACACACACACACACACACACACACACACACACACACACCTAGGTAGATAGACAGACTGCCAGACAGAGAGTTTAAATTATACTTAGTCAGGCATGGTGGCACACACCTTTAATCCCATAGCTTGGGAGGCAGAGGTAGGTAGATAACTCAGTTCAAGGCTAGCCTCAACTATGTGTAGTGAGTTTCAGGACAGGTAAGGCTATGGAGAGAAACCATGTCTTAAATAAAACAAGCAGTTGGGCAGTGGTGGCGCACGCCTTTAATCCCAGCACTTGGGAGGCAGAGGCAGGCGGATCTGGTGAGCTCAAGGCCAGTCTCAACTATAAGAGCTAGTTCCAGGACTGGCTCCAAAGCAACACAGAGAAACCCTGTCTCAAAATACAAAAACAAACAAATAAACAAAAATAATAAAAAATTAAACAAGCAAATAAAACAAAAGAAAACAATGACAAAAATTATACATCTAAGTACTATCTCAGTATATGTTATTGAATTGTCCTTATTAAAATTTGAATCTGAAATGCCTCCCACAGATGAATATTTTGAAAACTTGTTCTGTTTCATCTAGTCATACTATTTGGGGTAGGATGTCAAATCTCTCGAAGGTGAAGTCTAGGATGTAGAAAGAAGGACTCTTTGAAGGTTATGTCTACTGACCCTTGGTCTGTGACTCTGCTTTCTGGTCCATCAAGGCATGCTTCTGCACCATGAACTGAACCTCCCCACCTTGCCATCCACTCTATGATGGATTGAAATCCTCTGACTCTGTAAACAAAGTAGGTCCTCCCTCCCGTAGCTGTTTGCACGAGGTATTTTAGCACAAAACAAGAGTTGCTGCTACGGCCTTTCGAGGCTGTGAAGAATGGATGGTCTCAGCCAGGAGCTCGGTCTCCAGCAGCAGCTTGAGAGAAGAGATTGGGCCTCCTGCTCGTCATCGTTCTGTCTTCATCACCTGCTCCTTCCACCAGGACATCTGGAGCTGATGTTAAATGCAGAATCCTCCCAGTGTCACGCCAGGGAGATAAAGTGAAAGCCAGCCCGCCTCGCCGCTGCTCTGCCTTCAGCACGGCGCTGAGGGATTGCTGTCCTTCCAACTGTTTGCCCATCAGCTGATGGCCTTGCTGAGTAGGGACTTCACATTTTGAACATTTTAGGCAATTTAAAAAAATGTGAAACAGGGAAAGAAAATGATTCCCACTCTACCCGGGAGTCCTGCGGGTCTTCACAGTCAGACTAATGCCACTATTTAGAAATGATTGGTCATCACTATCCAATGTGGGGCCTTTCTTCCCTCTCCTTTCATTTTTGTTTCTGCGGATTATGGGTGAAATTGGCTCTTGAAACCCCGCTGAATCCTACCTGGAGTTTTAGGTCGGAATTATATTCCTCTTTCAAGGGCAGCTCCTATCAATGAATGTGGGTTTTGTGCCTCGCCTTGGAAGAAATGCTTACACACCCTGCTAACTCACTTACGCTCATGAACACAAGGCAGGGCCCTTTAAAACCAATTAACTAAAATAAGTAAATAAATAAAAATAAAAAAAAACAATTAACTGTCTGCATTTTGTTTCTTAGGAGACAGGGGCAGTGTAAGATCAGAGTCTAGGCAGATTCCTGCTTTAGGTTTTTGCTCAATTCTAGTTCTGCCCTTTCCTCTAAAGCAGGGTCCATACTCATTAGGTAGTCTCAGAATTGCCTAGGGAGCTGATAAAACTGCACCTGACTGGGTAGTGACCCCTTTCTGTATTCAGCCCCTCCACAGTAGTACCCAGGAAACTGTAGGCTTCCCGTGCTCCCCAGACGGTACAGAATGTCTGGACAAAGGAAGTAACCCTGACAAAGCTTCCAGAAATGTTCAGCCAAAGAGGTCAAAGACCAGCCCAGACAAGAAGTAACCAGCTACATAGTTCTTAGGTAACACCTCCCTGCTCTGCTTTGCTGGTCTCAGGATTGTGTCTCTGATCTGCTTCTGTCAGCATTTCCCTCCCGTGCAGTAGATATGCCTTTGGATTTTTAATTTCTCCAGGTTCTGGAGCTAGCCTGGATCAGACCCTTCCTGAAGGACACTGACGCAGGACTTGAAGGTCAAGCATCACTGGAAGAAAAGTGTTCAGACTGGGAAAGGGGACAACAGGATCAGTCAGTCTCTTTGAGGTCTGGGACTGTGTCCTGCATCCCAGCATGCTGGAGCTGAGAGAATTTGCAGAAGGAGCAACAAAATAAAGCTGAGGAGAAGCTTCCCCTTGTCTTTCCCTCCCACCTGCTCTGCAAAAAATGTCAGAGCCCTCTCCCTTAGTGTTAACATGGACAGAATTTTCTCCCCAGGATGACTGAGCAAGGAAGAGAAGTGTCTAGGACAAGAGGCCCTAGTAAAGGTCCTGCTCCTCTGTCCCTTACAGTCTTTTGGCCTTCCCTTCTGCTGTGATCCTAAACCCTGGGATCTGTTGTGTTGTATCTATTGGGCTGGCCACAATATGCTCAGTTGTTCTCATATTTTGGTCTATTATGGATTTCTTTAATCATCTCTACCTGTTGCAAGATACTACTTTGATTAGTATAAATCTATATTTATCTGATAGACAGAGCAGATTATATTTATATATTTAGGAACACACACATACACACACACATGCACATACATTTGCTACAAAAATTTAAGAAAAAATAGAGCCCATACCACGAACCTGAGAAAGAACAAGGGAAGGGGTCATGGGATAGATCAGAGGGAGACATAGGAAAGGAGAAAAACAATGTAATTACTTTTTTAATTGCAAAAATTTCAAAAATTAAAAAAGAGGCATTCACAGAATACATAGACAAGAGGGTTTGTAGGATAGGGAAAGAAACCAGCCAGGTGATCCAGAGCCACCTGAGTGAAACGCTGGCATGGTGCATCCTGGCATTGAGGAGGAGGCAAGGTAAACAGATTCCTGGGACTCCTTGGTCTTTTAGTTCAAACATGGGTAAATTCCAGGTCTCAGTAAGAATTCACAGGGTGTGTTGTGTGTGTGCACGTGTCTGCCCGTCTGTTTTTGTGAATACATGTGCACCAGTTTAAAGACCAAACCTCTGGTAATGTCACTTGTTCTACCACCCACCGCAGTCTGTCTTCTGCTCTTCAGTCTCTCAGGTTATGACTGGGGGATTTGTTCCTCACTCAGAACAATGCTGCCCAGAAGGATGTTGGTTCCTGGTACGTCTTATATTCCTCTTGTTCTGAAAGACATTGAGGAAAACGCTGTGTCTAAGACTTGCTCATAGACAAGGATCTGGGGCTGGAGGCACAAACTCCAGGCTTGCTGTGAATTTCTGGCTTTCTGGTTCATGTTTACAAATAACTGTGATGTAATGAGGCTTGAGTCTTTACCTACCCTGGAGCAGGAGTAGGAAAACGGAGTGAAAATGGCAGGGGCTTTGAGGGGAGGAAGTAAGTCATTCCAGAATCCTAGCGAAGCTTCTGGAAAAGCCACAGACCCAACCCTAACCCAAGAGCTGAGAACCTGAATATGGGCTGGTTTTCCAAGGCAGGAGGGAATTCCGCTATGTCTCCTTTGTTTTAGAAGTCGCTGTATTTTAGAGATTTACAAGCCATTAGGGAATGACTTAAGAAGTTAATAACCTGTTACCATTCTGGAGAATTGCATCTGATGTTGTTTATAGCTGTTTGACTTATGAAAATAAATACATTAAGATCGAGAGGTAGCCCTTCCTCATGCCTCGTACTGAAGGCAGATCATCCAATAATAAGCAAATATCATTCATCTTAAACTCGCATGGGGTAGAATTTAGATTTTAAATATCCATTGTCCTTGTGGGCTTGCAGTTTTTAAAAACTAAAGTGCAAATGGCACAATTAACTTTCTGTCACTGGAACAGACACAAGGACTTGTGAGGAGTAAACAAAGTAACAGTGGAAGGCAGTCGGGGGAGTGATGCAGACGACCTGGGGCTCATAATTAGGGCAGCTCAGATAGGACACTGGATTCTTCTTTGCTGGGAAAGAAACTCTGGGGTCCTTCGGAAGCTGGGCAGTTCACTTCCTTTGCTTGGCCTTACTCTGCTCACTCAGCTTATATAGGGATACTCCCTTGAGTGTAGGCATTGAAGCGCAGCTGTGTTTCTGTCTTTGTTTCTGTATTAACTTATCAGGGGAAGTGTGTGTGTGTGTGTGTGTGCATGCGCGCTTGCGCATGCCCACGCATGCATATGTGCTCCTATGCAAGCATATAGCTACGTTTTTGGGTACACGTCTGTAGAAAAAAGAGGCCAGAGGTCAACATCTGGTGCTGTTCCTCAGGAACCATCATTCATTTTGTTTTTTAAAAACCCAGGTCCTCTCTCTGGGTCTCCTTGATTTGCCTAGATTGGAAGGCTGGGGAAGGGTAGGAATCTGTCTGGCTCCCTTCTCCAGAGCAGGAATTACAAGCACTCACCAACAGGCCTGGCTCTCCTATAGATGCTAAGGACCAAACTTATGTGACTGGATCTTTATCAACTGAGCTAACTCCCCTGTGGTGGATTTTAATGGATAAAGCAGAGTTTACCAAGGGAACAGGATGGGCTACTTGAGTTAGAGAAAATTATGCACTCTTGAGGGAGAGGCTGGGGGAAGGTTGGGAAGCAGGGAGTCTGGGCGATGCGAACAGCATCTCAGCCAGTTCACATACTCTAATTACCGAGTCCATTCCCGATATGTTTCTGGCTTCAGCCCAAGAAGCCTGACATTGTTCCACTTTTACGTTCTTCCAGTTCCCTCCTGCAGTGGAGCCTGACCCCATGTCACTCCCAATTCCCAAAGCCACCATCTGGGCTGGCCTCGGCTGACTGTCCAGACCTTGTGTCCTGCCCGTGGCCTTCATCTCAATCTGCTGTCATGCCACCGTTTTCGTCTTTGTTCTCAAACCCTGCGGCCTCATCTCTCCTCTGAGCCTTCACAGACGCTGTTCCTGCTGCCTGGCAACCTCAGTTTTATAGAAAGCATCATCTTTCCCTTCTCCACCTCACTCCCCCCCTCCCTGCGGACACACACTTGTTTTCTGAGTCCTTTGTTTTGTTATTCTGGACTTCAGTGTAATGTATTCACTCGCTACCCATGTCATTACTTGGGGGGAGGGGCTCTTGTCTCCCTCATTCAAATCCAGTGAAAGGAGGAACAATGTCCTTCTCATTCCCAGTTGTATTCCCAGTTGCTGTGCTGTGACAGGCACCTCCCAGGTTCCAAAAAAAAAAAAAATTGTTTCTAGAAAAAAAATCGATGAGGGGGCAGATTCCAGAGGCCCTTGTGTGTCAGGCTATAGGCTTTTAACCCGAGCCTGTGAACAATAGGAAGCCAAGAGAGAGATTTAACCAGGCCTGTGATGAGCATGGTGTGGGTCTGCCTGACACAGAAAATTAAGTTTCAAATATTTTCAGTAATTTCACTCATTCTCTGCCTTTCCTGGCATGCCTCTGTGGTGGTGTGATGATGGGCACAAAAAACGATTTTCCTTTCTCCAGTAAAACATAAAACCTATTCCTGCAGGGCCTTACGCGTGCAGAATGAAAACAGAGCCGACTGGCTCTGTCCAGACAGGCCAGAACTGGTTAGCAGGGGGGTGGTGGGTCACTGACAGCAGAGGGGACTCTGGTTTGCAATTTTAAGGAGACATAAAATGCTGGCTGGCTTTCACAGAACACCGGGCTGAGCTGCAGAAAACTGTAAAACCTCCCTGTTGCAATATAAATATGGGATGAAAGTTGATTAACCAATTTTATGTTGTTATCTGAGCCTTCAATCCATTTGCACTTGAATTAAAAAGACTGAAATTGAGTTTTGGCTGGACAGGCATTTTTCTACAGGCAACATACTTAGAGAAAAAGAAAAAGGTTTCAGTTGTCTCGTTACCTGAAATCTTTATCTGGCAGAGAATTTTCTATAATGTTGTCCAACTTGGCTTTTGTGGAACAATTGCCAAGGTTTCATATGAGAACTGGGCCACACAGACTTCCGTAGAAAAAGTATTTGCATTGGCTTCTAGGCCTTTATTTCTTAGCTGGATTGTTGTAGTTAGTGTCTGTTCCCCACCCTGCCCCTGGTATACGCCACATAATGTTGGAGCATCGCTGTTCCCTGAATTCAGGGATGTGCTTCCAATGTGTCTCCAAAGACTTTACCATCCTGCCAAAGTTCTCCATCCTGTTCATCCATCAAGCTCACCACAGGGTTCTTTGGTGTTGATCATCAAAGCCATTCACCCCCCCCATCTGCACATGGGTACACTTTTGAACTTGCCCCCTTTGCCCCCCTCCGTCATTCTTCTATAATGACAGCAAGAAACCACACATGCATTCCCTCCCATTCATATCAGCCTATCAGGCTTCCACTCACTACCACTTCCAGCTCTGACTGTGTTCATCAAAGCCCCATCCGGGAAGCAACATAGAGACGGAGCACCTTCCAGTTTTCCTGGCAGCGTGACTCACTCAACCAAGTACTGTATCAGGAAGAGCCGCTTTGGCCAGATGGAAGAGAGACGTGAGCGTGTCTAAAGACATATGGTCTCAGCTCGAAGTGACACCAGCGTCTCTGCCACTGGCTTCTATTCTCCAGTTTTGCCTCCTGTATATTGCCAGGCATCTAACCTCTTTGAACTGAGTCTCCGACGCTTACCTATGGCATGGGTTTTGACTTTCAAGTTGTTAGAAAAATTTTCCTTGCTTGTCTTGGACACATTCTTTTGATAGGTATATGACTTGTATTTGCCTCACCTTGAGAGGAGATTAATTTCATATAATCATCCAACTCTCCATGGTTCCCCAATGACAGCATAAAACCAGTTTGACCTTTTTTTTTTAAAAAAAATATTTTATTTAATGAACATTTTTTTTCATTTATTTGACATGATCATAGTTACCCCTTCCTCTTCTCCTTCTGTCTGCCCATCACTTCCATCTAACCCCTTCCCATCCACTCCTCCTCCTCTCCATTCAGACAGAGTCAGGCCTTCCACGGGCTTGATCAAAGCCTGGCACATCAAGTTGAGGTAGGACCTAGCTCCTCCCCCTGCAAAAAGGCTGGGTGAGGTAGTCCAGCATGGGGAACAGTTTGGCCTTTAAGACTATTGCCCTGTGCCCTACATTCTAGTCCTGGACCAGTTGTCCTCGAACACAGTATGAACTTGACACCTCTGCCTACATGGTCACATTCTGTTACTATTTAATAGGGCAGTCTTGGTCAGTGAGAATGCTTTAAGTTCACCTTCCAAAATCAGAAATCAAAGCCCAGCTATCCTAAAAAGACATGAACTTGGGCATATCCGTTAACAGCCCACTGAAAATGAGATCCATGACCTTGATTTTCATGAGGCTCTCATGAGAATCTGGGCAGCATGAGATAGGGCACATTACTACCCAAGTGCTATGAGAATGTCAGTGAGGCTTCCTTGCCCCCTTACAGATAGTGGCAGCAGTTAGGAGAGTTCTTCTGGTGTCTGGGCTGAGGTATAAACACACTGTCATATAACTGATTCCCCTAAGAGCCAGTAAGACCAAGGTGTAGAGGGTATAGTCCCTTCCTGATCGAGTCCCACTCCTGTGGAGGCCACACAGTGACATTGCATGACGGCCGATTCTGTGATGAGTTCAAATGGTTACAGGGATCTTACGCCATTGAGTCTTACTATGGCTTGTGGTTCAGACTCTTGAATTTCCAGCATTGCTCAGGGAATTCTCACTTAGATAACTCTTTACCTGTTCCCTGATCCCCGCTGCTCATCATGTCTTCCATTGGCTGTCTCCGAGTAAATACCTCCTGTCTCAGAGTCTGCACCAGGGAATATCCCAACTAAGTCACTGTGGCATTTGCGGTGCTAGTGGAGCAAAGCGTCTGGAGTTGGGCACACACTCAAGCAGGTTTTAGCTACCCATGATGAAATATTTATAGAGCGTGGCTATTTCTGAATGCCTGATATGCGTTCCAGGTGGGATGTTGCGTTGTACGTTGCTATTACGTCAGCATCCCAGCAAGGTGCACAAAGGCAGGCAGATGCTCCCGGGACGCTCACTAATAACAATTACACCATGGAGACGTTTCCCATATCTTGGAGATCTCTTGGTCCAGTGCCCTTATTGTTCCGTTAAAGAAACAGGGGGTTTGAGGAGAGAAAGAAATGCATCAAAGGTCACTTAGGAAATAAACATCAATAATGTTTCAGGGAGCTGGTGTCTTGATGGCCAAAAGAAGGTGCTGTCTATTCCAGTCACTGCGATGGCTCGAGGCCATTTTTCTCGGCAGTCGTGAGAAGCTGTTAGGAGTTCTGTGAAAGACTTCCAGACCCCTTCCCAGGACGATGAAGCTGTGTTGGGTGTATTACTGGAGTGGTCACTGTTGCCAGCAACTAGATGCAATCTCTAGGGTTATTTAGAAGCTGAGGGAACATGGATCAAAATTGTCCCCTTGTATGTGAATGGGAGCCTATGCGCTTGCTCATTCACTGCCTTACAATCCTGGATTGCGGGGACTGTTCAGGCATCAATGGTCTGGTTCTTTAGTATGTTATTTTTTGCTGTGGTCCATTCAGGTGGCTGTTACTGGGAAGGATCCCCAGGCAGAGACACAGAAGACACTGAGGTATAAGGTCCTCAGGACCAGTGACCTCAGGGATGCATGGATGTCTCTGATATGCTGGAGTTGGCTCCTGTGAGTTTCCAAGAGCTGACTGTCAACCTTTCAGGAATTTTTGCTAACTGGTTATTATGCATAGATATTACTAAAAATTGCATTTAAAAAACGTATAATTAAGTAAGTGATATGAAAGGCAAAGGGAATCCAACCTCAAATCTCTTTTAATTGCTTTGCTATTTTGTTCATGCTCTGTGCTCCGAGGTTGTTGTCACGTAGTCATTCCTTCCTGAGACTTTTCCTGGGGAAATGTAAACAAATGTCTGCTCACCTTGAGTGGGGGAACTGATGATGGACCAGAGAAACGATTCTGTAGCAGTGCAATTTGATAAAACATTTTATTGGGGTGACATACGAGTGAAGCTGTTTGTGACTTACGGGGTGAAGCATGGGTGAGGGGGTTATATAGAGGGACATGGATGTCTGAAAGGCAGGGGTGTTACTGAAAATCCCGCCCCACCTTGAACCTGGACAGTGAAAACTGCAGTTCTGTGACCCTGCACAGCATTCAACAGTCCCCTAGCTCACAGTCTTTATTGCCCATGTAGCCTTAGAAAGAAGGGGCCTTGTGAACTTGATACATTTCACGGATTTACTGACACTCGTGAGTTGCTCAAATCCCGAGTCTAAGTTTGAATACTACAGTTCAAAGGAAACTATTACATAACACATATTCATGCAGTAAAAACACAATATGACAATGCATATGGACATCAGCCATTTGGGGACTAATAAGTCATGGAACATGGTAAATAGTAACATTGCTTTTACTTTCTGCTAACGGATTAATGCTTGCCAGGGTCATTCGCTGAGTTGTTTACAATAAACGCAGACAGGGCACCTCCTGTACTCTAGAACCGTGGCTCTAACAGTGCTGCTGTCCTGGCCACAGTTGGGAAATTGTAGATTTGGGGAGGTGGCCTATGGATTCAGGAAGGAAGCCTTTACACCCCCTTCAGTCCTGACCCACACGAGCAAAGATGATTCTTTGCATCTTGGCTCTCCTCTGGCTTGACTAAGGAAGGTCTAATTCCACACATTTAAAGAGGAGGAAGAAAAATAACATCACATCTGGACCTTCAGCTGCAATGGAGTCTGAGAAAGGCAATATTAGTCATCTCATTGCTGCAGCGAAACACCCGACCAAAGCAACTTGAGAAAGAAGGGTTTGCTTTGGTTTCGGTCTGGTAGTTACACCCCATCGTAGAAGTGAAGTTATGGAACTGGAGATGGCCGCTCACATTATGTCCACTGTCAGGAAGCAAAGGGCAGGCCAAGTATTCGTGTGCTCACCTCACTTTCTCCTTCCTGTGCAGTCTGGGATTCTTGCCCACCTAACAGAAACGGCCATATTTAGGGCTGCTCTTCTCACCTCAATTAACCTAATCTAGATTATCCCTCAGAGCCATGCCCATAAATTTGTTTCCATAGTGATTCTAAATCCTGTCAAGTTGGCAGTCAGGATTAAGCATCACAGATGGGTTTTAGATTTACAATACATGCTGGGAGAAATTTGGGGACCAGCAACAGTAGGCACCTTCTTGGGGAGCTAGAGAATAGTGACTATATTATCACAGGCCTCTTGCTTGCCCATCTTGGAGCCTATATACTTATATAGGAATTGTGTATCAAAAGGAATACTGAATCTGGAAAGAGAAATTATGTTTTCTTTAGTTCCATCAAGCATTGAATTCTTCATGAGATTTAGGTTCAAGAAAAAAAAAAACAAACAAACATGTGGCCCAAAATGAATGCTTCCTCTTGCCTGTTCTTGCCTTCCCTTTCCGCTTCTTCTTGTATTCTGTCCCTTTTTCCTCTGTGTCTCTCTGTGTCTACCCTGGCAAACCCTCCCCATGGGCTCAGCTTCCATCATCAGCAAACAGCCTTTTTCCCAAGGCCCCAGCAAAGTGCTCATCCTCAGTCCACCGTGCAAGCCCGTGCAATGTGGGCTTTGCCTCTTCCAATTACTCACCTCCTTTGAGGCAATCCCTCAGTGCTGTGGGATTCTCAGTTCTGCAGGAGCAAATCATCAGAGCTCAGATCTGGTGTTAATGGGCAATGTGCTGCAGGAAATGGCTTTCCCCTTTAGGGAGGGCCAAGCTTCTGTCCTTGGGAACCTCCACTGGGAAGCTGGGAACTCTCTGCTAGGAGGACTTGTATGCTTCCCATTCAGTGCTCTCCAGGGCACCGCAGGCTGAAGGAGTTCACGTGCCCTTTTCAAAACATGAAATACATGGCTAATTTGCAGCATCACTGGGTCCCACTTCCCCTCACACTTCAGTGGGACTTTTTCATAATGTGTTCTGCAGGAAGAGACCTTGGGATTGGGCTGCTAGCTCTGCTTTGTCATGGTGAGGGTCTGGCTTTTTCTTTCGTAGTTGTTCGGGTTAAGGAAGTTCTAAGTGATTGCAGTTCTAAACAGATACTCTTTGGGGAGTACTGAGTACCAGTCCTGCTGGCTATTGAGAGAGGGACACAGCACAGCCTCTTCATGGAACTGCATTAGGTTGGAGCAAAGTCTAAAGATCTCCAGATGAGGCGGGCTCCTTCGCTGACTTGGAGACACCTGTGCTACTCTTCCCTACCAAACTGCCTGTTCTGCCCCCATCCTGACTGAAAGAATGAGACTTATGTACCTGATGAGTTGCTCTGCTTGAGGAAGGGAAGGCTCATAGTCCACCCCCCATACCGTTTAAGCTGATTAGGCAGGATTCCCTAGGACATTATTTTCCTTTCCAAGCTGGAGAAAGAATAACAAAGGGCAGGCAAGCATCCCCCTAGAGACCCAAGACACACCCCCCACCACCACACACACAGAGTCTTCTGACATTTCCAAGTTCTTGAAATCAAATTATGTAGTCAGTGCTGTGTCCTGTTTTCAAAGTTGTGCTTTACTAAGTCATTTTGAGTTAGTCAGCCAGGTCTGAGTGTGGGGTCAGGTTCTCACCTCTGAGAGTGAGGACCACTGCGACTTACTTGCGTGCTTGTTTTGACATGCTTACACCTCTTTCTGCAATAGTAACACTTTTAGCGTTGATGAGATACTTTGAATTATACAGCCATTTTCTTGGGATGCCAGACCCATTTCTAACATGCAGAAGAGTGAGTTTGGTCCCCAGCATCCTTGTGGGTAGCTCACAACTTCCTGGAACTGTAGCTCTGACATCCTCTTCTAGACTCCACGGGCACCTGCACTCACTTGTGCACACTCCCACGTATACACACAATTAAAAATAAATCTCTTTTGAAATTGCCTTGTATACCACGAAGCAGATGGATTTCTTCTGATCTTGGCAGCCTGCAGTGCAGGTACTATTTGTACAGTGAGGAAACGTCTACCTAGAGCATTCGCAGCCGGGCTCTGTGGGGTTTGCCAAGACATTGCAGGCTGCTTTCTAGTGTCCTTGTTTGCTCTTTAGAATCTTTTGCATTTTTGATATTGATATCACCATTGTTACCAGCATCACCATCATGACCACCACACATCATCATTATCATTTGTTGTCATAGCAACCATCACCATCACCACCATCACTATCATATTCTCTTCCTCCTCCTCCTCCACGTCCTCCTCTATCGCATCTTCCTTCCCTTTCTCCCTCATCATTATCATTAGTCCGGAGCTTCCAGATTCTCTTTTACTTTTTCCTACTTTAGATATTTTCTCTTTATTCCCTGTACCTCAAACATTTGTTCAGTTCTAACCCCCAGATCTTAGTTCTAGCTCCAGCTTCTTAAATGCCCCTAGAATGCCCCCATGAACTCTTTTTTTAAATTGAACTTTAACTTACACTCAAAGGCATCTTCAGCCCAAATTCTCCAGAAATCCTCTTCCTATCTCCAGAGCTTCCTGAGCACCTAGCACACACGAGAACTTGAGCGTTCACCCATTTCACTTAGCATCCCTTCAAATCCACGGGGTTTGGTATTTTGGGGAAACTGATGTTGCTGTGCCTGGCTGGATGCATGTGGAACTCCCCAGAAGCTCACCCAACGTTCAGAGCTGTGGTTCAGGAACTCGGGTATAGGATCATCATCAGTGGGCCATTTGATAGTACCATTGGCAGGGTTGGGGAAGCAAACACTTCTGTGTGGAACCCAAATATGAATACGGTTTGCTGAGGTCCTGGGTATGTATGGTGGGTCTGAGGGTAGTTTGTGAACTCCTAACTGTGTGGGGATTTCCAAGGATGAGTGGGTCTTGAAAATTCTAGCTAAATAAGTGCTCCAGGGGTGTTTTCTCATCTAGTGCCTTTGAGAAAGCTGACTGAGCTCCAGACCTGCCCAATTAGTACTTAATTGTATCCCAGTTTATCTTCTTCTCCAGTTAGTTCCACACCAATTAAGATCCTAAGAGACCCATACAATGCTGTTTAATTTTGAATGGCCCTGAGAGCTGGGGTAGGAGTGGCTGGTGACTGTAGTACAGAAAACTGGGTGCAGTATGTATGTGTGTGTATGTGTGTGTGTGTGTGTGTATGTGTGTCTGTGTGTGTGTGTCTAATACCCAGGATTCTCCCTTTCCTCTCAGCTCTTTAAGACTGGAAACTTCTTGTTGCTTCAGGACCACTTCAAGGCTCTCTTACTCCATGAGCTCGCAGCATGCCCTTAGTGGGGGAAGAGCTCATCACCCTTTGCTTCTTTTTACATGGAATTACCTAGGATTAGTGCAGCCCTGAAGGATGAACTCTAGAAAGTTCCTGGCCTGATACATTTTTTTTTCTTTCCCCCCTCTTAGGTAAGGGACACATTTTAGCCACCCAGCATGAAAAACAGTAGGTTATATATAATACCAGTTCAATTCTCAGCAGCACTATTAAGAATTAAAATAATACCAGAGCTGGGGAGATTTCTCTGTGTTAAGAGCACTTGTCTCTTGCAGGGGATTGGATCGAGTTACCAGAACCCTTATGGTGGTTCACAATCATTCAGTTCCAGGAGACCTGACGCTCTCTTCTGACCTTTGTGGGCACCAAGCACACATGGTGCACAAACACATATGTGGGAAAACAATATATACATAAAATAAATTATCTAAATTTTAAAAATAATTAAAGTAACATTGCAAAGAGTAGGAATAGATGTGTATGTGTGTGTGTGTGTGTGTATGTGTGTGTGATCCCACTCTGCTCAAAGGCATTCCTTAGTCTTTTTGTTACTGACCAGTATCCAACCCAATGGCTTAGAGATTCGCTTTTCTAATACTTTTGTTTCATTGTTATTGTTTTCTGAACGAATATAGTTATTCACTTCTCAGAGTAAGTAACTAATTTTTTTTTTAATGCTATCCCGGACTTGGTCCAGATCCTTCACTATTGAAAGTCTCTGAGTATTTGCTTCTTTGTCACTAAAAATAAAAATGAGAAAAAAAATCATTGTTTTGTAACTCTAACCACCTCTGGAAAATATTTAGTACAGTACACACATGCAGCGAGCTCTCCATAAATTGCTAGCTGCACAATATAACGCAGACAATTTGAGACACAGACAGAAGACAGAGCATATATTTCATTCCTATCAAAGGAAAATCAAAACAAAACAAAACAAAGGAAATTATCAAAACCCAGTGTGGGTGGCATTATGCTGGCACTGGCGCACGCATTTGGGGAGACTGTTTATCAGTGCACCCAAGAGTCATAAATATTTTTACATACCTTTACCACCAAATAGCAGTTCGAAGGATTGCTGCAGAAAGAATGGCTTTTAGAGCAGAGCAGTTCAGATGGAGGCATCAGTGCAATTTACAGATCTGAAAAGAAGAAATAACTTCAACGTAAACAGGAGCGGGTTTTTGTAAATGGCGCAGACATGCAATGGGATATCTCAGCAATTAAAAAGGCTAAAAACAAAGCCAAGGCAAACATCAGTGATGGGACATGACAAGTATAATGCTAAAGACACTATTCCCTGTACTTCTGGGCTAAAATGATGCAGGCTGCTGTCTTTACTTGCTGAGTGAGAGAGGCAAGGCACAGGAAGATGTATGTTTGCTTTGTTATGCTGGTTTTAAATTTATCTTATACATGAAGGATCTCCCTATGTTTTAAATCCTTTTACTAGTTCTGTAAGGTAGCGTTTATTAGCGGCTTCTTGGATGAGGACACAGTAAGTATTTTATCAAATCACATGTGTACAGAAGACAGTGAGCCTTAAGTGACTTTGGTACCTTTAAGAGCTGGTGCCTGGTGGGATGTCTTTAGGTCACTGGGATGTGCCTTTGCGAGAAACCTTGGGAGCCCAGCCTCATTCCTGTTCTTGCTTTGGGTCACTAATCATGATGGGACTATTTTGATCTGCTATGCGCTCCCTCCACAATCCACTGCCTTGTCACAGGACTAGGACCTCCAAACAGTGGCATTTACTCACTGAGGAGTTTTGTTATAGTGATAGAAAGATGACTGTCACACACCACTACAAAGAGAACAGATTGCGCCCCCTGTGAGCTCAGTCTCCCCACAGGACTGTGAGGACTACAGTTTCAAGGCCCTAGCTCTGGGATGCTTGTTGACAATTGACAGCTGACAGGCTGGAAGACGGACATTTAAGTCGCAAACAATTTAGCACACAGTAAGTACTTACTGAAAGCACACGAGGAAGAAGGGACGAACTGTGTTTTGGCATTGAGATTGACCCTTCTGCTTGCCAGCTGCAGTCTTCTGCTTCAGCAAGACAACATCTCTGTGGCAGCGGATTGATCTGCAAACCTGACCAGCGGTCCTGACTGGGGAGGCCTTCCCAGAGGGCAGGCTTTCTGTTAGAGAGCCCAGTGAGCTTTGTCCTCACTGAAAGGATAGACCTTTTAGAAGCCAGAGAGTTCCAGCCATGGCTTGGTAATTGCCCAGGCCCCGCTAGCGCTTCCATTCTTGGCTTTCACAATGCAATTCAGCCTCATACTCATTTTTTATCTCCGTCAATGGAGCCTGACATATGACAGCCATCTATATTAGGATCTTAGGCAGCCATTGCTCTCTCAGCATTGTTACCCACACTGCCATGGCCTCAGTTCAGCCCCTCATCATTTCTTCTTTGGATAATTACAATGGTCACTAGCTAGTTTCTTAGCATCTTGGCTTACCCACCTCTATTCCATTCTCTGCAGCAGGCAGTTGGCCATTTCTACAGAACAAATTGAGCCATTTCACTTTTTGAAAACCCCACAGCCTCCCTATGGCTGCACAGCAGAATTTCTCAGGCTGACTTAATGAGCTTTCATGAGGTAGGCTGGAATGAGAGTCACAGTCTAACGCAACTGGGGAATCCTTGCTTAAGCACACGTAACCAAGTGCTGCTGTCCATTGACTACAGGACTTCTCAGAACCTTTAGCAAGCTGCAGCACATTGTGAACCTCCAAAAGGATACTGTAAAATCAACTACCACGTTTGCCTTCTCAGCAACTGTCTTTGGTTCTACCGAACTCTTTATAACAGTTGAAGAGTCTCTAAGTTCTTTAGTTAGGTGCAGACGTTTCTTTGTTTTCTGACCTCTCCCCAGCTCAGATTCCTGGATTTCTTTCACTTCCTTGTTTTCTGATAACTCAGTACCTGTGTGCCTGTAGTTCTGGTATCTAAAAAATTTACCCTCTCTGCTCTTTGGTAGCCTGCTTAATTTTTATTTACCTTTGAAACTTCAATTTAGCCTTGGATTTTCTGGGAAATAGCTTCCAACCCTGATCTATGTAGCTCTATTAGGGTTGAATTATATATACCCACTCTTCAACATCTCATAGTTTTCTACTATAGTAACTTTCACTTAGTCTTTATGTGTGTGTGTATATGTGTGTGTGTGTGTGTATCTATATAGACACAAGGCTCTCTATATAACCTTGAACCCAATTCCCCCTGTCTTAGTCTCCTAAATTCTTGGATGACACTGTGAAAGTGTCAAATAAAGCCAAATAACTGACTGTCAGTCTGTCCATCCATTGTGTTTCTTCCTTTAGTTAGGGTTGGTCTTTGTTACTTAGTGACCAGTTACATAGTCAATGCTCATTGACCGAATGAACACAGGTTGGATGGGCATTCCTTGTCTGAAATGCTACAGACCAGAAGTATTTTAGACTAGAGAGGGGTTTTCCTTGTATTTGAAAATACTGCACATGTGTTATGACATTTATGTCTGTATTTTCTGGAGGGGACCCAAATCTAACCATAAAATTCATTCATATTTTATTTAGACCTCAAAGCTTAGCTTGAAGGTAAGTTCATACAATATTTAAAATAATTTGGTGCATGATTAAAAGTTCAGTGGTGTGGCATTCTTCACATGTGGCATCAGAGCAGTGTTCAAGAAATTTCAGTGTGGGGAGCATTCTAGAATTCACATTTCTCAGATCATATATAGCTCTATCTATTTACGGATCCATAGTATGTATGTATGTATGTATGTATGTATGTATGTACGTACATATCTATCTATCATCCATCTATCTATCTATCTATCTATCTATCTATCTATCTATCTATCTATCTTCTATTACACATTAGGTGTTGTGATCAAAATAACCAACATAAACAACTTAAAGGAAAACACTTATTTTTGCTCACAGTTTTAGATGGTTCAACTCTTAGTTGCTTGGTCCCATGGTCACAGGAGGGCCATCACAGCACTGGAAGTGTGAGACAAAGCTGCTTCTCACTTCATATAGACAGGAGGCAGAAAGAGGCCAGGAGTAAGGTACTCTTAAAGACCTGCTCCCAGGTCTTTCTTTTAGGGGGGATGCACACCTAAGTTCCTAAAAATCCCTAAAACATTATCAGAGGTTGAGGAAAAAGTCCCCAACACCTGAGCCACTGTGGAGACAACTTTAAACGCAAACCCCAACAGGAGATGCAACCTGAATTGAGAAAGAGTGGATTTTCCGAGAATGATTGACACAGTGGCGTAGGACTGCCCGTGAAGTCCCATCGATAGGTGTCTATCCATTTATTTGTGATCAAATCATGTCTCCCTTCCTGATCATTCCCCACAGCCGTTCCCTGCAAAGCCAGCTCCCGAGACCATGTCAGTTTCCAGGAACAAAACTGTGCCAATTTGATTTATTCCCTGAGAATTTGGACTTCACAGTTGTCAGAAGGTCATTTTCAAGGAAGTACGTAAACTCCTGCATTCTGGTGGTCTTTCTGTGTGAGAGTAGATGGAGCAGCAGAAGCTGCAGGAAGGGGGAGGGAGGAGAGCAAAGTCTAGGCACTGTTTGCGGGGCAGCGAAGATGACAGGATGCAGTGGCCGGTATTCTTAACCTCTCTTAGGTTTCTCATCACAGCGTGGTTGAGGCCCCAGCTACCTTGTTTGCCTTTGAATTATGAGTCTATTGTTGTAATAAACTTTCTTTTTCCGGTTCAGCTTATTTGAAGGGGTTTTGCTGTGTGTTACCCATGCAGCCTTCGCCGAACAACATCTAGTTCTTTCTCCTTGGAAGGCTTGAAATGCAGAGAACCCTCTCAATATGCATCTCTGTCAGAGCCACATTGTGAATATTAATGACAATGCTTAAGCAGGTCGATTGCACATTGAGAATATGAAATATGTGTGTCACTTAAAAACAAATGATTGTCAACATAGCGCCTGGGCTGAATTTGTCTCTCCCAGATTGTCACACCTGATGTGAGGGGAAGCTAAGGCAATGTGTTTACGCCAGACTTTATGGATCCCAAGGTCAAGACCAAAACATACGGCTTCAGGAAAGGTGCTTTCCCACTAATGATTTGTTATCATTAACTTGACTCACGGGTGGATTTATAGAGAGAGAAATGTTAATAAAGGCCCTCCGAGCTCCACTGCTGCTTTGCTGGGTTGTCATTCCATTAAGCAAATTCAAGGCAACGTAATTGCTACAAGATTCTACATATCCGCAAATGAACTTGTGAATTTATTTGGGAAATGAATGGGTTTTAACTTGGCTTGTTGAATTAATTCTATCTTCCTTTTTTTTTTTTTTCCAGACGATGTTCTGATGAGGGGTTTCTAATAGCTGCAGCAGTCATTCCAAACAGTTTACTCTTGAGATTAGAGACAGATAAATTCTGACTCTGTCATGTAGCAATGGCAGTACCATATCTGAGTCTTAGTTTCCTCATTCGTCAAATGGGCATAATAATATTTAGTTCATATGCCTATTCATATATCTCAGGATAAGTGTTTGAAGGAAGCATGCGGCATTGAGGAGATAACTCAGTAAAGTGTGGACATGAGGTAGGACCTGATTCTCAACCCACATAAAAATGTGGGTGCAGGGCCTTACACCTGCAATCCCGAGGTTGAGACAGGAAGGTCCCTGGGGCTTGATGGCCAGTCGGTCTAGGCAAGCTGCTCAACTCCAGATGCAGTGAAGGGGCTCTGTGAGGGAACAATAGGCAAAGAAGTACTTGGGGAAGGCACCCAGAGTCAACCTCTGCCTGTACATGTCCTTGTCAGCATATAGAAATGTACTTCTACACACATGTTCCCATACACATAGAAGAACTTGCAGACATACAATGAGGCTAGTGGGCAATAGTTAGCAACTATTATTTCATAGTTTTAAACTTATGCATGTGTAAAACTATGCATATGTATGTCATAGGATATGTGTGGAGTTCAGAGAACAATCTGTAGAATCAATTTGCTTTTTCTATCAAGTGAGTTCTAGAGATGGAACTCATCTTGCCAGCCTTTACTTGATGAAGAGACAAAAGTGCTTCGAGAATACTAGTTAGTGAGAGAGAAGCTATAAGCATGGTGCCTGGAATGGTAACATTGTCTCTCAGAAGAGTTTCCATATGGTTTTCTTCTGAATATAGCTTCTAAACTCCTGGTATAACAACAAGGTGGTAGCAGGATTGGTTGTTGCCCAAAATGAGATGGAATCTTGCACACCAATCAGGGTTTCTGAGACAGGCCAAGTCCAGATGTGAATCTGGCCAGGCAGTGTGAGCACCTCAAAACTGTTAGTCGACTGGATGATCTGGGGTTTGAAATATTTAAATATTTCTATTTATGGCTGCTTTAAACTAATCCCCTCTCTTAAAGTCTACAATAAATAGCAAACCTATGAAGGCGGCATGCACGGTAAAATGTTTGATAAAAACCTTTTGGCAAAATATTTCTTCTTATAGACTATACATTTTATTGGAGAAATAAGTGAGATAGTGAACGTCTCAGGAAGTAAAATGCATAGCTTATTGTACAGTGATAACTGATACTGGTGAGAAAGACATATCAGACAAGGAGAACTTGAGATGTCATTACCTGTTGGGGATCATTGATACAAAGTAGATTGGCTCAGGGCTGCAGAGCAGGCTCAGCAGCTAAGAGCACTAACTGCTTTTATAGAGGACTTGCCCTTGGTTCCTAGTACCTACAATGGGTAGCCCACAACCATTTGTAATGCTACCTCTAGGGGATCCAATGTCCCTGAGATCCTTGCAAACATACTCTCTCTCTCTCTCTCTCTCTCTCTCTCTCTCTCTCTCTCTCTCTCACACACACACACACACACACACACACACACACACATGATAAATACAAATTCTTTAAGGTAGAGGTGCTGGGAGAGGATGCGTTGAAGAGGTAGTATTTAATAGAGACCAGAAGGAAATGAAGTGGTAGCAACTCAAAGAGACATGAGGGCTGGGTGGGAATAAAGGTCCTAAGGTGGAAGAGGATAAAGGTGAGAGGAGCCAAGAGGAGGCTGAGGGGATGTCAGTGAAGTTAGGGAGAGGCAGAGAGGCAGATGATGAGGGCAGGGCAGGCAGTAGCAGATGTGAAAGGTCTTTGGACCATTCAATATTGAAATTTTGGCTTTGACTCTACTACAGTTTAGATAGAAAGTACCCTGCATAGATAGGTTCCTGGGTGCAGAACACTTAGTTCCCAGCTGGTGCCATTACTTTGGAAGGCTATGGAAAACTTAGGAGGTGGGATCTAGCTGGAGGGAGTACATTGCTAGGGGTGAGTCTTTAGGGGTCTCTTATCCACGGTCCCTTCCTTTCACCTGGGCTTTCTGACCACCATAGTGTGGAATGCTCATAAGTCTATCCATGACAGATTTATGCCTTTGAAATGGAAACATCTTTTCTGTCAAGTATTTTGGTCACAGGAATGCAAAAGTAACTAATTCAGACCCTGAGTATAGAGCCAAAGCAGTAAAACTTCTCCACAGTGCTCACTGGTTCTGATCCTGCTTGGCAGTACCTTCTTGACTGACACCATGCCATGTTTGAGCTACTGGTCCCCAGGGATGTGACTAGTGAGACAGAAGTTGGGATGCTGAATCTTTCACTTTATTTTATTTGAATTGACTTAAATGTAAAAATCATTACTTGATTCAGATATTGGAAAACTTTTATAATGGTATTTGGACCAACTTGAATGCATGAAGCTAGTTCTTCAAATGTCAGTTTATGAGACCTAAAGATAGACCAGGTATTTCTGATAAAAACTTATGGTCGAAACTGAAATATGGCATAATTAGAAAAGACACTGGATTGCAAAAGCAGAGAATGACAAAATTAAGGTTAAAAAAAGCCCAATTGTATTTTTAGACTAATGTTGAAATAGCTATATTTTGAATACATTGGGTTCAATAAAATAAAATAACATGGATTTCACCTGTTTCTTTTTGCTATTCTGAAATATGTATCTACTAGAAGATTTAAAATTAAATGTATGATTCACATTCTATTTCTACCAGAGAGGGTCGACTTAGGGAAAACCTTCTACCTACTTGGCAAGCACATATTAACAGGCTACTTCATTCATTTATCCCCAATGTGCAGGATACTTATAGTGGGCAGAACACAGTGCACAGAAAGGAAAAAGCAAGACTTAGACTGAAAGGAACAGAAAGTTGTACCTCATATTTAGGTTTGAATAGTAAGTACCCTGCATAAGTTTCTGGATACTGACTGCTTAGTTCTCAGCTTGTAGAACTACTTTAGAAGAACACAGAAACCTTATGAGATGGGATCTAGCTCAGCAAACCACATGTATATGTTTATATACATATATGTATGGAAACAAGAATTGATAAATAAAGAGAATATGCATTTGAAAGCAATGCATAAGCAAAAACTAAAATAATGAGAAACCTTAATGAGAGAATACAGCATATTGGAGAGGGGCTTTCGTGGGTGGTAGAGACAGGCTCTCTCTGAAGTTGGGGAGTTGCTATTGTCAGGAAGGTAATTACCAAAGCTGACCACTGAAGTGTTCCATACCCCCCATCCCCAATGCTATAAAGATGATTGCCAATATCTCTGTTCTTCTGGGCAAGTCTTCAGCTATAAAGGACTCTCCTTGAGAGAAGAGGTTGAATCTTAGTCACAGGTGATGTGGGGTTCCCCTCTGTATTCTGTGAATATGTTTCACTACCATTGGTTAATAAAGAACCTGCTTTGACCTATGGCAGGGTAGAATACAGCCAGACTGGAAATCTGAACAGAGAGATATATAGGGAGAGTAGGCGGAGCCAAAGAGATGCCATGCAGTTGCCAAAGGAGTAACATTGGCACTGGTAAGCGACAACCTAGCGGCAATACTCAGATTAATAGAAACGGGTTAATTTAAGATGGAAGAGCTAGCTAGGAATATGCCTAAGCCATTAGCCAAGTAGTTTCTGTGTGATTGTTTGGGCCTGAGAAGCTGGGAAATGAAGGCGCCGTCTCCACTCACACACAGGTTCATGTGAGATTTCTGTTCTGGGTCAGGTGCATGAGATCTTGGTAAGGATTTGAATGCTGGTCCTTTGAGATATGGAAGCATTGAATGGGTGCTGGTTTCATCAAGTTTGATGTGAAGAAAAATTTCAAGGAGGTGAACAGGAACTAAACTGTTGTCAAGTTGAATGAATAATACATATGGGAGAATGGGAATTAATGCCCGTGGGCAGAGACCTGGTGAAAGGGGAGGATACAGCAGGGGAAGAATGCCGTGCTTAGAGGTGATGGGATGTGTGAGTTCTGGGTAGGGGTACTCAGGGCAAGAAGCTTAGTACAAAATTTGAACTGGGTGCTGCCAACCAAGATTGACTATATACCACCAATGGGTCTGGTTTTCTGAGTTCTGATCCACTGACTCAATGGTCTAAGAGATAAACAAGACCTAAATATAAATTAGGTATTCTTAATGGAAACTTGCCATTAGAAATGAGATCGCCTGTAATTATAAAAAGCCCCCTACTCCAGAATCTGTAACTTATGAGGAAACAGATAGGGGAAGGGGCATCTCAATTATGCTTTTGATATTTACTATAAGTTGAAGTCATACTATTTTGGATGATTGGGTTAGTAGGAGATATTGGTATTAATTTTATCTGCGTATCTTTTAGTTTTGGAGAAAATAGTTAGAGATTTGTAAATGGCAAACATGTTCCCATTGTGTTTTCTTGGAGAACATTGCTGCTTGCTGTCCTGATATCCTTGGGAACCCTACAGGGTCTACACAGTCCAGCCCAGGGATCTTCTCTGAGGCAGTCTTTAGAAAGCTATTGTGTAGTACATTGCAAATATATCTAAGGTGTTGGAGCTGCACTAGATGCTCAACCACAGTCTCTTATGCCATTAAATCAAGTTTTCTCCTCAAAGGGGAAATGTAGTTCTGAGTTCATGTGTCCTTGGTTTCTTTCCATACAGAGCCTTTATTTAATGTCCCATGTCCATTTTACCATGAAATAAAAACTCTAATTCTAATTTTGAAAATCGCTATGTGTGATATCTGGTCTTTAGTCACGTGGGGTAGCTTGGGAAAATAGTGATTGTGTTGAATCCTTGACATGAATGTAGAAAGAGGCCCAGTTAACTCATGTAACACAGATGGAAATTGAGACTCGGAGAGAGTAGATATTTATCCAAGGCCATGTGATCAACTGCCTTCTTCATCATCAATTCCCTTCCAGATGGAATCTCATGGGGTAAAGTTAGTCCTCATCCATCTGAGGTCAGACAGCAATGAACAACCCTTTTTCTAGATCATTACTGAGACAATAAAACCAAGATTTATTGAGCACTGACCTTGAACCAGGAAAAGGTTGTAAACCAGGCCAGTGTTTCCTTCAGAATTCTTTCCATGCACACACGCGTGCACACACACACATGCACACACACAGAGATTAGACTCCCTTCCAGTCTCCAATGACCTCCTGGAGGCCACAACTGCACATCTGGCTTTTTTCTCATGAGGAGGCCAGTGGCTACAGACGTCTGCAGCTGCACGTGAGCACAGGCCAGGCTGGGATGTGCTAGAGAGACTTGCACGACAGTGTTACAATTTGATCTGCCAACCAGGTCTGATCTTCTCCAGGGCTTAGAGCTGAGAGCAGAAAGATAAGGTCTTCCCAAGAGACAGGACCTCACACATGCTGTTTATAAGCACATCTGCTGACATCTGGTGCCTGTCCCCACACTGGTTTCCATCCTAGAAAGCCAAGTCACGTCACACACACACACTTCGTTTTAATGTATTCCAGGCTGCTATGCAGAAATGTACAACGGAGCAGCTCAGCCTTGTTATGGGGATGAAGGGGGGAGAGATACCCATGGATAGACCTGAAAAGGGTCCTAACAGTGGTCAACGATGCCCAGGAACCCCAGCTAGGAGGGAAATGTACTTCAGGGCTACTTGACGAGGCTCTGAGTGACACAGGTCGGTGGCTGTGGATGAGGAAATGGAAGAACATTGGTCTGATAACACATAGGAGGCAGTATGGGCTGTCTGGGCTCTCCTGTTAGTTCTCTGTGGCTATAACTTTGCTAACTGAGTGCTTCACATCCTTACAAATTACATTCTTTATCTGAAAAGAAGCGCTCTCAAATGATAGCAGTGGTTGATGTCTGGGGGTCTGCAGTCTGTGAATGACTTTTTAAATGCTAATTTCCATTTTTTTACATTAACATGTTCTTCACAAAGTTTACATTAATTCATAACAATTATATTCGAGCCAAAGGTTTTATTTTTTCCTCCAAAAAGATAAGGACTTCCACAGACCACATTGCCAACCTGGAACCAAGATGCCTGTTTCTAAATCATCTGCAGACCTTACTATCAGACATCCTCTATCCCCACATCTTCATCTCAGAAAACAAACAAGTAAATATGACAATCTGAAGATTTAATGTGATTTATTTCATTTTAATATAAAAAAATAAAGCAATAAACCAGAAAGTAATTACGAGGAGGGGGGAGCCCTCTGACTTTGGCTCTCTGGTCCTTACTAACATCCCATAGATACTTTTCCAGTCTCTGGAACATCATCTTCATCTCATACTGTGTGCCATCGCTGCAGCTTCTCCATGCCCAGTGTGTCCCCAAGGACTCCACCATCCACCATCCTATTGTCTTCATCTCCCACTTTGTAGCATCCCACAGCTCTTCCATGCCCAGCATGACCCCAAGGCCTCCACCTATGAAATTTGCTTTTCCTGGATTCTCACGTATGTGACCGTAAGATTTCTCAGTGCAAATCTCTGAAATCATCATTTTCTTCATCTGCTTTGTCCAGGGACATTAGGAGCAACCAAATCAACCTCATAATGTCTATTAGTTTTCCAGGGTGTTTGAAAGGATCATGTACATGGCCAGTTAGCTCCTTGCACTTAGAAGTGGCTGATTAGGAATATGCATTGGTGATGATTTGTATGTCTGTAGTGCTGTTCGTATACTATGGACTATAAGTGCTCTGTTTACTACTGAAAATGGGTCATTCATATCTTGAAATAGAATCACATTAGAAAGTCAGTTCTAGAGCCAAAAGGGTCAATTCAGAGGACTCAATGCCCAACAGATAACATTGCACGATTATCTGTATCAATGGCAAACATTGGCAAGGACGGGGGCTCCAGTGCGAAGGAGGCAATGCTCTTCTGCATTGTTACTACTGATGTAAGCTGGTGGAGTCACATTTGAGAGCAATCTGGAGACACTGAGATCTTATATTTTAAGCTTGTAGTTCTACCAATAGATATACGGATCTAGAATAAGGAGACACATGCAAGAATGGAGGTCACAGCATCATTTATAGTAGCAAAGTTGGTACCTACCTAAGTACCAAGAAGAAGGTACATGGCAGAAAATTGATATGTACTGTGCAATAAATCTCCCCCAAATACCACTTAACAGCAGGGAAGCAAGTTGCTGAGGATATATGTGGTATGATATAATTTATATGATAATTAAAATGTAGAAAATAGGACCATAAATTGTCTTTATGCTCATACTGTATTCTTATTACCTTCAGGTGTGTTCATTTAACTGCTATATACAATTCCTTGAGTTTTAAATTTCAATAATTGTAAATTTTCAATCCTAGAATTTATTTCTATTTAGTTCAATTAAACACCTGCCTGTTTGTTTTTTTTGTCTTTGTTATTTTCCAAAGTGTTTTCAACTTCTTATTTTCCATTTCTTTCCTTATTGTATCTTTCATATATATGCACATATTTATTCCATTTTGGTCTTTTAAATGTCAAGAGACCTTAATGTGAAGAGGATCAACTATTTCTGCAATTTTCCTCAGGATTTCTTCCCAGTTTTTCTTCTTTCCCATTCATGACACTATTGAATTTTTGCTGTTTTTTTTTTTTTTTTTCTTGGTTGTCACTTCTTAATTTCACAACCAGGGGCTTCACTAGATGAACTTTTTCTTTTTTCAAGAAAGTTTTGCATTCTCTTCTTCAAGGTATTCAGAAGTAGTGCTAAACTCAGACACCATTTTTTCAGCTTTGGATTTTATGTGCCTCTGAGGTAGAGCACATTCGGACCCCATGTTTGCACTCTGCAGGGAAATTAGTCATACTTCCCCAGAGAGACATGTTCTGTGGAAGGAGGACATGTTTAGTGATCCCCCACCTCCCTGCAGCCTAAAGCAAATGCTTTCCCACTGCCTTTGCTAGAAGTGGTTGTTCCCTGGCTCAGTCCCGCACTGAAGGAGCAGTGTTCAAGGTTCTCTACTTTCTGTGTAGGTATCCATCTTCTGTATGACCAAGGCCACCGGTTCTAATCTCTTCCTCCCCCACTCTATCCACACTGCTTCTCTCCCTCCTCTGTCCCCATTCCTCCACCCCCTTCATGCCCTCGCCATGGTTTCGTTTCCTGGTTCGCCTCCTCAACCTCCTCAACCTCCTCCTTCCCCATTCGTCCTCCACACCCTTCTCCTTTCCCTCTCCCTCTCCTCCTCTTCTTTCCCCATTCCCCCTTCTCACCTTCTTCCTTCTCCTGACCTCTTCCTCCTCCGCTTCTTCCCCTCTCCTCCTTTTCACCCTCTTCCTTACCTATTCACACTCTTAATCCCCATTCCTCCTCCTCACCCTCCTCCTTCCCTTCTCTTCCTCCTCACCCTCTTCCTTCCCCTCTCCCCTTCTTCCTCTTCCTTCCCCATTCCTCCTTCTCACCCTCCTCTTTCCCTCCTCCTTCTCCTCTTCTAACTCTTGCTTACACAATCATTTTCTTTCTTTTTCATTGCAGGAGCATTTAAGGCCACCTGTGTGCCTGTATATCAGTGTGGTCACATCTTGTTTCCTGATTTTATTTCACTTTTAGCCCCTATGACTTCCCCTCTTTTAAAAATGAGACTATTGATGGGGTGTAGAGAGGTCTAGTTTTTTTTTTTTTTTTTGTCTTAAATGCTTTGTGTGAACTGACCTTCCTAGAAAAGGCTACACCGGGGTGGAAGATTCTGCAAAGCAGATTGACTAATGAGAACTCTGAATGTGGGGGAGTTGGAATGTTATAGATCCAGAGGAAAAATGATCCCTAGTTTTAGTTTCCTTAAGAGTCATTGTGCATCCACCTTCTTTGTCTGGCCTAACAGCCTTTCAGCCACCAGGTAAGACTTTTGGAGCTCATTAACTTAGCTAAAGACGTCATCAGGTAGCACCTGTAACCTAGAGCAGAGCTCTTCCTGGCTTTGCTGTACCCACCTACATGATGCTTCCACCAAAATGCTCAAAAAGCACCTTGATTTATGACTTGCCTTCATTGGTGACTGTAACAGTGTGTGGAACTGCTTCCACTCTGGACCATACAATTTAAAGAACAAATCCATGTTCCCAGGCCAGATTCATTTAGATCGGCTCAGAACAAATTCTCTTTCCCTTTGAGGTGGGAGCTGTCATTTGCACTGACATTTGTAGTGGGACTTTTCATTATAACTATTGTCCAGATTGTCTGAAGCAGAAGTACACACATATTCTGTACAGTGTAAATCTACTTGTGTGACAGAAGGTAACTCACTATTCACTCCTACTGCATGGGGGGGGGGGGCAAAAACATGGATTCACTACAGGCAAGCCAGAGACAGTTCAAAGATTGGAATTCAGAGTGAGTACACACCGCTTTGACTCTAGGTTCTTTTTTTCTGAGACGTTTTTTCCCAGACAAAACTAAAAAGAAACATCCTCCTTGCATATGCCCGCCCGTTTCTTAACTTTTCACCATCACTGGAAGTTCTGGTTTGTCCTCGTGCATGCTTTTCCAGGACGGTAAGGTTAAAGAAAGGGTGATCTTTCTTCTTTGTTGTGCTATAGACGATATGGTCTAATTAATGGGAATGTAGTAAGAGATTTCCCTGGATACCATAGAGAATAGAGACAGTGTAAGAAAGTCATTTTCCCAAAGCCAGCTATAAAGATTTTATTGTTTTTTAAATTGTTTCTGATATGGCATCGGTGAGGGAAATTATCTATGAGGTCTTAGGAGCTTTTCAGATGGTTCTGCTTAAATATATAGCTCAACAGTTTACAAATGACACGGGCTAATGATCTGCTGTTTGTGATTATGCATGTGGGAAGGGGTGTGGCCAGCATGTGGATGCCCCTGGGCAGCCCTTGTAGGTTTTAGCGCTGTAGAAATAGCCTGTGTGTCAAGCCCTAAGCCTTCTTCATACCGCTTTGGTTCACTGCATCTGCAAAACCCAGAAATGGGTCCCGCATTCTCAAAATTAAAATTCAATAAGAAGCCTCCTTTATTTCTCCTACTTTTATGTAGCAGACACAATACTCTGGTGACAAATATAGGTGAATTGAATTTCGTTTCTCTCCATAATAGTTGTATCCAGCAGCAAACGAACATCTTAGTGATCAGGGATAAAAATAAGCGTAATGTCTGACCCTGAACTTGAAACTGTGTAACTACTGCCAAATGCCATTTTATTCTACCGTATATCTGTTTTTCTTTCCACATTTTCTTCTTAGTTCTGCTAAATCTTCATTTACCTGCTAGCACCATAGCTCGTTAGAAGGCTGCTTTGGAATACACTGAAATGAGACGACCCATATTTCATTCATCAGTATTCTCCCCCCAGGCTCTTAAACACTCATTCAAAGCCTCTAGTATTTCCCTCCAAACCCATGCTGTAGGGCATACATTGCTACATCTCATTTTTCATTCAGAAATCTGACACCTATGGATCTAACCAAGAGAACAAGGATCTTGCCTAATTTATGAATTGTAGTCAGAACCATAGACTCGTGAATGTTTAAAAAAAATTGTCTCTTGTTTGTTTGTTGTTTTTTACATTGCAATTAAAGTTTCCCCTCCTTCCCATCTTCCCAGTTTCTCTTTCGCCCTCACCCACTATCCATTTCTCCTCCACTGCTTTTCTTCAGATATAGGCGGGCCTTCCATAAATATCAGCCTGGCATGGTATATCAGGTTACAGTGAGACTAGGCACCTCTTCCTCTATTAAGGCTGGATGAAATAATCTGGGATGAGAAATGGATCCCAAAAGAAGGCAGCAGACTCAGCGTCAGCTCCTGCCCTCACTGTCAGGAGTCTTGCACAAAGACCTGTTGTGGGATTTCCCTCTGGATGCTGTGAATACCTTTGATTAATAAAGAAGCTACTTTGGGCCTATTACAGTGCAGAATAAGGCAACGAGGGAATTCCAAGCATACAGAGGAGGAGGAGAGAGTAGGCAGAGTCAGTGAGATGCCATGTAGCCCCCAGAAGAGACAGAAACAAGCTGCCAGCTGCAACCTTAGCCGGTAAACCACGAGCCTTGTGGTAAAATGTAAAATAATAGAAATGGGCTAATTTAAGATAAAAGAGCTAGCAATATGCTTAAGTGACTGGCCAAGTAGTGTTTTAATTAAAGGCTACTGACTGAAGGAGTTCCTACAGCACCTCCCCCTTTTGTTTAAATAAAAGAGTTCTAAGCCTAATACAAAACTATATACAATAAGACCAATAGCAAGTATAAAATTTAGAATTACAACCAGCATAAACAATTTAAGCAAGAAACATAAGCTAAATTTTTCAATAATCATTTTATCCTAAGGAGCTTCTGAGTGATTATTTCAGGTCTGGGCAGCAGGGAAACGAATGAGCAACCTCGGCCAGCAGTATGGCACATCAACGTTTGGGGCAGATGCCCACCACCCACTTTGGGTCTGGATGCTTATGTGCCCACTTGGGGTTGCGAGAAAAGTAGCCGAGACCATGCCCATGGCTCAGCACTCCCTGCCAGGGTAGGCCGTGGGATCAGGTCTGCTTGGCGTGCACAGGCAGAAGATCATGGCAAATTTCCATTGCTATACACAGAGATATTTCCAGGCTGCACACTGCACTGAATGGAAGATTTAGCTTTTACTAAGATAAAAAGGGTTATGTGCCGGATGGTGTTTCCCAGAGTTAGGTGGTGAGCGAGGAGGTTCCCACCTGGTGGTCCCAGAGCTGGTTGTAATGGTACCTCTGCCATATTGACAGACAGACAGAGGCTGAACCAGCATCCAGGGCTGCTGGACTGCTTACCATTTTAAAATGCTCCTGGCAGCAACGATCTATTTCTGACAGAATCTTGAGCACCAAAGACACTCCACTTGGAGCTTGTTTTCTGCTTGGCAAAACTGGCCTTTGGGCAAGGAACTGCCCATGCCTCGACCATTAACAAAATGCAAGATGTTTGGATAGGACAAGCAGGATACAAGAAAAAAGGCTGCCAAACCTTGCCAAGACAGGGTAAGACAGTTTTGAAAATTTTCCTGCCTTGGAAAATGGTCTGTCAGTTACTCTAGACCTTAGCCAAAGTTGGTTGCATCGATAATGCAAGTGAGACTTTGGGTGATTGCCCAGGTAGCCAGTTGTCTCTGTCATCTACTGCACGTTTTGGAAGCTGCTTGATTGCTCTTCCTGCCTACTCAAGTAATATTATCTCCTTGCTCAGACCTTGGATGGGGTTGAAGATTAGGTAGTCATGGTTACTTTCCTCTTATGAGTTAGCCAAGCCATTTTTAATACAAGACTTAGACTTCTTAGGATAAAATGATTATTGAAAAACTTAGCATATGTTTCTTGCTTAATATTGTTTATGCTGGTTGTAATTCTAAATTTTATACTTGCTATTGGTCTTATTGTATTAGAACTCTTTTATTTAAACAAAAGGGGGAGGTGGTGTAGGAACTCCTTCAGCCAGTAGCCTTTAAGATACCACTTGGGCATGGCCTCATACTGTAAGTGCCAATGTAAAGTGCATTCTAGCTCTCTTTCTCCCAGCTTCTGGATTCTGTTCCTGTTCCCCATTCTTGCAGAGAGGACTGTGATCTGTGAGTCTACCCCTAAATAAATAGTCCTTTATTATACTCAATTCTGAGTGAGTGTGGGATTATTTTATAACTTCCCTCATCAAAGACCAAGTTATGCAACTGTAATGGATATGCAGAGGGTCTAAGTAAATTCCATGCAGGCTTCCTGGTTGGAATGCCAGTCTCTGTGAGCCTGTATGAGGCCAGGTGAGTTGGTTCTGTGGGTTTTCTCATGGTGACCATGTCACCACTGAGTTCTACAATTCTTCCCCGCAACTTCAGCAGGATTTCTTAAGACCTGCCTAATGTTTGACTGTGGGTCTTTATATCTATCTATTTCCATCAGTTGCTTGATGAAGCCTCTCTGATGACAGTTGGGCTAGACATCAATCTATGAGTACAGCATCATATTGGTAGAAATCAAGATTTTTTGCTGGTGTTTAACTGAACTGACAGTCACCTACCCTCTGCTGTCTTCACCTCCGTGATTTCAAAGCTTTCATTCGTCTTTTGTAACGACTGCTCAGTTCTGAGTCAGAGGGCAACATCCCATCACTGATGTTAGGGAGGTCTTTAAACCAAAGATAATTCTGGATCATACAAATGAACTCATCAAACTGATACACATTTTGGCATCTCACTTTGTCTCCACCAAAATCAGTGGTTCTCAACCTTTCTAATGCTGTGACCCTTTAATAAGTGCCCATGTTGCATTGACCTGACCCCTGACTATAAAATTATTTTTGTTGCTACTTTATTACTGCAATTTTGCTACTGTTATGAATCACAATGTAAATATCTAATATACATGACGGTCTTAGGTAATCCCTGTAAAAGGGTCATTCAGCCCCCAAAGGGGTTGTGACCACAAGTTGAGAACCACTGACCTAAGTGCTTAAAAGTTTCAAATAAAGCAGGTCAATTTTCTTTGTCTCAGCCTGGAATTATCCTAAACATCACAGGTACCCTGCATTCCTAAGGGCTTTGATTTTTCTCAGGTTTCCATGCGTGTTTTTACTCTCCTGCCCACAGATTGAGATATACAGAATTCATTAACAGTCAGTTAAAAAAAAATCTCTTACACACTCAGAAGCATAGTCAGACAGACCTCTATGAGCTCAAAGACATCCTGATTTGCTAAGTGAGTTCCAGGTCAACTAGGGCTACATAATAAGACCCTGTCTCATAAATGAAACTGAACAAATATCTTATGTTGCAAGTCCAGCAAATGAAGCAAGGGACCATGAGGATGACTTATTGTCCTCTAGCTGGTCAAATCAACAGTGAGTAGTTTTATTATGCTGTAGTCATTTTAATACAGAGAGATGGGATTGGCAGCTCGTACCCAGTCTTGTTACTGAGTAGGTAAATCAGCAGACTGTTCAGTTGAGATGTCACATGGGCCTGCAGGGATAGAACTTGTGTAAGAGAAGATTAACAATGGGAATGACAAGGAGATGTCAAGCCAGGATGAGGGTGCAGGTGGAGTGGAGAACTTTCTTTGGCCCACAGAACATAGGTCTATGAACAGACTGGCCTAAAGTTAGGTCAGTGGTATGTATAGGAAATAGCCAAGGGGACTGATAGCTGTTTAGAAGGAAAAGAAACTGGATTTTTTTAAAAAGAAAATTAAAATTTTATTTTACATTTCAACCATAGTTCTCCCCTGACCCCTACTCTAACTCCCCTCACCTCCCCCACAGCCCACCTCCCATCTACTCCTGCCAACAGGTAAGGACTCCCATAAAGAGTCAACAAAGTCTGGCACATCAAGTTGTAGTAGGATCAAGCCCCTCCCCACTGCATTGAGGCTGAGCATGGCATTCTACCACAGGAAATGGGCTTCAACAAGCTTGTTCTGTACCAGGGATAGATCCTGGTCCTATTGCCAGGGGCCTCTCAGATAGTCCAAGCTTCACCACTGTCTCCCACCTATGGAGGGCCTGGTTTGGTCCCTTGGAGGCTCCACAGCTGTCAATCTAAGTTTATGAGTTTTTACAAGCTTGGTTCAGCTGTCTCTGTAGATTTCTCCATCGTGATCTTGACCTCCCTCGCTCATATAGTCCCTCTTCCCTCTCTTTGATTTGATTCCCAGAGCTCAGCCTGGTGCTTGGTTGTGGATCTCTGCATCTGGTTCCGTCAGTTACTGGATGAAAGCTCTATGATGAGAGTTGGGGTATTCACCAATCTGATTACAGGGGTAGGCCAGTTTGGGTACCCTTTCCACTATTGCTAGGAGTCTTAACTGGGGTCATCCTTGTGAACTCTTGGGATTTTCCTTAGCACCAGGCTTCTCCATAACTCCATAGCATTTCTCTCTATCAAGATCTCTCCTTTCTCTCTTTCATTGCTCTCCCACTCTGTCTCTCTCCCCCCTGACCATGCTGTTCCCTCATGTTCTTGGAAAGAGAGAGCCAGAGCACCCTGGAGTAGAGAGAATTAGCATGAAGCTATGTGCCAGGGACTGTAGGGTCAGGAATTTTAGATCATTTGATCAGAGAACTCTCGTCAATGTAAGGATACCAAGGCATTAGCAGCACGTGGGCACATTTGCACGGGTAAGACTCAGGATTTGAACTTCATAAAAATGATTGTCCCTCCACTGCTTTCTCTGGAACTCTTGCCTTGCTTCTAAACCAAAGAACTTGTCAGACTGACAGAATCTGGTTATGTTATGATTGGGTCCAATATACTTAGTTAGAAGCATAGGCAGAAGTTGCTGGCTTGAGGCAGGTCTGTGACCATAGCAAGAGCCTGTCTCCTGAATAAGAGCAAAACAAAACAACAAATCAAGCTTGGAAGTAAAATACAGGGTTCTTACGAACTTGGCCTCAGTGCCCCGCATTCAAACCTTCTACTAGAGCACCCTGGCTTTTCCTAACAGCATGGCTCCTCTGTACTCCAGTCTTTTTTCACACATTGGAGGATTTTTCTTCTAATTCTGTATACTTATCCCACGTAGTTCTCCCAGATCTTTCCACACAACTGGTCCTCTTTTCTACCACTAAGCAATTTCCATTGCACATTATGATTCCTTCTGGCCGATACTACCTTGTGTCAAGAAGCCTTCTCTCTCTCTCTCTCTCATTGTCAAACTGCCAGTGGCCAAGAGACTGAAGAAATGATACTTTTATATCCCACTCAGAAGTGACAGGTCTCCTAGCAGGTGTCTTTTATGAGTTATAGCTTATCCAAGGTCAGTCCAGGGGTACCCTGTGACTCCGGCTTTAGTCGGAACCCTTGTTCAACTGGAAAGGGAATACAGCTAAACCTGAAGTGGTAACCATGGAGAATCTATGCAATTACTGTCCTTAAGTCCCTCTGTCACTTACTGAGATGACAATGCTTGGTCAGTTGTAGTTGAGTAATTGAGAAGTCAGCCATTGGCCTGTCTTTACTTACGCTTGCATGACCTGAGAATTTGGCTTCTGTGACTGTGTCAGCAGAGCGAGCCAGCCAAAAGAGACTGGGAGCATCCAATGAAATCCCAATTAGGCTCTGGCTTCAGTTCCAGAACCTTCCCTTAAAAGGTTTGGTAAATGGAGACAGAACAGCCCAACCACCTGTCTCCATAAAAACACAGTCTCATGCCAACCTTGCATTTATTCCCATTTTCATACCATTTGTGCCCCACACCTGCTCCGTGCCAGATTTCCTGGAGGTGTGTGCCTTTCTCTCCCCGAGTCCACGTGATACACCAGTGAGTTCTTGAGTCTTTTAGGCCACCACAGCACCTGCTGGAAGACTTGAAAGCTGACTTCATGTCTGCTCTTTGTAGATAAAAGGGAATGTGTGTCATTGAGATCCCACAAAGCATGAATACAGGGAGAGATTTTTAACAACAGACAGGATGTTGTATGACCACATCCTGTATATTGAAGCATTCCATCTTGGTGGGAAGACAGGAGCTCAGGGGACTCCAGAAGTTTGTGAATCTTAGAAGACTCCCAAGGTCCCTTCCCAGAGTTATAGAAGCAACAGATGATCACCAAGAGAGTGGAGAGCCTGTCCTGAAGCTGCCTTTAAGTTGCAGAAAACTTGAGTGACAGTATTTTTGAGTTGTCACCCATTCTGGTTGGGCTTTTTGATGATGAAGCTGCCTCTGACTGACCTCCTGTGAGTGTCCACAATAAACTTAGTAGCTCACCACATTTTATTTGGTTGAAATTGTTTCTTTGGTCTGTCATCAGTACCTTCTATGGGGGATTACCAGATGTTTGCTTACATCTGCCATGGAAAAGTCATACAACATAGGCAAAAATTCAGAGTCAGGTGTCCACTATGCCTATGAATACTGAACCTCTGCTTTTTATAAGAGTTCTTTTATCAGCCAAACTAGACCTATAGCCTGGATCCTTTACATAAACATTTCCTTCCACCTCCATCTTGCATCCTAGCAACCACTCTTAAATGCTGATGTACTTTGTCCATTTGTAGAGCAAGAAGGATGCAAAAAAAATACTCAGAAAAAAATTCCTAAATCACATGGTTAGTATATGCCACAACTGATAATCAACCAGATGCCAACTCTGGCCTCTAAAATAAAACAGGGCTCTTGAACATTTAGGAGACCAGAATTCCCTTCTTCTTTGTTTCCTTTCCAATTCCATGATCTTATATGAGTGCCTTAACTCATGTGAGCCTCAAGTCTAACATTCCCTAAACAGCGCCCCACCCACACCTTAACACCCTGGCTAACAGAGTGTCTCACAGTCTGGATAGACTTCTGGGGACATTGGGATGAAGGAAAATAGGGAGTGTGCACTCAGTTGGCCAGGGGAAGCAAGTAGAGAGAACTTCTATGAAAAAGATGTGCATTGTTGCAAGGAGCACAAATGTGGGGGCCATCTTATATTCCTTAAGGTTTAGTGAACTCATACAAGAAGAGGATGGGCTGAAAGGCCCGAATGCTCAGGGTGGTGCCCTTCCCACAGATCTCAATACAGCTTCCCTGCTGGACTCTACGGGTTTCATCTTTACGGGGCTGATTTCTCATTCTTCTAGGTTTTGCTGAAACTCTGTAGGGGAGGCGGGAGTGCCTTCTTCCTCTTCTAAGAAGCTGGCAGGAGTAGGGATTTGTTTTCTCTACTCATCATGACTGTGCATGTGAGCACGACTGGCAATGTGTCACCCACCATGCACGGCTGCACAGCCAGCTGCTGGTGAATCCCAGGTCTCCAGCTGGCTCCGAGCAGGCTGCAGCACAGAAACGGTAGAGTGGAGCCTCCTGGGCTTGCGCTTCTGGAAAGTCCTCTCATTCCCCCACCAAAGATGCCCACTGGGGCAGTCACCTAACTTCTCATTGGTCTGTGAGTTGAAGGAAAGTTCCACTGGTTGGAAGGCTGCCTCCAAAGGACCTCTATGGGCCTTCTCTGCCTCTGGTTGCTAATGCTTGCTGCTCTGAGTGAAGGGTTTTCCTGCTTCATCGATGTTCAATATTTAGGAAAAGGGGTATCTTATTTCTCTTGCTAAGTGTGAATCTGAGCAATCCATCCTTGGTGTGATCAAGATGCAAGGTTTATATCAGAGGTTGGGCAGAGAGGAACACACTTTCTCACCAGACACCTTTCCTTTGAAGGTGATAAGCTGATGTTGCCCCAAAGCCTTTCCTGGGATTTAGGCAGCATGCTGAGATTGACAACATGGACCCTTTTTGGTTTGGAGCCAGAAGATCAGGGTTTGGCCTGGAGCTTAAATGATGATTAGCTTTGATACGTGACTGTGGGTGTAGTGTTTCTACATGTGTATATAGAGCTACCCATGCCTATAGCACTCACATGTACATAAGCATCATCCCAGGGAAGGCTCCATTGCATTTATCCTCTCAGAAGAGTATCTCATTGCTTTATAAATTAAGATAAAAATATACATTATATGTGTAGTTACAAAATATGCACATAAAATGAACATTTTTAACAACTTAAAAAGAGATTTTAACATTCAGTGGTCTTAAGCATAGCTATCCTGTTATGCAACCATCACCATCATCGATTCCCAAATCTTTTTGTCTCCCCAAATGAAAATCTACACCCACTGAATGTTGACTCTCCATAGTTCTTGTAACTATTGTTCTGTTTCCTACCTCTCTGAATTCTGTTCTTACATACACTCAAAGGAGTCGCATGGCATTTGTCCTATATGTGGCTTATTTTACTTCAGAGTTAATTCACATTGTAGCATTCATAAGAAACTGCTTTTAGAAAAGCTGGTTAATACCTTCTTGTATTCACAGACCCCATTTTGTTCATCCAGCCCTCTGACAATGAACATTTGGGTTACTTCTCTGAACATAGATTTGCAAATACCCATTTGAATGCCTCCTTTCAATTCTTGAGACATATGTCCAGAAGCAGGAATGGATCAGTGATAATTTTACCTTTAACCCTTGGAATGACTTTTCTTTTCTTGTAAGAGGTATCATCACAGTTATGAAGTATCTCATCATGCCCTGATTTGCATTTCCTTAATGATTAGTGAAGTTGAGAAACTTGCCATGTGCCTATTGACCTTGGCAGGTAGTCTCTGGAGAAATGTTCATTTGACTTACCTCATTTAGCTCCATAAAGTATATAACCCTTGCAGGGAAACTTCTACACATCACCATTTCCATTGGTCTAGCATTTTGACTCGCTGATTTATTAGTCACACTTTCCTTGAGTGTCTACACTATGTCAGACCATCAATAAAGTGCTAGAGACATTGGGATGGGGGGAAAGTGTGGTGTGTACACTCAGGGGTTGAGGGTACAGCAGGTAGAAAGGATAACGCACAAAAAGATGCGCATAATTCCAAGGGGTGCAAAGGTGGGGCCATCTGATATTCCTGAAGCTTTGGAGAAATCATCCAAGGAAAAGATGCTAAGAGTAAGAAGCAAACAACGAGAAGGAACGAAAGTCAGGCATTCTAGGCAGGAGGACAGCATGTGGAAAAGTATGCTTACGGGACAACTACATTTGCTGTGGGGATCCAAGTTCATGAGAATCACTTCCTCCAGGTGGATACCCTTGAATCCAGATCTATGTCCTGGATCAAAGCTTCACTGGGCACAGTATGGATTGGCTGATCAATGAGGCCATGTTCCATACCCAGATGTGCCTCCTCCAACAGGGCTGCTGCTGTTCACAGTCACCTTAGTGTAGACTCTAAGTCCCAGGTGGGCTACAGGCTTATCTCAGAAAATGCTAGGAAAAGATTGAGGAACTATCTGCTTTGCGGAGCCTGATATTGAAAGCTGTGTGATGGGGTTATAAACGTCCCCATGACAGCTGACATTACATTCTGCTTTGTTCTGAAGAGCATCCCAGGCTGTGAAATGAACTCAGCACAGAAGTTGGACTATTTGTTTTTCCTCTTGGAACCTTGACACTCGGGGACTACTGCTTCTGTCTACCTCATACTTCCAACACCTGGAATTCTAATGCCTTGGGAAGTTGAACAGAAGATAGGCTTCTGAGAGCACCCACACATTTACTGTAAAATGGCAATTCAGGTCCTGTTGCTGAACTGGTCAGGCTTTTTCTCTGGACAGGACAATTCATAATGCACCTCTACCTTCTTGGACTGTAAGCTAAACAGTTGTGCTTTTTTCATAGCATTAAATTTACAGTAAGGTGTCATGACAGCAATACAAAAAGCATGGAGTTGGAGAATCTCTAAATGACTCATCAGTTAGAAACATTTAAGGGATCCACCATTTTTGGAATGAAATATTTTATACGAGAGCATCAATAGTTGTCACACTTCCCATGTAAGTTGTCACTATGACAGGTCGAAACTCCTGGAGGCATTGTGCCTTTTTAAAATAAACATTTACTGATCAGTTACCTAGTGTCCAGAAGTTGGCTTGACAATTTCACGAGCATCAACACATGATTTCACTCACATTGTGAGAGACACTGTTCTAATCTTGCATGTGTCAATCAGCCTTCTGCCACGGTGGCGCAATACCTGAGATGATCAATCTAGAAGGAGGAAGGGTTTCTTTTGTGTCACAGCTTCAGAATTTTAGTTCCTAGTTGTCTGTTTCCATGGAGTTGGGTCTGTGATGGAACAAAACCTCATGGTGAGAATATGAGCTGTATGTAGCAAAGCTATTTACCTCCAAGTAGTCAGAAAGTGAAGAGAGGAAGGGTCCAAATTTCTAATATAACTTTTAAAGACATGTCCCTGTCACCCAACTGCCTTCTACTAGGCTACCTCCTAAAAGTTCTACCACCTCCCAAGCATCTAAAGGCTGTTAGGCGAGTCTTTAACAAATGGGACTTTGGGGGACATTCAAGATGGAAATTGTCAATTTACACATGAATAATAGTACCTTGTGCAAGGCATGCCTTTCCTTGGACTGTTTATCCATCTGCCAGTCTCTAGTTTGCCCTTGTAAAGACACAACAATAAGGCATGAGTTGCAAACCAGAAAACAGGTCTCTGTTGGGCTATGCAGTTGCCAGCACCTTGATTGTGAAATTCCTATTTTCTAAAACTGTGAAAAAGTAATTTTTATTGTTCCAATGTCACCTAGTAAATGACATTTTGTTATAGCCACCTAGTTACTAATACAATGAGTCAGGGAGAGAGGTTGTCATGAACCACTTAGTGTGGTTGAAGTTATTGGTCACCCAGTTCCTTGTGGCTCTAGACTTGGGCCAATGTATAAGTTGCTGTCAACTACTGTGGGTCCAAGAGACTACTTACGTGATCAAGATTTTTTCACTTAAGTGTATCAACTTCTATTGCTGTTGTAACAAATGACTACAAACCAACAGGTCCCTCTCTTGCTACTCTTCATTGCACAGGAACAATGAGATGCTGTACCTCAATATTTTTCAGTCACTAGGCTCAGTTGCCATCTCTGTATGTGCAGATACAACTTAGATGCTGGGTAGTATTCTAAACTCTGTGACCTGCCTTGATTTCCCCTTCTAGAAGATGTAATTGATAATGATCTCGTAAGGTTAACAGGGGATGGAATACCACAAGGATTAAAAAGAATAAGGAAATCTAGGGATAGGAACATAGGAGGATGTGACCAATGTTGGTTCTCCAGAAGCATCTGGGTGGCTAAAAACAGAGTGGTCTGAAAAGAAATGTAAATAGAGGCTGCATTTCCATTTCCTGACCTCCCAGACATGAATGATCACACAGAAACTATATTAATTACAACATTGTTTGACTGGTAGGTCTGGCATATTCCTAGCAAACTCTTACATCTTAAATTAACCCATTTCTATTCATCTGTGGCTTACCGGTAAGGTTTTGGCATCTTTCTCCTTTAGAAACTACATGACATCTCTCTGAATCCACCTTCTTTCTTCCTGAATTCAGTTTAGTTTTCCCACCTAGCTCTATTCTGCTCTCCCACAGGCCAAAGCAGCTTCTTCTTGGCAAATGGTAATAATACATATTCATAACATACAGAGGGGAATCCCACATCACCTCCCCTTTTCTGTCTAAATAAAACAGAAGGTTTTAACTTTAACATAGTAAAATTACATATAACAAAATAGTTATCGAGCAAGAATTTCAGTTACAATATTTAGTCTATTTGTATTTGGCAAAATTGAAGAAAATAGTCTATCATCTATTTTATCTTTGCAATTCTATGGTTTCATATTTAATTTATCTTTTATCATAGCTAAGGAAAACTATAACTATCTGTCTTTAACTCCATCAAAGACCCCAGACAGATATAATATTACCTAAACAGAAGTGCATTGTAAGTAACTTACAAAACTTTAGAATTGACAGAGACATCTTGCTTCCTGGACAGCCACCCACATTGGGTACCAAAATGTAGGTGTATCAAAGAGCTCCACAGTAGCCTGGAATGGAGCATAACAAAGGTTTATTCATTTGGGGATAAACTCACAGTAAGGGTATCAATCCTCTGTGTATGGTGGAAAGGGTGTGGGGCATGCACATTTGTCTACAGTTATGGTACCTGAGACCATGCCCAAAATGGGCCTGTATCTAAAAGGCTATTGGTTGAAGGGGTCCCCACAACAAAGATATGATGGAGGGTCATTTGTGTCACCAGCATGTAAGTGTAGAATCTGCCCAGGATGCATAAGGAGTCTATCTTCCTTACAAATGGGACAACTGCTTTCTCTGTGGTGGCAGATACTACAGTGGCTTCTGAAGAAAAACCTGTATCTGTGGAGAAGAGCATGGTAGGCATGGCAACCTGAACTCATGTGAGGCTCCATATTCTTTTTGCAGATTCTTATGAAGTGTGTTAGTGTCTTAGCTTCTCTGAAGTCTCACCACCACTATAAAAGTCTGGATCAGCCTCTTCTAAAGATCTTGACCTCTATAATTGTGGTCAAAGCATATAGTGGAGCTCTGATGTTCTGATGATCTGGGTTCAGTTTGGGACCCTGGGGCCAGGAATCCCATGGGTTGTAGCCTACTTACTAGGTGAAGTATGCCATCTCAATAGAATGACAGGAAGCCATTGTGTGCACAGACTAAGGCAAATCAACTCAGGAAATGTTGGACAATCTAAACTAAAGAAAAAAGGATTCTCCAAACCCCTAAAATTTTTCTTTTTATAGGGACACGGGAATAACTTATAATGCACAAAAACAGAAAGCCTTCTGCATTATACCAGTTGGCTGGTTCTGGTTTCCTCTCCTTGCTGAGTGTTTTCTGGCTTAGTCTTGGTTAAGCTCCCATGTGTTTGGGCTGTCTTCTTGGGTAAAACCTGACTTCATGCCTGGGAGAGCAGCTCCCTGGTTCTCCCAGACCCACCATCCCCACTCATGTTTCCACATAGCCTTTGTAGGCTTTCTAGTGGTAGAGAAGGCACTCTTTTCTGCTCTGCTCACTTCTACCCACACATGGACATACAAATCACCTCCAGCATCACCAGCCCCATTGCTAGGATGCTGTTGATTATCCTTGTGGGCAAAAGGTACCCTCATTGCTTACTCCATCAATTTTCTACTTATTGTTGAAAAGTCAGGGCTAGTGTAGTTGGTTGGTCTGTCATGTGTCTGACCCCACACACGTTCCTCATTTTCCTACCAGGCTTGCCTTGTCTCTCCAGTCTTAAGAAAATGTTATTGCAGGGACTGGAGAGATTGCTTAGTGTTTAAGAGCACTGCTGTTGTAGAAGACCCTCATATGATCCAGATGACACTTCCGTTCCTCTGTGGCTCTAGTTTTGGTGCATCTGATACCCTTTTCTGGTCTCTTTGGGCACTAAGGATCTTGGTGGTGCACCCACATATACAGAAAATAAAATCTAAGAAAATTTAAAATTAATAACAAACATCTATAATGCAAAAATGGCTCTCATGGTTCCATTTCAACTCTGTTCATTCACCACACTCATGTTCCCCAGTTTCAAATACTGAAGTCTGAACATATTCATCTTTCATTACCAGGACACCCTTCATCTCAAAAGCCAACCACTTCCTGTTTCCTGAGTTCTTCGCTCTATCCTTCCTTCCCTATATACTCTCTGATATATCTATATATATGGTAGACATTCAGAACTATCCTTGAGTTTTTTGTTTCCTCTCCCTCTTTGGATATAAGTTTAAGTGTGCCAATTTCCTCTTCTCAGCAAAAGATATTAATTGACTCCAAGTTAACATTTCTTTAGAACAGTCAGTATTCCAAGCATGAAGGTTACCCTCTCGCCACTCTGGATTTGGATGTGTGAGGTGTCATCATCTTCCTTTTCTTTTACTTAACATTGGGCCTGAGGCAATTCGGGGACCTGCCAAAGACAGAGATATTTAAGAGTTTCCAAAACAAAATTTAACCTTGATCCGACACTAATCTTCATGCCTCAGCTTCAAACTTTACCTGATCAGCTCTTTAAAAGAATAGTAAGTCATAAAGAGTCTGGTGGAATACTGTCACCAGGTTTCCAGTTCCATTTAGTTAGAGGTTTTCATTTTGCTAATTAATGCCTGTGTGACCAACCTGTTCACTTGTGATTATTTTCTGTAGGTCATTTCTCACCTGAAGCTTGCCTGGCCCTGGAAGCTTCTTATTCCTTAGACTGGGTGACCCATAGATAGCAAGTTGTTCTCTGAGTAAGTGAGAGTTTGCAAACACCCTTAGCTTTTCACGAACCTGGTTTGTATCAGGAACCAGACAAAGGATAGATTCTCAAGCTGTGCTGGTCCTTGGGGACCCTGAGCTGCACCTCTAACCTCATGCTTCAGAACTTCTAGGTCAGTGGTTCTCAAGCTGCATAACACTGTAACCCTTTAATGCATTCCTTGTGTTGACCCCAAAGCATAAAATTATTTTCATTGCTGCTTCATAACTGTAATTCTGCAACTGCTATGAGTCATAATGAAAATACCTGATATGCAGGATATCTGATGCAACCCCTTCTGGGGGCCGCGAATCACAGGTTGAAAAGCACTGCTCTAGGAGAAACTGAGACGTCTGTGTGCTCACAAAGGTCTTCAGTCTTTGAAGGTGACTGGAGAAGATCTAGGTGTAAGTACTGTGTCCTATGAATAACAGCAGAAACATAAGGCGTGTCCATGGGTGTCCAGAGCAGATATCTAAGAGAACCAGAGAAAGTAACTTTGGGATGCTCTTGAAAAAATGGAGTTTCCCCCCAAAAGGTCAAATTCTTAGCTGCTAATGTGACATTGTATTATGAGTCCAGGACACATTTGTTCCTTTCATTTTCTAGCCAATAAGAAGCAGAAACTTAGAATGAGAGTATGGACAAGGGCTCTAACTTATTTGGAAGAGTGCTTGCCTAGTATGCATAAAACCATGGTTCAATCTCCTGCCCCATATAAATAAGTTGTGGTAGCCTATGCCTCTATAGAGGCAGGAGAATCAGGGTCTGCTTTGGTTACATTGCAATGGCAGCCTGAAATACATGGACACTGACTCTTTAAATATATATGTATTAAGCAAACTACAAAGCTATTGTAAAAGGAAAATCAGAATGTTTTTCATGCCACCAGGTAGCAAACTGATCTGCATGATGCTGAGGCAAATTATAAATCCAACAGATACAAAACACCTGCAGCCACTGGGATGAGAAGGGCAGGAAAAAACAACCCTTGATTCAGAACATTTGCAGACCCTTGTCCTTCCTGCTTCTCTGGGGCACTGGGCAGGTTGATTTTCTTAATCCATGCCCCCCTAATTCTGTTCTTCTGAAGGCTAGGGCTTCCAAATCATAGCAAATGGCCTTTGTGAGCCATTTCTGATCCATTGCCAGAAGAAGTTGCAGGTCAATGCTAAGAGTCCAACACTTGCTTCCTAGAGCCTGGGTTTTTGTCCCACATCTGATACGCATAAACTGTATGTTCTTGGATCAAATACCAAATCTTTCTGTTTCCAGTTTGTTTGTTTGTCTATATAAAATAAACAGAATGATTCATAAGACACAAGATTTGTGTAAAAGGATAAGATGAGTAGATCTTTTTTTTTTTTTTCTAGAAAAACTCAGGCAAGAAATACTTTAGACTATGAGGGGTTTTCGGCCTCAGTTTCAATTACTAAGTTCTGCTATTGTAGCTTTAAATTGGCCATAGACAATGAATAAATGAATAGCTAGCCGGCGTTTCCAGTAAAATCTTTTGAAGCAGCTGAAGTCCTTTGTTTGCAGACACCTGAATGAATGCCCATAGAGAACTTAACACATAACCCGGTTCAAGGTATAACACAGGAAAATAATATCTTTACTAGTAGTCTCTTGTGAAGGACTGAAACGAGCCTCTGCCTGGCTGTGAAGGTGTCTATGAAAGCAGCATCGGCCCAGGGGACCCTGAAAATCATACACCATTCTTCAGCCACCGCGTGGCTCTGTGCAGACTGCAGTTGTCGTGATTTTCCTAGGGAAAAAAATGTTTGAGGAATAGTACAAGCCAGGATACCCCCCCCCCGCTCTCTCTCTCTCTCTCTCTGTGTGTGTGTGTGTGTGTGTGTGTGTGTGAGAGAGAGAGAGAGAGAGAGAGAGAGAGAGAGAGAGAGAGAGGGAAAGAGAAAGAGAGAGAATGCATGCATCCATGCATATAATGGCCAATTGGGCACAGTGATATTCTTGCCCAGGACTATCCTTGCGCAGATGTGATGAACTAGCCATCTTCATTGCTCCCTTAACTTCTTCACCTGTAACCAGCAGAGGAAGCCCGTCACCATTAGAAAGGTCCTAATAGAAAGCGTTTCCTGGAGGATATTACCATTTCTTCCATCAAAACATGACCAGGATTCTCCTTCTTGACTTCTCAAAGTCATTTGGGTAGAGGGAAGCATGAAGGGAACTGGGAAATCGTTCTTATCTAATTCCTTCTCTGCCAATAGAATCTTCTTGGAGACCTTTTCCTTGACTGTCAGAAGTACCATTTGCCTCTTTCTGCTAAACTATAGGCTTTGGGATTCCATGTTTAGGACTCAGGAGAATCTTATCAGGCTCCTTTATGATGGCAAGATGGGGAGGAGATGAAGATGCTACTATCCCAGGTGATTGGTTGGGGGCCCTTTCTGAGGGTGACCAACTTTAGATCTAATTGAAAGGTCCTAGAAGAAGATAGAGACAAGAATTTCATGATGGCTATAGACACAATTCCAAATAAATAAGTCTTGGAAGGAATACAATTATTCAGCAACCCTTTAGAGCTGGCCAGAGACCAATTCCTGGATGAGTGACAAGTTTCCCAAAGAAAGAGGACTGAGCTTCTCAGTGAATCCAGAGCTCTCCGATTTTTTTCATTGGGGTTTTCCATATGTTCACCCTGAAGCCGAAGAAGTGGAGGGCCAGGGTAGATTTTCCTGGCCCTGGGGCCTGTAAATGAAGGAACATTTCAGGTCAGGAGCCAGAGCCCCCATCTAGTCTGGTGCTGCAACATGCCTTCTCATGCCTCAGCATCATGCTTGTGTCGTGTATTTACACTTGGCTTCGGTCACAGTGGCATCTGTCTTCACAGCTTATAGCTGGATCCCTGGTCCTCAGACAGAGCTGGCACACAGAGGTTTGCTGTGAGTATTTGTCCTATGGATCATTAGTCTCAAAGGAAATTTCTCCCGAGCTGTGTTACCAGTGGCTTCGATGGGTCTGGAGTCCTGGGAGAAGACTGGGCCTGTGCTTACCATGACCTGCGACAAAATAGCATCTGAAAGGGAAAGAGACAGAGCACCCAACTACAACTTGTAGACATTGTCTAAGGGCCATTCCTTAGGCTGGATTCTCTCGTGCACTGATGTTGAATGCAAGGGACTGTTTGGGATGTGACCAGAGATACCCTGTTGAGAAATGGAAAAATGAGATAAGGAAGGAGAGGAAGACAACAACACAGCTATGCATGAACAAGCATGCTCTGGGCAGAGTGTCTGTCCTGGATGGGGCGGGCTCTGAAAGACGTCACAAGAGTGATGTCTCAGTCTGTCTCACAGTGCTAGTACAGAATCCCATGCTATAAATTATTCTACTGTCCATCATTATAAATTACTGGGCCCTGGTAATTTGTAAAGAAACTCATGTTGACTCATGGTCTAGAGTCTGAGAAGTCCATAACCAACCAGCGGCAGCATCGATTAAGGGTTTTTTCTGGTTTTAACTCATGGTGGAAAGCAGAAGGGCAAGTGGCCATGTAGAAAGGGAACAGGGATGGGGCAGCCTTGCTTTATAGCAGACTACTCTCAGGTTAGTTGTTTAGTCATGCAAGATCTGGAACTTATAAGAAAAGAAGGACATGAACACATCACAAGGACTTGTCCCCCACCATGAAACATTCCCACTAGACTCCGTCTCCCTACACTGGCCCCATTGAAGACCAGATTTTAGTGCAAGAGCTGACGAGAACAAACCACATTCAAACCCCAGTGGGTGAGGAGCAAGAGTATTGAGTCCCGCACTATGAAAAGGCCGACTCCAGGGCTGCTAGCTCTTAGCCTATCTTAGACTTGATGGCTGCGGTGCAGTCTGAGTGGATACCAGCTGAGCCCTGTTAGTGTGCCTGGGAAAGCAGCAATGGACACTGACCAAAGCGAGGCTCAAGGTGGCTGAGAACTTCCTGATAAGTAGAAGAGATGGGCTGGGTATTTTCTGGAAAGCAGCAACTAAGATTTGGGTATAGTTTTAGCTGACTGCAGAGCCAGGGTCTTTCTGCTGGGATTTGCTAAGTTCCTATCACTTCTGAGCAGGGGTGTGCGACAGAGGGTCTGGGAGAGAGCAGCCTCCTCTGTGGTTGGAGCAGCCTCTTGGCATATTTCTAGGATATTACTGCCCTAGCATATTCCATTACAATATTCCTCCTGTTCAGAGCAGTTAGCTTTGCCTCATTATTATTTCATTGGGCTGAGCTTTAGTGAAACATGGCCTTTAATTTGTTTATTTAACATTCCTAGTCTGTACTTGCTGATAGAGTATAACTGATTAATTAATTAATTGTGGCTTGCCACGGCTCAGGCTGGATCATGGCACTATTTCAGACACTAATGGGATCTTAGGCAGAGGCGGAGGGGTGACGGAGGGGTATCAGAAGCCTGGGTTGGAACCTAAGGCAGGGCTGGGATCAGGCAAGATTTCCCAACTTTGTCCCAGCCAAGGTGCTAAGGTTAGCTAGGCTGGCTGAGGCAGGTGGTAGGCCCGTAGCCACAGACACTGGAAATCTAAAATGAATCTATTGATCAGTAAGGTACCTGCTGAGTTGGGGACTGTGGGCTCCACAATGGTGTCAGCAGGGAAGCCACCTCATCAGGAATATTTCTGACTGTGTTTGCTCTGAGTATTGATTAAATTATTGGCCATTAATAATCAACTCAGACTTCTTTGTCTATGCCTAGGGATTGGTACAAGTCTCCCTTATAAAGATGCTATCTAGGAGCCCTGGACCATTAGTCAGCTTATTAATAACATAAAAAGATACTCACGACTTTGGAGATCAGGAGCTGTTTACCGTAAAAACAATAATAAACACCAAATTTACATATTTCTTAATTTATTACAATAAGCCATGAAGTTGAAATAAGTATTTGGAGCAATCCGTGTAACAGGCCTCCAGACCTTAGCACAACTGACACCATGTTAGAGGCATCATTCTGACATTAAAACCCAGCATGTAGGCCTAACATCTGTCAAACTGGAACTAAGACCCAATCCATCAGAGACCCAGTCCATAGTTCAGGCAAGACCCTAAATGCACTAACCTTGCTTTTTGGCTTCTGTAGTTTGGATTCTTGTTAAATGATATGCGACTACTAAGTTGTGTGTGTGTGTGTGTGTGTGTGTGTGTGTGCATAAAAGACAAAGGGCTAAAAAGCTTGGGCAGAATGATTTAGGCAAGGTGCTTTTCTTGACTGACATCAAGGACTTTTGGGGGTTCTATTAATGTTTGTGTGGTGGTCTTTGGTAGGCTTGCTTTGCGATACTAGGATCCCATTTTACACCCCAGTTATATGTAAGCTCTGGATTAGGATGAAATGACCACCACTTAACTTTGATTTCTATGTCCAGAAAAATGGAAATGACCATATATAGCTTCCATAATTCATTTTGACCAATAAGGAGCCCAAGCAAGTGTCTTTGGTAGAGAAGGCAGATGACAAGGCAGGCAATGTGGCCACAGTGACTATTGCTATCACTAAATCATGGTCATATTTATCTCAGTGATGAGATACTATCCCTGTTGGTGCCAACAGAGGCACTGAGTGCCCCTCCTTGACCATGCTGAATGGGTAAGTGGAGTCCTTTGAGAAAGCAGGTCTCATGACCTATAGAATTCTACCTTGCCATATGTCTTAAGGAGTGTTGAGTAAAATATGTCTCTTTCATAAAGAAGGAGTAAATAAACATAAACCAAGTTTTGAATAAAGCAGGCAAGAAAATAAAAAGAAGAGTATTTTGGCTCACTCCAGACCAGAAGAAGGGGTGGAGGACAGAAAACTGCCCTGCCATGGTCATGGCCAGCTCGTCCATGCAGAATGCTTTTGCTCCACATGATGATTGGACTCTTAAACTTTGCCCTAGGATTGACTTGAGCCCCAGCTTACTACTCTATGTGTTGCTAGCCATACTGCAGAAGAACGTGGGTTATGTGAGGGTCCATTTTCAGACAGGAGGCAGCAGCTTCTGGTGCACAGAGGAAGGAGGCACCCACTATGACCTGGGTACAGAAGAGGCCTCACTGGGCGGTGACATGAAGTGATCTTAAAGGACAAATTGAAATTTCATAGAAAACAGGAAGGGGAAGGCCATCTCTGAATGAGGGGATAATGAAGGCCATGTCTGAAGGAGATGGGCAGGGAGGGAGCCTGGGGTTCTGGGGCATCCTTCCCAGACTAGGGAGAAAGAGGTCTTGTAAAACCATGTTTAGTGATCCTGTAATTACCTTCACCCTAGGAAAGAGGATAATGCCAAAATGAAAGCGATTTTTTTTCCAGGGCACAGATTCCTCCTTGGATTCAGCCCCAGAGACTCAGCATGTCCTGTCTGGCTAGGCTATTCCATTAAAGCCCAGGCCTGCAGCAGGGATGCTGACTTTTCCCAGTGGCCGAGCTTCTTAATGGGCACAGTGCCTGGCACAAGGTCATTCGGAAATAGATATGTGCGGAAGAGCACATCGAATTAAGTGAGTCTGTTGCTTTCCAATTTTTGTTTTTGCCTCTTTCGTTATGAAGGAGCCTTGAGCAAGAATTCCATCCTTTAACTATGAGATTTGCTGGCTGAAAAATGAAATTTGTAACAGACAGGGTTGTGGGGAAGATCAAACGAAATGGGGATGTGCCCAGGACAGTTTCTGATGCGCAGTAGCTGCTAAGGCAAGTGTCCCAAAGTCAAGTGCATGCCAGGATGGACAGAGTCCTTCATGTAAGTGCTGAACTCCCAACACCACAGGCACCTTGTCTCCTGGGATTGCATGCATGCAGCTTCTGAGGCCGCTCCCCTGAAGCTCTGGAAACACATATCTTATCTGTTCCCAGTGTTTTCATTCCCCCAAAATAGAGACACAGATCTGTTTTCCAGAGAGTTCCACAGAAGCCCCTGTCCACTCTACAAGATCCTGGAAAGGAACAATGTTTATTTTCAGTGTGTTGGGCAGGAGTAGGGGTGGAAGTCAGTAGGGACTAACTATAATTATCTGTTTATTTCAGAGATGTGACCTGTGGATGTTTCTGTTCAAACACTAGTGTTTAGCAATGCTCAGCTGGGCATAAAACTTCCATCTGCTCCTTGGGCTGGTAGTGGACAAACCCTGAAGGGGACAGAGCCTCGCAGTATCACAAATGTGAATTGTTTAGTATTTCCTGGAGCATTTCAACTGGTTGAAATATCAAGGATAGCTCAAGTACCAACAAATTTGTCTTCTGCTTTTTAATTGACAAGAAGGCAACATTTCTCTCCTGATCAGAAACTGGAGCAGGGACATAAGAGAACCTAAAATATTAATTTAGAAAATCATGGACATATTAAGGGTTAGATAGCTGATTTGCTTTGGGGTCTCCTACACCAATGGTTAAAGAAAACCAATTGTAGAGTAGGGTCACCCCAACATATCTAGCTGCCTTTGAAGCAACAGCAAAGCTTCAGAGATTGTCCACAATGGGAAAGATTTTATGGCTTTGATAGGGGAAGAGGTTAGTGAAGATATAAATGACAGCTATGATCGGAAGCTTCTTTACCCAAGTCAAGTGAGAGAGACTCCTTGTGGACATAACAGAGACACCAGTCCTTGTTGAAGGGTAGAGATGGATGATGGAGGAGCCTGGAAGTCCATGTGGTCTACTCAGGGTGGTGTGGACAGAGGTTGCTTCATGATGGCAGCAGAAATTTGGACAGAGAGAAAGAGCTTAAGGCACAGGTAAGGTCATGAAGAGGTTCTGATATGAGAAGCACTGGACTGAAGAGGGCCCTGCCATGGGGGCTGATTGGTAAACCATCAGCTGGTTAGACAATCCCAGATTCTACTTGCCGCTTTGCCACAAAGCAGGTGGGCCACTGGGTGCTAGTCTCCCTCCTTCTCAGGACCTCATCCTTTTTCTCTACAATTCATTCCTCATGTCTGATTAACAGCATGAAATATAAAAATTGTACGTGAAGTTTGGCTCAACTAACACATTCCTCCCATTCTTCTTCTGAACTCCTTGAAAATGACTTCCCATGGCCAAGTGGCATTAGGTATAAGGTTAGGAAACTCCCAGAATCTTAAAAATGTATCACTAGCTGTGACCAGGCCGCATCATTCCTATTCTTCCCTCAAACTGCTGACTGTGAGTTCACATCAGAAGGATGGCAGTGTGACACAGTGTGACCGCATCTGCACCCACTATGGCATGCCGGGAAGATGAGCCAACTGGGCTCGCGTTCCTGTGTTCCTATGATCTTGAATCACAGATCTGATATCCTGCCATGGAGTCAGGGATGTGCTGCAGCTGTTCCTATGGCAAGAATGCTCCTGTGAATGACAAGGAATCTCTTGCAGAAATGTACTGTGGTGAACAGATTGGTCCCCTAGGACATTCACACTGGAATCCTTAGAATCCATGATTATAAGAGCCCCATGCGGCAAAGGAGAATTACAATGGTGGATGGCACTATGTCTGTTGATCAACTGCTTTTAAGAAAGACATTCTGTATTAACTGGGTGGCCCAGGGCTGAGAAGATGGCTCAGTGGGCAAAGCCTTTTCTGTGCAAGCCTGACAACCTGAGTTCAGAGCCCCAGAAACCACGTAAGATGCTCATGGCTCTGTGATTCCAGTATGTCTCTACCGAGAAATGGGAGATAGAGATAGGAGGAAATAGAGAGCCCGCTAGTCTAGTGGGCACACGAATGAACAATGAAAGAGACTTTGGTTGAGACAGGGTAGAAAAGGAGAACTGACACTTCAAGTTGCACGCGCGTGCACACACACACACACACACACACACACACCCCACAATAATGACAATGATGGTTATGATGTCTGAATGGTCTCAAAATATTCAGAGGGTCCCTAAAAGAACAGAAAACAGACATGGAAGAACAATACATTAGAAAGACTTGGTCTAATGGTGCTGGCTTTGAAGATAGAGGAAGGAGCTTAAACCAAGGAATGTGGGCAGACTCTCTACAAAAAAGGAAAAAAAGCAGGGAAGAAATATGGCGTCAGAGTTTTCCACAGCCCTACTTCTCCTTAATTTTAGGCCAATGAAACCCATATTGGATTTCTAACCCACAGGACTGTGTGTATGATGACAAATGCATGCTGCTTAAATTGGTCATGATTACGGTTGCTGCAGCAGCAACAGGAAACTGATGTACTTACCTACCCCCTCCAATGCCTCCAATTCTCCTTTAATTCCAGTGGGCTCTCCCATTCACGCATTAATTCATCTGCTCATTCATTAACATCTACATGTATTTATTTATGTATCCTAGGCCTTAGGTTGCTAACGTGTAAATAGTAGAAAAAAATGCTGTTGGATTATTTTGAGGGTTAAACAGAAAACTAAAGGCTTAGCACATTGACAGGCAAAGTGTAAATGTTCCTGAGTGTTAATTGTCTCTATTTTTATTGTTTCTGTTGTTTAGTCAGCAAACATCACTGGCACCAGGCTTGTGCCTGCTGTTTCTGAGCTCAAGTCCTTGTCCCTAGATAGGAAAGCCAAGCTTTGAAGGGTACCATCCACAAAGCCTCACTTAATCGCTTATATCTTAACCTTACTGGCCATTGGTGTCTTTAAGGCAGGCTAGTAGATGTTGTTGGTTAGTCAAACTTCAGGTTGCCCAGGAATAAAGCCAGAGGTTTTATTTTTTGAATTGGGAAGAAAGGGAGATGGGACATGGGTAGATTGTTGCCCACAATTTGTTAAAGCTTTGCAACCAAGGGAAGAAGTTGTGGGGAGAGGGAAAGATAATTTATGCTGCCCCATTTAATCACTCCACCACCTAACAAAGTCAGTAGTTTTATCTACACTTTAGTGTGATGAAACAGACTGAGATCACACTGTTGATAGAGGAGAGGCAAAATGGAGCCCAGAATACTGACTTGGAAATCTACATGTGTCTAACCACTACTGCCTCTTGCTGGGGGTCTAGCCATTGCTTCCTGCTGGGTGTTGAGAGCTGAGTCTGCATGCAAACCCAGCCTTTGGTAGACCTTTATGTCTCTTCCTCAGCTTTATGTAGCTGAGACCCAGGCAAAGGGGGATTATCCCTGGAGAGTCTACCTATATAAGCCAAGATCTGCCTCCTCTTGACTTCAATGATATTGAGAGTCATAAAGAATTATTTGGTGAACAAAGTGGGGCCTTCACTATCATTTAAAAATAGTTAGCTGACTTACTAGCGAGCTCAGAAGTTGAGGCGACATCTCTAGCACGTAGTTTGATTCTTCAGAGCCAGGGGTGACTGAGGACAGAATCTTGGTGTCTGTCTGGGCTCACACCGTAAAGCACAGGCAAGAGCTCCACTTGCCTCTTAAGACCTCACTTCGGTAACACTGTTTGGGGCCAGAGTGTATGAACTTGAACCCAAATGCTACAGCTTCACCAGGGTATCTTTGCTTGTAAAAGAAACTCTAAAGAGCAGTTGCCTAAACCCAGGCTTGAGATATCTTACTGCTAAGTAAGGCCAAGATTCTGGATTGACTTCTCTAGTGGACCTGTGTCCCTGACCACAGAGAAGCCATGATGCGGTCCTGCAGAAGGTGCACTCCCTCACCTCCCACTCATTTTCCTTAATAAGCATAACCTTCCAACACCTTCTCCAGAAAGATCTTCTGCATGAGAACGGCTAGAGCTTCTGTCATTTCCCCTGACTGGTCCTCTGCATATTTATTTTTCATGGAGTTGAAGGGGAATTGAAAGGAAAAAAAAATGGAAAAAATAGAGTTGACTTGATTAAGTGTGTCCTCTGAGGCAAGCAGCAGGCTTGTGCTAAGGGCTTTACAATCATTATCTGATTACCACCTTAAAGCGAAGCCATTATATCAAATTTATAGATTAAAAAAAACCTTATGGCTGTCGAGATTATGTTGTCCAAGTATAGCCAGCTCCTAAGTCTACAGTCAGGATTTCGCCCAGATCTGTTGAACTGCCAGAGGAGTCTGTGTCATTTTCATTATCTCAACGAGAAACCGCCAATAATCCACATATTTGTCCTTATAAGACTTGGAAATTGGTTGTTTCTTATCATGCCTCGGAGGCAATACAAAAACCTACCATTCCTTTACAGAAATCAGATAAATATTAAATTATGTTTGATTAAAATTTTGTTTGAAAAACCTTTGCCATATTCCGACGCTAAACACGAGAATTCCATGCACGCAGCGTCGGATGCCTCCCTGTTAAATAAAGCACTCAATTAACCAGCCTATTAAGGTCCTAAACATTTCAGATGAAACAGTTCTCCCTATAAAAATATAAGGGATACCATATGGAGAAGACTTCCCAGTTCATTTCACAGAACACTTGGAGGCTGTGAGTCTCTATCCAGTAACAGAGGGAGACTGACTTCTAGACATCAGTTTATTCTTTCCTCCCTCACTCCCCTAATTTTCATTCTCTGCTTGGGGAATGGGCAGAGTGGAAAGTGGGAGAGCCACATTATTCCTGTGTTTTCAGTTTCCTGAGGGTGAATGATGCCAGAGAAAAGACACTGTGTGTCTCTGGACCATAGCAGGAGACACAGAGAAAAGCTGTATCGTGCCTATTCTTAAGCTTTCCCCAAGAAGGCTATTTGAGGGCCAGTTGCGAGCATTACAACTGATGGCCTGGAGACACATCGGGGGTGTTATCATGAGAAGAATATTGTTCGAAACTTCCATTACAGGGTAAACAAGCCATGGCGACGGCAGGATGTGCTCTAGTCCACTGGCAACCTGACACACTGGTTTCCCTAAGAGGTGATGATAAGACATGAGTTGTTACTGTTTGTGACTTAAAAGAAAAAAAAAAAAAACCTTTGATTGGGTCTATGATACCCACTGCAACTCTTGCCTTTCTCAGGAAGTGAGAAACCAAGTATACAACACATTTCATTGCCTCAACACAATTCCTACAGGGTAATCATAATTTCATCAAACTTAGAGATACAACAGCCAACATTCTAAAAATTTTATGACTATATCTATATTACTTAAGCGGTGAGTGGTAGAACCAGTCTTTAAGTTCAGGCAGATGCTTGTCTGTTTGAAGGTATGGCCTTAATGGGCTATGGTTCTGATGGGAAGTACAGCTGTTGATCATTGTTCAAAGCACTCTGCCCTGATATACAGGGAACACGATAGCTATTCTACTAAGGGTCCCAGCCATCGTACCCTCAAGAGAAAGAAGCTGTTATTTGTATCACTCAGAGAAGACGTTCCTGTTTAAAAAAAAATGAGTGTTCTTCCCCCTTCAAACTTCAAGGGAAAGAGGATTGAGTGATTGAATGTAACAAAGTAAATCCCTCAGAAATAAATGAACATTTCATACTGCGCTTCATTTCGGTTTCATGAGTTTCAAATAGCACTTCAAGTGATTAATGTTTTCGTCATTAACCGTAACTAAGTCTGAGAAAAGCCTCTCTCTTTTTTCTAACACAGTTTTGGAGGAGACTGAGGGTAGTTCATTTCTGAAAGTAACCCTTTGGCACCTGATTTGCTGGAAGCAGCTCAAATAGTAGAGAAAGTGTGGGCCTTGCTGGCAGATTGACATGGGTTTGGTTGTTGGTCCCATAACGTTCTGTATGACCTTAAAAAAGCATGACCCCCTTCTACATTACAATATTAGGGTATTCTTGTGACCCTTGAAACCTGGTTCTCTCCTCTATTGTTCATTGCCAGGAACTATGTCTCTTGGTTTCATATGTGTTAAAACTGGACTTCCTTTACAACTTACCTTCATCAACAGAATGTACCAGAACCTCTTAAAAAGTTTAAGTAATTTCCCAATAGAAATTGCTTATTATTCCTCCAAAGGGACATGATGTCATTGTCAAGGGACATTTTCCTCATGACCCCAACTGGAGGAATGCTACTGGCCGCTAGTCAATGAAGGACAGGGATGCCCCTAAACGGTCCATGATGCAGAAGATGAGTAGCTCCCATCTCTCCATAATCATCCGTTCTCCTGTGTTCACAATAGTGAGATGAAGAACCTGTTCTAAATTGTGAAGCTCAGATCTGGTTCTCAGTCTCAAGCTGCCTTACTGGAGAGTTCAAGCAAGGGTACTCCACTGAGATGCCAGGGCCACACCGAGAAGAGACCCCGAGACTTCCTGGAGAGAACATGAGAAGGGCAGCTGTATTAGTTAGTTTGTTTTTCATTGCTATGTCTACCTGGCAAGAAGCAGCTAAAAGAAGGAGAGGTTTGTTTAGCCCCACAGTTTCAAAGGAAATTGTTCACCATGGGGAAGGCACAGGGAAGGTGGCAAGTGGGCCGGAAATTCTCACATCCAAGCAGAACAGGAATTGGGAAGAGAATACGGGAGCCTAGCTGGCTCTCTCCTAGTTCTTTTTCCACTCATCCTAGAACACTAACTAGTGCAGGAGATGGTGCCACCTATATGCAGGGCAGGTCTTCTCTTCTTAGTCAACCCACTGTGTAAACACCCAGATACACCCAAAGGTGGGCCTCACTAATGTCTTTGGTATTTCTTAACACACCCAACTTGAGCATCTACATGAACTGTTACCCCAGCCACCTTACATTTCAGATAAGCCCAGCCCTACAGTTGCCTCGTTAGCTGAATGTAAGCAGAAAGGAATCATCGGTAAGAATGGTCAAAGAACTACCCAGTTCAGCTTTCAAAAAAAGACAACATTTACATTTTTTTTTATTGCTGGCAGTTTTTTAATGGAATATCTTTTTATTTATTTTTGACAATTTCATCCATGTAAACAATCTATCTTGGTTGCACTTCGACTTCCCATAAGAACCTGGACATGTTACTCCCTTTCTTTATGTCCTTTCCTTTGTTTTTGTAATCCACTGGGTCCATTTGCTGCCTTTTGGGATGGTAACTAATCTTATTGGCTTGACCTTATGTAACTCTTCCACAGGGAGGGAGCCCACAGTGGCACTGAATTCATGAGTGCAGTGACCACACCATGTTCAGAAGACAAGATTTCACAGCGTTCCTTTTGTCCTTAAGCTTATTATTGCTATTTTAAGGTTTGGAACAGTTGTAATAATTAGATTCAGAGCATCCACTAAAGACGTTATAGTCACAATAAATAAAAGAGTCTTTTGCAGAGGACGCACTGTTCTCGTCCTCGGGTCCCCTCTTTGGGTCTGGAGCTTTCAGCTCTCTGGCTGGAAAACAGTTGACAGGTAATGGCCGTGTCTGAGAGCTCTCGGTGCAGTGTCTTGTGACAGTGTACTCTCGGCTGACAAGAGCCACCTCATCTAAACCCACAGTCCCTTCCCTTGAGTGGTTACATAATGGCTAGTCCATGTGGTTGGAAAGAGAGACTTCACCTCAAAACAGGACTTCAAAGGATGCTGGCACTTCTGCTCCTCTCCAGGTCCACTGTTGAGAGCAGCAGTGAAACACTTCCCATTGTTGGTCCCAGCATCCTGCGGCCCTTCCGGAAAGGTGTACCAGTAACTCGTTGGATAGGAACCTCTGATAAAGGACCTGGCTGGAAGCCCTTCTTTCCTCCATCTTTTTCAACTTGCATTAAGGTTTAAACTTAAGGTTTTTGCCTTAAAACCACAGTAGTTCAGGCCAAAGTGCCATGCTTGCTGGACGCCTTAAACCTTGGTCCCGGCTTTATCACTGGTCTTTGGTCTGATCTTTGTCAAGTTACTCGTTGCTTTGACAGTAAAGATGGAAACCGTAAGCCTTGCTCTAAACCCAAAGAGAGACACAAAAGTTTGACTAACTCTAGAAAACTTATCAATAGCAAATAAATATGAGGAAACATTAATCTTCACCAGCAATGCACAAAGCATAAATTAAATCCACCTTACGATACCATTTTACACTGACTAAATTAGCAGAACAAAGTAAAAATAAACTCAGATACACAGTACTGGTGGCATTGTGGTAAATACTGGTCCTTTTAATCTGATGATTTAAATATAAAATTTTTAACACTAGAAGAAAGCAATATGGTTAACACCTGATAGGAGCTATAAATAAGCTACTGCCCTTTGGTCGGTTAATGGTATTATAAGAATCTATCTGAATAAATTCATTTCTGGGAAGACTTGGGATTTAAATACAGATCTTGTGAATTTCACCAGGCTATGCATCTTAGACGTAGCATATTTACTTGTACGGTGATTAACAGGAGCCCAGGGCAGAGCTGGAAGGCAGAGCTAAGAATTGTGTAAGAAAAAAGTGAGTGAAATTGTTGTCTCTCAAAGCTTTGCATTCTGACACATCACCTAGCAACCAGGGAGGCAACCCTGCACCTGAACCCCAAATCATGAAGATCAGACCGTGTGAGGCAAACCTATGCACCTGCGTTTTAAGCGAATTCTCCAAGTGATTCTCTGTCTCCCAAACATGGTCATCCTTGACAAAATTCTTTCTGTTTGTCCTTTTAAAGAGAGATGGAATTAGAAGACAGTATCTTTTCAAAATTTTCCGTGTCATTTTGTTATGTTTTTATAATTTTCAAGAGAAAAAAATGTCATCTTCCTTGAACACTCCAGATAAAAGTCATTTTAATTATGGGTGTTGTAATAGACCCAGATTAAGGTGCAGAGTTTTAACCTCTCTGTGAGTAGGTTAAGGAATCCTGCCTTCAGAAAAGAACATTATTATCATGATTAATTTTCCTGATAGTAGGTAGTTATGACATATGTAAGAATCTAAATGTTCCAAAGGTCCCTTGCTTCCATGCACACAGAACTTCTGGCTCCTGCTTTGAGGCTGAGTGTGGTTGTAAGCTTTGTTGTTGCTTTTCATGGAGGTGCTCTAACAACTGACTAAGGAATACCAACTCTCAGAAGCTTAAAGAAATTGTCCCCTTCCTCTGAAGAGAGGAACATACAAATGGCCACTTTAGTAGACCCGGAAGCTAGGGCAAAACACAGGATTTAACAGCTGGTGCCACCCCAAGCCTGTTCTTGGAGCTATGAGTATAAATGAACTGGCTATAATAAAAAGTGATGTATGTCTTGGTCTCAGAAATGTGTTGCAATGACTAAGTGTCTGTCTGATAGCATGGGACATTTCCTGTTCTTTAAGGGAGACAAAATCTTGCCATTAGCGAAACATGTTTAACTGCAAATTCTGTGTCAGGATGATATTGGATGAGAAAACGTTTTAAAGGTTAGCCCTTGACGCTAATTAGTGTTCACTGGATACTTAGCCCAATTACTGATGGCAAGGACTAATATAGCATTAGGGGGCAGGTACGTGTGTACATTTGTGCCCATACACACATACTACGAAAGAGTCTCAAAAAGACCAATAATTAGTCAGTAGGCAATATTGTACAGCTGTAGGTGGTACACATTGATGTGGAGGGAGCAAATGACAGACACAGACTTCCTTTCTTGTCTTTGTCATGTCTGGAGAAGATGAAACAATATTTTATCCTTGGTTTCCTGTGCAGTGGGACCAGGTCAGGCGAGGCTGAGTGCCTGCGGTGGCTTTGACTTCAAATAAAGCTGTGCCAACTGTGGTATCCAGAGCGATCTCAAAGGTTTAACTTTTTCCTGACAAAAGGAACAGTGGTTTCAAAAGGCTAGGCTAATTAAGAATGATTCTGAAGATTGAGGTTTTATTAAGTAGATTAGGAGTAAGAACAGATTAAAGAAAAAGGATTCAACAACAAAGGTAATTCTCTTTAAATGTTGTCCTGTTTATAGCTGTGGCTAAGCAGCCTACCAGGTTTTTCTGGTTAAGTGTGACTAAATGTCAAAAAAACAAAACAAAACAAAACAAAACAAAAAAAAACTCACTAAGTTTTTTTTTTTTGAAAGTAGACCATGTATTCAACTTTATACATTCACCATCATTTTCTGAATACATAGTAAACATATTTCTTGCTATTTAGAGTTAGTATACCAAGTATGATCCTTTTCCTCATGTGGCAGATATCGAAATAAGACAATCACTGGACAGCCGTGCCACCCTCTTCAGGTCACTTACATGAGTGGACATGCATGTATGCCAGAGTATCTTTTCCTCCTCATGCTTAGAGAAATTTTAAAAGAGATATAGGTACTTTATGATGCAGTATTTTATATCATAGAATCGAACTGAATGTTAGTATCTGTTAAAACCAGGAAAATGAAAATATCGCTTATTGAGTCTGCGTTTGTTAATTAGTCTTATTTTGGTGTTTCTTAAAGCTTTGCACTCTGATAAGCATTATTCTAGTAACTAGGGGTGTTATTAAAAGTTGCAACCCTGTGCCTGCTCACAAGGCCTTTGCAGTTTGGCAGTTGAGTGGTCTTCTTCATAGATTTATCTCTTCCAGGATTCGCCACCTCTCATTGAACTTCATAGAAAGCATTTTTATACAAGCCAAGCCTTGGCTTGGGCATGCGCAAGGAGAGGAAGATGGTGCCCTTCCTTGGACAGATCTTAGGAATACCTGCACCGCCACCTATTGACAATTTGCTCCGCCCCCAGGACTCCTACTGCGTTTTGGTTCATTTTCTCTCTGGAAGACATTTTACAGAAAGAGTGTGAAACCGAGTCTCTATACTCGGCTTCCAAATCCCATGACCTTACAGCTCTGATACATGTTCTTGAGTATTATATTGTACTGTAACACCTCCTCCAGATTCTCAACTAAGGAACAGGGAAGATGACATCTGTGTCATTTTCCACAACCATCTTCCATTGTTCTGACCTCAGGCTCTATGTGTGAAGAACTCAAGAAGCAAAACAGTCCATATTTCTGTGGCCCTTCTTAGAGCCACTGAATCAGATTCTTGGAGTGATGTTAAGTATCAATGGTTATTACATGCTTCAGATGATTTGCTTTTGCTTCAGTAAGAATGTATATGTGTATGTATGTATGTATGTGTGTATATATGTGTATGTATCTATGTGAATGCATATGTGTATCTGTGTGTATATGCTTGTATGTGTGTGGTACGCATATGTGTTCTCATGTATATGGGTGCATGTTTGTGAGCCAGTGTAAGTGTCCATGCTCCTGAAGAACCAAGCATTTCATATATTGAGCCATCTCCCCAGAATGCCCAAGAGATTTTAATGAGCCATATGACCAGAGTCATAGTTCTTAATAGTTTAATAATTTGAGTATTTGTGTCTTTTAAAGATACTATATCAGGCCGGGCGGTGGTGGCGCACGCCTTTAATCCCAGCACTCGTGAGGCAGAGGCAGGCGGATCTCTGTGAGTTCGAGGCCAGCCTGGTCTACAGAGCTAGTTCCGGGTCGGGCACCAAAGCTACAGAGAAACCCCGTCTCGAAAAACCAAAAAAAAAAAAAAAAAAAAAAAAAGATACTATATCAGTGTGTTTTATTATATTATTGTTTTGTTTCTACTATTTAAAAGAAATGTATCAAAATTCTGTATGAAAAAAATCTCAAGTGTAAGAAAACGAGTAAGTGACCTAGATGAAGCTTCCTGTATTTCAACATATTTCGGGCTTTAAAGTCTCCCTTGAGGTTTATGATCTTTCTAGATTGAAGGGGTCACAGCTACCGAACCAACCCTAAGGGACTGATTTCGTCCTATGAAGACCTTGTATCTTAGTCAGTGTTCTATTGCTGTGAAGAATGTATACAACATGACTGCAGCAACTCTTATAAAAGAAAGCATTTAATTGGAGCTCGCTTGCAGTCTTAGAGGTTTAATTCATTGTCATAATGATGGGTAGCATGGCAGCAGGCAGGCAGACATGGTGCTGGAAAAGTAACTGAGAGCTTTAGATCCAGATCCACAGGCAGCAGGAGAGAAGGCCACTGGACCTGGATTGGGCTTCTGAAACCCTGAAGCCTGCCCCCAGTGACACACTTCCTCCAACAAGGCCTTGCCTACTGCAACCAGGCTGTGCTTCCTAATCCTTCTTAAGTAGTACCAATCCCAAATGACCAAACACTCAAGCATCTATAGAGGGTACTTTATTTCAACCACCATGCTTTGAGAGAGGAGCTTAGTGGTGGCTATATATATATATATATATATATATATATATATATGTGTGTGTGTGTGTGTGTGTGTGTGTGTGTATATATGAAGCAAGTAACCCTTAGGGAGGGAAATCATATTACAGAAGTTCCCATACCTTGGAAATGTGTTCTGAGAAAATATCAAAGGAAAAGATTGTTTTCCCTAACTCTTAGTTCCTGCCTGATCTTACCAACACAAGTGAAAAACCCATAATTTTAAATCTCAGATGATGCAACTAGAATGATCATCTCAGATGACAGGAATCAGATGAGCATCTCTCATGTTGTCAGTTCTGTCAGGAGCTTTTACAGACCTTAGAGCATTCTTGCCCTGAGTTCATAGACCAGGTGCACAGGAAGGGCTATGTCCTATTCAACAGTGAACAGCGTTGCAAAGATTTTCATAGAAAGCTGGTATTTCTGTACAAGGGGGATATTATTAAGCTATATAAAGGAATAAAATATGGATATATGTTACAGTAAGGCTAAATTTAAAAAATGCTAAGTATAGTAAATGAGATGCTGAAGACTTGATGGTGCATTATTCTATTTATATGAAATGCTCAGAAAAAGCAAATCCATAGAGATAGGCTGGGGCCTGGGAGGAGCAGGGATTAATTATTAGCAAGCACAAGATCTTGACCTAACAGAAATGTTCTAAGATGCAACAGTGGTTGTGTGATCTCTCTCTTCCTTCCAGACGGAGTCAGTAAGGCCCATGAGATCATCATCCTATGGCTCACCTCTCTTCTCACACCAAGACTTGCTTGCAGAGTTTAGAAACATAGAAAACATGAAGTTACATGAAACCAGACTCAAGAGGCTGAAATTCAAACTAAATTTCACCTCATGGTTTTACTTGAATAAACCTACCTTCCCAGGAGCAAGAATATTCGTGTTACCCACTGTGATCTTCTCTTCTTGTAGATGGGTTGCTATCAGGAGACTCGTGTCTAAATATGGGATAAAAGATGGTGAATGAGGGATGTCTCACACTCACCACTTGAGAAGCCTGTATCAAATCAGCCACTTGCCACAGATACCCACTGTGGACTACTTTTCAGGCAACACTCTGTATTCGATGACCCTTGACCCAGATGCCACAGGGGAGCCAGCATCAAGCCTTTCTCCTTCTACCATGTTGTTTCCAGACTTATCTGTTTGTCCACTCTTTCTCTAGCCAGGGGTTCTGTTCTGTGCTCTCTTTATCTCTTTGTTCTTATATGTGGACATTGTAGATCCTAATGTTGAAATTTTGATTAGATCATACCTACCTTCCTTCTTGCAAGTCAGATGAGACCACAGGCAGCTGATATGCCAGTCATCTCTAAGGGCCCTACACTTGCATCCTAGTGCTAAGCCCCCCTGTGATTTTGTCCAGAAATAAAAGAGACATTAGCTTGAGACTCAAAGACTTCCTGTTTTCTTCCACACAAATTAATAACAGCTGTCTTTTCAAGGAATTGGTACAGTACCAGAATGCATCTGGCCTTTTCTTTTTGCACAAATCTCCAGTCTCTCCAGGTTACTTTTATGGAAATGAATCCAAATGCTGGATAGACTCATTCATCTGTGTGCTGAATTACGTGTACCTGGGAAAGTGGCCGGCTATGGACTAGGCCATCCTCTGATACAGATGTTAGGACAACAATTCTCTCTTTTAAACTCTGGGAATTTACACAGGTTGCCCGATGCTGGTTGGGTTCTTTAACATGTCTGCAAAAATAATTACTGGACTGTGGCTGCATCAGTACACTTGATCCAACACTATTTTGATACTGACTGGCCCAACTCATAGCTGCATCACTAATCCTACTTTTAATGTTGGATGTATCCCAATATTTATGATGTAAACATTCAGAGCACTTAACTTGATGGTTAGGACACTGTCATCCTCTGAGATGTGAAAGAATCATTTCATCTTTAGCAACATTCTTTATTTCATCTTGGCTCCAGTGCTGTGGACCATATTGGCAAATTTAAAACAAAGAATCACTTATGTTTGTTGAACGATTACTCTGTCCCATGTCAGAACAGATATCATCCATTTATCAGTTAACTAAGCTGTCTATAAATCATCACATACTAAATTAACATCGTTAAATCATTTATCTCGTATATCCAATACATGATTTTTTTTACTGTCAGTGCTATAAATATTTGGGATTTAATCATTATTAGGGAGCCATCCTGTGAATTTTAGTGCGTATAGTGGCATTCTGGGCATCTATTTTGATAATACCCTCCAAAACTATGACATCAGAAAAGTAATGCCAGCATGGGAGGGAATTCATGCCTGGTACTATAAATGTGCTCAAAACCTATTGGTAGAAAAGTCAACAGCCCCAGGAAAACTTAGTGATGATGTTTGGCTTAATTGTCGTGTGGTCAAACTTCCTTCTAAATATTTGTGTTTATGTGTAAGTTTGTGCTTCTCGCCACCTTGGTCAGAGAAGCTTCTTATCACAGTGAGTGATGGTTGATATGGAGGTCTATAATTGTTCAAAGTGCTCAGAATAAGCCACAGTGAGTGATGAGCTATGCTTGAACATCCGTGTCCACTTGTTTCCCGAGAGCTCCAGAGAGCATCTGGGAAGAGGGGAAGAAATAAGAGAATGAGGAGGAGTGCTATGAAATGCTGTTCTCTGAATAAGATATGGTTGTGGCCATCCATGAATTTACAGCACAAGACCTGTACAAAATCAAATCAGTTATAAGTTCCAGCATGGAGTCAGGAGGATCTTCTGAAGCCCCAGCCTGAGTCAAGGAGGTATCGACAATTGATGGTTACTGGGAGAGGGTTAGTCACTTTTCTTTGGAGGATTAGCTACTGATAGACTGTCCATGGTCCAGTGGATGATCTTATACCCATATGTACCTGGGTAGCACTATTTAGATTCAGTGTATTGCATTGGTTCAGTTTATATTACCAGGCATAATTCCCCCCACCCAATTAAACACCAGCCCTATTCTTAATCAGCCAAGTGTGTCCTATGTTCCTACAGCTCAGACAATAAGAGTAAAAGAAGTATGTAAGACAGTAAGTAAGCTGAGAAGAGATCCCCCAGTACTCGTTAACCCAGCCCTAGCAGTAGATAAACTCCTTATGGCCAGGGCAAGGCTTCTTATGCTGCATCTTACAGAATACAAGTGGTTTCTTATCCTGTATGAATCCACTATCTGCTATAACCCCTGAAACTTTGCTGTTTGGCTCCAATTTGCTCATTTCAACTGTGTCTAGAATTTAGAAATGGAAGTTCTTAAAAGCTAAGTACTGTGTCAGAATGTGTTGTCCAAATTCACATCTTGAGGCTGAATTGCCAATATTCAAGTGGTGAGAGGGGAGGGTTTAGAAGACAGATAAGCAATGAGTGGATTAGGTCGACCTAATGGTGAAAGACTTAAATCTTGCCTTTGTGCTGTGTGAGGACATAAAGTCCAAGGTCCAGTGCATACGCAGAAACCAGAAACCCTTTGTCAAACTTTCCAGTGTCTTGCTTTTGGACTTGACAACCTCCAGAACACGAAGAAAGAAACACATATTACTTATAAGTTATCCAACTTTGGGTATTTCCTTTTATCATTACAAATAGACTAAGATATTAAGCAAGTGGGAAAAAAATGAAGGCATTTTAGCTAGTCTGTTGGCTTCTCAGTCTGACATTTTGGTCCAGCTTTTACATGGTAATTTTGATTTCTGCCCCAATACTCTAATGCCCATTAGATGGCTGACAGCTCTAGGTTCCTATGCCCAGAATCAAGCAGTGAGAGACAGCCTTATATAGCAATTAACAGTGATGCTTGGAAGGGATGGCAAGAAGCTGAAAAAAAATAATTGAAAATTTAACCTTCAAATAAAAAAAAATACTTAGACCTTAGGTGTCCATTTGTAGGCAGCTTGGGCTGCCTGGGAACACTCTCTTGTGTGATTTAAATGTTTCCCACACCACTTCTGATAAATACAGCAATGTTATTTTCCAGGCCAGTCTCCTTAATAAATATATGTGTCAAATATCTCTTCCCTCCCCTGAATGCAAAGACTTTTAATTCCCCGTGTTTGCATGTGCTAACTGGTTGTGTAGCGAGACAAACGGCTCTGCCTTTTTCCTTCCTCAGATTTCTTAAGAAAAACCAGTGGGCCTCCAGACAGAGTGAAAAAGGTGCCTTCTTTAATTTTGCATATTGTTAGCTACAATCCAGTGGCTAATGTTTGTTTTATTTCCATCTGTCAAGAGTAATGCCAAAATACTTTGTGTTTGCCTCGAGTTGGCTCAATTAATCCTCCGCTGGAGACAGTTCTGTCATTTCATGTTTGGTTAAGGCTCTGATTCAGTAGCTCCCTAGCAGAGAGCTTGTCTCTGCCAAAGGCAGCCGGGATTCATTTCGTGACAATCTTCTAGGGACATTCCACTTGACAATGACAAAGGGAAAAGTGGGGTAGGGTCCTTCCGCGGATGCCCACCTGGGGCCAGTCTTACCTCAACTTTGAGAGCAAATGACAGCGCCTTTCTCCAATCAGCCTGCTCTAGAGATACCAATGGAGCTGTTACAGGGTCACGCTAAGCAACTGACTTTGTCAGGAGTCAGTGTGGGCCAGATGCCCAAGCTTGCTACCTTCGTGTGAGTCCAAATGGTGGCGCATTCGTTTCCTTGGACTGTCATGACAAAACAGAGACTGGGTGGCTGAAACTAGAAAATGTGTTTTCTCCCAGCCCTGAGAGCAGGAAATTAGGATCAAGGTGTTAATGGAGTTTGGTTCTTTGGTGGTGGTATTGGGTGGGGAAGCCCCTCCGTTCTTGACTTGTGGGTGACTATCTTCTCTCCTTCCGTATTCTGTCAAATTTTCCTTTTTCAGACTGGCCCAGGCCCACCTACATGGCCATATGGTGTTTTCATTATTTTAAATTGTGTATCTCTGAATACAATTATTGTCTGAGAAACTCTGGATTAGGGCTTCAACACATGAATCATTACCGTAATAGATGGTGACCAATAGGAAGTAAAATCAAGTTAATTAATAATGCAATGAGATAAGAGGGAAAGATTTTAGGCTAAGGAAATCTAAAATCTGTTGCTTTCTTTCTTTGTGATACCGGAGACGAAAGCCAGGGCTCACTAGCATGTGACGCAAGCGCTCTCCCTGCTGCGCAGCTGCACCAGCAGACCACATTCTGTAGCTTTCCATATATCCGGTAGTTCTTCTTCCCCAGCTCGACTGAAGACCATCGTCATCTCTGGAGGCATCAGGTTTCACAGACTGTAGGCTTTTGAGTGGGCATGCTTTGCCTTCGGACTGTGACGTCACATCCTTTCGGCAGTGTGAGCAAATGCCTGCTGTCTAAATTATCTGCGTTTCAGTTACTTCATTTTTGAAACGGGGATGCAAGCAGCAACTACTTCGTCCTATTTGGTGTCGTTAGGGGTGTTGTAGTGGAAGGACAAGGTATCATGAAGGTGAGAGGCATAGCAATGGCGGGTAAACACGGTGTGAATGCTCTGAATATGGACAGCCTGGGATACTATCTGTAGAGAATGGAAAAGCAATAGCGAATCAAACGGTTAAAATACTGTCTGTGGTAAAGTTTCACTTGTTCCACGGCCAACTGTGAACTAGAACTCACCAACTGTGAACTAGAACTCACCAACTGTGAACTAGAACTCACCTACCACTCTGCCTGCCCCCTTTTCTCTCACCTCTCTCAGGCTATTCTGAAAGGGGTTTAACCAAAGATATATCATGTGGCTGCACCTCATAACTTTTATTCATTTTGCTCACAATTGCCATACTTTATAAAAATTATATATGGTAGAGGAGGTTCATCTACTAAGATTGCTTTAAAAAGGGAAAGCCTACTGGCCTGTAGTGGGAATATTCCTTTTTTCAAAATGTCTTCAAATTCCTCCCAGTCAGGAGATTTGAATTCTTTTAGCCAGCTCCTAAGACTGGACACTTCTGGGAGATGTCCCTGGAGTGAGCCAGGAACCATGAGCCAAAGGGGAGGTGCTTGCCTGGGCCCACATTCTTTATAACCCACACTCCCTCCTAAAGTAGTATCAATCCCCCAGTATCTTTGTGCAAAGAAGCTTCTTGTAGAAGTGGAGACTAGAGTTTGTGTGAATAGAGACCTACTAGTCACAGAGGAATAAAAAAGCAAAACAAACAAAGAAACAAAAACAAGTACAGAAAAGCAGAGCCTTGACCAACTCCTTCTGTTTCTCGATGGAAGATATCTGTCTTCCCCTAGTGTCAGAGTTTAACCTTTGGGTATGAATAACTCAACTTTTCAGGAGAATATTCCACTTGGAGATTTTTCAGATGGCTCTCAAATAGATCTCCCACAACAGAGGAAACAGATGCCAATGGTGTGTGACCAAAAAGGGCGGCACAATATTATAAGAGATGACCATTTGATACAATGGGTATATTTGTGAATTTGGGCATATCATAGTAAGGGACGAATATAAATATTATAGGTTCTGTAATCCCATTAGTCTGTGAAGGAACTAAACCAGAAAAACACATCACATAGTTACGTTTAGAAGTTTACACAGTCACCCCAAAACGGACCGAGGAAGAACCCTTTTCTGGATGTTAGGGGTAGCAGTTGCTCATCTACTCTGCCTATGTTACTGAAATCGTCTACCTGTGTCTCAGTGGGTTAGGCCCGAGACTTCCATAATTAACAGCGGATTTTATGGGAGCTGAGGCTGAAGGGTGGGATCTAATTTAGGATTTAATGAAGGTAATCGAAGGATGGTTTAGCACAGTTGAACCTAATCTGAAAGGAAAATTTTATTGAGCTTTCGAGACAGTTGGCATCCCATAATTTGTGTAACCTTTGAGTATTACAAAGCAGAGTATTAATAAAAATCTATGGGTTTTTTTTTTCTTTGTAACTAGAACATGGCAAAATGTGCAGTTTCTACTTGCCAAGATAATGGCTTTCTCTTAGCTAATTTTTTTTTTCTTGCCATGCAATAGCTCTCTTCTTATACTTCTCTGGACATGTGGAGAATCACCCATGATAACATTCTGTGCGTCAGGCCCATGAGTACGGGTTGGACAGTTTCACAGATGTCTGCTGGGAGGAATCACCAAATTCGTAAATTGTGAGTAGTATTAATACAAAGCCATACTTAAAGGGCGTTCTGTTTGACTCTAATCGGCTCCAGGTTTGTTTTCCCCTCCCGTTTGCTCTGGGGAATCATCTGACTTCTGCCTTCTCTAGTGGTTCCTATTTGCCCTCCGCGGCTGGAGGTGTGGCACCGTGGAGGGATTTGCCTAGCCGCTATTACTCGTCCAAATGGGAAGCACAAGTAACACGAACAATGTCTTAGCTGCCCAACTGTGAATTCCACAGCTTTTGCTAAGTTTCACAGTCCAGCCCTCACCCTGAACCTTGGCTGGGGAATGGCTTCACACACACAGCCAATGGAGAACACACAGTGAAGACTCCTGAAAGGGAGTGGTGCTGAGGTATCTGACAGCAATTGTGTGCAACTTTGGGATTATGGGAATCCACGACCTGTTTTCAAATTGTCCTTTAAGGATTTTCATGAGAAATGAACACCTTTTCAAAAGCCTCCGTAATCATGCCGTCTTCATGTGTACGAACCTGACCTCCAAACACACCAGGGGCTAATTCTGCTCACTCCAGCAGTTCTGACACCACACATAATAAATTAAAACATCAAAACTTACAATGAGGAGTAACAAAATAAATTCTCACTAAAATCATTGCCATATGCTGAATGCTGGGAAAAATGATTTTCTAATTGTGAATGTAAGAAGAATAGACTTGCAAACCATATCAATAGGATAGATTGACACCATGGAGAAAACTGCCCTTGATGTTTTAAAATATGCATCTGGTTTGAGCAATTCGAACCTTTATTTAATCTCTCATTTATTCCCTCAAAATTGTATATGCTCTGGGCCACTGGGAACTTTGGCAGGCTAAGCACATAGTCTTTGTCCTCAGAGAGCTTGAATCTTTAATTCATTTTCTATGAGAATGAGTATATTTTAGGATCAATAGATACTAATTTAAAAGCATCTGGACAAAACAAAACTAGTAGGTAGTGAAACTGTTTTATATACAGGGAAAAAATGAAGATTTTCAAAACCAGTTCTTTCCTGGAGCAATAAACACAGAGAAAGAGGGGGGGTGGAGGGAGGGAGCGGGAGAGAGAGAGAGAATTTATAGTATCTCAACTAACCAGGATCTGTAAAAGCCATAAAATATTTACTTATTTATTTAAATTGCCTCTCATTCTAATTCCAACCCCACCCCATTCCTTCCCATCATTCCCTTCCACTTTACATTTCTAGAAAGGACTGTTGATCATTGTCCCACTTAGTGTTAACTATCAACTTGACACAAGTTAGAGTCATTTGAGAGAGTAGTCTCAGCTGAGAGACAGCTCTGTTCAGATCGCCTTGTGGGCACATCTGTGGGAGCTGTTAGGTTGTTGATTGATGTAGGGGGCACCCAGACTGCTATAGAAGGCACTTGGGGAGGTGTAAAAATACTAGATAATCATGAGTGTAGTGAGCCATCAGTAGAATTTCTCCATGGTGTCTGCCCTGACCTCTATCAATGATGTACTGTGTAACCTGTAAGCGGAAATAAAACTCCCCCGCCCCCCTTAACTTGCTTTTGGTCAGGGTGTTTTATCACAGCAAGACCGATGAAACTAAAACAGGAATCCTGCTTCTTGTTGTGTGTGCTCTGGTTGTTTCGCATCTGAGAAAAACTAAAGCAAGGATAGGATTCCTCCATCTCAGGAGCCAGTCCCCAGAGTAAAGGGCTATCTTTGGAAGATGCAGTAAAGTCCCTGGCACCAATGTGTGTAATAAAAGATACTCCTGTGTTTCATAATGTCATTGATCAAAGTGTCAAAGAACAAAACAGAGCTAGGCATAGTGGTACATGCCTTTAATCCCAGAACTTGGGAGGCAGAGAAAGGCAAATCTCTGTGAGTTTAAAGCCAACCTGGTCTATATAGTGAATTCTAGTATAGCTAGAACTACACAACGAAGAACCTGTCTTCAAAACAAAACACCCAAACCAAAACAACAAAAAACGAACAAACAAATGGATTAAGACATGACATAAACTTGCTTCGTTCTCAGTGCCTGAATGGGGACCCATCCTTACGAATTGATTCAGCCACTCAGGTATCAATGGGTTATCAATGGGCTGGTACTATTGTAAAAACAAGATTGCACTGTCTTTTAATGTCTTGACATGTATGATCTTTATTTCTGTGACACGGTGCCATAAGCAGGTCCTCTCCAGGGGGTGGGAAGATGATAACCCCATGCTATTGATTTTCCTTAGCTTTAGAAACGTGAGCTAATAAACCTTTGCTATTAAATTATCCAGTCTCTGCTAGCTGTAACAACTGATGCTGGAACATCATCAGCTGGAACAATGCTGCTCTTCTAGTTGGATTAGAAAATGTCCCACTGAGGTTCACTTGAATGAACACGGAGTCCCTGCCAGTGGTGTTGTATTAGAAGGTTGTGGAAACTTTAGACTGAAGAGCGTTGCCAGAGGAAGTGCACAGCCAGGGAAGACCTTGAGTTTTATCACTCAGCAGCACTTTTTGTCTGTTCTTTGCTTCCTGACTAGAGATGCCATGTGAGCAGCCACCTCAGGCTCCTGGCTTGTCATGGCTTCCCTGCCATAACAGACTGTATCCCCTCAAATCGTAAGACAGTTTGAATCTCTCCTTCCTGGATTGGCTTTTGTCAGATAGTTTGTCACAGGGCTGAGAGAAGTAACACTAACAGTCCTTGTAGGTAAAACACACACACATATACACACATTCACATACACACACATACCCACCTACACACATACCCACTCATACACACACACTCACACACATATAACCCCCACATACTCACAAACACATGCACACATACACACACATTTACACACACACTCATACAAACACACACACATACTATGAAAACAGCATCTTGAAAACGTTCTTAGTAGGCTTTCAATAATTGCTTATATGAAGGAGACAAAACCCAACTATGAGTTTTCCACTTTCCATGATAAGGAACTGAATTAATTGAGTGAAAATGGAGAAACCATGGCAGGAGGGGTTTTTCAAGAAAATCAAACAGTGACCATGCAATTGAAATTGTAAATACCCATCCAGTTGGAATGCAAGTGCCTAGATAATTCTTAAGAGATGTTTCTCTATCTTACAGTGCTAATCAAATCAAAACGAAATGAGAGATGGGAAATGAAATTAACAACCTGCTAAATGCTCATCTTAGAAGGGAGGAGAGTTAATAGGACATCTTAAAAACCAGAGAAAATAATGATTACAACATAAAAAAAAAAACTTATGCAGGGTCAAACTTTTAAAGGAGCGAGTTTCTTCCAGATGATTGAATAAGAAAGTAGATCAGAAAATAAATACATACAAATATGTAATTGTGAGAGAAAATGGTCAAACGAGATGACCCAGGCAACCAGTAGCTACACCGACACTTGTGTTGGGAGTGATGTGCCCAGAGACTGTCCCTAGTTTTCCCATGTGCTCTGTTACCTCACTCAGTCCGTATTGTACAAGAGGAGCCCAAGGCACGTGTTGTTAATACCGACGGCTTGAATCGGGTCTGTTCATGTGTGGTACTAGTGCCCAACACTTTAGACAAAGTCCTGGTCTGAGCCTGCACTGGACCAGAGAATGCTCCTAAAATCTTTAATATGGGGCTTCTCAGTTTTCTGCACAACCAGGCCTGCCACCACCCTGTTGTTACACCAAGAGCCCAGAAGCTGCGTTTGGAAGAAAAACAGACGGAAGCCCATCTGACAGATAATATTGCTATTCCAGGCACCATGGCTGTACACGGCTATGACTTCGCTCTCACTTACTAGTGTTCTCAGGCTACCTTTGTCTGCATAGCTTGGAGGCTGGCTTCCCTGGGGTCTTCCATCCTATACCAGGAGTGACATAAACCAAGAGTGCTGCTCACGCTCTGCCTCCCTGAGCAGGCCATACAGATACAGTGTTGTGCCTGCTCATGAGAGCTTTTTAGGCTGTGTTTTAAAATTTGACAATATTTCCTAACAGCTAAACATCTCAAGATTTTTGTATTATGCTCAGTAGTAAGTAGTAGGACTGAATAAAAACTAAAGAACAGAGGAAGCTGAATTTAAAATGGTATCAAGGAAGTGCAAAAACACAGGAAACGGGTTTGGTAACATTAGTTCAGACTTTATCCCAAGCCCAGCAATATTAAAAGAGACAAAGGGTGTCATTTTATAGTCCCCAGTAAGGATCAAGCAGTCATGAAAATTTATGTGCAGAATAGGACTACATCAAAATATATAACTCTAGAAATGGTAGAAATAAAAGGGGAAGTTTACGGAAATATGTTTATTTTAGGAGAGAATGAGACAGTCCTCTTAACCTCAGCAGGTGGGAGAGACTGGCAGCAATAAGTAAACGAGTCAATCTATTATTTATTTTTTTTATATATATAAAAATCTGAGTAGGTAGCCCAGGTCAGCCTTGATTTCATGATCCTCTTGGCCTTAGCCTTCCAAGTGGCGGGACTACAAGTATGTGCTTTTCTAAAATAACAAGCTGGGTTTATATAAGGCAAAATGTTCTATGAAGTTTCACAGAAGATTTATAGAAGTGTACCTTTTTCTGTGCCACAGAAATAAGCATAATACATTCTATTTTTGTTGTTGTTTTGTTTATTTTTGAGAGTTTTTTTTTTTCTGTTGGACCTGACTCCTGTATATAGACAAAGCTGGACTTGAAATTGAAGATCTGCTCGCCTTCGCCTTCAGAGTGCTGGGAGGTTTCAGTGAACCTCCATGGCCTGCTACATAACAAATTTTTTAAATATTTTATATGATGAATATGTAAATAATTAAAATAAAAGTAAAAGCAAATAACAACGAAAATACAATCTTTCACTCAAAGCAAAACCCAAGCTGCAGAACTATGGTCTCTACGCAGCATTACCGATTACTTAGGTATAAAATGAAGCTAAGAATGTTTCCTAGTGATACATGCTGTGCTGCTGAGCTGTTCTTCAAGGATGAAGGCAAGTTAATTCTGTATTAAATAGGAAGCAATGAAAGTAAACTATTCAGTCAATTTAAGGCTGAGAACCCAAAGCCAACTCAGAGAAACAGATAAACGCAAATGGAGAAGATAAGAATGGAAATAAATTGAAATAGAAAATAAATAGAGAAGAAACTAAAGAGATAATTATTGTAGGAAATTTTATGTAAACTTTCTCTCTCTCTTACACACACACACACACACACACACAATGAGGAGGGTTAATAGGGAATAGGGGAGGGAGGTCGGCACAGAGGAAGAGGGGAGAAGATATAAATAACACTAAGAATATCTGGAAAAGTCACAGGGATATATTTTACAAAACTACTTTAAAATATGGATAAGAACAGAAGACATATTAAAAATCATGGTAGAATTTCAGATTTGCATTGGAACCAGTAAAGAATGGAACAGATATTACAAGAGATGGGATCAAAGATGTGCAGGGTAAAACAAAAAAGACATCAGGGTCTTTCACACTTTCCTTGTTAGAGTATTTGGCACATTTATTCTTTGATGATTCCGAATCCTCTTTTTCTGCATGCCCCAGCCCCTGCTTTGTTTTCACATGTGCAGGCTACTTCCGTGTATAAATAGCCCAGCCTGGTGAATAGCTCCTCCATCAACCTTAAGGCATCTCTTCCTGGTACCCTCTCCCTCCCTAACCGCCATCATTTCTTTTGAAGCTAGCTCTGCCTTCCTTTTTTCCTTCCAAACTTTACTCTTTGGGTCTTCCAATCTGATATAGAAAGGCACTAAATGAAAGTGCTTACACACTGACCCTCAGAGAAAGTTCAGCCCCTGCTGTTCCAACAGATCAGGGGCATTTTATTTAAAGCTTATACCTTTTAGAAACCTCAATTGAAACTACAAAAGGAAAGAAAGTTCCATAAAGGGACCTCCCATTCCTTGACTTGTAAGAAATTAAATAATTGTTTGTCTCATGATCAGATCTCCAGTTTGGACTATGCAGTTTTATAAAGCAAGAAATTGCAATATAAAATTGGAGAGTCTTCCACACAAGCAGTTCCTAGTACCTGACTTTGGATGGTATATATTACAATATGCACTAAAAAAAATTAACAAACAAATTTTATTGGAAGCATATGAAAAATGATTGAGAGCAGATATTAAGTTTTAAAAATGGTGCTGTCAGAGACTGTGAAGAATTCTTTTTGGGACATGAGTTAAGAGGTGACAATCCTTACTCTAATACTTCAAATGTATTATTTTTTCTTGGTTTCTCTGTATTTTTCCTGGTTTCTCTCTCATTGTTCACTCTATTTCTGCATGGTAGATTGGTTTAATTGTTTAAGTGTTCCTGTATGTAAAAATCACCGTAATGATTATCAACCAAAGGACACATTGACATAGCCAACTTTGAAGTGTTTGATATCAGTATGATGAAACCACTGGATTTCTTTTAGAACAAATTACAAGAAAGGTTGGAAAACTGGCTTTAACTCCCAATAACTAATAGTTCATTTGTAGGGATAGTTGTAGGAACTAGGTATGAGAAGGGAGGACATTTATTTATAATTCTCAGGAGCTAATATGGCTTTTATACCTACAGAGTTCTCCAAGTTTAGGAAAGCCTGTGTTTGAACCTTCTACCTAACTTCCTTTCTCACAGCCAAAAGTGGTTCCATGGATGATGGAGGCATAGCATCTCTCTTTGGTCCTTTTCGTGCCAGTAATGCAGTTTATATAGAATTTTCATGGTGGGAGTAGGAGGACTTCTGGATAGAAGATGCCAGTGACTCAGGGGAAACTTTTCTGAAACCAGACTGCTGGGCCCCAGTTGTAAGGAAGACTCTTCAATTTCAATTGCTTGCTTTCTAACGTTGTAGTGCAAGTTCAAGATCTGCCTCTGGGATAGTTAGTAACTTACTTTTTTATACCTCAAAAATGGGAGGTTTTTTTGTGGAGTTTATTCTTTCCTTATGTGGTTCAAATTGAGATTCAGCATGGTCTATTGTATATTGGGAGGAGCCAAACTTGTTCTGAAAAATCACATGACTAAATGCTTTGATTTGGTGGCTTACTATGTGGCATCATTGGGATGACATTATTGATTTTCTTTGCAAAATGAAGAAAAAGAAGATGAGGCGGGGGAGAAGAGAGAAAGATGTGTTGGCTGTGGTTGTGGCAGAGGAGGGAAAGAGTTTAAAGAAGACTTAAGAGAACTAGAATATGTGTGTTGATAAACTGGACACAAATTAGAGTCATCTGAAAAGAGGGAACCTCAATTGAGGAAATACCCTTACTGTATAGAACTCGACGGATACTTTCTTAATGACTGATTGGAGAGGAAGGACCTAGTTGATTGAGAGCAATGCAATGCAATTCCTGTTTACGTGGTTCTAGAATATACAAGAAAGGACACTGAGCAAGTCAGGGGAGCAAGTCAGCAAGGAGCACTCTTCCATGGCATCTGCTTCAGTTCTTGCCTCCAGGTTTCTGTCTTGAGTTCCTGCCCCAACTTCCCTTTATGATGGACTATAAGATACAAGGTGAAATAAACCCTTCCCTCTCAAGGTTACTTTTGGTCAAGGTCTTGACCACAGCAACTGAAAGCAAAGAAGACAAAGATGTATATTGCTTTGGGGGTAAAAATGGTTGCAATGACCGATGATGATCAGGCAGACGTTCTGACTTAAAGAACAGGGACTCGTTTCATGGCCTAGGCAAAGACTGTAGAAAAACGAAAACAACAAGGACAAATAACAAGAGCTAACAAGTTTTGCTGTTTGGAAGACTGGCACACCGATTTCTGAGGCCTTAGTCCTGGCTTGAAGAATATGACACACAGCACCAGCATGGTGAATTAGGAGGGATTTAGGAAAACTCCTGACTCTATGATAAAAAAAATACAAACTTCCACAATTGGTCCTTTTTGCACAAATTTGTTTCAATCTGAAAGAGCAGAGTCTTTAAATATGCCAACCTGACATGACAAAGGCATTATAAAAGAAGGGGTTATAGTTGGGCATGGGGTTGGTATTTCATATACTGTCGTTGAAGTCACATAGAAGTTTATATAAACACTAAGACTTTGAGCTTCCAAGGTCATGAACTTTCCAGGCACAGGGATGGTTAGTGAGAGGGGACAGAGAAGAGACAGTGCTGACTTCTAACTTGCTCATTAGACCAATAAATAGGAACAGTCGGCCACAGCACCATGCATCCCAAAGACATCAATCCCTTAAAGAAAGTTCCCACCAGACCCAGTCTTCCTGCTGGGTAAGAAGTGTCCAGTTCAGGACAGCTTGGAAGCATATTCCTCAGAACCACTGATGAAGCTCCGCCTTTACAGCGCTTAAATAGCAGCTCGTGAAATTACATCGGGCTATGTTGTGCACCACCCAAAGCATGGTGCTCTCCATTACTTGGTTCTGATATCAAATGCAAGAAATCTGTCTTCTTGTGTCTAAAAAGAGTGGCTATTAACTGAGCAGAAACTGTCTCCAACAATAGGTCAATTAATGGCTGCATTTTAAACAGCTTCCTTAAAAACAGCATTAATTGCATGCATTTTGGATATCTCTCCTGTGTACCTTATCTATCTGAAATCACTGTTATTCTGGGAAGATATGGAGACTATTATTTCTGAAAGCTTTGCAGATCGTATTCTGTTTTTCATCGTAATGAATGCAGAGATAGAATTAGGCTTTAATTATCGCTGGCACCTTTTCACTAGTGGAAATAGACTTTAAAAGGCAGAAAATGAGAAGAATCCATCCTGAAAGGAGAGTTGATAAATGTTCAGAAAGAATATTTATCCAAACATATCTTCACATCCAAATGCTATCTGATCAGAGAAAAAACAGATTCCAAATACAACATGGGCTGTTTCTATTTACTTATTAATATTCCTTGCACTTTCCTAGTCTGTTGGGTTAGGACTGTCATAAGCCTTTTCTCTGGTGAAAGAAAAGACAGTCAAAGAGACTGTTTCCCCCGTTCTTTAAGCATCACCTCAGCTGTAGCAGCATTATCTTCCACAGGATTAGGCTCTTCTGCCCTCCTATTTATTTTCCCAACAAGCTGCAGAGAGAACATGAGTGACTTTGGTCCAAAGGGCAGTGAGCAATAATTTTTCACTGCATATATTATCTGACTGTACGAACGGGGCAAATCTGAGTTCAGAGAGCAAACGTAAGTTGGGTACTTTATGCTGACCTTGCCAAGACCTTCCCAGACATCTGATTCCATGCAATTCCTATAGGTACAGTCTAGGGAATCTCACTATCAGTGCTTTTACATTTGGGCTGGGCAAACCCTGTGCCGTGAAGGGCTGTGCTCTGCTCGACAGAATATTAACAGCATCCTTAGCCTCCACCCACTAGATGCCAGCAGTATCCCTCTGCCTTCAGTTTAGATGACTAAAAATGTCTCCAGACATTGCTAAACATCCCCCAAGGGAACAAACTCACTGCAAGTTAAGAATCACTCATATAGATACAACTAGTTGAGGTGGTAGATATTAGATGCTAGCCTGGTTAGGGAGGCATATGATCAGAGAGCCTTAAATTTTACTGTCTACTTATTTATAACTGGTTGTAAGAAATGAAATGGTCAGGAAAGAGAGTACATATGTTTTGAATTTTAATTACAAATGTCAGTTTGTTCTTCTCCATTTACAGCATTCCAGTATTCTGTATCACCAGGCTAAATTTATTTTTGGCTAATCTAATAAAATGAAAAGCAACAATTTTCTTGCTTAAATTTGCATCCCACTGATAACTGTTAAGATGAATGCGTTTTCTTATGTTTATTGACTGATTTTTTGTTTTTAGATTTGCTGCCTCTTTTCTCATGCCTCTTTCCCTATAGGACTATTCTCCTTTTCTTTATTGACTTGTGTTTGATACTTTCTATATACAAACATGTTCCAATTGTCACAGAATATTCCTGGAAAAAGATATCGTTGATTTTTCTTTTAACTCTTTGGGAGCCCGCCACCCAGCTCCTAAATAAATATGTGGAGACTTATTCTCATTAATGAATGCCTGGCATCAGCGTGGTTTGTGTCTAGCCAGTTTTTCTAACTTTAATTATCCCCTTTTTCTTTAACTAGATTTTGTCTCTGGACTTTTTACCTTTCTTTAATATATATATATAATACATATTAATTTATATATTATTTATATATATTCTTCCTATCCATGGCTAGCTGTTGGCTGTGTAGCTGATCCCTGGTGTCCTCTTCTACTTCTCCTCTTTTTTTTGCCCCTCTCCCTTTTCTGGAGTCTAGATTTCTCTTCCTGTTTATTCTCTCTGCCTGTCAGATTCGCCTATTCCTCTCCAACAGCTATTGGCTGTTAAACTCTTTATTAGACCAATCAGGTGTTTTAGGCAGGAAAAATAATACAGCTTCACAGAGTTAAACAAATGCAACATAAAAGAATGCAACACATCTTTGCACATATCCCACAGAATAAACAAATGTAGCACATCTTAAGCTAATATTCTTCAACAATATTATGTCAGTATCTTTTGGACCTTAGTGTATGTCTCCAAGTACATCTGAATTTCAGACTAGGGTTTGTTCATTTTTTCCCCTAAACAAACTGAATCTTCCTCATCAGCAGAATGTAGTGATGCTGGACCATGAGGTCTTGGAGAAGAACAGGTGTCTGTTTACAAATTCTCCTGCACTGAGTCTGATAGACAGTGTATACATCAGTAAAGATGTTTTTATTCCGCATGCAGACTTTGCTGGTGCTACGCAGGAAGCAAAACACCCTTCTACCCATCCACAGATGTCTACACTCGTGGTTCCTGTCAGCTGAAAGAGAAGTCAGACTCTGTTACACCATATACTGATTTACTGTTTCGCTTAAAACTGCCTTGCTTTATAAATCATCTTAGCACATACAAAGTTTTTCTCTTTAGAGAGCTTCAAATATCAAAGATAAAGTGTCGGTCTTCCTTGATGTTTTAACTCTAAAACCACTCCATCCTTAGGCAGTCTCCGGCATACAAGACTTTCCCTCCAGTCTTTTTCTTATATTATGACACCATCATTATTTTGTGTGTAAAAACACGTTTGTGTCTTGAACATGAGGATGGGTTATTGTGTTCCTCTACACTCTTAGTATATGCACACCTGAAATTCACCCATTTAAATGGTAACTTGGCATTTCATAGTATTGGAGATTTGGGTCATTTCTTATTCAGGGAAATCACAAGCAATGCTAAGGGAACAGTTTTTCTTGTTTGGCTCATGAATGTTTCTCAAAGAGTCATATTGTAAAGATTTGGTCCCCAGTCTGCTATGCTATAGGAGGCAGTGGGACACTCAGGAAGTGGTACCTAGGAGAAGTCAGACCATCAGAGGTGTGCATTTAAAGGAGGTATTTATACCCTGAACTCTCCATCAGTCTTTGCCTCCCAGCTATTACGAGATGAGTATCTAACCTCAGTATGAGTTCCCTGAAATGCTCCTACTGGTTATGGACCAAGGGGAGCAGAACCAAGTACTATGACCCAAAGCCTGTAAGAGCATACACCAACAGAATGTTTCTTCTTAAAATTTGACTTAGCCCAAATATTTTGTTACAGTAATGCAAAATTAACACAACAGCCGTATATATCAGCGTCCATTTATCTATAATAGAACTGAGTAAGGGAAACTGTCGGGATGGAAGTGGTACGCACAGTTTACATTTTAATGAACACATTAGTCTCCAAAATGGCCATCACATTACAACATTACCATTAATCAATAGAGTGGTAGTCAGTATTGCTGCAGCTGTGACAAAATATCTGGGGAAAATAAAATAAGAAAGGTAGGATTTTCAGAGATTCCAGTTCATCTTGGTATGGAAAATATGATAAAGCCAGACAGTTCACGTCACTGTGTGGGAAGCATGGCAGAGCCAGGCAGCTCACATCACCGTGTTGAGAGGATGCTAGAATCAGGCAGCTCACATCACCGTGTTGAGAGGATGCTAGAGCCAGGCAGCTCACATCACCGTGTTGAGAGGATGCTAGAGCCAGGCAGCTCACATCACCATGTTGAAAGGATGCTAGAGCCAGGCAGCTCACATTTCCACATTGAGAGGATGCTAGAGGAAGACAGCTCACATCATGGCAGCCAGGAAACACAAAGAGGGAAGGGAGGAGAAAGGCAACTACTGTCAGGCTTTCTAAAGACAAAGTTTCTTATTTATTTCTCCCATCTCCCAAGCCATGGAGAAGGCCTGTTTTCACTCAGGTTTGCTGCTCTCTTCAGTACATCTCTGGGAATGCCCTCATGAACACACGTAGGGGTGTGCTTTATCTATTTCCTCCTGCTTCTTAATCCAATCAGGTTTAAAATAAAGAGCCAATTTAGATTTTTAGATGATTCAATGAAAATATTTTTAAAATATATTTTAATTTACTCTTCACTGATTATAGGCAAGATGAGTTTATTTTGTATTTTTCTTGTGTTTGTTGACTTTTTTTCCTTTTCCCATTTGCTCCCTCCTTTCTTGTTCCCACTGCTGCATTGGGTTGTTTTTCCTTTTCTTATTGATTTGTATGACTTTTTAAGATACCTGCATATTAATTCTTCATCAGTTATACACATTGACTGAGACTTGAAGATGCCACGCAACAAGCATTTCAAAGGGCATCAGGTTAAAAAGCTGCTGTCCGAGATATTTAGTGAGCCCTTCCCAGATGCACTGTGCTCCTGTCTCCTTGTCTCTGCTCTCTCTGTTCAGATCTGGACATCCAATTATACACTGACATCATCCCTCCTCAGTGATGGTGCTCCCCCCTCAACTCCTGGATCTCCAGCATCCCAGAGCGTCCCCCACATCCCTGCCTCTGAGCTCAGAGATCATGGCCTATGTCACCTCAAGAGAAGAACGACAGTGCCCTTTCCTCTGTCTGTCCCACCCAAGCCTCTCCTCCCCTAGGGAAATAACTCCAAGTATGCAATACAAAACACTGTGCATACAGAATATTAAGAAATGTTGTAGGCAGACAAAAGTGGAGGCATAAGTTGGCAAAACACCTGAAATGAATCAAATAACCTCTTTCCACTGCAGGCCATTGTTTTCCTCCTAGAGCCTTTGTTATGCCAACCTGCTAAGTGACCCTCCAAGAGGGGATGGCTTCAGTACAGCATCTCCCAGACGCATTTGACAAGACAGGACTTTTCCCTTGAGCATCTCTTAGGACCAATCACTATAGAAGATGCTTCAGGGCATTTCGTTGTGAAGTGTGCAACAAGGATACACATTGACAGCTGCCTCATGTGCTTTCTGGAATGTGTTTTTGGAGGGAGGACATTCTTTGCCATCTGTATGTGTAGGATATGATGGACAATTTTGAGGGTTTTCATATGCATGTTTATATACGTATGTAGCGTGTGCAAGTTTGAAGTGTATGGGTGAGTATTGTGTGTGTGCAGATGCACGTATGTGCCGATGGGGACACATACATATAACCTTGTGGACACTGGACGTTGATGTCAGATATCTTCCTCAATTACTCTCCTTATGTATCTAGATAAGGTCTCTCATTTAAACCTAGAACTCACCAAATTTACTAGATGAGCTTCCCAGCTTGCTCTGTGGAATCCGTTGGTTACATTTCTCAAGCACTGGGATCTTAATAGGTTGCCAAGCCCACCTAGCTGGGCATCTAAACTCTGGATTTACTACTGAGTCATTTCCTCAATCCAGTTTTGTAAAACCATTTGACTGGATTTATGATTTTGAGAGTGTCAGTGAGGGCATTTGCAGAACACATTAACTAGGAAAGAAGACCCACCCTGTCTATGGCAGTCTACCCCATAGTCTCGAGACTCTAAACAGAACAAAAGGCAAACAGGAGAAAGCCAGACCATTCCGTGAATTTCCTCTCCCATTGAGGTAAAGGCTTCCCTCTCTTACCTGCTCCATGGTGTTTTATTGACATATAAAAATATGTCAAAAAAATATGGACCAAAGCCCTTGATCAGTGATCATAATCGAATGCTTCTTCCTTTAACCTGTTCCTTCAGCTATTTTGGCCACAGTCATGACCAAGTGACTGACACAGGAGCACTGGAGCATCATGCCCAGTAGACATCCCCTGGTAAGTGCCAGGCGCCAGCTTCTGTCAAGACCTATGTATGAACTGGGCTGAGAGCATTCCAAAGAAGTTTCATGAAGGAATGAGATAACTCTGGGCAGTCTTAGCCCCATCCCCCTTGCCAGGGGAAAGCCAGTTGCCCACACCAGATTGAAAATGATCATCAGGGGCATTGAGAACAGCTGAATGAGGTAACAGGTGCTTCAGCATAGAACAGGTACTCAGATGTGTGAAAGCAGTATTGTTTGTTTGTGATTTCAGACTTGGCACATTGAAAAGTGTCAAGTGCTCGCTGGTGCCCCAGCCTGTTTGCAGAGAAACAGACAGCATTTAATCTAGCAATGCTTTAGGAGAAGAGACTCCAGTGGCCCCTTCCTCTAGCTTCCTATCTGCTCCTGGTCCCCATACTACATCCTCCCCTGATGCAGCAGCCCCTCTGTAGTGTGATATTTCATTTGAAGTTTAATAAATAAAGCTTGCCTGAAGATCAGAGAGTAAAACAGCCACACTGGTCAGCCATATAGACCAGGCAGTGGTGGTAACACACACCTTTAATCCCAGTAGCCAGACAGTTAATCATAGAAGCTAGGTGGTAGTGGTTCATGCCTTTAATCTCAGCACTAGAGAAGAAGGTAAGATGGGAGGAGACAGCTCTCAACTCAGTCTCATTCTGAGGATTCCTGGAGGCAGAATCCCCATTTCGGTCTGAGGTAGAGGTAAGAGCCAGTGGCTGGCTGCTTTGCTTTTCTGCTCTTCAGGTCGAACCCCAATATCTGTCTCTGGGTTTTTATTATTTGTGCTACACTCCTCCCCCATAGCCCTGTACAGCATGCAATTTCTTTAGGATTTGCAGAAATGCTCCCACCCCACCCTCCTGAGACGCCTATCCATGCAGGTGAGCATCGCCTCTTCAGTCTGAAGCTGCCAGGCCTGCCTCTTCTCTCTCCCAGTGGCGACTGCTTTCTGAAGCGACTCAATGCATTACTGACTTTGTTCCTAGAGTTCAAGCCTATCAGCCCAAGCAACCAATGTTGCAGCTAAGCTCTTGACCCAGGTGTGTAAGGCTTGGAAGCCCAGCTCCAAGCCCTGCTGGGATGTGGTGAGACCTTCGGTGCAGGGGTCCAGCGGAAGGGAGTTAGGTAACCGGGGACTTTGAATGGGAGGATATTGTAACCCCATCTCATGGTTACCTGTCCTTGGCTTACTGGCTGCCGTAAAGCATGTTGTCCTCCTCCACCGTGCACTCTGCTGTGGTAAGTGTAGCCACCAAGACCCAGAGCAACGAGGGCAATTGATCATGGACTGAAATTCCAAGACTGTTACCCATACAACCCTTTTCTTTTTTCAAGATGATTATTTTAGGTATTTTGTCTCAGGGACAGAAAACTGACTAACCAAACCAATCTGGCCTTTGTCTTAAGACTGGACCTTTACTGAGAAGGGGAAAAAAAAGGGGGCAGAGGTGGCCTTGGGGAAAGGAGTAGATTGGCGATCTGTCTTCTGGATCTGGATCTTGGCTCATCTCTGAAATTCTCCACTGTCAGCCAGGCGGGAGAGGGGTAGCATGTACAGGAGATTCTACAGTCAGTGAGAGCTGAGAGGGTGGTGACAGCCACTTTCCAGGCACAATAACCCATTTAAATGTGGGCTTTATTAATCAGAATATGTCTCTTCTATGTCCTCCTGAGACAGGCTGTTGAGATGCATTTTCCTTTAAGGCAGTGAAAAGTCATCAGTAATTCATTAAAATCTTCAGGTGATGTTAATCGCTGTTCTAACGATCATTACCTTGTAACATTAGCTTATAGGTATTAACACACTCTTGTTTTATGGGATGTTCTTAATCAACTACTTACACTTGCAGAAGAAACTAAGCCCAGTAGTTTGGTGCTTGGTATCTGCTTGCTTCATGAGTTTAGACCAGGACAAAGGACTTTCCCAGGAGAGGGCTCAGTAATGAGAATTTAGGCACTTGGCTCATGTTTCACTCACGGGGAGAGCCTGGCCCATTCCCTTAAACTTCCTGATCATGGTACTCACTTCTCTGAACTGTGCATAGTGATAGCGCTTTCTTACAGCTGTTTGGCTGATTAAACGAGATAATAGAATTTAGCACATTGTTTTTGAGAAATACCTACCATTGTGTCCATAAAGAGCTCCAGATGCTACACATTTCCATAAGCTCTTTGTGTTCCAGTCCCAACTTTTTTTTTTTTTCCTTTCTGGTTCCTCTTCTAATTGGTACCTAGAGAAATGAGGGGGTGGAATTCAGCTTGGTTTGTTGGGATGAGCCGGAACAACGCTTGGTTCTCTGGAAGTATTTCATTATTACCTGCATAAATCTATTTGTTGGCTCACAGATTTGTGCAAAACAGACGGGAAACTGAATCCATGAACCGGAGCTAGCTAGAGAAACTAGGCAAAATGCTGGGCTTCCATGGCCCTCCCTCTTGTCGTCTGTAAGCATGGACAATGACTCCCATCTTACTGTTGTGAATCCCCAGTGAGAATCTCTGGGAAGCTTGTTGATTAATAATCTTAGTCTGATATCTGTCCATAGGGATTCCCATCCAACAGGTCTGGGATGGGATCTGATAATTATGTTCCAAGAAGCTCCCAGGGAGCCTGGTTGCTATGTAGATGTACTGAGGAATACACTTTGAGAAATACTCTGTTTGTGTTTGTTGGCTGTGTGTACAAAACACATGCCTAGACTTCAGTCATGTTTGATTCATCCACTGGGAGGCCTCAGTGGTGGGAAAACCTGCTAGATTTGAGGTGGAGAAATTTGGGATTGAACTTTAGATTTCCCCAAAAGCAACTGTAGGAGGTTAGAAAAAAATGACTTCACTTTTCCAGGTGCACTCTTTCCTTCTGTGCTTGCAAAGAAGATTTTGTAATTTGAGAGAGAGTTTTATTTCATGTATAAGTGTTTTGCCTGAATGTATATCTGCACACCATGTGCAAGTATGGTACTCTCTGAGGCCAGAAGAGAGTGTCTGATATGGAGTTATGATGGAGGAAGGTCATTGGTTAAAAAATAAAGAAACTGCTTGGCCCTCATAGGTTAGAACATAGGTGGGTGGAGTAAACAGAACAGAATGCTGGGAGGAAGAGGAAGTGAGCTCATACGCCTTAGCTCCTCTCCAGGGCAGACGTGATAAAGCAAGCTGCCAGGTCAGACATGCTGAATCTTTCCCGGTAAGACTGATGCTACACAGATTATTAGAGATGGGTTGATCAGGATATGAGAATTAGCCAGTAAGGGCTAGAGCTAATGGGCCAAGCAGTCTTTAAAAGAATACAGTTTGTGTGTTGTTATTTCAGAGCATAAGCTAACCAAGCGACCAGGAGCTGGGGCGGCAGGAACATAGCCCGCAGCTCCCACTACAGAGTTACAGATGTCTGGGAGCTGTCTTATAAGTGCTGGGAATCGAACCTGGGTCTTCTAAAAGAACAACCAGTGCTCTTAACCACTGGATTGACTCTCTAGCCCTTATATCCAGGTTTTAAGGGAGCAGCTTAGGAGTGTCTTGAGCTACTGAGAACTGAGAAGCACCTTGCAAACCACTAAATGTCTTCTGAATGCTACATTTCAAAAGTAATGTATTGCTCTTGTTTTTCCAACAAGCTCTTCATTTAATATTTAAGAAGGAGTTTTTTGAAAATAAAAGGTAATTTATAGGGGGTTAGAATTAAGATGACCTGCTACAGGGATCACTGTAATCACAAAGTCATTGGCGAAAAGGAGCAAGGCTACTAGGGCTCCTTTTGAGCTCTTAGGTGAAAGACATGAGGTCTGAGTTCTGAGTCCTGCTTCCTTAACTCTGCCCAGCGCTGCTTCTGCTACGTGCTCCACCCTGGTCTCCCGTGTGGGATCCCAGGCTCCAATCTCTTCACACATGTCCCTCCTCTTTTCCTTACCCTCTAGAATGAGTCAGGAAGTGTTTCCCAGTCTTTCCTTGGGCCAATGCCACAGGACTCCTTCTGATGGGAGATGCCCACTTCTCTGGAACTCAAGCCTTGGGCACAGCCTGTGATTTTAAAGGAGCTGATGACAGGAAGGGCCACCATCTGTCTCTACAGCAGACAGCAAAGCTTGACGCTTCAGAGCTTCCATCCTCAATAAATCCCCACAGCCTCACCTTCATCCTCCTCCTTACCTAGAAAGGTGTTAAAGAGAATACCACATTCCCTTGGGTGCTGTGGCAATAGATGGAAACATGTAGAAGAAACAGGCATCCATTAAACACCCCTATGCCTGACCCTTCGGCTTTGTTAGCCTATGGAATCTTCACGGAAGCCAGACATCAGGGTTCTTGATGGCTTCATCCTACTAAAATCTAAACATTACAAATGCAGGAATGTCCTTTCCTTCTCTCATTGGAGGACACCGAGTCCCCGAAATGGGCAGATATGCAGCCACATTGTCTTCTGCTGTCTGGGAACGGACCTTACTGCAAATGATGAGTCAGAGACTACCACCCTCCGCCCAAAAGCTCACACAGACTGGAAATGACAGAGCAGAAACCTGGCCCTACCTGCCCCTTGCAGTCTGTTCACACCATGCACGCGTGTGGGTAGCTCTGCTCTCCTTTCAGGGACTGGCTGGGCCTCGCTGGCCTGCAGGGAGGGACCTGGTACCAAAGGCTGTTCCTGTCCTTTCTTTGCTCTTCTTTTCTTCCTTCCCACGGAATGTCTCTGGACGCTCCAGCCTCCCCATTAGAATGCAGTTGCATGATTCATCAGCATTATTGGAGAGAGCAGTTAGACACAATAAGGGGGGATTAGTATTTGCAAAGACAAGTAGTATTGAACTTTCCACCTCATCAAGGGGGCTAAATGCACACATGTTAGCCACACATCCTGACTGCCTGAAATCCGCTGCGGCTGTGCCCGGGTGGCGAATTTCTCCCCCTCCCTCTTCTGGGTATCTTATATGTTCTTTACATTTCGCCTGCAGTCGTGAAAGCTAATGGCATCATTTTCATGCATGGACATGGGCCTGCCAGCTGACAGTGGTTAGCAATTCTTATTACAAATATATCTTCTAATTCCCGAGCTAGAATTGTAAAGCTTTTCTATAGTGACACTGAACCAAAATATCGAAATTGCCGAAGCCTTTAAAGAAAGCCGGTGAAAGGTTGCGGAATGCCTCTCAGTAATGCTGCTGAGAGGCTCTGCGGAATACAGATAGATTCTTCCCGCCTTTGCCTGTCACCTCGGATCACCCAGGGACTCAGACTCCAAACTTTCATTGCCTCTGGCAGGGATTGATCCGGGAGAAAGAGAAACAGGAAGAGAGAGAGGGGCGCGAGCAAGAGAGAAGCTGCTTTGTAAAGAAACTTCGGAGTAGTTTTGATGGCTGCTACTCTCCGGGTATGGGAGAGGCTTTGTAGATTGGAAAAGGAAATGATAAGGAAGGCGTGTATCAAAAGCAACCCATGGGCCTCTTTGATTGATTGGTTGGATGACTGCAATGCTAGGGACTGAGCCCAGGACCTCAAGCATGCTAGGTAAGCATTGTACTATGAGCTACACCTCTCTCTCCCCCTTTCTCTCTTTCTCTCTCTTTCCCTCCTCCCTTTCTCTCTCATGTACGTATGTATGTGCGTGTGTGAGTGTGCACATGCGCATGTGCACGTATCTGTCTGTCTATCTATCTATCTATCTATCTATCTATCTATCTATCTATCTATCTATCATCTATCTATCTATCATCTTTTTCCACTCTCTTTCACATCCTTCTTTTCTGGTCCTGCTCACTGTAGCATCTTTTTCAAGACGCTGTTCAATAGCCCACTGCTGTTCATAAAAAAGGATCTCTTCCTCCATTTGTCTCCTTTGGGCATATGCTACCCACATCCAAACTTCTATCGCATAAAAATAGACGCAGGAAAGTGATACATCTTGGTTTTGAAGTTGACCTAGGAGTCTATCTGAAGTATGTGACTTAGAATTGGGGGTGAGGCAGTTTTGTTCTTAAAGGCTCACTTGTTTCACCAATCTAATGGGCAAATGCCATGAGTGTGTTTGATTTTGAGAATTGCTTTTGAGTTAAATGAGCTGATAGAATAAAGAAAAATAAACGAGTATTGTTTGTTTGGACTAAGAATTGGATCTAGGTCATTTACATTGTGTTACACTAAATCCATAATCCTTTATTATTTTTTCAATTACCGTTATCATTGTTTTAGAGATACGATCTTGCTAGGTAACCGAGGCTGGCTCAAATTTGGGAGCCTCTTGTTTCAATCTCCTGGTGTTCGGACAATGCAGAGTGCTACCATGCTCAGCTGCTGTTTGCATTTTAATAGTTGCATCATATGTTCTTTTGATAGCTATCTTCTTTGAAGCCGGGGCTTCTTGAGGGGCCAGCCAGAGCTAAATACAGCTCTCCCACTTGGCTGCTCAGACTGTCCAAATCTAGCCTCTATTATTGGCTGCTGAGTGCTGACTCCCTGCTGCAGACAACCCTGTCTAATGGCTAGGGAGAGGGAAGGTGGCAACTTCGAAGGAGAATCAAATCCTCAGGCTCAACGAGCTGGATACAAGGAAGGAATTTGTCTCTCCTGTAAATGCCCCTTACCCCATTCCCTGCAGTCTTGCTTGTCCTAGTTTCTATTATCCCCAACCAACAATCATGATCTAAATAAAGACACCAAATGGAAATTTCAATAAATAAGTAGTATGCAGCAAGTAGCATTGTGGTTTTGGTGTGTGTATATCTGTCTCTCTGTCTCTGTCTCTGTGTGTGTGTGTGCATGTGCGTGTTTTGTTTTGTTTTGAGAGAGGGTCTTACGACAGCCCTGGCTATATAGACTAGGCTTTCTTATTCAAGAGACCTGCCTGCCTCTACGTCCCGAGTGCTGGTATTAAAGGTGTGCATCACCATACTCAGTCAATATATAAACTTTACATTGCTACCATTCTGAGTACCATCTCATCTGAGATATGCTCATCAGTTCACCTAGCATATGAGTCGTACCTTTGTTGAATGTATCCATACCGTGTATACTCCTGACTGGCATGGGCATGGTTCCATGATCCAGGACCACCCAAGCAGAGGATCTTCCTCCTGACCATGGCAGATAGTCAGTGGTAGTCAAATCATACGACAATGAATGCCACTCACCTCCCCTCATCCGATCATGTGGACACTGCATCATCTCTGTTCATTCCCAGAAGAGTGTTACAGCCTCTGTGATGTTTGAGAGAGTCTATTCATACTGCTTTTATTATAACATAGCAAGCTTTCACCATGTATCTCAGAGTGGCTGGTTATTCATAATCATTTTACATTATTGTCCCAAATGCTAGGACAGCAGATTTGCACCACCACGCCCAGCTCTATTTCATTGTTTATTGTTATTAATCTCTTACTGTGTCTAATTTACACATTAAAGTTCACCATATGGAGGGGAAAACACATTTTCTATAGATTTGGGTATCAGATGGTTTCAGGCATCTGCTGGGGTCTTTGAGCATGCTTCATGTGATAATGAGGGGTTTGTGTGTTAGTTTCAAGGAAGGCTGGTTGGTGTACTTGGGTCCATGGATTTTTGTGGTGAGGAGATCAGATAATTCACACTAGAGTATCTTCTCCTAGTGTTTCCACCATGATACTCTAAGTAAGTGGTAGGTGTGGGCAAAGGGTACTAGTTCCCTTGAACTCCAGAAAGCAGAAAAAGACACATTCCATAGACTTGAGTGGCTATCACTAATTAAAGGAAGAAATGCTTGGAAATTTAAAACCAAATGTTGCACATCAAGAACACAATCATGGCATAATAAATGAATTAAAAAGAATACAAATAGATGATCGTGGATTTTTGCAAACAACCTGAATGTGAGGATAAAGAGAATCAAGTTCATGTCTCAATGTCTCTATAAATGTAGACGACTTTATATACCTTTTGACCTTCCCTGTCTGGGTCTGATGTCCCTCCTGGGCTATGGAATGTTCTGGTTGGATTAGAAGATCTCCAAGGCCCCTTCCAACTTTCTCTGCCTATTATCTCATGCCACTGCTCATTAAAAAAGAAATGTAAGTTAATTGAAACAGAACTCTTTCGGCAGGCTCTGGAGGAAACAGTATAGATATCTATAGGTTAAATAGAATGGAGAGTAATGACAGGCTTTCCCCGCTTAGGAAAACAGTAATTCAGAAAATGAAAAATAAGTAAGACTAGCCATCCTGCTCAGGACAGTTCTGTGTGCTCGTCGGGAAAGATACAGGCAGGGAGCTACATTTGGCAAGCAGGCTGTGTGAGGATCAACTTATTTTCCAGGAAAGATGAGCTAGAGACATGGGGGATAAGGAAAGACATGGAGAGCACACACTTGTTCCACTCAGGCTTAAGCTGCCCATGTGACATAGCATTCCGTTGACTGTGAGGAAAAAGCTGCTTATGAAAATGGAGGAACCTGGCATGACATCAGTGTCTGGGATCTTAGACCCCCATGAGCTTTTCTGTCAGTCTGGGTAGTACATGCGATACCCTGTATGTGCCTTGGCAGAGGGATGGGCCAGCCTGGTGATTGACAGCCAGTGTTTGGTCACTCCGTGCTCATTGGCCAAGGAAGAGGTGGTGAATGGCTAGGATCTCACAGGTGGAATAGAGAGGTTGCCATCTGAAACTCGAAGTCCTCAGCCCAATCTGTTCTCAACATTGGCTTCCCTGGACCATGGCCTGGAGTGTCATAGGAGAGCAGACTATCTGAGGATTTCAGCAGGGTGGAGTCTATGAGAAGGAAAACCTTCACAACCCAAGTGGAATAAGAAGGCTGTGTGGCTCAAAGCCCCAACGAGGGCCGAGGTCACTGTATAGCGTTCCCATACTGTTTCTTGGCACCTTTTCTTTCTGCCTTCATTTCTCTTCTCCCCTGGCCTGTACTTCCTTGTTCATTTATCCCTCTTGATTCTGTTTGCTTTTGAGTTTCTCCCTTCTAATCGCGTCTATATTTTTTCCTTCCCTGTCTTCTTCCTCTCCTCTTTCCCACTCTCTTGCTTCATCTTTCTCTGTCTTGCATCTTCCTGTTTTGCTCTCCACTTCTGTCACTGGCCCCTGTCCAGTTTGTTTCTTCCTTTGCTCAGGGTAGCTGGCTCCACTCAGCTCTCCCTGGCAGGCCCATACCCATCATACCTTAGGCCTGTCTCACTGTGGTCTCTAAGTCCTGTAGTAGCTGCTACCTGAAATCTCAGCTATGGGCCTCTGAAGAGAACTTCTAGGTCTATGGCTGGCCATTAACCAACACCCCCTGCCCACCCCACCACATGTAGTACTTCAAGAAGTCCTCTGAGCCCAGAAGCATTGATGATGATTTATTTATTGCAGTGCCAGGGATCAAACCACGTACTAGTCAGGGTTTCTACGACTGGGTGCTATTAAACTCATAGTAGGTATTGTTAAGTTTTAATAGGCAGGTGGATGGTTAAGAATAAATCAGTGAAAAATACTCCAAGAATGTTCTGAACTCTGAGGCTGCCTAAGCTTTCTTTACCCACCCAAATTCCCTTAAGAAACACCACGTCCCAGTGTTCTGGGAATGTGTTCCAGCACTCTCTCAGGCCGCAAGGAACACCCCCTTTTCTCCAAGAAATCAAACTAACCCTCAAAAGTTGGGTGTGTTTTGTCTATGTTTCCTGCAAACTAAGGCCCAAATTTCGAGAAGCAATCAATTCCAATTGATTGGCAAAATCCAACTCATCTTCTCTGGGCCAACTTTGGATGGTAAAGTTCATTAAAAGCAGGCCTCTGGCAAGCCCGACACCCCTTGATGCTGCAGTAATCAGGGCTTCCTCATGCCAAGTAGCAGAATCTGCCCTAAAGAGTCCCTGGCATGGTTTTGTAGGGACTTACCCATCTGCAGCAGCACTTTTTGTAAATGAACGATTTGACCATGATGGAAATCCACAAGGAGCTTTTGAGCTTGGCTGGGAACGGATGAAGGGAACTTGCCTGTGGGATGTGGAGACACCATCCTTCTCGCTCCTCTTTCATGTACAAAAGTTGCTCCCCTAAGCAGAGATATTTCTCTTGGCATTGCCATCAGGAATGCACTTTGGCCCTTGGCAGGCAAAGGGACTTCTTGGGAGCCTTGAGATCTCTTGAAGGAGAGATTCATATCTTACTCCATTGTTTGCTTTCAGAGGCTCCGAGGAACCAGGAAGGTGTAAATTTCTTTCTGAATCTGCATGGAGCAACAATTCTGGAAGTCATTGTCTCTGGAAGCAACTGGCACAGGGCTCCAGCCTGAGCTTGCCAATCCCAAAGCAAGAAGCTAATGTTAACCAATATTTATAGTCCATCATGTGCCAAGCTCTGGGCTGGGCCATTAATGCACAGGGCTGCTGTTACCCCCTTCCCAGCAAAAACCAAATCCGGCAGTCACCAAAACCATGATGTCAAAACAAACTGCAGTTTAAAAAAAAAAAAGATTTTAAATGTCTACACATGGAAAAATTTAAAGGTTACACTTAAGAGGTAAGGCTAGGGACTTGGCAGGAGGCTTTGAATTTTCATTTTACATTGTAAGCACTTGACTCATACATTTAAGAAGAGCATATTAAAGTAATTCAGAAATTTCAGAAAATAAAGGTAAGGAAGAAAAACTACCACAAATTACACTTGATTAACATTTACATTTTAGTCCAAAGACCCGTGTTAAACAGCAAGTACGGATTTGGCCCAGAGTCAGTGTCCTTCCAGGCCTAGCAAGATTTCTGACGCTGTGTTTCATATGAACCTTGGTCCTAGGATGTCTTCTAGAGGGAATGAGGGAGTCCAAGTTTGTGAGAGGTTAGGATATGGCACAGAGTGAGCTTTTCAGAATCGATGATTTACAGTCAATGTGTAAACAACATTTATTTGTTTCTTAAAGGCTCTGAGAAGTTGAGCTATCTTACGCAAACACATGAACTACCTCTCTTTCCTTTAAATAACATTGGAAAAACGCATTCAACCAAGTCCATTTGGGGAAATGCGTGCCTACCTCTTGTTTGCAGTCAACCTTTCCCATCGACTTCATTTGAGTTTCAGAATCCACATGGGCAGGTGTTGTACTATGGTGGGAGGCAGACTGGCAGAAGTGTATGGGAATCATGCTGGAAGAATGACCCGCCCCCCACACGCATGCCTTTTAAAATAAACAAAGGAAAGAAAATGAAAGAACTTCACTCTGCCACAGAGAAAGTGTAGGATCATGATTTGACGAAACACCTTGGGGAGTAGGCTGTGGGGCACCAATTCGCATGCATTTGTTTGTTTTGCAGTTACCTGGTTCAGGTGAGGCTCTGATATGAGGTATTGTGGAGAGGGTCTGGATGGGAACTTAAGGAGCTGGTGTGAGCAGGATCCCCTCAGACACTGAGCAGAAACTCTAATCTTCAACCCCAGACATGCACCTCGCTGTCTGGTTTCAGGATTGGCACACAGTAGAGATCACCTACGGCTCTGAAAAGTTTCCGCTCTGCTCTGCCCAGGTTTTCTGTTACCAACCCCCCCCTTTTTTTTTTCCATGGCATAATGAGATAGACTACTGCAGACCAAAATGGCCCTGTAGCTTTCTGCCTGCTAGCCTCCGTGTACTGGGTTTCCACTCTCGATTTTGCTGTCAGTCCCAAGACCTGGACAGTCTCTACTCTTTGCCACTCCAGAGAAGGTCCTCTCTGTGCTTGCACAGTCAAGAGTCGAGACCCTGGAAGCTCTGCTCTGTCATTAAATCCCACCCACAAATCAGCCCTGATCATTTCCTTTGACTCGTGTCTTTAACCTTCTCGATGCCTTTAACTGCCCAAAGAATTAGAAAGCTCACACTGTAGTTTTCTCTTTCTGTCTTTCACAGAGTGTGAGCCTGAGCCTAGGAAGTATCTAGACATAAGGATCTCAAGGTGGTAAGGCATCTAGTAGGGCAGATGTATAAGCAGTTCATTGAGGCAGGGATGTCCAGATCATATATATACAGGCTTGGAAATCTCTGGGTTTTCCAGGAAAGGAACAATAAAGATGGAGTTTGAAGAATGATGAAGGGTTCCTGAGATGCACATTAGTGACCTGATTCGAAGTAAAAACAGCTCAGATAAACAGGAGATTGCGGTTGAAGTGCACCTCTGGGGCCCGATACTATTGTGTATCTGGGGCTTGGGAGCATGGGTTGGATTTAAAGCCACAATAGAGGAAACCTGAGTGATGGGTTAGGGCCAGAGCCTGAGGAAATAGCATGAATAAATGCACAGATACTACAATTTCTCTTCCTGCAGGGTGGGCCAGGCTGAGTTGCCCAGGAAAGGAGTGAGAACTTGGCATAAGACAACTGCCCAATCAGAGGATTCCTGGAAGTATGGAGTATTGTTGAGACTACCCTGAAATGGGACATGCCTGGTTATTGGCCCCATATAGTTGGGTAGGACATCATGACAGTGGAATCATGTGGTAGAATAGACTTTTCAACTCCTGGCAGACCGAAAACACAGAGAAAACAAGAAGAGGGCAGGGCAAGATACAGCTTCAGAGTATAGCCCCAAGCGATCGCTTCTCCGAGCTAGGCACCACGTCTTCCTCTTCACCACCTCCCAATGATGCCACCATCTTATGACTCCAACAATTCAATCACATTGACACTCAAGTCAACCAGCGAACACAAAGTCTTGCCCCATATGCTACTAAATCAGCGATAGCGTCATTTTATTTTGTTTTTAGACCAAGTCTCAAACGGAAGACATGCAGTACGGGACAGCTGGAGTGACCCACTGTCAGTACAGACAAGAGAATACAGTAACTGTAGGGGATTTAGCAACAGTAACAGCAGACTGTTCTTATCTCTAAAGTGGGTTTAAACATTCAGCCACCAAGCTTTCTGACTAACATAAGTTACTGCCATTCGCAGGTCAACGAGTTTTCTTCTTGTACTGCCTCTTTGAGTGATCCCCATTATGTCCCCTCTGGCCCCCCACCTCCCACCCCACACAGATTTAGGCATGTAAGTGACTTCCTGAAGAATATCTTTAAGGTCTTCAGTACCCTCTTGTCCAATACCCCCACTCCTGGCCTAGGCCTTCAGATTCCAAAGCAAATTGCTTTGCAGTTTGGAGAGAGCCTCACAGCTTCTTGCCAGCCAATCTTCCAGCACATAATTGTCCAGGCCTGTAGCCAGGAGGAGGCCTAGCTTCTCTCCACACAGGGAAGGCACTCCTAGGCTCTAAATAAACCTCATAAGTCATGCAAGGCTCCTTGACGGAGTCTGAAATGCTTGGCCTTTCTCCGGGATAGCAACACTGGCTCCTGCGGAAGACAAAGTACCGCTCCCGCAGGTGCTGTGTCAGGGCCTCTGGGTGTTCAGGCCCTGTAATGAATGAAAGGGGTTTGGAAGAGCAAGGGAGGGCGGTCCTTCCTGGAAGTGTCATTAGAGGTAACTTCCTCCAGGTTGAGGATAGAACCTGACAACTGGCCCTGTGGAACTCACCGAGGGAGATTTTTCTCAGCAAGGGCTCTGAGGCTGGACTATAAATCGCCAGACACCCGGGCAAGGTGAGGGGCTAGCAGCAGCAGCTGCAGCATGCTTTAAAGCTGCAAGATGCACGCTTTTCTGCTGATTCTCTTCTATGCTCATTTGGGAGGTTTGTCCTCAGTGTGGGGATGGTAGTGAGTGAGGACGGGAAAGCAGCAAACACCTGGGCATGGTGGCGCACACACAGCAATCGGGTACCCACCAGGAAAACATCCTAATGACCCTCCTCTGTTTCCAATTCATTCCTCCTGAATCGAACTAGTGGGTGCTCTAGAGAAAGTTCTGACCCGGGGCTGCAGCTTCTGAGTTGCTTTCTTGCCCAACACCCCCATGTCTAGATCTTTAGACTCCAGAACAAATTGCTTTGCAGGACAGAGAGAGAGAGAGAGCCTTGAGAGAGAGCCTTGAAGCGCTACGTCCGTCTCTCAGGTGCCACATGGACCCAGTTAAGAGTCCGGGAATGTAACAGCTGTGCCAGATTTCTGTTTCCTTTGCTAGTCCCGGCAAAATCAACGACCGAGGAGAAAGCGTTGGTTTGGTACTGTTTTAAAGGTTCTGATCCCAGACCAGGCATAGGCATTGCCTTTAGGCTTTGGGGTTGAGGAAAGCAGTCTATCACTCAAGAGCACGTGATGGAGTTAACGTACCAGAGCCGATACTTAGCAAAAACAAACAAACAAAAAACAAAACCCCCAGAACAAACAAACAACAACAAAAAAAACCCCTTGGTTCTCATTATTCTTTTCAAAGACAGGACAGACCTTCAATAATCAGAAGGGCCCCCCTGCAAAACCCTATGTTTCTGAAGATTTTACCACCTCACAGTAGTGCCAAGCTGGAGGCTAAGCCTTTATAGATGGTCCTGGGGGCACTCCAACATTTTCTTGTCTGCAGCTGTGGCATTTGCCTTTGGTGGTTAAGCAGGTGTTGTCATTGGGCCAGCCTGCATCTTCTGCTCTTCTTTCTGATAGTCTAGTCGATTGAAGCTCTTCGAAGTCAGGCAGAGACCCCTGTTCCCCATCCCCTACCAAAATTTCATGCATATTAATACTTGTTTGATTCATGGCAACAAAAATGCAAACAGCATCTCACGGTTGCTTGAAAATTTGTGTCCTGATGACCAGTGGAAAAAAATATGCTTCTATATCACTAACTATTTATGCTTCTCTCTGTGTGAATTGCCAATAAGAATCCTCAGGTCATTTTTCTGTTGATGTGTTTTAGACCTTTATTATCGATCAGGCATTGTTTTAGGTGTTCCGTTATCAATCTTTGGACTGCTGTATTTTGAATGCAGTTTTTCATCTAATTTTATAATCCAATGTTTTGTTCTTTCCTTTCATAATATTTGTGTTTAAAGGTTTGATGTTATTCAATGTTATAAATGCATTCCTCTTTCTTCTAGCCATTCAATATATTAACTTGTTCAATATTTGGCACTTTAGTAATTCTGGAACTTTGTGAATGGTATTAGGTAGGAACTTATGTCAAACGAATAGCCAGAGGCTCTCAATCATTCATTGAACTGTCTAGCATCTCTGAGTTGATTTGAAACACATCCTTAGTAAGGGAATATGTTCCTGTATGTGTTTTCTACATAAAAGGATTGTGTGATTGTGTACATACAACATCATAATACACAGCTTGTGACTTTGTGTGTCCATTCTAGTGATGCAATTATAGCAGAAATGTATATAGGAGATTGGTGAAGGCGGTGCTGTAGTATTGGTGCCTTTTTTAGGCATCATGGATTATTGCACATTTTTGCTAAGTCTGTATTGCTAGGAATATGTAAGTGGTAATATGCCACTTGAAGGTCAATATTCAAGAGACAGGACTGATAGAAAGGAATCAGATATGTTCAAGGTAATTTAGGAATTTGATGGGATTTTTTAAGAGTATGTATTAATTAAGATGATGTATTTGTTTTAATATTTTATCTATGTATATATAATGTATTCTGATCAAATTACTTTCTTGTTACTTTCTTATCTTCCTCCTATTCATGCTGATCCTCTTCCTATCTGGTCCTAAAGCTTTCATGCTTCTGTTTTTGTTTTTAATGATCCCATGGTTGAGAGAGAAAGGAGATATAGTTAAACAACAGACTGAAAGACTGTGAACGGAATGGGTGATCTTCATCAGGGGGGACTTCTTCAGCTTTGACCCACAGGCCCTTTTTATTTATTCCCCAGGATATGATGAAAGGGCCTGATCTCTTATGTCCTGTAGTTTTCAAACAGACATCTTCAGAGAGCAAAAGACTAAGGAGAGGTGGTATGGAGTCATTATCATCTCTGGGTTCTGCAGTGTTAAAGAAAGGTTTATCAGTCACCATCAACTTTGTAGGTAGGCTAGGATTAGGGATCCGCGGCAGCCGGTGAACCTCTGTTATTAATGTCCATGTGGTATGATTGAGCATTCTTTGGGTACATACTCAACAATGGTATTGCTGGGTCTTGAGGTAGATTGTTTCCTAATTTTCTGAGACATCACCGTATTGATTTCCAAAGCAGCGGTACAAATTTGCATTCCCGTCAACAATAGTGGAGTGTTCCCTTTACCCCACATCCTCTCCGGCATAAGCTGTCATCAGTGTTTTTGATCTTGGCCATTCTAAAAGATGTAAGATGGAATCTCAGAGTTGTTTTGATTTGCATTTCTCTCATGGCTATGGATGTTGAGCATTTCCTTAAGTGTCTTTCAACCATTTTAGATTTGTCTGTTGAGAGTTCTCTATTTAGGTTTGTACCCCATTTGTTATTGGATTATTTGTTCTTTTGATGTCAAGTTTCTTGAGTTCTTTGTATATTTTAGAGGTCAAACCTCTGTCGGATGTGGAGTTTGTGAAAATCTTCTCCCATTCTGTAGGCTGCTGTTTTCTTGTGTTGATTGTGTCCTTTGTTTTACAGAAGCTTTTCAGCTGTGCCCTCCCGTTTTGATTGGGGTGTATAAGGACAGTGAGTGATAAACTAGAGGCTTTTGTTACAGTATTCCCTGGAAGCCCTCCTGACTCTCTCTTCCGTCTCTTATCTATTCTCTATGTCTTTCCTCAATCCACACTTCCCTTCTCAGGAATATACTGACAAGTAGGCTGGGCATGACACTGTTTGCTCTGGTAGGAAGTCCTCAGACTCAGATTCTTCTCTCACCTGGAAATTTCACACTCGACTCGGTAGATGCTCCGTGAGTTTCCCCTCTGAGCAGGCATTTGTAATTGATCCGTAATTCTGAAAGAACAAAGAGCTTGGCTCAGAAGAAAATTGTTTGAACTGCCAACCAACAAACTGACCAGCCCATGTCCTTAAACCTGTGTCTTTGGTACTTAAATTCTCAGTATGTCCATCCCTAAAGTGGGGATTATAAATTCACTGCCTCCAGGGCTGCTATGACAGCTGAATTCAGAAGCATGTATGGGAGACCTTTTGGGGGGTATTGGCTTGTTGCCAGTGCTCAGTGAGCACAATTCCTTCCTTCCCCTACTCTTGCTGCATTTAAATCCCGTTCCAGGGAATACAGCCACACAGCAGCCCTGGTTAACTGTTGAAATCTCCTTTTGACTTCATCACCATGATCTTCCAAACACTTGTATCACTCAGTGTTTATGTTTCATTCTGGATACTGGGACAATAAAGCAAGAGAGACACTTTCGCTGTTGTGTGAATTTGTCCAGGATGGTACTATATGTGGAGGAATTTTTAGTGGGCTCACTGTGGCAAATAAAATAATGGGAAATAAAACAAATGGCAGTAGGCACTGGGTCCTGGCAGACACTTGAAGATGTGATATGCAAAGCAAAAAGGTAAAAGCAGGAGTATGATAGGTCCCAGAGCACACAACCCTAGAAAGAGGACACCCATCTCCATCCTGCCAGCAGAAGCACGGGGGTCCTGGAATTGTATAATGAATGTATCACCTCCAGGGGGCATGAGGATGACCCAGATCCATGAGGATGATCCAGGTACATCCTGGCTCTCCAAACTACTTTCTGGCAAACTGATTTATCATAATGCCTCTGGGTTTGACATCTCGGCCTGTGAAATGGGGACAGGCGTCAATGAATCACTAAGATCTATAGCATCCAAGGAAGTATAATTTTTAATGAATTCCATTAAAATTAGTTACACGAACTATATTGCTAGGAGTCAGATTCTGAGAGAGCAGTATTCAGAGTCCAGCAAGTTAATGACAATCTACTTCTCAAGGCAAGTGGTCTTCATGTGGGTCTGCGTTTTATGATTTTGTTTTAGATCTTGCCTATTCCTCATGTATATTTCATTTAGGAAAATCTATTACATAATTTAAAGGAACCCAAGGCAATCATTCTGAGAGCAAGTTTATGTTAACAAGTTTATTGAATGGAAAAAAAAAGAGAGAAAGAAAGCAAACATATCATCCATCAGCAGATGTACAAACAGCAAAAGACACGGAAACTCCATGCAACATTAGACTTTTCAAAACCCATTTTCAGCCAGGTGTGGTGGCGTGCGCCTATAATCCCAGAACTTGGGAGGATGATGCAGGATGACCACAAGTTCAAGGCCAGCCAACAACAACAAAAACTAACCGCACTCCATTCACACTCAAGTGAGCGGGCAATGAGCTGGGGCTTCTGTGTCCACCTCTCCCACCTTGGCTTAAGGATGAGTTCAGCTTAAATTTGCCTCCTCTCTGTTCACAGGATGATCCTGTGACAGGGGTGTAATTTTCACAGGCATCATGTAATATTTACTTTTCCTGCCTGGAGAAGAAGAACACCCTGTCCTTTCTGTATGTGGAACTCCCAAGCCACCAACCTTTCTCTCCTTTTTGTTTCTATTTTGCAGGGTCTTCTTACATGTGTCCCCCATAGCCTGCCTGCCACAGTAAGTACTCAACAAATGCTCCAAAACTCTTCCTTTCTTTGGCATGTTTAGTCTCAGTTCCTCAGTCCTTGAAACGGCAATGACAATGCTCGTTTAATAGTTATAACATGAGGAGAGAGCCAATGAGGTGGCACGTACCTTCCACCATGCTTTCTTGACTCTCTGACTCTCAGAAGCCATTTCTGCCTTGGGGTCCTTCAAGATTCCCAGCCTGTGGGCACATATATCCTTTGGTTCATGCTGTGGAGCTCAGTGGATGAGGAAGTGTCAAGACCGTATGAAAAGCACCAGAAGGATTCTAAGGACAAGAACACGGGAAAGGCTTCTGTGTAACTGATGCTCTTAGAAATGGATGGGTAAACAAGACCGGAACAAGGACAATGTCAATAAACATAGAAGGGTGACAGTCTCAGGCGTCTCATCTCTAGACAAAGAACTACAGGCCCCCAGTGACTGCTAGAGGAGAGAGAAATAGCCTCTCCCAGGGATGAGCTCCCTGACTGGTTATTCAAGACAAAATATTCAGTCCTGAAACCCTTTGTACACAAATAAAAAATGAATTCAGTAGCTTGTATTTGCATGTTTGTTTATACTTATTATATAGATATATCTGTATGTATATATCATATTTATATAAAGCAAAAGTAAGCCAAAAAAGGAGGCTAATTTGAGAGATGGATGTACATGAGAGAGGTTGGAGGGAACGGACATGGAAAGCGCTTGGGGGAGGGAAGGGAGAGAGGAGTGTGTAATTATATTTCCTGAAATGTGGGAGCAAGAAGCATCTTTGAAGCTCTAGTATGGGACATAAAGACCGCAGTCTCTGACCTTCCTTCCACAGAAGCTCAATGTGTCGCTCACTTGGTTCTGGATTCATTGGCTGTGAGAGAAGTGTCACAAGGTCCCTACCATGACCTAGACGCATCCAGTTACCTTGCCTTCTGCTCTGCGGCTTGGCTTCTTGGGAAAGGCTGAGCTCGCAGGTGGAGAATCCAGATAGACAGAAGTGCTTTGGGGAGTCTGTCATTTATGAGCCAAAGGTCACAAGAAGGTCGTGGCCTCTTTCTCCCGCTTCCTCTCAAAGCCTCAGAGGGCAACCTTCCTGCTTCTCTTGCTGCTCCCTGGTCACCGTAGCAGAGAATTCTTCTTGTTCCGTGTCTGTGACACTTGACACGCCTGGCGACATATGGAAATCAGCTTCTGTCTGCCTCAGAAGTGGTTTTCAGTTTTCAGGTCCAGGAAGTTTTGGAATGCAGACAGGTCTCCCTTGGCTCTGGAGAGTAGACAGTCTGTGTTCACAACACAGATCTCAAATACCTTGTCAAAATCAGGGGAGGAGGACCACCTGGGGCTTGTGGCCTTAGGATGCAGAGGCTCTACAAGGTGCAAGCAGGGACTATGGAGTCTGCTACCCTTTCAACCTTTCTATTGCCGCCTGCAGGATGCCTCACTAATTAGACTGCCTCCTTGTGGCCTGCTGTTTTCGTTTGATCTATCTGTTCCAACTGGGTAAAGTTTCAACTGCATGACCTTGGACTAGTGACCTACCACCCCTGGAACCAAATAGATGGGGAAGGGGAGAGGGAGAAAGAGAGAGACAGAGACAGAGAGAGACAGAGGCATTAAGGTTCTTTTGAGGTGGTGGGAAAGTAAGAGCTAAGGCACATTGTAAGGGAAGGGAAGCTATTTCAGCCATCACCTTGCTTGTGTCTGTACAAAAACTTTCTTGAACAAAAGATAGATTAAGATATGGAAAATGCATGCTTAATGCAAGAATGTGATCTCTATGCATGAGAAATAACTCAGTGAATTAGGTAAACTTCTAGAATAGATCTCAAGGAGTTGTCTTAGCCTTCAGGCTTGAATACACTTTTCTTTGAACTGCAGGGAGAAAGAAAGGGCAAGCCCTGTTTGAGATAGGGTGGCCAGGGAAGCCTTATAAAAGAAAAGTGAGGTTTGTTAGACAGTCATCAGTTGGTACCTCCTCATGGCTTCATGGTCCCCAGTGTTCTAGGTCTTCTCTCTGGTGCAGAGAGAGGAGCAACCTCACAATGATGCTCTTTATACTGTAAATATCTCTTACAAAAAGGTAACTTTCTCAGGACCTCTTACGTGGCTGTTGTGCTTCAAAACAGCAGCACAAAATAATCCATATCTGCCAGGAGTTTATTTGGAGAGTCTCCTGGTAGCCATACTGTGACCGAGCATGCCTTTAATGTTGTCTTTCATTTTCTGTCTGTCTCCTCATCTGCTACCCCTTCGTAGTTGCTTAGCAAGGTTGACCCTGGCACCTCCGTGGGTGGAATGCTAGAGCCTAAGGAAGACATTAACTGCTAAGTAACCCTTAGCTTTGTGGAACCTAGAACACGTGATGGCTTTTATGACTCCTTGCTTAGTCTTTGGTTCTGTAAATCTGTGAGGTTTGACTTGTAGAACGCTGATTTAAGAAAATATAGGAACTGGCTGTGATATGGGTCCATTGTAATGTTTCATCTTGTCAAAAACAAACAAACAAACAACAATCAAACAAAAACACAAAAGAACTGACGCAAGTCCTGGACTAACTAAGATTTCAGTCAGCAAGTAGCCCTACTATCCTACTCTCCTTCCCTGTAAGCCCCGTCTCTGGCCTCCATCTTTGAAGGCCCTGTTCCTTTGCCTGTCAAATCTCGGCCTCTCCCTGGAGGAAGGTCAAGATGAGCCCACCAAAATCTTGACCAAGCCCTCAGCCTATTTAAACTGCTTCCCTGGAAAGTTTCCTCATGGTCTCTTTTCTTTCCTCCTGGTGGTCTCATTAGCGGCCTCCCGGTTTCCCCTTCAGGGCATTAGCGGCCTCCCGATTCCCCTTCAGGGCATTAGCGGCCTCCCGGTTCCCCTTTGGGGCCACCCGAGAGTGCAGAAATCTCATTAAACCTGGATAATTTTTTTTTTTTTTGGTTTTCTGAGACAGGGTTTCTCTGTGGTTTTGGAGCCTGCCCTGGAACTAGCTCTGTAGACCAGGCTGGTCTCGAACTCACAGAGATCCGCCTGCCTCTGCCTCCCAAGTGCTGGGATTAAAGGCGTGTGCCATCACCGCCCAGCAAACCTGGATAATTTTTAATTTGGATTGTTGTGATTTGGCTTGATTGGGATTTTTGCGCTGGCAGAGAGCTTGCATTAGAAAAAATTCCTAACACCCTTCCCGTCCCTACTAAAGGTCTTTGCAGCCCCGAGACCCCCAAGATGCAGATTGGAGGTTGAGCAACCTCCATCTTCTCAAATTGATGGCCCTTTGAATCAATCTGATTATCTACTACTAACTTGTCTACACCTTATGTTAGGCTGGTATGGGGCGGGAGGGTGGGGGAAGAAAGGGGTTCTGAGTCAAATGTCTTTTAGGCTAGAATTTTAAATGCAAGCTATAACACAGAGGAAGATGTGGAGAGGGAGAGAATGAACTGGGAGATTGCAGTTCTACCACTGAAGTGCATTCTGTTTCTTACTGGTTTTCAATAGAAAGGAGAGATCCTGTGCCTGGGGGCAGCAGGCTAAATTGGCAAATAATCCATAGTAGGAGCCTATGGTCAGGCTGAGTCTCATTCCCAGGAGCAGGGAAAATCTGAAAGACTTCGTGGGAATAGCCTGTGTCCCCTGCCAGCTCCTCATATCAGGTAGAAGGGTTCAGAAGATATAGAGAGTACTACCAGCTTGTGGGGCCCCACCACCTGTGACGTAACAGCCTCAATTTTAATTCTGGTAACAATATCTTGGGGTAATATCCTGAGCCTGATTACTGTGGAATTCCTAGTAGCTTGCCAAAGACTTAGAATGTTGGCGATACTTCTAGAATTATCAATTTGTGTCATTGCTATATCTTTAGTGCAGGTAGCCACCCTTTAGGGACACAGTTTGATATCTGATGATTCATTCTTGTGGTATAAATTTTAAAATCCTAAAATGGGGAGGTAGAACTTAGGGGACTAAGTCTCTTTGCTCTTTCTGAATTTGAGACACAATCTCTTATTCTTAAGATTCATAGCATAAAAACAAGAGTCTCCTGCTCCTCTCACCGTGGAGGTAACATCTGTTCTCAGAGTGGCTCTTAAAGGCAACATGGCCTTCTTTGTGAAGTTCCCCATTGCAACCTCGCTGCAGACTCACCTGTCTGCTCCTGAGACCCAGATCCTGTGGACAAGTTCGGTGCAGAAGCCTAATAACCACACATTATCAAGGTTATGCTCTCGCTTCTGATAGATGAGGTCAGGCCACACTTTGCATATTTAAAATGTATTTTTCCTAACTTGCTACCTCATAACAAAGGGAGAACCAAATCACATCCTCATTAACTTCAAAGAAATACTGATGTTTGTTTTTTTTTCCCTCCTTTTTTCTCTGTTTCTTGCATTGGCAGGAGATTTAGTTTTGCTTAAAGGAAATTCAGATGACGCTAATGAGACCACAGTGTCTTAATTTGCATATTAGATGAGATAAATATTGAGCTAATTAACACCTAGGATGAATTTTATTGCTCGGTACATTGTTCTGTGGTGATAGTCGTTCTTCACTACTTACCCAGGAGCAGAACAATTTGAAAGGAGACTCATTTCTGCACAATTACTCAGGGTCAACCAAAAATCTTCCTGGGAAGTTCCACCTAGGATTTTTATTTTAATTCTAATCAATCATCCATCTTCCTTTAGGCTAACTGATCCTATTGGCAAGTGGCACCAACTGAGGATCTGTATACAGAACAGAGCCAAGCAGGGGGCTAGGGCAAAGGCATTTCTTGTATCTTGGGTTCTGGAGCAAGGTATAGAAAGGATATATTCAGCTGGAATGCTAACTGATTCTAATAGCAGGACAGACTAGAATACTAAAGAACTTCTATCCACTGGTGTTTGTTACAGCTCAGGAAAACAGACTATTCCGAACTATTGGAGTATCAATAGGGATGACTTCAATGGGGCTTTACAGTATAAGAGAGATATTGGGTACAATTCCAAACACAGCATAGACAGCAATGGTGGTCATTGATTAGAAAATTACCAGGTGGAAATATTAGAAGTAACAGGAGGTCCCAGTTTGCTTTGTTGTTATGGTAAGACATTGATCAAATCAATGTCTTGGAGAAGAAAATGTTTTAGTTCACAGGTTCAACACCTAGGAAAACCAGAGCAGGAGCTCAAGGAGGGAAAGAAAGTAGAGATCATGGGAAAAGGCCTTACATACTGGCTCCTTCCCAGGCTCATGTTTAGCTACTTTTCTTACACAGCCTAAACCACCTCCTACACAGGGATGCTGCTGCCAACTGTGGGTTAGTACCCAGCCTCCATATCAATTAGCTATCAAGAAAATGTTCCCGTAGACACGGCCATAGGCCAATCTGATGGAGGCAATTCCTTAATTGAGATTCCAGGTGTGTCAAATTGACAACCAAAATGGGCTGTAACAGACGGATTCTAGCTAAATTTTCCTACTAGAATTCGTGCTGAAGACTGCCCAGGGCAATCGCCACTAACCAAAGGGATGCCATTGCAGGTGCCCACCCAAGTTTCAAAGATCTGCTGGAGTTTTCAGGTTCTTGGGTCCCAGGGCAAAGAACTGCACCAAAGATTCATGGTTTGGTGTAGAAATGGAGAACTCTCTAAGAAAAAGGAATTCATTCTGAGAACAAGAGTGGGTGGGTAAGCTGAGGAAAAAGCTTGTGTTCAAAGGTGCTGGGCCATGAGCTTCATGTCCACTTATAGGTCATTCACATGGCACCTGCCTTCTCTCATGCTGTTTCTTGTTTGTTTTTTTTTTTTTTACCTGTACTGTGGATGAAGAAGAGTTTCCTTCTAAAGAAGTCAACTGTCTTCTCTAATACGCTGCTTCCTTACTATATCCCTGACACAGTGCTATAGGCTTAGAGACCTGACCAGACACCAAGAATTATCAGGTAAATGGCTCTTGCTAAGCTGACTATGCAAATATTGTGGGTGAAACTAGATTTCAAAGGTGGGCCTAGGAGAATATTCGGTAGTTTACTCAGAATTTTCTGAAGGCAAGAGTCCTTTGGTACTGTAACTTAACATGTGGTTTTACAGAAAGGAGCTGACATATGATTGGCCCCAGAAGAACCCTGAGAAGGACAGGAGAACCTGAAGAGGGTGATCAGGCCAAATGGAGCTGCATTCAGAGAGGTAGTTACCATGTATAGCTGATGAGGATCTTAAAGGGAGAAACACAATTCCTGAACTATCAGGAGAGATAGGATATTATGGCCACAGGCAGCATCCATGGGAGGAGAAAACCTTTCATCTAAATCCCAAAAACAATGGGAGTTGCTGATTCCTTTAGGTTTTCAGAAGGTGGGCAAGTTTCATACCAAGTAATCTAGTTTGGCACAGCCTGTGTGCTGATGGGAATGGGACCCAGAACAGGTAGGACCACTGACTTGTCTTGAGACTGCAAAGGGGAAAGGTGGCAAGGTCACAACATGGCTTCCTTTAACTTCAGTTTTCTTTGCCAGAGCCAGATAGGGGAAGAAGCGGGAGAGGGGCAGAGGGGCAGGGAGAGAGGAAGAGAGCAAACACACATGTAAGGAGGTTGTGGCTAGACACCCGAGAGTGGGGTTGAGGCATCTAGAGGGTCGGTGATCTAAAAATCAATAACTTGTGCTGGGCCAGTGCAAAATGAACGTGCAGGGCCCCTTGCTCTGAGGTTAATTTCAAGAAAGCAATAATAGAACTTGAGATCAAGTTTTGGGAGCCTTACAAGCAGGGCCCTATTTCTCTGCAGTTTACATCCTGGTGAAAGCTGGTCCTGTCTAAACTATGAGCTTTGCTGAAAAAAAAATAAAATAAAAGGGACACAATTTTTTTTTTAAAGGAAATAATACTTCCCGTTTAGCTCACTTCAGTGAACTGAATGAATGTAATTGAATCGAAATGAAATTGAAAAACTAAATGCTGGGCACCAGGCTCGCTGTGCGACTCCACTGCCTCCTTGGTGTTCTCCTCCTGAGCCAGGGAGGTGCAAGTCTGTTCCCATACTTGCTTTTGCTGACTGGAGTCTTGAATTCCTGCTCCCCCTCCCACGTTTTATATGGGTTCCTAGCATTCAACAACGTTTGCCCAACTTTCAACTACCGAGCGTTAAGTTTTGCTCTGCCTTTTGTATTTTAATTGCTTTCTCTCTTGCTTTTAATGAGCAATCAGGGCTATTTCTTTATCGAGGACCTGCTGGCAAATTTCAAGCAGAGAGTGTGCATATGAAAGGAACAGGTGAGATCCAGGCGATGGCGTGATTAGCGGTAGGGAGGCGCAGAATAGCCATCCATGTAGGGGAAAATGTCCACTTAACTCGCAGCCTTAATTCAAAGGAAATGTCAAGTTCTCAACTATACACTCTGTGGCAATTGAGGAAAAGATTGGAAGGAGGACTAGAGAAAATAATTGAGACTATAGCAACCGCAGGGAAATTAGCTTTCGGTGGGCGTGCGTGCCTGTGTGTGTCCATATGCGTTTTGTTTAATGTCTGACATCGTCTGCCAGAATCAGCGCCCTGGCAACAAGAAAGCAGGGAATGCAGGTAGTATTGTGTGCTAAATGAGGGGAAACCCTAAACTCATTATGGAGGAAAGGGGTGTATTAGTGCAGGTCAAACGGCACTGTGGGGTTCCCTGGAAGGAATGGTCCTTTTTTTGTCTCTGATCTTGTTTCTCTTGGTTAATTTGTAATGCTTCCAGTGGGGTCTTTGTTTCTTCAGATTTCTATATTTTTCTCCAACCACTCTTGCTGCAGCTCTGCGCTCAGCTGGCTGCCAATACTTGTGTGTTGATTGACTGACAGACGCAGGGAGGTGTGGGAGAGCCCTGGGAAGAGTTTCCTTCAAGGCCTGCAAACCTCAGGCCTTCAATTAGTACCTTTCCTCCTGGCTGGAGCTTTTCAGTATGACACAGGCATCAGGTTACAGAGGGGCACAGGGAATTGTCCTAGCCATATTACAGATGTCACACGTGTCCCAGGCTCTCCGAGACAGCTGAGCTCAATGATAGCAGGCACAACGGTGTGTCTGTGCCACTTTATGGAGCTCCCCGTTGTCCTGAAGGTCAAACTTCTTGATATGAACTATTAACAGCCATTGGCTCAAATGAACAATTTAACTACTTAGGCCAAATGAGCAAGGATTTTTTTTTTATGAGTTAATTTTAAACAAGGGGGAGAGAAACCAGTAAAGTAGCAAAGTATTTTGTAAACTACGTTGTAAACTCTACTTTCTCCACCCTAAAGAGAAAGGAAAATGACTCTCTCGTCCCAAAGAAAACTTGACATTTGGAAAGTGCGAGTATTCCAATATGTCAGCTGCAAACATGGGTAAAGATCATGTCACCTGTACGTGTGTGGATGCCATCACAAGGCACTACAGCCTGCGTGGCTCATGCAGAGAAACTTTTCAAAGGCTGGAGAGTGTTAGACCTGAAGTCAAGGTGTGGGCAGGGTTGGTTTCTTCTGAGTCATCTCTTCTCAGTTTGCACACAGCCCCTTCTCTCTTTGTCCACAGACAGCTGCTTTTCCTTCTATACATCCCAGCATGCTAACTGCCTCTCCCTAGAAGGATGCAGATTAGATAAGGGTCGACCCAATGCCTTATTATAAATTCATTAACTATTTAAAATCCTCTCTACACACACCACTTTCTGAAGTACTGAGAATGGAGGAGGACTTTAGGTCATGAGTGTAGAGGAGAACACAGTTTAATCTGTAACCACCATCATGTCATCTCCCTTTCTGTCTCCCAGTGCAAGCTGTCCAGGAGCAGAGAGATAGATATGATCGTAAGTACATCAATCGTGAGATGTGCATATGGCCTCACTTCGTAAGGGTTCTGCCATTTTCCAATACTGCTTTAACACAACGACTCGAGGGAAACTCGGTAAAGTATAGCCAAACCATGACAAAGGCATACTTCCTGGGAGCTGAAAAGCCTCCAGAGGGCACAGAAAGGCAGACAGGCAGCTGAACTGGAGCCCAGACCCCGGCTCCTTGCTTTGTTCGCTCTGCTCGTCTGATGCAAGTTACTAACAGTGTATGGCCAGCTCCACACTTGACTTAGAAGGCCGGTCTCCACAAACTGTGCAGCCCATGGAGTCAAAATAAATACGCTGTAACAAAACTCTTCCACCAAGCCCCAGGCTGTTCAGGTGTGCCTGAAACAGGCCACCTCCCCTGACAACTTGAAAATTCTTCTGTATCACCTTGTACCATGGCCTAACTTTTCTATGCATGTTCCACAGTTTGAATATTTATGGACATCCTTCAGTATCTAAATGTTTGCTCCCAGGACTCCCGCAGACACCACAACCTACAGATACTCAAATCCCATTATATAAAGGTATAACATTTGCATGTAACCTATGCAAACCACCCACACCGTTTAAGGCATTTTTAAAGTACTTGTAATATCTAATGTAATATAAATGCAATATACATAGTTCTATACTATGGTGTTTGGAGACTCATTAGAAAAGTCTATATATGTTTGATACATGTTTTATCCATATTTGCTTGGATCCCTAGATTTAAAACCTAAGGGTAAAGAGGGCCAATTTGAACCTCTGCTTCTTGGCAAAGCAGTCATCTCTAAGTAGAGACTCACCTCCTGCTGTCAGGCCAAAGCTGAGAAGAATTAAAGCTCTTTATCTGCAAATTGATCAACTATTAAAGTCACAGCGTGGGTTTTGTTTTGTTTAGTATCTGCTTTATTGGGTGGAATGGCACTCCTTCACTTAGGCTACATGGGAAGTGCTTCTCGATGAGTTATGCCATAGAGGCTCCAATTTGTGGGACAGATAACAGGTGCTCTTGGGGAGTATTAAAATGACATTGTTGTGAAATATTTAAGCTAATGAGAGCTCAATTGATCACCTAGCTGATGGCTTAGGGGTGGCTGTTTTCGCTTATGGAGCAGGTAGTAATGTCAACCTTCTTCCTGAATTTGTTCTTTACCACAGATTCTCCCACTTACTCACCTCCTGTTTTCGATGTTCTAATACGTTAGTTCCACCCTCTACTGAACTCTGTATGGAGCCGTGGTTATCTCCTATGCGTGGCTGAGGAAACAATAGCCCAGAAATGGTGTGACCAGCTCTCAGATGACTTGAAATTGGGACTCCCTTACCTTAATGCTGCATGTTCGCTCCTTGTGACTTGGACTTTTAATTCCACTGGCTGATTTTCAAGTGTGTTTTCTGTGATGAAGAGAGGGAAATGACTGGAAAAGGGCCTATGGAGGGAAATTGGGACCAGTTGGTATGTACTAACCATCGCCCTATGTGCCGTATAGGGACTAGTGCGTGCACACACATATATTATTGTATGTACATAGGTGTTTTGCCTACACGTATGCTTGTGTACCACATGCATGCTTAGTACCCTCAGAGGCCAAAAGTGGTAGCTGGATCCCACGGAACTGGAGTTACAGATGGTAAGAAACAGAGACTCAGATCGGCGCTCTTTACCCATTGGTTTCACATCCATAGATCCAACCAAATATGGATAAAAGAGATTGGGAAAACGTATATCAAACATATACAAACGTTTGTAATTAAGATCACTGACCTGATCCATCCAGCTCCAAAACTAGCTTTTGAAACTTTAAGAACAACCTGATATAGAACTTTTTTTTTGTTGTTTTTAAATTTTTAAAAATGTATTCTTATTTGTGTGTGTGCACATGCACACACTACCTGAATGCCTATGGAGGCCAGACAAGGTATCATCGGACTCCCTGGAGCTGGAGTTACAGGTGATTGACAGTTGCCTTGTGTGGATGCTTGGAACAGAACCCAGGTCCTCTAGAAGAGTGGCAATGCTATAAACTGCAGTGCCAACTCTAATACCCAGTGTGGAATATTATAAAGAGGATGAAACTGAGCTAGAAAGATGTTAAATAAATAAACATCCCAAGTTGTCAGGCAACCAGGGAACAGGGTTAGGATTTCAGATTCCTGGCATCTCATTACCAAACCCATGCTTTTCCTGTTGGATCACTGTACCTCTCAGTAGGGCAAAGAAGACAAAAAAGAAATCTTCTGATCTATTGTGTCTACTCAGGGATGACAGGGGACAGAACGGTGAAAGGACAGCAAGTGAGCGTGGCTACCTTGTGCGTATGTCAGAGTGCTGTATCGCAGAGATGGCCAGGGTAGCTCTCGGGAACAGTGGGTTTCTTTTCTTTTTTTAACTATATATATATATATATATATATATATATATATATATATATATTAGAAACACCAATCCAAAATCCCACTCCCTCCCCTTCTCCCATTCCCTCCACACACCCTCCCACCCCACCCCCATCCAACCCATCTAGTCCTCAGAGAGGGTAAGGCACTTTGCTTTGTGGAAGGTCCAAGGCCCTCCCTACTACTTCTAGGCTGAGCAAAGTATACATCCAAAGAGAATAGGATCCCCCAAAGCCAGTACATGCAATAGAGAAAAATCCCAGTGCCATGCAAGTGGCCCCTCAGTCTGCCCTAACTGTCAACCATATTCAGAGGGACTAGTTTGGTCCTATGCTTGTTCCTTCCCAGTCCAGCTGGATGGTGAGCTCCCATTAGCTCAAGTAAACTGTTTCAGTGGATGAACCCTTCATGGTCCACCAGCAATGGATGAGTTCCCCTTATTCCACATCCTCTCCAGAGCTTATGCTGGAAACATTGGCTTTCAAACAAGGGTTTTGTTAGGATGCAAACTCCTTCTGGTACCTTCTAAGTCCCAGGCCATGCTGTTGTGGCTGGTCACACTGTCCTTTCTCCCAGACCATCTTTTTCAGTGTGTAAAGTTGACATCATTCCAGTTCTCCATGGACTCAACTTTGCCATGCTCAACAGCTTTCTGCATCCTTTGAGAAGCCGGATAGAGCTGAAAACAGCTGTTTAGAGTAGGACCAGAGTGAGACACAGTCTTCTGCATATCCAAGTCAAGTCTTGGCTCTGGAGCAGACCTTTGTTGAATTTCAACCATCTGTTTTTGTTAGATTTGAGGGTTAGCTTTTAGTTATATGCAACATTAAACTTAGTCCAATTTGACACTTCCAGCATCTCATGTTTTCAGGTGCAACGCCCTAGTCTGTGCATTTGTCCGTGTATCTCAATAAAAACATATTGTTACGCTTTCATTGTTAATAGTCTCACATCCACGTAAATGTTGATAACTGTCATTCTTCCGGATCCCCTTGGCATCTTGGAAGCCACTTCCATATCCAAACACCCAAGCTGCAAACTAGACAGTGGAATTTAATTTAACTTGTAAGCTGTCAGCCGAAGGGAATTGGAGCGCATGGCTTCACACGTGTGTATTCTGCTTCTTCTTCACCGTCATATGGAAGCCCCAAGGTTCCCTACATTGGATCTGAAAACATGATCTCTGAAAATTGGAAATCTATTAAGATGAGGAGCCACTCCCATTTCTCTCTCAGTATATGCTACGATGCAAAGTTGTTTTAGCCTCAGGATTAGTGTGGGGAGAGAAGCCACTAGTGCCCTGGGCTGTCAGGAGAAGGAGGATGTGTTTGAAAATTAGATATTGATGCATAATGGGGGGAGAAAGTACAAGCCTTTTTTTTTTTCCATTTGTCCAGTCACCAGAAGCCTCTGACCACTAAAGGGTACCAGGGGAATGAAATTACATCTTGGAGAAAGGAGACCCACACAGCCCCAGCAGAGACAGATGAGTTTCCCAGATGAAAAACGCAGACTAGGGTAAACGCTACTTGCTCTAAAATATGAACGATGAAGACAGTAATTGTTGGGGCCTTCAAGCGATGCAGTTGTGGCTGCTCTCTCGTTCTAGCACTGTTACCTCGGAGCTGCCCACCTGTTCCCCTGCCAAACAGGCGTGGAACCAAGTCATTGAGGCACTTAGCCAAAGATCACATCGAAAACAGGGGACACTTAGCCTGGAACAAGGAGGGAAAAATAAAAACAAACAAGACACTTGAATTTTTAAAAAAGTATTATTTTGTGCATTTTTTTAGCCTCACAAAATGTGTGTGGGGAGGGGTGCGGAGTCGGTCCTAGCATCAATAGCAATGGGACACAAGGGCCACTTTCTTATTTTCTCCAGTGACACAGCTGCAGGGCACATGGTGCTGGACACCAATGGACTCTTAATTAGAAGTTTGCCTTGTAAATGAGAGGACACAAGTTCAGATAGTTAGAAACTTTGTAGGGTGTGTCTGTAGCCAAGCCTTTCTACAGGGACCTGGGAGGCAGGGACACGAGAATCCTTGAAGATCCCAGGCCAGTTGGCCTAACACGTGTGGCAAACAAGATACCCTGTCTCAAGGTGGAAAGCAAGGATCTACATACACAGTTCACACAGACACTGTGGCACACACATGACCACACTTATGCTCACAAAGACACACACACACACACACACACACTACATACAACGAACACACACATCAAGATTATAGAGAGGACACATGTCCTGGTAAGACACATGGGTGGGTCAAGCCCAAGTAAATGAGAGCAAAAGAAATCTTCTGGGAAATTTGATGAGCCACCCACAAATGCTTAGAGCACAAGCTGCTACCCAGAGCTCCTGAAAAGCCCTAGGGCTTCAGGACCTCAACCCTGTTGACATTCGGGGCTGAGTTGTTCATTGTCAGTGCTAGCTCATGTATTGTGTATTGTGGAAGATTAGCAATCCTCTACCCTAAATGAAGACAGCAACAAAAAGTTTTCAGACATTACCAAACACCCCTCAGGGGCGAAATCACCTCTGTTTAAAATATTTTTCCACCTCAATATTCTTGGCGCTGTTGCCAGCAGGGCTCCACTGTCTGCTCTGCTGGTGGTGAAACTGGGGGTAACGGTTGCAACATTGGTGACTGTGAACGTGGAGTTGTGAAATCACATTTGTTCCAAGTCTGTGTAAGACTGTGTAAGAGGCTGTCCTATTGCTCAGGGGCTGGTGGGCCACGGAAGCCTCTTGGATTGGGTTGGAGAGAGCTTTGATCTGTTCCCTCATGCTAATTATTGCTTGCCCATGGCTGATGCACTTCATCCAGTCTGACAGACAGAAGTGCCCTGTGCAGAACATATGCAAAGTGTTGTGTTTTAATCCCTTTAGGCACGCCCTGTGAGGGTTCTCATGTTTCACACTGGGAGCAGATTCATCCATTCTCTAACATAGGCAGAGTCCTGTCTATGCCCTGGCCGGAATCCTCAGTCCTGGTGACTGAAGGGTGAACAGATGACACCCGACTCCCACAGCTCTGGAGACAGGCAAGTACAGCAGCAAGATCACCACCACCACAGCTGCCGTGGAGGTGCATTGAGCACACCGGAGACCCAGAGAGGGAGAAACTGCTGGATAAATTGAGGCCAAAGAGATGAACTGAGCAGGGCTGTGTGACTGTGTAGGGAAGAGATGCTTCAGGCAGAGGGAAGAGCCAGTGTAAAGAGCCTCAGATGAGAAGAAGCGTGGGTCTGTTTAGGAATGGGAGGGTGTGTTAGGGATTTGTAGAGATCTTTCCATCCTAACCTTAAGTGGTAATCATCAGAAATTCCAGACACTCATTCCATGTACAGATTTTCAGTACAATGAATGTTCTAGCAGATGATCTCATGACTTCCTTTTTTCTTTGTCTTTTCCCTCCCTCCCTCCTTCTCTGTCTGTCTGTCTCTCTGTCAGTGCCTCCCTCCTCCCTTCCTCCCTTTCTTCTTTTCTGTATGGTTTCTGTAACCCAGTTTGCTTTTCATTTTATGCTATAGTCAAAGATGACCTTGAACTTCCCATTCTCTGGCCTCCATTTCCCTAGCGCTGGCATTTCAGGCATGCACGGCCATGCCTGGTTTGCACAGTGCTGGGGATGGAACTGGGGGCTTCAAGTATACATGCATGTGTGCTAGAAAGATACTACCTCCCTAGGCCATTTCCTGGCACAACTCATCACTTTTAGATCCATGTGTCCTGTACACATCTGGAGTTGGAACAGCTTCTTCAGGCACTGCCTCCGGGAACCTTCCCTCCCAGCTCTGTGTCACTCTGTGTCATGATGGACTTGCCTTTTAGCCTCATTGCATGGGCTTTCAGACTCCAGTTCTGACTTCTGTAAGTGGACCCATCTATTCATGAGTAGGCTGCTCTCAAGGTCTCCATTCTGTTATATGCATTGCTCTCGCCTTGATTCAAGGCAATGAGCCTATATTGGCCTGAAGAAGACTCTTATGCATCTCCTCCTTTGCGTTGCTCTCTTTCTGTCCTGCACTGCATGCCCGTCCCCTTTGCCTTCCAGTTTACATAGATTGCCACCCGTTCTTTCATGAGAGGTCCCTCTAATGTGAATATATTTTACTTACAATCTGAGCTTTCCTCAACCCACGAAAGTGAGGTTTAGGGTAACAAAGCTAGCTTCTTCCTTCAGGAACTCATCAGGAGCTGGAAGGAGATAGTTTTCCTAAGACTAGGAAGCAGCCCCCAGATTCAGAGAGAATCTGGAACTAGAATGCTGGCACAAAAAGCTATAGGAGCAAGGCTCCTGGAAATGGCTCAGTTTGTAAAGTCCTTGCTTGACACACAGGTAGAACTAAGTTAGGATGTTAGTACCAACATAAAAGCCAGGTTGGTGGTTTGGGTCTCTAATCTCAGATCTTGGGAGGTTGAGGCATAAAGATACTTCATCTAGCCCAATTCCTAATCCAGATTTAGTGAGAGGCTATCTCAAAAACAAAACAAAACAAAACAAAACAAATCAAACAACAACTACTACAACAAAAATAGCTGTGCATGATGGAGCATGCCTTTAAATCCCAGCCTTTGGAAGCAGAAGCAGGCAGATCTCTGGGAGTCTGAAGGCAGCGTGGCCTATAGGTAGCCAGGAGAGAGAACCTGTCTCAGAAATACAACAACAACATAAAGGGAGAATGATTGAGAAAGACACCCAGCATGAAACTCTGGCTTCCATGTACATTTGCACACACACACACACACACACACACACACACTTTCTTTTAAATGAAGGAACTGTTGAACCTCAGGCAAGTCTCTGAGTCTCCTGAGATCAGCTACCTGAATGTGCATGTGTGGCGTGTGGGCACACACTGGCTTCACAGTGTTCCTGTGCATGCATACAGAGTTGATGATTGCTCCTGAGTGCTTGCCAATGGACACTAGTGCCCAATCACGATGGTAACTTCGCTCTCTCTCACCCTCTCTCTGTGACTGTTGCTCACATGGCTGTAGATGGCACTTGAACTTGACTTCAGTTCTTCCAGTTCTCTGGTAGAATGCGTACATGCTAATGTGCACTCATGGTTGTGTGAGTTCACACACGCAGCTTATTCTTGCCAGGCCTCTGCTTCCTTCTTCCTCCTAAAGTGAAAATAATGCTCCCTCAGGAACAGCAGGAATGTGCGGGAGACAAGGGTGAGCTGGAAGCCACAACCCAGGCTTGACACTCAGAGAACGTGGCAGCAGAATTAGGTTCTTGGTCCTGCACTTTCGTCTGCTCTTCCCCCCCCCCCCGCCTTCTTTTCCTCTTTCCATCATTTACTGCTCACCCCATCTTCCTGAATAAATCAAGGCCAGATCACTTGAGGACATACATCCTTTGTCTCCACGGGTGAGCCCCCCTCCCTGCTTCATGTAATTGTCAGCAACAAAGTTGGAAAATACAGACGATGTCTAAAGCAGCTCTCCGCACCGCAACATCTGCACCAGACAAAACTCAAAAAGCCCTCAATCCCCAGTCATGAATGCACTATAAAAACAATGTGGCAGAAATGAAAATTGTTCCATCATAATATTTCACAGTTCTTTTTGACAAAAGCCAAGCCGCCCTCATGAATACACATTTCCCAGCACCTTATGCATTATGCATCAGCCTATAGTAGGGGACCTGGGAATTGCCAGTCCCTAGTAAAGGACCTTTGAAAGTGCCTATTTTGTAAACAAATGGAACCCAGGCCCAGCACTCAGGCTCTTTAGGTAATTTAAGACTGACTCCTGCTGCCCAAGTTGGGACAGACTCTTTTGGGAGTTATAATTGGCAGAAGCGTCTTCAAGATTCAATAGATAGGATTGGTAATGTCTCAGCAATTTGGGCTTCTAATCTATAATTTCAGAACACCCAAGACAGGCGTGCGCAGAGTCTGGGACAAGTCCTGCTGGAGCCAGAGTTAAGCCAAATGTCACCAGAATGCCAAATGGGCCTGCCAAGGCTGCTCACTAGCTGTAGGGGTCAGGCAAATTAGTCAGGATGTCTAATTCCTGGAACTTCTAACCAGATTGAGCCTCTGGATGGAAATGCTGGTTGGGTGACTAAGGGAATGTAGGCACAAATCTGGCTAATTTGTCTCAAAAGGGCTTTCAGGAGACATTTTTGTTTGCCTAAAGGCAACACATTGGAATTATATATTGCCTGTAATGGGAGGACCCTTGAAATTCCTTAATGAGTCTCTGTGTTACATAGGGAGCCCAAGGCCATGAGGAATGTGTTCAAGGTCAGACTGAGAGTGAGCTGGTGTGTTGGGGACTGCTGGAGGCCTGTCACTTCCCCCAGTACCTCCCACTGCCTCAATCACGGATTGGCAGTAGCTGCAAAGACCAGAAGCAAAATGGTTACTGATTGTGATGATTTGAGAAAGGGCAGATTGGGATTCTTCAAACAGCTCTGAAAAAGAGTATCATCTAGAGCCATTGTGTATAATTTGCAATCTGTCCTCCCTGGTAGGCTCATTTTAAATGGTGACAGACAGAGGACAGACATCTACTCGTGTCCGTCATATCTGTTGCCGTAACAAGATGGTGATTGATTCCTTGCTATGTGTATTTATTTCATAAAAATATTCTGCTTCCATTAGGGTATGGTACCAAGGGGTGTGAATAGAGAGCAGAAACACAGAATTACAATGTGGCATGTGCCCTGTCGTTCTCTTCTATTCCGCTCACAAGCTTAGTTCTTCAGAGTTCAGGAAGTAAGATCCCGGTTTACACCCCAGGTAAGTCATTCAACTTGCTGTGGTAGCACAGGTACAAGGCATAGGACACTGTGAAGCCTGGCAAGGCACCTGCAAGACCAAGGTCCCTTATGAGGGATGAGGAGAAGCAGAATCAGCCCAGCTAAGGAGAGTAGGGAGGCTCCTCATCTTGAGCCTCATGGAATCCAGCTGTTGGACCCTTTGCTTATTGACGCAGTTTGACTAATGAAAACAGTAACAACTGAAGACTGATTAGGATGAGATTAGATTTATAGGCACCCGGGAGAAGATACGTAGGCAATAAGGCTGTATCCACACTCTCTACAGACCAGAAGAACAATAAATTGACAGGGTGTGAATCTCTAAGGAAGAAATCAGCATTGCCCACCTACCTTTGACATTGAGAGCCCGCCTACAAGTCTCCAAGTCTTGGGCGAATTTTTTTCTGGCTCTCGGTCTGATATTGCTAAAACTTCCCACCCGTGGGATCTCTGAGTCAGTAACTGAGTTTGTGAATGTGCATGTGCCTGCACATGTGTGTGCAGAGAGAAGCACACGTATTTCTGTTTTTATGTGATGCTACTGACCTAGGAATTATACTTGTAAGACTTCTGGTACAGGAGGAACGACAGTCTGCTTACAAACTGTCCATTTTCATATCTCGGCATCTTCAGACTATTCAGAAATACTCCCAAATATTTGTAAAGAATAATTTTAATTTCTACAACTGGCATGGCAATGAGTAAAGAATGTCCCTGGGTGCCATAAATAGTCCTTCATTTGGTTGCAAACCAAGAAATAATTTCTTCTAAATTAGGAAAGTAAAATATTCTATTTGGGTACATTAGAAATTCAAAAAGGTATAAAAATGAAATAAAATGGAAATGCATTACATAAAGATAATAGCTGTTCACGGTCACATGTCCCTCATTTTTGACCAATGAATATGTGACTATTGACATCTAGCTCTTGGCACTCAGCTTAAGCTATTTTCTAGACCTTGGTTTTTTTTTTTGTTTTTTTTTTTTGTGAAGTTATACATTTTTGCAACAAAAACAACAGCAAAAAAGCTCAAAAGAACAGTAATACAAAGGGTATTGTGAAACTTATCCAGAGTAAAAGTCTGCAGAAAATGCCATAGCTAAGCTGAATAATATTCATTTGGAGGATTTAGGCTCTCATGGGTACTCATTATAACAAGAGCATCTAAGTAGGATGCTCTTCAACGCCTTCAGTTATGGGTTTATGGTTCAAATACTCCCACCACAACTCATGCTGAAGGTTAATCTTCTTTGTGGGAGATTAAGAGGCAGACCCAGGTAAGACTTGTAAGAGGCAATTGGGTCATGAGAGTTTTACCCTAACGGATGCATTGATCAGTTTGTGGATTAGAAGGTTAATAGATTATCTTCAGATTGGTTATCTCTAAGAACAAGTTGGCCCTGTCTCACGAATGTGTCTTTCCTTATCACATGGTGATCTACCTTGACGGGGGATGCTGCAGAAAGTCCCCATTAAGAAGAATGGCCTTGCTAGTTGTGATGATTCATCTTGATTTTTAACTTGATGGGATTTAGAATCACCATGGAAACAATTCGTTGGTGATGTCTGTGAGTAATTATACTGGCTAATATAATTCCTATGGTAAGTCCCACATTAAATATGGGTGACAACATTCCATAGGCTAGGGTACAAGACTGACTAAAAAGGAGAAAGTGGGCTGATGACAAGCATCCATTGCTCTCTGCTCTTTGCCTGGTAGTACAATGTGTCAGGCTCCTTAATCTTTTGCCATCATGACTGTGATCTCCTATACCCTCGAACTATGAGCCAAAATAAAAACTTTCTTCCTTAATTTGATTTTGTCAGTTCTGTTATAGAAACATGGCAAAGAACTAATATTGGAAATTGGTGTCAGAAGTGGGGTAAATAATACAATAAACTTGGTTGTGTGGTTCTTAGATAGTTGAAACCGCCTGTGGAAGAGACACTGTAGAGTTTGTCACTTTGGGCTAGAAAAGCCCTAGCATACTGTAAGCAGAGGTTCTTTGCGGGTATTCTGGTAGTTACCAGAATTTTGAGAGAAATGCATTCAGTGGAGGCCCAGCTCATGAGGTTTCAGGGGAGAATGAGGCCTGTATTAGGAATCGGACTAGAAAACACTCATGCAATATTCTGATAAAGAATCTGGGGGAATTATTCACACTTCTTGAGAACTTGGGTGAGATTGAATACAAGAATAACTGACTAATTTGTTTGGTGGAAATAATTTCAGGACAGGAAAGCTTTGAGGCTGTGGTATGATTCTTGCTTCTGTGCTCATCAAATCTATGGTGAGAAGGAACAAAAAGGTGAATCAGAAATATGCTAAAATGTGCAGTTTTCAGAGAACCAACTATAAACAAGTTTAATCTTACAGACAAGTTAGCTTTGGAAGCAACTGTAATTGTTAAAGAGATTAGTGCCATTAATGATAAACTTGGATTCGAGTGTGGAAGCAGGGGCATGGTCTCTTTATAAATGCTGGTCCTGCATTGGGACACCAGGGAAGATGTCTTGGGAGTAAGATCTTACCCCTTAAAGACTCCATAGGTAAGAATGCAATTCATTTGAAAGCAGAGACAAAACAGAGTACCACTAAAATAGTTCTTTGTCCCTCAAAAGCAATTATCCAAGGAAGTATTTATCCTGAAGTTGTAGAATAAGACAGGCTCACAGTGGAGCTTGGCAACAAGGTTTACAGTGAAAAGGATCATGAAGTCTTGCATCATTGTTCCAGAGAGTCAGAGCATGTGTGGGAGGGTTGGAGCCCCTGTAAAGGTTCTCAGGGGACACAGTTTAAAGTCATGACTGTGAAGCCCATTACAACAGTGATTACAGAATATTGGAGCTGTTAGAGCCATTGGGCATCCAATGAGAAAAGCTTTAGGCATAGAATAGAACCAGTCTAAGTAAGAAGGGTGAGTCTACCTAAGCCATTTGGGATGCAGATGATTCCATCATAATCCTCAGATGCTGAACATAGAGGTTTGTGTTTGGTGCTTTCTTTGGTGATGTTTAGTCTTGATTTAGAACAATTATTTCTTGCTGTGCTTCCATTCTTTCATTTTATTTATTGATTTATTAAACAGGATTTTTAATTGAGTCTTTGGGAATTTTACATCATGTACCCCAATCCCACTCATTTTCCAGCCTCTCTGCATCTGTCCTTCATGCTTGTAGTACCTTCCAAAAAAAAAACAAAAAAAAAAAAAAAACAAACAAAAATAACTTAAAAGGAAATAATAAAAATACAAATAATGAAAAATATAAATAAGAATAATAATTCAACACACAAAAGACAAAACAAAAAACAAAACAAGCAAATATACAAACAAAACCCACTCCCTCCTCTATCTTTCCTGGTTCTCCATGGACCTTTGCATTTGTCTTAGTGGCACTGGGAGCTGTGGTGTATCATGCAGTGCACTCTTTTGCCCAAACAACTTTCCTTGCAAATCTTCACTGTGTAGTGTACACCATCAATGTTAGACCCTCGCTGAATCTCCTCTCAGACATCTGCCACATGGATCGGCAGGGTGCCAGTAGTGTTATATTCCTTGGACCCCAACATTGGCACATGTGGTGGCCCAGATCCCAGGCATCCTTGTCACCTTTGTTGGGGACACGGGTAATGAACATCAACACAGACCTTCACTGCTGAGAGACCATGGATACAGACATAGCCCCTGGCAGTAGCCTAGGCCTGGATGTCACATGTCTCTGGGTGGCAACATGGGCCATTTTGATTGGTATTTCCCTTGCTGCCGGGTGGCCCTCATACAAATCCTGACTCCAGGTGATAGCCCAAAGCCTGGACACCTGCATGGCCTTCAATGGCAACAGGCATCATAAATATCCACATGGGCCCTGATTACAGTAAGGGCATGGTCCCAGACGTGGCTCTTGGCTACACTTCTGGCATAGATGCTTCCAAAATGCTAGATGACAGTGCAGGCCACTGTGGTAGCATGGACCTCTGGCACCACGGTGGTGTATGTAGTGGCACAGATCTTTGGTATTCTCACACTGCCTTCTGCGATATCAGGAGTCACAGACATCAACAGCTGACCCAGGCATGTCCCGTGGCAACAGTCAAGGCCTGGATGTTACTATTAGGCCCAGCAAAACTTTCAATCACCATAGATAAAGAAAACAAGATAGTCCATGACAAAGTCAAATTTAAACAATATCTGTCTATAAATTCAATCCTACAGAAGGTACTAGAAGGAAAGCTCCATCTGAAAGAGGCTAGCTATACTCATGAAAATACAGAAAATAAATAATCACACACCAGCAAAACAAAAAGAAGGGAAGTACACACATACTCATGCATGTGGGCACACACATATACCCATCCACCACCACCAACAACAGGAATAACAGGAATTGACAACCATTTATCATTAATATTTTTCAATATCAATAGACTTAATTCCCCAATAAATACACACAGGCTAACAGAATGGATTTGAAAAAGGATCCATCCTTTTGCTACATACAAGAAACACACCTTACTATCAAAGATAGACATTACCTCAGAGTAAATGGTTGGAAAAAGATTTTCCAAGGAAATAGACCCAAGAAGAAAGCTGGTCATTCTACTATCTAACAAAATAGATTTTCAACCAAAATTAATCCAAAGAGATGGGGAAGGATACTTCATACTCATCAAAGGAAAAATCAACCAAGATGACAACCCATTTCTGAATATATATGCCACAAACACAATGACACCAAAATTTGTAAAAGAAACATTACAAAAGCTTAAATCACACATTGAACCCCACAGATTAATAGTGGGAGACTTCAATACCGCAATCTCACAATGGACAATCATCCAGACAAAAACTAACAGATATCTACAAAACATTTCAGCCAAACACAAAAGAATATTCCTTCTACTCAGCACCTCACAGAACTTTATCTATAATTGACCACATATTCAATCACAATACAATTCTTAAGAGAAACAAGATGACTGAAATAACCCCCTGCATTGTATCAGACTGTCATGTATTAAAGCTGGATATCAACAAATACTGAAACAGTAGAAAGCCTACAAACTCATGGAAACTGAACAACTTCCTACTGAATGACATCTGGGTCAAGGCAGAAATAAGAAAGACATTAAAGACGTCTTAGAAGTCAATGAAAATGAATGCACAACATATTCAAGCATATGGGGCACAATGGAAACAGTGCTAAGAGGAAATTTCACTGCTCTGTCTACATAAAGACATTAGAGAGATCTCATCCTAGCTACTTAAAAGCACACCTGAAAGCTCTCAAACAAAAGAAACAAACATACCCAAGAGGAGTAGATGGCATGAAATAAACTGAAGGCTGAAATCAATAAAATAGAAACAAAAAAGAACAATACAAAGAATCAATGAAACAGAGAGTTGGTTCTTTGACAAAATCAGCAAGATATACAAACCCTTATCTGCAGAGAGAGAATATCCAAATTAATAAAATTAGAAATGAAAAGAGGGACATAACAATAGACAATGACGAAATTCAAAGAATCATTAGGTCATACTAAAAAATCCTATGCTCCACACAATTGTATAATTTAAAAGAAATGGCAATTTCCTCGATAGATACCAGTTACCAAAGTATGATTGATGATTAATAAATGGGACCTCATGAAATTGAGAAGTTTCTTTAAGGCAAAAGACACTGTCAATAGGATAGGATAAAACAGCAGCCTACAGGATGGGAAAAGATTTTCACCATCTCCTCATTTGACAGAGGACTAATGTGCAGAATAGATAAAGAACTCAAGAAACTAGACATCAACAAACCAAATGATCCAATTAAAAATGACGTATTGATCTAAACAGAGAATTTTCATCAGAGGAATCTCAAATGACTGAAAACACTTAAAGAAGGGTTCAACATCCTTAGCTATCAGAGAAATGCAAATTAAAATGACTCTGAGATAGCATCTTAGATGTCAGAATGTCAATGATCAAAACCAAAGTGACAGTTTCTGCTGATTAGGCGTGTGGAGCAAGGGGAACACTTTTCCATTGCTGGTGGGAGTGCAAACCTGTATAGACACTTTGGAAATCAATATGGTAGTTTCTTAGAAAATTGAGAACTGATCTACCTCATGTGTAAGCTATAGCACTTCTGGGAATATACCCAAACAACACTCTATCATACCAACAGGACACTTGCTCATCTATGTTCATAGCAGCTACATTCCTAATATCCCAAACTGGAAACAACCTATGTGTCCCTCGACTGAAGAATGGATAGAGAAAATGTGGTATAGATACCTAATAGAGTATTTTTCATGATTAAATAAAATAATATCATGAAATGTTCAGGCAAGTGGGTGGAACTGTAAAAATTATCCCAAGTGAGGTAATCCAGACTCCGAAATACTACCATGATAAGTACTCACTTATAAGTGTACAGTAGCTGTATAGTAGGGGATAACATCTTGCAATCCACAGACCCAGAGAGGCTAAGTAACAAAGAGAGTTTGGGGCAGGGGAATGCATGGATTTCCCTGAGAAAGGGGAGATTTTGAGGGTCGACTACGAACAATTGGATGGTAACAGGAGGGATCGGGTGGGGGTTGGAGGCAGTACTGGGAGAAATAACCAGTGGGACATCTTGGGGGTGAGGTAGAATCCTACTGTAATGGAAACTCAGGAATCTTCTAGGGTGACCTCAAGACTCCTAGTAATGTAGGATATGGAGCCTGAACTGTCTATCATCTGTAACCAGGGAAGGTTTCCAGCGGAGGGATTGGAACTCCAACCAGCCACAAAACCTTAGACCTACAATGTCCTACATGCAAGATGTGCCGAGGTAAAGATGGCACAGAAATTGGGGAGTGGCTAACCAATGGTTGGTCCAGCTTAAGACCCATGCCATGAGAGGGAGCCCACCCCTGACACTGCCTGGAGGGCCAGGAACTAGAGACTAGGTAGCCCAAAGACCTAGAATAGAACCAAACAGGACTAGAAAAAAAGTCAATGAAATGATTCCTAATGATACTATGTTTCACTTGTAGACAGGAATCTAGCATAATTGTCATCAGAGAGGCTTCATCCAGCCACTGATGGGAGCAGATGTAGAGATTCACAACCAAACACTAGGCAGAGTTCTGGAAATCCTGAAGAAGAGAAGGAGCAAGGACTGTAGGAGCCAGAGGGGTCAAGGACACCACAAGAAAACCCACAGAAACAACTAACCTGGATTCTTTAAGGGATCACAGAGACTGAACTGACAATCAGAGAGTCTAGATGGGTCTGACCTAGGCCCTTTGCATATATGTTATGGTTGTGTAGCTTGGTCCTTTTGTGGCGCTCCAAATCGTGGGAACTGGGGCTGTCTCTGACACTTTCCCCTGCTTCATGAACCCCTTTCTACTGGATTGCCTTATCCAGTCTTGATATGAAGGTTTGTGCCTAGTCTTATTGCAACTTGATAAGCCATCTTTGGTTGATCTCCCTTTGAGGCCTGTCCTTTTCTGAAGCGAAATGCAGGAGGAGTGGAACTGGAACGAAGGAAGATGGTGGGGGAGACACCAGGATGAGAGGAAGGAGGGGAAAATGTGGTCTGATGTGATATACAAGAGAGAAGACATTTTAAAAAATAATTAAACACGATTGGCTTGTGTCTCAGATGCAACTTAGAGTAAAAGCAACATTAGCATTATTAAAGACAATGGGAACTTTGGATGTTGGGTTGCATGCAATTTACAAACGGGATGTAATCTAGTCTATGAGGACAAGGGGTCAAAGATCCATAAGGCTTAAAAGTAACGTCTTTGGGCATCAAACTGGGGTGAAGCTGTGATTGTAAACTTGTGGGGGGTTATAATTGCCATGGGGAAAATCCCTAGCCATGTCTGTTAGAGATTATCCAGATCAGATTCATTGGCATAGGGCAACACACCCTAAATGTGGGTTTCATGATCCCATGGGATGGGGTTCCAGACTGAAGGAAAAGGAGAAACTAAGCAAAGTACTGACACTTGCCTTCCTCTGTTTTCTTTTTTTTCTTTTTCTTTCTTTTTTCTTTTTTTTTTCTTTTTTTTGTTTGTTTTTTGAGACAGGGTTTCTCTGTGGTTTTGGAGCCTGTCCTGGAACTAGCTCTTGTAGACCAGGCTGGTCTCAAACTCACAGAGATCCGCCTGCCTCTGCCTCCCAAGTGCTGGGATTAAAGGCGTGCGCCACCACCGCCCGGCTTTCTTCTGTTTTCTGATTGAAAACTGGAAGTGATAAAATGTCTCAAGCTCTGGTTGTCATGACTTCTCCACCTTTATGTATTTTACCCTTAAACTGTAAGCTAAACTCTTTCTTCCCTTGGCTGCCTTTGTCGGGTATATTGTCATAGCAACAGGATAGCTAACACATCAGATGTGGCCCTGGGCCTCCTAGTCTCCAGAAACACAAGACAAACATTTGGAGCTGGGTGTGCTAGCGACTGAGCCTAGAATGTCTTCATGTCCTTGGTAAGTACTCCATGACGTAACTGCATTACCAAACCTTTAAGTTATTTTTACATAGTTTCACCCAAGTTCTCTATTTGAACTTGAACGTACTTTGTAACCAAGGCTGCCTTTGAACTTGTGATCTCCCTCCTTCAGCCTGCTGAGTACTTAGTTTCCAAGGATGAGCTACCAGGCATGGTGTCAAATTAGATTTTATCTTGTAGGAACAACTCAATCTGATATGTTGAGTGACAGCAAAGAGAAATGAAACAAGACAGCTCCATGATAAATTATTCCATGCCTCCTGATGGGCCCCATTTCTACCCCAAGACTTTTAAGGGGAAACTACTAGGTAAGGCCAAGAGTTGAAAGGAATTTTCTATGTATATAAAGTAGTCCATAGTGTAAATCTCCCATCATATCTCTCTGTTGTTCATGTTAGGTTTACTAAAATGAGATAATTTGTTTTGTTGAAAAATCCAATAAGTGAGCAAGAAATGGTTATTTTAGCCTTATTACCTCTTCCTGGAAATTCAAGAGTCATCCTCACATGCTCTATGGCCTTGATTTATGGGGCCTCACAAGTGGAGAGTCTGTTTCCTGCTCCCTGTCCTGATGTCAATCTCCTTGAGAACAGGTTTCTCCTTGTAGTCTGCTGGGAGTGTGTGCCAACAAGTCTACACTGGACATGGGAGTAGGATGCCATTCCCCATCCATCCCTCCTTTCTTCTCTTTTTCTCCTTTCCTTCATCCTTCCTTTTCTTCTTCCCTCCTTCCCTCCCTCTTCCTCTTTCTTCTCTGTTGTGGTCATGATTGAATCTAAGCCTGTGTATATGCTAGGGAAGCTCTTTCCCACCCAATGGTGTCGCCAAACTTTGATTTATTGTAAATTTGAGACAAGGTCTTGTTAGGTGGCAAAGTTCATAAGGTCTGCTTGAGAAAATGTAACCAACCAAGATCTGTAGAAGTACTGCAGGAGGAGAAGATATGTCAAGTTTTGGGAATGATTAGTCATGAATATAACTATCCTTTAGGGATGTCCTTTCTTTATGGTGATGATTTCATTCAGCAGAAAAACACCTTGGGCATTTGCAAAATTCCTTATCTTCCTTTTGCAAGTCTACTTCATGATGGATGGAAGTTCTGACCCGTAGAATACCTGAAAGTTCACACCATCAGTGCCTGGGTGCATCCCAGTGATGCTCTGGGTTTCTGTAGAGGGCAATGGATACGTCTACATTGAGTCCGTTCCTGAAGCATTCCCCATGAACATTTCAGATCTCATTTTGCTGAGGCTCAATTACCCGCAGTCCTCTCGCAGCCCTTCAAACTCAAGGATCCAGTTTCGAGAGGCAATTTCATCAATAAATGCCGGGCCGAGCACTCTCTCTGTGATCTTGTACTTTCTTTACATTCAGATGATTGGGCCTGCTCTTGCTTCCACTTCACAGGCATAAGAATTGGAATTGGAGATTGTTTTCTCAGCTCCAGATAATTTGAAAGCTCACAGGTTCGACCATATTCATCAGCAAATGGGAACCCCAAAGTCCTCAAAAAAAAGTCACCCTTTCCCAGTGGCATTCTACTTCTGCCAGGGTGGCCTAGATTCACATTGGCAACCAAAACATTCTTCTTTCTTATGTTGTACTTGAGAGGTCCCTTTAAGATCTATGGGCATTTCAACATTCCCTTCATGTGCACCTTGGCTATCTTGTATGAATCATCTTTGTGTAGTTTATTAAGACAAAACAAAACAAGACAAAAACAATCACCACCACCACCACCACCACCAAAACCCTGAACATAGGTTCTTAGATATACCCATCTAGACCACTGATTTGTTTAAGGTATTTTGAATATTAGGTTTTTAATACACTGTTTAAGCTCTTTTGTTGTGTATGTGCCTGTGTGTGCATGCACATGTGTGTGTGTGCATGCACGTGTGTGCATGTACGTGTGTGTGAATGTGCATGTGCGTGTGTGTATGTGCACTTTAAAGAAAATAAGTTCTCGTCTGCATCAACTTTCCCTTGCAGATTTTCAGCCCTGATTTCCACACCATGTGATTTTGCAGGTTTGGAGTTGTCCCTGAACTATTCCGTCTGAGGGTGAAGTGACAGGTATTTGGCTGGGTTACTGCCATAATTAGACACATTGTGTGTGAAGTGCCCAGCAGAGCATCTGACACATCGAAAGCACTTGAGGATGGTTGTTATTTATCAGGTGATATATTTGCATTCAATAGTGCCTCTCATAAAGAAAAGCAACCAAAATGAACAGTGCTGTATTTGAAATCTCACACTCATTGTACTTTGCTTGCAGTTAATGGTAATAACTAGTCTGTCTCCCCCACATCCTCATTATTAATATTCTTAAGACTCTGGTTCTGTTTATCCATGGTCTTGGTCTCTAGAGTGTGCTACTTAGCACAGAGTTCTTAGGTTTCTGCGATAGACAGTGACTGTGAATTGGCATTGTGTTTGGCTAGCGAAGAGTTAATCCCATGAGATCTTCAAAGTGCAGAGACTTTAGTGGTTACCAATAAACTATGGTGTAAGACTGGATAAGGTTCTCATTCTGTTGAGCTTTGTGTTCTTATTGCCAAAATAAGTAGGCACAAGGAGACTCTCTGGCATGGCCATATGAAGTGGGAAACCCCTTCCTCCTTTCCTTCTTCTCCTGCTTGGATGCTTCCAAATGGCTCCGTTCGAAGCATGACAGTTTAACCAGGCTTATGGCCTTTGGGATCTCAGACACCGTTCATTCTCAGGCTGCCTGAGGCAGGAAGTCTCAGTTAGCAAGCCTGATACAGTAAAGCAGCATGGTTGGGGTGGTTTTGACAGTATGTGTTTAGTTCTTGTAGCTCTGTGTGCTGAGCGTCAGAAATCAAGGTTCCCTAGATTTGACTCCTAGAGAAACAGGACTTCCTGGTTTTGTAGAGATCCCAGGACCCTTCTAGGGTGCATACTCATATTCTCTGTATCTTTCTCTTATTATGAGGGCTTTCCTCCTACCACAAGGGTGCTATTTTTATGATAGTATCTAAACCTAATTATGATATGTGCAGTTAGGGTTCCAGCATGACTTTCCCATTTGGCCAATAGGAACAGCAAGAAACCAACTAACCTTGATGAGACTGGTCACATCTGTAGAAGAGAAATGGTGGTCCCTACAGAGCTCTCAAAAGGCTGACTCCAGCTGCTGCAGATGCATCCTATTGCTGCCCCATTTCCTGCTCTCGCAGGATCCATTCCTCCTGCCTGGGATAGCCTCTTTCACCCATCATTCCCCAGTCACCCATCTCTGGTTTTTCTGGTTCTTCAAGATACAACAACAGCTATCTTGTGCAGGCAGGTTACTCCACTTAATCTGTTGCTACATTGTGTCAATCTCCCCTTTCCTTTCTACTGGGCTGTGAAGACACGAACTGTATATCCCATCTTATTTTATTCTGCAAACAGTGGTCTGAGTTGAGCACACTAGGTATTCAAGCAGTATTTGAATGAGGGATACAAGGCCCAGAAGGAAGAGATAGATAGATACACAACTTCAATTTCCAGTACACAATACAGAAACACACCCGCAGAAAATAGAAGAAAATGACCCAAAGACTGAAAGCATTGCTCACAAATGTTCAAGTGAAAATCCCTACCATGGTGGTGTAAAGAGCCAAGTCAAGAATAAAGTGTTTGGACGGCAGGTAGCAAAGCAGGGGCACAGGAAGCTGGGTTTGCTGCGAGGGTCTTGTCTCTGCTTCAACATTCTCTGTGTACACTCAAGTCCTGGTGGATCAACCGTGTCTGATAGATGCCAATTGGCTACCTACAAATCAAGGCTCTAAGCATGAAGCTGAGTGGCTAATGATCATCTTAATTAACCCACAGAACTTTATGCATGGCCGGTATTCATCCAACCTTTTGGTCCTAGACAGAAATCTATTAAAGCTAGTTGAGAGAATGAAAAGACAAAACCTGGTGAGCTCTTTTACCTGGGTGGTTATAAAAGGTGGCAGGTTCGATAACTCTAAAAGTGATCTATTTGCCAATAGCCATATTGCATTAAGTTAGGGAAACATCATTCTTTTAAATGCAAGCCTAGTGAGCAGCTTGAGTAATGATTTGAAGTTGCATGTGTCCGAGCACGTTGAGGCTGGAAAGGATAGAACCCACATTCTTGCTTTATAAGAAACACATTTTCTGCAAAGAGGTACCCCCAAATTTGTTTTGAGTTAGAAATTAGCTGGAGAATCTAAGGAAAATTATGGACTGTCTCCTAGAAAAATTCTTGTGACTGGGCATGGAGTACTTGATGTCTCTCAGGGGGGTCATGCACTTTTGAGATAGTCATCTGTGGAGTCTGGTCCTGAATCCCAATGCCTGGGAGGCTGAATGCTCTCATGCACAGGTTTCCAACTGGGAATAGAAGCAACCTTAGCAAACACATGATTGAAGCTTTTCAAAATCCACAGTTCCCTGACATGAAATGAATGCAGACATGGCAGCCTTCCAGGAGAAGGACCTCGGCAGAGCTGAGACTGGAGAATTTTTGAAGATATCCTGATTCTCGTGTCTCTCACCCTCCACCCTCTACATAAGCAGGATTGTCAGGAGGAAAGACAGTGTAACATGTTTGGATCAGAGACCTAAATGCCCATTCCAGCAGCTTCTTACATGATTCGCTTAGTATCCTAGTCAGTGAGTTTCCATCTGCCAACCCTCTTCTGGCTTGCAAGTAGCTAATGCAAGTGAAGGACATGGACTTTCCGTCACTCTTCCTCTCTCTCTACTTTATTTTGAACAGCAGGAAGGCAACAGTGTAGAATAAGGATTCATTATTAGGGTGCCCTCAAGGAGGAGGTCCCAGATGCTGGCTGTACCATGTCACTTCTTAAAACCAGATACAGGAGTAATGGACTTTAGCAATTCTCCATGTTGTTCCAAAGGGTTGAGATTCTGGTAAAGTTATAGCAATAGCTACATCCCCAGAAACCATAGAAATCACTAGAATTGATTATATGACTCATAACGGACACACACACACACACACACACAGTTGTTGTAAACAGGTGAACATTGTCAGTATTCATAGGACTATTTCAGTATGCAGTTACTTGTCTGGTTTGGTTTCTAAGGAGAACGTGGGGTTAACATGAAGTCCTTATTTAGCTGTTGCTGTGAATTTTTTTTTTTTAAATGGACTTGGAGGATGATCCAGGTGGGAAGGCGCTGCAGGGCCCCAAGCTCTTATGTTCACATGGGACCAGAAATGAGTCTCATGGGCACTCAACCTCCCACGTCTCAGTTTATAATCTCTACCATGAGAATTGTCATCTACAGATAGAGCTAATGTGTGTCAGTGGTAGTACTGGTATTGGCACTTATAGATTGTAATCATGGCTGTACAAGACTCAGAGAACTTTGCGGTGGTGAGATAAGCTCTTGCCATAGAAGCAAGCCTGATTCCCCGAGTTTAGTTTTTGAAACCAGGTAAAAATAGAAGGAAAGAACCAACTCTGCAAAGTTGTCCTCAGATCCCCACACGTGTATGCAACGATGTGTCTACCTCCCATTGCATGCATGCATGCACGCGCGCGCACACACACATACACACACACACACACACACACTAAATCCTCATGTACTGGACCGTTCACAACTAAAGGACTAAAGGGGTGAAGACCAGAATAAAGGGAGAGGAGCCCAGAGATGCCAGAAACGAGCAGAAAGAGACGGGAGTTGGAATGGAAAAAAAACCCACGGCCTGGCTCACACACTGCACATCTGCACACTTCATCCCTACCCTCTTTCAAAAGATGATGTTTCCCACCTACAGCAGATAGCTTACCTAGAGTGTCGCCATGGATCCAGAGACCCTTCTGCCCCTGAAAACACAAATAGTAGGTTGCCATACTCCAACTTTCACCGCCCACTGCCTGGTACCTGAGTACTAGGTCAATTCTGGTGAAAAGACAGTGATTGTTATTACTTTCTCAATTGTAGCCTCACATGCCCTTATTATTGAGGGTTTGCAGAGAAGCCTGAGATTTTGGGTTAAATTAATAGGCTCCTTAGTAGGTTTCTGCTGAGAATGTAAGGATCATGATCTAGTTCTCATTTTCATGTATGTGTGTGTGCCTCTCTGTCTGCCTGTCTGCATGTGCGTGGGCATGTATGTGTGTAGCCAGGCATCCATATCCCGTGTCATCCTCAACTGGCCTCCACCTAGTCTTTTGCCCTAGGGTCTCTCACAAAACATGATATACACCATGTTTGGGTAGAACAACTGGTAAGCAGTCCTCAAGGATCTTCCTGTCTCTCCTCTTCAGACAGTGAGAATATAGGTGTGTGTTACCATGCCTGGGGTTTTTTATGAGAGTTCTAGGGGTCGAATGCAGGTATTCAAGGCTGCAGAGCAAACATTTTACCAATCAAGCCATTTTCTCAGACCATAGTCTTATGGTAGATTCTCAGCAGTACATACTAAGTGGGTGCATGTAGGGTAACATTGTCCAAAATTTGAATTTTCTTAATGGGAGTCTAAAAGAATTGCCTAAGTCTAAGTGGTTGTGCTAAACTTTTCCAAAACCAAAGCACCATTTCAGGCTCTTGCTCCATGTAAATGCATCATGTAGAACTAACTGTGATGTCCTAAAGCTAGTAGCTGCATGAGGTTTCTGCGGTGTCCTTGAAATTCTTTCAGAAATAACACAGCCTATCACATTTTCACAACACACAACAAAGGAAATTTCCTCTTTGTTTTTTTCTTTGGAAAATTCGGCTATATTGTGCCAGAAGCCATCTGAAGTTCTGAGAGATATAATGGTCAATATAGCAATAGCATTCCTAAAATATTTTCTATCTTTGATGTTGGTCTTCAGTGGCTTTTCAAGGTGGCAAGTGAACCCAGGGTATCTTCCATGATGCACAGTTGCTTGACTACTGATCGTCCATACTTGTAAGAGGCATATTTGTTCTTTGTTGGGCCATGACAGCAAACCATGATTCATTGTTTGGAATACATGGGGATTTCATTAGTTTGGGAACTCCTAGAATAGGAAGCAGTAGCATCTTCCTTATTTCTATTTTCCACTTTTTGAAAGATATCTTATATTGATGATTAATATACCTATTAGAGTGACAATAAGATGGCTGAGTCATGGTAGGAACCCAGATACTTCACAAATCCCTAGGAACATTGTCACTGTGATATTAACAAATAGGTTTAGATTTCATCCATAGAACTGATATATGATTTTATTGTTATTGTTTTATTGTTGTCATAATTATTATCACAGAGGGTATAATCAAGTCCCTGCTGACCCAGGGCAGTTCTTCTTTGACCAATGGAATCATGTTGTGCCGTTGTCTCTTACCCATGTTTCCTAATTGTATTTACAACTCCAAATGAATGTTCTGTTGATGGATACTGCCCCTAGTTGACAACTTCTTGAGATAATGTATAGAGGAAAGTAAGAGAAACAGCATAATGGAGACATTAAAATTGTGAATTCTGAGGATATGAGTAGAAACACGACCATTTCGGGGGAGAAGGGCCTAAGAGATCAACGAGGCACATTTCTGGGGATGTAGGTGAGGTGTCCAGAGAAAATTAAATCATAAAGGCTCTGGTCTAATAAATGGATTCATTCAGAGTGTGATGACTTCTTAGGAGGTGGTGAATATTATGAAAATGATTAAAAAAAATAGGAAATTAGGGCATAATTGAAGGAAGTGAGTCACAAGGTTGTGTGCCCATAAGCTGTAATTTCCTTGACTTCTTCCTATAATCCCCTCCTCTTTCTGCTTCCCTTCCACCATGACAGAGGTCCTTCATCATGAACTTCTGTGGCTGTAATGATCTCTTCAAGCTTAAAGCCAAACAAGTATGGCCTGAATCTCCCAAAACCATGAGCCAAAAATAAAGCCTCTTTCCCTTTGTAAGCTGTTTTGTAAAGGATTTTGTCCCAGAGAAGAGCTAAGGTGACCAATGTACACACTGACGTTTAGGATAACTCACAGTTCATTGATCTGTGCCTAAGCTGTGAAGGATTCAACCCACTTTCCCACCCTCCCACTGGACTGTGTATGTCCCTTGCTGTCAATTACTTGCATTGACTCCAGATACTCTCCTGCCTGAAAAATGTTCCTTTGTGCTGTCTAGACTTGAATACTCAGTGAAGACCCCATAAGGAAGTCCTTTCTCTGGGAGATCCTCTTGATCGTCACTGTGTCTTGTCAGGCAGTTTTCTGTTCTGTCTGAATGTCATCTCTGCCCAGGCTGCAATATTTGAGAAACAGAGACTGTCCTCCCCCTTCCCACCTGTCTTCAGTACTGCACTGACAGCAGTGTTTGCCCATTGGTCAGGCAGACAGATCTGCTCCCTGGTGAGGGCGTGCCCTGCCTTTCTGCAGAGTTTTGTTGAAATTTCCAACACATTTCAGATCCTGAGAAAAGGTACTTGTTTTAACAAGACTGCTGGGCAGAGGTCATCGCTTTAGACGAGGTTTCTTTTCTTTCTTTTTTTAATGAACTTAACTGGTTTTAATATCTTTTCCAAAGCAGACTACATTAAATGACCCTGACTTGGCCGAAAGCCTTCTCTTGAGTGCTTTGGGAGGATTATAGGAAGTTCTTTTACAGCCTCTTAGCATGATTGGCTGTCTTTTCTTTTCTTTAGGTTATCAGGGATTGAGATTTGATCCTAATTAATGAAGGTGAAGCCCTGAGCCCTGCAGTTTTTGCTTTTTGGGAGAGAGTTGGGGGTTGAGTTCTTTGGGGGAATTGAAGTATGCCGCTCCCCTCCCCCACACCTCTGGATCGCACCATGGCTGGCTTTCAACTTGAGATTCTCCGGCCTCTGCATGTGTCCCACCTCGAGACCCATGTTATTATATGTCAGAATCTTATGCCTGAACGTGAGAGCAGATGGGGTTGAGGATCAAGGGAGTTGGGAAGTATGGGCGCGCCAGAGAAGAGTGTCACAGATTTGACAAAGAGCAATGCTATCCGAAAAGTTACTTCTGGCTCTAGAGGCCATCTTTTAATACCAGCGGAACCAAGAGGCATTTTATACTGTACAAATTAAAAGTCAGCGGTGACATTTTTTATTGTCCACAGATTATAGAAAGGGAGCAAAGCTGGGACAAATCAATTAGCCGCGTAATGGCAATGGGCAATGGTCCAAAATAACTTTGTTCTTTATATTGTAATCAGATCCTGGCTCGTTTTGTTTTGGGAATGAATCTGTTTGGAATTAGTTCACTATGGAGAGAGTCATGGGAAAGGCAAAAGGTCCACTTCAGGCTGTGTCCACAGGGTCCTCTGTGGCTCTCTTTTAGCTGATCTGTGTTCCTTTGTTATTTCTGCTCTGGACCTAGAATGTAACCTTGCTCACAGAATTAAGAGGAAAAGGGGAACATTTTTTGCTTTTCTCTTACTCCCCAGGCACCCTACAAAGTGCCTGTGGGGTAGTGCTCCCAAGGAACTTTGAGGAAGATGCAGTCAGCAGGGGCGTTTTCCATCAGGTCAAAATTAACTGATGGAGTGGCTGAGGGTGGTTTGGCTGGTCCTGACTTTGATAATTAAAGACTCCTTTTAATCGTGATATGCAAATTCCACAAAGCAAGCAGCAAACCCCACATATTCTATCCCTGGTCACAGGGAGGGAACACCAAAAAATTCCAAAGAAGAAAGTGGGATGAATATGGCCCAACATTCCAAGGCAAGCCTGTTCTAAAGTCTTGCTTATTGCACTGCTGGTGAAAGCCTGTACCTTCCTCGGAAGTTTGCCTTAAAATATTCTACTCAGCTGCCCTGCGCGCCAGAAATACAATCAACAGCAGCACTATTTTTAAAGGCTCATTGGGCTTTATTAAGTAAAGAGCGGCTTCTTCTGGACATGATTTTGAGGATTTGCTGTCTTAGCAGCGAGCTTGGGTGTTGATATCTTGGCAGAAGTTTCTCTGTGTGTATTAATAGACCTGGTAGCTAGCTTTTGGTGCTGAGACAATGTTCAAAGCATCCTTTAGCCAGTCACTTCAGGCTCTCCTGTCCTCACTGTCCTCACTTTTTACTTCTGGAGATGAAAAAGCTGCTTCCTGCTTCACTGTGGAAATGAAGCGCAATGAGATGGCTACACTGCCTTGGCTTCCATTTCCTCATTCATCGCACTCACCAGGGCTGGGCCTTCCAACATACTGCTGTCTGAGCAGCCTGCAGGACATCATTCTAACGTCCCTTTTGGTTTACATATACCAGTAGGTTCTAAGAAAATACTGAATGGCTAAAAATACACGTGCTGAGCTTCAGGGACTTTGATTTATTTTCCCATACACAGCACTGAAATTCATCAACTCTTACTCAGGATTAAGAAGTAGATCAAATAATCTCTCCATGGAAATGAAGAATGGAGTCTTGGCCAAAGGAAAGATCCTTGCATCTGGATAGGTTTATTCAAATCCCAGATCCGCTGCTTACCGGCTTTGTGTAGAAGTTCTGCCACGTGTAAAGAAATATAATACAACCCTGTCCCAGATGGCTGTTGGAAGTATGACGTGCCATACGGTCTAGACATAGGTCAGAACACCATGGGTTCGTGCACAGGAAGAGTCTCTCAGCAGGAGTGCCTGGTATTGAGGTGATGATCTATCTCCAGCTTGCCTTTGCTTCTCTTCACTCAGGGCTTTCCTTACTTGTCTTAGTTGCTTTTCTGTTGCAATGATGAGATACAATGACCCAGACAGTCTGCAGAAGAAAAAGTTTATTGAGTCCATGACCATCGTGGTGGAGAATGTGAATGTAGGTGGGAGAGGGGGGATGCTGCACTGGAGCAGTAGTTTATCCTGACTGCAAGTAGGAGAGAGAGAGAGACAGAGAGAGAGACAGAGAGAGACAGAGAGAAACACAGAGAGAGACAGACAGAGACAGAGAGACAGAGACAGAGAGACAGAGACAGAGAGACAGAGAGAAATACACAGAGAGAAACACAGAGAGAGATAGAGAGATACACAGAGAGAGTGAGTCAGAAAGAGCCACAGAGAGCACTCAGAGAGCAACAGAGAAACAGAAAGAGAGAAGCAGAGAGAGGCAGAGAATATGGAAATTGAGGACAACTGAAGAAAAAGTGAGACTCTTTTGCAGAAAGTTTGATTTAGGAGCCTGTATTCTCCTTGTGACAGATTTGTAACATAGGTAGGAGTCCCCTTGTCATGCACATGACCAAACTATGGTAGACAAAGTTTAGATACTTGTGTGTGGCTGTGTGTCTAATGAACATGCCCAAATCCAAATGCTAAGTCAGTTTCCCTATAGACCCCACCTCTCTGCAAGATTGTCTGAAGAACTCATGGTCACTGTTGGTTAAAGGCAAATATTTTTGCCCCAAAGTACCCATGAAAGGTTTGGTCAGACATGTCTATTCTGACTCATTGGCTATGTAGCCTTGAGCAAGACATGGACTTTCTCTGTCTCAGTTTCCATGTCTATAAAATGAAGGGATTGAAAGTTGCTGGCGCAAAACATGGCTGTGAGGATTTAACAAAGAATATATGTATAGCACTCTGCATAGTATTGCTTATGGAGATGATATTTCTTGAGCACTTAGTGTTATAATAAAATTCAAACCTTTTGGCAGGTCTGACAGTCTAAGAGCCAGGTACTGTCACTTCATCCAGCACTTTGAATCAAAGATCTTCAGCAGCTTCTAAATAAACTTTACATGGCGGCTACCAGTGCTACCCTTTTGGGAGATGTCTATTAGAATTATGATTCAATTGTCAGAAGCAAAATATCCTTAAGTTGTCTTCAACCATACCCTCAAATTATATGACAGTGTCTGGCTTTAATACCCATCTAAATAGTTCTACTGTTGACAGGTTTTGAGAGCGGCGTTTGCTCCTCCATTCCTCTCATTAACTGGCGTAGCAACATCATAACTCTCTGGAAGGATTTAAGGGGGAAAAAGCACGCCGGCATATTCCATCTGAATTCATTTCATAGAGCGTCTGTGTCAGAGTGTTTGCATATGAATGAGATGCCTTGACGCTCCCTCATTAACATGGGAGCTTCGCTGTGACATGCTTTAGAGTTCAGGTTCAAGAGTTTGAGGGGAGAGAGGGAAGAAAGGCTGAAGGCTCAGTCCATTGGAGATTTCACTGCAGCAGCCTGGTGGAGAATCTCAGTGTTCATTAGGAACAGAAGTTCCATCTCTTGCCTTTAGGGTAGAAACCTAACCTTTCCTTTATCCCATTCTCCCCACCCACACCACAGAACCCTGCATTCTAGCGATGCTGATTAGGTTTTTTTTTTTTCATTAGTGCTTTCAACTTTTGCGTGAATAAATGGTCCCCTCTTTTCTATAAGGCCATTTTCCCTTGCTGGCAAGTCTTAGCAATTCAGTGGAATCATTCTCCTTCTGCTCCTCCTTTGGATCGTGAGACTTCAGTCCAGTGCTCCAATGTTGGTCTCTGTCTCTGTCTTCTTTCATCGTCTGATGAAGGTTAATATTCAGGGGGATGCTTATATGTTTTTCTTTGGGTTCACCTTCTTATTTAGCTTCTCTAGAATCACGAATTATAGTCTCAATGTCCTTTATTTATGGCTAGAAACCAAATATGAGTGAGTACATCCCATGTTCCTCTTTTTGGGTCTGGCTTACCTCACTCAGGATAGTGTTTTCAATTTCCGTCCATTTGTATGCAAAATTCAAGAAGTCATTGTTTTTTACTGCTGAGTAGTACTCTAATATGTATATATTCCATACTTTCTTCATCCATTCTTCCATTGAAGGACATCTAGGTTGTTTCCAGGTTCTGGCTATTACAAACAATGCTGCTATGAACATAGTTGAGCATATGCTTTTGTTGTATGTTTGGGCATCTCTTGGGTATATTCCCAATAGTGGTCACGATCCAAAGGAGGAGCAGAAGGAGAGTGAGCACGAGCAAGGAACTCAGGACTGCGAGGGGTGCACCCACACACTGAGGCAATGGGGATGTTCTATCGGGAACTCACCAAGGCCAGCTGGCCGGGGACTGAAAAAGCATGGGACAAAACCGGTCTCGCTGAACATAATGGACAATGAGGACTACTGAGAACTGAAGAACAATGGCAATGGGTTCTTGATCCTATTGCACGTAATGGCTTTGTGGGAGCCCAGGTAGTTTGGATGCTCACCTTAATAGACCTGGATGGAGGTGGGTGGCCCTTGGACCTCCCACAGGGCAGAGAAACCTGCTTGCTCTTTGGGCTGAGGAGGAAGGAAGACTTGATTGGGGGAGGGGGAGGGAATGGGAGGTGGTGGCGGGGAAGAGGCAGAAATCTTTAATAATTAAATAAATTAACTATAAATCAGAAAAAAAAATTCAGTGGAATCATAATGTTTTTTCTCCTCAATTCTTTCAGGCATATATAGCCATTTCTTTTTTGGGATCCAGCACCAAACGGTCACATATGAACTGATCACTGCTCATCTTTCCCCGTTATAAATGTCCTTTGTTTTATTTATTTATTTATTTACTTACTTACTTACTTATTTATTCATTTTGAGGAACTTGTGTAGCACAGACTAGTCTTATCTCTGTTTTCTAGTGGAGAATAGCCTTGAACTCTGCATCCTCTTAATTTAGTCCCCAAAGACTCAGGACTAAGTGTGTGAGTTATCACACTTAGCTGAGTCTTTGGTACTTTAAACTGAAGTAAAAAATGCCAAAAGGAAGTGCTTCCTTTTTTATGACTTTAGCTCCAGGAGTCAGCATATATTAGCATGAACTTAATAAATGTCTATGAAGGAGATGGTCCTTCATACAACAAAACCATGACTTGTTGGGTGATCACATTTTAGAACATCGAACTTAGAGGTGATTCACATCTATGCCCAGCTATGGCTCTTGCCCGTGTGTTCTAAATTGAAAGGCTATGGCTTTCTGTGGTAAGCCTGGGGAATGACATAGCCCCAGCTAGAGCAACCGCAGGCGGAGCAGTTATCACTATCTCTGGACCCAAGGGACCTGTCACGACTGTGATCGCTGTACCCCAGTGTACTCAGAGCAGTAACAGGAGGCAGTACAGGAGAGCGTCTTTGAAACCAAGCTACTGCCATCTCAATTGTCTGTGAGACCTAGATCAGCCACGTGACGTTGTCTACGTGTTCCAACCTTCCTAGAATTTGATTTTTGTATCTGTGCAATGGAGATATCAAGTAAATCTGTGACAAAGGGCGCTTTGTCTTCTGTCACATAGCAACCTATATAGGTCATAGTCTAAGAAAGTGAAAATAATGATTCCGCAGAGGTTAACTATTGCTAGCTACTAAGACAATTTGTTCCATTTGATTCTTCACCTAAGTCTTGTACAATTCTTGTCTTCATTTAGAATATAGGAAAAGCCCTGCCATTAAAAACATGGGTGTCAAGTAAAAGCTTACTGAGATCGTGTTTCTTGTGCTCTGAGCGATTGAATGTCCTGTCAGTGTTATGGAGTGCACATTGTCTATGCTCTAGAAACTTGGAGCTAACCAATATACCTGTCATCCTCTGTTCATCTGACCCAGGGACTGTCACTTGTGGAGCAGATCAGTCAGTATAGGAGACCAGTGAGGTCTGGTGGTGTCAGTGGAAATGACATCAAAAGCAGCGTATAGGTGACTACATGGGCAACTGGGTAGTAGTGTACAAGTGCATCACTTTCTTGTTGTTGCTGTAACAAGCATCTCCATAGTTGGTGACTGAAAACAATGCACATTTATTCTTTTCCTGTAACAAAGTAGAAGTATAAAACCAGGTTTACTGGACTAAAATCAAGGGTAAGGACCTGGTTCTTTATGAATCCTGGAATAGAAAATCAATTCTCCTTCTTCTCCAGCATCCAGAGCTGGCCATGTTCCTGCTCTAGCTCTGGCTCTTCCCTGATCTGCAAAGCACAGCATTTAGCCGTGGCCATCACACTTCTGCCTTCTTCTGTCTCTGCAGTCCCATTTTTTTTTGCCTTCCTCTTACAAAGATACATTACTTCTAGGACACACCTTGATAGTGAAAATAATTTCCCCATTGCAAGAGCTTTAATATAACCGCACCTACAAAATCCCTTTTGCCATTTAAGAAGACATTTATAAGTCCTTGGGATGAGGACATAGATAACTTGGGGGCCATTACTCAGCCTATTACACCATGTAAGCTCTAGCGAGAAATTAAGGAGCCCTAACCCATAAGTATACACAGACTACTATAATAGATTCTCAGTGTGGGCTTTGCTGTGGACAGAAGCTACCTGGAACATTTTTTTTTTTAAATCTAACTTACATTGGATAAGGACAAAAAAGACAAGTCTTGGATAATTGTGTTTGATGAAGGAAAGGAACAGAGTTGCATTTAGCAGCCCTGTGGTCTGAGTGGAGCTCTCTGGCTCAGAGATAGCCCCTACCAGAAGTTAATAATGCCACCTTTTTGAGGTTCCAAATTTAAGACTACAAAACAGGACCTTTGTGGTTTCACTAAGGGAAAAAACGCCTAGCCTAATTGTAAGCACCTTGGCTTGGCCACACGTGTTTTTAGAAATGACGCTGACTTTCCTGGTGTTTGAAAAGGTAGTCTGGGCCTCCACAGCTCTTCTCAGCATGCTCAGCTGCTATCATTGATGATGTGAGAACAGAACTTAGTCACAGGCTTTAACGTATCTATTGACCTCTGCAGTTTTGGTCTGAACATGGCACCCTTGTTCAACTTTCTGACCAGTTGGAGACCATATTGTGCCTTTAATCTCTTGCTTGGGTTAATGGAATGATTTTGAGCCCAGCTGGCTGCCTGTGAGAACCTTCTTTCTCCTTACAGATGCTTCAGCTAGGTGACTTTGGAAGTATCTGGCCATTGATTTGATTATTTCAAGACCACACAGAGGGTTTTAACTTGCTCACAGAGAATTTCAGACAATTAGTGAACAGAAAGTGTTCCAAGTTTCATTCTAAAAACATTCCTCTTTTTTTTAAAAAAAAACCACTTCCTTGAGCAGCATCCTGGGGGGCTCAGTCCTGAAATATTCACTATCGACGAGAAGAAGGAGGAGGAGGAGAAGGAAAAGGAGACGGAGAGGGAGGAGGAGGAAAAGGAGCAGGAGGAAGAGGAGGAGAGAAGAAGGAGGAGGAGGAAGAGGAGGAGGAGAAAAGGAAGAGGAGGAGGAGGAGAAGAAGAAGAAGAAGAAGAAGAAGAAGAAGAAGAAGAAGAAGAAGAAGAAGAAGAAGAAGAAGAAGAAGAAGAAGAAGAAGAAGAAGCAGCAGTAGCCACCATAAAACAACATCTCTTCCAGATAGAACTCTGGGGAATCTATTTGTTCTGCCAACTTGAGTGGATCTCCCCTTTCCAAAGGTTGTGTTCTGAAATTCCCCAGAAATACCCAACACTTCAGTTCTCATCTACAAAAGTAACAAGACACTTTCCCCAGCATGGGTCCATCGAAACAGGTGTTTCTCCCGCAGTGCAGGCTGCCACATCAACAAGAACGCCAGGGACTAGGCATAGCAGAGTTAAACAGTCACACATGTGCCATGGAAACGGGGGTGTAGGTGGGCAGTGGGGTACACAGACAAAATATTGGTGCCCTCTTTCTGCTCAAAAGAAAATCTGTCAAATCTGCAGAAGACATTTATTCAGTTCACTGAACTTGAAGTCATCCTATCCCTTGCCACCGCTGGTAAACAACAGCAGAGTTACAGCAAGGCAGGGAAGCCAGATGAGTCGGGGTAGGTGCATTCAATGGGCTTTTAAAAACAACCCGGGCCTAAAATGATGTTCTGAGTGTGTTGCTTTAAGTAGGCTGCTTGCTTCCCATTTTTAAGTGAAGAACAGGGATTGACAGGGTTTAGGGAACATGCATTAGGAGGTGAGTTTGAAAAATGCATTCCATGTGCCTTAGAAACCTCCTCTTCATCTGCTTGCCACTATGTTACTCTGCTTTACACAATGCTGGTGTGTGTGTGTGTGTGTGTGTGTGTGTGTGTGTGTGTGTGTTTGCATAAGCTCGTATTTGTGTGTGTGCAAGCTGAGGCCAGAGGCAGACTTGTCTTTGTCAATTCCTCCCCACTGTAGTTTTGAAATGGGGTCTCTCTCTGGACCTGTGACTTATTGTCACAGCAGGACCCAGGGATCTGTGGCTGCTGGTCTCCTCCTTCCTAGTACAGGGATTACAGGTGGGAACTGCACCTGGCTTTTTACCTAGATGCCAGTATTTGCATGCAGGTCCTCACACTTTGGGGGAGGGGGGCAAACACTTTACCAACTGAGCTATCTCCCAGTATCTCCCACCTCCTCTCCAACCCTTGGTCACATGGAGAGGTTGAAAAGTAAGACCTGTGTGTTTCCATTCTGACATGACCATGCTGGGATGCACACATGAGGATGGAGGATTGAGGCCAAGAGTCTGCTCATTGCTTGTGTGGTTTCCACATTCTCGGGGGCTGAGCTTAGAGACCATCGCAGGATCTGCTGGGTTAATTGAGTAATAATCTGGAGACTTCATTGTACAGAACAGAGATTCTCAAAGGACAGCCCCTGATCCAGCAGCATCTAGGAACTTAATGGAACTGCAAATCCTCCAGCTCTTTGCAGATCCCACATATCAGCACTGGGTGCCCCTGACTGAGTTACTTACATATTAACAAGCTCTAAGGGCAGTTGGTGTTCACTCTAAATGGTCCTCCTGGTTTGTGTTCTGCCATTCTCAGCAATACTAAATCATCCTTACACATCCAAAACACAACACAGAAAGGAGAAGGGTTCTGTGGAGTCCCCTGGCATGTAGAGAACAGAGGGAGAGCCTGTTAGCAATAGTGGATGGAGGGCTGTCTTCCTGCAGGATACACTTTTGCCAGCGAGTGCTCTGTGCGCCATGCTATGATTTGGAGCACCCTAGGTACCTCCTTGTACTGTTCCTGGCTGACAGATCCCACTCCTGGTCCTGGCTCTCTGCTTCCTCTCTTCTCTAACTGCTACCCCGCTCCTGGAAGCCGTCTGACTAAGGGAACACTTGTCCGAGCCCCCCAAACATGTGATTTCAATCATTAGCACCTTGTAGTTGGGATCCATGCCTTGTAAATTTCTTTGTTCTTTCAAAGTTCAGGGAAAGGGAGGAGAAGCCAGGAGGAGCTCTGCTTTCAGCCCGTTCATCTACTCCTGGTAGAACAAAGCTGGGGGGTGGGGGAGGAGGCACTTTGATCCCCGACAATGAGAGCGGCTGGATTAAGTGTTTGGAGAGACCAGACAGCCCTGGAACAAAACAGATCAGTTACTTCTCTTTTTATCTTAAAGACCCAATTCATCTTCTGGAAAGAACAATAACAACAACAGCTAGAAAAGTCGAATATTTTGAAAGAGGGTGCTTTCTTATTCCTGAGTTTCGGGCATTACCTGAGGCACCTGCAGATTGGGTGTCCCCTTGCTGGCTCTACTCTGAAGGTCCCTCGACAGCAGATGGCCTGTATACTGGGACAGCACATGACATTCAACATTTCCCAGGGATTCTGAGAACACAGGATGGCAGCTGGGACTGGAAATCGCTGGAGGCTAGAAGGGACCTTAGGGAACTTGCCCATGTGTGTTCACGTTAGCTGCTAGGCACAAAAAAAAAACCTCTGAGTTTAAAAATAAGCCTAAGAAAATAAACATTCCTGGGTCCGGGAGATGGCTTAGCAAGTAAAGGTGCTTACTCCAAGTCTCATGACCCAAGTGAGATCCCACCAGCCACGTCCAAGACACTGATTCTTAAAGTCTTTTTCTGACCTGCATGCACTCGCTGGGGCGTGTTCCCACCTACTCATATAATATAGACACACCCGCACACACACACAGACACACATATGAACACACAAATGGACACACACATATAAACCCAAACTCATGCACACAGACACACACACAGATACAAGCAAATAGACACACAGACACACACCAGGTACACACACAGACACACACATACAGACACACATATGAACACACAGACGAACACACAGGCACACACACATACACATGGACACACAGACACACACAGATGCACACAAACACACACAGACACATGCACACGGACACACACACAAGTACACACACAGTCACACACATATGCAGACACACACACACCCCAAATGAATGCAATGAAAACATTGAAATAAACATCTCTATACACAGCACTTACTGCATAAGCAGTTGCATAACAAGGATGGATCTCTGCTGTTCTGGGGCCTCTGTTTCCCCACAGGACTCATGATTGGTAATAACACTCACGATGTGGGCATTGTTGATATCCCATATTTCAGATGAGAAATGTCAAGACCCAGAGAGGTTGATCCATTATCTAAGTCACAGAACTAAATGTCAGACCCAGAGGCCAGCCAACAGAGGTGCCATGGCTCCTGGTACATGCTCTTCGTTCTAGGAAGGGGTCCCAGTCTGTAACTGTCCTAGCTCTTCTGAGTTGATGATGGAGTGATGTGGGGAAACCAAATATTTTCTGGGTGCTCAGCACACTGTCTTTACCATAGCTGCTTTTACTTACTATAAACGGGCACAGCATGACAAGGGCTGGCGGGCCCAGCGGAGTGTAGTCTTGTCAACAAGGGAATCTGCAGTTCTGAGCTGCCAAGTGGCCGGGCGCAGAAGACTTTCTTCACAGATGCTGGGATATTAGAGGGCAGCGGTTGGAAGCACAAAGGGTAGAGAAGGGAGTGAAGCGGAGCAGCGTGGGAAGCGTGATGTCATCAGCATGTCATCAGCATGTCATCAGCCATCAGAGCGCGACTGGAGTGACAGGAATGAGGGCTCGAGGGTACTTTTACTTTCTTTTTGGTTTCGATTCTGGCCTCTCAATAACAATAACGACCCCTTTAAAGAAGCCTGAGGTGTTTGCTGTGTCAGAACGGTGGCGTGAGAATGGGCAGTGAACAGAGCTGGAGCGGATCTCAGCCCAGGTCCCAGGGTATGAGTAAAGTTACCCTTAGAAAGTGACACCAGTCACTGGGGGTGGCCCTTTTGCTGCTCGTTTCCTCAACACAACTTTAACTCTAGAAGACTGGATGTCTAAGAATGCTGCCATGGCCCTTGGCTTGCCTGTTTTCAAGTGTGACCACGCCCGTTCTTGATGGCCACATTGCATCTGCATTCAGGCCTGGTTCTCGTATCACTTCCTCCAGGAATTGCTCACGCTTTCCTAGGTGGGAATGATTACTTCCTCCTTTCAATCCCCCTGTGTCCATGGTGGCTTCCTTTCTTGCGCTGTGCAGGGGTCTTTCTCCCATGCTGAATGAGAAGTTCCTTTTAGGTAAGATCCCTGTAACTTGGTGTCCCCAGCACCATGGACCCAGCCATGGAGAAGCACCAAGTGGCTGAAATTTATAACAAAAATATTAGGAACTATTTGTTCAGGCTTCCATTGGGTGGCATTAGGAAATGACCCTAGGGCTGTCTATATGCTAAGGAAGTGTTCTACCAGTGAGTTACGTTATACCTTCAGCTACACAAAAGGTTTCTTAAGGGGTTTGTGAGATGGTTGGGGAAATAAAGGCACTTGATGTGTAAGCCAGAGATCCAAATTTCATCTTCAGAACCCATGGTGGATAAAGAGAACCATCTCCACAAAGTTGTCTTTTGACCTCCACATGTATGCCATAGATATGCTTCCATGCACACATAATACACACACACACACACACACACACACACAAAAGTAAAAAAAAGTTTTTCAAAGAGGCCTGTTGAGTTATTCAGGTTGGTCTCAAACTGGTAATCCTATACCAGACTTACCATTAGCTAGGATCTCAGGCCAGCACTGCTGTACCAGCTTGGCCTTTTTCTTGAATGGGCAATTGTGTTATGAAAATGAAGCACTAGGAAGAAACTCCTTGGGGAGCTCATTTAGGCTTTAGATCCCCAACAGAAAGGATCTTTAGTTCTGAGACATTGGCAGTGGTCCATGTCAGGGATCTCTGTTTGGCCATGATGGAGAAAGAGTAGGTCTCCAATACTTCTATTGCAGTGACAATTAGCACAGTTTGGATCGCATAAATAGTTAGGATTCATAACATGCTATTCCCAAATATGAAACACAGGAAGATTCTCTTACCTTCCTCTTTTCCTCCCTTTCTGTATCTTATGGCTAAGAATATCATCACCTCTGAAGGTACAGGGTGATAGGAAAGATTAGGTAAACAGTGGCTTTGCTAAATGTTTCCCATTTTATTGCCATTTTGTCTATGTCTTCATTCAACATATCAAAACACACAGGCTTCTCAGTTGTTTAACAAGTTTGTTTCTAAGACTCCTTTGTCACAGAACGCATTAAATAAATCTGTATGCTTTTTTCCCCTATTAATCTGTCTTTAGTTACAGGAACCTCAGCCACAAACCTAAGACGGGATGAAAAGATATTTTTTTTTTCCCTCTTCAGTATGTTCCTCAGCATCTGATCAAGCAACACCCAGAGTATGGCCCTAAAACAACTAAAAAAGGCCTGGATTCAGCTGCTCTTGAATTCCAAAGGCTTGATATGCCTGTGATTTCTTTCCTTGGTGCCAAGTCAGCTCTGCTTATCGACTGCTATTTTAATGAAACCTCCTGGTACCAGCTCAGGAAGGATATTTTTATTAGATACGACTGGGCGGATTCTCATGTTGAAAGCATTTGGTGTAAAACATGAACACATCCAGTCCTCAGATATCCTTCCAAATATTTCCTTTGAAATCGGAAAATTACCAAGGAACTTGTGATAAAAAGAGAGGAAAAAAGAATTAAAGAAACACACACACACACACACACACACAAGGATGACATCCTCTCCTCTTTCCTCTCCATGCTCCAACATGGGTGGGACTGTGGGAGTGTGGTTGTCAACGGAACTGGAGAAAAGGAGAGGCCTAGGCAGTGGAAGCCCTTTTCTGTAGCCATGCAGGCCTTTCACATGGCCAATAGCATTCTTGTCTTCTCTTCTCCCATATCTTCTCCTAACTTCCCCTGGAGTCACACAAGCTGTCCCCCTGTAAATTCATAATGTAGCTGACACTGTATCCTGAGCTCTGCTTCATGGAGAACATTATCCATTATCTCTACCAGCAATCAGTCTCCTTCCCTACCAAAAGTGCCTTTTAAAACCATTCACCTCCTCTAAGAATACAGTAGTGACCAGTGATTACATCTTGGGCCCTGTGGCTACCAGGCTGAGTTCTAATACTGGCTTTGCGTTCTGATGTCTGGCTGACCTTGCGAAAGTGATTTTAATCATCTGTGCCTCAGTTGTCACTCATCTCATGGGGTAACTCATGTTTTATACTTAGCCATATCTGGTATGTATAGGCAACGAATGCTATTATTCCTTAATGGTAATCATAAATATCCATCTCTCTGGACAGGTAGGGGATAGAAAGGATGGGGGATCAAATATTTTCTGTAGTGTTCTTCTGCAATATTAATACCTTTAGGGTATTAATACACATGACTTTATGTCCTTTTGGTGATGACCACTGAGCCACAGTGCCAGCTTGAGCATATCTGTGTATCACAGCCTCCTACTCACTCCACTTCATTCTAGGCTACTCATCTCTTCTCCGGGACAGAGTGAAAAACGATTTTTTTCTTCTTCTCTGCTAGGCTGAAAGGATTCTGGGCCCTGTGAAAAGAAACTTTTTGCTTCTTTTTTTTTTTTTTTTTTTTTTTTAGACCAGGGAAGTATAGCACAGAATCAAGGTCCCTAGAAGGGACAAACATGAATGGTTTTTAGGAGTCTTCTTTTACCTAGCTCGGAGATAGTTTATTTACGATGTGATCTTAGAATGCTTCTAAATTCCTCTGTCGCAAATGTGACAAGCTTTATCAACTTGTCTAGCCTGGCCTTGTGGAAACCAAAAGAATCTCTCAAGGCTTTTGTGATTTCTAGCAGATTTTGGTCTTCTGACAGAACAAAAGGATTCTTTTTAGGGCCGAATGCACATAAAAGGTAGTTGGGGTTGTAAAGACATCTTACATTTTTCCAAGCACAAACACAAATCCTTTTTGTTTGTTTATTGTTTTTGTTTTAATTCGCATCAGAATCAACTACATAACCCTGAGTATGGATATTTTCTATCTCCCTTTACAGATGAAAACTTGAGGTTATATTAAGTGTTTATATGTTTGCTTCTATCAAATAGCAAATCACTAAGAGGTTTGTTATTCCAATGTACGTCTATATGACAACATACCCACATTCCTTCTTTAAAGTGAGCTGGACTATTGAGATTGAGGTCAGTTAGGCATAGGTTTTAAGATAACATCTTTACATTACCATTGCAGATGAATTCCAGTTCCTGGGTGGCATCATAATTTGTATGAAGTAGCTAGAATTTCTACTTATGTAGTCTAAATTTTGACCCCAAGTTTCCCACAGGACAGGCATGAATGGAGAAATAACTCATCAGCATTTTAAGGCTTTTTGCAAACCTAGAATGAATCAGGTTTTGACATAGTGCTCTGCAAAGATATCTCCTGGAAATATATGTTCTGGTACCTTGTTTAAAATTTGCTAGGTTCCAGATCTTATTAGGAATCTGCTCACAATTATGTACTGTCCCAATTTTATCTTCAGAATTGAATTAATTAGCCCCCAAACATTTGCATGTGTAATTTGTTTTTTCTTCAGATGCACTGTGATAACAAGCTATTCTTTTACACCATTAAGATGGAAACATATTATATTTTCATGCAAAGCAGAAGCTGTTATTTTTGAAGTGTCTATTCCCCTTGTCTTTAAAATATTCAAAAACTAAGAGTGTGTCAGACAGTCGGTGCCCTGAGCCTTTAGAAGTCAAGCTTTCGGCTCGTGTGGCCATGGGTGGTTTCATCGGCAAAGCACTGAAGCTGCTCCACATGGAAGGATCCATAGGAGTTACAACTTCATTAATGCCCTCACAGAAAGCTGCTTCTGGATTTGAAAAGGGGCTGGGTATAACAATGGCAAGAGGGAAGATTGGAAATTGTCTTTATGATGTCATTTAAGACCAAAATTTTATAGTTGATTTCTGTCTTTCGACCTTGGAGACGGGAGAAGTCGTAATCAGTTTTGAAAATGTACCCACTCTGATTAACCTCATTGTCTATAAAGTTATAGTCCATGAAACGGTTTCTTCTGAGCATTTTATTAGAGGACATTATCATGAAAGTAGATTTTAAAGATATTATTGATTATGGAGTGACAAAGAGGAGAAGCTTTTTTAATTATCCAACATATATTCTTACTCTTTGAGAAACTAAAGGGAGTAGAATTTTATTCTCAGAAAACTGGGGAAATTTGTCACCTCTATTTATAGATAGATATCACTGATTGTCATTTAACCATTAGAACTACCTAAGAAGGTATTTTGGTTTTCCTTTTATTTTGAGTCAGGACTTCTTGTCCCCAGGCTGACCTTGGTCTTGAATTTCTGATCTTTCTGCCTCTGCCTCCCAAGTGTTGGTAATACAGGCATCATCCATCACACCTAGCACAAAAAGGGATTTTATATGAAAATATTTTTACCAGTTCAACTATAACTAACTCAGCTGTACTGGTAGCTTGATTATTTCTTTTAATTGTTTACATTTTTTGGTAGTAGCTATTAAAGCCAGGTCCTCATACATACTAAGTTCATGTTCTACTCCTGAATTATGCCCTTCGCCTTTATAATTTACCATTGTTAATGCATTAGAACACCAAAGGAAAATATGCTCATTACTTTTTATTTCCTGTTTGATCTTAAGTCAAGAATAAAATTATCATAATTTCTTCATAAAGGTCAAAATCCTCTGGTTCAAGGAATGATCAGTGTTTGTCTCTTTCCCTCTGGCTAGGTTACCATGGTGTTACTCATGTTCTCTGAGCCTCTGTCGTCTCTCTTTTGTCTAGAGCAGCTCCAAGTGACAGCTTTAAGCACCATGACATGACCTACAGCTGCCAGTGGGTGGAGTGTGCACAGGAAAATCTATAAATGGTGATTGGGAGTTTGCTTTGGGGAAGACAATTGCCACAGTACCTGCTAGGTATCTATGTACTTCAAGAAAATTTACGGGCAGGAAGAGTTGAATGTGTCTGATCTGTTTCCTTGCACTGAGAGTGAGGTCCTTTGGAACAAGACACAAAGGTATTCCCTGTAATAACTGGACCTGGTACTTTATTAAATAAGTTCCATGCCAAAAGAGGAGATCAACGGTGCCTGAGCACTTTCTGGTGTTGTAGGGTTCAGTGTTACACAGAACATCAGACCAAATGACCCATAAATTCCTCTACAATTCTCCGTGTAGAGAGCTCATCTCAAATCAAAACTTCAGCAAAACATTCACTCTCTGGTGTCTTATAGACATCTTCTCCACTAGAAGATCTTTCTTCTGCTTTCTCATTTCTTGCTCATTTGGTCTGACTGATCTCCAGAGATCTCCAAGGCCAGTTAACCTTGACGTAAATTTTTCCTTTCCAATCTGCTTTCCCTCCAGCCCTCATTCCTCACCTCTTCCATAGAATACCCTCTCCTTTCCTTTTTTCTTTAGACTTCCAGTTCTCCTTGGATCTCTGCCTCTGATTGATGCCTATTCATGAAAATTTACTTCAGTTTTACAAACAGCAAACACTACCTTTGAGGCCAAGTCTTAGACTTAACTCTTACCCTGCTTACTTTATTTCTAAGTTGACTCTGAGGGCGGAGAATGGGTTTTGTTTGCAGACCTGCCTACAAATTCTATCTGTAGCGTGTGCTAACTGAGGTGTTGTAGAGAAATAACATTGCATTTCTTGATGTCTGTCTCCCTATGTCACAGAATCACCCACCTTTTAAAAACAGTAGACAAACATCAGACATATGGATCTAGGGGCACATACTGAGTACACAGTAAATGACTGCTTCTAGCATTCTTGTCCGTTTTCTTGTTCTAGAATCACCATTCAAATGGATCTTTAAAGCCATCTTTCAGCTTCTTGCATGTGCTGTAGAAACATTCTGAACATTTTATGCAATCCATGACATGAGCATGTTATACCAAATTCTACCTCTTCCAGGCACTCTTCCCCAACAGAGAAAGTGGGGTTCTATTCAAATTCATATCAATGTTGCTTTCCTTTCTGCAGGAAATAAAAAGTCAGAAAAGGCACCCCTCTTCTGAATGAAGTATAGAGAACCATTCCAGGCACTCTTCCCCAACAGAGAAAGTGGGGTTCATATCAATGTTGCTTTCCTTTCTGTAGGAAAATAAAAGGCAGAAAAGGCACCCCTCTGCTGTATGAAGTGTAGAGAACCATCTGTTACTCAACATCTGACCCACAGTAATATTTTTGCTGCTGCCAGAAATTGTTGCAGAAAAATATGCTGGTTTGTGAGAATGTGGTTGGGTTGCTTTGTGGTTGAGAATGAACAGACAGACTTCCTGAGTTCATTTGCCCTTGGTATAATAGAACAGAAGACTTAGACTGAGATAGAACAAGGCCTTACCGTCACAGCTGTATGCTGCTGTGGTCTAGATGTGGTTTAACCCCGAGGCCTCATATGCTGCAGGCATGACATATTAGTCAGGGATCTCCAGAGACACAGCTTCATAGAATGAATATTGATGAAGGGGATTTATTAGAACGGCTCACAGGCTGTGGTTCAGCTAGTCCAACAATGGCTGTCTACCAACAGAAAGTCTGAGAAGCCAGTAGTTGTTCAGTCCATGAGGGTGGATGTCTCAGCTGGTCTTCAGTATATGTCAGAATCCCAAAGAAATAGGCTCTAATTCCAATGAAGGAATGGACTTGTTAGCAAAAGAGAGAGGAAGCAGACAAAGAGAGAGCCGGCTTCCTTCTTTTGTCTCTTTTATATAGGCTGCCAGAAGAAGGTGTGAACCAGATTAAAGGTAAGTCTTTCCACCGCAAAAGATCCAGATTTAATTAAGAAAAAAAAAATCCCTCATAGGTGTACCTAACTGTTTGGGTTTTAGTTAATTCCAAATGTAGTCAGGTTGACAACAAAGACTAGGCGTCTCACGAGGGTTCTCATGTGGTGGTGGTAAGTGATAATGGAAACTTTGGTGTGCGGCCAATAGAAAGCAGCTGGGTCATTAGGCTATCACCTTCAGAAGGGATTCATGTTGCTTTCACTGTCTTGGTTCTTATTGGAGCAACCTGATAAACAAAAACGTGCTTCCTGTTTGCGATGTCATTTTCCCTGCAGATGCAGTTGTCTTTGCGATGCTGTCTCTATGAGACCCTCAGCAAAGCCCAGTAGAGGTAAACACTGTCTTTTTTGGTCTTCCAGAATTAGAATCTCTCTCTCTCTCTCTCTCTCTCTCTCTCTCTCTCTCTCTCTCTCTCTCTCATATACATTATCCAATTTAGGTATTTTGTTAAAAGAGAAAATGTGCTATTTTTCTGTGGACAGGATATTTTTCTAAATAAAGCACCAGCAGATTATTTCTTTGAAAGACCAGAGAGTAAACATTCTAGGCGCTGTGAACCAGACGATCTCAGTTGTAGTCGTTCAGCCTGTATTGTGTCTTGAAAGTAGACATTCATGAAATTTTAGGGAATAAGCATAGTTGTCTTCCAAGAATATTTTAGTTATAGGAAATCAAAGCCAAGATGAGCTGTGGCCACAGGAGGTACTTGTCTGCTGTGGCTGACATTTGCTCAGATTCGATACGAGCATATGAATTCCCCATGTAGCTCATGGGGGTTAAATAGAACAACCCCAGTGAGATGTCCAGGCACACAGACTGACTTCTGAAAGTGACTTAGAAACTTCTTTGGTCTCAGCATTCTGTGTTGTGAGGAGTTAGGAAAAAGTGTACACTAATACCCCTTCCCAGCCCTGTGATTTTATAAAATTACCCTTTGGGGAAATATGAGCAAGGAAAAAAAAAACATATCAGACAGAGAGAAAATGTATGCGTGTTCTTTTTCTCTACAAAGTCTGACCACACGGAGCATTAAATCAATCAGACGACAACGCAGAACATGAAAAATTGAGTTGGTTTGGTCCCAAGTATGCAGGAAGTCTGTTGTATTGGGATCAAAAGCAAGAAAATAAAGAAATAAAGGAGATATGTTTCTTCACATTGTATGCCCTGGCTGTTTTGTGGCTCCCACATAATCCATACAGGCAAACCTGGAGTGGAATAAACATTTCCTGGGTTTCATGATTGCTCTGGTCAAAAGCAAAACCATCAACATAAATGCAGATGAATACAAGAGATTAGGGACGGTTCCAACTGCCTCTACATCAGCGAGCGAAGCTCATCAATCTGGCCTGACCGGCTAAGAAGCAACCAACAGGTTTATGATTGGGGTATGGGCTTCTTTCGAGAACACTTCCAGCTCACAAAGGAGGGGAAATGATGACTCATTCTGAAAGTTCTGGAAAACCAAAGAAGCAACCTTCATCTCTGTAGCTTCTCAGGTGTGATTTCAGTCATTGCCCAAATGGAAAGGCGGGGCCCCTGCAATGTGGCATTTCCTTATGCAAAGCTGATATTGTTTCTAGTGCTTTTAGAGGCTCTCTCTGCACCCATTTGAAGAGTGTATATCCCATAGAACTGTTGACATGCTTGTCTTGACACCCGTGCGAGTGGAGGACAGAACTTTGTCCTTGGCATTAAATCAGATGTGTGTCACAGATGGTGGGCAAGCTTAACCCCATGTTGCCGTTTCATTGGTCTCACTTTTTGAAAATGAACTCATTTTTGGCCATTGTATACATGTATAGAATGTGATCATAGTCATCCCTTATTGCCTGCCCTTCCATCCTTCCCATTCTCTTCCTCTTTTAACGAGCCCAGTCCCACTTTCCTGCCTTTCTTTCTCTGTAGGTAACCATAGCTGCTGTTCAGGATACTGTATCCCACAGATCGTGTGACATGCTTTTAATGAACAGTAATTGCTCCCCCTCAACATCCTCCCTGCTTTGGTTACTTTCATCATTTTTTTTTTTTTTGACAAGGTTTCTCTGTGGCTTTAGAACCCGTCCTGGAACTAGCTCTTGTAGACCAGACTGGCCTTGAATTCACAGAGATTCGCCTGCCTCTGCCTCCCTAGTGCTGGGATTAAAGGTGTGTGCCACCACTGCCTGGCTACTTTCATCATTTTTAGACTAAGTACCTGACAGAAGCGACTTCAGGGAAGGAAGTATTTATATTTACTCAAAAGTGTTTATTTTAACTCATCATGGTGGGGAGGGGGTGGGCAGAGAATCAGTCACAAAAGAGTGTGAGGAAGAAGAGGGAAGGAGTGGTTGAAATGCCAGCACTTGGCTCCCTTTCTCCTGTTTCCTTCTTTCATTCATGCGCCCCAACTTAGAGGACGATGCTGCCTGTATTCAAGGTAGCTCTTCCTGCACCCAATTAATCCCCACAGACAAATACAGTCTGTGTGTGTCTCACCAATGTCCTGGGTGATTTTAAATGCAGTCAAGTTGATGGCAAAGGGTAACTAGCCCTATCACCATACTGTGCTAACTCTTCCCTGTCAACTCATTTACTCTTGAGGTGACCAACACCACCTAAATTCTGATGATGCTCTACTTGATCTCTTGCCCAGCATCTAAAGTCAGAGTGTCATATTCAAGTCCTAGTGGACCTCCTCAATGTCCACTGCGTGTGCCACTCCAAATGTACCTGTAGTTCATGAATCTGCCTGGATCCTAAGGAGTCTTTACTGTTAGCTCTATTTTCTATGTAATAGACCACACTGAAGCCCGAGCAATGTTCTATGCTTCCATCTCATCCACCATAACTTCCCATCTATTGGCATGGACTCTAGCAAGAACCTCTAGAGTGTCCCTTAAATCTTATCCTCCTTCCCTATGTCACATTCCAGGTGACAAGAGAAATACTTCATCTTAATCTCCTGCCTCTATCCTTTCCTCCTTTCTCTTCCATTGTTAAGGATTTAGAGCTTTCCGTTTTCTGATTGTAGAGTGAAAGTAGCATTTCTAAACCACAAATGTCCTCTGAATCCTCGAATCCAGGAGCCACTGTGGGGACAGGATTGCCCTGAGCAGCAAAAATTCAAGGCTTAGACGCTGACATGTTCAGTGCACAAGTTCAATAGGTTTCGCCCTTCTGAAAATCACGTTGAAAATTGGTTGCTTTACAGAAGCATTAGGAGGCGGGAACTAGTGGGGAGCGGGGGTAGAGCCCCCATGAACATCTTTATACCTCTTTGAGTGGTTCCTTCCTCTTATGGGGATTGGTTATCAGAAGAGGAGAGAGGTTTACCATGACATAAGGCCGACTTTCATGCCCTTTCAGACGATCTCATGCTTCCTTTATTCTGTTATGGGTGGATGCAACAGGAGGCTCCTTCCAGTTGTGACCATCTCTTGAACTTCTCAGATGCTACAACTTTGAGCTAATACCACCACTTTTATTTTCTTTCCTTTTGTGTGCATGCATATATGGTGGTGAAAAAGTGTGTGTGTGTGCGCGCGCGCATGCATTCACCTGTGAATATTCATGGAGGCCATGGGAGAATGTTTAATGCCTTTCTTTATCACTCTCTGTTACTCCCTTGAGACATGGTCTCTTACTAAACCTACAGCTTGCTATTTTTTTTTCTTTTTAGTGAGGCTGGCAGCCAGCAAACCCTGGTAATCCTCCTGTCACCAAATCTGACAGTGCTGGGGTTAAAGGTGTCTGAGCATCCACACCTGGCCTTTTGTGGAGGTGCTGGGATCCACACTCAGGTTCTCGTGTTTGTTCAGTATGCACTCTTACCCCCTGAGTCACCCCTCAAGCCACAGCTATAGCTTTCCTTCATAAGTTTCCTGTCTCAGGTATCACATAGCAGCAACAGAAAACTGGCTAAGACAATAGAATCTAAGGAAGACAAACTTGTGCTCTCTGCATTTGGGTGACAGGCTGCATGACTTCGCAATCTCAGATTATCTCTTCTATGCCTTAAAAGGAAAATACCGTTTTCTCATTGTTAGAGTTGAGGATGCATTTAAAAAACTTATTAGTTTATTTTGTGATCTCTTAGGATAGGACAAGTCTCAGACTTACACCTGCCGCTTCAGGTGTGTAAGAATTAGACCCTCCCTTCTCATGACCACTTCACTGAGGATGGAGACGAGACCATTTTTATACACATGCGAAGAAGAAACATGGTAGATGCTGTAGAGAGGGTCGGTGGCACTTTAACACAAAGTCGAGGAGACCAGAGACAGTCTGCTATTACGGAGTGCTGGACAGTATAGCAGACCAATACAGCAACAGAGCTAAGATGTTTTTGCTCTTCTTGCTACCCCTTTATTTCATCAATTTTTCTACATACCCCCTAAATTATTTCTCTCTGAGCAGCACAAGAGCAATAACACCAGTACAATAAACACGAAAAGTCCTCCACATTTCCCTGTCTACCTGTCCCTTTGCTTTGGGAAACATCTCACCTTAGAATCTCCAGATTGTCAACATCTAAAGTGAAAACAAGAAGCTCCCAAGATTTCCATAGCTAAAGAAATCATGATGTGATCCTAGTTTCATCGATAGTCACATGTGTAAATGTGTGTGTGTGTGTGTGTGTGTGTGTGTGTGGTGATGATATGCATGTGTGTGTATAAACCAGAGAACGAATTCTGTCATCCCTCAGGAACCCTCTACCTTTGTGTGAGAAAGGCTTTCTCACTGGATTGGGCTTACCAGTTCAACCACAGCAGCTATCTAGCAAGCACTAGGGAGAGGTCTACCTGGATCTTACCAGCTCCTCTTCCTTAGTCCTGCGATTATAATAATGTGCCACAGCACCTGGCATCTTTTTCCATGGGTTTTGTGGATTGAGCTCAGGTCCTTATGCTCGCAGGCAAGACTTTAACAACTGAACTATCTTTTTTAGACCATGTATAAAATTTTAAAGTCTAATTTATCTGAACCCATTTCCCTAGCAGTCAAATTAATCTCATAAGCCCCTCTTAACAATTTACTAACTATTCAACATAATGATGTTACCGTCTTGGTGGAGTCTGGCATAAAATACGTATTCTCTACACGTGAATTTCCGTTCTACAGGGTCTCCTTGTTTTAGTCGCATCTGCGCCAGCACAGACATAGCTCCTGGTTCTGTGACTTGGCCACTTGAAATGAAATTCAAAGCACTTCCCAGGGTGATGCATTGGTCTGACGGTCACTCACCTGTCTGAGTGGCCCCAGTCAGACTGAGATGTGCTCTGGCCTTCGGCTGGTGACATTTGGACCTGTCTCCCCGTCTATCTGCTCCCAGATACTGTGCTTGCAGATGCCAATCACTGCTCCCCGGGGCTGATCGGCATGCTGGGACATGTGCCCGCAGTCTCTCTAGACAGACTAGGAAAGATTGAGTTGACCCAACATCATCTGTCTGGCTGGATGCTCATTTTTCTTCTGCTGCCTTTCTTGTTCCTGCCCACTGCTTCATATGTGTCTCGGGGCACGTTGCCCCAGCGTGATCTTTGCACTTTCTCGGCTTCCTCAAGGCACTTCTAAATGTCAGTCCTGACCTTAGCTTCAGTCACAGTGATGCATGCTCCAGCATCCTTCCATCTGGACACCATTCGTTCCTTGTTTCTCTTTGTTTCGTTCTGTAAACAGCTATCCAGGACCCACTAAGTGCCTCATTCATAGATATTTCTGGGCACAATTTTCCACAGTCAGGGTTGCTTCTTTTATTCAGAAGGAGTCATTAGTTGTAGGGAGGTGTTTTGGGGTGAGCTGGGGAGTTGTCTATTGTTATAATTTTTTTTTTTTATGTCTAGACCTGTCACTCAAGTTTTTTCTCCAGGTTTATAATAAGCCATGCACTCCTTTTCCCTTACAGGAACTACAGCATATTCACGCTTCTGTGGTTCATGCCTTGCCTGCATCTAGGCTGAGCCTACGCACTACCAGCTGGAGAGCCAGACTTCTGTTGCCTGGCTCTTCATGTCTCAGCTGCTTTTTGTTCAAGCCTGGAGGAAGGGTCCTGCCATGAAGGGTCACTCCAGAATGTTCCCTTCATGTTCTCTGCCCTGAGACCTTCAACACTGAACTGAGATTTTTAAAGACAGGACAGCTTTCTCACTATGGTCTAGACCGTGTGTCCGCCCATCTATCTCAAAGCTTTCCCTTCTTGGTGGCACATCAAAAAACAGGTCCTCCTCTGCCAATTACTTTGTGATGCCCTGTGTTAAATAGTTTGGGGGATTTTGGAGCTTTTCCCAGGACTCGTAAGAAACTTCTTGCAAAGGAAACCTGCAAACCTTTCTGGGTATTCTGGGATTCTAGACATGCTTATTCAAATGAGACTCCCTGGTGACTCTATGTCTCTGTAAGAAGGAGGAGCTTCTTTTCACAGTAATCAACATCTCATCTTAATTGTTTTTGTTTATGGTTCAATAAGTGCATCATTTTGGCAACACCAGCTCACAGCAATATCTTAAATTACCCAAGGCTGCCCACTTTCATTTATGAACTCTGCCTTGTGTCTGATGAGCACTTAGGTTTTTTAACTATTTATTTCCTCTTGCCTGACAGGGAATGAGGAATAGAAAGCTGATGGAAACAATTAAGTAGAGGGAGCACTGGGGAACAGAGAATCATAAAAGAAGTGTATGGAATGCAAGGCCAATACAAAAGCAATGAGTTTTTAATACACAGTGTGTACAAGGCATCCATATTCCTCATAAAATTAATTATTGTTGAATCTGCTGTTTCTCAATTTTCCACCTCAGCTCAAATAAAAAACAAATCTGGAGCAATTCTAAAGAAGAAAAAAATGCCACAATAATGTTAAATGTGACTATAATTTTTTTTTTTTAAAAAAGCTATCTACTAAATTGTTATTTAACCTATTTCCCCTCCCAGGAACTGGGTGGGGGTGTTAGAGACAGTGCTGACTATGAATACAATCTGAGAGGAGACTGTGAATTTTTACTCTTGATTGTAGTAATTAACTTGCCTTAAAAAATTCCAGTTGTCTTTATGTAGATAGAAGAGATGTAGAAAATAGAGAGCCACTGGGAATCCATAGACATCAAAGACGCTTCGTCATTAAGCGCCCCATGAAACTTCTCATGTTACTGTAATTCTCCATGCCTTGATTTCCCCGTCTGTCTAAGATGGGGATCCTCCCCCCGACCCCTGTCCCACAGCTGACTACTTATCATCTTGAGTTTATTATTGTATTGACTGTTCTATTCCAGGGCTAGGTGGCTGAAGCTGATGATACTGGGTTCTTGGTCTATTTCTTATTCAAGAATGAAACAGAAGCTCACACAAATTGTCAATTAGCCTGAGGAAATCTTCTTTAAAGGAAAGCAATACAAAAGATCAGAAGGCATTGCAAGGCAGCAGTGGGCCACAGGAGCAAAGATACTTATGGGCTCTTGGTCTTCGCCTCGGGCTTCTTATAGAGAGAGAGTTTAAAGGAGGAAGGGGTCGGTTGCCAAGGGGATTTATTTTGGGTCAGATAATCATTTTTCCACTTTGCATATTCCTTTCATATTATTTCATATTATGCCCAGTTATATGTAGGCATTAGGTGGTGAGTAGGGATGTCTGGCTCCTTAGACGTTCCCTTGAGGATTCAGTTTTACCTTATGTTTTATGTATCCCAAATCAGTTCAGGCTGGATTGATCTCCCATCTTCCCTACACGATATACGCAGTGTATGATTGGGTGGAATCTAAGCTTGATAGCTGTCAAGCAGAGGAGAAACTTATCTCCTGGTGCAGCTTGAAGCAGGCTGGAGTCCGGGCAAGAGGCTGCTAGTGGGATGCTCAGAGGGATGAGCGTGAAAAGCTCAAGGCGAGGGGAGTCCCAGATCCTTAAGCTGTCCTTAATGTTTGCCTGTCACAGTTACATTTAATTATGGAAGAATACTAGCTAGCTATTGCTGAGGAATAAAATTACAACCATGATAGCCTCTGTAATATCACTTTCTATGATGGAAATTTGGTGCGAACATTAACTGAGTTCCTTTTTTCCGGGTCAAACAGGGAAAACTCAAGCTATTCAAAGGGGCCGTGTCTCACCTGAGGTGAAATTGGGGAAGCATATGCCTCCAAGCTTCCAAGATTCTGAAGTAGTTGGCAGAGCTCAGTTCCTTGCAGTCTGTTGGTCTAAGAGTTGCAGGTTATTGCTGGCGGAGAGTAGGAGACATGGTCAGGTCCTACAAACGTATGGGGCAGAGGATGCCTGTGCTCTGTGGGATGTGGGCCACACCTTCACTGAAGTCTTCAATTAATACAGGCAAAAGAAAAGAGAGGTCACTGAGGGAGATGGGCATGGCAGTCTTACATAATGCAACCATGGGAGAGATGTCTCGCCACTTTCCCTGTATTCTAATGTTCAAAAGCATAGCCCTGATTGTACCCCCACTGAGGGGTCACACACAGTATGAATACCAGAAGTCTGGGGCCATCCAAATCACCCTAGAATCTGTCCACTACCAAAGGAAAACACACTAGTTTGTTTTGCTTTGCTGTGTAGTTTTAGCAAAAAGTAGTGCAAACCATCAACTGCCGTGAAACTCTTCCTTCAACTCATGATCAATATTATCTTGGTCTGTTTCTTGTTTGATTTCATAGGTGCATGCCATTCCCATAAACAGGTAGCATGAAGCGCAGTTATTCCTTCTCTCATAGTTCCAGAGTCTTGGAACACCGAATGAAGGAGTCCTCGAGGCCATGCCTTCTCCGAGGCCGGAGAAAAGAGCTCTTCTTTGCCACTTTGCCCCTGGTTTTCTCGACAGCCCTGACCCTTAGCTTGAAGCTGTCACTCCAACCTCTGCAGCAAATGCCACATGGATTTTACCCTCTTGTGTTATAGACGGAAATCATCAGGCTTAGGATCTACCAAATCCCATATGGTCTCCTTTTTAATGATCGCGTCTGCAAAGACTGTTTCCTAGTAAGGTCATAGAGATGCTGGCTAGACATGGCATTTTTGTAGGCACCATTCATTGCGCTATTGCTGTGACTTTTTCACTTGGCCTTTGCAACCTTACTCTAAATGAAATATGCAAACCACCCTTTCTACCTTCCCACCATGAGCGATGAGTTAGGGAAGCAGTCCAGAATTCACCACGCTTCATTAGCCAGAGGACCAGGGCTGGCACTTGGTCTCTTCCCGGTGCAAGTTCCTCAGCCCTAAAATGCTGACCATGCTGATAATGATACTGAGCATTTGATATTGTTAGAGAACCGAGTGAGACACATAGTATGCAGAAGTCTTCGAGCAGTTTCCGGTGCACAGCAAGCACTCTACAGAGGCACGAGTCATTTCTTAGATCTCCTTTGATCCTCCCTCTGCCACCTGCTCTCTGCTATTAGTAAATTCTGTGCGTAGTACTTGGTTTTCAAATTGTACTTAAAGTCATTGATTAATAATTTTAGCTATAGTCAAATCAATTATGAAGATGGAATAGAGACAGTTATCTATAATAGGTACCACATATATTTACACAGTTCATGCCAATTAAAGAACAAATTAAAGTTGATTGCAATTATATACTAACCTCATTATTTAAAGCATATAGATATGTATGCGAAAAGCATTTTATTGTTTAGCTCACTCTATTTATATCTATAGTATTTGAATATCTCTACTTTTTATAACTGTAGAAATAATTTAGAATAATGTATAGATGTCATATACCTTTGCTTATCTACCTATCTTTTTCAGCTATGCTGTTTATTTTTTTCCTCTTTGGCTTCTCTGTTTACTTGATGTGATAGGATTCTGCTTTAGTCATCTGGATTTTGTTGGGCGGCTAACTTTAAGCACGGTAATTGCATAGGAAAACAGCCATTCTTTGTATTCTTTATTAACAATGCTAGGTCATAGTGGAGCAATTATTCTCGGCTGGTTTCGATTATTGACACCTGGTATGTGTCGGCTCACTTAATCTCTGTGAAGTGGGTGACCTTTCACTGATGAGATAACAGGAGGCACTGAGAGCTGAAGTAATTTGTGCGAGAGTCCAGAGCTTCTATCTGGGCACAGGTGGCATTTGAGCAGACCAGGGCTTCAGAATTCTTGTCAGAGCCGGCGAGCTCTCTGGCCTCTTAGCATCCACGAACTCAAGGCAGAATTGCCACACTCTACGTGGATCCAGTGATTGACCTTACTGGGGCATGGAGGGAAGGAAGGACAGGCACAGGGTACAGACACAGAATAGCTAGGACTGGGGGATTTGGCTCTCTGAAGGAGAAGACACAGTGTGACAGGGCAAGACAGAGCAGAAGTTCCTCCATCTTGTATTCTTGCTGAGGCCATTGTAGCTTTTATTAGAATTTGATCTCTGTGACAGGAAGTCCCTTGAAAAATCACCCAATTGCATTCTAGGAATCTGAAGTCAAGATGCCTTAGTTAGCTTATCTTAAATTCTGTTTAACTGTCTGCTTTTGCAACCCCCCACCCCAGCTAACTGCTTATCTTAGTGTCTGTTGAACTACTTGTTTGAACAAAACTTTTCTTTGCAGCGGTGGAGAGAGACACCAAGATGTGGTTTTATGTTTAAAAACTTCTTACCCTGAGGTGGGACATCATTCTGTATGCTGTGACTATGTGGTGCTTTTATTGGTTGATAAATAAAGCTGCTTTGTCCTATGGCAGGGCAGAATATAGCTAGGCAGGAGAGCCAAACTGAAGACAGGGAGAAAGAAGGCAGAGTTGAGAGAGATGCAAGCAGCCACCAGAGAGGCAAGATGTGAGATAACAAGCCACGAGCCTCATGGTAAAATATAAACTAATAAAATGGGTTAATTTAAATGTAAGAGCTAGCCAGTAATAAGCCTTAGCCATCTGCCAAACAATTATACTTAATATGGAGTCTCTGAGCCTTGCTACACTTCAGTTCCAAACACCATAGAGCAGTCCCAGTTGGTTGGAATAAAGGTCTTCAATTGGCTCTAAACTATGTGGTGTTCTCTGGTGGACTTTTTGTAACAACAACACCCCATAAGTTCAGTGTGTTTACTATATACCATTGGACAGGGAATTGTGGTTGTTACATACAGCTGAACAAGGAGATTTATTAAGACAACAATCAGGGCAAAGGCTTAGCTCTTCTCAGTAGGAGCAGTCTGTACAGGGGAGCGGTCCTCGGACATAAATATCTTGGAGGAGAAAATTATAGTGGATATTTTCAACAAACACCGTCAACTTTCACGCTTGGACCAGAGAAAGCTTTGCCATCCTTCTAAGCCTCATCCAGAGAAGACTTCGCCACTCCCATATGGGTGACACTGGGGTCCTTAACACGTCTGTGCCCATGCCAGCAACACATCAGTCTGGATTTCACATGCTCCCTACGTGGAATCTTAGGTCTGGCAGCACACACACTGAAGGACACACAAAACAGGTCTCTGAACTCGGGTCACCCCTTTGCTCATGTTCAGCAAATGCTCTTTTGTCTTGTTTGTACCCAACCTAGGCCTCTCCAGGCATTGCATTTTACCAGGTGTCCTTTTACTTTTTCTTATCGATAGAGAGGAGAAAACAAAACCAAAGCACTCCACCTTCCTATTAAGAAGCTGCAGTGTCTTCTTCATACAAATTCGATGGCAGAGGCTGATTTCCTCTTGAAGAGGTTATTTCTGGCACCTCTTGACTTCGTGTCCCCATTCCGACCGATTGCTTCCTGGCCGCATGCTCGTCACCCTGAGATTTTAATTGATTGCCCTTCTGGGTTTACTTTCCATTTTTCCTTGGCTTTCCTGGGCTTCTCTTCTATTTTCCTTGGATTTCCTTTTCATTTGGCTGAAGTATATCCTCGATTTTATTATTGTTTTGCAGAAACTGCTCTTTGCCGAAACACTAATGTGCTTATATGTATGCTGGCAAGGTGCGTGCCTGAAATCTCTTTTCCATCAAACGGGAGAAGCTGATGTGAATCTGATTACTGGCCCATTGAAGACAACGCCTTTCTCCTCCCTGGGCTTTCAAGATTTCCGCGTAGTCCGTGCTACTTTGGACTCTTGCCAGATGTCACTGAGAGTTGTTCATCCTCTGTGACACTTGGAGTGAATCTGTCATTCTATAACGGCCTGAGTTTTATTTCTAAGGTATAAACCACATCTAGGGTAGAATCTGGATAGTTTACATGATCGTGAATGCACTCGGTAGTTGATACTGTTTCAGAGCCGCTAGTTAAAGTAGGGACACTGGGATTTTCCCATTTAGGCAGTGGTGTAGGGCAGCCTTTAATAACATTGTCATCTGGACCTATGCTCGCCTGGGTTTCAATTCCTCCAGCAGAAGAACGGCACACAGTGTAAAGCGGTGGCATTGTTTCCGAGCTCCGTATTTTTATGGTCATATGCATCCTTATTTGTAGGAACTCGCCTGGGTCATCTACCTGTTGGAAAGAGCTAATCTGTCAAGGAGCTACAAACTCTGCAAGGCTCCGTGACCTTCAGCAGACCAAGTCACTTGCCGTGATAGAGCGGAAGAAGTGTTTGTCCTTGGGTTCCATTTTGGCTGAATCTTTCTGTCATATTACCTGCTTCTTGGTCCCTGAAGGTAGATGTCTGTCCAGGATAAAGCCATCTGTTTTAATTTCTTCCTCCGTGGTCTCCTCTTTCTATTTCGGCTGCTGACTTAAGTCTGAAGCCCGGCTCGTGCGCGCTGTCTCTGAATGGCAGTGTCTGCCCAACCACTCTACAAATCATTATTAATAGCAAAGATAGTGATGGTGGTGCTAAATAGCACCCAGGTAAAAATTTCTATTACAAAATGTTTTCGGAAATTGTACCTCTGGGCTGCTGGTTTATCCAGGAAGCACAGAAACTGATTTAGAAGGATGACTGTTATGTCCAAAACGTGTTTGCTTTTCCGGGTTGAATTCATTTGTTTGATTGAAAATTTCATAAGGAGGAAGCTATGCATTCCAGAGGGCAGGGATTGGTGAAACAAGCAGAGTTCTGAGCCTATTAATAACCCAAATGTTTGAAAGTATTGGGTAGACTGTCAGCCTATTCCAGAAAAGTGAGGTCAGGAAGACCTCTCAGAGTTAACACCTAAAGGAGAATAATCGTGTTCGTGAAATTACGAGGCCACCTAATGGAGAGTGGCCTGGTTTGAGTCTGTTGCTGTGAGAAACACTATGACCAAGAGCACACAGGGAACAAAGGATTTTGCTTTCCCTGCAGGTTAGAGCTTATGATTGAGCCAAGCTCAGGGAGAAACTCAAGAGAGGAGCTTGACGCAGAAGCCGTGAAGGAACAGGGCTCACTAGCTTGGTCTCTTTTTGTGCCACATCACGGCCAAAGCAACTCTGGGGGGGAAATGGTTTGTTTGTACTGAACTTTCAGATCATAATTCATCGCCAAGGGAAGTCAGAGCAGCAGTTTTGAACTGAAGCAGAAAACACAGAGCAAAGGTTTCCAGTGACTAGCTTAGCCAGCTTTTGTATGTAGTTCCAGATCTTCTGCCCAGGAAAGGGACTTTTCACAGTGGTCTGGACCCTCCTAGAGCAGTTAGCAACCAAGGAAATTTCCCACAGACATGCTTAGAGGGCCATCTGGTACAGACAACCCCCCACTGGAGACTCCTTCACATAACTCTGGGCCCTGCCATGTTGACAAGGCTGACTGGGACAGAGAGATTTCTGGGTTCATGTCCTGTTCTATTCTGGACTAGCAGGATTTACTATCGCGTGGTCTTTACTTCCTTATCTGTAAAATGAAGCTTCATATTCTGCCTCACAAGGTTGCTGTCAGAACTTACCAGCTTCTCTGGAGCACATGGTATTGGCATTCCAAAAAGGAAGGCATTATTGTTGTTGTTACTTTTATTAAAATTGTTATAATGTTGTACAGCAGACACTGTAGTCCTTCCTAAGTATACATGGATACATGGAAGTTTCAGGGAGGTTTCAGGACCTCCCATATATAACAAAATCTGTGGATGCTCAATTTCATTCAATAAATGGTATTTGCATCCCACTTACACAAATTCCCCCCATATATTTTAAGTCTTCTCCAGATTATGTGTAGTAAATAAAGCAAAAATGTAAATGCTACTTTATATATAACCATGTTGTTCAGAGAATAATGACAAGGAGGAAAATCTGCCTAGGTTCAACACTGATACAAATTTGTCTTCAAATATTTTATTTCTGCTCTTGGCTGCATCCTGAGATGGAGAGGCTCTGAATATACAGAGGGCCAACTGATTACAGAGGCTAGAAATCCTAAGGTCTACAACTGGCAAGTTGGAGTCCCAAGAGAGCTGATTATGTAGTTCTGATCTGAGTCAGAACGTCAGAGAGCTGTGTACGCAATGAAGTAAGTTCCAGTCAGAGGAAGCAGAAGACTGATGGTCCAGCCCCTGGAGCCAGGCAGGTGCTCCCTCTTACTCAGCCCTTTTGTTCAACTCTGTCTTGAACTGATTGGATAAGGCCTGCCCACATTAGGCAGGGCCATCCATTCTCTCTACAGAATAAGGTTTTTTTTTTTTTAATAGTTAAACGTGAATACATTTGTATAAAGCTTCTCACAAATGTTCAAATTTTTGTGACGTGAGCACTGGAATAGCTAGAATTTAAAACCAGCATATTAGAATGCTTCCTAGACGTGCCCTGGGTTCCTTGAATGGAGTAAAATGATGTAAGGTACTTTAATGCAGGTGAATGTAGTGTTCTTGTTTCTTTTCATTTGGGATTGTGTTTGAAAATTCCCTCCTGAGAATACCTTCTGTCTAAAATCACTTCTTCACATAGAAAAGTGGTGTTTTTTGTATCATGCTCACTGGATAATTTGCAGGTGACCAATATGAAGACTACTTCTAGAAATGTTCCAGAATATTCTGTAGCAAAGTGTAACAAACTTATCTCTCACAATGTAGCAGGGCAGGATGTTTTTCCTTACCCTTCCTCTTCTCATCTAATTGATCTCCAAGGTCCTTCCATCTGCTCACCTGACATTTGGCCTTTCACTCATTGACTGAACAATTGCAATAATTATTCCCAAGTTGGTACTACTAGAATTTTCATCTTCAAATGCATACTATGTTGTTGCACTTCACAACTCAAAGGTCTGTAGTGTCAACAAACTGTGAGTCAGCTTTCCAGTACTGTAACACGAACATGAGGTAATCAGCTGTAAAAGAGGGGAGAGTTGTCTTGGCTCACAGTATCAGATGTTTTGCCCATGGTCTGTTGGCGCCACTGTGTTTGGACTGTAGTAAGGCATAACCTCATGATAGAAGCACATGACAGTGCAATCACTTTGTAGCTATATGTGAAACACAGTGAAAAGATGGGGTGAGGTTGCATGATCCCCTTGTAAGGGGTCATCTCCAATGCTCTGACTTCCTTCCATCAGAGCTAATCATTCAAGAGTCCCATCACTTCCCCATATTCCATGGATCAAGACTCTTTGCACATGACCCCTTTAGGGACACTGACAACCTAAACTATAAGACGAGCCCTAATAGCGCAGCTCTGAGTTCCTTTTAGGGTCAGCATCACTGAGAAAGCTCCTGGCTTCTTCTTTAGGCACCTGAGCCACTTGGGGAACATCCTGTTTCAGCTTCAGTGCTTTCTTGGGATGGCATGACCTTTAAACATCTCTGCAATCATTTAATTTCTTCTCATGCTTGAATACAAGCCTAGATTACCTCCATCTCTGGCAGCCCTGGTCCAATAGTTAAGAGCCCATGTTTTCCATCTTGTTCTGTCCAATTTTAGGTCTGAGAAGTGGGCTGACCACATTCTGCCTTACTCTGTGCTTCTTATGTTTTGTTCGAATAATGAGGCTGCTTCTTATGGCCCTCTGGTAAGCTGTCTCCGTCCTCATCAACAAAGAGTATATGTCAGAAGTGTCTCTTGTCAAGAACATGCCACCCAATTAGAGTAAATGGACTTCATTTATTATTTGTGCTAATTATTTGAAAAGCAAAACCTGATAATAAGTTAAAATTAAAAACAGCTTTTATTCATGCAATTATACTCATCCTCCAGACAGTTGAATGTGTAAAATTTACTTCTCTTTTTACAAGAAGCCATTTAATTTTTTTTTTCAAAAAAACCGTCTCTGAAACATCACTTGGCTTCTGGCAGGTCCCTTGGCCTAGAGTTTGGTTCATTTTCTAAAATGGCTGAGGCAATGCAAACCCAGAGAGCTTCTCTGTCAGTCTAGTCAATCTAAGACAATTGATGCTCTCTCGTCTCTGAATCAATGCCACTTACTAACTGATGTGGAACAGTCGTCTATTTATAAGGGACTTTTATCCCATGTGCCAGCCCTATCCTCCAGGTGATTCCGCACGGCTTCCTTCCTTTAGGGTCAGCATGCACCCGCCATGCAGTGGGTCGTAACAGATACTTACTGCATGGCTGAGCAAACGTTTTAGTGGCTGAACAGACAGCTCAAATTCTTTTGGATTTGGGGATGACTTGATATTTTTGATATATAAACAGAAAGGAGGAGTTTAAGTTGATTCTATGAGCAGGTGTTTATGGCTATCTAACACGTATCTGTAGTGGTAAAGAGTGCTTCAACTGACACAGCATTATGAGTAGGTCATGTTCAACACCTTACCCTTGTTTTAGATTTGATTTTAAGTCAAATTTGTCAAGATGTCTTTGTCAAGCATTATGGTATATGCTATGCCTTCCTCGTGCAATTAATCCTCATACCTCTTGTTTATAGACTAAAGAAAATTCTAATCCTCAGCACGTATCTATTCAAATATGTAAACAAGCCCTCCTGCCAAGACAGGTGTGGAACCAAGCTATGAAAATGTATCAAGACATTAGAAAGAGTGTCACTATATGAACTGATGATGACTTTGTCTGTAGCCCCTTGTATTAATATGACATTCAAAGGTTGTATCCAATAACTCACTTGGTGCCTGTGTTCGTCACCAAGGGCACAATAGTGAACAAATGTTGATTTCTTTATTTTCCCGGTACTTATACATCTCCTGGGGACACCAGGCTAAGCAGGGGAAGGCAAGTAAACCAGTAAATGACTTAAAAGCTTCCAGAATGTGACAATAAGACCATCTATTATTGATTTTTAAGACACATTTCTTTTCGCCTTTTAATATTGCTGAAATTGTGATGTGTTAAAATGGGAATGTGTGTTTAATATATTGTTTTTCCCCCTGAGAAGTTATTAAATTGATGCTTTGACTTCCGATCGATGGTGTCTCTGAATGCAGGAAATATGGTAATAATAAAGGCTCCCATTTATTGAACACTAACTATGAGTCAGGCTCTGAGCGGTTGGCGTTGCAGCATGATCTTCTTTCCTCTGAATAACAAACCTAAGAAACACATAGGCACATCATTCCCTTATAGGTGCGAGAAATGCATTTCAGGGCGGTAAGGTGCCTCTCTTATTGTTACAAACGTGGAAAAGTTAATATTTGTGCCCTGGTCTGAATGACTCTTCTCTTCTGTCCACTCTGTTACCCAATGCTCCGTGCCCTGGTGCCCTGGTACAGGGCTACCAGTGATGCCAGATTTTCACAGGGATTCCTGTGACAAGACCTCCGGGTACCTAGGAGGTAGACCCCAAGACTCAGCGCTGCTTGGCTGCTGCACAGGGACACAGAGGCACCAGCTGAAGTGCCAGTAGCCAGTCTTCTCCAGTCAACCTTGAATCCAGAACTGGGGCTCTCACCTTGTCTATTAATCCTGGGTTCCCTCCATCTGCATGAATTAGCACTTTGACGAGAGGCCAGACTTTCTTTATACTGTCTGTGCTACCCTGGGGGATACCTTCAGAGGCGCGGTCCGGTGAGAATCTGGAACACTTGGGATCTCACTGTACAGGAGCTCATAAGGAAGATTCAGAGTAAATTCCCTCAACCAGGCCAACCCCAGAGAGGTCAAATGACTTGCTCAGGAGCCCTGGGGAGAATGAGAGAATCAAAACAGGTCTCAGGCAAGGTTCAGTCTCCTTCCTTGTACTTCCACTTTCTTCTCAGCGAATGTCCTTTTCTTTCCTTACCTCCTCTCTCCCCTTCTTCCTGCTTTCTGCTCCTTTCCCATACTGCTTCTTTATCTAAAGGAAGAACCAGCTGATTGAAAAGCCATTAAAGAACCTCCGGCAAACACAGTGAACAGTGGTGGCTAAAATGGAAAGTTCTGGGACTTGTGAAAGTATGACGAAGCCACTAAGATTAGTTTAGGATTGATTTATGTGGCTAAATACTTAATATGCTCAAAGGGGTTTTAAAATATGAGGCTTGCAATTAATATTTATAGATCTAAGCGATGAGAAATGACCAAGAAAGAAGCCTGTTGGGATGGCTTAGGGAGCTGAAAATCTCCAGAGATAAGGGGCTCTGGCCTGTTAGAGAGACCCACTCCAACTGCTAATGCAGAAGGAATCCAAAACAGGAGCTCTGGTGGGGAGCCTGGATACTGCCCGAGAGCCATGGAGGACTGGGGCAGTTTCCATGCTCATTGAATTCTTCTCACACAAGCTGGGCTGATTTGGGTTACAGTGAGCTGGCAAATCAACAGAAGCGCAGGAAAGAAGAAAAAAATCAGGCGCGTGAACTAGTAACCTATTTAGAAAAGTTGTGAAAGAATCTGAGTTGTCAGGCTAGAGTCTGGCAAGCCAGCCAGGGAAAGGAAGACAGAGACAGAGGGGAGCTTCTGGGAAAATGGGCGCTTGCTCACGGTGCCCTGCAGAGCAGCAGGGTCTGTGACATTGACACACTCCCTTGCTGCCCCCGACAGAAGAAATGTTTGTGGTTACAAATCTGCACTTGATAATTCATGTTCCTGGAGACTTCATCTCTCTTGCGCATGAACAATTCATGTGCATCCCCTTCGACTGAATTCTAACCAGAACGGAACACGCTGCCTTGGAAATTTCCAGTTGCTAAATGAATGTTTAAGAGGCTGCAATTAGTTTATAAACACATATGCAGGAGGAACTCCTTTTTAAAATCCCTAGCATTTGGACCTTAAAAAAATAATAAGTGACAGAATGCTTATTCGCATCAGAAAAGAATTTCTTTAGTTTGAAAAAAGGAGTTCAGCACCAAGATCTTTAAGCAAACAAACAAACAAAAATATAGAAAATAAACTGGAAGGGAAGCAAAGGCAGAATCATAAACTATTTTTACTGATGCAGTCAGCATATAAACTGAGGCTGCATGTTCACACTTGTACAATGAACATTGCTCATTCATTCATTCATTCATTCATTCATTCAGAACACAAGAGACTTTGAAGTAGCTCCTGACGAGAACGACAAAGGAAATAATGTGTTAGTTTTTACATAGAAGGATTTTTCACTTCGTATGTATGGATTGTATTTTTGCTACATTTTGGGGGAAATAATGCATTTTCTGTAGAAGATTTGGAGAATACAAAAGAGATTCACAAGGAGGAAGCAGATATGCCTATGATCTAACTACCCAGAAATAGTCACAGTGGGAACATTCATCCGCTTCCTTCCTGTCATTTTCAGGAGTGTGCGTGACTGTGGGTGTGGATGCAAGGCTGAGAACGGGATTTGAGAGAAGGGAGGGTGGCAGACAACAGACCCAATATAAGCAGGGACAAGAGGGCTCTCCCAAGCTGGTATTTTCCCTCTGGTAATGGCATAGGAATGAATCCGAAGGGCAGTGAGTGAGTGGTGCGGTTTCAGTATCCAGCCTCTCTGAGAAAGGAACTATGCTTCATTGACAGGACACAGGCTAGAACATAGAAACGACAATCATCAAAGGCCTCTTAGTCATTTGATGTCACTACTGGTACCTACAATCAGCCCCTGAAAGGAAAAAATCTTACTTTAATTGAGGCGTAAAACCTGGTGCAAGGGAATCTCCTGGGAATCTACAAGGAAGACCCCAGCTTAGACTCCTAGCATAGCAGATACCTAGCCTGAACTGGCCATCTCCTGTGACCAGATTGGTACCTAGGCCAGTTGTCGTCAGGGATCATCCAACAACTGATGCGAACAGATGAAGACCCACAGACAGACATTAGGTGGAGTTCGGGGAACTCTGCAGAAGAGGAGAACGGGTTGTAGGAGCCAGAGTCATCAAGGACGCCTCAAGAAAACTCACAGAATCTAGTAACCTAGGACCCATAGGGGCTCACAGAGACTGAACCAACACCTAGGGAGACTGCATGGGACGGACATAGGCACATTGCCTAGGAATATCACACCTTGGTCCTCTTGTGGGACTCTTGTGGGAACAGGAACTGTCTCTGACTCTTTTGCAGACTTTTGGGACCCTACTTCTTATACTGGGTCACTTTGCCTGGCCTTAATACATGGGGATGTACTTTAGTCTTACTGCAACTCGCCAAGTCATATTTTGTTGATACTCATGGAATACCTGCCCTTTCCTAAATAAAAACAGAGGTGTGAATTGTGGGGGTTGGGTAGAGGATGATGGGGGCAGGAACTGGAAGAAGAGGGAGGGGAAACTGGAGTAGGGATGTAAAATAAATAAATATATACATTTATTATTTTTTTTTTAAAAAGTGTAATACAGGAGAGACAGATAGCAAAACAGAATGTTTCTAACAGGGAACAGAGGTCTTGTCTAAGGCCCAAGTTATTTGTGAAGAATTACGATTATTACAGACAATCATTGATATCTGTTAATTCACAGTGGATTGGCCAACAGATTCTAACTCTTCACTATATTTTGATGACCAGGCATTTCCAGCCACAGGTTGACTCTTTCACACAAACACACACAAAGACACACCACTCTAGAGATTTCCAAGATGTTAGGAGCTATGTATGGGAAATGAGGACAAAGGCTGGGTTCGCACTTGAAAATGATCACTCTCCCATTGCATTCACAATTATCAGCTTAAAGTAACCCCTGTCTTGTTCATGGCTGAGGTGAGCCCATGGTATTGAAGGCTGGCTGAGCCTTTGTTGGGAAAAGGGAGTCTAGAATGATTGCATTCATTTGTGTGGTGCATATTTTGTGAGGGTTCCAACCATGCTGGAGCATCTCCACATGAGCTTGGCAATGGTGGTGATCTCAGCAGGACTCTTGGTATCTGAGAGTTACTAGGGATAGTTGCAAGAGCAGAAGCTGCTGGTACCAAACCTAGGTTTAGAAAATGGCATGGGCTACTTTCAGTCACAGAACCCATTTATAATCAAGAGGAGGGGAATAAACTATCCCAGCTCAAAGAATGTACACCCAGTTTGAAGCCACTGCACAACCTAGTGTTTAGCTACCAAGGAGATAGTAGGGAATGAGTTTTGAATCCATTCTCTAGCCAGTTGATTATTTAATTGGTTTGCCAAAAGCTTCTGGACACCTGTCATGTTTTGGGCACTAGAGAGTAAGATTTAGTAAGATTGGCTAGACATTGGATTTCTAGCACCAGGATTTACACTCTCCATAGTAGGGGTAGATAATGGAAGAGTAAGCATTATTGGGGGGTTACTAGAGGGTGAGAATGGGGGGATGGGGAGATACAAGGGAGCTGAGGAGAGAGATGCCCAATGAGGAGGCCACTCTGAATAGGTTTATCACTAAAAACATCATGAGAAGAACATGCTTATCCCATATAATAGCAGTAGGGAGACACACCTAGAAAGGACCACACAAGCTCAGAAGTGGGAGGGGAGAGTTCACCAAGAGGGTGGTGGCAAAGACAAGATGTGGACCAGTGACTGAAGAGTGGTAGAGGCTGTGTCACCCAAGGCCCAGTAGACTAGGAATATTTCATTTCTTGTGATGAAACCATGGTACAGCCTAACTAGGCTCATCTCTTAAGTGGTTTAGCCACTAGATGCTGAGTGATTTTGAGAATGACACTATTGTCTCTGGTTCTATTTCTCATACTTGTTGATAGGGAAGGAGTTTGGACAGTTTGCAACAATCCTCCCAGCACGGACATCTGCATGTCCCTTCTCTCTAGTTTAACCTGGAGGATCTACCGTCTTTGTTTTTACTAGCAAATATAAGATGCCCTTCTATTGACTTCTTTAACTTTAGCTTTACTGGTCCATGAGTCAACAACACCATTCCTGACCAAGACCTTTCATTCCACAAGGAGAACTGAACAGATTAGAGAAAGAAGCAGAGATTAGAAAAAGCAGGCTTGCACATTCCGATTGTTCTTAACTTGATTTCAACTTTTGACCTGTAATGCTTTCCAGCTGTTTTGAACACATACACAGCCCATCTTGATTAGCCTCACCCCCTCAGTGATGCAAGCAGCAGCGGAGACGGCTTCAGAGAGCCATCACCCCACGTGAGTGAGTCTGGGGTTTGCAATTCTTGGATGGATCTGTGAATCAAGACCGAGCATTTGGCTTCCTAGCACAGTCCAACGGGAAGGGTTCAAGCAAGACATTCCTCCAAAAGTTCACTTCTTCTATAGTCTGTTTCCACAATGTGGAGTGTGAGTATCAGCATCCCTGCCCCCATCAAAATAACACATCCCAGGTGGTGGGAGTTGACGGGAAGGCAGAGGGCTCCGCTTCCAAAGTACACATTGCCACAAATGAGAACGAACTGGAGTGAAGCTGGGCAGGGGCACAGAAGGAAAATTAAGCCTTTGGTCTGTTTGTTTTCTTTCTTTCTTTCTTTCTTTCTTTCTTTCTTTCTTTCTTTCTTCCTTCCTTCCTTCCTTCCTTCCTTCCTTCCTTCCTTCCTTCCTTTCTTCCTTCCTTCCTTCCTTCTTTCCTTCCTTCCTTCCTTTCCCTCTCTACCTCCTTTCTTCTTCCTTTTATTAGTAGAAAATGCTAAAAGGCACTTAAAAAAAAAGATGGCTTCCCTTACATGGTGACCAATGAATAGAACCAAGAAAGCAGCTTTTCCTAGCCTTGGAGGTGGGTTCTGCATAGCAGACAAGCAAGGTCACCTTCCATCCATTAACAGGCCTGTGGTCCAGATGTCTGTAACTATCCAAGTTAGACATAGGGCTAAGAGTACCTAAAGTTCGCAGTTTATCATTGAATTGAAGTAAGCACACAACTGTATGTTTCCTTCTTGCTACCATGTCCTTGGGAAATCCCTTTGCATCCAATTCTGTCCTAGGTGTTCATTCTTTAGCCAGATTTCTTAAGAGAGGTAATTCAGAGACATAAAAATGTCATAAGAAGTTGGTACTCCAAAGAACTTCTTCAGAGGAAATGGAAGTTCCCTGAGGCCATGGGTAGGAGATACCAACCAGGAGGGAAGCCAAGGATTTGGTCAGCCCAGTTTGGCATTTTGGACATGCATTCATCCAGCACATTCCTATGATGTCATTGGGCTATTTATTCATTCATTCATTTATTTATTCATTTATTTATTTATTTATTTATTTATTTTTCATCAGGATATGGCTCATCTTGTCAGCTCCTTTTGACTCACTGATGCATAGAAATTCATTCTGTAGGTAATTCTCAGTAAAAGTTCTCTGGCTGATAGGACAATGAAATGAAAAACAATCATTTTAAGAGGGGAGAAAACAAACCAGCCATTTTGTTTTTGCTTATCTCATTCAGGACCAGGGTGTTGGATGGCAGTGGCATTTCAGGATCTATGCCATTTCTTCATGTTGTTCCTCTCTGTAAACACTGCCATTGCATTCAGGGGGATTCTTTGCCCTTTGCTGGCTACACATGACCTGCAGGCTGCTTCACCGCTTGCTTCCTTCCTAGGTGGCTAGGCTCAGAGCAGAGATGCAGACTCATTGGGCCGAGAAAGTCCTCCTTGGCTTTTGTCCGTCAAACACCAGCTGTCAGTGTTAATCCATTTGGGACAAATGCAGGCACCTAAAAATATCAGAAGTGCGGGCACTCGGCAACAGGAATTATTGCTGGGCACGAAGTGTCTGCAACCGAGTTAGGGAAGATTCATGGAGCCAGACGGTGACTTGTAGATCATTGGTTCATCTCAGGGGTTGCAAACTTGCTTGAAGCAATAAAATACCTTCCACGGCAACATGTTATGCAGAGCCGAATAAGCAGTGTGGATAAGCAGCCGATTGCTGTGGTTGTTTTGTGCGTTCTTTGGGAAGCAAGAAATACTGACCATTGCTTCATTCATTCACCCCCCCTTCCCTATTTTTAATTTTTCCCTTCATTCTTTCTTCCTTCCTTCCTTTTCTCTTTTATTTTCCAGAATTGGAAACTAAGAAGTAGCAAGGCCAAGATGTTCAAGACGGAACCTGGCCCGCAAGCAGTCCAGCATATAATCTTTCTGGAAACCATTACTGTGTTTATTAAAACCCCGAGGTTCCCATGAAAGGGGTCTCCAAAGGAAGTTGTTGAAAATCTTTCCCCCAGCGGTGACACCGTCGGTGGACAAGTACAAGCCTTTGCCGAATCTACTGATTGTTTCTATTGAATCCATTGTGGCAACCCTACTCGTAAATTCAAAGCAGGACACCGGTGACAATGACAAGTGTGTGAACTCTGGGGCCAGACACTGGAAAAACATTTTCATGCATTATTTCATCCTGCACTGGACTCCTGGGAAGTTGCTATTTCTGGCTCTACAGATGTGAAAAATTAGACGCGGAGATTTAACTTTCGGCATCAACTCATGTGTCAGGCTCCAAGGAAAGCCTGCTCACAGGGAGAGCCTTGAATATAACGGCTCTAACGTTCTCACATGTTTGTCTATGGGAAGGTGATCAGGGATCGCTGAAGGGAGGTGATCCTGCTTCAGTACATGTGGCTTTCATCCCTGCCTCCATTGTGAATTTTCTAGATTGTAGCATTGCCCACTTCCCAGAGAAGTGAGAAATCCAGTAAGCGATGGAGCTAGGATTTGAAAAGAGGCCTATGCAGGTCTCAACTGTGATGTTCGATAACCACTGAACTGACCTGGCCCTTATTCCAACTCCCAACCAAAGGGCAAACATGACAATGATGACTTCCTCTTGTCCTGCTTACCATTATGACTTATGATAACCAGAGTCCAATGGGTCCCAGTGACTCTTAACTGTTCGGCCCTCTAGCCCTGGTCAGGTAATTCTCTCCCACCCTTCAGAGGGGACAATACTGAGGATATGGTAGACAGTCTCCTCCAATTAGAGAAAGCTAAGGCCCAAAATACAGTGCATTATTTTCTTGGCCCATTGGCTAGGGGGAGTCTAGGTGCCATGCTATGAACAGTTCTATGTGGAGAGGGCTACAGAATGAAGAATCCAGACCTTCCTGGGTTTGTCATAGAAACTTGCCAGTCATATGAGCAAGCTGCCTTGAAAACAGATCCCCCCCAAACCTCAGCCAGTCCTCAGAGAGGTACAGCTTAGACCCAATCTTGAGCACAAATGTGCAGTCCCTGAATCAGAACAAGAGAAGGGAATAAATGCCTGTTTTTATCTCATACTGTGAAATCTCCTGCTAGCTTACAATGTAGCAGAGATAACATCGACTTGAGATGATGTGCTTTTAATATATCAAACTTGGACCACCGCTTCTGGAGAGCCTTTATCCAGCAGCAAGTTCACAGTGCTTCCTCAGAAACCCTGCTTCCTTTGCTGCACCGAGTGCCATGCAAAACTCAAGTGATGGAGGAGGGTCATCTGTCTGTTGCTTTAATTGGTTAATTAATAAAGAAACTGCTTGGCCTGAAAGGTCAGAACATAGGTGGGTGGAGTAGACAGAACAGGATGCTGGGAAGAAGGGAAGTGAGTTCAGACCACCATGAAGCCAGCCGCCAGGTCAGACATGCTGAATCTTTCCCGGTAAGCCACCACCTTGTGGTGCTACACAGATTATTAGAAATGGGTTAATCATGATGTGAGAGCTAGGCAGTAAGAGGTTAGAGCTAATGGGCCAGGCAGTGTTTAAAAGAATACAATTTGTGTGTTATTATTTCCTGGGCTGAGATAGCCATGCGGGAGCGGGCCGGGCGAAAAGCAGGCCTGCCCTTAGCTCCTTCTATACTCAAGTTTGTGTTTGTTGCAAGTTAGCTTCCTTTTCCAATCTGTGTATTCCCTGATAGCAGTGTCTGTGTGCAGATTAATCTTCCGAAGCCTAGCAGTGTTGACTTATGTTTGAATTGAAGTGAATGACTAAAACCTTTTTCTCCACTTACTGTTCTGGAACCTTCCCGCGCTGCTTTCCTTTAAGTGTGGGCTCTCCAAACATGGTGCTGCCTTTTACGTGAAATCACTCAGTCTCTTCTTTGTCTCTGTAACAGGCTTTTAAGAATGTTCTGTATAAATAAAAGATAAATCTCCCGAGGGGTCAGAGAGCGTGCTGGCTTAGGAGCTTTACAAACAGTTGGCACCTCCTTATTCTTGGAAATCAGGCCTGAAATCTCATCAAAACAAACATCCCCCAGAGAACCTAGAAGATGGAGTGATTTAAAAAAAATCCTCTTCTCTTTTGTCTCATTTAAGAGGAGAGAGGAAGGTCAGCCATTGAGCTGCCCATCTTGGTAGCCCAGGTGCCACGGCTTCCCCACGACCTCTTGTCTTTCTAAAGTGGCCTCACCTCCACACACTCATACGGTCTTCTAAAACACACACTAGCTCCACCATGGAAATTTCTTTCTGATGCCCCTAACATGGAGTCTCTTTAGAGAAGGGCTGAAGCACATTGGGCACCCTGTTTAAAAACATATGTGTTGTTTCCCAGCCTCAGACCCTGGGAGGTTTGGTGAATTAGTGTTTGTTGCATGGAGTTGAGTTTGAGCCAGCAGGAAAGCCATGTTTTGGGGCACACCTTGATTTAACACAGGAGAAAACACATAGTCTTCAATGGTCCTAACTGGTCCTTTCTCTCACGTACATATGTCTCTGTCCCTACCCTAATGGAGCCATTGAAAATAGACTCCGGTTTGGGTTAAGCCACATGGTCCTCACCTTTAACAATGTAAAGAGAATGTTTCATTTTTCTACTCAATAACAAGAAGCAGATTTTCCCTTTCTGCCTGTTTCTCCTGAGGACACTGACTGGTTGGCTCACAAGGGTGGTAAGCACGTGGCAAAGGCGAGAGTTCCACAGCAGCCAAGCACTAATGCATCCTGTGAGGGTGGGGATGCAAATTTAACCCACATTTCCTCCCTCAAATAGTCTGCATAGTGCCTCCCAAATGGGAGGTATTAATATCTTGATTATAAACAATTTCCATAATTACTCAAATTTGAGACTGAATTGATCCACACCATTGATTGATTAACATCGTAGACCTTGTTGTTTTGCTTTCTCTTATTTGGTTTTTAGGAGAAAACAATCAAACAAAAAAACCCACCACATTAAGTTTCTGCATCAATTGTGAGATGCATCCAGATTTTCAACACACCATGACAATGGATATCAGAGATATTTGACAAGCCCTGGGTCGGGTACAGAAGCAAACACCTTATTCCTGTACATGGCCAGGCAGAGCTGGCAATGGAGGTTAGGGCTCTGGAAGAGGCTTTAAGACCTTACCCATGTTCCCACTTCCAACACACAGATACAGACATTCCAGAGAAAAGGACGATGCTGGGTTTGCACTGGATTTCCAGTCCTAATTCCATACCTAGCCCCTGGAGTTAATTTCTTAATGATGATCACTAGGTAATGAAAACTACTGCAATTATTATTGTGTGTATACCTAAATGTACATGTGTGTTCCTGTGGGCACATGCATATTGGTAGGCATGCAAATATGATTACCAGGAGGCCAGAGGGCAATCTTGGATGTTGTTCCTTAGGCACTATCTACCTTCTTCTTCTTTTTTTAAGTTGTTTTTATTGATTTTATGTGTATGAGTGTTTTGGCTGCATGTCTGTCTGCACAAAGTGGATGCCTGTGTCTGGTTCCTGAGGAGTCCAGAAGACAGCCTTGGATCCCCTGGAACTGGAGTCCTTGACAGTTGTGAGCTGCCATGTGGGTGCTGGGAATCCAACCCATGACTTTTGGAAGAGCAGCCAGTGCTTTTAGCCAAAGAGCCTTTGCTCCAACTCCCTTTTTCCTTTGTGTGTGTGTGTGTGTGTGTTGCATTTGAGTGTTCACTCTATTTAGGCAGGGTCAAGAGGAAGACATTAAGTATCCTTTCTTTGTCCCTTTCTGCCTTAGAAGTGTTTGTCACTGAACTGACAAAAGTTGACTATTTCAGCTAGCCTGGCTCCCAGGGTTGGCATGACTCTGTCTGTCCCCAGTACTGGAGTTACAAGTGCTCACGGTGGTGTTCAGTATTTCACTTGTGTACCAGAGATTCAAATTCAGGTTCTTAAGCATGTGGCAAGCTCTCTTATCTGTTGTGCTCCACCCCAAGATGCTACCTTGCTTGTTTGAGACAGAATCTCCCTTGGCCTGGAGTATTCTGAACAACTAGACTGGTTGTCTAATTAGCCCCAGGGATCTACGTGTCGCTGCCTCCCCAGCACAGGATTGTGCCTGGCATTTGTACAAGGATACTGGGGATCAAACTCAGGTCCTTGTTCTTGCATGGCAAGGACTTCTCTGACTGAGCTATCTCTCTGACCCCTGATGGTTATTTATTGAATGAAGCAAGCATTAGAGATAAATGGGCAGCTCTGATCCCTTCAACTTCCTACTCATGCTCCTACTTTGTCTGTTTTGGAAACCTGCCGCAAGCATTGGCTCGAATCGCAGCTCTAGAATTCCTAGTGTGGCATAAATTCTCCATAAATAGATGTCAGTGCCTTCAATTCTTCCCCATGCTCCTTTCCCTTGTAGATTCTTTGCCTACTCAGAAAATTAAACTTTGCTGCCAAATTCCCCAGGGCCTTACAGAGGACAGATTCTTTCTGTGAGAAAATAAGTTTATTGACTTTTCTGCCTCTGAAAAGGATAAGGTACAGGTGTTGATGTTGGGAATATAACGTAGGCACAGCTGGGTTAGAGCCTGGAGTGTCCTGTGCCATGCAGCTGAGTAGAGAGGCCATCAGCAGGCACCAGGGTAGTGTCTTTAGTCCAGCTCCTTTGCTCTGGGATACTCTTCACAATGAAGTGATGACATTTACCTTTCTGTAGGTGGATTCAAGTCCCCTATTCCTGGTGATGTTGTGTACCCCTGGAGGAGGTACCCAGGTGCTTTATATGGTACCCAGGAGCTGGTCCTGTGCTGCTGCTGTATCTTCAACTCGAGCTTCAGAAGTATCTGCCATTTGCCTGGAATTTTCTGGATACCTTCACATGGGATGAGGTGTTAAGAAAGAATTTTTCCTCCTGAGATGCAGCTTACCCACTTCCATCACTGGTGATCTTTGGAACCAGGGCACCGTGGCCTGACGGGCATCTCTAACTTATTCTGAGCCCCACTGTTGGGTTACCCTCCTTTCAGCCTTTTTCTAGCTGGAGGGCCACCACTCACAGTGTTCTCCGTCACAGAGTGATGGGGCTAGATAATTCTACTTCCACCGTAAGGTCAATAGATGGGCCTTTTCAGAAGGGGAATCTTATTAATATCCTGGATTGGCTGGAAACCTACACAGATGAAGATAAATCCTGTGTTATGCTGGAATTGAGAATATTTTCCCTTACTGCAACAAGTACCACAGAAGACTACAAAGCAGAAAATGTCAATATGGGACTTATAGCTAGGATAGCCCAGGGGACAGAGAGGGGCCATGAAAGGGTTGAATTTGTTGAGCTTCCTCTGATCTTTGTTCTCCAGCTACAGGGAGAAGCAATATGTTCTTTCTCCCTCCCTCCCAATTTCTCTCCTTCCTTTATTCTTTATTCCCTATACCCTCTCCTTGCAAATGTATCTGATTGATTTTGACTCCAATCAGATGGTTCCAGATCCTAGACTCCAGTGATGCCACCACCTCACTCTCTCCCTGAAATCAGAGGACGGTGACAGCTTTCTAAAACTTTCTGAATCTTCATCTTCTTATCAGATTGGATTCTGAACTGTTTCAATATTGATTAAGCCAATTTTCTGCATTCTATTGATCTTGTTTAAGTATGTCTTGTTGAGTCAGTCATTCCTGAATCATACCTCAGTCATTCACTGAGTTAGCCACAGTCCTTTCTTCTTAATTTATTTTTATCCTTTCTTCTCCCCCCCCCCTTCTTTGAGGCGGGATATCACATAGTTCTATATAGCCCAGGCTGGTCTTAAAGCCTTGATCCCCTTGGCTTCCAAATGCTGAGATTACAAACATGTGCCAGCATTCCCAGGCACTTGTGGACTCTTATAGTCAGCCTAGTAAACCATTTAAAAGCCCAAGTAAGGACATTAACATGGGGTTGAAGGATTAAAAATAATTGAAGAAAATTGCTCATCCAAACCTTACCTAGAGTTTCAGTTTCTTGTATGCTCACCCTATGATGTATTCTTTGCGATTATAATGTGCCAGAGGCAGAATACTGCTCACTGCATTTCATATATTACTGGCTTGTAAAGCTCTTTTGTAACATATCACTCAACCTGTAGACAATGATGCTTCGTGAGGGTCGTAGTTCCGAAGCAACTTAGGCAGAAAGGGTTTGTTTTTGCCTCTGATGTGAAGCTCATGCAGGGGCTCAAGACAGGAACCTGGAGGCAGGAGCTGATGCAGAGATCATGCAGGAACACTGTTTACTGGCTAACAGTTCTTAGCTTGCTCAGCCTGTTTTCTTACAGAACACAGGACCACCTGCCTAGGCGTGGTGCCACATCCCATGTGAAGGTCCTTCCTCACCAGTCATCAATCAAGAAACACCCCTTCCCCGCCACAGACATATTTACTTATCTGATAGAAGGAATTATTCAATTGAGGACCTCTGCTCCCTGGTGGCTGTCAAGCTGACAGAAAGTTCCCAGCATAATCAGACAAGCAGGCCTTCATTTATGAACGTTTTTCAGGTTCCTATGAAAGGAGACACACAGAGAGTGTGTCACACCATAGTTCAGACCTGAATGGAGAAGAGAGAAAGAGATGAACATAGAATTTCATAGATTGAGGAATATGATTTCCTAGCCCAAATCTATCCACCACTCACCGTTCTTCAATCGACTTGAGCCCTCGCAGTCTCTAGCCCCTATCATCACAATAAAACCTGCTTAGATGTTAGTAACCTTGCTTCTTCTTTGGAAAGCTGTAAGAGTGCAGATGGATCTTGAAGGTCCCATCTGAGCTTTGCACCCAGCAAATCAAATATCACACATTAAATGTCCTTGGCACTCGCTGTAGACAGAAGCCATAGCCAGACATGTGGGGAAGGTTGGTTTGTTCACCATCAAGCAGTTCGAAATAATATCCTCTGTTTTCTAAATGAACCAACTTGCCTCTCACCGTCTGTTTTCTAGGCTCTGGAATGGCACACATTTTATTTCCATGTGCATCCGAATCTGTTCCCAGAAATGTGCATTGGAAACCAGCGAGCAAATGTCATCTCTTTGGCTGGTTACCTTAAGCACCACTAGCCACTCTCCTGTATATGCTTTCATTTTATTTTAAATTATTTTTCCCTAAAACATACTTTCATTTTACTCTCCTTATCTTTCACTGAGATAATTGGTTTCCTACAAAGCTGCCATTAGAGCACATACTAGAGGGGATAACTCTTCTTTTGTTCAGCAAATTGTCATGGGGGGCCTTAGAACTACCCTTGCTATGCATCTTTGCAATTGTTTACATGTTGATGTCAAATTCCTCACTCATAAAATGAATGCATAGTCTGTGGCAGACATTTTGCTTATTGTTAGGTTTTCCTGAAATGGGATTTCCATGTTCTCTTCTTGTCAGGAAGTCCAATCTGGTAGAAACAGAAGGGAACAAGTGTGTATTGTGATGACACAATTATTATTCCAATATTGCTGGACTTTAGTCCCACATACATCTGTAAATCTAGTCTTACCTTCATCCTATTTGGCCACTGAGTGGCTACTAGTGGTCACTTTTTGAATTGCAGGTATAGAACCAAGTGCGAGTGAGACACATTCAGTTAGATCTTAATTACTCAAAATTTTACTAAAAAGAGTGATTTCATTTATTTTTCTAAAATGGGTATTTATATATCTGCAACTCTGAAACAGAAGTTTCCAGTACTTTCATTAGATACTTTCAATCTGAAGGGCTGTCTAAAAAGTCATAAAATTCTTGTTTCTCTTGAAGGAATTTACTTTATAGAACTATGGAAAGACTCAAAGGCATATAGTAAGAATTCTTCCTACAGTTATTTGTGATACCATAAAGAAAAAATGTCATCTAATTATAAGATGTGAGTTATGGTAAATCACTATGATATCATATAGCAATTATACATAAATTATTTAATTATAGGAGAATAAGATTATAATCCACAATTTGTTAAAAAAAGTAGATTATGAAATTGTGTAGAAAACAGAAGAAATTTAAAATGTATGTATTTGTATATACTATACAGTGTTATGTATAGATATGAGTGTACACAAAGATTGGAGAAGCATATTGACTTCTACTTGGCAAAGACCATTTTAGTGAGACTTGTTTTTCAGGTGAACTTTACATTGTATAATATTCTACAAAGGAGATGGATTATTTTTAAAATAAGAATAAATATTTGGCTCTGACTTTTGCATATGCTGCGGGAATGCTAATGATGAGGAGGGATGGTTTGCTGGTCAGTAGAACTACAGGAAGGATTTTGTAGCTTCTATTTTCAACAAGGGCGTTGCAAAATGGGGCCTGACTTTGATAGTGTTTGGCTGCTTAGAAGTGGACATTACCGGTACATTTTTCGTCTGTAAGTCAGAGTGTGGCTGTGACGAAAGGAACTCCTTAGAGAGCATGAGGTAGCAGGGTCAGACCTGTCCTAAAGGAGGACATAAAGAAAAAGTGCCTGAAAAATCCTTCCATTTTCTTCATCGGCTTCAGAACCCACTGCTGCGACCACAGTGGATCCTTAGGGTGGATGAATGAATGGAGCGAGACCCAAAGCCACCTAATCCAACCTGCAGACTTTACTCATTTTTCTAACTTAGTATCAGGAATATAGGCTAATTCTCTACTGTTTGCCTCATGATGCAGACTCTAAACTAGAGGCCACAAAGGGTACTGGATTTTCTGTTTGGGCCTGGCAAGGGATGTACCTGGGAACAGATGAAAATCGTCCTGGGAACCACTCTGGAGTAACTTGGATTGTTCTTCTGGAAATCATCCCAACAACAACAACAAACTTTAGATTCTGTTTGAATTCTCTAAACAGTGTCTGTGTGAACCTAGGCGGGAGCAAGCATCTTCAGTTCTCTCCCACCATACTTTTCTTCTTTCCCTTTGAAGCTATCATTCATGTTGAAGGTGTTGCTCATCCCGAAACTGGTTTTACTGTAGGTATGGCTACTGTACCCTGAAGCTTGACATTCTCATATTCTATTCTTCCATTCCACCTTCTTGTTGTATACCCGAGGAGGTCTCTCCTAGAGTCGACTTTTGCTTTCCTTGGGCTGCCTTTGAGCGTCTGGGTGTAATCCTTCTATAGGTCCCCGTGCTTCCTGGAACACTTATTCTTGTCTGCACCAAGGTTCTCTAGTCTACAAACTAGGAGTATAGGTGTGGTAAGGGCCAAGTTCAGCTTTCTGTGGACGTAGGGTGGGAGGGTCTGGCGAGGCAGTGGTGGGGTGGTGTCCCTTATTACTTTGAACTTGCTGACTTGTGAGCAAATCCTTGTTTGTTTTACAGGGGTTTCCACACACACTGCAGGATTTTTATCAGCATTCATAGGGTCTACCTAACTAGATGACAGCAGCATCTTTCTCTCTATTTAACTCAACCAAAAGTATTTCTAGGTATTGTCCAATACCTCCCAGGAGATAACGTCCGAAACTTGAGAAATGTCACCTTTTGCTTATTACTCTTTTTTTTTTCCTCTATATTTAACATCTCTGTTGTCAGAAGGAACACACGTTCTGGACACAAGCGGGCAGATGTCTCTAGAGAAACCATGTCACTAAAGCCTGATTTTGTTCAGAACTCTCCTTCCCACACTGCCCTGTTCACAGGCTTGGTGACAAGCTTCCAGTGCCCAGCAGTGGACTTTCCTATCAAGAGCTCTTAGCCTGGAGGAAGGAGAATTGGCAGCTAGCCACCACCAGGGGAGCCAGGGCGCCAGGCCTTGTTCTGCTTTCTGGCCTCTAAAAACATATGGGGATTCTTGACTTGACTCAGAGCCCATAGAGGGGAGGCAAGATTGGGAAAGGAGAGCCAGGAGAGAACACGGGGGTAGGGTGAGGAATTTCCTTAGCTTCATTGGAAACAGATGCCCCAGTGGAGGTGGAGAGCTGGGACCCTGCTTCAGGCCAGTGTGCTTGGCAGGCTCTCCTCCCGACATCCCTCACCCTTTCCTCTCCTTCTTCTCCTCCTGCAGGCACCACCAGACTTTAGAGAGGAGGGCAGGGCTCTAAGAGAAGGGGGGGGGGTCTGGGTTAGTTGATTTTTCAGACTTTCACTATAAACCCCCTGCGGCCAAAGCTTCTTCTAAATTCATTATGATATGACTGGGTACACCTGTGTGCTGGACATCACTGGTTCATAATGCCCTCCCTCCCTCCCTCCCTCCCTCCCTCCCTCCCTCCCTCCCTCCCTCCCTCCCTCTTTTCCTCCTTTCCTCCTTCCCTTCCTCTCTCCTTCCCTCCCTCCTTTCTTCCTTCCTTCCTTTTTTCCTTCCTTCTTTTCTTTCTTTTTCCTACCTCCTCTTTCTTTCTTTTCTTTCTTTGTCAGGTCTCACTATAAAGCACAGGTGGGCCTTGAACTCATAATCCTGTCTAACTGCTGTCCAATCATTTTATTAATCAATATACCAGATAGGTAGCAGCTACCTACAAGAGATGCACATATCTACCGCATCTGCCTATGATTTGATCTGGTAGAGGTTTCTGTAGAGATGTGCCTACCAGCGCTTTGGGTTAGTTAAGGTAATTTTGGTGAATATTTTGGAGCAGAAGTTGAATCTGCCAGTGGTTCTGTGAACTTGAGATTCTTTTGAGAAAGGAGCAAAGGAGGTATGTCAGGTGTACAGAATATTCAAGAGCTCCTAAACTTTCCCGTGCACGCGAGTACATGGGGCGTCGTTCTGCGGTGTTCTGGATTGGGGCAAGCTGCGAGCGTGATTCTAATAAAGCCCCAGGTGATGATCGTGCGGCTGTCTGCTGACCTTCACTGAGCACAAGGTCGTCTCACCTCTCAGGCAGCTAATTTTTCCCTGTGGAAAGATGTGGTTCCACAAAGATGAGGGGGAAAGGCAGAGATGTTTTATGATCAGCTTTCCAATGGCTTTGGTGTGAAGATTCTGTACCTTTGTCCTTCTTTTGCTCCACATTTTTCGTCTTTTCCCTTCAGTATCAGCCTTGAATCCTGAAACCCAACAAATCTTAGACATCAGAAATGACTTCCACTCCAAATGTGGTGTGTTCCAGCCCTGACCACAAGAAAGATGAGGATTTGCTTTCACATCCGAGATCCTTCTAGAATGCTCTTAAAGATACTGCTGGAAGTCACACCCCAATGCAAATTGAACTTCAACCAAGGATAATACAGAGCTCAAAGTCCATACTTTGATATTCTATTTCTTTTAGAAAACCTCATGGTTTCACCCAAATAACTTGTCCTTAGAAGGCAAACTAAAGATACCAAAGGGCCTGTCAGGATTTAATAATGGTTGTGGCTCATTTTCTCAGTAAGGGACCTGTGATTTGAGAAAATGTTTTAGAATACGGCCTGCATAATCGAAAGAGAAAAAGCAGACTGAGGTCTTATGCTATTTTTCCTAAGTAATTGAGATATTTCACCTCACTCTGGCATGCTTATATTGTCAAACACAAGATGCTTCAAGTAATTAATAATGTCATTAGCCAAGCTTTTCTGCTCCACGTGTCCTCGGCTAAAACACAGTTCTTATACCCAGTGCCCTTTGAAGGTCAGGACAAACTTTAATGAGGAATACGTTATTCTTTATTAATGAACAAAGGGTAAAGGAGAATGTTTGAGGGGCTTTACAAGGCTACCAAAGGGGGGCCTCTGATGTAGCCTCAGTTGACAAATGAAAACCAGATTTGAGGACAGATTGCATCAGGAAACAGAAGTGGCTGTGATCACGGTAGTTTTGTCTTTTTTTTTTTCTTTTTCTGCTGATGTTGTCATTACCAATATTCACAGCAATAATAAAATTGCTTCACATTCATGCTTTTCTGCTCTCAGAGTTCATTAATCTGATCTCTCAAAAACTTCTCACCCAGACCGTGTCAGAGGGAGGAGAAAGGGATCAAGGCCATCTGGCCAGGACCACCGTCAAGGCCTTCATGCACCTTGGCTCTTTGCTTTCTCAAAGCTTTGTGACAAAGAGGTATTAATTAATATCACTGTAACAGTTAGCTTTCCCGTCTTTCTGACAACGTAACAGGCAGAAGCAGCTTACGGGGAGGCGCTATTTATTCTGGCTCACAATTCCCGAACGTTAGCCCATGGTTGCTTGGCCCTCGTGAACTCACTGTGGCAGCAGCACTGTGTGGTGGAGTTCCTTGACAGATGGGAAGCAGAAGTAAAGAAAATGCAGGAAGCATCCAGGGCAGGATAAAATTTCTAATGAGCCACCTTCGGTGGCCTGCTTTCTTGTTTAGGCCTCACCTACCAATAATACCATCACGTTATAAATCTGCCAAGGAACCAACCCCTTGATGATTAGGTCAAAGTTTTATGACCTAATTGTCTCTGGAAATTTCATCACAGATGTACACTGAAGGAAGTCTCACTAATCCCCTCGGAATTCCACCCAAGCAATCAAAACCCTCAAATTTTATTATTAAAAAAACTTGCAAATAAATATAAACATCACACAGCAAAATTAACCAGATCCAAAGTCCACTCAACTTAATAAACTTACATACAGTTAGAACTGGCATTCCAAATGGAAGCTGCGCAGCTCTTAGGGTCCTCCTTGTTACCTAGCTTCTCTGGGGCTGAGGACTATAACCTGGTTATCCTTTGCTTTACATCTAATATCCACTTAAGAGTGAGTATATATTCTTTGTCTTTCTGGGTCTGGGTTACCTCACTCAGGATGACCTTTTTCTAGTTCCATGTCATTGATTTTTTTTTCCTCTGAATAATCCCCCACTGTGTAGATAAACCACATTTCCATTCTTCAGGAGCATCTAGGTTGTTTCCAGGATCTGGCTATTATGAGTAATGATGCTATGAACATAGTTGAGCAAGAGTCTTTGTGGTATGGTTGAGCATCCTTTGGGATGGCTCATCTTCTGGATCCTTAATTTTCTCATCCATTGAATGGGAATGAGGATGGATGAATGGATGAATAGAGAAAAGAGTGAAGGAAAAATGGAGATGGATAAACTAATTAAACCATGAGCATGAAGGGCACAGGATGGTGAGGCATGTTGAAGACGTGCACATCGATAAGTAAGACTGATGTGTTGTTTCTGGGGACTGTAAAGGATGCTATGCATCTTCCATGATGAAAGGGCTCAAGAGTTCTGGGTAGCAAAGGTTAAAAGCAAGCCACAGTTCATAGTCAGCTTTGCATTAGGGCAACATGAATGATGCTTGATTCAAGGATCATAAGCTCCATAAAATAGGGTTTTGTGGTCAAAGGTGTTTTTAAAATCTTTAATCTCAGCACCTGGGAGGCAGAGACAGGTGAATCTATGAGTTCAAGGCCAGTCTGGTCTACATAGTGATTTCAAGGACAGCCAAGGGTATATAGAGAGACCTTGTCTCAATAAAAAAACCATAATAAATATAATAGTAATAATAACAATAACAAATCTAATCATGGACATTCACATATATAGGAGCATACTGAGATCATTGAGAAGTGATTCTGAAACTCTTCCAAACATCCTTATATTTCCTATATTGCATGTTAGCCTGGAGAGGAACTGATTTCTATTTATATAGCATGACCAATATCATATGGCATTCTCCATGATATCCCCATTAGTGTGTGTCAGTAGCCGTAATGTGTCACACACCAGGCATATTCTTTCTAATGATTCCAGCACAATTAGAACTGAAGTGGCTCTCCACTCACAAGTGATTGAAGGGGGCTCAGGCAGGTGGAGCTCTGATGCCACACAGCTCACAGTGGACTTGTTACATACCAGCCTGATTGTCCATTGTCCACGCTGTTCTCTTACGACCACACATACTCTCCTCCTGGGACCAGTGGATACTTTGGTATCCATTCAGTTTTATCTTGATGCCAGGTTTGTTGAAACAGGTCTGGACAGCCGAACGTGCTTCTCTTTGTGTATGTAGAAACCCTGAGTGCACTTCACCACCCGACAAGCAGCTCTCTAGCAGAGGATAATGGAGCAAGAGAGAATGATCGCACTAACGAAGGCAATAATTACACTCTCCAGGACTTGTCGAGCACTTTGCGGTTTGATGAGCACTCTCACAGACGGCATTGCTTCTGATCGTCGCAGCGGCCCAGTGCGCAAGCTGGTCTGGCAATTTTCATCTCTAACCAGCGAAGAACCTTGAAGAGCAGAGAAGTTAGGACCAGAGCACAAATTCACAGAATGCCACTGAGCAAATCAATCTCCATCCATCTCCAATGGAGATGCTCTGGTCTCTCTGGACTGGTATCCCATCCACCAGAGAGCTTGGGAGAAAGGAAGCATCTCGCTTTTCCTTCCCAACTTCTCCGTTCTCTTCTTCCTTCCTTCTATGCTTCCCAGCCAGGTTTCAACATATAGCAATATGCAAGAAAAGAAAAGAGTAGTTACTTGTAACCCCACAGTTCAGAGGTAACACCCAGGCACTTGCTCTGGTCACCACTTAATGTAACTTAATGTAACCCCCCAAACCACATTTTAAATGTCTGCAAAGAATCCTTCTTCATATTTTTAAATATATATCACTCATCTTTCTCTATTAGACTTTTAAGTTCATCTCACATTTTCTGTAATTTAAGTAACATTTGATAAGCATTGTCAAACACAAAGTTTTGTGTATTTTAAACATCATCTCTGAGATAAAATCCCTGAGCATAATTTCACAATAAAAAGCTTTCCAAATGCTATCGATAGATGCACTGTTATTTACATAATTTTTACTAAGTTCAAAGCCCCAGGTATAACTATTGTTGTGACCTTTAAAAATCTTATATGCATTGTTTTAATTTTTATCTCTTGTTAATCAGCTTTGATGATATTCTTTTTCCAAACATGTGTTCTTGCATCTATCTGTCTGTAGGTCTGTCTGTCTTCCTATTATCTGTCTATCATCCATATCAATCTTTCATCTATCTACCTACCTACCTACTTATATCTATCTATCTATCTATCTATCTATCTATCTATCTATCTATCTACATATCTACCTAATTACCTATCAATCCTGTGTGTGTGTGTGCGCGTGCACACGCACGCGTTCTGGAATCTGCTCCATGGCACTTGTGGAGGCGGGGGAACAATCGTGTGGGTTCTGGTGATAGCGCAGGTCATTAGATTTGGCAGTTGGTCCATTTGAGCATCTTTGGCTCCTCAAGCACTCATTCTCTCTTGGCCATTCTTATTTCTCCCACTCTCACAATCCTGCTCATGCCACTTGCTTGGTACTCTCTGCTACCATTTTCATTTCTTAGAAGCATTTGTTATACCAAGGAAATTAATGACCATGTTGATATTCATGCTTTTCCCTAGTTTGAAGTAATGGTAAATTGAGAACAATAAATAGAGTGTTATTAATTCTTGACAGAGTGTGTCAGATGGGAGATGTCAGCCAAGTGTTAAGAAATTTCTAGAGACATATGAAAGGATGCAAGTATAGAATTGCTGGCCTTGTACGTAAAATCCCATTTCATGGGGAGGTAAGTCAAGACTCAGAGAGATCCAGTAATTTACTCTAAATCACACAGCAAAAGGTATCAAAAATGAGACTTAAAACTAGGTCTGTCTATGACTTCTGAGTTCATTCCACCATGTGATATCTTTGTGTCCCAAAGTAGAGCAATGATCAGAGAAGCCCCACAGATGTCAATCAGCTGTTGGTCACAAGAATCTCAGCAAGGAAGGGAATGATCAGGAAGGAGCCTTGGACTCCAAAGTCCTCACGTTAGTTCACTTAACGCTGTGAGGGCAGATGCCTGTACCTAAAATGGGAAGGAGAGGCTTTAGGGCTGACTTGGGGCAATGTGTGGGACAGCTGGATCCCTGGTCTCTCTAGGGAGAGTCAGTCAGTGCTTTCTTAGCACCTGGAAATAAGATTCACCAGCATTTGGAACGCTCTTTAGGTTAAAAATATGAATTCAGGAATATCAGCATCAGTTAACACCTCCAGCCTTACAGTCCTGGTTCTCAGCAACCTTGGAGATGTGGCTCCTGGGAAGCAGAATCCATAGGATACATGTATACATTAGGAATTCCCCCACCTCGTCATGTACAAACACCTCTTAAAACGACACTGTTTTTAAAGCTCCTGGTTCTTGTCACTGTGCGGACAGAGACAGCGCAGAATCCTAGCTCCTGTTCCTAGTGAAGCTGCTCTAACAATGAATGCGAATGCATGGTATCTCTTATGGATTGACTGATGAAAGTCATACAGTGACAGTTAACACCTCCAGCTTTACAGTCCTGGTTCTCATCAACCTTGGAGATGTGGCTCCCGGGGAAGCAGAATCCACAGTGCGTTGCCCGTGGTGTGAACTAAATTCACGTTTCTAGGAACTTTCTTGTCACTGAAATCATCTTTGCTGCTTCCTCTCCTCACCCCTCTTATTCCACCTCAAATGTTGCCTCTGACTAGGACGAGTAGCTGATGGATGGGGAGAAAATGTCTCAGTTATTCAGATGAACATCATCTGGAGGATGAGAGTCAATGAAAGGCAATATGGAGGACCTGGCCTCCTCCACAGGGACCACATGGTTTATCATACATACCAGAGAACTTCTAGAGTAAAAGATACCATGCTTAGTAATATAACTTGGGTCAGAGGTGTAATCTGCAACATGCCTGAGAGAGCCACCTTTGTGTAACAATATCTTCACTCCCAAAGAGAGCTGAAGTCGCATGCAGATTTCTCTCATCTCAGACTTTCTTTGTCCAAGCCCAGGAGAGGCCATGAGATCATTGACAGGCATGCAGGTACTCTTGGCTCCTGTCCCAAAAAAGGCTTAATAATAAATCCCTAAATTGGTTAAAGTTGACACTGCTGTGCTCTGGGAGATGTTCCCCTTCTCAGACTGTTATTTATGGTGCAGAGAACAGGAAGCACATTCGTGATGGATCTGCTTTTATCAGATAAAAACGGGAGGGATGGTGAGAAGACCGTGGAGAGGCATTGTGCAGAATTTCAGCAGGACCCTTTATAAAGGTGTATTAGGGAAAATGAAATTTCCACTGGCTAAAGTGAATCCATTTAGAGTCCAAGCATCTATATGAGTATTTTAGCCCTCAAAATAGTAACCTCAGACAGAATAACAAACAGTCTCTTAATAGCCCTAATTTATCAGATTCAATAGCTTAAAAGAGAAATACAAATAAACAAGTGGAGTGGCGAGTCTCTGAGAGAGAATGAATTGAAGATGTGATATAATATTCTGGAGCACTGTATTTTCAACAAATTAGATTTTAGGGAACATTAACATAGAGAAAGCCAAGAATCATTTTCTAAAAACCCTCATATTGAGCCTTGAGGGAATGAAGAACACTCTGACCCTTGGCATGATCAGTTGCATTTGGGTAAGTAGTATTCTAGGAGTCTCTGGATGAGACTGGCATCGGATGGGTGGACTGGTTACAACACTTGGCCCTGTACCATTTGTGGGGTTTCCATCCAATCAGCTGAAGGTCAGAATGGAACAAACGGATGGAGGGGAAGAGAGGGCTCTCTGCCTGTCCTCCAGGTGGGATGGCAGTGGAATTCTCCAGGTTCACGTTTCTACTCAGTAGCCCAAAATAGGTCTGGGCTATCATCTGATGGCTGCTATTGGCCATCCATCGTTGTGATAAGTTTGGCTTTTGTCTCTTCATGAATCCATGACAAAACTCATTGAATGGGTGCCAGCAACTTAGAGGAAAGTTTTAGAAATAACTGGTTGCTTTACTGCCCAAGGGCCAAATGATTGTAGAGAAAGGGTGGGGAATAAGACAAATTTGGCAGTATCTTAAAGTAAATATCAGGTATGGTCTAGCACTAGAATTCAAAGACCAGTCAGACTTCTAACAAGCACATCTCTCAGTTCTTCTAAGCATATTTTTAAAGGGAAAAGCTGTGCCACTGACATGGAGTGTGTCTTTCTTTAGAAAAATACCTTCCATGTAATTTCTAATTGAAGAGCATGTACGACTATGCAGAAGGTTTACAAAGATCTCAGCCAGCTTAATTTACTCCTATCCTTCCCTTTTGGTAGGAATTTGTCACGGATATGTATGTGCATGTACCAACTGAGTCTGAAAATAAATCGAAATAACTATAAAATAGAAGGTTCAAGAGATTGAAAAACATTGAATCTGTTTCTTTTTTTAGCATTTTCAAAATAACTATTATTATTTACATTTAAGGCATGCAACATGATGCTTTGACATACATATGGGGGGTGAAATGGTTTTGCAGCCTGGCAAGTTAGCATAGGCATCATCTTACATAATTCCTTATTCAAACTATGTTGTAGTCGGAGTACTTAAAGTCTTACTTTTTGTAAAAGTATTGGATATGAGACTATATTGTTAACCATAATTCTTGTATTATGTGTTAGATGGGCATGGATTGTTAGGGAGTATTTCATCCTTCTTAGTGATAAAGTAGGGTTTCTAATTGCCTAGTATGCTATGATGATGAATGTGGTAGATACTTGGGAGTCCAATTTACAGATGGAACCAAAATCTGAGCAAAGTGACAGAGGGACGGGTAAGTACGTTACACTCTGATGGGTTTGAGGATAGTGGGGAAATCAGCCTGAACACAGGCACTTTAGAACAACATCCATAACAAAAGTAAGGAGGATTATTAGTTAATCAGGAGGACTCCAGGGAGGAGGACCAGGTGACAAGAGCATTTGGTGACTCGCGGTGTGCTGATATCTCCCAGAACTCTTCACAGTGGGCCATTTGCCTGTGGTAGGCATCAGCAGAGCCTATGGAGAAACAGCTTTCGGACCCCCAATACCTGACCCTTGTTTGCCTTAACTCTCACAGAATTAGGAATACTACTAAAACATTTCTTTTAATTTTATTTTGTAGTGTTGGGAATTGAATCTCAGGCCTTATGGGTATTAGTTACGTTCTCTGTCACTGAGTACAGCCACAACCCCAAAATTTTATTTTAAAATTTTTTTATTCTTCTCTCATGGATCACATTCTGACTTCTGTTACTGCTTCAGCATCTCTCCCCTCCGTCTCCCATCTCCCCCAGATCGACTCCCTACTCTGCCTCCCTCAGAAAGGTTTTCGTTTCTAATGTGAGGGAAAAGAATTATAGTTTTTCCTTCTTACACTCAAGTCCACAGTCACACGGGTAGCAAGCAAAATGGTAGAGTTGACATTTGACCTACAATGGATGTGGATTTGACTGAGAGTCTGCACTGCTACATCAACGGGGATCCATGATCCTGAGACTAGATTAGGATCCGTCTGATTGGACAGCCACTCCAAACCCCAATGTCATTCCATCCTCAGGTATTTTGGGTTGGTAGGGAGGCAAAGAGCAACAGAGAAGGTGGACAAGGAACTGCTCAAGTCTCATGGAGTCGAGAACAGCTAGAAACAGGCTGAGAAGGAGCAGCCTGGTCTCCACTCACTCGTGTCTTCATTACTTTTATCAACACGTATTTAAGGATCGCTCAAGCAGAGAAAACCACGGCTTTCAAGCAATTACTTGGCAGTGATCAGGAGGGGCCGAGGGGATTCTGTTGGCTTATTTGTATGAACCTAAAATGTCTGCTTTCTTAATTAAGCCTTTAGCTCTGGGTCTGGCCACCAGCTTAGAACTATCTCCCTTTCTCCTTAATGGTTTCAGCCTTCCTCCACACCGTTGGCCCTCCACCTCGGAGGACGTTGCCTCTGCTTGTTTCTCATAGAAGCATATGCTCCCACGCCACACCGAGGTTACTGCTTTCGTTTTTTGTCCCCAGCTTCCTGCTGCTTTTAATTTAATAATTATCAGCTATAAGCAGTGTCATCCTTGGAGACTTGAGGCGATGGATGGATGCAGGTATCTCCTTCCTTGTAACTCAAGTCCCCTGCAGGGGACAGCCCTCCTTGATTAACACCGAGCTGGTTCTGACTGGTTTCCATCTGCCTAATAGGGCCCCAAACCTTGTGGTTTTTTACGTTATATCTCTAAAAACTGGTGAAGCATCTGGTGCATACGAGACACATGCTAAGTTCCTTAGCAAATTAATAAAGAAATGTATATAAATATATTATCTAGATCTGATGTTTAGGTAGGTACAAGTATGGGGGGTAGTTATCAATAGTCTTATCCCATGCTAGGTGGTGTTTATGTAGCGTGAAGTGTGAAAGAAGGTTTAATGGGGTCATGGTCACTCATCATGGTGTTTGGAAATACACTACACCTAGCCTCAAGCAGAATGGAATGTAAATGTCTTCCTTGTAGTCTTAGTGTTGTTGAACTCTGCCTCGTGAGGTGACTTCGAGAACATGGTTCTCTTTCCTGGCTTCTGTCCTGCTCAGGCTCCTCACTGCATTGACAGATGCCTGACAGACACAGCTGGAAGAAGGGAGAGCAGGTTTTAGACCACAGCTCTGCTCCGGCTTATCGTGATTATCAGCAGCACTGTTTCTGGGCCTGTGGTATGGGCAAGCGTTGTGGTGGATCAGGTATAGTAGGGTATGGCTGCTCACCTAATGGTAGCTTGGAGCGAAGACAGTAAAGGCAACACCTCACCCCAAGGCCACTTTACCAGAGGCCTTGTGAGTAATCTTCCACCAGGTAAATTTGCCAGAGCATCTCAAAATCATAATGGATATTTGGGATATTGAGGAGGAATTATCTAGTTCAAACCATAGGAGGTTAAAACCAACCTCTTATCATAAATTATAAATCTCATTGTTCTTCCAGGTGATCGATCCTCTTCATATTTTTCATTCAGTCTTTCATGAAGAGTAAAGGGTGGGCATGAACTAATAGAGGATCCAGTCTTTGTGGACCTCCCAATGGTTGCAGGAGAGAGGATCATTCAGATGAGAGAGTGGTCGTTTCTACAGGCACACAGTGGAAGCATGAACCGGAGGGAGAGTAGGTATTTATGTTTTAGAGTACAGTTACCTGCTCCTAAGCTAAGTACATTTAAAGAATGACTTGGTTAGATTTCACGGTTCTTAGGTTAGGAGGTTGTCTGGGCCTCAGCTGGGTTACTCTTCTGTTCCATATGGTGCCAAGTGAAGTTAGATGGAAGATAATTAGGTCTGGTTGGTTCCTAAGGGCTTCTTGCAGTCGCCTTGGTTGGGAAAGTCAAGAGAGTTACTTCTTCTCTATGGTGTCAAAGATTCTCCACACGTTCTTTCTCCTTTTCTCTGATAAGGCAGTTAAGGTGTTTACCCAATAGCTCAGGCTCTGGGAAAAGGAGGAGGGAAGGACGCACCTACCAGACTCTTAACCAGCTGGACACTATGACCCCTGGATTCACTAGTCACAAAGGCCACAGTTCCCTCTAAGACTGAACAAGGGAGGATAAATGACTTGTAGATGAAGTATTAAAGAATTTGTAGCTCAGGTCAATCTGCCATCTTAAATGTTGGAACAAAGCCCCACAGCAGAGATTCGAGGGACCATGTCAGAGCACTGGAACCAAGTCCTCAGAGGTTAGCACTTAAGTAAGCAGCCATAGAACGGGCAGATGTCAAGAACAGTCTTGTTGAGACTTGGATCTGAGTCTAGGATTTATCCGAAGGACAGTGAGGAGGCATCGAAGGATTCTGAGGAGGGCGGGACATGCTCATTTTGCAGTTTGGAAAAATCACTCTTGGAGCTGTGCAGGAGATACGGGAGGAGCTTTGTAAAGGTCTGATTGGAGCCAGAGCTACCAGTGTAGAGGAAAGGATCAAAGCACAGGAGACAGATGTTTACAGAAAGGAGAAAGATGATGTCAGTAAGCAGACAGATGGAGTGTTTGGAAAATGTAAGCACGCAAGCACTCGTATGTCTACCCCTACCACCCGCCACGTCTACAAGGTCCAGCCTCAGCTCTCTCACGTTACTACCTCCAAAAGTCAGAAGACCATACCCAGGGCCACCAAAGAGACACCCTGGGAACTCCGTGGACACAAAGCCCCGTGCATGCAGCTGCGCAAACAGCCCTATTTTCATACAATATTTTCACCGCTCATCAGTCAGCTTCCTGCCTGTGAAAAATGGGGACAATAATTTCAGCGTGGCGAACGTTTAACCATCTCTGACGCCGCGATCTCAGTAACAGCAGAGAGGAAATGATGAAGAGGCTACGAGGGCGGAAATCTGATTTCCTGTTGGGAAAGTGGAGAAAACATTTCATTTTTTCTAAACAAAGGGATTTGGGGATCAATTTGATTTATTTCGAGCATCCAAGAATGCAGTCTTCAAGCCCAGAATCGGAGAGGCCCAAGGGCTTCCTTGTCTATCACTTGGCCCCTTAATTTCCTGCGATACAAGTGGCAAGGCCAATGATGCATCAAGGTTGCTGTAATGAACTTGGACTGGGGACCCTCTTCTGTCGGCTGTTTGGCTTCAGTTTGCTTCTTTTAGAGGCAGGGCACCTGATTTCTGCAGCCTAGCATTTGTGTGATATCTTCTCAGCTGCTTCATTGTTCTCTTAGGCTTTCATTGGTGTGTCAACTGTCCGTGTGCCTTTGAGAAAGCGAGACATATGGTCGTGTGAAGAATATCCCTCTATTTCTACAAGGGAGAAAAGTAAGTGACATTTAGGTCACATTGACCACATTGAAAACAATTTTTTTCATCTTGACTTTTAAAATCTTGTGAGATATGTAGGTGTTACTAATAAGAATCCCAGGAAGAGGGGGTGCCATGGTGTGTAGTTAAACTCAATACCCCTGGCTTCCCACTCTCCTTGCAGTACAAAGCTATAGCCCTTTGCGAGAAGACTTTATAGGGCCTCTTTGCCCCTCCTCTGGTCATGCATACCCTCCCCCTCACTTTGTGCTACACTCCAGGTACATATAATTGGCCTTCAGGTACCCTGACCTGATCATGGCTCTGGAAAGTATTTCTACAGGGTTTAGATTGGGCCTCTGAGGTCTCGGTCCCTGTGTCACTGTGAAGACTGAGGGCCAACTGACCCTGAGTGAATTTATCCTTATAAGTCCCTTTCTTCTTCTTGGAAGACTAAAGGGTCAAAGGTCAACTGAAGGTGAAATGAAGGTGTTCTGAAGGTGATAGGTGTGCAGTGGCTGGCACCCGTTTTCCTTCTCATGGCCTGTGACATTGCTCCTGCCTCCTTCAAGAACCAACAGCTCTCAGAAGCAGTCTATATTTTTCTCCCCATCTCCCTGGGAATAGCCTCATTAGACTGTGGTTTCATATATATATATATATATATATATATATATATATATATATATATAAAATATATATATATTATATATATAATTGTACAGCCAGTTCTCCTCCCAACCCAGACCTGAATGGTCCTTGTGGGACAAATAGGTGGAGGAACAACAATTCACCCTATAGAGACAAGGACTCCAGACCTACTCAACGTGTAAGGAGTTGTGTAAACATTGGTTCTGGGAGCCGGCTCATGGTTAACGGAACTTACTGCTTTTACAGTGGACTGGGTTGGGTTCCCAGTGCATTAACCATCCGGAACTCCAGGTCCAGGGAATCCAAAACCAATTTCTGGTTTCCAAGGGTATCAGGTACACCTGTAGTGCACAAGTATACGTAGAGACCCTCCTCATCCATCCTCCTCAGACCCCTTCTCTTCTTGTTCCTTGTTTTAAGACATCTTCTATGTAACCTAGGCAGACTTCAAACTTGTGACCCTCCAGCCTCAGTGCCTCAGCGTTAAATGCTAGATTTACAGGAGTGACTGATTTGGCGGTTTCTCTCTGAGCCTCCACATGCAGCCAAGATGAGGAAGATCTGAAATTAGGAACATATCTCTAAAATGAGTTTACACCGAATCACCATGTGGGCAGGTACCATTGGGTCTTATCACACAATTCCTCTTTTTGATTTTGATCACTGACTTAAATCCAGCCACATCACAGCTTTCAAAACTAAATCCCAAAGGTTCTTCTTTTATGCTCATAAGACCCTGTGTCCTAGTCTTTTTTTGTTATTGTTGCTTATTTTTGAGATTGTAATTTAATTGCAACATTTCTCCCTTCTTTTTGTGCCTTTGAAACCCTCCCATATAGCCCTTATCACTCTTCTTCAAACTCATGGCCTTTTATTTCATCAATTGTTATAGCATGCATATATACATATATATTTGTATAAACATATATATTCCTAAACATAACATGTTGTGTCCACATAATGTTACTTGTACGTATGTTTTCAGGGCTGACATCTTGGCACCAGACTACCAATCAGTGCTCTCTTTTCTGACGAAACTCACCTCTCCACCCCCCAGCTCTACTTAGTTGCCTGCCGTCCCTTGTGTAGGGCTGAGGCCTCACGGTCTTTTCTGCACCTAGTTTGGCAAGATGGTTGGTGTCCGCCTTGTTCTGCTTACATTTGAGCAGTCACGTTGGTGGAAATTTATGGCTGTATTTTCCACCATTCCTAGGAAACACAATCACACAGCAAACTCGCTGATCCCCTGGCTCTTAAAATCTTCTTGCTCCACTTCTAAAGTTTCCCTGGAGTCTTAGGTGTGGGAGTGCTGTGCCGTGCTTTGTGTGGGGTATTGGAGCTCATGCTCGAGCCTCCATAGCAAAGTGTACTCAGCCGGGGATTTGTAGACACACTGCGGTGGTGAGGGTGACTTTGGGGGTGACAGGGGTTTTGCCTTCGGGAAAGAGCTCCTGCCTCATGTTTCAGAGTTTAGGCACAGCACCTGATTATTTGCTTAGGGTTTTGTTGAGGCTCTTGCCAAAGATGAGACCATAAAAACTGCGAGTGACAATGCCATTATTCAAGGTACCCAAAGCCCTTCATGTTCCTTCAGAAGCTCACTGGTGTTTTATGTCATTAAAATATATTGTTGATTAATATTTGAGCAGCCACACGGAGCTTGACTCTCACCAAGTCCCCCATCTCTCATCCATTTCCATTCCCCAGCAAGCACTCAGGCCTTTCTTTCTATTCTGCCTTAACTCTTCCCCATCTGGTGCGCATACTCCCAATGAAAACACACTGCGGAGGCTCTGTAAACAACACTGTGAGGCCCTTGTGGGCAGAGATAAACAACCCCTTCTCCATCACCTCCCAGGCTTATCTTGCTGTCTCTGATTACATCCGAATGCTGTGCAGTGACAGAATCTTCTTTCAGGCCAAATTCCTGTTTGTCTTTGGTTTGCATTCTGTCTTTACTATGGTCTACCAGGAGGATGCTGTTGCTATTTTGAGAGGCAGCTTGCCTGGCCGGCCTGCTGAGATTCCAAGTCCCGATCAGAAGGTGTGGCCTCAGCCCCAAAATCATTCTTCACAGTTCTCAGAGCCTCCGTGAGCCCCTGGATTTCTGTGTGTAAAATGGAGCTGGCAATGGTTCGTACCTTTGAGGGAGCATTATGGTGAGGATGGGAGAGGACATGGGTTCAAATCCAACATTTCCCAGAAGCTTCAGTACACTTTGGGCTTTATAAACTTCAAAAGTCTCAATGCTATCTGCTTACAAAACACAGGATTTGAGGGTGGAAGTGTTTCCATTATTGATGATCTTCAGGTTTTTGTTAATTTTATAAATTTTTAATTTTAATTTTTGTTTTAGTCAATATTTGCTGTTGGGGCTACCTGAGGGGCCAAATAAAAATGAAAATTTAAAGACGTATATTTTTCACAGTTCACAAAAATCGAAAAAAATTTGAATCAACTTTCAGATGGTGTCTGTTTTGTATGATTCTAGCACGCATGTCTACGAGGTATTAAAGCTGAAGTCTATGTGAAGACGTCTTTCTTATTATTTTTACCACAGGGTACAGGCTAAATCACCATCCTCATCTGGACAACATGTCAAAGAAAAACTTTCTATGATGAGTCTTCATTTCTAGAAACCCAAATTGTGTTCTGTTTAACATTTCGTGCTGACGAGTTTTGGACCAGATGGCTCCCAGGCCTCTGCATTCTTGTCCATGCTGTGTCCCTAAAGGACTTTTCTTGGGTTCAATTATGTATGCTCTACTATCACAGAATCGCATCCTTTCCCGAGCATCTTTCTCCTTATGGTAGCCTTGTGAGCTTATCCAGTGTCCTGTAAATGTTAGCAGAAAATGGGCGCCGAGAACACAGGTGCCTCTGGAAACACTGTAGAAAGCATTGTACCTGGTCTACTTAAAACCTAGCTTTCTGCTCATCTTCTCTACCTCTTTCCTACAGTCTGCTTGATCTTATTTCCACTGCCACAGAAGGGTACATCTTTCTCAGAGGCCTCTTCTCTCACATTCTTCCCCATGGCTTCCAAACTGCTAGATGGCATTCAGTCATCTTTCCATACTTGCTTGTGTTTTTTTGTGAAATTTTTATTGCAATGCAGAGCCTCTCAAAGCATTTATTTCTCCAAGGGGACTTTGGCCTTCGTGTTTACTACGATAGAGTATTTCTCTCCCCAGTGAACTCCTCTCAATTAGCAACTCTCTCACATTCCCAAATTTGGTGTCCAACGGGGTTTCAGAGATGAGAAAGAGAGGAATGTTGGGAAGAAAATGTCCAACCATAGCAACTGAGCCTCACGTCATCTCATCTTCATGGGACGTGTCGTGAATTTGTTTATCCTTAAATGTTGAATTTCTGAAATTCAGGAGCTCCTTAGGTATATGGATTTGAATTTTCAGGAATTAAATACAGGTAGCCTTAGCTAAGAAAGGCTGCCTGGTAGAGATTGCAGAATTTCAGTAGGGAAGAAGTGGAGAACGACCCGGAGAGAGCCATGATACAGTTGCCTGGTGGTAACCTTGAAGAGACAACACCAGGAGGCCAAAATTCAAAAGGATCAGAGATTCACTGAAGTGAAGAGAATTCAGTGGCTGATTCTGGAAAGTGGTTAATGTATGGTCAAGTGGCTCTTAGAAGATTCCTAGTGATCCTGGCATAGAGAATTACAGAGGTGTAGTGGTTCTCATGGGAGAGTGAGGAGTAGAGAAGCTGGATTAAAACAACCAGCTGTTTCGGCAAGGAGGATCATAACAGGAAGTGGCAAAACAGCCTTTGATTGACAGAAATAAAGGGCTGGCTCAAAGTAGATAGTTAGAAGTTTTAGTTGAAGTGAAGGTTGAGACGACTGTGGTTTGCAATGGTTTATGCTTTGTCCACTTTCTGGGAAGTCACGTGAAGACATGAGTGACCTTTTTGCAGACCTGATTTTACACAGCTTCTCCCTCATGATGTGCGCAGTTGAAACACTCTGAAGCTTGACCATAGAACATAGCAACACAGCAGAATTCCCTACAATCATGTTAGAGACAGGATGTGGGTGGCATGGGACTGGGACCATGGAGCATTTCTTAGGACTATTTCCTTTTCTGTCTCACTGAAAGTCTTTTGCTTCTCGATTTTGCACAGATGTTCCCATTTTAGAGGTGGGGCAGCTAAGGTTGAGTCTAGAAGGGCTGGAGTTGGTTGAGTCTAACTCCTTTTTAGCAGAGGTAGGAACGCAGCCCAGTCCTTGTGAGTTGCTTGGTATAATTAGCCTCTAATTGAGTCCCCTTTCCTTCCTTTCAGGCATCACAGTGACATTAAATTACAGGATTCAAACATATAATTTCCTAAACTTAAATGTGATTTATCTTAATAGGACTTTGTGCCAGGTCACTTTATCATGCCCAGTGTCAAGGAACAGATCCGTTATCCACTGGAGCTATTAGTGAATCAGAGGAGCTGGAGCCAGAAGAGACCTTGAGAGGTCAGTTATGCTCAGATCAGCTGTCCCCAGCTCTAGAAAGTGACCGTTCCGCATGGACACCTGTGTGTGGATGCCTAAACCTGGATTTTAGTGGGAAGAGAAACAGAAAGGCCCCGCATCTACACGGCTCACACTGTGCTATAGGTCCTGCTTAAAGTGTGGATGATTGAGGTCACCTGTTGTTTAAAGAGGTTTGAGAGGATTCCATGATACACCTGGACATAAGCTAATTCTGCCTTACCAAAGATGCTTCAGAAAATTCTGTAGAGGTACAATTTTGAGCAGAAACCCGGGCAGTATGTTACCTGATTCACTAATTCATCAATTCATTTATTCAGTCATTCAATACCTCAATGATGACCATTTAATTTACAGACTGGGCAACAAGCCGTCTGTGGAAAAGTGGCTTGCCTAAGGTCAAGAGACGTGGTCACATGAGCCAAGATGGAAACCCAGGCCTCCTCAATTCCGCCTCAAGTCTTCTGGCCTTACTGCCGCCTGCCACCCAGCTGATGTGTTCTTTGATGACGGCAGTTGGCGAGTAGATAGCTGATGTTTATCTCCTTGATGAATGGAATTCCAGTTGGCAACTTGATCTTCAGCCTTTGCGACTTTGGGAAGACAGGGTGATCAAAAGTATATATTTTTCTAATGAAAGATGACTGTGGAAATCCAATATACCACTCTGTCAGCCTTGCAAGTTCAGGGGAGGAGGGATGAAAAAGATCTGTTGTGAGCAAGCTTGCTGTTGACAAGTTGATCTAACTGTGTACGGGCTGTGCAGTCTCTCTTAGCTCCAACAGAATCCAGATAAGTGCGGCAGAAAATTCGTGCAGAGACATGGGGCAGACATGGATGCTCTGAGAACTGGCGCTGGACCAGGCTGCTGGAGCTCAAGGCCCCCAAACCAGTTTTCAGTGCTTGATATTTTTATTTGGTCCCCCCCCCTCCTTTCCCCATTTGCTACTCATGTTATTGTGGGGGTTGAAAAAGATGAGGACTGTGAAATAGTCAGGAAGCCTTAGAAGACGCATTGGACTCCTCTATATGAGGTCTCCAAACACACCTTCTTCCTCGGGATGATGTCAGGTTTTGGTTGCGTGCATACATAACCATCAGCATTTGATGATCACAGACTCCAAGAAGAACATGGGGTGAGAGAAAAGGCTGTGGAACATGGGTTATTTGCACATTAAGGGAAAGGGAAGGGAAGGGGGAAAAGCCCTTTTACTTCAGTTTTCTCATTGCCCCATCCAAAATGAGGTGCTGCAGCATTCTACATATTGGGGCTGTTACTAATGTCATAGGTGTTAATGGCTGTTTTGACCCATTAAGAGGCAGCCTGCTTAGAAGTTTTGAACTTCAACACATACTCATTCTTCCACTTGGGCACATGTTTGTGAGCTGTAAAGGGGACTAGAGGGTTATCAGGATCTAATGGGAGGGGCTCTGCTTGTAGAAAGCTGTTGTGCAAGGTCTGATCTGGGATGTGATATTCTTTTTGAGCTGCTCCTCAGAGGAGAAAGTGGAGAAGGTTTTTACTTTCTAATTCAGGATGACAAAGGTGAGAAAGAGCTACCTGGACAGTGGCTCAGGCATGAGAACAGCTTGGCAGGCTCAGACAAGAAGGACTTAGCCATTTGGCAAAGGGCCTGGATGTGAGTATATATGAGTGAGCTTGATTGTCTTGTGCATAGGGCCAGGGATGCTGGACACAGTGGGACTGGAGAGAGGTGACATGGAGCATTGGAAAAGCTTGGGATTTGCTGCCTTGAATCAACATGTGCCCGCAGAAGAGACAGTTAATCCATACCACTGATCAGGAGAGCTTCCTGCAAGGTTTGCTGTTTAAGCTGAGAACTGAAGGTCTGGGAAATGACTGGACAAGGCTGAGAGGACAGCCAGTTCCCTAGCCTATGGGTCATAGAGGATGGAGGAGGAAGGCAAACAGCCTTACTGCTTTGAACTGGGAGTTCAGGGAAGAATAGAAGAGAAATAGTCAAAGATAATGCATGGGCAGAAGTTGGAGCCAAATCACCCAGGATCTTAAAAGCTGTGGTCAGTAGAATCCGAGGCAAGTTATGGTCTAATACTATCAGAATTTCAGCTCAGAGTGCCTGGATACTTCAAGGTGCCCATGATACGGCCTGACCTGATTTTTCATCAGAGCCCCACCCCCACAGCAGCGTGCTACTCAGATCCTTAGCTGGTTGGTCAGGTGATTGACATCTGAGGAATATGTTTACCTGGGCACAGCAAAGGCTAGTCATCATTTAGATTTCCAAATGCACATAGCAAGGCCCCCTCTCTGATCCTAATGCAGATTTGTGGCTGGTTCTGTGGAATTCATTCTGCACTACAAGAGTATGACATTACCCAATGTTTATGGATGGCTGAGTCTAAAATATCCATTCTGAAGTCCACTGAAGGGTGAAATTCCTTGTTACTTTCATAGATTCTCTTGTCTTATTTTACTTCCGTGGAGGAACATAAAGCATTCATATTTTTATCCCAGAGCTGGATCATTTTTTTTTCCAATCCCACCTGAGTAAGAAGGGAGAAACATTTTGGGGGAAATACAGCTGGTTTGATGGAAACAATCTCAGTTTAGAGAGGGCACCCTAAAACAATGCCCTTCCTAATCAAGGTCTCTATTTATCACATTTCAGACATTTCAGAAGGCTGGGGGTTGCAGCCCAGCATGGCTCAGCAGCTGTCAATGATAGCAACACCCGGCAGGATTCAAGACTTAACTATCAGACAGTGGCTCCAGCAAGAGAGAAGTGGGGCAGGGGCTGAAGCTTGGAGCCTTGGCTCATGTTCTCTCTGAACACACAGGATTTCTTGGGGATTTTATAAAAAGGCCAGAAGTGATCTGAGATTAAGATATCTTTAATTTTATTTACTGCCCTGCTGTCATGTGTATCTCATGATTTGCTGAATATCAGAAAGGTCTTGCCTTCACCTTGCTTGACATACAGGCCTTCCCTATGGGGTTCATTTTGAACCATCCATACTACTTGTACCCTTGAGCTCTCTATGTGCCTTGCCTCTGGAAGGCTTATTCTATTGCATTCACATGTCTATATTACAATACTGCCATGTTTCCTCTGTCCTCTGTGAACTTGGGGTGTATACTAGAGCCTCACACACAAAACACATCCTGAATGGTTGAATAAACAGTTGGACACCCTAAGAGTCACTCTTAAGAACAGCCTGTATTTATTTCAGAGGTGCGTGGTTGCTCGCAACCATCACCTGCTTTTGCCCATGCACACAGCACTTTCTCTCACCTAATGATGGCATGATTGTATGATGATGCTTACTGCTTTGTGGGCTTGGATGTGGTATTGCCCTTGCCTTCCTAGAGTTTATAGTTTTGGCAGTGATACCGAATTAAATGCATGGAAAGCATGCAATATGGAAGGAATTCAGGACACTGTGAGAGCCCAGGACAAGTTATACATGTTATAGAGGAGCTGACGCACGTGTAGCTAACCAAAGAGATGCAAGAGCATTGCAAATGCTGGAAACAGAATGCAGAAAGAACCAAGGCCTGCTGGACTCTAAAGCTCTAGGAAAGAAGATGCTGGATCTCTTGATTAGCATCCTATGACAATCTTAGATACATTCCCCTTATTTCTAGATGACGTTCCATTCCAGAGTCAGCTCCAAGCAGGTGATGTGGGGAAGTGGCTGGTGGCTAGCTTTAGCTCACTGTCCATCACCTCTTCTAAGTATGGTCTAGGCAGCTGCCCAGCCCGTCTGTAAACTCCTAACCTTTCTGCCATATTCCTAGGCCCTGGCACAGCCAGGTATTCCAGGGGCAGGCATGTGGGACCATAACCATAATCGATCTCAATAGATCACTTAATTTCTACAGGACACCCAGCCTTCTCCAGTAGAATGGAACCATGCATATGTATCCATGGTGTGTTTGCAGGATTATCACGAGAATGCCAGCAGCAATTTTCCCTTCTTTTTGAGATGCCCCATAGCTTATGAACTTCTCACTAAAATATAACTAATTATAACTCTCACTTTTATAGAATAGTGGAACAATGTCATTCACGTTGCCACATTGTTCTCTCTGGCAATGCTACAATGTCCGTTTTACAGATGAAGAAGTAGAGGACCAAAGGGGAAAACTTACTTCTCCAGAGCTCCAATCGAATAAACTGGGAATGCAGCCTAGCATTTGGAATCCCTCTTCCCTCTGCTGTTACTGTTTTAGCTCTTCTCAGTGTGGCTCAGTGGGCAGGGGCTGTAGAGATTCCTGCCCCTGTTCCTTCTAGTCCTTCTGTGATAAGATATGGTTAGCCATTGACCCATGGCATGGGGGTACACACATGCATGCAGACATTTGTTGAATAGGATGTGTTTTCTAAGCCTATAGCCTGACTGAAGCCAAAAGTTCCCAGTTATCCTATTTAATTTGGAGGAACCTATGCAAGCTCCTCATAAGCAAACTTGTGTCAAGATGCAGGGAAGAGTCAGTAACAAACAGTTGATTACATCAGAACTGAGTCTCCGGCTCTTGGAGGAGGTGGCCAGTTTTGTTTGCAGGCACCCTCAGTTCCCTTCAGGGGAAGTTTTTTTCTCTGGGAAATTTTATGGGATTTAGATTCAAAATCCTGTAATGGCCTGTTGGCCTCTTCAGGAATCAGGGCAGGCAGGGCAACACATCCATTGAAAACCTTCCAATCTATGCATCATCTCAAATTATTTTGTGACAAATCCTACTGGAGAGGCATCACTGGTAAAACACGAGTCTTTGGGGGATTCAGTGACTTTAGTTTGTTTAAGTATTGGAGTTTAGATTCAAACTCAGATCTGAGTTGCCTCTGAGCTGTGAATGCTGGGAGGTCCCTGTTGGCATAGGATTGTGTCCTGGTAGGTGGCAAGGAAAATTCCTGAGTGGGCTGCCATCTGTGATTTGTATTCAGAATTGAAGAAGCAGCCCTGGGCTCACGGACGAGGTTAGAGGACTGGAGAAGGCTAGGCTTGCTACATAGGGATCAGGAAAGTAATGTTTTGCTTCCTGAGTTGGCCATATAGCCAGGGACTCAGTCTGGATGCATAGTGAGGTGACTGCAAGTGAGACAAAGTCTGAGATCACAGGAAAAAGGAGGGGATCAGGGTACAGGATGTTAAAGTCTTAGGCTGACAGTGGACAAGAATGGACATCGGGTCCTTTGGGAGAGGCCGGCTCTGCCTCCAGGCACACTGCTGAGACTCTCAGTTGGTGCCATCAACACCAGCTGTAGAAAGGGGAGGGGGCATGACAGGCCAGCAGAGCATGCCATCCACCAGCTGAGAGAGTTTGATTTCTTCCTGGCCTCCTGCCAACCAGGTGGCCGCTGAACTCTTCATGGGGCAGGGGTGGGGGAGGCTTGCTGCATGTCTGTGCTTTGCATGCTTTGAAGTTTATTAGTGCTTCTAGGAATGAGCTCCTTGGGGACAAGAGACTGGACAGAAGGAGGCAGATAAGCTTTCCACACACCACTGAGAAGAAAGGTTGGCTTGCCTGGCGTGAAGAGCTCTGGATTTTCCTAACCACCTCACAGAGGGACCCACTGTCCCCAGGAAGGGACACAAACAAGAACTGCCGGGATCTGGAGTTAACTGGAAGAAAAATGGCAGACGTCACAAGGGTCAGAGCACCTACTGTTCAGGGCCAAGGAGCTAGCTGGATGCACTCTGACCTCTATGCAGGATCATTAGATCATTTGGAAGTGATCCCTAAGCTATGCCAAGCAGTTTCTTTCTTGTACGTACTCTACCGACAGTTTCTCCAGACTTACTCTGCATGGGGCTCTTCCACAATGAGAAAGGGATGAGTATCAGCTGAGCTGGCATCTGAATCAGAGCTCTGTGGATGAAGGAATATTTCCAGCTTTTTGTATGTAAAAGGGTCCTCTCTCTCTCTGTCTCTCTGTCTCTCTGTCTCTCTGTCTCTCTGTCTCTCTGTCTCTCTGTCTCTCTCTCTCTCTCTCTCTCTCTCTCTCTCTCTCTCTCTCTCTCCCACGACCTGATCTTTTGTTGGGCCTGTAACTTCCATCTGTCATCCCCTGAGGATCTTCCTACTCCTGATCAGATCACCCTTCTTCAGCCTCGGATTCCCTCAGTACTCCTCTCTATAAATAGTCTCACCTCGGCCTATAAGAGTATTTATTTAACTCTAGCCCAAGTTCAACAGGCAGCATCACAATGTTTAAGTCGTGGCTTCTTTCAGAGTTGTGCTTCTATGCCTAGTTCATATCCTGGTCAATTGCTTCAAAAAGACTCGCAGTTATTTGTTCCTTTGTATTTTGTCCTACCTGTGTGTCACTCTCATTTCTACAGCTCCAATTCTATAAAAACAATTTTCGGGGAATCTCAGGGGACCTGCCTCCCATTCTAAGGACACAGCCCTTCTCATTGTACTTGACAACACTGGATACTATCACTTTCAGCTCCAAACTATTTTCTCCCTTTGGTCTGGTAGCTCACCTCTCTTCCGTTCCCCCCAGATCTCTCCCTTTCAATTTCGTGATGGCCTTTGCCAAGGTGTCCTCCTTGCTCCTCTTCTCACCTCTCTGTGTCCATTCTTTTCCTTTCGTCTTTACTCTTCAGTCGCTTTCACATCCACAGCACCCAAATCCTCCTGCTTTAGCGGCATAACACGGCTGTGTGCATGCGAAGGAGTGTGGATGTTTGTGAGCCGTAACTAGGGACTGCCGGAGTGGATGCTTCTGAAAGATAAATTAATACCGGAACCAAATGGGTTGTTGCAAAGATGAAAAACAATAGCCTTTTGGCCCTGCTTAGATAGGAAGCAGAATTAGATTTGAGACTCATGATTATTTAGTTTGATTTGTCTACTTCTTAACTTATTGTGGGTGCTTAATAAAAGGCATCCGACTCTACAGTTGATTAGTGAGCTGTGAGCAAATTTCTTCTCCTATTAGATGAAAGCGAGCAAGAAGTACATATCTTATTGTGTAAAGTTTTCAAAGGGGGCGATGGAAAATACTATTGATTGAATGACTAGGAGAACAAATGGATTTGATAATTAATTAACACTTAGGAACTGAGGTCTTCTTGCTTTCAGTAATTCATCTGGCGATGTATCTTCTTGAGAGCTATTCATGCCAGAGTGCCCAGCTCTGCCGTTTGCTCACCTTGACAGGAACCCTGGATTCTTAATTTGAATAAAGTCAACACTATTGGGATGAATGCATTTCTATTTAAACTTGAAAGTTAGTTTCTTAAATCTCATTTTCCTCCAGAAAATACTGGGTAACTTGCAAATTCCAGGGGTGAAACCTAAAACTGTCAAGGTTAGAGAAGGCAATGGCACAAGGCACAAAGGAAAAGCCATTGTTGGAAGACACTCCAACTGCTAATATTTAAAGCCTTAACTGTGGTAAGGTATATATAACATCAGATTGAGTATCTATTATGTGGTGTTAATCTTCTGGTTGTTAACACTGACAGATGGGTGAAGGGAGGCATAGTGAAGAGAGAATGATAAGAACTAAGTTGTGGGGTTGCTAAGAAGGGCTGGTGTCCTATTATATGGCAGTTAAGCATGGTTAGTAATTGCATTACGAGACTCTCAGAAAGCCAGAAGAAGGAATTGTGAATCTTTTTGGCCTTAAGAAAGAAGTATTTGAGATCAATATGTTTAACTCAAATCCAAGATGTGTATATTAGAAATACCAAATGTTATCTCATTCATATGACTAACTTCTGTGTTATTTTGAATTAGCTTAAAACACACTTTTAATTGAGTTTGTGAAATTCTATATGTTGCTGAGAATCATCATTCTTTCTATGTCTATGAACCTGACTACAATAAGGAACTTACGTGAACATAAATTATATGCTATTTGAGTCTATATTCCTTCCTTCCTTCCTTCCTTCCTTCCTTCCTTCCTTCCTTCCTTCCTTCCTTCCTTCCTTCCTCCGTCCCTCCCTTCCTTCATGCTCATATGTATAGGGTTTATGTTCACCAAGTTTATCTTCTGTTATTTTTCTTCTGGTTTAAACTAGAGCCTGCCTTAACTATGAGAACCAGACCATTGTAAGGCACCGGTGGCTTAAGAGGGACATGGCACAACACTGGAAAGCGAGCTCTAATAGTGACAGTGGAAGCACACTTAGTAACCTCAAAAGGACCAAAGAAAAGCATAGCTAGTGGCTGGGATTGCTGCATTCTGATACTTCCCCATGCATGTAGCCACTCTAGGACATTTAGTTCTGGTCTTCCTTGTACTGCTGGGTACTGGGAAGTCTGCATGCTGGGTTTTGATAGTCTCACTGTTTCCTGCATATCGGTGAGAAGGGCTCCTCAAATAATACTCAACCCTGGGAGCCGTTAATCCACACGTCGGATACAGTGATTTCTTGAAAAGAATGATGTTTTCCCAAATTCAGTTTCCATTTTATCATGCATTTTTTGTTCCTACAATAACTTTTTTTTTCATAAGGTTCATCCTAGAAGTGTTGGATGCAACAAGGAACTTTGAAACTGGGCAAATTTCAAAGTTGGTAAGTATATCTGTAAACCAAGATGCTGTCTAAAGGTTAAATTTGCTTGAAAGAACTCATATTATGTAGAATAACTTATAGTGATGTGCTCCTGTGTCAGTCAGTCTCTATCTCTGTATTTCTCTTTCTTGTTTTTCTCTGTCTTTGTCTTTCTGAATCTCTGTCTCCCCTCTCTCTGTGTCTCTCTTTCACACACACACACACACACACACACACACACACACACACACACACACTCCACTTGAAGAAAATGACTCTTGACTCTTTTGCCCTTGTGCATTGAAAACGTGCTCCACGCCTGCTGGCTTTCTGGAAACCTTTCAGGCTTGCTGCCTGCAGTCCCTGCGACTAGCTGAATTACCATTCCTCAACCTCAGCTGAAAGAGAGGCTGTTAACAAAGCCCAAGGAGCATGGGGGCCGAGAAAGGCAGCTCAGAGGCAGGGCTGCACCATGAGGATTGCAGCAGGAATATAAATGGCTATTTCTTTTTTCTTTAAAGAAGGATTTAAAAGGTTATCAAGTGACTCCCTTTCAATAGAGAACAGAAATACCAGAGACCACAGTTGTCGAGGCAAGTTGACTGCAAGCTTAAAGTGGTCAAGAGGCTTGGGAGAGGGTGTTATTTGGAGCATACTAAAAGGGCACAATCTGAACTTGGTCAGAAAAAAATGAGGTTCTTGGTTCAGGATTCCAACACTTCACAGACTCATGTTAGTAAATCAGAGGAAACTCTGCCTCTGGCCTTCAGCAGAAAGAGGCTCCATTTGTTTTCGGGGACCCCAGTTATAACAGAGCACCCATCATTTAAACAGTGGAATTTTGGGTACCATGCTGAGCCATCTCTGTCTCCTTTTCTTAAAACGAACACCCTAAAGCACCCTTCCTCAGAGGAGGTTTCTCAGGGACAGCCCTCAGCTCACACAAGGCAGGTGGGTGTCCTTCTTAGACACTACCAAAGATAATGTCACCTATGACCCTGTCTAAAAATCCCAGAGTCCTCCTGTGTGTGGACTGCGTGCATGGTGTCCTGGTCACATTTGAAAGTGGGCTCCTAAGAGCCTCAGCAGGCCTGCGAGAGACTTCACATTTTGGCTCAGTTCATTTGATCGTAGATGTGGAGGGATTTGCATTTTGAAACAGAAAAAGATCCTGTTTGTCCTGGTTTCTTTGAGGGTTTTTATTTACCCAACATATGTTCTGTTTTCTTGGAGCGTGCGTCCTTTCCCTGCATTTCAAGGTAGAAGAGCCATTACAACCTAATGAGAGTCTCCCTCTCACTGGCGTGCCACTTAAGATGTTCAAGAGTGTGCTTGAATGTTAACCTTTCAACGCATCTTTGTAATGGCATGTCATCCTTAAAAAATGAGGTGTCAGCTTCCCAAAATAGGCAATAGGCACGGATTTTCAACCTGAACACCATCAGCCATCCTTTCTGGGTGCCTCACTGAAGTTGATGGTGTTATAAAACACTCTGAACTGGAGAGTCAGGGTGAATGCTGTTTGGGGGGATCTTTTCCCATTCTGCTGGGATCCATGCTACGAGTGAGGTAAATACCTTACAGGATGACAAATTCTCACTGCTGTCAAGCACTCCTCTGGAGTCCTGTGTCACAGCATTTGGAAATGTACAGTTGCCAAATCTATATGTTAGGTGGCTCCAATTTCATCTACATAAACTAATGTCACCAAGAAATACATTTTAAGAATTGACGGATCAAAACTAATTGTCTTTAGGAGGCTCAGAATACTAGCAGGATTATTTCTGGAGTTTTGTCTTCATCGCCAAGGAAGCAGGCCCTCCATCTGTATTTACATAATTACTAGTTAGCATTCTAGAACATTCTCTGTTCGTGTAGAACCTCTCATTGACATCCATCCAAACATTCCAGACCCTTCCGACTAAAGAAATCCTACTCTTCTTTCAAGACAAAGTTAAGAGTCCTTTGTTCTCGGATCCCCTCTCAGATCCTGTGGGACAGGGTCACTGGCTCCCTTCTTTCTTGGAAATGCCCTGGTACCTTGTTTGCAAGCCTGCAATGGCACTCTCCATCCTAGGCTATAAATGATGTTTGTGTATTTTTTTTTCTATTGCCTTGTGAGATCAAGTATTGGGAAGAGAATGCATTTTGTTTACCTCTAATTGATGTTACCTAGGATCTATTTGACATGTGGTTGATGAATAAAATGCTTGAAGTAAACTATTAGTTTGTGCTAAAGCTGGTATAAGATGGTATATAAGTTGCTTTTCTCATTCCTGTGATGAAAAATGTAAACAGTGATTATTTGGGTTTACAATTTCAAGGGAGTACATTCCACCATGAATGAAGGGGCGTGGTGGTGGGAATATGAAGTGACTAGTCACACTGCGTTTGCTGTCAGGTATCAGAGAGAGATGAATGCCTCCTCAGCTTGCTTTTTCTTTTTTATTAAGTCCAGAGCTCCAGTCCATAGGATCAGGTTGCCCACAGAGTGGGTCTTCCTTCTTCTGCTAAGCTGTACCAGCAATGACCTCAGCCATGCCCAACAGTGTTTCTCCTAGGTGACCCCTTATCATGCCAAGCTATCAATCAAGACTAACTATCACAGAGGCAGGGAATGACCCCACTAGAACAAAATCAGAGTTGAAAGAGACTTTAGTGGCTTTATGGTGAATCTTGCCCTTTTGCACAGGACTTAAGAAAGGGCTTAATAATAGAAGTTGCTTGATTTGGGGCAGAGATTGATCTATAGCTTGGGCACTATGTCTTTTTCTATAGGGTGATTTTTTTTTTCTACAGCAATAACCTCACCTCAAGGCTTTGTCCTCAGGAAGGGAGGTCTATAAAGCAGAAGTTGCTGAGGGACATAGTGAGAAGCAAAGATAAGTGTTCACTAGAGGCTCTCTAAATATATGCATACATCTCCTTCCATAGTGTCAGATCCGGTCCCAGGGACAGAGGGTCTGGAAAGCAAATGCTCTTATAGAACCCATGCAACGATGAGAACAATGAGGTTTATCCTGCTGGCTGCTTTTCCGTATCTCATCTGCCTCCCTTATGCTCCAGAAACCCCACTTTTTACCATGGCTATGTGTATCGGGAGACCAGAAGGGATGATACACAGTGATTGGAGTTACTCATGGAGACCCTATCTCAGTTTCTCTTCCTGTTGTTGTGTAAAAATGCTCTGACAAAAGCAACTTAAGGGAAGAAGGGTCTATTTTAGCGAACACCATGGTGAAGTCAAGGCAGAAGGAGCCTGAAGATGCTGTAGAGTGCATCAGAGAGTGCTGGCTGCTTCCTGCTGCTCACTTCCCTTTCTCCAGGGTCCCAGCTAGGGAATGTTGCAGCCGAGAGTGGGAAGTTCTTCTTCCCGCCTCAGTAAGACAATCAAAATAATATCCCAGAGTCATGCCCAGAACTCCATCTCTCAGCTGATTCTAGATTCTAACAAGTTGACAGTTAACACTAACCATCATGTAGCCCATTCTGGGCGTCAGTGTGGTGAGAAGTCTAGTTCATAGTTCTGGGGCCTATGAGAGCCAATCTTCCAATCTTATAATACCCTCATAGTAAGAAGTAAATGAATAAGTAAAAATAAAACCAATGCATAGTTTCCATTTTTAGCACGCATAATATTAGACTTTAGGTTCAACTTCATTTTTTAAGATGTATTTTCCTTTCATATATCACATCCCAACCCCAGTTTCTCTTTCCTCTTACCTTCCCTCTCCCCGAGATTCACACCTCCTCCATTTTAACTTCAAGCATTTATAAAAGATAGTTATTTAATATGAGTACATCTGTTACAATTTAAAAACGGTTTGGGTTCTCTCAAACTCATTTTGAAATTTGATTCTCAGTGCCATGGTTCTGAGAGATGGTAGGGTCTGCTAAGAGAGATTTTGTCATTGGTGCTGCCCTTCAGGGACTGGGAAAGTCTTCGAGGATTGAGTGGGTTCTTTCTGTATTAGTTGTTATCAGTTGAGCTGTTGTGAAATAAGTTTGACTTCCTAGACTTTCTCTTGTTTCTTTCTCTGTCTCTCTGTGTCTCTGTCTGTTTTTTCTATTTGACTCTCTCTCTCTCTCTCTCCCTCCCTCCCTCCCTCCCTCCCTCCCTCCCTCCCTCCCTCCCTCCCTCTCTCTCTCTCTCTCTCTCTCTCTCTGTGTGTGTGTGTGTGTGTGTGTAGGTCAGAGGATACACATGAGTGTCATCTACCTTTTTTCTTTGTTCTTGTTTGATTTGTTTGTTTGGGTGCTTGTCTGGGAGACAGGGTTTTACTATAAAGCCCTGGCTGCACTGGAACTCTCTTTGTAGAGCAAGTTGGCCTTGAACTTACAGATCTACCTGTTTCTACCTCCTGCGTACTAGGTTAGAAGCATGCCCACCATGCCATGCTTTGTCTTTTCTGACAGGGAAATGGGGCTTGCTACTTAGCTTAGACGGACTGGTCAGTAAACTCCCTGAGATTTACCTCTTATGTCTCTCCAGTGCTGAGATCATAGTTACCTATCCCAGCACCCAAGTTTTGCTTCAGGAATGCTATCAAGGTCAAGACCTTAGGATCATACTGCAGGCACCGCACTTACTGAACTGTCTCTTCAGCTCTTCTTGCTGAACTACTCCCCCTGCCCATTTCTAACTTGCCTTTACACATTCTCCTAGGTCTTAAAACGGTATGAAGCAGCTCTGCCCCAGCTTGGACTCTCCAGTTCCCAAAACTGCAAATGAAACCAAATTTATACACTTTACGAGTTCCCCGGAATCTGGTATTTTGGTGTAGCAATGGAGTATGGGCTGTGATAACAATGTGGGGCTGGTGTAGATAAACGTACTATTTAGACGCCCATGCAACTTTTATGAGATTTATTCCTTCTGAATTAGCCAAGCTCTCCAAGTGTTTGCTTATGAGATGCATGGTCTAGGAGCAGACTTACACATAGCATATTAACCTCCCCAGAGCTCAGATACTTCGGATAATGATAGAAACATATTTATTAGATATACCTATTTGGGCTCCCTGATATCTCAAAGGCCTACTTAGTCTTAAGTAATGATTTGCCTGGTTTTTCCAATAGCATTTTCCAATTACTCGGTCTCCAGTAAAGTTGGCTTTGTTGCTAGATGTCTGTCATTTTTTTCAATCTGCCTGGACATGAGATTATAAAATCAACTTTGAACCTAGATGTAAATGTGTTTAGGATATCCTGGAAGGCTAGTTGGCTCGAGAATTAGAGACTGGTCAACTGTCTATTCATTTTCTTACCTAGAAAATTCACTGTGACTTTCTCCTCATCTGCATAATAATTGCCTGACTCCCAGGGTTCTTGCGAGAATTAAAAAGAGATAAATCTTATTGACTGATGGGTATGGTGATGGCACAGGGTCCTTGTTCTTCCATGGTAATTCTCCTTCCCCTTGTTCCTGGGGGCAACAGATTTGATATGCTCCTCCCGCAGGCCCTGTACCACTCTTGCTGTGTTGACCTCCATGGGTCTCCATCAGGCTAATGGCAATAACATTCTGAGGAGAGATGAACAGACTCGGAGCCAGGAGGCCTGGATTTCAGCCCAGCCTCCCGCTGCTTACAAGATAATGAAGATTGGGGAAACAAATTAAATACAGGAACCACAGCTACTGAAATGAAGTGAGTGATTATGATGATGATGACGGTAACAAACACTTGTGTAGCTTCCATCAGTCCGAAAGCTTCTTGGGGGAGATTTATATTTGATAATGAGACATGAAGCTGTTTATTTCACTCAATCAACGAGCCTGTTTGGAACACCCGTGTTGAGCTAAGCGTCTTCCTGGGTATAGGGTGCACAGATGTAAATAAGACTCAGACTTGACCTTAAGGAATATCCACCTAGGAGGGCAGATGACTGATAAACTCATAGTGGCAACGGCATACATTAATGGCTAAGCAGATGCAACACAGAGAGGTAGGGATACAGGAGAATCATGCAAATGAAGCTGGTTGGGGGTAGTTCAAACAGGGGATCCCATGTGTCCTATTCTTCACATGTGAACACAACATTGTAACTGAGAGACACATAAATAAGACCAGAGAAAGTGAAGTGGCTGTGTTTAAGACTTCTCTGGATCCATAAGAATCTTTTATTTCACTTGAGTTATCTCTTTAGATTCCCATTCATTATCAATAATTTAAATCAATCTTAAATTCTCTGCTCAGGATTTGGGGCCCCTAGAGCTGTAAAATCCTCCTCCTACTCTAACAGGTCAAATTCAAAATGGGTAGCTTGCCATATAGTCATAATAAAGTTTCTGTAGGAATTTCTAAGTCATAATAAAATTTGATGCCATATTTGTGTCTAATCTAGAGTAAAATATGAAGCCTTAATAATTCAGTGTACTTTGATTCAATCTTAAGATTTAATCAATACAAGACAGGGGAATCTCAGTCATGTAAAGCCCATTGATCAGATTTATATCAAACTATGTCATATGAATTTAAAAATAAAAACAGAGGGCACATTTATTTGATTTGTCTCTCTCCATTGTCTGAAGCACAGGAGACTAGGAAATGTGTCCGCTCAGATATCTTTACAGCCCAGAGAGAGCATGTGAAAAGTTTTATTTAAGAATCTTAAAGACAGCCAGGAGAAGCTAACCTTCCATGCAAATTTCCCAGGATGAGAAAAATTAGGACAGTGAAGTGTCTCATAGTGAAAGAAATAGGGACTATGTCAGCATAGCTTCCAATTGTTGTATTTAAAAAACGAATTAGATGATTGTCTTTTATTAATTCATGTGTCTCCTAGGATAGTTTAGGTGCTCTGGAACTTCAACCAATAGCAAGTCCCTATAAATTTTGGTGACTTCAGAAAACTACCTTTTACTACTCTCATAACGAAGCTGTTCATTTGGGGGTTCTTCTGGAAGGGGCCAATTCAGTTGATCTCAACAGGCCCTCTCGTGTTTCTGTCATCAGCTGGCTTGAAGGCTGCTGACTAGTTGATCAGGGAGACCCACTGCAGTGTCTGACATCTGGCTGAGTGTGAATTGAGACGCTGTTATGGTTTGATCATAAAATGTCAAGTAGAGGCTCATGTATTTAAGCACTTGCCGTCTTTGGAGGTTGCACAGCCTTTGTGGAAGGATTCATGGCTTATAGGGGTAGATCATTGGAAATGGGCATTTGTAAGCAAGCACTTGTGTGTGTGTGTGTGTGTGTGTGTGTGTGCGTGCGCGTATGTGAATGCATGATTGTGGATGTTGTATATTTATGTGTGTATGCATATGTGTCTGGAGCAGACAAAGCTTGATGTCAGGTGTCTTCCTCAGCGTGTCTCTACCTTATCCTGTTCTAAGCCAGTGTCTCCCCAGCTCCTAGGGTAATGGTCAGGCCTCACCTCTGGCCCAAACCCTCTGGTTTCCAATTTCCAAAGATGTGAACTAACTACAAAATCCTGCCAATACCATCTGAGCCATGCCAGCCTCCATATGAGGATGAACTTCTCCTTCATCATACTGTGTTTTTCAAGGGTTTGGGCAGAGCAATGGGAAAAGGCTAATTCATATGCCTTGTTCTGTGATCGTCCACCAGTTGTCTTATTGATTTTAACTGAGTTGGTTGAGACTGAGAGTTTTAATTTAGACATTTTTAAAAGGTTGGAGGTAGGAGTTGAACGTTCAGTGGGGAACACTGAATTAAAGATATGCATATAACAATTATCTATAGAGATATATCTAAAACTATGAAACTATTGATCACAGAATATGAATATGTATGGAAAAGGGAATCTTGGGAATGGTTTTAAATTTGAATGTTAGTGAAATCAGTCTTTTTCTCTCTGTGTATGCATGTGTGAAGGAATCAAGGTGAAAATAAGCTAATGACGAAGAGAAAAGCAATGCTAGAACTGAGTTACTGATGGGAATGATGAATTAAAGAGACTTTTAAATGTCTGTGTGTTTTTAGTCATTACTGTAGAGGAAACTTCTTAAGGACAAGCTTTCCAAGATGCACCAATGTCTGCACTTCTTTACCTCCACAAAGACTTGATTCTAAATATTAACTTCTCTTGTGTCTTTAATTGTGCCTCACAGAGGTGGTCAGCTTAGTTTTATTGTACCAACAGTAAAATACCAAGATGGAAAGGCTAACTGTAGCATTTCATTATCAGGGAGTTGGATAAAAAAAAAAAATTCTTGTGAATAAGAAAGATAAAAAACAAAATATCAGGGGAATTACAGATTTTCCATCAATATACTCTTATTTTAAGTTTTTAAACATTAAAGAAGCAGTAAATAAATGCACAGTGAATGTCCAAACACCCACTACTTAGATTCTATAATTCAGCTTTTAGTAGATTTGATTCATATACACGTGCATATATAACTATATACATGTGTATATGATACTTATATCACATTTAATATGTATGCACACACATATGAAATATCCACCCTTGTGTCTGTACATTCATTTTAATTGAAAATTGGAGAGAGTTAAGTGGTATAAATTATGACTGTGTGTGTGTGTGTGTGTATGTGTGTGATGTGACAGCATGATTGTATGCTGATGAGAATGATTAAGTAGCAATGGTGATATTAATGATAGTAGGCAAATTAATATTTGGGAGGATGTGTTTGTGTGGGTAGGAAAACATATGAGTATATTGTTTTTCCACAGAGGAACGAGTTTGGCTAATACAGATACAGAGGGCATAGACTAAAGGGCCTCATGAGCAGCAGTGTCTATCCCAAGGCACTTAGAGAGGGAGACTGGATCTACCGGCCTGAAGTCCAGCACACCTACTTTGATCGGGATCTGCCTTCTGTTCCCAGCATTGTTGTGTGTGGCCACGCTTCTGTGACACTCTGGGAGAGTCTCATAAGTAGCTTCTCAGGTCTTCTGGGAGCTCGGCTGCAAATTGTGCATAATGATGAGCCTTATAATTATAGGGAACTCGGGAAATTATTCACTGAGGGCGTAGGCTTCGCCGTGAGGTTTTATTATCTGCATTTTCCCGGATGAGTGACAGGCTGTGACAACTCAATCCCCTGACCTATGCAATATCTTTCCTCTGGCTGGAAACATTGAGATACTGGATGAGGAACTTAGGACTGCACAGATGTTGTCCGACTCTATTAAGTTCCCTTTGTATTTAGCTGTGGGATTCAGTCCATCCCTCTAAAATGTAGGAACTGGATTTCTTTTTCTTCTTGGTGTTGAAGATTGAATTGAGCTGTGTATCTTTAGTCCACACTTACCTTTTGTTTATAGATGAGGTACCACTAAATTTCTTACACCGGCTGTGAACTGTAACCCAGGTAACAGCACTTGGGCCCATCCTCTTCCTGTATTCGCTCCCCGAGGAGCTGGAGCTATAAAGATGTGCCACAAGGCCAGGCCATGTATTAGAACCTCTGTTCTGTAATGAGAACATGTTGGAAGTGGGCCTAATGGGAAGCTTTGCAGTCATGGCAGAAGAGCCCTCAGAAATAGATTGTCACCTTTCTAATAGAAATGTATCAACTTCTCACAAAGGTGTAACCCTTCATCTCCCCATGTTTTGTGCTTGCTTGTCCTTCAGACTTCTACGATATTATGAAGCAGGTCCTTCTTAGAGGAAGTCTTCCAAACTTGGACTTTGCACTATCCAGAAGCAAGAGACTTAAAAAGGTCTTCCCTTTGTTCAGAGTCTATTCTCAGGTGTTGTTACAGAAACAAAAGCGCATTAAAGAAGCTGTCGGACTATTTTGTAGGACAAGGAACTTAACAGATATTATACAAGACTTGAGCCCTCTCCTCGCACACGCGGATGATGCTTTGGGACAGAAACTGTCTTTCCTTCCCTGACTTCCTTCCTCTCAGCTACAGAGCAGTGTCTAAGGCTTGTAATTCATTATTGACTGTGTATAGTTCCTATTTATCCTAGCAGACACTCCATTTCGATACCAATGTCTCTTTGTTCTTTTTTTTTTTCATAGCTTTCCACACCTCCTTCCAGTGCTTGCAGTTATTTATGTCTTGCTGGCTGACCTGCCACAAGTAACCACACACAGCAAAGAAAGACTGCAAGAATACGCTTGCTATATTTAGTGCTACCTAATTAGAATTCACTATCTGATTCATTTTTCTTCCTTTAGGACGGGGTTTTAAATGAAACCCTAAACTCGCTATGGTTTCATTTATTTAGATGAAAAAACCTCAGGACTTGGAATCAGGTGGATTGGATGGAATCTGCATTGTTGTCAAGATTTCACACCACTATAACCACTTTCCTTACAAAGCTGCTGGGAACTGAAAGATATGCATACGTCATGCATGCAGATAACCTTACCACTATGCTAAGAAAATAGCAATATTCATGGGATATTAACACAGCAGATCAATGAATGGCAATGATGAAACAAAGAAGAAACCATGGCTGGTACCAAGTGCTCTCATGTTCCAGACTTGGTGTTCTGAATACCTTGTGTGTTAACCAATGTGGATAAAGAGGTGGGAGGATACTATGTCTTCTCTGAATGTTTTCTCCCAGTAATGAAATATATATATTAAAATTCTATCAAACAAGCTCTGCAATCTTATTTCAGTAATACAGTTAAAATAATTGTCTTCTAGTTCATTTTAAAATCATGATTTATTGTTCACTTATTTTAAATTATTATTTTAGATGTACCAATTTATGGAGCATAGTGAGGTACTTGCGTACACATATACAATATATAATAACCTAAATGATGAGGACAGAAGGTAGAGACTAGTCATATAGTTTAGGGACCCCAAAACATCAGTTCAGAGAATACCCTTGCTAGGGGACAGCAATGCCAGAGGAGAGATCTCTTTTCTGTTTTCTTGTTGGTTTCTTGATGATCATCTCTGCCTAAAGGCACACAGGATTTCATGCCTGAAGCTGAGAGTAGGCTCCTGGATACCTGGTCAACTGCACAGGTCAACTCATCTCCTTCCCTCCATCTTACCCCAGGTTCTTCTTCTGTTATAAGTCATTTGAAAACACCCAAACCAGCGTCTGAATAGTACCCTATTTCCTGGTGTTCTTTCTCTCTCTCCCTCCCTAACGAAATACTTCTTTCTAAAACTCACTCTCACTGGTCCATCAATTTATTTCTTTGAATTTTCATGACAAGACCTCCCCTGCCCCCCAGCCACCAGCTCACAGTAGCTTTGGTAGCCTTTGAATATTCAGATTTTCAGGATTGGCTCTATAAAATGACTTGTCATTCTCCAAGGTCCTCCTATAATCCTGTATCAAAATGGCTAGTTAACATCATCATGTCCTTAAGGACTTTTAAAAATTATTTTATGAGCATGTGCTAATTGTATACATCTATGAGGTACAGTGTAATATTTAATATATGTAAATCATTTAGAAATTATTGAATAATTTCTTAGTAGGCTCAGCAAAATCCAATTACATCTGAGTTTCAGACACAAATAGCATAATTTCGGTATAGGTATGGCTCATGAAATATTTGAGAAAAACTTTCTTAAAATATTTTAATTTTGTGAAATTCAAACTTAAACGGAAGTTGTGCAATTTTACTTGCTAAATCTGTTGAGTATTGCACAGAGGAAATCCAATACTTCCTGTGTATTGTGTATGCCTATGTGCCAATAGCAACAGCACCTTGACCTTCATACTTGAATTAGATGTGTATGGCAAAAGGTCACAGTGACTTCCTATGAGACTGTATGTCCAAAACTCTGACATTTACTTCAGGGTTGGATATCACCTACTTGTGACCTCTTTCCCACTTTTGTGTGATATCCTTTACTCCAACAATCCCTATAGCTTCTTTAAAGTTCAGTGAAGTTTAATTTGTTCTGGGTTATTCTATTCCCACTGGATAACTATGAGTTCTGCCGCTTCACTCTTCTTTCCATCTTTCTGGAAGAGGGTCTGTGACATAGTAGGTGATCAGCATGTCCTCCTGTCTACAAAGATCATGTTTGTAACGTCTTGTGCAGTTTTCGCCAGTTCTTCAATGACTTGATAAAACTTCATTGACCACCTACTAAGTGTCCAATCCTCTTCCAGGTAGAGAGACTCAGATAAAGTTCCTGACTATGAATGATAGAAGTGGTGACTCAGAATACATGATTCCCTAGTGAATGGATACTGATGAAGACAGGGGTTTAAGTTTTTAGTGTTTTGTGCTTCAGTTTACCCATCTGTAGGAGATAATTGCACCTCTCTCAAATAATTGCATTGAAGACAAAAACGTGTATTTGTTTTTGTGGCTGTGACTGTGGCTGTCGGTTGTGTGTGTGTGTCTCTGTGTGTGTGCATAGAGCATTGTAGCATGTATAAGTATTTCTGTCAGTTGGTAAACATTAGATTTGCTAGATCAGGGTCAGTTCCTTTTCCTTTTGTGATGGCTAGTTTTATGTCAACTTGAGTCATTTTGGGAAAGAGAACCTCAATTTAGAAAATGTCCTCCACCTGGCTGGCCTGTGGGCAAGCCTATGGGATATATTCTTGATTGATGAGAGATGTGAGGGGCTCAGTGTACTATGGGAGGTGTCACACCTGGGAAGGTGATCCTGGGTGTTATGAGGAAGCAGGCGGAGCAAGCCATGAAGAGCAAGCCATGAAGAGCAAGCCATGAAGAGCAGGCCATGAAGAGCTCCCCTTCATGTCCTCTTCCTCAATTTTTGCCTCAGGTTCCTGCACTGAGTTTCTGCCATCACTTCCACCGAGGACAGACTATAAGATGTAAGATAAAATAAACCCCTTTCTCTCCACATTGCTTTGGTCTTGGTGTTTTATCGCAGCAAGACAAACACTAACTATCGTAATTTTCTACTGTATTAGAAAGCTGTGGCTGCTTGGGACTTGCTTTCATTTTTCTCTGTTTGTATGAGAAGCCTTGCCCAGGAAGCTCTGGGAAAGCACGTGGAATTTATTTACTTATTTTTAGGCGAGACTTTGCAGAATGCATGCCCTTGACAGCTAAGGAGCTTGATCAGAGACTCAGGCAAATATTGTCATGGCTAGCTTTGAGAAGGCCACTGAAAATAGGGTGATAATGAACTAATAAAGTCTCTCCACCTTTCCCTTGGAGTTCCCACAGCTTGGGGAGGGGTGGTGGTGAAATTTTGCAAACGAATGTTGTTTATCATGGGACACATGATGTGCAAGTCTGAAGTCAATTAAAACCCTGAGACTGAAAGTCAAGCACAAGGGAATTCATACCAATATTAGACTCTTTGCTCCCTGGGAGGGTGATTTTGACACTCTGAAGGATAGCTAGGGAGTTAATAATAACATCCTGTAACACGTTTCTTTTTTTATTTCAAGCTCATTGCTTTTTTAAGGAATTCAAAGTCATTCCCCTGTTAGATGCCTTCAGGATGGGATTAGGTATAAAATGCAATCCCCAGGGCAAAATATATAATGGCTTGGTTGAGAATATAAATAGTTCAGGATCAGAGAAGGCCCAAAGTAAATCCATGCAGGCCCTTCTTGGTTATGTATGCACTGGATGTTCCTGGGAAGTAATAGTCCACCTGTGAACTGGGCATCATGGGCACACTCTAAATTGCTGTGGGTCTCTTCAGTTCTACTTGGTTGTGTTGATGCCCAACTCATTTGATTCTATGCAAAATATCACACTCTTCATAAAAAGTGAGAATCTGCAGCTATAGATGCTCCATTCATTTATCTCAGAAGTTACCATGCACATAGCTAGGACGTATTGGTTCCCAAGCCATGACTGACGGAGAGTCTTTGAAAGATCACCATAGAAGAGCACAGCTGGAAACCAACCCAGAGCTGTAGTTCCTTTGCCTTCCCTTGCTCCATCTGAGAGTCCAATATCCAGAATTTCTCAGGTATTCTGTAGACTTCTGCAGAAAAACCTTGATTTGCAAAATTGGATGTATTTGTTTCAGACCTACTGAATCTAGATGACAGTTCAGCTTAGAATGGCTTTTCCTTTTAAACAAGAATTTCATTTAGAATTCTAGTTCAGAGCTTTTAATTCCATCAGGAATAACTAGAGGCCCAAGGCATTAAAAATTAGGTGTTTGAAGCAAGAAATGTGAACACAAGAACTGAGCAGCAGATTGAAGCAGCTCAAACAGAAGGCAGAGGGACATTCAATAGGATTGAAGAATTCAATAACAGCAATGACACCTTAGATATCAATCAATCAAGAATCCATGACTAAATGGTCAAATAGATGTAAAACACTATATAATGACATTATTAAAGAAATTCTAGAAGCGTTTGGGGTGGAGTGACTGATTTAACTGCTTTTAAGAGGATACCGATCAGATTGATAGCAGGCTTCTTAGGTGAAAGAGTAGCAGTGTTTCCAAATGTGTAGAAGGAAATTAGCATCATTTCCAAATTTCCATCCCTAATATAATTCAATAAAAGTTTGAAAGTAAAATCAACAGATCTTCTAATTTTCAAGGGTTTTTTTTGCCATGTATGGATTCTTTTCATAAGATTTATAAGCAAGAAAAAAATTAAATGTGTGAAGATAAGTAGGTAGGATAAAGAAATAATGGCAAGCAAGTAAATAAAATTCTATATTTTTAATTTTTAGTGTGTTCAGTTTTAAAATTAAGATTTCTAACTAAAGCACCTCAGCAGAATCTGGTATGTAATGCACCGGAACTAGGCAAAGGGGCTGAAGGAATTTAAAATGTCTTCTTTTATTGTCTGGATGTTATTGATGTCAATTATTTCCAGAGTTGTTCAGAAGGACTCAGGTTTAAAACATAAGGTGAATTGAGAGCAATAGATTTGTTGTTCCCAAATCCAAACCCTCTGAAGACTCAGGCTAGGAAGAAGACAGCAGAAGAATCCCAACCAACAAAAGTCAGGGAGAAAATGAAGGCTACAGAAAATACAGGATGAAGAGCAAATACAGACTTAGCATCCACCAGTCTAAGTATAGCAGTGGGCACAATATTGTGACTGAGTTTGTTTCATTAAAAGCCGATGATTCTTAGACGGAGGATATACCTCTACCCTTTACTACCAGTACTTAATACAGAAGTAGTAAGTGATATGGTAAGGTGAGTTAGTATTAAAGGGATGTAAATGCTTCTGTAGATCAGAGACAGAGCATCTAAGAAAGGGCCAAAAAGTTGGTATCTGGGTCAGATGAGGGAAAGGACTTTAGGGAGTGTAATACTGTTAAAAATCTATTCTGGAGGAAAATTGTTAATATGGTAGTCATTTTAGCTACTTGGCTGCATTTTACATTGAAGAAAGATTTCTGTAGCAGCTGAGAAAGTTTGAAGTGAGTAGGTTAGTCAGGCTTATACTGGGGAAAACAGGAAGCTGGATGATATGATCCATGTATGAAAGACTCATGCCCTGGACATCAGTCACAGTAATGATTAGTCATTACTGAGTCTTAAGCAGATAAAATCAACACTTGAGTTTGCGGTGTGGGGGTACCTGACACATGACATATAGGTTTATGAAAAAAGTGTTGGAAGAACCTCATCATTGTAGGAGACTCAGGGAGGAAAATACAGGACGCAGAGTGACAATGGGCTTGGATCTTCATATACTTAGATTTTCATCCATCATCAAGTTTTGGGGGGTTGTTTATTTTTGTTTGTATTTTCTGTTGTTGTTTTTGTTTCTTCAAAACAGTGTTTCTCTGTGTAGCTCCGGCTGTCCTAGAATTCACTTTGTAGACCAAACTGGCCCCAAGTTCACAGGTTTGCCTGCCTCTGCCTCACAAGTGCTGGCATTAAAGGTGTGCACAACCACCACTCAGCCGTCATTGGGTTTTGACATAGAGCATCACATTGAAGAAATGGGTAGCTGTGTGAATTCCTGAAGAGATATTGCATTATAGGCCTGAGCTTGCTCATAGGAAGCAGTATATACTCTTCAGATTTATCATGTGTGAAGTTAGAACTCAGTCACATGTCCTAACTCTTTTTCCTTACGTTCAATGGAGAGAACAGGTTAATGAAAATTATCACATTTCCATAAAGCCAGTTAGGAACGTTGGAAGCTTAACTAAGCAACATTAAGTTGCTTCCCTTGTCTCCGTCTCCAAATTCTTTTGCCTTTGTGGTCATGGAAACAGTGAAGACATAAGGAGCAATGGGAACGATTTCCTTTCCTTCTGGCAGTAAATGAAACACCAGCAGTGTGTGCTTACAAAAAATCAAGAAACCTTTTATTGTTCTCAGAGGGTAAGCGGCACCTTGGACAAATGGTCGCTGATTATTTTAATATGCAGTCAACTAGTTGAGCATAACAATGACCTCAAAGATTATGTGATGATAAGTGTTTCTATGTTTCTTGAAGTGTAGAATCTGCTTCTTATATCATTACATATCCCCAACTGTCGCTGGAAGAAGAGATGCATCTATATCTAGATGGTTTGCTTGGAAATTCCCAAGAGCACAGGCTGGAATTTAGACAGTGCTAGCGCTCTTTAAATTGTTGTTGAAGTGTTTCTTCTTTCCAATGCTCCAGGTGTCCTGGGAAGCACCCATATGTGTCTATCTCACCAGACTCCAATTCTTGTTACTTCCTAGGTCAAACTGTTACCCTAACTCTGTTGGAAACTTTGACTAGATATCCTGTTTACAGTCTCTGGTTTTGTTGTACCATTTTGAAACCCGATCAATGGAAAGGCCTCCAGGAGTAGGCGAGTTTTGAACCACAGTTTGAAGGATAAAGACTGTTACTTAGAGTGGCATCAGGCCGTTTCACTGAGACTTGGATTTACCCTTCCCTGTGCTCTCCTCAAAATTATGCACATACTTGCTTAATAAGCCATTTAAACAAATATTTTGTACCTTTAAAAATACTACAGTAGAATAGAGAAAACAATCATTTTTTATTTATTTATTTATTTATTCATTTATTTATTTATTTATTTATTTATTTATTTCTTAGAGATTTCTGCCTCTTCCCCGCCACCGCCTCCCATTTCCCTCCCCCGATCAAGTCTCCCTCCCTCGTCAGCCCAAAGAGCAATCAGGGTTCCCTATCCTGTGGGAAGTCCAAGGACCACCCACCTCCATCCAGGTCTAGTAAGGTGAGCATCCAAACTGCCTAGGCTCCCACAAACCAGTACGTGCTGTAGGATCAAAAACCCATTGCCATTGTTCTTGAGTTCTCAGTAGTCCTCATTGTCCGCTATGTTCAGCGAGTCCGGTTTTATCCCATGCTTTTTCAGACCCAGGCCACCTGGCCTCGATGAGTTCCCGATAGAACATCCCCATTGTCTCAGTGTGTGGGTGCACCCCTCGCGGTCCTGAGTTCTTTGCTCGTGCTCTCTCTCCTTCTGCTCCTGATTTGGACCTTGAGATTTCAGTCCGGTGCTCCAATGTGGGTCTCTGTCTCTGTCTCCTTTCATCAGTTTTTATCCTAAATATCTTTGGGGCTTACTAGTTTTATTATGATGTTTGCATTTTAACAGATTTGGATATGGTACTGAAAAATCTTAGTATTCGAAATAACATAGGTGGAACTAAACAACCTGTTGGAATGATGACTTAGTGAATGCAGGTGAGAGAATGGGTCTTCTCTGTCATAGTAATAAATAGCAGGGGTGGGAAAAGCAGGCAAAGAGAGAGGCCGGTGCTCTGATTTAACTTCTAGTTCTCTCTTTGTTTTCTTCTAAATATTTCATTAGTTGTGTATGTGTGTGTGTTTGTGTGTGTGTGTGTGTGTGTGTGCGTATTTGGAGGTACCTGCAGAGACCAGAAGAGGGCAATAGGTCTTCCTCAAGCTGGAGTTAAGTAGTGCAATACAGATATGGGAGCTGGGCTGTGGGTTCTGTGAACACACTCAGGTCCTCTGGAAGATCAGGAAGCACTCTTAACTGCTGAGCGATCTTACCAGTCCCAGGTTTCTGATTCCTTTGAGTAAAGAACTGTATTTGTAAGTCTGGAGGGTCCTCTTGAGAGCTTTTGCATGAGGCACATGGGATTAAGATGTGAGCCTGTAATATTAATGCCCTTGCATGTGGATGCAAAGAAACCCAAATGTGGTGTATTTGGCAGAACATCCATGAGTGTTGCACGTGCTGCTGAGACCTTGCTGTGATCCAGATAAGAAGGACATCACAGTTTCACAGTCTGTAGAAATCCCGGGGTTATGTCACTGTCTGTTTCTCTGATCTATTTTCCATGGCAGTGAGAGGTGCAGCATTGGCCACATGAATAATATCTCAAAAAGAAAGGGGGTGGGGGCAATGAGCAAGAAGGTGGAGCTAACATACACTGGACTTTGCAGGCTACTTGTCATTCTAAGTACTGTGTATGGGTATGACAGGAACAACAGTGAATCTTTAAACTATCTCAAGGTAAGGGCCATTATTGCTATCCCCAAATAAGCAAAGAATAGAGACAAACATAACTCCATCAAAGTACTTACGGAGATATATATTATCTATCTGTCATGATGTATAATTCTAGAAGCCCTATATAGAGTTTTTATTTGGGATGCTGAAGATATGATTCAGTTTACTCCTCTTTCAGAGGACCCTAATTCAATTTCCAGCACCCACATCTGGTGACTCACAACTATCTGTAACTCACTTCCATGGAGATAAGACACCTCTGGCCTCCATGAATGCCTTCTCTCACATACATATACCTCTCCTGCCCTTACAAACATACAATTTTTAAATATATTAAAAATAAATAGTAAAATGTTTTATTTGGGTTACTATGGAATAAGCTTTCCCAAATATCTCATCAGACCCAGGGATCTGACGTGAGAACTGGGGTCATCTTAAGAAATTGAGGTGAGCAGGTAATAGTTGGGGACCGTATTTGCAGTGAAGCAAAGACCAAGAGTCCTTTGGTCAGAAAGAACAAGTGCTCTAGACAAATACCTTGTGTTGGGTACCAGCAGCATAGCTTTTATTCAAAATTCTCAATTTAGGACCTATGTGGCGGTAATAGCAGAGGGCAGTGATTTTCAGTAGAGCAACAAGCAAGAACGCTCTGGGCTAAAAGGGCAGGTGTTGAAGCCAAATATTGAATCCTGGAGAAAGAGGATTTATAGAGCTTTGCATACAAACTTCTTAGTGTGTTTCTGAAAAGTGGTAAACTCCATTGTGAAGGCGTGGAACAGAACGGATTATTCCATTGTGAGAACAAGGAAGTCCTTCTGGGATGGAGGATACGCAGCTTCTTCTAGCTCGGGGAAGCAACCCAGAATAAAGGAGGGGCTTGGAGATAGTAAAGAAAAGCATGTCATACACAGACTGAAGCATTCTGTAATCATCAAGACTGAACTGTGTGTCCCATCTGGAGCTGGCACTACTGCCACTACTGACCTTGGACTAATAACCATGTGTGATAAACATATTTTTTAACAAAAGGGACTACAATACTGGCCTCGTATGACTGCATGGAAGATGCCTTGAAGAATCTATGGGAAAAATAGGTTTGGCTGTTTTCCTACACCTCTTCCTGGAAACTGTCATGTTGATTGACAGCGCATAAAGAGAGAAAAACGTAGTACACACTGCAGTGTAGTCAAGAGGCCATCTTTCAGAGACACATGATTAACAGTGTTAACAGCTTCCAGGCTATCTAGGAAATTAAGTCCAGCATGTTGGGACTTGCCAAGGGTTAAATTAGTGCATCGCCCATAAGAAGTCTTTTCTATGATTGCTATTCACTTAGTATTCACAGACCTAGGGTGGCATTATGACATACCCAGGCCCTATTTGAGTTGAGAAGAAAATACAGACAAAAATATTAAACACTAGCCTGTTAAACACACAAACCCTTTCATCCAGGAAGAAGAGTGAATGGCAGTCCCCAGGGGAAGAAAGAGGGACCATCTGATAGCCCTTTCCTGGGTCAGAGTCCGGCTTTGCTGAGTATCTCACAGCTGCTGCTGCTGGGAGAAGCGATTTGTCAACTTTATACCTTTTTGCTTTATGGTCTGGTGACTTAATAGGATTCGACCTCCCTGGATTCCATTTCAGTTGGGTCAGACACCACACTTCAAATTAAAACTTGGACTCTAAGAGACAGGTGCTGAGGAACTGCTGCTTCTGGTGGGTGATGGTGTGTGTGCGTGTCTGTGTGTGTGCGTGCATTTGTGTGTGTGTGGTCAAAGGGATCTGTAACATCAGATTGCTCTGATCAGTCCCCATATTCATGCCACAACTCACCTGAGCCTGAAATTTTTCACAACTGTAGACCATCTTATCTTCCCCAAACATTGTTGTGCATCTCAAGTGTAAGATGACTCTACGACTCATTTGCCTATTGGGAGGAGGCCTCCAATTTCACACCGCAATGGAATGTAGCTCACTGGGAGAGAACCCCGCTATTGCAAAAACTTCCTGAACTGACTTGAGAGATAAAATGATCTCCATGAGCATTTATCAAAGCACAAGGTAAGAGCACACATCATGCCTTTCTGAAATCCCTCATTATCCTTTAGATTTTGCTTTTCTTCTATGAGATGGGCTCTACTGTAGCCAGACTGACCTTGAACTTGCTGAGTAGTCAGGATGCTTTTGAACTCCTGATCTTCTTGCCTTCACCTCCCCATCTCCCATGTGACGATGTGCAATGCCCACATCCAGTCTTCTATGGCCATCTGAGAAGATAGACATCCAGCTGTATGCTGTTGGAGGGCGAAGTCTTAACAATGCTTGCCTCATGGTAGCAAGCCCAGGACTAGAGTGGGGTTGCCACAAATTTCAGAAAGCAAATCATGTTTTTCAAGTGAGGTATAGGATTTTGGGCATGTATATGTGTTCTTTTTTTTCTCGGTTTATTATCCCTGGAGATTCCAGATTTATATTCATTGTGCCTCTGAGAACTAAGGGGAAGGCCCTGTGCCTATTCTAGAACCTGTGTGAATATACAGGGCTTGCAGCCACTCCTGGGGTTAGTACAGACATGGAAGTTGGAGTTGCTGGGAGTTCCTGCAGAGAGGATGGGTATCAGATGGGTCACTAGCTTGTTTCACATGGTAATATTCAGTCATTCATCTTCCCATTGCCATTTTTTCTCCTTACTCTGGTAAGTTGGGGATGGGGTTATTTTCAAGGGAGACCCTGAATTTACATATTAAGACATTGCAGATTGGACAAAACATTTCTATTCCTCTTCTTGTTGGCCACCAAAAAGGTATACTCTATGGACATTTTTATATGACGAGACCCTAAAGATTTGTTCCATTCCGCTCACAATAACCACTGTGATGTCATGGTCATGTCTAGTTCATGAAACAAATAGTTTGCATCTGCTGGGGGTGGGGGCAGTACAGGGGGTGGGATGCTTTCAAATTCACACTAGTGTAGAATTTTGTCGTGGTAAGAAGGAAGGTCACTGCCGCACCATTAGCACAAATCAGGTCAAACCTTCATGACCAAGATGTGCCCCCTCCCACACCCTCTATTACTGCAGAAGAAGAGAGATGCAGCCACACAGGATGACAAGAAACCCCAGCAAGCACCACTGAGCTGTGGTCTTTCGGGAAGTGGCTTTATTACGAAGCTCAATCGATGAGATTGATCTGAAGACGGGCTATCACCTTGCCAGAAGGCCCGCTTTTAGGATCAGGTGAATCTGGCTGAGATTTGGAGGCTTTCTGGTAACTTTAAGTATTCAGCTCCAACTAAGACCTTCCCAGCCACACGCCCTCCCCCAAGAAAAATACAGTGCAGATTTTGAGGCAGCTTTGATCTATAAGTGTGTGCTCCCTGGCTCATATTTCAGTAAATACCTGTGTTTGGGAATGGAAGTTAATTTTGGTCTACGGGTTATTTGTGGGAGGTTTCTTTGTAATTATTCATGTCCTCCTCAATCAAACATAAAAACAACGATGGGATGTTACTGAGAGCTGGGTACTGTGTCGTGTCCTAGAGAAAGAAAGAGAGAGATGTGGCTTTCTTTGCTAGATGCACAAACAATACCTTATAAGAACCATTATTTTAACTTAACCTCGGGATCAGACACTCCACACAGCAGAACATAAGTCCTATTGAAGGAAGGGTTTCTTTTCCCCTTAGGCTCATGACTGTATCTTGGATCTGACACAGAGCCTAGCACCTGTTATATAATGGGGGAGTATTTATTGAATGGGAATTGAATAGACAGCCCAGTCAGTAAAGTGCTCATCTTGCCTAGTATGATGTGCTGAGTCTGAGCCCTCAGGATCCACATGAAAAAAAGCTGGAAGTGGTGGCATGCACAGTGGAGGCAGAGACAGATGCATCGTGGGCTGTCTCACTAGTCCACCTAGCTACTTGGTCAGGTCCAAGCCACTGAATGGCCTTGTCTTAAAATCCAAGGTAGACAGAATGTTGAGTAGCAAGAATTGAAGCTATCTTCTAAGTACTATACTCACACACATGTACATGACCCATGCACACATATTCATCTACACACACACACACACACTACTAGCTAGAGGGTAGCATATTGTGCTGTACTCTCATAACATTGAAAAGTGATTCTCTGCAATAATGTCACAATAACATGGGGACAATGTACGAGAAATTTAAAAGGAAAGATAGATTCCAGATGGAGGAGACAGACCAGCAGGAGTACTGAGGTAGTGTTAGTCATTTTAAATGGTGTTAGTCATTTTAAAAAATATCTGATTAAACAAACCATTTAAAAGGAGGGGAGATACTTGGGCATAAGATTTCAGAGATTCCAGCATATGGTCCTGTGGCACCATTGTAGTGGAGTAAGGCAGAATATTATGGTTGGAGGGACATGGGATAGAAGGGACTGCTAACTTTGAGAGAGGGAGGTTTCAGTGACCTCTAGAGACCCAGTTCTTCAAAACAGCACATCCAGCTATGAGCTTTTGAGCATATTAACATATCCCCTGCTGATATTAGTGCTTGAGTGATCTCTCCATAGCATCTCTACCTGGGGAACATATGAAACTTAGGGGTGGGAACTTTACATTCAAACCGAAGCACATTCTAAGGGCCCAGGAAGAGCATGACCTCAGATTCGTGGCTTCCCAGTGCAGATGGAGATAGCAAGGGGAGAGGCGGCCGTTGTAGAGTGTGAAGAAGATTAAACTTCGCTCTTTGACAGTTGGAAACCCCGCAAGGGGGCTTCTTGCTGTAGTTAAGCACTTGTGACTTTTGGAGATTGGGGAAAACTCAAGCCAACTCCTTGCTGATGGCTATGATGTTTGCCTGCTCTGAAGCCGCATATGCTCCAGATGAGATCCTCCAAGGAGCCAAGTTAAATGTCTCAGTCTGCTTGTGGCAGATGTCGTCTGCTCTGGTGCCTCTGGTTCAATCTGGTCCCTCGGAATCCAAAGAAACTGCGTTCCTGTAGTGTCTGCAGGAGGCTTAAGGAGCCCTCTCTCCCAAAACAGAAGATTCTAGTGAAGGACTGAGGGAGGTGTGTGAGATGTCGGAACAAAGGATAGTTGCAGTGATTTGGGGAGGAGAGTGTATCGGAGAAAGGAAAGAGAGAGGAATATTCGTAAATTGAGTGTCTTGGTGTGGGGGATGGTAGGCTTGTGGAATAAAACGATCTGTCGAATTAGGTAGACTTGAGTTTAACTCAGATGTTGTTTCTCAATATCTAAATAATGTGGGTTTTCTCTTAAACGGTCTTAACTTTCAACGTCATCATCTGAAAGGCTATCTCCTAGATCGTGTTATACTGTCATTATGGGATACATACTCCATACTAGTTCTGGTTCATCTGCCTCCAGTAATGAACTTGACCCTTCTGAGCACACCAAAAGGAAGAACTGGTATTCCCGACACTTAAAAGATCTGACACCCATTATAGGATGGTATTGACTGTGGAGTGAGGCCAGAGTCAATGAGTAAGATCTCAGTGTAGGGGAATGGTTACTTAGAGGTGAGCATAGGGAAGAATGGGGTGAACCGGGAACTGCCTACTATGACATTAAGAATTTTGACATTTGGAAACTGAAACACAGGCGGGGAGGAACCATCTAAAACAAAGGTTATTTATTCCTCTGTGGGTGCAGTGTATATAAGGCAATGTATGGTGAATTGGCTCTCACTAAGAGAGGAAACTAGACTGTAAACGTCTTTTATTCTAATGCAGTGAACACCAACTTTACTAACATCCATAAAAACTCCACCCAAGAAGAAATAAGAAGAAAAGATACCTGACTCCAGATTCCTTCCTTCCTGTCCTCACTCTGCCTTGGAATATGGCACCTATTTGACTCCTAGGGATCAGACTTTTAGTGGCATCTTCACTAGAAGAAGACTATGAAGAATGAGGCATAAAAAGTTCTTTTCATGATCTTTGTTCTTTTTTATTTTTGGTTTTTTGAGACAGGGTTTCTCTGTGGTTTTGGAGCCTGCCCTGGAACTAGCTCTGTAGACCAGGCTGGTCTCGAACTCACAGAGATCCGTCTGCCTCTGTCTCATGAGTGCTGGGACTAAAGACAGGCACTGCCACCACCCAGCCTATCATATTTTTATATAATATATCTAGGCAATTTCATATACGTATTCAATGTATTTTGATTATACCCACTCCAGTCCCCATCCCACTGCCCCCTGGACATCTCATTCAATACATTTCCCTCCCATCTCCATCTTTTCTTCCTCCTCTTCTTTTTCCTCTTTTTTTTCCTCTTCCTCTTTTTGTTTCTTATTAATCACCCAGTGAATCCTATTTATGTTTCCAAAATGTGCAGCAATATCCATAAAACCTAAGACCTCCCTCCTTAGTAGCTAACAACCCATAAAAGCTCTTCAGCTTAGGACTGAGGTTTATTGCATTTCTTTTCTTTTTCTTTGAGCCGATGTATGGAACATGACTTATGCTGGCCAGGAACTCACTATATAAATCAGGTTGGCCTCAAACTCACAGTTCACCTGTTTCGAGTTTTCAAAAGCCTTGATTACAGGTGTCTGACACCTTGCCTGGGTGCTCTCCACCATATTTATGGTGATGGGATCGTCTCCCTTTATCCATGACTGGCGCCCTCAGTTCTCACACTTCTCTAGGTGGTGCCACCTCTGTGCCAGCATCAGTTCACTGTGAGTGGGCTCCTCCATAACTCTATACCCTCTTAAGATAGTTCCATCCTGAGGGGGCTGGCCTGTATTTTCGACCATATCTTGCCTTCCAGAAGGTTGGGCCAGATTCCCAGTGGAAAGCCAGTTTATTTAATTTAAAACTGACATTTAATTTAAAAGCCAAGATGTTACTCGGTGGTAGTTTGTGGAGTTATATCTCAACTCCCCTTGCTACTAGAAGCCCCTTCTAAAGAAGGGGATCCTATGGGTTTGATATATTTCTCTAACTCTTTCCTAACAGGGGTGACATAGAAATAGTGAAACACAAATATGTCTAAAAAGGGGGGTTAGCTGGGACTCCCAAAGAGCCTGTTATGAATAAGGAAGCAAGGATCAAATTGGAGGAGAATCATTTACTCAACAAATGTTTGTTGAGAGCTTTCACTGTGATTGTTGGAGATCTGAAGATTAGTAAGCATCAAAACAAGGGGTACAAATAGATTTGTGTCACTTCTCTGCTTAAGGACCATTCGCACTACACTGTACTTCAAATAACCTTACTATGGCAGGTGAAATCTCATGTGATCTCGCTTCAACTTGGACTCCATACTTATTCATGTCCCTTGCCCCATTGCCTACTCCATATCCTCTAAGAGAGTCGAACATGAAATTCTCTTTCTGGCCCCATGCTCTTATGTGGTGCCCTTTCTTCCTGAGTCCCCATCCTTCTCTCTTCGCACAGCTGACATTTCTTGTCTGGCAGTTCCCAAAAGCCCTTTCAGATACTACTCCTTCTTTTCTTTACTAAGTAAGCTGTTTCATTCCTTCTGTAGCACAGATAACAACTAACTTCTATTCACTTGCACAAAGCTTTCATCCATTTAATTATACGCTGTGTCCTGGTAGATATTGAATCTGCTTTCTTGACACAGGAAGAATAGATCTCACACGTGCTGTTTATGATGAAGATAATAGATGTGTGGGTTTTTTTTTTTGAGGAATACATGTATATATGTTTGAAAACATGTGTGGACAGAGGAAGAGACTCTCTTGTCCTTGTTACTTATTTCTTGGGAGCCTAGCCCTGTATGCCACTTTTGAGCTCAAAATGCTGTGGTCCTGGGAAGGGAGGCACTGTTTCAGAAGACAAAGAAGGCTGTAGAAATTTCAGTCTGAGCTCTGTGATGATGAGTTTCCCAAGATTCTGTGGTATGGAGCACTTCCTGCAAGGGTTATAAACAATAGATCCAGACTACATGAGCACCATATTTGTTTATAATCTAAGTATGTTCCATTTAACATTTGGAGACACAAATTTTAACTTGTGTTTGTTTTTACTGTGGTAAACACAAATACGTACCGTTAAAGACCAATAACACATCACATGCTTCAGTTTAGGAAAGATGGGGGATGAATCAAGCTTAGAGTGTCTTAGGATCATGGAATTCCAAACCCGAAGGTGCATAGACATCTGTGTGGATGCACATGCTGGGACATAGAGCACAACTTTCATACTGTGAGCCATAATCAAAAGCATAACCAAACTGGACCTTGCAAAGTTCTGAGGCCAGATCCTGGCCCTCTCTTTCTGTTACATAGAATTTCCTCACTCTGGATTGGGGATGTTGAGATGTACTCCATTGCAGTAATTGGGAAGTAGTTTTCTTGGGTCCAAATATTATTATTATTGGTAGAAATAGATTTGGGGTCCAATATTCTGTATGAGCTGAATGAATTCCTCCTTCCCATCATTGGACATATATTCCATAACTAAAACGACAGAGTTGACTAGATATCTTTAAGGCTTCTGAGTTTATACAGTATTTAAGTCTGAAATTGAGATTCTATGAAATAAATCCTTAGCAAAATCCAGGGGATTATGACACAATGACTTGTTTTTTTTTCTTTTGCCTCCCCTCAGGGGGTTTTGCCTCCTTCAGGACAGGGATCATTCTCATACAGATGACTTAGGAAGAGTGTGTTGTTTTAGGGAAAGAAAACAGAAGAGCACAGAATAGGGCAAAAGAAAACAAGCTACAGAATCTAATTTCTTAGCTGGAGACTCATTCAGCTTGTTCTCATGGGTTTTTTTTGGTAAAGAGATGCCCTAGTTGTCCTATCAGGAAGCAAACAACCCAATTTTTTAAAAAAATTTCATCATTTTTACTTTTGTTTTATGAGTATATGTATGTATGTATACACACACACACACACACACACACACTCCAAAGCATACATATAAGTCAAGTAGAGGTCAAGAAACATCTTGGGGGCACTGGTTCTCTTCTTCTAACATGTGGATCCTATAGATCTAATGTAGGTCATTGGGCTTGGCAGCATGTGAATTTACCTGCTGAATCATCTCACAGGCGCCGGGTTCAGACTTCCATACCCCTATACAGTCAGTGGAGGAGAACACTGTCTTATTGGTTTACAAAGGGCATTGCAGCTTTCAGTCCACTCTGGTTATGTGGCTCCCACCAACCTAGAGAATTCTGTGGCTGTAAGCTATGGGTAGCTAGGACATGGAAACCCTTGTTCAGGAAAGACATCTGGGCAGTGTACTGAGAGCATCTCTTGCAGGCATTTCACTCTCAGAGAGTTTAAGAAATCTTGTGCTGTTGAATGTGTTAGTAATGAGGAATGCAAGACTTCCATGTATTCTAAAAAGAATCACTTTGTCTAGGTTTCAGTATTTCTATCTGCAAAATGGGGAAATTGGATGACATTTACTCTAAGTCAGTATTGCTTTCCTCTTGCTCATGAGGCTGACCACACTTCTTCAAGCTCCTAATTATCCCGAGTATGTATTTCTGTTCCCCCAAATAAATACTCTTTGGTTTTTCAGTACTTACTGATGACAAAAATAAATGCCACTTAGCTATGGACCTTCCGTCAGATGGGATGATTATAGTACACCTTGTATATGATTACTGTGGAGATTAAAATTTTAATGGGATACATAGAATGTCGAGCACATAGTATCCTTCCACTCTCTAATATCAGCCATACCTACCTTAGTAAAAATTTAGAGTATGTTGTCCTGGAGATTTCTTACCAGGCTCCATTTTTCTAGTTGAAGAATGAAGGTATATTGTCTGTGAAATGAAGCAGAGATACTGACAATCAAGCTAGGGTATTAAAAGGTGGGGTTAAGGTCTTCCAAACAGGCTGTTACCATGGTTCTAACTCTTGCGATTTTTAATGCATCTTCTGACAGTGTCATGGGAGGCTTAAGAGACCTGGGTGGAACTTGTTCTTAGCGAACTGCCTGAGGAAAACCACAGGCAGATGGCCTTGTGCTGATCTGAGGAAACAGAAGGGAAATAATTCATGGTTTCAAAACTTGACATTTTTTAGCTTCCCACCAGATATGTCGTGTGTACTATATTTGCTGTACTTCTTGGCCTGACTTTCAAAGCTCAAGACTTGGGAATTCGACTTGACATTTCCTCCCAGAATGGGTGAGAGAGGGAGATAAAGAGAGAGGGTACTGTGAAACAGAAAGAGAATGGGCTTCAGCAATGTCCAGACCTAGGTCCGCATTTGGGCTCTCAGTGTTGAAGGGCTGTGTTCTTTCTTGGGTCTCCTCACTTTGAGCCTAAGTCTCTTCTGTGAAATGGGAATCTTTTCTAGCTCCCAGAGATGATCCAAGGATCAAAGGGGAGCCTCCTGTGTACAGCACACAGACCAGGCTTAACACATAGTAAGTCACCTTTATTAGCATCCCTACCAAACCTTCCCAGCATCCTCACATGATGAAGGTGGGATGCAGAGCACTTTCCTGTTTACCTCCTCCACGCTCCACTCTGCTGCTGCTTTGGCCTTGGTACCTTATGGTCTGACTTCCTGTGGGAGGAGTTTCCTGGATGCATGCTGGAGATGCTCTCTAATAATGGTGAGGTGCAGCATGAGTTTGACCTCTGTTAGCCCCTCCAGAACAATATTTCTATGACTGACAAGGAGAAGTATCCAGAAGTGGCAAGCTCTTAACTGATTGGCAGGTCTGAAAAGCAGGATGACGCACAGTGCTTGAACAGGGAGCCAAAGGTGGGAGAGTTGATTTGATGGATTTGAAATGGCCATACTCGGGGTACAAGATGAGCACTTTAAGCGTCCCACAGAGCCTAGTGGGGTAAAAAAGGAAGAAGGAAGGATACTTATTTGAGACAGTGGCCTGGGAAGTCTAAGCAGTCATATGATTGGGTGCCAGGTTGATGATATAGGTGGGATATGTGTGAGTCCATAAGGAGTCAGACTCTTTAGGCCATAAGAAGAATTGGTTACATCTGGAGTATCATGGGCACATGGTGCTGATAGAGCTTCAGGGGACAGAGACAGTATCAACAAAGGGTTAGATTGATGGGATTTCCCTATCATGGCTCTTGTCCTCTCTAAGCCGAGATCAGCACATGATCTAGGCCAAAAGAGTACAGAGAATGTTATTATCCTGCTAAGGGCAAATGGGGTGTGCCACGTTCAGTGTTGTGGGAGCACATCAGTCGCTCCAGTGGTGCTGGAATGTTCAGTAGAGAAGGCATGAGAATGAGGGTCCCAGCTCTTGCTGAGTCAAGGCCTGAGGCTCACTCTAGGCACAGTGATTTCTGATCTTGAAGAATAACATGCTCAGTGATTTATGGAAGATGAAATCTGTTCTTTCTGTACTCCTATGTCCTGAATCATCTATAGTTTCTTCAGATGGCTTGGCTGCAGTTCTGCCTCTTCGTCCTGTCCTGTCTCTTATGCTCTTTCTTAAATCTTGGTTTGTGAATTTTCTTCATTTCTTCTAGAGCCACAATGACCCCTCTGCCTTGGCAGGTCTTCCTGTGTATGCTAGACTTGCTGGTTCAATTTCCTAAAATTTTCCCTGTGGATGGAAAGCATGCCTTTCTCTGCTTTAACTACCTAGGATTTTGTCATCTTTTCCTCAGCCCTCTGCAAGGATGCCAGTCCCCATCTCCTTCCACAATCTTCCCAGGTCACATTCCCTTTGTTTACCCCCAGGGATGGTGCCCATGACCCCAAACTGTCAAGTCTCTTTTTCATGCTCACTTAGAGAGCATTACAGGCACACTGTGCAAAGAGCTTCCATTTATGGAAAGGATCTATGTGCAGTGCTGGTCTGTGAAGGCCCCATGTCCTCTCCCTTTTATTGATCATGACAGGAGCTGCAGATTTTCTCCAGTCCGAGAGTGTGAGCTAATGACAGAGCTATGTAGATGGAAGTTTCCATCCAGCTCAGTCCCACAGCCCTTCAGTCCCAAAGGAACACACAGAGGCTTATATTAATTGTAAACTCTTTGGTCTATTAGCTCAGGTTTATTATTAACTAGCTCTTATAACATAAATTAACCCATAATTCTTGTCTATGTTTAGCCACGTGGCTTGGTACCTTATCTCAATGTGGCATTCTCATCTTGTTTTGTCTGCTTCTGGATGACAACTATGTCTCTGCTTTCCTCTTCCCAGAATTCTTTTTGTCTGGTTGCTCCCCCTATATTTTCTGCCTGATTACTGGCCAATCAAAATTTTATTAAACAAATCTGAGTGACAAATCTTTACAGTTTACAAGAGCATTATCTCATGGGAGAGCTATTCAAGGTTCAGGCTCCCTGTGGCCAAAGAGCTGACTTCTAAGCTACATTCTCTTGCTCAGATCTTTCCTTTATCTTCCATGTCTCCATGGCCAATCAGTGCCAGGACAGTCTTATTATTCAGAGAAATCTCTTACTGTTGCTCCATGTGCCAGACACATTCAGCTTCTTCAATATTAAAACACAGAATGTTGAAGTACCCTGGGATAGTTCAAGCTTGGTGCATTTGAAATAGTGCCATTGGTCAGGGCCCCTTTCAAAGCTACATAACATTCTTGCACCTCCAGCACTCTGTGACCCCTTGAACAGACTATGAGATAGGGCAGAGAGGAAGAGTCACTTTAAGGTCAAATAGTGATAGTGTCCCCTTATTAATTAGATCTACTCTAGCCAATTGCACATAACTGCCTTCAAGGATGGATCCATCCCTCTGCCTTTCTTATTGCCCCATCTCCCTTTCCTCCTTCCTACATCTCCTTCTCCACGATGACCAAACTGCAGGTAGAAGAATGACCTGGGTTTTTCACTGCCATGCTTTTATTTATGCCTTTCTGCCAGGGCATGTCTCTACCCTTTTCATGCCCAGTTCCTAAGTTCTTTTCAGGAATGACCATGACATTAACTTTTTAGAAATCTTACAGAGGACTTTTTATTTGTCTGCTTCCACTGAGGGCCTTACTCTGTGGTTACTTATTTAGATAGACAGTGCCACGGCTGCAGCTTGAACCACTCTGGTCATATTTGAGAAAAACTCATAAATATTCCCAGGGCTATTTCTTCATCTGTGTAATGGAGGAGGGAATAGGGCTTGCTTTATAGCCTATGGTAAGACAGCAATCAGAGGAGAGTATGTCTGGTGGGCAGACAGGTCCCACAATAAGCTGTGCCATTCTGGGATACTATTTTGTGTCTTGTGTTTGGGAATCGTGTGTGGTTTTCTCTCTTTCTAGTCATGCTTATTTCCAGAGCTGATTGGGGACTAAATGCTAAAAGCAGAGGGATTAAATAAATAAACATGGTCAGGCCAAAGAAAGGCTTAGAGTTTATGTTGGGAAATTTTCTCACCGTAAGAAATACCTGGGATATCAACTTAACAGATAAAACATTTAGAGGCCCATGGAGGTTCTAGTCAATGATTGATTGGCTCCTGTCAAGAGGCAGTACTTTATGTGAAGAGCAAAACTACTCACCTCGGAGCATGGGGACAAAAGAAGGCAGAAGGCTCCAGTATCTCACAGTCTTCTTTATGAATATACACTCAGTCTGAAAACCTTTCTCTTGGTCCCACCTCCTATTCCCAGCTGCACAGTGCTGAGCTGCTTATAAGATCTAAGATGTCTCATGGGCTTCAACCATTATATATCCTGAGCTCACAAATGGTTGAAGGCAGTAGGTGAGTGGTCTTGTCTCTTTTGATGACAAGGTGGTAGATGAATAGTCACTTTGAGGTCCTTCTTTTTCAGTCAGCTTCTTAAACACATGGATTGTTTTACATTATGAGTGTGTAGTGTGAATAAGTGAGTTTGTATGTGTTGGGGAATTTCCTTGGTCTCATAATGCTAGAGGAAAATTCTGCCTTCTTAGCATGCACAGAAAGCAGGACATATTCCTATGGGGTGGGTTTAACCTTGGTGGTGGTGGTGGGGCTACTGGGGACCAATATTTCTTATGAGAAGGGTTGTGGCTTCTGAGTAAATGTCTGAGCTGTTGCTGGAGTCCCAGGATAACTCAGGCCTGGGAAATGATGATGAATTCGTCATATTTCTGAATAATTAAAGAGCAATGTCCATTTGTGGGGCTATACTCTGAAGCTATCACAATGTATTACTGGCCAAATAGGCTATATGCATGCTATTTTAAATAGAAACCAAGAAACCCATAACCAAGAAAATAAGGCTTAGCACTATAAATAACAGTGTCCCATACATACTGGCCACAACATAAGAAATGGCATTTACTTTAGACCTGTGGCTTTGTCAGGCCCTTTTACATATATACGATATCCCATTTCTTTGACAAGTTGTCCAGGAATGATCTGGAAAACAGGGGTTTGATATATTTCCTGGGGGTCAGACATGTTTTTCTTCATTATGAAATCACTGAGAAAAAAAAAAAAAAAAGAAATCACTGAGACCTTTTCAGCAATTCATTAAATGGGTGACCTCATTGATAAACAAGTTTCTGTTTGTCTCTCCTCTCATCTCTTTTCCTCTCCTTTCCTCTCTCCTTCTTTCCTCTCTTTTCCTCTCCTCTCCTCTCCTTTCTTCCCCTTCCCATCTCCCTCTCACCCCTAGCCCTCTCAGTCTTTTGTTTCTGTTTTTAGTTTATAGTCCTGTGCCACGGAATTGAAGGTGCCAGGCTTCTCCACCTAATCGGACTGTGAAGGTGATCAGAACTGCAATGTTACAAGGCTATGAAATTGGGAGATAGGTGGGGTAGGGACTCTAGGGAGGGTTGGAGGGATGTAAAAGTATGAGGAGACAAAGGATAGATGTGATTGATATACGTGATATAAATGCATAGACTTTTCAAGGAATAAGAATATTATTTAAAAATAGTCGGTATGACTGGGCCATATAGTAGAGGTAGTTTTAGTGTTTTTGAGAATACTTCATACTAAATTTACTAAAAATCTGGGCTAGTCCATTCCCTACAGCAGTGTGCAGATTTCACACTTACCAAGGAAGCAAAGGGAAGTAAAAGGGGGAAGGAGGGCACAAAAGTGGGGGTTATGGGATGTAGGGAAAATACACTCAATATAAAGTGTGCATGTGTAGGAAAACTTCTTAAATTAAAAAAAAAAGGGTGGGAACAGAAGATGGGACTTCCCTCTTTAACTCATGGAGCTCCTCTATGATATTGTGCACTGCCGTCATAGGTATTCTGTAAACAGGTAGGTTCCTATAACCTGCCCTGTAAAGGATGCTTTCCAAGGGTAAACCAGCTAGGGGGTGGATGCTGCAGCCTCCAGACCCTACTCAGAAACATTCCCTTTGCTGAGTCCACAGCAGACAAACCTGCAAAGAAGCAAGAAGTCATTTGGGATTCAGAAATGGTACTCTTTTCAGAGACAAGCCACTGAAAAAGCCTGGGAAAGAGCATGGTCACAGGTACAGCAAAGGGAAAACAAAGAACTGGTCAGATCTCAAGGGAATGAATGATCAATGTGTAGTGCTGATGGACACTGACAAATGTCAGCCTCCACTTACGGGACTGATGGGAAGTTATTACAATAAATAGAAATTGAATGCTGAGTAATTTGAATGTTGCTCAAAGTGAATGTTCTTGGTTTCAAATGTTCAATGACTGAAGAGATATATCGCTAGTTGGATAATTGGCAGATAGACGGGGTTAAAACAAACTGTTCGGGAAGTGCCAATATTTATTTCATTTATTTGTTGTTTATTTATTTTTACTTTGTGTGTGTGTGCATACGTGTGCATTTGTGTGTGTGTATGTGTGCTCATATGCATACCTGTACCTTTGTGTCTTCTCCTGTCTGTATGTATGCAGCAAATCAAAAGTTGATTCAGATTCATGAGTAAAATGTATCCCATCAACCAGCTAAATTTGTACCCATCACTGAGGCTATACTAGGAGATTCTCAGTGTCTTGACCTGCGTCACAAGGTGACTACTGGAACAGCTATGATATATTTTAATTATTGCAAAAAGGCAACTTCGTGATTGAGTAGGTGAATGTAAACATTTGGCAGTGTCTTGCATGAGTGCAAATGAAAAGTGATTATATTAGGGCTGTTATTTCTTTCCTTGAGAATGACTTCCTTTGTACGGTGGTAGGATGCTTTCCGGGAATTAGTTTTTCTGGCAGTGAGAGTGTTTAAGTACCAAAATGAACCTGCACTCACTCATTTAGAGTAACTTTGTTTTCCATGTTAATTGAATGAATGACTCTAGATGTTTGACAATGAGCTTGGATATGGGAATAGCAGAAGGAAATTCTTTCAATTGTATTTAAAAAGCCTGTAATACTCCAGTTCATATTAGGCCAACCATCATTACCAGAATGAAAGGTGTTTTGGAGAGGATTTTTGATAGGCTTCATGAGCTCATCTTTTTCTCTAGCCACGAAATACTCCAGTGTTCATGAGTAATCCGAAGACATTTTTCAAATGTACAATGTGATACGTAGCTCCAATACAGGTCCCCAGATGCCCCAAATTGAACAATGTCCCATTTGAAACTTAAGATTCTGCTACACCACAAAAGACACTGTAAGACATCTACGTATCATCTACATCTCTGTTGACATCAGTATCCACATGGTTATTTGTTGATGAATAGTAATAGTTGCATCAATGTGGAAGACTGTCCTGTTAGCACAACAAGGCTATTGAACTCTCAGCAGCTGTGAGTACAAACATAAGGTCTTTTTACAGAATTGGAGGCATTAGCATGTTGTCAGAGACAAGGGTGTGTGCTTATGAGCCACATCCCTTTGGGAGGACATATAAGCAGTTAACTGCTCCTGTAAAGACTTGTTTTCTTCAGCCATGTCATGACTCCTAAGTTTTCTGTACTCCTATGAGTAACCCTTTACCCATGTTCCTGCGAATTACCCCAGTTAAACTCACTGGTCCATCCAATTATACTTGAATGATACTGTTTCTTTGTTGGTGCCTCAGCTAGAGTAAACAGATGTTTGCTGTGTTTCTAGGGAAAGTTCACACACCAGCTTCTCTTTCTATATGAATAGAAAGAGAAATTGAGAAGTGAGAAATAAGGCCAAGGAAGGAAGGTAAAGAGAGGGAGGGGAAGGGGAATTAGGAAAGAAGGGAGAAAAATGGTGTGGCAAGGGAGACAAAAGAGAAGAGAAAAAAGAAGGGAAGAAAAAGGAAGGGAAGGGAAGAGAGGAGAACAGCAAGGCAAACACTTGAGTAGAAGCCAGCTGTGCAGAGTTCTGTGCTGCTCTGTGCTGGGCTGCTTTTGTACAATGGTCCACAATTTCTGCTTCATGCTTTCATTGGGGCAAAAGTTTTCAGAGAGAATAGATTTGCCCACCAGTGCCCTGGCTGAGATCAGAGGCAGGTCAGAGGCAGGTCAAGAGAATGAGACACAGGATGCCCAAAGCATCTGCCACTCTAATGTACCAAAGACGGTCAGGAGTTTACATCTGGCATCTGCAATGACCACACATGGACACTAACTGCTGCATGCAGCACGCAGCCACAAATGAGTCCCTGAAACAGACCTGACTGCAGGATTTAGCCCCACAAACAAATGTTCCCAAGTAGACAACATGAAAGTCAACTACAGATGTCTCAAAATTCTCATCCCACTGTGCAGGTTTTTTGCTTGGCCTCTGGGTGTTAATTTGTCATCTGTATCTTTGCTGTCACTGAGCCACCTGGATGTGTATTGACAAACACCTGTGAAATTGATGTGCTCAGTCTGAGGACTGGAGTTGGGGTTTTGGTAGCTTCTCCAGGGTCAAAAATCCTTAAAAACTTAGATTGAAATAACTTATAAAAATCTTCACCTATTTATATGAATAGAAAGAAAGAAGAAGTACAAAAGGAGAAACAAAGGAAGAAGAAGAGGGAGGGAGAGAAGGAGCAAGGAAGGAAGGAAAAAGGAAGTGGGGAGAGAGGAAGGACAGGGTAGAGAAAGGGGGAGGGAAGGAGACACGCACTGCTGGCTGGAGTTCCAAGCATAATCACAGCTTCTCGGCTCCTGGCTGTTCACTAGGTTTTCCAGAGTTCTCTCAATACATATTTTTATTGCCCAATCATGAACAGCTGTTGATCAAAGATGTGTCTTTTGTTATCACAAATAATTAAAGGCAAAGGAAGGAAAATGGGATTGTTGAACAGTCTTTGACACATCAAACATAAGAAGTAACAGAAAACATCCAAATGAAGAAGAGAGCCATCTCTGTGGCCTGAAGCTGTGGGGCTCAGAGACTCCACCCACACCCTCATCAGTCCAAGGACCCATAAGCTGGAGCTCCAGAATTTCCCACAAGTAGGCAAGGCTATCTCATTTGTAGCCCTTGAAACTAGAGGACTTGGATGGTTAATCACCTCTAATGAGCCTCATAGAAGACAATGACAGCTGTTATTTACCTCGAGGCAAATTAAGGAAAATACATTTTGGCTGGAAATCTCTTAAGCAACTTGTAAAGAGGGTTGCGGTAGAGGCGGTTGACAGTTGAGCATCAATTAGGCCTAAACCTAGCTCTCACTTTCTGCTCATATGTGGGATGACTGTGTTCAGACCAGGGTAGCAATGGACTCACAATTTTAGTCAGAGACCACGCTGGCAATTATGGAGCATCTGCCAGAAGCTGAGAGCTAATTCTTCTGCTTCCATGTATTTTTTTTTTCAAATGTGACCTCACAAAAAAACATTAAAAAATCTCCATGCTAGGACACCTGCTATCAACCCTGACGACTTGAGTTCTGTCTCTGGGAGAACCAACTCATATATATGATTCTCTGTGCACTTGTGCACAGATTCTACCCACCCATTCACCCTACTGCACAATAAGCAAAAGAAAATAGTATATCATCATGCTACTGCTTATTCTAACTGGGCCTTACTTTCCTAGCTCTGCTTCCAGATTAAATTTGTCTTAGTTCGAGCAACCATACTTGTACCACAGGCTGTGGAGCTTAGACAAGAGACATTTCTCTTCTCAGCATTTTGGAGTCAGTCATTTGAAAACTGATGCTTGGCAGGGCGAAGGGGCTCTTTGTGGCACATAGCCTCCCGCCTTCTCACTGGGTGCTCTTGCTCTACATGGGGCAAGAGGGCCTTCTCATTTCTCTTCCTCTTTCTGTAAACATATGAGTCCCCTTGGATCAGGGTTTCATCCTTTTTATCTTGTTTAACCTCAATTACCTCCTAAGAGGTGTTTCTTCAAATTCAATCACTCCGAGGGTTAGAGCAACAACACAGGAATCGTGAAGAGATGCAGTTCAGTCCTTGGCAGAGATAAGGGAGGGGCGTGAAGAGTAAAAATATTTGTATAATTGATAAGGTCTGTAAGTATAAATGACAAGGGGTTTAAAGTTTCTTGACTCCTATTTTCTTTTTCTTTTTTTAATCATTTTTTAAAAGATTTATTTATTTATTATGTATACAACATTCTGTCTCGATGTATGCCTGGGCGCCAGATCTCAGTACAGATGGTTGTGAGCCACATGTGGTTGCTGGGAATTGAACTCAGGACCTCTGGAAGAGCAGCCAGTGCTCTTAACCTCTGAGCCATCTCTCCAGCCCGACTCCTATTTTCTTTAGGCTTAGGCATCTAGGTCTTTAATAAAAAATGGAGGGAGATGTATAAGGCTCTCTTCTTATTTCTCTTTTCTTCCTTTAAATTCTAGCTACTGCTCTGTGTCTTTTAAGATTTCTCCCGGTCCTTGGGGTATCCCCCTCTCGTCTGTCCCACAATTCACATCCAACATTGCTCTCTGTGTGTCTTGGTTTTTCTTCATTTCCCTCCTGCTGTGTTTTCTTCCTGTGTGGCTGAGTTTTTTCCTGAGAACAGAGAAAACATCTCATCCTTCTTATGTCTCTATTACCAGCTTCAGTAAAGATGGATGGCTCACCTACTGTTGGCAAGCTTTGTTTGCCTTCCCCCTGGAGATCTGGGTTGAGCAAGCAAGCATAACTTTGGTGTGCGTAGAGCATGAACTACTTTCGTGATGAAAATTTAATCTTCTGAAGAATCCTACAAAGGAAGCTGGATGAGTCAATGAGACAGGAAATGAAAAGTGGAATTTCCCCAAAACTGTATAGTCAGAAGCTTGTGAGGCTAGATAGAAGTTGAGTGAAGTTGGCTCTACCCCTTGGCCTCTCCACACTGCTTGGAATTCTGTATGTTACCCTGAGTTGGGCACTTAGATTTTCTTTCATGGAACCGCTTTTCTTTTGTACTGGCCCAGCTTCTCCTTCTGGAAGGACATACTTCCTGAACCACATGATATTAAATGACACCTCTGGTCACCTTCTCTCTCATCTCTCAATATACTTTTATTCATAAGCAGTTAACAGGATAACTGTTTTAGTAAATGAGTTGTTTTCTTGTTCATTGTTGAGTCTAAGAAGTTCCATGAAATTAAGGATCGTGTATCACTTTTCAATATCCTCTCTGTCCCCAAATGTTATCTTTACCTAAAAATATTACTGAATAAACTGAATAATTTATTGGCTATTGACTAAATGAAATAATAGTGATATTTAGTAGGACTTAGCAGGATGTCTGAGATGTGGTCTTCAGCTGGTATCACCAGCCACACGTCACTGCAGAAATGCTGATTCTCCAGCCTCATCCTTGATGTGGTGAATCAAGAACTCTGGGCTTCGTTTGCAATCATTTGCATCATCTCAAGACAACCAGGTGCTTATGATGTATGCTCAGGCTTGAGGAGCACTGGTCCAGCCATGCTTTTTAATTTTTGATGTCCAAACGAGTCACCTGGGATGTCTCAAGGAAGTATAAATTCTTGTTCAGGAGGTCTCTTGGTGTGGGGTTGTGATTCTGTATTCCTAACAAGCTCTGAATTGTGCCCATGCTGCTGTCCATGAGCTTGCCACTCAAGTAATCTTTGCAGCCATCTGGGGAGCTCTAAAGATTACTGATGCTAGTCCCATCCTCAGACATGCTGGTTTAATCAGTCTGCAGTGCAGCTGGACTGGGTCTTTTTAAGAGCTCCACCGGCGATGTTAACGCTCAGGCAAAATGGAGAACCCAGGGCCTTCCAAAGCTGTCAGGTGGGTGTATCCACACAGGGCTGCTGGCTCTCCACGCAGGTGGATGTGTTGTACTTCAGGGGCTGAGGGTGTTTGGGGCCAGGGCCATGAACGGATCTGTCATGGGAAACACTGCTGTGCAGGCAGGTGGAGCTAGAGAAGATCCAAATATTCTGTGAGGAATTTGAAACAATGAAGGAGAAACTGGAGGCTGTGGTGGAAACTAAATCTCACAGCCTGCTTACCAGCACAACCACTCGATAGAAGGATTTGATGATGCTCAGTCAATATAGACCCAATGAGTACAAAAACCAATGGTTATTTGCTCCTTGAGATAAAGCTCCTACAATGAACAAATGTTCCAGGGATTATTTATCTTGGCAGGTTAATTAAAAATGACTCCCATAATTAGTTTTATGTGTTCAATTTCTTTGTTATTTGGATAGCCTCTTTTCATAGATTGCACAAAAGCTTCTAAATGGAGCCTCTCCTGACTTCCCTGTCCCTCTTTTGAACTTGCTTTCTGAAAAGCACACCATGCTTTCAGAGCCTACTCTAGATTTGAAATAAACCTTCCTTTTGGCCACGGAGCCTCACATACGTTGGGTCACATTTGAGATAAGGAGACACAAATGTGTTTTATTTTGTTTTGTGTTCCTCCCGCTTTTTCTCTTGTTCACTTGTCTTTAAAAAGAGTAACCTATACTAGGATGTTTCAGGAATGCTGTTCCAAGTGAACAATAATGAAATAAATAAAAGTGTCTTTCTTAATAAATTAATAAGAATAATAAATAAGGCCATGAAAGGTGCCCTGCATGTAACAGACAAGGCACAGGAAAAGGAGCTCAAGCCCTGAGTCTATTGCTTAACCTTTTTTGCCATCTCATGCACCACTTTCTATTGTCTAGTTTAGGGTCTCGGGCTACTGTGAGCATTATGTAGGATGAACAGGGAGGTTCCCGAGGTCATTATACAGATACACGTTGATGAGGCTGGAGACTGGGGTGCCCACACTGTGAGGAAGACTCACCTGTTAGGTCCCAGGCTCTCAGTCAGAGGTCAGGCCTGGCTTGCGTTAAATGATCTGATCCTCACAGATCATAGCTGATCAGTACAGAGTCTAAACCTGCTTCATCAGATTCTTTCCCCTGCAGTTTAAAGCACTGGAGTGAGGAGACATGGATGGTAGAAGTCTAGAAAAGGGGCAATTGCATATGTCATCAGAGAGAGGGATCTTCAGCAGACCTACCAGGAAAGATGAGGGATGGTTCCTAATTGTACTGTGTAATATAGTGATCAGTAAGCATTGGAATGAAGTTTAAAGCTTTAAAAAAGAAAAAAAACTCATGAACCTCTAATTAAAAATTGTCTTCCATTTCAGTTAATCTCACTAAATTATATTCTAATTACTTTTCAGTTTACACTTTCTGTCCACTGGCTCCTGGATTAGGCAGCACAGTTCTAAACTTAAGACATAGGAACACCCTATCTGACAAAGCTTTAGAGTGCCTATGGCTATCTCCCTCACCAAGTTCTGGGGTTCAACCGATATTGAAACTTCATGGACACCCAGGAAAATTTCACCACATTCCCTCATTGATTTTGAGTTACCCATAGAGACCTTGGATAGAATAGTGTCAATTAAGTAAGAATGCAGATACTACTATGTTGTGGAACCCTGCATTCCCACCACACGAAAGCATTCACCAGGGAAGATGTTGGGTCTCTCCTTGCCCATGGGTGTTCCACCAGAATAGGAACTGACAACGGTGAAATAACTATCTAAAGCATAGCTAACAGTTAGGCAAATTATGTCACTGACTCGCAGGGACACCTTGATGAAGGTGACCTATGCCTGCCAGATAGCCACTTGAGACCCAGAGCAATAGCTCAGGCATCTGGAAGATTTACTTTATGTTTTATCTCCTTTTTTTTTTTTTTTCTGGAAGACTATAAAAAGCTCTGCGTTCACTCAGTACCAGTAGCCTCATGGCAATAGAGAATTTGCACTCGAGGGCTTCTAAGGTCCTCCTGTTCTCTCTAGATTCTAATGACGGCTGGTTACCTTCAGGTTTGCTTTTGTTCTAATGGCTGTTGCCTCTTCACACAGTCAGAAATGAGTCTGCTGTTACCGAAGGTAGAGATGGTCAAGCTTCTCACAAGTGGTTTAGTGAGCATGCGGTTATTTCGTCCTGGAGTCGGACCAAAAATAGGCCAAAGGCTAGCAGATCCCAGATGTTGTATGAGGGTTAATTCATTGAAAGGTGTTGCAATTTGACTTGATGGGCAGAATAGGTGAAGCTGAGTCATTTGATATCTCCATGAGCCTTGGTTTCCAATCCCAAGCACTGAGGCAAATGGGAGTATTATAATTTCAGTGTTCTCGTCATTATCTAACTGAGAGGTTGATCTTCCTAATAAGTTTGTGAAGTGCATGTATGATTGTTTCTCCAACACCACCACTGCCATCATTTTGACCACTGTCGCTATCATACTATGTCAAGGCTATTCCACTGGTGACGGAACACAGAGCCTTAGTGAGAGGAGGCCAATTGATTCACCCTCCCCTGACACACACACTAGGTTACTTAAGCAGGGGAGGCAGAATCCACAATCATGCCTTTAGACCCTAAGTCCAATGTTTTGGAGGGAAGAACATCTGTATGTGTTTTAGATTTTTATGGGAGCAGATGAAATACCATATGCTTTAATACTCTGGGAAAAATGTGAAACAAATAAAGCTTGTGTTTTAAGAGAGGAGAAGGGCATTTGTTGGACGCAAGAGTCTGGATTTAGGAGTCTATTGTTGAGTGTCTAGTACTTGGATAGTACCTGAAGCTGAAAATAATATTACTATTATGGATGGAGCCTTATCCTGAAGGCAGATTATTACCTTTCTGCAGTCAGTACTAGCTAATTCTTCAGGGTTAGATGCATGCAGTTGTTTTCACTGACCCCTTGTCCCATGTAATCAATGTTATAATTCTTAGTTAACGTGAAGTACGAATGAAGGAATATAGTTGAGTTCCCCAAGTTCACAGCAATAGAAGTTGGCTAAGCTAAAAGGCACACCCCAGATCTGCCTGGTTGTAGAGTTCCCGCTCTGAATCATGCTGCTGTGGCTTCCTTATTTATCTCATGCCGATTCTAAATATTTATAAAATGCTACCACCGAGATGCTTGCTCCTTTCCCCAGTGTCCCATGATGAGAAGAAACCAGTTTGCTTTCAAGAGGTCACAGAACTTGCTAAGGGCAATGTGGTGGCCGAAACATGAGAAACCCTGGCGTCTTCTAGCTATTTCTTCTCTTTGTTAACATTAGAATGCCAAGGATTTTTAAATGGGTGGTACAGGTGAGAGTCAGGCCTTTTACAGTCTTCTCAAGCATATCTGCTAGAATGTTCTTGATTCATCTTGGTACCATGTAAGTAAGCTCAGAGTCAGAGGGAGTGCAGTCCATTGGGGACATGAATCATTATGATGTCTAAGGTCATTACTAGGAAGGAGCACACAGTTGGTCCTCCAGCCTTTGCCTTATTTTAATCTTCTGTAAAGCACTATTTATGTATTCCGTGTACAGGACACAAAAGACAAGTGTGAGGTTAAGCATCACATTTTCCCATTAAAGTCACCTATTATGGGAACACTAGCAAGTGACATACATGGTTTTGAAAGAGCCTTGTATTTGGACCCAAAATGAGATCTGTTCCAGAAAGTTCTAATGTGTTTGAAACCTCCCAGGTGTGCTGTGGTTTATATATGATTTCTTCTGTCTGAAAGTTATACTGGAGTTTAAACACCATTGAGATAAAGAGAGCATTTTAAAGAGAGAGAGAGAGACAGGGAGACAGGGAGATGAGGAGAGGGAGGGAGAGGGAAAGGGACAGAGCAAGAAAGAGAGGAAGAGAGGGAGAGAGGGGGAGAAAGGGAGTTCCTGCCTGTCCTTACGAGATGCCTCAGGGCTCTGCAAACAAGAGGGCATCCACCATATGTGACCTCAGCTCGTATGAAGCATAATAAACCTCCTTTCTTTAAAAGTGTATACTGTGGTATTGTGCTATTAACAAGCTAAAGCACTATAAATACATGGACCACTCAGGAAACTTTTAGAATAGACGGGGACAGGCAGGCTTATATGAAACTTACACAGAGGATGAGTGTAAGATTCTTAGATGTGCAGGGCCAGAAACCTCAAGGGCTGCACTTACTCATGGGCTATTGTGGAGATGGATTTTTTTTTTAAACCCACTATAGGAGTAGGGTTTCAGAATTTCCAGTCTTTTAGTGACTTTACTGATTGATATTCCAGTGCTGGGAATTACAGAGCTGATTTTGGTCCTAGGTCTTGTACCCTGCTGTGTGATCTATACGTAAGAATCATCGGGCTGCAGGGTTGTTACCGATGTCAAGGGCTGAGTTCATACAGCTATTTTGTTTACAGCTCAAGAACTCAAAAGAGAGAGAGGCAGTCAAGAGCTGGGGGTGACATGGTTATGAAGAACCCCATAATGGCCTTCTAGCCATAATTAGAGTGTGTTGTTAAACCTAGTAGGAGAGGTACTTATGGGGAAAGAAGGGAATGATTTTTAAATTCCTATGAGTTTGATTATCCACTGGTATTCAAATTGATAATTTAGATTTGCTACTTAATATGGGAGGATGTGACATAAAGCCATATGTTTCTTCCTTTGTTCTTTTCTTTAGACTGAAAATGTCTAAAAAGTGCAGACAAGAGCCTGTCTTTGCTACTTGTTTAGTGTGTGACATTGTATCAGTCCTACCAGCCACCATTAGCTAATACCACCTTATAGCAATTAAACCAAGTCCTAAGCTTTGCATAAACTTATTAGACTAAGGAACTAAACTTAGACAAGGAACTTTGTAGAAATCAGAATTGTTCATATGAATTGTCAGCATTGTCAATCAATATTTTCTATCAGGGTACCTTCAGTCACTTACCAAATGACCCAACCATGTGAGAAATGCCTAGGTTGGTATTTTCGGTGTTATGTACATTAGTGGCTAAGGGACACATCATCATTTAAGCCACCAGTGATGTCTGTCTTTGGAGCTGATTATGTTAAGGTTTTAGTGTCTGAGTGGAAGTGAGGAGAAAGAAGGGGAACAACTCACTTTGCAGGAGGGCATAATAGTGGAGGCTGGGACCATGTTTAAAAGTCTAACTGTTGGGCCGTTGAGATGGCTCAATGGGTGATATTGTTATCACCAAGCCTAATGGCCTGAGTTCAGCATTTAAGAGGTTAAAGAGAGAGCTACTCCCTTGAATTGTCTTATCATGTCTGTATCCTATAACATCTGCTTAATTGTGTAAATGAATGCAAATGCACGTACAAATGAATACATGTAATAAAAGAAAAAAAAACAAATTTATCTCTAGATAAGTAAGTTTTATTGATGTCTAGAGATCAAATAATGTTATTTTCCCCTAGAATTTTCTTGGGTATTCTGCCAAGGTTTACTGCTTGGTCATTTACCAAGTGTGGTTAGGACCAGAGAGGAGTTTCTATGTATACCAAATAAAGAGAGATGTCATTTACCTAATGATCAGAGGGTTTTGTTCATTTTATTCTTAGAGGGAGTTCAGAATTTGACAGACAGTTACCTGTGATGATTCACATTCATGTACACATGCATGTACCCATCCATCCAGTCCCTTCTTCCTTCCAGTGTGGAAAGCAGACTGTAGTGGACTCCAAGCAATCTGTCAGAACTTCCATTTGGCTGGGGTTAAGCCACTTAACTGTGCATGGTTTGATTAGTTTCTTCCCAGGGACCTTTTCTTTTATGAAGTATCCTCACACATCCTGTGACACAGACGCATTGCAGGATACAGAACACGTCCATCTCCTCATCTAAGGGAAATGCTGATTTTACTTTGGAGAACTGGGTGAGTAAAGATTAATATCCACAGGCAGAACTTAGTAACTGGGAAGACTATGGCCTCTTCAAGGAAGAAGTTCAAATCCTGGTTAGCAGATAGACAAAGAGCTAACTTTGGATGCTACCAGGTTCATTTCTGCTTGTTTTCATTTTTTAAGTCCATGCCTGGCAGGAAAGTCTTGTACTCAAGTTATTCAAGTAAAGCTAAGGCAAGAAAACATAAGTTCAAGGGCAACATGGGATACAAAGTGAGTTCAAAGCCCACTTAGGCAACTTAGCAAGGTCTGGTCTCAATCTAAAACTGAAGAAGGCTTGGGACACAGCTCAGTGGCAGAGTGCTATTCCCGCATGCACAGTGCCTCTAGGCTTAACCCCCTGTATTAGAGAAAATTAAACCAAGGAAACCGAGTGTTTATTTATAGGTGGCGATGAATTAGAGAATCCAGGCAGGGGGCTTATCAAAGTGGCAGAGAGGACACATTATACTTGACATCATAAGTTTTGGAGAAGATGAAGAACACATTAGTGATTTTCTTTATGTGGGTGAGATATGAGATCAGACACTAGCCATTTTTGTATTCCAGGCCAAGGAATTAGAGTCTTCCAATCAAAGCAACGGGGGAATCATTGACAGTCAAGCCGGCCAATATTTTATCGATAGCTCTTTGGAAACAACGGTCTGACTGACTGGATGGGACACAGTAAGCAGACATACTACATAGAAATATCTAATTTCTAGTTGACTATTTCTTTTCCTGCTCAAAACCAGATTCACAAGCAACACGACACAAAATCCTTAGTTTCCAACAAAGAGCTTTTTCTTATGACCCCAAAGCTATAAAAGTGGTGATGTATATAAAAGTAGTGCAGGATATTCTTAGTGACTTTATGAAATCAGAGCAGCAGTAGATAGGAGGGAGATGCCCTGCATCAGTTTATAACCGTCTGGGTTCGGGAAGTTGCAGAAGCAATGCAATCATACTTTTATGGCTCTTGCCTGATTTTTTTACTCGGATAGTTGAAAATGCCACCAAAGCAAACATATTCAATAGCAAAGTATGTGGATCATTGAATGTTGATGCTCAAATATGTTATAAGTTTGATAAAAGAACCATTATTTCATCAGTGTGCTATGAATATAGATGAGAGTGACCCTTGGGGAATCAAGTTAACAAGCCAATGACAATGTCAGTGAAAATCAGTCCTTCCACACGCTTCGACGTCTATGCCTTCACTTGACAACTGCCATAATTTTGGGGGGGAAGGACTCCCACAAATTTATGGGTATAGATTTTGATGTCCACAGAAGTTGAGAAACCTGTTCCTCATCAAATGGTAAAACCATGGTCTTTCTGAATATAGCCGGAATGGATTATCTTTTTGTATGTCTTATCTACCTGTGCCACACGAATTTCCCATAAGTGTTAATTTTTCTCTTTTGAGATCTATAAAAATTGAGGGCTTTATGAAGCTTTTCCTTGGGGAGGGGTCACAGAGTGAAGTGTCCAATTAGGTTGTTTACCAAGAGATGAGACATAGCTTACTCTTAGAAGAGATGCTGTCCCACTCCTTAGCAAAGTTCCCCGTCTAAGGTCTTCTGTAGACTAAACATGATGACAAACATCCCAGGGATCACATATTCAGCTGAAGGGAAGTTTGCTTGATGTAAAAGGTTTGATTGGTACAAGATGTTTTGAGAGTCACCAGGAATACGGACCCTGACAGGCACTGTATGGCAAGTTCTGCATCTAGTAAAATGTCTCTTAAGTTTATTTCCTTCTTCCATTCAAGCTGGGGTTAGTCAAATGATATGTTAATCTTTAAAAATTATGTTAAAGAATAAATGAAATATATATAATTATACAAAAATATGATGTGAGCATTCCCTCTGTGTGCTGTGATTACCATTAATGAATAAAAAAATTGCTTTGGACCTATAGCAAGGCAGAACTTAGGTAGGCAGGGAAAGCTAGACTGAATGCTGGGAGAACGAAGGGTGGAGTCAGAGAGAAGCCATGGAGCTGCCAGAGACAGACTCTGGTTGCAATTTTAGCTGGCAAGTCACAGTCACGTGGTGATACCCAGATTAATAGAAATGGGTTAAATTAATATTTAAGAGTTAGTCAATAAGAAGCTAGAGCTAATAGGCCAAGCAGAGGTTTAAATAATATAGTTTTTTTGTGATTAATTCGGTTCTGGGCAGCTGGGACAAACAAGCAGCCTTCCTGAAACATAAATAAATATAAGAAGTTTGAATATATATGACTCTTCTACAATAATTAATTTGTAAAGATGTTCTTGTGGTGTAGGAAGAAACCCAAGGTCTGCAACAGGCATGCCATTTAATGTAAAAATCTATTAATAAGGGCTTTAGAAATGGCTCAGTGGATAAAGAACTTGGCACAGAAGTATGAACAATGGCTTTTGGTTCTCCAGGACTTTCATAAAAGCAGCTCATCTTGTAGATCTTAACTAAACTGATAATAGATGATGAATTCTGGGTTCAGTGAGTATCCATGATACAATACATAAAATGGGGAGAGATCAAGCAAGATGTCAATTTTGAGGCTCTAAACACATGCACATACGTGTACACAAGCACCTGAATACATAAGCACCCACACCCTTGTGAATATCTGCACATGCATGCACGCATGCACACCACATACATCGAGAAAAGAAAATAGCACTTCTGCCAATGTAAAAGCTAAGTTAGGCCAACTATTTTGATCTCACTGGACTCTTGCTGTTTTAAACTCTTATGCATAATCACAAAGATTTTGATTGGGTAATGTGTGTTACATGTGCTACCCTAATAAAGAAAATGGTGACATTCACCTCAGGTACTAATTTGACGCACAATTCAACAATAAATAAGAAATTCGAGAGAGTAGAGAGATCTGGGATTGATAGTATAGGCTCTGTAGTCAGCCAGTGTTTGCCTGTTCACTCTGATCCAGTCGTTAATGGTAGTTCAACCAACCCTTAAAGCTATTGCAAGAATTAAATTAGATAGTGTATGTAAGTTTATCTATGTGCTTGATACCTACTGAAAATTAAAATACTGCTATCTATCATTACTAGTAATACTAAAAACATAATATATAATGGACACTTACTTTGCAAAAGACAATATCCTAAATGATATTTAAGTTATTCAGCCTATATAACAATGTCTTTTGGTAAGAGTTATAATGTTAATTATAAATCAAAGAAACTGAAGCTTGGAGACATTGTACAGTTTGCTCAATGCCTCACAGCCGGTAATGGTGAGCTAGAAGTAGGGCTTCATAGCTTATATTCATAAGCTGCATCTCCAGTGATAGTAAGAGACATTATACATATGATAAGGAAGGGAATACCTAGTTCCTATAGTGAGAGTTCAAATCTGAAGCCAAATTAGGGAATGATTTGGGGTATAGAGCAGAAGTGTTGCATGTCATTGAAAGTATCAGATAAGATTCATAAATATCGCCAGTTCCAGCTAGAGAGATGCCTCAATGCTTAAGAGCACTGACTAATCTTCCAGAGGACCTGGGTTCAATTCCCAGCACTCACGTGGTAGCTTTTAGTTGTCTGTAACTCCAGTTCCAGGGGACCCAACCACCTCACCCTGACATATATGCAGGCAAAACACCAATGTATATAAAACTAAAAAAACTAATAAATATCATCAGTTTTGACATGGAACTTGAGAGATGAGTCACTGCACGTACAGATCTGCAGACAGCAGATCATTCAGGCAGAATGACTTGAGAGAGAGCAATGTGAGCTGTGGTTATGGGAAAACCCAACTACATATCTACAAAATCGTGGTCTCCACACTTCATGGATATAACACAATAATAGCTGTAAGCTTCTAATAAGTGGGTCTGTATTAAATTTATGTCTCATACTCTTAAATTGTGATCTAGATTTCATTATCCACATATCTATCAGTCAATAAATGGGATTTTCAATCTACCTCACAGCAATGCCACCAGATTAAAAAAAATGCCACAAATAAATAATCAACACGGTGGCTGTCTTGGAGGTGTGTTCCAGTGAGTCTGGGCCTCCAAATAAGACCTATGAGCATTCAGAGAAAGATAGGCATGGTTTGAATTTGCTCAGGCAGCATTGTCTATCCATGGATCATTCCACTGCCAGCTCTGATCAGTATCTCTCACTCTGTATATCCTTGGGGTGTCTAGATCTAGATCCGATTCCTGGAGAAAGCCATCCTAAAAATCTCCACACCTTCCAATGCTCTCTGCTCTTCCAAAATCGTTAAAGTAAGTATGGTAATCTTACGTTTCGGGTTCTAAGAATCCTTCACTAAGAAAGACGCGACTTTCTACTCCTGAAAGGCATGTCTTCACAAGCTTGCTGGTGGGGAGTCTTACCACTCCTTGTCATCTGTTTATGCAGCCTGAGCCTCCTAAGGAGCACTGTCAGATAAAATGCAAGAAGCTCAGCTAAATTGCCATGGAAGACAGCGAAGAGATACATTTCAAAGTACACTAGTTTAGATAAACTTATCATGAAAAATGTGTGTGGGTATATTTATACAAAAATTATTTGTTGCTTATCTGAGAGGCAAGTTTAAGTGGGTATTTGCTTACTGGATTTCTAAGGTTTAGCAAGTCTGGTGGAATTAGCACGTTAAATTCTGACAGATCTGGAGGCTCAAGTCCTCAAGTCACTTTTTGTCTCTATGACTTTAGGATGAAGATTCCTAGAATGCATGTCTGTGAGTTGCTATACTGGTTAATATAGACTGTTCACTTGATGGGATCTAGACTTACTTGGGAGACAAGGGAGTGTCAGGCATGGGAGAATTAAAGGAGGAAGACCAGTTCTGACTGTGGGTGGGATGGGTGTACCAGACCATTGCTGGGATCCCGGGGAGAAAGCTGGAGAAGCCCAGCTTCTGTTTCCCTCCTTCTCTGGTTCCTGACTATGGGTGTCACGTCACCAGTCACCTCATGCTCCTGCCACCATAGCTCCCCAGGCACGAAGAGCTGTACTTTAAAACTACAAGCAAAATTAAAGACTCTCTTCCATATGATGTTGTAGTCAAGTGTTGTGTAAGAGCACTGACAAAGGAACCAAGACAGTTACTGAAAAAGTGAACTTGCAAATACAACATGACCAGTGTACCTCCTCCTGCAGCAGAGAGATTCACACCTCTCCTGTGAATGTCCTGGGCTGCTTATTATAGGACTTTATAACTACTATGCCTTCCTTAAACTACACAAGGCTATACCTGCGCCTGTTTCTCCAGGCCAACCAGTTCCTTTGTCTTTGGAACTTGAGTATGAACTCTCAGACTGGTAGACTCTCTGATGCTTTAGTCTCCTTGGAAGCCTCTCTGACATAAGCAAGCATCTTCAGTCAACTGAACCAAGACTCAGATTTATTTCTAAGGTCTGCAGTCTGGTCTGTTACCAGGCTTACAGCAAAGTATGGTCCCTATGAGCTGGATTCCCCACGAAAGCATTTACTCATTTTGAGTTTATTTCAAAGATGAAGGATGAACTTTAGGCTAAGGGATTTTGTTAGCATCACTGGTGTTATTGAAATCACCCATGGAATAGGAACCATGAAGGGGACCTAATGTTTGAACTTGAGCCTGGGAGAAGTAGAATTTACACTCAATCCTGGAGGGAGGTGTTACCTCCAGTCAGGAGGGAGGAGACTGAGGCTCAGTAGAATTAAAAGATCTATTCCCAGACTACACAGATTGTAAGCAGGTAGCAGGGTTAGATTCACACCAAAGCCTGGCTCACACCAAAGGCCATTTCTTTTTCACCTCCAGACACCGCTTCTGCTTGTTTACTCTGGTTTTATTTGCAATGATCAAGAAACAAGGCATTGGGTTTGTGAGGCCAGAACATGTGTCCCCTGCCTCTCACCCCCACAATCCCTGACAAGGGGGAAATAAACCGGGTCTTGTGAAGTTTTTGTGGCACACGTAGGGAGTGTAGCCAGGCATGTCTGGCTGGCTGGACAGAGTACCCGGAGCACCCAACATTTCATCTTCCGCATTTCCACACTCACCAAACCCATTCACTGCTCCAGAAGCTGGAGTATAGCTCATTCCTTGTTTCAAGCCTGAGAAATCTCATTAGGGTCTTGTGCTGGTGGCTGATGGGGCCACATGAAGTCATACCATGTGCTGAGATCACAGAAATGTTTCACTCTCCCAACTAGATTCATTCATTTTGATGGTGGCTATATTTTTAACTGTATGATGTAGTATGTTTACATTTTCCAGGAATGAAAGACTTGTGTGGGTGCATGACGCTTAGGTGTTCATGTGAGGACGGTTATGCCCACACTATGGTGGATGCGTGGCAGTCAGAGGACAGTCACGTGTTGGCCCCTGTCTCTCACCTTGTTGAAACAGAATTTGTTGTTGTTCTCTGCTTTGTGTTGGTGAAGGAGAGTTCGCTTCCAAGAATTTTTCTATCTCTGCCTCTGATCTTAGTGTTGCAGCCTTTGACCTACAGACTTGTGTGTCCTGCCTGGTCTTCTGAGGGCTCTGAGCATTACAATCCGAGTCCTCATAGTTTGACAAGTCCTTTATCCACTGGGTCATTTCCTCAGCCCCTTGGATCATTTCGTTGGCTCTTGAAAGTCAGGGTCTTGGCGACGTCGTTGGTCCTGAGTGTTTTGTTGTGCTAAGAGATGGACTTGGGTCTGAAATTGAGCAGAAGAGTTTTGGAGAATTATGCGGGGCTCACTGAGGTGCAGGTGGTGAAAGGACTGAGGAGGGGACACTTTTTGAGAGGTTTGGGGAAACAGACAAAGATACGGTGGTGATTGTCTTGGCAAGAGGACTCTAGTTCCAAAAGAAATAAAAACTACTCAAGAATTTCAAGTAAGCACACTGAAAAAACAGATTTGTAGTTTTTTGGAGGGATGGTGGGGACATGCTGTAAACCTGGAATTCAGCGAGCATCAGGGAGATGTGACTGAATCATGCAGGTAGAAATTGGGAGTCACTGGTAGAAATCAGATGGAGTAATTGCCCATCAGCAATCAGTGAAGACAAGTAGGGGTAGGCCTTGCGCCTTGCTAAGAGGAGACCACAGGTATGTGTGTGACCTACCATTTCATACATAAGAATGTTGGGGAGATTCAGGTTGTTGTTACATCTTCTCTACCCACAGAGTGTAACTAGAGGCTGAAGGTATTCATTATCACCACGAGGATTTTCATTTTGCATGAAGCAGAATGTCAGAGCTGGGAATCTGACCTGTGGCCTTGGTTGGTCAATGACTTGCCAAATGAGGTTGTTAAAATGTCAGCAGCCTTCTTTTCTGTGGGAAATCTCCTTCTTTCTCAGCCCCTGGCATATGTGCACCCCAGGAGGGAGTCAAAGGGTCATGGGTAGTGCCAGAGTTCCCCCTTCCTGCTGTTCCTGGGATTCAAGTATGGAGGCAGGAAACCTGAGATGGTGTTCACAGTCCTGACGGTTTAGTTATATTCTTGCATACCTGTTGCTGTGCTCTAGTAAGGGAGGGTGGGAGGCAGGCAGAAGTCACAGCTAATCATCTTAGGCTAAGCAAGGGTCTTTCATAGTCGCCAATCCCAGAACCAAGTTACACTGACTGTTTCTGCATTTATTTTTGTCTTCTTCATCTGACAACATCAGTGGTTTTTAAACGTGTATGAATTTAGCCTTCTCTTCCACCCCGCAACAAAGAGCATTTGGCAAAATTGGAGCCACTTTTGGTAGCTGCAGCAAGAGGTGGGACATTCCTGCACCCATGGGAGAGATAGGGCTGCTGATAGGCACTTCAGACTGTTCAGAAAAGTCCCTAGAATAAAGAATTGCCCTAACTAAAATATCAACCACTGAGAAACCCTGATCACAGACTGGTGACAAGGTGACCATCCAAGCAATGTTGCACACTTCCAGAATGGTAACTTTCTCCACCCCATTCCCTTTCTTCTACCTTTGGCTGATTATTCTTCCTTCATTCAAACCATTGGAAGACCCTCTCCAGCTTTAGCAGCTGCCCTGACTTCGGTGTCTTTGACTCAGCTCAGGGTATCCTTTAAATCACGAGTACCTTTCTCCGGGATGATCACTGGAACCTGGGCAGAGAACAAATCCCTTTTGAGCACAACTGTGTATATTTTGGTACTTCTTAACAAATCGTTTTGGGGGATTAGCTGAGAAGTTTACAGACAGCGTTGATGTGCAGGCCCCAGAGGCACCTCCCCTAGGAGACGGACACCCTCAGGAAATCAGTGTGATCTCAGAGAAAACAATCAGAACCATGTGGTTTTTCATTCACTACTGTTTTCAGAAGCCCTGCCAAAACATTTGTGAGGAAAACAAAAGGGTCATTCATGCCCTGCAGTGCGCGCTGGGGAAAGCAGTGTCCCCTGGATGGATAGAGGCAGGCAGTCTGCCGGCTCCCTCCGTTAGGCTTTATTAGTGGGGCAAACACAATTTAGGGGATCAATGAGGGGGTCACACACTGCTGCTAGTTAGAGAAGAATCCTCCAGGGCAGGCCTCCCTCTGTGCTGGGGAGCTTGGCAGAGAAGGGTTCCCACCTAATTAGTGTCCTTCTGGATGTTTAAAGGCAGAAGCCTATGAGGAATTTCTCTGACTATTTAATTATGGTCGGGTCTCTTTTGTCTTAAAACAGGCCAGAGCCTGCTAGTCTAATGCGGGACCACGGGGGAGCTTTACAAAGACCCTTAACAAGTTGGCCTCTCCATGTTTCTGCCATGCCCCATGAGTGAGGGAATTGTGTTTGTTCCCAAAACCTGTCCCATAGATGTTGCAAACCACTGAACCTTGGGGACCTCAGGAAGTAATGAGATTCTCATCAATACAGCAGTTCAAGCCCTAGCAGAAGAAAATGTAGAAAGAATTAAAGAACTAAATTGAGAAAGAAGAGGAAAAGAGCGTCATCTATCAAATTTGGGATCTTAAGTTTATTAATAGATCCTGTGTATAAAAAAGGCCTGGTTCCATTTAGGACCGTTGTGTTTACTAAAAGATTAATTGAATGGGTGAACTGAAGTATTCTGTTCCCTCGAGGTCTGGGGGACACTTAGACATTTTAGCATAAGAATCACCTCTATGAATGCAAGAATTCTTCCAGGCTTTTAAGGCAGGGCTTAAATTTTCATGTAACATTGTTTGATTGTAAAAAGAGCGTTGGTTTCCAGGGACTTAGCGTGCACTTTCCCCTTGCCTGGCTCATTTAATTGCAGGGGAGACATTGGCAAACAGTGGTTTTGATATCATAGAAAAAAAAAATGTAAGACAAAGAAATCATCGCTCTTCTTGCTGTTGGGGAAGGTTATTAGGTACGTGCTGCGCTGGTATAACTTGGATAAGAAAGTGAATAAGAACTCCCAAACAAAGGGCAGTCTAACCCAGGGTGACGTGCAAGTTCAAGGAAATCTCCTTGACTTTGTATTGAAAGCACAGTAGCTCGGCAGGGTGTGTAGAAAGTGAAGTTTAATCACCATAAGTTCAGGGATTTGCATACAGGGACTTTTTCCCTCAGGTTTGCAAGGTGGCCTTGAGAATTCTCCAAACTCCATTTCTTCTTCTACAGAACTGAAACAGTCACATTCACTCAGCAGAGCATTTTACTACAGGAGACATTGCATGCTAGTGTTGCTAGAGATGAGGTAACACTCTAACAATTGACTTTGTTGCCATATTTTATGGTCATATCATTTCAATATCCAATCTCAAATATCAATACGTTCTCTATGAGTTCCTTATTGTAGAAATTCTATTATTCTATATTCAATTTTCTTCTCAGGTTTGAAGAAAATGTTATGTAAATATAATTTTCATTAATGAACAAGAACTTGCATGGCTACTTTGATTTTACTTTTGAGTGTCTGATGAAAGAGCCATCAAGAGAGGAAAGGGCTCTAGACTAAGCGACAGAGACTACCAGACATGCTGGATTCTTCCCATTCCACCTTCCTTCTCTGTTCTTTCCTTCTTAATTCTTCCCAGCCTTCTCCCCCACCTCATATTCATATGAGAACCATATCATGTGATATCAAATGGGTGACAGTGATTCCTTGATCTCAGTGTCTTCATAATTCACTGGTGTGGAAAGTCATGTCAAAAGGGAATTAAAAATGAAATATTGAACCCATCCTAGCAAACTTGTGTAGGATCAAATGCAGGAAGAGGCATCATAAAAATGAAATATAGGAGTTTGGAGGGGTCAGTAAGGGTTTTAGAAAGTAAAAAAAAAAAAACGGGAGGATGAGACTAGAGATGGAACCGAAGGGAGGGGTGTTTAAGAACACATTCTAAGATTGAGCTGAGGTAGATGGGCCTTTTCAGCCTTGGAACATTTGGATTTCATATGAGGGAGACACAGAACCATGAACACGCTTAAGATCAATGCTGTGACGTAAATCAAATGGTATGTTGAAAATCCTTGTGTCATCTATGAGAAATGCTGCCAGAGTGAGGAAGGCAGAGGTGGAAGAGCAGCTTTGGGGTGTACTAAATGGTAGCAGTCAAGGACAGCAGCTAGGACTCAAGGCGCTGATACGAAAACCAAGCGTGGCTCCTGAAAACAAGAAAAATGGCGTCCAGTCAGTACCCAGTGGGTGCCAATAGCCAGGGCTGAGGGAAGATGCCGGCTCTTTCTAGCTCTTCCTCACCTCAAGCTAACTGCCCTGGAAAGAATTTTGTTTCATTTAACACCATTTTTCTAATCTGTAAAACTACCTGTTTAGCTCATTTTTGGAAGGCAGTCCATGTTCAGGGACCAGATGGCTCCATCATCTGTCAGAGAACATTCTAGGTAAAGGAATAATTGCTTTGTTGTTTTGTTTCTACAGATGAGACCACATGTTAAGAAGGTGAATTTGGCCATTTCTATCTCTTGTCTTTTATGCTTGAGGCAGGATCTCCATCATCTTGGGTATGCTATAGGAAGAGGGGTAAAGAGTGTGTTCCAGCAGGCCACTTAGCCTTGAAATTTGCAAAGTTTTGTCATTTTTCATTGGACAGTATAGATTACTTGGTTGCAACTCAATTTTATTATGACACCTTAAATTTTCTTCTTTCCCTTATGTTTTGATTCCTAGTGCTCCACGCTCTCGTGTGTGACCTCTGCCGCCCTCCTGAGGTGTTATGCTGTCGGAGGTGAAACACTTAACATTTGGGGCAGCTTAGAAATAGCTATAGTCATTAAGATGTATTTACACTCACCCGTGGGATTTGTTTTCCAGAGGAGACATGGAGACACTTTTTCCAAAGTGACTGTCTTATTTATTTATTTATTTATTTATTTATTTATTTATTTATTTATTTATTCATTGTGATAAGTCTTTCAAGAGTGCAACCTTGGGAGACATTGTGTGCAAAAGTACATCTTTGTGATGGCCCTATCTCTTCCGAAGATCAACTGATACAAGTTGTTAGCAGAAGAAACCATCCTAGTCAGGAAAAACGCAAAGGTCCTCTCTAGAGAATCCAACAAATTCTCCAGCACAGAACCAAGCACTTGTCTTCTCAAGGAAGGTCGATCCCATTTTCCTTTAATTCTTTCATCTCAAACTCACAGTGTGATTTGCACATGTTATGAAATTTTAAATTATGCAACTGTTGAATGGATGTAATCACATATCCATCTCTCAGAAATGGTTTTCTGATTCAAACTTATGCAAGGCTTGTAGGTTTGTGTATCAGTCAGGATCATTCGGGTTCTGCTGCATATATAGTCAAGTACCACTTCTCAGTGGATTAGAACAAGTGATTATTGTTCATGGTACATGTCTAATCAGGTTTCAGTGGGTTTTCTGCTATCTATACTCTGGAAGGAGATAATGGGAGGGAGGTTTGGCCATCTTTTGAAAACCACAGTTCAATATTCATCTTAAGAGTAACTAAGATAATATAAGTCATAATTCATTTTATAAAGTGGATTTAACACTATGTATTTCAAAAGTCAAGAGAAACATATTTCCATGCTTTTGGATGCATAGGAGAATTAGCTACATTCATGGACTCATAAATGTCTGCGTATCTAAATAGTTTGGCTATCTCCCACATTCAAAGAACACATCAAGAAAAGTTCTTGAGTTCAAATCCATGTTTATCTGATGTGTGTGTGTGTGTGTGTCTGTGTGTGTGCACGCGCACGCGTGCGTGCATGTGTGTGTGTGTGTTGGAGTATTATGAGCTGTACATGACTAAGGGTAGAGAAGTTGGTGTTCCAGAAGAGACATACTGTTAACACTTTCAGTTATGTTAATAATAGCCAGTAGCCTATAAATTTCTAGAGATTAATGGAGTAAATAATTAGTCTAAATTTCTCTTAATGATGCATTTTGAATATATATTAAAGTAATTCCAAATAAGGTGCTTACTACTCAAGAGAGACTATGACTCCCCAAAGGAGCTGAAGGAGAAGAAGCCTAACAACGTTCCCATAGTCCTTTTGTCATCGGCAGTAGGGAAAGCAAGAGTTCAGTACTGGATGGAGTTAGCCCACTGCAAATTGAGCACGAGGTGAATTACAACACCTCTCTGAGAATCATTTTCCTCAAATATAAAGCAAGAAGAGTGGCACTTTGTATTGACTTCACAATCTCATATTTAATTCATTAAATTTCCTGACTATCATTCAGATTACCAGGGTTGGGAGCCAAACACCTTGACAATCAGACACACTTTCAATGCTGTGCTGTGTGAACAAGAAGTTTTTTTCTTATGCTAAGCTGAATTCTCTCCTCTGTCCTAAGCTCAGCTAAGGAATGCATGTCCTGAACTCTACCAGTCTTTTTAGAAGGCAGGCTAGCCCTTTAATTTTGCCCATGTATCATCTAAACTTCATTTCATGTATCTTACATTGGTATACATGGTGAAACTATTTATGAATAGATCTCCGGTGTGAAATCAAGTGGATGTTAAATACATTATGAACCTTGGTAATAAGCTTTATATAAAAATGGGGAGAAAAGATGAGGAGAGATATAAACCATGAATGTAAAAGCACATGTGTGTTCATGTGTCATGTATCACACTCTGTTTCTAAACCGCTCTTTAGGCACTATTGGTACTGTAGTTCCTTGTTATCTATTGCGTCTCTTACCATAGGTTAACTTGCCCTTGGAAAACTAAAGCCTAGGATGGAAAATCTCAGGAATAAATTAATAAATGTAAATAGCATTTTCAACAATACATTGTCACACATTCTGTTTTGTTACAAGTCACCCCTGTGCTTTCACACAGTTCTTTTAGGTTTAAAAACACAATCCTAGGCATGTCTATGAAGGAGAAGATGGTAGACACAGTGCTTGGTGCTCTCTGTGCTTTAAGGCATCACTCAATGTCACTCAGAGACAAAGAAGGAGGGACCGCTGTACTTCCCTCTATTATGCCAAACTCCTGTTCCATTTCTCTCCTAATTACTGCTCTTTACCAACCACATAGCTCCAAACTCAACTCCTGTATGGTCTAATTCTTTAGTTATTTTGTCTTCCATTTTGGTTGCTGTGATTTCCCCTTAACTTTTGTCATTACACATGGGACTATTACAATGTATTCCATGTCTTATCAAGGTTACAGGTATAGTTTGTTCTGACTCAGTGTGTGGCAGCAACTCAGTTTTTCCCTTGAGGTCATGGTCAGTCATCTAGTTAGGATTGTAAACACAAGCCCTTCCACCCTTCTAGACGCAGTGAGTTTTGTAACGCAGCCAGCCTGAACTTGAGAGGTGGCCGCTAATGTAATGGCACAGTTGTGTCCCTCATGGAAAACATTTCTCCATTAGTAGCTAAAGCTTTCACATCAGAAGAGCTCCAAGCTGTAGCGCAGAGGTTAGACCATCTTTGAGTAAGATTTGTTCTCACTTTTACCCCAGTGATTCCAGACACACATTTTGTGGTTGTGGGAGAAACTATATGTAAGTTGCATATTCAAAGCATATATTGCATATTTGAAGATATCATGCTAAATTGACAGATGCTGTTTCCCAATCTGTGTCATAACTGAATGTTTATCAGGACATAATATGCTTTGGGTAGAGGAGTCACACTGTCAAACCTTCAAATTCCATAAGAGCAAACCAATTACTACACATCCTTTGTAAAATGATTTCTTCATTCATCTGTAGTCCTTTGTGTTATTCTGAAGGTGACTACAATGCTCTGTCAGCCTACGGGTAGTAATTACGACAGTACATTGGGGCAGAGAAGACTCTGTATTGAGAAAATGTATCTGTTTAAGTAAAGGCAAACTGTTGTCTTTTCCTTGAGGAAAGGGATTTGACACAACCAATCTAATTAGTGATGACTTCTGTCTTGTCCTGAATGATGTGATGAGGATGATAAAATATAGTCATGCACTTGCTGCTATGAGAATCTTAATATGGTCATATGCCATAATCCAGTAAATTATTTGTAAGAGTTTACTCTAAAATAAATAAAATATGAAGAATGTTCTTCATGTCTAAAGGGATCAATTACAGAATCAGACATGTTAGCAAAACCTGGAGAACCATTTTTGTCTTCCACCTTAGGATGTGAAGGGCTAAATTCTTTGGATACATCAAGGAATCACTGCACTGAATTTGGCAACCCTGAAGAAGAAGCAAATATGGTATTAATGCTAAATCAGAAATGAACAGCACAATATTTCAGCACTTAAGGTAACATTATTAAGATAAAGAGAAGCCTACACATAGGCAAAAATAAAAAGAAAATCTTTTAACAGATACCACATCTAACAATCATTTACTTGACATTTTCCTTTGTCTTTCCTAACTATCTCTTGTTATCCTGTGCAATTTTCTCTTCTTCCCTCACTCCTACCTTTGTCTCAACCTTTGTCAACTCTCATTTTGATGACAGTCACAGCCTGTTAACGGCATCTCCCCAAATCCCTACATTCTCTGTGAGGTAGCAAGGGACTATTTATTTAATTAACAACATATGTAGCTCTGGTTCAGGAACTCACTATGTAGACAAGGCTGGCTACAGACTAACAGAGATCTACCTGCCTCTGCATCTCAAATTAAGGACTTCAAGACATGTGCCATTATAGCTAGCAATATGGTATATTTTTAAAATAAAACTTGATTGTACACTTTTCCTTGCTTATAAACCCTTCAATGACTTTGCATTGCCTTAAGAATAAGGTATATGGTGTTTAGTATGGCTTAAAAAGCTGTCTACGATTTGTCCAGTAAACACCTGTAGTGTATATATCCAACCACTTCAAGGGATGTATTCAGTCCCAAGTTCAATCCATATGCCTCTGCTAAAAAGGAACCAAGCCTTCAACCTTGAATGTTAGCATTGACAAGTGTTAAGTAATAGGCTGTGAATATTTTATGCCTTTCTTTTTGCTGTCTTGTTTTGTTTTCTTAAATATTCTTCATAGGATTAGATGTGTTGCTAAGTCAAATATAATTAATACAAAGATAATGAACATCTTCTAAAGGATGTGTTTCATTTTATTACTTGACTAGGAGGATTTTATAAAAGGCAAATTATATCAAGGGTTGGCTAATCAGACTTTGAATTTTAGGCAGAATGCCTACCACTGCCCAGAAAGAAAAAGAGGGACTAAGTATCCAGTCAACCCCTTGTAATTATTTCATAATTTTAAAAGAAGTTGAGAAAGCATTACCATAAGTTGACATAACTCAGAATAAACCAGAATATTAAGTAGTAACTATGACAAGTATAAGAGAACAGGGTGTCCCCTTCTCCAGGTTTGTGGTAAAAGTGTTAGGCTCCCACCCTTGGGGTCCTGCTGCTGAGAAGCCCTGCCTCCAGCTCCTGCTGATCTCAACAGGAATCCCAGGCTGAGAATCCTGGGGCTCAAGAATGGGAACAAAATACTGTCTTGCTGATAGTTCTGCTTCTGCAGTAGCATTTTTAATCTGTAAAGGAAGTTTTCATCCCTCCACCCAGTTCTTTCTTATTGGGTGGATAAGATGATTCTTAGATCTTGTGTTCCCATCTTATTTCAGTTTGTTATCTAGAAGTGGGCCCAAAAACTTTAGTCTCTGACCTTCTGCTTCATTTGTTGGCTGGGATGTCTGGCTCCACTTCCTCTCTCCCCCATAACTCCAAATAAAGAACTCTAAGTTTGTAGGAATTCTATGAAGGATATTTTCATTGGTCATTGATAGATCTAGAAAAGGTTATGGATGAATCACTGCACCATAGTATCCTGGCCTCCTTTCTAGGACATGCACGGGGAACTGGTTAGCAGAAATGACAGGGATACTTTCCAGGGACCAGTGGCTCCTTTAAATGCTAGCTGAATTCTTTTCTCCAGAGACATCTCCATGGGTTTCTTTAATGGTTAAAATTGGCCTGCTGTAGGATCTCATAACCACATGTTCTCCTTGTACATTTGTGTGTGACTCTTATCACATGATGCTTTTCAGAAAGACTTCCATTGTCATTCTCTAGCGTCATCCCGTAAGATGCCAATGTCATAACCAACACAAAACCAATCGGAAATGCTTTGCGGTGCTTTTAGTAGAATGGTCTTCATTGGCTCATAAGTTTTAATGCTTAGTCACCAGGGAGTGAAACTCTTTGATAGGATTAGAAGGTCTAAGAGGTGTGGCCTCACAGAAGGAAGTATTTCACTGGGGGTAGACTTGGAGGTTTCACAAACCCATACCAGGTCTATTCTCACCACCCCGACTCCTGGTTTATGAATCAGGGTACAGCTCTCAAATATTGGCCCAGCTCCATGCCTGCCATGCCTGCTGCCCTACTCGCCGCCGTGAAAATAAAGGATTTACCCTCTGAAACTGTAAGCAAGTCCCCAGTTAAATGCTTTCTTTCCTAAGATTTGTGTTGGTCATGGTGTCTTTTCACAGCAATACATCAGTGACCAAGACAGACTTTATAAATGATTATTGACTAAATGGCCAGATAAACTTACCAAGGATTTTAAGTTTAGGTAATTATACTTGCATTAGATTGGTTTTTCCAATGAAAGCAATAAAAATATGAACATAAAACAAGTTTACCAGAAGCAAAGAAATAAAAAAAAGTGACCAAAGGAAAGAGAAACTAATATAGATTTGATTCTGGAACAAAGGAAATCTCCTAGACGAGAATTTTATCTATTATTCCCTGGAAGATACCGAGAGCAATAGAATGTGTGCGCTAGAACCCAGGCTGCAGATTTATGCGTCTGATGAGTCAGAAGACAGAATCCTTCAATCTCCAGAGACCATTCTCAGAAAAAATGCAGAGAGAGAGAGAGAGAGAGAGAGAGAGAGAGAGAGAGAGAGAGAAGTGTTCATATATGAATCCCTTAAAAATCTTTATGAGATTTTAAAACTATGCAGGTGTGGACAGTCCCTATGGTTGTCTGAGGCAATATTAACATTTTAAAGGATGAATCATCCTTGCAATATTTCCTTTGTTACCTACCAAGAGCTTTGAGTTAGAATCTTCTTATGCGAGTAAATTTTGCTAAACATCTTTGGTTCTGAAAACATACAAAGGCCAAGCCTAGGAAACGAAACCACTTCTGAGAACTAAAACATTTGTCCTGAACTAAGGGAGAAAACAAAACACTATCAGCCTAAAGCAACATTAAACTAAATGCTACAGCATCCAGGGGTTAGTGAACATACCCTAGTACCATTGTTTCAAAGAAAGCAGAAGAATTCAGAGTCTGTAGCATAGTAACAACAATGCCCAGCTGATTATTTTTCCTTTTTCTTTTTTAATGCTAAATATATAAGGACAGAGAAAGAAATCTTGATCATGAGGAAAGAAACCAATAAACAGATGCACACATAAACAGATAAGACCAGTGGTTGTCAACTTTCCTAATGCTGTGACCCTTCAATATAATTTCTCTTATTGTGGTGACCACCAACCACAGCATTATTATGCTGTTACTTCATAACTGTAATTGTGCTACTGTTACAAATCATAATGTAAGTATCTGATATGCAGGATATCTGATATGTGACCCCTGTGAAATGTTGTTTGATCACCAAAAGGGTTATGCAGGTTGAGAACCATTGGATTAGAGTTAACAGACAGCCACTTTAACCTACAAAATAATTTTAAAGAAATAAATATGCAAAAGAAAAAGAAATGGAGAGTTTCAGTAGAAGTAGAGAATCTTATAGAAAAGGATAAATTCAAAAATTTAAGTAGACATTTCAATAGTTGAAATGGAGATTAATTTGATGGTATTAATGACATATTAATTTCAATGAAGGTACCCATAGACTTAATGACAAGGTATAAATATGCATCTAATGGATGTCTGAAAAATAAAACAGAAACTTCTGATTGAGTTTCTCAAGAAGAGAGAGAAAATTGGACAGAAAATATTTCTAAAATATTTGACAAACTATTTTGAAATTCGAACAGAAACAGTGACTCTTAGATCAAGCAGCCAAGAAAACTCCAGATACAAAGAAAATTGTACACAGACATGATATAGTTAAGTTTCTGTTACTGAAAAGGCATAGAACCATCTAGAAGTTGGGGAATGTGAAGAAGAATCATAGCAGGCTTAATAATTCAAAATAAAAAAGTGAAACAATGAAATCAAGAAAACAAAGAAATGGTATCATAAAATATCAGGTGAGGGACTGTGTGTGGAAAACATTTTCAGATAGATTCTTTAGTCAGTACAAACAGCTTTCAAATGAAGACTAAAGCTTTTCCGATGATAAACAGAATCTGAAACATACATATACTCACACTAGATGAAATACAAAAAGAAACACTTCAGGGTCAATGGAAAAGATGAAAAATGGACAATAGAATTTGAAAGGAAGGAAGGAAGGACTAGAGCAACGGTCTGAGCTCTTAAGGTCCAAATGAGGAGCAGAAGGAGGGAGAACATGAGCAAGGAAGTCAGGACCACGAGGGGTGCACCCACCCACTGTGACAGTGGAACTGATCTATTGGGAGCCCACCAAGGCCAGCTGGACTGGGACTGAATAAGCATGGGTTGAAACTGGACTCTCTGAACATGGCGGACAATGAAGGCTGATGAGAAGCCAAGGACAATGGCACTAGGTTTCGATCCTAATACATGAACTGGCTTTGTGGGAGCTTAGCCTGTTTGGACGCTCACCTTCCTGGACCTAGAGAGAAGTGGGAGGACCTTGGTCTTCCCACAGGGCAGGGAATTTGTACTGCTCTTCAGTATCAAGAGGGAGGGGGAATGGAGTGGGGGGAGGGGAAGAGGAGTGGGGATAGGGGGAGAGGAATGGGGGGAGGGGGCAATATGTGGGAGGAGGGGGAGGGAAATGGGAAACGGGGAGCAGGTGGAAATTTTAATTAAAAAAGAATAAAAATAAATAATAATAATAATAATAATAATAATAATAATAAAGAAATGCTAAGAATGAAGAGCTATGCTTTCCTTTACCGATGTAAAACCTAGCAGATTGTTTAGAGAAAACGTTAGGAAGATGAGGGGGGAGCTGAGAAGGAACTGGTGAGCAGAGGGGACAGACAGGAGGACTGTTCCCACAAAGCTCTTCCTGTGGCTGAGCAGATGCAATGCCAACTCAGCACAGACTCCAGTAAGCTAAGGATGTGTTGTTGTCTGTGGGACACCCACTACAGGACAACACAACAAAAACTGAATCAAACGAAAAGGCTAAGCAAGAGGACTGGCTCAACAGAGAAAATCAGCTCACAGCTTGATTAACTGAAGAAAACAGGAAACAAATACAAAGTAGCCAGATACTCAGCACTGAACTTCCACAGACAGTAAGCTGTAACCCATGCTGCTACCCATGCTTCTCAGGAAGCTGACAGTCAAGGGCAGCTCCCATATGCCAAGTAAAGGGAGAGTCAAAAGCATGTTTTTAAGAGACACACTTCATCACACATAGGTAAACAGAGAGCCAAAGGACAGAGAAATCACTAACAGACTTCTGTGGATATACAAAAGAAGCCAATGCTGTGTACCAGGAAACCAGACTCATAGGGAATAATGGGATAAACAAAGCATATTACACCATCATTAACACACTGACTTCTAAAGAATCCTAGAGAAAAACATGTATGCAATGAATAAAAATACTACAAATACATAAGGGAAGCCTGACAATAGTCAAGAGAAACACCACTCAGAACTGGTACCTAAAGTAAACAGGTATGTAAAAGAATACAGATCATTTGAAAGTGGTTTTAGCCAGATTTAGCATACTGACATTTGTAGGTGATATCTCCAGTGTCTATAATATACATATTATGAAAAGTATATTGGGGATGTTCATAAAGATATATAAGTCTAGTAAATGTCGTATGGTTGGACTCATAGAGTATGTTCTCTGGTAAGATTAAAATAACATTTTAAGTGTTTAGCAAAATGGTGTCTGGAAAATCTACAAATAATTCAAATGAGAAAAAATAACCAGAATAGTTAATAAGTTTTAAATGGATGGTACTTGAAACACACATTTTATAACTTGTGATAGGGCTTGCAGATGACTCAGTGGGTAAGATCATGAGGACCTGAGTTCAAATCTCCAGCACACATTCAAGAGATTGGGTATGGCTTCACATGCATGCAGTAGGTCAGTAGCTTGGGGCATAGGGGAAGCAGCAGATTACAAAAATTCGTCCACCAGCCACTCTAGACTAAGCAGTGAGCGTCTGTACAGTGAGGGGTACTGTCTGTAGGTCGTAATGCAGAGAGCAACAAAGGAAGATGTCTTGCTCAGGTCTCTGTATGCCAGTTCATGGTCATGTAATCATATAATCATAGAAATGCAACACACACACACATACACACCTAAATAAAAAGTATGAAATACACTTAGAGATAAATGCATATCTTTCAATGCTGATATTGGGAAACAATGTTTTAATTGTTGGTCTCCATTTTGCCATATAAAGTATAAGAAGAAACTAATTTCATGGCATAGGAAAACACCAATGGAGCCCAATGATGACCAGTAGAGAAAGTGAACGAGGTTGAGTTTGTTCTTTTAAAATTTTCTAGGCAAACAGGATGAATAGAAAATAAGAATTCCTAATACTAGTATGCCAAAGAAACAAACTTATTGTTGCTGATGCCCAGCCTATCCTCATTTGATGATTCAAGGACTACACTACTCTGCACTCAGTCATATTATATTCAGGAATAAAATTATTATTATATTTATTATTATTACTCTTACTTTTTGAGTTAACATACCATGTAAGCCAGACTGATCTTGAATTTACTATGTAGATTAGGCTGGTCTAGAACACCTGATCCTCTTATGTCACCCTCCAAAGTGCTGGGATTATAAAATGTACCACGGATGCCCTAGGCCATGGTTGAGAGTCTTTTGGGCAATTCTATGATTTGAATATGTTGCCCTAAAATTCAGGTACAGAAACTATCTACTAGGCAATGTGAAGGTTTTAGTAGGTGAACCTCCAAGAAGTAATTAGGTCACAAGGGACCCTCCTCTTATGGATTGAACTAATTTCCTTATGAGGGCTTCTGAAGGCCCAATTCAGAGGGAAAGCTCTTGGCTGGCATGTATATTGGTGTGTATTCAATTCCTTGCACACGCACAAACACACCTATGCACACAACTTGATGAAGAGTCAGTCTCTTTGTCCCTGTCTTCCATCATGTGATGGCCTTACTGCCTGCTATCATGCAGGACACCCAGAAGTTGTGAAAGATTTAGGGGTTCTATGTTAGGAATCAAGTATTTGGGTGAAACACCAATATTAGAATAAAAGATATCCTGAGCACTCCTATGATTTACAGAATGAGTATTCATACGTATCTGTATTCATGGTTAAGGTTTTATTATTATCATATATTACATATAATACACACATACAAACACACACATATGATAAAGACGTTAAGGCAAGTCAATGGAGGAAAAAGTCTTCAGGAAATAATTTTCAACCAACTAAATATTTGTGTGGATAAAAAGCTGGTCTTAAATCCTGACAATCTATTCATAGAATTACTTTGAGCTCAATTATAGATCTAAGCATAAAAATGAAACAGTACAATTATACAAAGGAATGTTTGTAATAGCATTATTGATAATAGCTAAAAACTTTTATGAAGCCAAATATTCATCTATATATGAATGTATAAACCCACTGTGATTTATTTATGCAATGAAAAACCAGACTAACTTCTGTAACACCAGCAAAGAGGCATGCTACACGAAACAATCAAACGTGAGTAATATGTACTGGGTGGTTTCATTTCTATGGAATCCTAAAACAAGCAAAGCTAATCTTGTGATGGTGATAGAAGCCAGAAAGGATATCTTCATGTATAAAGTAGATGAATTTTCTTAGGCATTAAAAAGCACCAATCAGGGTTTCCGAATAGAGAGCTCAGCTGGTGGAGTGCTTGCTAACACAGAGGATGCTTCATAAGCCAGAGTTCTGTAATTTTAGCATCCAGAAGGTAGAGGCAAGGAGATCAGAAATCAAGGTCATCCTCAGTGTGTGAGGCCAGTACCATTTAGTAGGTGAAATCAAGTCGGGTGATCAGGGGTGGGAGACCTTCTGGAACGCAGACCTTTTGTGCCTTTGAGGCCGGTCCACTCTGTAGGTGTGGAGTTGGGATCCACGTGGGTGCGAGAATGAAGAGGGTTGCTATAAAGAAATCCCACACTAGCTCAGAATTGAGCATAATAAAGTCCCTATCACAAAGAATCAAAGCAAATATCTATGACAATGAATAAACACGATACGTTGGGCTTCAGCAAAATTAAATTCTGCTTTTGGCCGGGCGGTGGTGGCGCACGCCTTTAATCCCAGCACTTGGGAGGCAGAGGCAGGTGGATCTCTGTGAGTTCGAGACCAGCCTGGTATACAAGAGCTAGTTCCAGGACAGGCTCCAAAGCCACAGAGAAACCCTGTCTCGAAAAAACCAAAAAAAAAAAAAAAAAAAAACCTGCTTTTGAAGTACAGTACTATCAAGAGAGGACATGTGTAAGTCAGAAAGAGACACATAGACTTCTAATATGTTTGTAACCACAATAGGCAAAGAGCTTGTATGATTCAATAATAGCATGTGATCCAGTAAGAAAGTAGACAAATTGTTTTCCAAAGAAGGCAGACAGCAGAGTAGTAAACATATTAGAAGCTGCAACATGTGAGTAGTCTGCAAGGAATTGCAAATTAAAACCGAACAAGACATTGCTTTACAGGCAGAAGACTAAGCAAAGATTGACATACCGCATTAGCCAAGCTGAGTGAGCACACATATATGGCCTGGAACTTCGCTGCTCCACTGGTGGGAGTGGGAAACAACTCAGACACACTGAGAAACAACTCGGTAAATTCATACAGAATTAAAAATACACCCATAGCTGCTTTAATTTACCTAAGTAAAATGAGTGTATATTTCCACAAAAAAAAAAAAAGGTTATACAAGAATGTTTATGCTGTCAAGACAAACTAGTATATAAAAGCATTTGTTGCCAATATAATCTTGATGGCCTCAATTCCATAACTGGAAATCACACAGTGGACGGTTCATGAAAGTTGTCCACTGACCTCCACACAGGTGCCATGGATTGTACAGAGAGAGACAGAGAGAGAGAGAGAGAGAGAGAGAGAGAGAGAGAGAGAGAGACTGGACTGATGGCTCAGTGCGTAAGATCCTATTCTGCTCCCCCAGAAAACCTGGAGTTTTGCTTTCAGTATCTAAACCAGGTGGCTCACATTCATCACATTCACCTGTAACCCTGTAACTTCTGGCCCAGGGGACCCCATTCCTCCTTCTGAACTTAGTGGGCATCCTAATGTTCATACATAAGCCCTCTGCGGACACCCATATACCACACACACCATTATTAAACTGTGTTTTAAAAATTAATAATTGTATTTGAAAAGAAGGTTCACAATGCCTTTATTGATAATAGCCAAAAAAATCTTTTATCAAGTTCAATGTCCATGTACAGATAAGTGTATAAACACACTGTGATTTAGTCTTGTAATAGATAATGGAACTAACTTCTGTGATACACAACAGAAACAAATCTGAAGTGTGTTCTGCTGCAAGAGACATAAATAATATCTGTTGTACGATTGCATTGATATGAAGTGCTAGAGTAAATCCCAGTAATCTTGTGGTGACCAGGAGCCAGAAAGTGGTTGCTTCTAGCAAGGAGGTGGGATGCTGGGGACACTGACTAGGCAGAAAGTGAGCTTGCTGAGGTGATAAAAATATGGTTTATATTTCACTTGGGAAAATGGTTTCTTGGGAAATGCAATTGTCAAAAATTCAATGGACTACAATTCAAACTTGAAGAATTTTGTTGTGTTTAAATAATGATTCTGCTAGAAAGACATCCTCACAAAATGTGTTTATCCCTTTGGAAATAGATTGACAACATTGAAACAGGCTCTCAGTTGGGATTCTTGCTTCTCAATGCCATATCCCTGTTCTAACCTCCTGCCCAACCATTCTTACTGTGGGAAAGGGTGCCATTGAACTTGGCACTCAAGAGTTCCCAGGCCTCTTTCTGGCCACAAGGCTTTTACAGCCCATTCCTCTAATACCTACCGAGTACTTTTCTCTACTTCTGACTTCACTGCAGGTTGATAAAGTCACCCTGCTCGAGCAATTTCCTCCCTTATGCCCATATGCTTGCACAAATGTGCAGCTGATTTCTCCCTGGGGAACAATCCCCACTTAAAGTCAAAGCTGCCAAGGGGCTTTTCTAATCTCCAAGCATTTGCAGAGCTGAACCCTGTTTTCATTCCCAGAGTGATGTTCCTGGAATCTCCAGCTTCCTGCATGCAGACAGGTACCTCAGAGCTCACCAATCTGTATTCAATGATTCTCAGTCCCTGCTTAGAGGATGGTGCTGGCCTTTGCTCTTTAAGAGAGAAAAGCCCCCCTCCCCCCCTCTCATCAGCTACAAATAGAGGTGCGAATTTTACATTCTGGTCACTGTCTTCTGGGGCAGACAGTTTGCTCCTTTCCCAGCCACTGTATAGTCGTAACATCCTTCATAAACAATCACTGATAATATTTTCTCTCTGGACTGACGCCTGCCTTTATTAGGGGCACACTCTGCTCAGAGGCTGCACCTGAACAGGGCTCTCAGCCTTCAGGCTGCCTAAAGGCAAGCTGAGCTCTACAGGGCGAACAGCTCAGAAAGGCAGTTTGGAAAATCAGACTTGGGATTCAGAGACTTCTGAGGGCGTGCGTCCCCCGAGGGAATACCTGATGATGCATGGTATTTTCAGAGCCACTGGCTTGAGTTTATTTTGGGGTTTTGCTAGCCTTTGTATAATGCAATAGAACAAGCTTTCTTGCTTTAGGCAAAGGCATTTTGTGTTTTGGAGGGCTCCTTCCTACAGGCAGAGAGATGTTCCTCAGCTTGGGTGGGGGTAGTGGTAGTTGAAATCAAAGTCAAAGTTGGGCAGGATGGTGAATACCTGTGAATCCAGCACTCAAGAAATTGAGGTAGGACAGTTGTGTGTTTGGGACCAACATGGGCTATGGAGCTAGCAACCAAAACTTTAACAACAAAAACGGTACGGGATGATCTGCCTCATTTTTCTGCTCTTGATAGATCGGTGTAGAAAATCAGGAACTGAATGGCTGTCTGTATCAGAGGCAAGTACTGTGGGGACAGGAAAAGTGACCTGCTGGGAGCTGTGAACCCCTAGATCCTGAATTTCTTGTAAACAACTTGTTTTCCTCTGATCTGAGTGCCTACAGCTGCTCTGAGCATGAGATCCTCAGGAGCTCCTGATGGCAGGGGAATGGTTTCTGGTGCATTTGGCTGGGGCATGGCTATCCCTATATAAGATGTCCCTGAACACAATAAAGGGGCATTCTGGCATCAAGGATGACCTGTATCTCTGTCTTTGAGTCTTTGTGTGTTTCAATCTCCAGCCCCTTGCCCGGTTCACGAACTGTATGGTGGCGCATAGAGCGCAGACAGGTGTGGTGTGCTACAGTGACAAGATGGCAAGATAATTAGAGAGACAACCAAGGAGACCTGTCCCAAGACGTGTAATATTGAGGAAGCTTGGGACATCTGGGGTTTCTGATGTCCTTTAATCCAAGGCTGACAGTTCTAGGAGGTCTAATGGCTATGGAGATTGGAGGGACGGTATGTAGTGTAGTCAGAACAAGTGCCAACTTCCAGACCTGACCCTAAAGTGACATTCCAAAGCAGATACTCTTATTGCTGCTATGACTAATGCATCTTAAGGGGGAAGAGTGTGTTAGGTTTTTCGTTTGAGGAGATATCGCCCATCTTAGCAAGGAAGGCAAGGTGGTTGGGCTGTAGGACATCTGGTAATATTGTATCTGCATTCAGGAACCAGAGAGAAGAGGGATGAGACAAAGAGATGAGTGTTCCACTCAGCCCTACTTCTCCTTTACGTTTCGTTTGCTACCCCAGAACTACAAATTTGCCTCCTACATTTGGAACCTACCTAATTTAGAATTAACCTTATCTAGAAACTCCCTCACAGACATCCTCAGAGGTTTGTTTCCACGGTGATTCTAACCCCCATCAAATTCATAATCGACATAGATCAACATAGGCTCAAATGCCTATTCAGAGTTCTGTACCCACTGCTAGGTTTCAGCAAGTTTCACAGACTTCCACTATCTACCCTTAGCATGAGGTTACTGTGGTACTTACCTGCTGACCATTGGTAGGACTGCAACGAGTTACCTGTGCCCAGGGAGGGAGACAGCGTGGCAAGTGCTCATCTTCAGAAACCGAGGCAACAAACAGTGGGAAATACAGACCAGCGTTTCCACTGAAGTCCAAGCTCAGGAGGTATGCAGCTGTGCATTTGAAATCCAGCTGGGCCCCTTGCTAGCGGCACGCTTCAGAAAACAATGAGTGCTTCTCAGAGTCTGGCCTGAGGAAAATGTATCACACAAACTTATTGTGAAGATCCAGGAACATACAAGATAAAATAATATTCAGTTTTGGTTTGCCATGTAGTACCTGTGAAATATGAGGTGGTCTTTAGTTTATTAATTTAATTTGAATCATTAAGCCTACATGAGGTCATTCATGCTCCCTTGGGATACAACTACAGAGCAGTCCCTCCTCCCACATGTGTGTTTGTGTATGTGTATGTATGCATGTGTAGGTGTGTGCATGTGTGTGTACGTGCATGTGTGTGTGTGTGTGTCCATATGCAGGTTGACTTAGAGTATTGTGATGATCAGATTTGTCACCAGACTTGAGTCACTGGGGAAGAGGCAATCTTGACTGAGGAATTGCTTCCTTCAGATCGGCCTCTGAGCCTGTAAGCCAGTAAGCAGCGCTCTTCTATGATCTCTGCCTCAGTTCCTGACTCCATGTTCCTGCCTTGATTTTCTGCCTTGGCTTCCCTCAAAGAAAGACTGTGACCATCACAAATAAACCAAATAAACATCTGTTCCTCATTGCCTGCTACTTTTTCTCCACTGTCCTCTCGCTCTGCGTCATTCCTCCCTCAGTTTTTCTGATCCCTACTCTTTCTGCCTGTGTCTTTTTCTTTTCTCCTCATCTCATTCTTTCTCGATCACCATTTTTTTTAACCTCCTCTGCCTGTGTATATTGGCCCTGCCTGTGTCTTTTTCTTTTCTCCTTACCTCATTCTTTCTCGATCACCATTTTTTTTTAACCTCCTCTGCCTGTGTATATTGTCCCTGTCCCTTTGGTTCTTCCTGATTTTAGCTCTAACTCTTTTGTCTCTTCTCCCAGAGCTTTGAAGTTCTCTGTCTCTCTCAGGTGGTGACTACACATTCTATCCTCTCATAGTCAAACAAAACCAGAGAAGGAAACCAGAGAATTGTCTGCTGGATTCCTTTTCCAAAAATCTGAAAATCTGGCCAGGCTCCCTGACACTGTCCAAACTATGCGCTGAGCCAGCAGACTGCAGGTTTTGATGTGTTTGTTGGTTTGCTTGCTTGTTTGTTTGTTTTGTTGTGGAGGAGCTGGAGGGCCTGCCTGAACACCCCCTTATTATACAACCCACTAAATACCCTTCATTATACAATCCCCATTATACAACAGGAAGTAGGTGGGACTCAGCATGCAGCTATGATGCAGGCAGGTCTGGGGCACACACTCTCTTCAGGGTTCTGTTTCTGTTTTTTTCTTGCATTCACATCCTCCACATCTCGCATTCCTCCATTCTAAAGATTAACTTCCCCTTACTCTGACTTCATCATCAACACCTGAACTAGTCTTTCTGGAAAAAGGGCTTGTCTCTGTTTTCTTTACTCATCCCAAATGTGTTAATCAGACATTGTCATAGTGATAAATACCCAAGAAGCACAGTTTCGAGGAGGGAGAGTTACTTTGGCTCACAGATTCAAGGTTTGAGTTCAAGGTCAGCTGGTTTGCTCTAGTCTGGGGTGAGATAGATAGCAAGGTGAGAAGACCATATGGTAGAGGAGGCTGTTTACTCCGTAACAGAGAAAAAGGGGACAACAGGAACGAACTGAGGACAAGATTCAGCCCACAAGGACATGCCCCTGGGGACCTTATTGCCTCCAGGTAGACCTGACTTACTGAAGTTCCCAAAATAACAATCACCAGCTATGGGGAGCCGTCAGTCATTCAACACAAAACGCTGGGGAGACATTTCCTATTAAACTCATAACAGAATAATTTACAGTGATCCTGAATTTTCTTTATGAGAAAAATAAGATATGATAAAATAAGTTAAACAAGAAATTTGGGTTAAGTCATCGTTTTGGTCCATCTTCATGTATCACATTCTGTGATATTTCCCGAATTTGGAAACTCTTAAACACACACACACACACACACACAACATCATGGTCAATTTAAATTTCTACATAAAGAAAAGTTGTACAGAAAAGAAGGTAGGTAAGGTTTGTGATCAATATTTTAAAGCAGGGATAGTCACTCAGAGGGTGATTGGCACCTGCCCTAACAATCATCCAGCTGCTCTTAGCTTCTCTCCAAGGAGCACAAGGCTGTTGAAGCAGGGCCATCAGAGTTCTTCAGCATCAACCCATTTCCGGCAAAATACCAGAAGCCTGTAGGTGTTGCAGGAGACATGAGGATTACTGAAGCTGAAGATGCTCTGTACACAAGAAGCCTTGCTTTGGTTTCTCCGTCACTTCAGAGGACGAGAGCAACGCCTATGGTATTTGCTGACATTTTCTGTTGTGTTCTCTGTAGCATCACCAGCACGAGAGGCCCAACCTAATTCTAAGTGCACGCCTTGGCTGTGCGTTACACTATCCCACAATTACCACGGTGACGGCTGATCTGGCAGGCTGAATGAAATGGCTGCGAGTGACCTATTATTATCCGCCGATTGCATTTTGCATGGAAATTAAATGAATTCTGTCAGAGTTCTGGAAGAGAAGAGAATGCTACATTGTTCAGCCCTGAGAACTAGAGAGACTGCACGTGGTGATAAAGAGACCTGTGTTTGTGCAAACAAGGCGTGGGCTTCCACTTTGAAAGATGCACTTGTTACACCAAAGCTTGAAATAGGAAATATGTGTGGGCAGAAACAACGGAGATGAAAAGGGGAGAAAACTAATTATTACTACCAGAGCATTTGCGGATTGGGGTATTTATATAATGTGTTAAATTTCCTCTGTCGGGAAAATGTTTGTCACACCAGTGAGCATGAAACTCTACCTTACAGGGGTATTTTAAGGCTTCAACGCTTAGTTCAGTTAGATTTTCTTTCTTGACATCATCTCTTCTAGTTTTCTTCAATGAGGGGTGCCTTCAAAGCATCGTCTCTCTTTTTCAGGCATCCTGGGTCCCCTAATCTCTCAAGGAATGTGCTTTTGACTTGCTTTGTCATCCTTGGGTGTGTTGCCAGTATCAGAAAGAAATAAACTCCAAGAGGGTATGGAGCACTTTCCAGATTTGGAGTCCTTGTTCTCAAGAGCTGAGGGGCAAACCCCTGTCTAGTCTCTTTGGTCTTGTGTTAAATCATCTGCATCAGTCTATACCTCTTGATAAACACTTGCAAACTTCCCCACGTTTATCCCACAGACAAAACACTAGAAGGGTTCAGAAACACGTAAAGACTTAGATGGAACCATCTAGTCTAAGAAGCTCTGAGCTACAGAGAAAAGTCCTGAATTGGTTAGTTTTCTGAGGTATGCCTCTCACTGACAGTTCCTGGGTCTAACAGAGGACTGAGGAAGTTTGTGGGCTTAGGGGTCTCACATTAACACGTGAACCAGGAGCCCAAGTGATGGCACTATATCAGGACGTTTAGCTTAAAAACTGAGGTAAACAACAGAACACATTGACGGGAAACAGTGTGATGAACCTGAAGCAAGAAACTTTCAGTGGTCTTTTAGAATGTCCAGTACAACTTGGAGGACTGTTAAGGTCCTTTAAAAGTACTCAGAAAAAGCTGACCACTAGATTACCCTGCGGATGCCAAGACTTCAGATCTTCTATACATACGGTCACGGACATCTAAGAACCGGCCCTGTTGTGTGCTCTTTTTTTCCTTGGTTATTAGTTATGCTTATTTTACCTAGCTTTGCAAAACACTTCTAGTCAAAGTCTACATGGAGTGGGATAATGATGGGACCGAATTTGTTTTCAAATTGAAAGAGAAGAAGTCATGCTCAACTTTACAGTATTGAGACACATGCAGAAGTCATTGAATTAGGTTCTTTTTGTTTTGTTTCTTGGTTTTTTGTTTTTCCAGGCAGGGATTTTCTGTGTAGCTCTGGCTGTCCTGGAACTTGCTTTATAGACCAGTCTGGCCTTATTCTATCTATCTATCTATCTATCTATCTATCTATCTATCTATCTATCTATTATCTATCTATCTATCTATCTATCTATCTATCTATCTATCTACCTATCTTTTATTTTTGTGAGCACATTTCATAATGAAATGTGTATGCATAGATGTTTGTGTATATAGATACCTGTGTAATACATATTCTTTCAAAGATTCTATTAAGTCATTTTACAATTAATTTCCTTAGGTCAGCACAAGACCATACATGTTATAAATACATTTTTACATTGATTTTATTGTTTTTAAATCCCATAACATGCATTTTAGCTGATTCTATCAATTTAGGCACAGACATAGTATTTGCAATGAGACATTTCCATGTATTCTACAACAGAATGGCAATTTTCACAGTTTATTTTCTATGGAAGAATAAAAGGCTTAATTCTCTATTTATTAGGGTTTTTTATGAATATTGAGAACATGGAATGAGGCGGAAGCCTCATAGGTATAAAATAATGTTTTCAAAATAACAGCACCTAAGTGTGGGTCCATCTGGCTCATCTTTAGTGTTTCAGGCCATTCTTTCAGGGACTCAACAGCTCTGTTTATGTATGATTTACATAACAGACATTTTACTCATACAAAGTACACAATGCAACAGCTTCAGAATATTCATAGGATCCCGCTGCACACCATCATTGAATTCTCAAAAATAACCGTCACTCCTCACCTCAAAGGAACCTACATTTCCCCAACCACTGACAGGTTTTCCGTCTATACGTCAGCCATTCTGAACTTGTTTGCAAACCAGAATCACACACACAGACTTTACATTTTGTATGTTTTCAGTTTGTCTCTGGGTTGTAACATGGACCAGAACATTATCCTTTATTACTTACTTGCGTCTTAAGAGGACTTCTCACTTTCCTTGTCCATTCACTTTCTGCTGAACATTTGCGTTGTCTCGGCTCTGGGGCCATTAAGAATAAAGCTGCTTTAAACATTTGCACACACATTGTTGTGTTTACATCAGTTTTCGTTTCTCTTGAGTATATACGTAGAAGTGGAAATGCTGGATCGCATGGTAATTCTGCATTTCACTCTGAGGAGTTGCCGAAGTGTTGTAAAATGGCTGCATTGTTTTGCATTTCCACCAGCAGGGAGTGAGGATTCTAATATCTCCACATCTTTGCCAACGTTTGTTATTTACTTTCTTTTTAAAATTAAACCATTTTCTGGCGACAAAATGGGATCTAACTGTAGTTTAATTTGCATTTCCCAGTGGCTAATACTGTTGAACATCTTTTTCATGTGGTTGCTGCCCATTTGTGTCTCTTGCTTGAATTGTTTCTGGTAAGATCTACAGTATTTTATATAACATTTGAAATTACTCATTTGTTGATGGTAGCTGATAGCTAGTTTTGAACTTCTGTGTTTTTAAATAAAAGTCAATTTTTAAATGAAAAGGGATCTTTTTCAAAGCTTTTTGTTACTTTGTTGTGATTTGCTTTTTCTTGAGAAAGGATATCACTATATAGCTCTAGCTGGTTCCCAAATCAAGATTCTCCATACTCAGATGCAATACATAGAGGCAATGAGAGCTCTCTTTTCCCAGCTCCCACTGAGGATGCAATGAGAGCTCTCTCTTTCCCCACCTCCCACTGTATATTCTTTTTGACAACGTGTGCCTTCAAGTCACTGCAGACTAAAGATTGCTCTCAGCATCAAGTGCACCTTCCACTCCACTAGGGGTTTCTGCAAGCATATTGCTCATTCTCCATTCCTCTCTAGGTACCACACATGGCTGTGTTTGCTTGGTTCACATTTGGCTTTAGTTGTATACTGTAGGCTACAGGAAAGCAGGTGCCATTGGCAGGGGTTCCTTGTTTAGCATTATACAGTAAAGGCCTATTATGATGTCCATACAAAGAAAATTAAACTTCCAGATGCTTATCAACTGTATTTCATAAAAAAACCTCAATAGAATAATAGAAATTTGGAAGACATTTTTGGGATTATTTATATTTACATTATAGTATTTTTCAAAGCCCAAACTCCTACTGAGTTATTCTAGGGGGGCATCATTAAAAAAAAAATAGCCAGTTGCATTCCTGAGTTGTAAACATTGAGATGCAACAAGATGTTCACGGACAGCTGAATGGAAGAGAAAATCTCTTCATCCTGTGCGGTGTGAAAACAGCAAACAAACTGTGCTGTCTCATACAAGCCCCAAATCAAAAGACTGTGTGCCTTGACTTCCAATCAAAGAGCCTCACTCTTTCACCGTGGCAATCCTATAAAGCATGTTTAGCGGTAAGTAGAGAGTATGATGTATTATTAATGATCGTTAGTGGGTTGAACATCTGCAGATGATGGAGTGAGCACATGATCCAGTAAGTGGATGAAGAGAATGAAGTCAGGTTTCTCCGAACCTGAAGAAAAATGCCTGAACAGATGCCTTTCTATCTATACTATAGTGTGATGCCTCCATTTCCGAGGATGCTTTGTGTATACATGAGCCCTTGCTCATGACAACCCTATATTCCAAGCAGGAGTAGCACTATGGTGTTCATTTTACAAAAGGAAAGGGAAGCACAAAGGGAAAAGAGAGCTTTAAAATAATGAATGGTTATTCTGTGGTTGTCATTTTATCTTACATATTCTCTGAGTAGTTCTTCTGTGTTAGGCATTAGAAGAACAAGGAAGTGTCCAGTGTAGAAGGGACTGAGCTGTCTACTAAAGGGCCCCCAAACCAGGGCTAGCTGAAGAGCAGAAGCTAACCAGGGGAGCACACAGGAAGCCCAGTTACTAAACCCAGACATCCAGCTCTTAGAACAATCCTATCTAGAATGTTCTCAGATCTTCAGTGCTGACCCAGTTTCTGTGGCTGGAGCTTTCTGTGATGTGTCTGTCTCCCCATGCAACATATCCAGGATACTTCCAGATCTGGATAAACCCAGTGACAGTTCTAATGCTGATAATTTGCCTTTGACATAAAAATCTGTTTCATTATACATAGCTTTGTTTATTTCAGCTTCATCCTTCTCTTACATTTTCGTAATGACTTTTAAGCTTAGACTATTAATCTTCTTGCACAAGTTAAACCTTTCTCTCAATATGTTCTTTTAGAGATAGCTCCACACTCAAAAGCTTATATTCCTTTTGCCCTCTGTGGGATTTCTTGAGGACAATAATTAGATAGAAAGCCTTATTGTCAGAAACATAGAAGAAAATGACTGCAAATTAGGTGTGATTTGGGGCTCAAAGTCTCCTGGAGTATTTGTCACCGTGAAGAAGGGCAAATCAAATAGTTTAATTCAATTCAGTCTAGCAAAAGGATTGAGTTCCTCTCGGCACTGCTACTTGGTGTGTTGGCTAATAACGTGTACTGAGGGTGCCGTCATACAAAGGGCAGAGAGCAACATGGTTAAACTAGAACCAGATGAGCTCCAAGGTGTGTGTGTGTGTGTGTGTGTGTGTGTGTGTGTGTATGAAGAGATACAAAGGGAAAGAGAATTTTCACCAAAGGGGATTCTGGGAAAACTTCAGACCACAAAGAATCATTGTACCCGGTGTATGGTAGGATGAGAAAAATAACAGTATTTCAGACCAAGGGAGTAATAAGGGACAAGGACAGAGGGAACGTGGCATGTATTCTGTTGGGAAGCTCCCTTCTGCTATGTTCTTTCCTTTGCATGGATATAACAAGTCCCTTTTGAATACCTAGTCTCCTTTACCATCCTTCCTTCTACCCACAGCAGCATCCCTAAGGCAACTCTGCTTACTTAGCAACTGATTCTTTTAATTTTCAGACTAAATATCATATTCTCAAGGAGACTTTGTCTTGACATACTAGACAAAATTTCTTTTATTTGGACTTACACAGTACTTTATTAGCTCCTATTCCAGTTGCTTAATTTATGCCTTCCTCAAACATGTGCAAGGGCATGACGACATCTCCGTTGTTCTCTATGTCATTCCAGAATTAACCCGAACCTGATGTCTAAGGAACACTTCATTTCATTAATTTACATTCTTATTCTATGGTAGGCTGGGGCATTTAGTGTATCATGAGATGAGACTAGAGGACACAGAGAAGGAGGGAGGGAGGGAGATAGACAGACATAGAGAGACAGACAGAGACAGAGGGGAGAGATAGAGAGAGAGAGAGAGAGAGAGAGAGGAGAGAGAGAAAGAGAGAGGAGAGAGAGAGAGAGAGAGAGAGAGAGAGAGAAGGAGGAAGAGAAGGAGGAGGAGGAGGAGGAGGATTTGACTTAGTTAAATATATTTACAGACACCTTCATTTTGAAGGACAAAAGTAAGTATACGAAAAAAAAAAATCTCCAAACACAATTTTTTTCTTCAGGCTTTGAAGGAACATTTTTAGGAAAGGAAGATAAAAGATGTGTAGTTGATAACATACAAACATTGGTAGTGCTTTTTTAGGAATTCATCAAAACAAATAATTCCTTCCTTGCAGAAAACAGGGCAGTTTCTCACTATGGATACTACAATAGTAGAAAGGAGGAGGATGGGGAAAATCCACTTAATTGGATTCCCATTTACTTTGACTCCATCTGGACATAGGCATATGAATGAAAACGCATGCCAGGTCCCAGTTGATAGACTGAGTGCTTTAACTACTGGTTGGTTGATAGTCGGCTGGTGTTAATTTACTTAATGAACGTTTGCTAGATGTACTTAGAGTTACCAAAAGTTAGTACACCAGACTCAGGCTTCCCAAACTAATCCCTGCAGAGAAGAAAGACATCAAATAATTAAGCCAGGAATGTAGTCACCACAATGAACAGTCCTATAAAGAAGAAGCTCAGCTTGAAGGAAGACTGAGCCAGGGGCCATATTCATCAGAAGTCATCTGAAGGCTTCTTTGTGCCCAGCATCAACAGAGGTAAGCTACGCTTTGACTGTACTTCTCAAGGGATTTCACTGACTCACATGGCCAAGGCCTGGACACCAAAGTTTACAGTAGCAACAGTATAATTCCATTGTTGTGGACTTGGGAGTGTTTCCATTTTGCCCACCAATACTCACACTTCAAATGTTTGTTTGTTTTTCAATTATCATTGTGTTATGAGAGATTCTTAAGGCGCATCTAGTGGGTCTCTTTTAGAGTATTAAATGTCTTCTATAAACATCTGTTCTAAAACCCCACATCCTCAGCTGGCGCCACTATTTTGAGAGGGGCTGGAACTTCCAGAAGGTTATACCAAGCTGGCTTCACCTGTGGTGAAATAACCTTTTGAAGCTCTAAGGGAAATATTCCCCACTTTAGGTACTTTCCTCAAGCATGTTGGTTGCAGCTACACAAAGTAATTAATGCAGTACCACACTTCAAAATTTTAGTTACATTTCACAGAATTTTGTGGAATGGATTTACTCCTATTGAAAAATTCATGAATATGAATTCTCAATGGCCTTAGGACATATATTTAATCTGAGTCTGGAGCCTATATCATGACCTTCACATAGGCCTTTATGAATACAATGGCTTCCCTGGGCAAGACTGGGAAATGCTGTCTGAATATACCAACCAGAGGTCTGGAAAACCTCAAAATTGACTTTTATCCCCAAACCAGAGGGGAGGTCTTATCACCGTTACAGTCACCAACCTTGTGGCCAAAGCTGGTTCAAAGAAATATGAGACACCGATCCTATGTTCTGAAAGAGATGATGACATACTTTAGCAGGGACTTCTGGATATGTCTTTTACATTTGTTGTCTCCTGGAGCCTCACCTCCTTATTACCTGTAAAGTCTCAAGTGAGTCTGTCAGGATTTAGGGCAAGTGCTGAGTTCCTGATCTAGAAGCGGAGTCCTAGCTCCTGCTGCTCATTTCATAACTTGTAAATTGCTACAGTGGTTTTGTTTGTTTGCTTGCTTGGTGATTTAAAGGCGGGGTTTTTCTGTGTAGCCCTGGCTGTCTCGGAACTCATTCTACAGACCAGGCTGACCTCAAACTTGGAGATGCACTGTATATGCCTCCCAAGTGCTGGGATTAAAGGTGTGCACCACCACTGTCGGGCTTCTTCACTGTAGTTTTCATTGGGGAGTGAGTCTAAGTTATAGGCATAAGCTTCAAGGCCTCTAGAAACCAGGTGTAAGGAATTTGTGGAGGGTAGGGCAGTGGTTAGATCTCAAACATTCTGACTTAAATCATAATCAGGAGAGACAAAACAAAACAAACAAACTAAACCAGGAGGGGGTCTTTGGTCCATTGATGTAAGTCCTTCTGGTGGAAGGCCTTCTCACTCACTGGCCATAGAGTGGTCTGGTGCTTGGGTCTGGGAAGAACTCAAGATAGCTCAGTTTACAGAGGAATTGGGTCTCAGGATTACGTGCTGGTGGGCATCATAGATTCAGAGAGGCAGTAGAGAGCTGAAAATTGATTTGGGAAGACACTCTGATGTCTATTGCTTGTGATATTCTTTTTTTTCTGAAGTGTTTTGGAGTATAGTATGAATGCAGGGGCCTGTGTTTATCTCAGGCTTTTGTCAACTGTCCCACACACAGACTGCTGGCTGGTTTGGGACATTAGGGAATACGCTGGAGAAGTATCGGTTCTATACGTTCCTGTGGCTGAGCTACAGGGACCAGCTGTTCGGTCTGATACTAGAATAGATGCTGCCGCGAGGGTGTTGGATGCTACGATCCTTATCCAAGTTGCTCTGAGATGGAGCTCACCTTCCGTAATGTGAATGGGTCTTACCCACCAACTTTAAAGACTTTGAGTGCCAAGTTACAGGTTTCCTGTGAGGCAGAAAATTCTCAATGTTCTAAGACAGGGACATTAAGAACGCTGCCGCTAGCCGGGCGGTGGTGGCGCACGCCTTTAATCCCAGCACTTGGGAGGCAGAGGCAGGCGGATCTCTGTGAGTTCGAGACCAGCCTGGTCTACAAGAGCTAGTTCCAGGACAGGCTCCAAAACCACAGAGAAACCCTGTCTCGAAAAACCAAAAAAAAAAAAAAAAAAAAAAAAAAAAAGAACGCTGCCGCTTGAGTCTTTGGTCTGCCGCACTGTGGAATTTGGGCTCAAGACTGCAACATCAACTCTGACCCAAATCTACTGGCCTGGTCTATAAATTTCAGACTTTCCAGTCCTTGCAGTCTCAGGAGCCAATTCCTTCAAAGAAATCAATTTCTCAGCCTCGCTTTCTTTTTACTGTATGTGTGTACAGGTAATGTGTCTGTACCTACAGTTGCTCCTTAACATATAATGGAATTAAAGTTCAGTGAACCCACCATAAAGAGAAAATAGCATAAGAAAAATTGAATTTTCTCCAACTAACCTGTTTAATATTAAATCTTAGCTGTTGCTCCGACACTACAGCCTGTCCCCTGCTTATTACTCTCATGGTTGTATAGGGCCTGGGGCTTTTTGTGTGAGAGAGTACCCCTCTGCATACGACTGACGTATGAGAGGATTAAAATTCAAAGTCTACAAAGCAGTGCAACTGAATGTGCACCACTATGTGTGTGTACACGCACGTACGTGAATGTGTATGTAGTATGTGTGTGTCTTTACACATGTATGCATGTGTATGTGTGTGTGCGTGTGTATATGTGTTTGTTTGTGTGTTCTTTTCTGCTTTTCTAGAACAACACTCTGACGTTTAGGTCTCCTTTTTTTGGATAGCTGCTGTTCTCTTTTGCTTTTATTTCGAGTAATGGGAGCCAAGGACAGCATCTCTGAAGGTGGCCTTAGGCCATTTGGCCAGTAGAAGCAAATGTAAGGGTGATTTGCAGTAAAACTCCAGGACAGGGTTGCCTGTGAGTGACAGTCCAGTTCTCCTACTAGTGCAGACAGCTGAGCTGCCCATAGTCTGTTTGCTGGAGTGGCTGTCGTCCCTACCTTTCTGACCTTTCTCCCTGTTTGTTTGCCTGACCCATCTCTCATACCTCTGGTTAAAAGAGGAATTCAGAGAAGGGGAAGTGAGATTTTTTTTTTCCCAGTTCTGCCCTTGTAAGCCTCTAACTTTGTTGAACTTGGGGGATTCAAATGGCCAAGGCTTTCCCCCAGACCTCTGCAGGCCATCCCACAGATTGGCCACAGAAGGGAGCCTGGAAAGAGGCAATTAACCGCAGATCACTAACAGCTCAATGCAAAGGCCTGTGTCCAGGAATTCCTCCTACCAGAGGTCCTCGGAGCATTTACTGCAGAGAAACGAGTTTGCAAATAAGCACTTTCCTTTGTGAAGCCTCTTTTCCCAAGCTCTGTGAGCTCCCAGCCCTGTTTTCAGCAGGAAGGCCGGCTTTTCATCTTGAACTTTACATATTCTTCTAGTTTAGCTCAGTCACACAGAGCCCTTTGGCAAGCCACTCTCTCTCCCACTGTGAATTGTTGGGTACCAAGACAGAGAATAAAGTATGGAGTCAGCCAACTTTCCCTCCCCACCAAACTCAGTCCACCTCTCTTTGTGCTCCACCACGGGTTTCAAATCTTTGGCTTTCTTTGTCATTGGGAAAGATGCTGGAGTCATAGAGGGGACAAAAGTTCCAGACATGCTGAGCAAATGAGAGAGGAAAAGAGAGAGAGAGAGAGGAGGGGGGGGGGGGGCAGAAACCGACAGAGGGAGACCAAGAGAAACAGAGAGCTGGCAAAGTCTTTGTATTGCTCTCCCTTCCCCGGTTAGCACTGGAACCCCCAGGAATGCATGCCATTCAAGATTGAGTTAGTGGTCTGCGCAGCATTCCATCCAACTTCCTGATGGCAAATTTAACCTCTCTTTCGTTTTTAGAGACAACAAACGCAAATGTCCTTTGTACTTCTTCCTTAGACATGCCTTTTTGTATTGACGTCCAATCAGGCACACCCAGTAACCCTAGCCATTTCCTCTTCCTGGACCATCACAGAGAAGCCAACCATTTCTCGTCTTCTTTGTCCCCTTCAAAATATTGTTCCCACTATAGCTGCTAAGCTCCTCACTGTGAACAATCAAGTCAAGGCTTAGAGAGGGGTTCTTAGGGCTCTGACCCTGCCTACTCCTCAAAACATGCTCCAAATCAAAGTTTCAATGCCTCTCTCGAAAGCAGGCAGTGCCCACACTGGCTTGGATTTTGGTAGCTCCGTTCTCTTCTTAAATAAACTCTGTTTAAATAAATTCCAGTTCTCCCTGCATAACCTGGAGTTCTGGTCAACCCTCTTTCCCTGGAGAGAGAGACGTTTGGTGTCATTCCTTCTTTTCTCCATCCTTACTGCATCACCTTCCTGGGTACCCTGAGTGTCAGTCAGAACACATAGCCTATGCTCAGTTGTGCTTCTCAATTATTGAGAGGCATAATTTGGTAGGATCTAGGTGTTAGTCACCCTGCCTCTGCAGCAGAATTCTTGTTTCTTTTAATCTCGGTGTTAGTTGGCTGAGCCTCCTTTGTCTAGCCGGTGAAATGGACAGATGCATATCAGTATCAATAGGCTGAATGTCAGAATGAACAGAAACAATGAATGCAAAATGTTCAATCCGTTGCTAACACAGACTAAAACCTCAACAATGTCGCTAATTAGAAACCACTGCTTGTCTCACCAGCCTGTGCCACCCCTCTGCCTAAACTGCCCTTTCTGTTTGCATCTCCTTCCAGCTCCCCCATCCTTGAAGCCATTAAATACCGGGATTGGAAAGGGTTAAGCTTGGCTCCGTTCACCACAAATCCACAAGCAGTAAATACGGCTCCGGCATTCAGGCTCTAAGTATGGGCTGCAGATAACTATAACCAGCTGTTGGAAGATAATAGCTTTCTACTGGTAAAATAAGGCCAGCCCTCTCCCTCACAAGGATATGTTTCTGTAAAGAGCCTTCAGCGCTTATAGATGGCTAGCTGTCCTCAGAATTCAGAGACAGGGGCAGGAAAAGTATCACCAGGCTTCCCAGATCAAGCTGACATGTATCTGGCAATTCTATTTCCATGTTCCAAAGCACTCTCTCTTTCTTAACTGAAGAACATTCCCTCAGCTGTCCTTAGGGCAAATCAGTGCTGGTCCCCACTGCTCCCTTCCTGTGGACATAAACTAGGAACTGGACAAAGAGTAAACCTTAGCCAACAAACTCATGTGCCCCTTTTTGTGGTGCAGCTAGCTCTTCTTTCAGCCAATCTTCCCTGCCCATGTTAGGAAGCTAAGTATGAGTCAAAGCTCAGCAATGCAACCCCTTATGGAAGGTGGGCATTGATACGTCCATTGCAGACTTAACAGTGATGGAATTTATGTCCTATACTCACACTTTACTGGAGGCACTCGTGTGCTTGGTTTCGATGCCTGATACTAGAAAACACTGTTTCAGGAAATACAAAGAATTTGCTGCCTATAAATCTCATCCCAGGTACATAGTAGGTGGCAAGGATGTGTGTGTTCTTTTGAGCATGTTGAAAAGTTTGTGTGTTGGGGTGGTGCATGTGTATGTGTGTGTGTGAGAAAGAGAGAGAGAGAGAGAGAGAGAGAGAGAATGTGTGTGTATGTGTGTGTGTGAGAGAGCGAGCGAGAGAGAGAGAGAATGTGTGTGTATGCATGTGTGCCTGTGTGTGTATGTGTGAGAGAGAATATGTGTGTGTATGCGTGTGTGCTTGTGTGTGTATGTGTGTGTGTGAGAGAGAGAGAATATGTGTGTGTGCGTGTGTGCCTATGTGTGTATATGTGTGTGTGAGAGAGAGGAGAATATGTGTGTGTGTGCGTGTGTGCCTGTGTGTGTATGTGTGTGTGTGTGTGTGAGAGAGAGAGAGAGAATATATGTGTGTGTGTGCGTGTGTGCCTGTGTGTGTATGTGAGCGAGTGAGGAAAAGATGATTGATGGATTTAGAATCTTGAAAATCAAAACTTTCAGTGCTTTGCCTGCCTGGTATAAATGCCATTATATAGACATGTTCCCCCTTCCTTCTCTCCATCACTCCCTGTTTCCCTCCCTCCCTGCTTGTTTCCCTCTGTCCCTCCATCCTCCCTCCTTCTCTCTCTTCCTCTCTTCCATTTTTAGAGCAGATTGATGAGGCCCAGAAAAGTTAAGTGTTTCTTAGGAACAATGAGCTACTCAGCGGCAGAGATGGGGAATGTACAAATCTCAGACTCCTGGACCATGGTTTTAATTAGCCCGTCTCAAAACGCACAAGACTCAATGAAAGGGCTCTGTAGTTTGGACAAAGAGAACTCAGTAGGAAAGTTCAGAAGCAGCAGTGACTGGAAGTTTATGGTTATTGTCTCATAAGAAGTAGAGGTAGCTATGGCCATCTTTCTCCTGCTCGATAACAAATCTCAGAGCCTCACAAGGCCTGCTAAGGGTTGTTCGGATAGTGACTAGCTGGTAGACACACACACTATGCTGAGACAGTCCTTACCTCTGTGACCATGCCACCAGGATCACTGGCTATTTCAGTGATTCCAGCTTGATATATGTGAACTGTGCCTTAGAAAGATTATGGCCTTTGTTTCTTATCACCCAGATAAGATTATAGAGCCAAGTTCCAAAACTTTGTATTGATGAATAATATGGCGTATATGATGTATATACTGTATATTATGAATCACACTGTGCTTCCAGTACTTCAGAAGCTGTGACAGGCTTATTGCTGTGAGTTCAAAACCAGCCTGAGTACATTCTGGGCCAGTCTGGAGCTACAGAGGAAGAACTCATGTCAATAAATAATAAATAAGTAAAATAAGTCCAAACAAATAAACCCTTCCTATTCTGACCAGAACTTGATCTGTTGAGCGCTGAGACTCCACCGTAGACAATTAAACAAAGTAACAACAACAAAGTCATTGTCTTTTTCTGAGTTATGAAAACCATGTTTGTACTTTATCTTTGAACTCAGATGTTCAAAATTATGATCGCGAGAGGTTTTCACCACTTACAGTCCGCAAGTGAGAAATGTGATGTGTTATTAAGATGCACAACTAGTCTGAGGTCACTCAATCCAGTTTATAAAACACATATTTTAAAAACAAACTCAGTGCCTTTTATCCTATTTTATTTATGACAGCCTCACTCTCTGCCTAGATATTTTATGCTGTATTTTTAGCAAACAAAAAGATTCTAAAGTTCAAGGTCACCTTTCTAAAACTAATAATGTATCGCAGGAATTAGAATGATTACAGGATTTCAATGAGTGAGAAACAGAGTCCAGGATAAGGTTTGGCTAGGGACAAGTGCAAGCAGGGTTCTAAGCTATCTGGAGGGCACCATTAGACTGCTTGAGCCCAAATGGGAAACTGTTCTTCAAAGAAGAGCTATGTCGTTTCTCTGTTAAAATGAATACTATTAGCTCAAATGAATAGGCTCTGCTTGGTATTCCATGTGATGATGATGATGATGATGACATGTTTCCTTTGTGCTTTGCTCTGTGCCTGGCCCACACCAGGGGCTTCACTCACTTACCCTCCAGTTTCCAATTGTGCTTGGCACACCCATTAGGGAACTGAGGCAAGAAGAAATAGACCTAGTTGTGGTCTCTCGTTCCCTATTTCTCTGTGTGTGAGGCCTCAATTTGATTTAGCCTAAGGATAATCACAGCTCCTGTCCGAGAAGCCCACTCTCAATTTTCTCTATATGGATTCCTTCCTTCCTTAATATATGAATCCTGTTGCTTCTTCTCAAACTTTAAGGCTTAATTCAATGTTTCTTACCTCCAGGAGACCCAAAAGCCTCATAGAGTAGGAAGGATTTAACTACCAGCCTTTCATGCCATAAAAAAAAAAAAAAAACCTGCAGCAATCTAGATCCCCAGAGTCAGATTCTTAAATTAGATGTTGAACTTCCTGAAGACAGGGATCAATATTGTTTATTTCTTTCTCCTCGGTTCCTGATGCACAATTTACACACAGTAAATGTTTATTGAGTTAATGAGTTATCCTGGGTTCTCCTGCTTTCCATACATCTAAGCTTTTCCTAAGATAAACACTGAAGCACTCACTTATTTTAATTATTTAGAGCAAAACACATTTAAAACCAAACAAAGACAAAACAAAAATGTCACTCTTTGAAGGAAAGCACACACAAAATAATACCTTTGAATTAAAACATAATTTGGTGACACATTTATGAGTACAAATTCTACCACTGTGCTTAAATGATTACCAATGCCTGGGAAAACTGAGGCACACAAATTCTTTGATCCTAGACTGTTCTCATACGGTTTTCTACTTTGAAACCTCAATGTCTTGATCTTGCAGTGACTACACTGTCTCCTCCTACTTAAAGTCTGTAATGGGCACCATGAATGTGAATATCAGGTAATCATAGATGTTTGACTTTAAAAAACATATTTATTTATATTTTTATGCATGAGTGTTCTACATGTATCCCTACATGCCAGAAGAGGGCATCAGATCTTGTTATAGATGGTTGTAAGCCACGATGTGGTTGCTGGGAACTGAACTCAGGTCCTCTGGAAGAGTAGTTGGTGCTCTTAACAGCTAAACACTCTCTCCAGCCTTCAATCATGGACATTTGAATTCTTTGTAAAATAATAGGAAATATTAAGTATTATGTGTAAATACTGAGGGGTTTTCAGAAGCACTGCTATGAAGTTTTGTACTTTGCCTTTTGTGGTAGTTTGAATGATAAAAACCCTTCACAGGCTCTCTGGTGGTGGTGCTGCTGCTTACTGAGGTTACAGAGAGGTGCTGCCTTGTTGGAAGAAGTACATCATTGGGCAGGCTTTGGGAGCCCTTGAGAGTTTAAAGCCTTACTCCACTTCCAGCTTCCTCTCTCTGCTTGATGCTCGGGCTACTATGCCTGACTTCTGCCATGTCTGCCCACCATGATGGATTCTTATCCCCCTGGAAACATGCACCAGCATAAACATTTTCTTCCATAAGTTGTTTTGGTCATAGTGTTTTATCACAAAAACAGAAAGGTAACAAATACAGCTTTTTGTTTCTTGGCATTTTAGAAACGATGTTAGATCTAAGGAAACACTGATACCTCAGAATGTCTTGTGGGAAAAAAAAAATCAAACATCTGCTTTCCTGGCTAAATGAGGCCACCTGGGCTTATCACAGTTTTGGAGAGTTTTAATGCCTGTATTTTGATCTCAGGTCATTCAATATAGATATCCGCAGGAATCAGAAATAAAGAATCCAGACCATATATAGGGTCTGTCTTCAAGTAATGAAGAGATGGAGGTGGTGATGGTGATGCTCATTGTGAGAGAGGGAGGTGGACAGCGAGGTTCTGGAATTTAGTCTTTTTAATACGTGTCAAGCAGAAGTCAAGTCCTCTTTGGCCCTTAGATTGCTGATCTGCAAAATGGGAATGAGTGCAAAAATCCTGGCACGAGATATTCCATGTGGCCCCAAGAATGAGAAAAACAGGCCGAAGTATTTTGTGAGCAAATATGTAACCTGAGTTCTTGTCTATCATAGTGATGATGACGATGAAGGGCAGCATCCAGGACTCACAGTGAATGTCATGTGTTCGTGTGAGTCTCTGGGGGAGGTATTTCCAGAGAAACTAGGTGGAATTCACAATGTAACTTGCTTGGACATAAGGACTAAGTCTGAACATATTCTTCTAACTGGAGGCCTGAGTCAATATCATCTAATCCAGAAACACCTCCCTCTCATTCCCTTATCACTAACTCTGAACACTTAGGGTCCGAAAAAGACACCTTGTGCTGCTACGCTTCTCTTCATCAATGTGGCTGCAGGAGACTCAGGACTGACTTGAACTTTCAGTGGAGTGATTGGATCCTGACATTCTCTAAGTCGCTACTTATTCCTTTCCTCTCTCTAGATGCTGATCTTTTTGTGTTGAATTTGAACCCAATGTGAGTCATTTTCTAAATTTAAGCTAATTCAGCTTATTTTTATGAGCATGAAAGAGGAGTAAATAATGAATGAGTGAGAAATGGATGAGGAAAATGAATGAATACTAGAACCCTAATTCACGAACTGTGAACATTAATGCATGTACTTAGAAATCGTTTTAGAAATCAGGATAATTCCATTCGAGGAAGGCTGTGACAAACAAGTGTGTAGCCATATCATAAATGCATAAATGAACCTCATTGAAGAGGACAAAAGGAAAAAAATTGAGCAGAGTAATGTTGGAATTGGGTAGTTTGTAAGAATTAGAGCAAAAAGATTCTCACGTAGGCCCTACACTTGGCTTGACAATGCTTCTTTGCACAAGGCTATTGGTTAAAATTTTGATACTGCTGTATATTTATACTAGAATTGAATGATTAAACAAAATATGTGGCAAATGGTATAAATCATACTTTCTGTTGTTAAAGTAGAGTTACAGATAACCAAGGAGAGAAAGGTAAATGAATCATGTGTTAGTAAATTAGTCCTGGGGACTTCAGTGTGTTTAGCTTAGAGCAGATATAATAGAAATTTATATGACCATATGTATATGCATATACAGAGATCATACACACACACACACACACACACGAGTTTTCAAATTTGTTTTGTTTTACTTGGCCAATCGAGAAGCCCTGAAAGAAATAGCACTTCAATGGCAAAGTGAACAGCTAGTACCAAATCTTGGCTTCTGATACCATACTCCAGTAAGAGAAACCAGGAACTCTTGAATAAATTAAGACCTCTAGAATGGGGCAGGAAATATGAAAGATGACCCTAGAGTAAAATGTAAGAAAGGCTCAAACATAAGAATAAACTCATATTGATAATTTTTTTGGACAAAGTTGTCCAGGAACCCATTGAAGGAGCTCCTAGTGGCCAAGACTGATAATTTTAATATCGAGATCAGCCTGTATTGGATGAAAACCCCAATTATAAAATGAATATCCATGAGTTTATATTTATCAAAATAAATAGTTGGCAGAATTAATAAACAGAGGAGGGAATGTGGGTCTTTGCTAGAGAAGACCAAATACCTGGTTTTCCTAGATGTCCTGTCTTCAGGAAGGGAATATGACTTCCCACTTCTTATGCCGCTATTGCAAAGTCATTTCCTCCTGATTCTGTTGGAATGAAAGCAGCAAACAGAAAAATGTAGCAAGGACTCCCTCATTTATGTGACCCAGACCAACACCAACAGTCATAAACTGCATTCATAGCATGTGTGTGCCCTTGCTATTTTGTGATAGGAATGATACCTTCTCATTCTGCTCTTCAGTGTGCACGCAGGCATAGGTGTGGCTAGATGTACATAAGCCCACATAGATATACAAACTTTGTATCCCAGTTCAGTCTTAAGAAAAACAGCAAGCACCAAGATAATCCAAGATATTTGCTAATATTTCTTAAAGCTCAAGACAGTTAAAACTAGAAAAACTTGATGAACTTCCACAGTCAAATCCAAGTACTCGAGACATAATTACTCAGGGCTAAGAAAAATAGAATGTACCTTAGAATTTAGTTAATTGCCTGTGTGGATTGAATATTAATTGTTAGAAAGATACGATGACAACACAGAATGCTACCAGCAGTGAATCACTGGTGCAGGACCCATAGGAATAATACACTGTCACCTCAACTTCTTTGTAAATGTAGAACTGCTTTTTAAAAAGCCTGTTTCTAAAGTGAAATAAATAGTTATAGATTTATCTTTATAAATTATTGAGCAACCAATGATTATTGTGTTTACTATGGTCCCTGCACTATTAAGTTGCTATTTTCATTTGCCTGTTCATTCAACTTGATCTCTGACCTTCAATAAGTGCCATGGTTATCTAGATTCTGTAAACCAATAAGCACCTTGGCTGGAGCCTTGTAGGCTTTCAGTGATTGCTTGGACCTACAGTGATGAGAATGTTGGTAGTGATGGCTAGGGGATTTTTTTTTTTTTTAAGTACACACATGTGATGACCTATTCTACCGGAAGGTGATGTGAAGACCCCCCCTGATCTACACTAATTAAGGCTTGGACAGTATTTGAAGACAAGGTATGAAGGATGAAAAAGACAGAGAAGTCATTCACATGAGGGTGTCCATAGAATCCTAGGTCTTGAAGCATCAGACAGGTTTTCAGGGTGGATTGCAGACATGAAGGATATGCCTTTGCAAAAAAAAAAAAAAAAAAATTCTATGGAAATCTAAAGTGATAGGAGAGATGCAAAACTGGAGTAATTGGCAGTAACCAGATCACAGAAGGCTTGGGACTCAGGTGCCTGACAGTCCTGCTGGTGACCAGAAAGTAGGAGAAATGTTGAGACTCTTTTCTCTGGAGAGAGGGAGCTGCATTTGCATTCTGAGTAGACTCACTTCAGCTGTGGTGTGGCACTGGATTGGACTTCGACCAGATGGGCTGCTGGAAGGCCATGGCCACTGAAGCTGTTTGAAAAGCGTGGCATTTTCCTGGGGGGCAGTTATAACCCTCTGACTTCCGAAGTCAACCAGTCCTTTGTGACGTGCTGTCTAGGTATTCTCTTTTTATGTGCATTAGCTGTAAAGGTAGAAGCAACTTTGGCACAGAAATGCATCTGCAAGACAGAGAGAAATTTTTCCTTTTCTGACCAGTTCTTGTCCCAGCCTTCTTTGCCAGGAGAGAAGAATGCAGGCTAGAAGCAAAGAATTGGTACCGTTTCAGAAGCTGTGGTTCATCTTCATTTCAGAAGCTCTCCATCCCTTAGACATGAAGCTATAGGATTGTGTACAGGCTAAGGTTTTGGTGCAGGATTGTGTTAGGTATGTTTATTGCCTGGGGCTCTGCATCATACTGTCTCATTATCTGCTTTTTGGTAATGGTCTCTGCCTGTTGAAAAAGAGAAGGGTTTTTTTTTTTTGAATTATATAATACAGGAAATGTTATAGAGACTAAACAGGTTGCATTTAAATATTTAGAAATGTCTGTATCTATGTAATAACAAAGGAAAAGAGGTCATAGATTTGAAAGAGAGCATGGGAGACATTGGAGGGATGAATGGGAAGGGGAAAATGATTTAATTATGTTAGACTTTCAAAGTAAATTGTTAAAAATTTTCAAGCATTTCTTCTTTCCATGTCAGGATGCCCACGTCCCTCACTTGAGCTTGCTTTTCTCCTGTTAGATGCCAGCTGTCTTTTCAGAAAATATTCTTCCTTCAAACAATAATGAAACAGAACAAAACTTAATAGTTTAGTTTTATAATTTGATGTTTGATTTCCAAACACAGCTCCAATAAGCGGTGTGCACAGAATGTCTTCAGCAGCTTCTCTCAGACCATGTGGGGCATGTTAACTCCTTCCTAACTCCTTCCTGGAGCTTTGGTGCTGGGGGATTTGGTGGAAATTCTGGTAATGAGAAAAATATTTATGGCTAAATGATTTGTTTCCTGACTGAGACACGACGCTGTGTTTGGATGGGTGAAGTGTAATTTACAAGGGAGCAGTGCTTCTTCCCAGGAGCTTGTTACCACGGCGAATCCCATGCCCCACCTTGAACCTATTCAGTTACAGCCCTCATTTGAACTAGGTGCAGACGAATCATTTGAGAATTATCAGTCATGGGCAATGCTTGTAACCCTTAGTTGGAGACTGAGACAATCTAAAGAGCTTTAAAAATACCAATACTAGGTTTCCATAGCTAGAGCTTTAGATTCGTTTGATCTGAAGGTGTTGTCTGAATATTGAGCATTTCCAAGAGCTTCCCATGTCAATCAAATAATAAGTCAAGGTTGAGAAACATTGATTCAGTCAACTTTCTCATATAAAAATAGATGAGTTGTTACTTTTCCAAAGTGAGAGATTCACTTCTGAGTCTCCAGCAGGGCCCCACAGAGGGTAGAAACCAAGCAAGATTTACCCCACCACTTCAGAAATACCTTCTCTTTCCCCTTCTTTCTCAGGGATCAATTCATCCTAATAACATAAACTTCTCCTACTGAATTTACCTTGATGATACACAAGAGCCTCTAAAGACTATTTGGTCCTCTACGATTCTACTCACCAGTGGTAGCTGTTTAGAGCCTGTGTAGACTCTGACTGTGAGAACCAGACTTTATTCTCTAGACGTTGGTGGTGGGGCTGCTGGTGGGGTTGCTGGTGGGTGGGGCCATCTATTCCACCACAGGGATTAGGAGCAGAGAGATGCTGCTATGGGGCGCAGAAGAAGCCATGAATCATGTGCAGAGATGGGAAGAGGCTGGAAAACAGAAGCAGTCAATCATGAGGCTTATTTATGTCTTTAGCCCTGGTTTCCAGGCCCTTCCCTAGGCTCCACTGCAATTGTCATCCCATTATTTAAGGAAGCATCACCACTCCTGATAGAACAGCCGCATTCTTCCCTAAGCCAGCTCAAATTAGGTGTAGCCTAAATCATTTTTAAAAGTCGTTACTAATTCTCCCACTTTATTTTTTCTGCTCAACTCCCATTAGCACACATGTCAGGTCATCAATGAAACTCATAGTTAAGCGATGAGCTTATAAGCTGTCCAACCGAAAGGGGGAATGAAGAATATCCACACACCAAGGTAGTTCCAGTGACATTTAAAAGACTCATGACTGGGGCTCCGAACTGCACTTTTCTGTAAATGGTTAAGTTGAATTCTTCCGACGTCCTCACTTATTATGGTAAAAGAAACTGGGGCTCAGAGGGGTGAACTGGATTTCCCCGGTTGTGTACAAAATGGTCACTCTGGAAATCAAGTACCCCCTCTCCTCTCTCTCTCAAATACTTAATCATTTTTATTTTATGTGCATAGATGTTTTGCCTGCATCTGTATCTGGGTACCCAGTGAGTGCCTGGTGTCTTCCAAGGTCATCGTAGGGCACGAAATCCCATGGAACTGGAGTTACAGGTAGTTGTGAGACACCATTGTCGGTGCTGGAAACCAAACCTGCTTCCTCTGGGAAAACATCCAGTGCTTTTGGATGCAGAGCTCTCTCACCAGTCTTACATATGTTTTGATTTAAATATAAGCACAGATTATAACATTGATAATGGATGGATGGTATAACAGGAAGTAAATCTGAAGGAGTGATCAAGGATCATGAATGGAAAATCTCAACACTAATTAGAAGACTGATGATTATATATCAGATTCATCAAAGTGTCTTAAAGATGCTCTTCCCCAGACCTCTGTGGAGGACATGTTGACTTTTGATGATTTGCAGTGTGTGTGTGTGTGTGTGTGTGTGTGTGTAGTAGTAGTAGTTAGTTGTAGTAGCAGTAGTAGTAGTGAGAGGGAGGCAGCTTGTTTGTTCTCAGCTGTCCAGACCCGAAATAATCACTTAGAAACTATATTATTAAAATCACTGCTTGGTCAATCACTTAAGTGTGTTGCTAGCTAGCTCTTACATCTAGTTTTAACACAGTGGCGGTGACAATTCTCTCTTCATAAACCTGGAGCTTGAAGTGAGGATGCAGCTTTTGTTTGCTGTTCATGAACCTAAACTTTTAGCTTCCTCTGGAAGCATTTCTTGAGTGCTGACTTCCTGACTCTGCTTTTGCCCAGTTTTTTTTTTTGATCTCCATGTGTTAGTGTGCTGCTGAGCATCTCAGACTGTGCCGCCGTGCACCTGCTCTCGGGGATTTCACACTGCAGGACCAGGTTCCTGGAGTAACGAATGCCAGCCTTCAACTTGATCCTCATCTCAATGGAGAGCTCATCATGGTCAGCTGCACTGCGGTCCAGCGCACATGCGCATCACTTGCATGCGGGCTCATCGGCCTTTGAAAACATAGGTAATGAAGCCCGCGCCAAACTCTGTTGCTGTAATAAATACCCCAGAAAAACTGATGGGAAGGAAGATTGATTGTGCTCAGCTTCAGAGGTTCCTGACCATTGTGGTAGGGAGGGAGGCTCATATTATGGCATCAGAAAAGGAGAGCACACACATACACACAGTGGGGGAGGAAAGGAGGGAGGGAGGGCAGAAGAGAGAAAGAGAGAGAGAGAGAGAGAGAGAGAGAGACAGAGAGAGAGACAGAGACAGAGAGAGAGAGAATATGAATGAATTACTGCACTAGCAAGTTTCATTCCCTTTTTTTCCTCCCAGGTCACCTCCTTATAGGATAGTTCTACTCTAAGTGATGATGGGACCCTCCTCCCTTAGTTAATGCTCTCTAGTAATATCACAGACCTATGCAGAAGTATGATTTATGAATCTCCTAAGTAGCTTTTACTCCAAAGAAGCTAACAAGATTGCCACTACACAATTCAGAGAGAAACAAATATCACCTACCTTTAGTCCCATCCGGAATTTTGATGGATAAGGGTGTGGGAATGCATGCAGCCTCCCCAACAACGTGAAGATACATTTTAATTTTCGTGCTATGATCTAGCTCACAAATATCTAGTCAGAGAAGGTTATCTCTCACTCAGCTGCTCAAATTATCTAGTGCCTGTGATGGAAAACAGCCTGGAGTGGTCGGTCCCTTCAGAGAACCAGTATCTCCTGCAGTATGCAAATCTATGAAACAGTTTCATGTTAAGTAGAATTCATAAAGATTGCCTATATCTATATTGAAAAATATGAAAGTGAAGAAACATTATTTTAACTAATCACATTCTGAAAAAAAGTATATCTGAAAAAATCATATATCCCTTAAGTTAATAATGAAAATTATAGATAATAGATACATTTTCAGGCTGAGAGAGTCATGATAGGAGCAAAACTCTAGGTTATTAATATTCAATGCCTTTTAAATGTTTTAATTTATTGCATACTATTAAATTATAGTAATTAGATTCATTTCACAGAAGGGGAAAAACTAGGCAAAGAAAGAGTAAAGGACTGACCCTTTCAAAGTCCAGTTCCACAGCAGCAAATCTAGGGTTCTAGCACTACCGAGATATTAAAGTATGCACATCACTGATTACTTTATGAGCCACAAAATCTCAGGGTTGGTCTCTGCAGCCTGTGAGTGAGCAAATGCAACACCCTCTCAGGTTTGGGGAACAATGCTTTTAGCCATTCCACTTGCACTGTCTCAAAAGAAACCACAGCAGCCTGTTAGATGTTAGGGAAGGCGCTTGGAAGGGGATGTGGAAGACATTTTCTTTACTTTGGTTACTAAGTTCTGAGTGGTCACGCCTGTTCTGTGTTTGCTTTCATTTTGATTGGCTTTTAAGGTTAACAGAAGTCATCAGGTAATTTTAATCATTAAATTAAGTCATTTTAATGCTTAGGTTTTGTTTTTCTGTATATTTTTTTGTATGAAGACAATAAGAAAATATGATTAATCAGGACATACTATGTTTTTTAAAATCTCACTGCAAAATATAGCTGTTACAAAATAATGCCAGGAAAGCCTCCCCAGCAGAGAGCTGCACATTGTGTCTGCCATGAAAGAGCCTCTCTCGCGGCTAAACAAATGATTCTTTCATCACCCAAGGAACTACCCCTCCTCTCCTTAAATTGCTAGCATCCATCACCGTCTGCACAGACATGGTAGCTTTTCAATTCAGAGCCCCGGTGTGATAATTGGTATAATTTCCTGGAGATAATGCAGAGGTTAATGAGGTGCACGGAGCTCTAGGCCATCCACTTTCATTTGCAACTCAGGACAGGGAGCAAGGGAGACACAGACTCGGAGGAGAGGGAGGAGAGCAGGCTATCCCAGAGCACCGGAAGGAAACATGTTGCAGGTGCAGTTATTGCAGGTCCATGGGGAAAGCCTGGGCCCAGACTGAAAAGCACCCCAGCTGTCAGCAATGGCCTCCCCACTGCAGAGGGGATTCCCTACTTCTCTGAACCTGGGAGGTCTGTGGTATACATTAGGGCATTCTGACTCCACCCCACAGATAGTATTCTTGAAGATTAAAAACAAACAAACATGAAATTAAAAAAACTTGTTTTTGTGGGTTTAATCCGTATACTATGAAAAATAGATAAATAAAGGCCAATAAAGGTAAATAAATAGTTTTTCTGGAAATGTTTTGCATGTCTACCTTTCTAGGTGTTCTTGAAGTAAGTTAGAATACCTAAGTCTCTAACAACCCACCGAGTAGAAGCATGCAGACTGTTGGTTAAACCAGTTTTGTGAAGTAATGCATCTATGGAAGCTTTTTTGCTTTCCCTTCTTCTTGAGACATTTGATGCACTTTCTCATCACTTCTAATAGAACCACTGTGTTTTATTATATTTATTGAAATGTTACCTGAGAAATGCCAGTATAAACAAAAGGAAAGACTCTAAACTAGACTATGAAGCTTATGAATGCATTCATTTGTTCAAGTAACATAAATTGGTCATGTATGCTGAGGCCTGGGGCAGGTTTTGGAGCTGGGGACACAGAGATGAAATAAACACTGTATGCAGACCTCATAGCAAAGAAAAGAGAAATATAAGTAAATAATAAAGGAACAGAAAGGAAGGTTCAATTCAGAGGGAAGTCTCTGGCATTCTGAGAGCACAGACTGGGGTTCCTGTTACAGAAGCAAACCGGGGAACCTGAACCTCGGCAAGAGGATGGAGATCTCATCCAAGAATGAGAGATGGCCTTCCAACCAGCTCTGAGAGTCCAGGGAACTGCGTTTATTTTTCTGATTGATTTGCAAATGCATGCTGGTAGAGACACCCAGCTGGTGGTTTAAATCAGTAGTTATTCATGTGATAAAAGGCTCCTGAGGTAGAGGAGAGGGTCTCTTTCTCAGAGGCTTCAGGAGATACAGGTGACTGGGTGCTTGGGTAAGCAAGTGGGGCATAGGGCATCCTAAGGAGACAGCCAGACTGAGGCACAGAACATGGAGTCCATATGATGAGAGGATAAAGGAGAGGTTTGTTTCCTGATTTTTCTTGGTTGGGGCAAGGGTAGGCATATTGATCTATGTCTTTAAAAAAAAAATGTGTTCTCTCAGTGTGGTGATTTCTCAGAAAATTGGAAACAACCTTCCTCAAGACTCAGTAATACCACAGTGGGTATATATCCAAAGGATGCTCAATTGTACCACAAGGACATGTGTTCAACTATGTTCATAGCAGCATTGTTTGTCGTAGCCAGAACCTGGAAACAACCTAAATGCTCTTTGACAGAAGAATGAATAAGAAATATGTGGTACATTTACACACTGGAGTACTACACAGCAGAAAAAAAATAACAACATCTTGAATTTTTCAGGAAAATGGATAGAGCTAGAAAATATTATTTTGAGTGAAGTATCCCAGACACAGAAAGACAATTATCACATGTATTCACTCATAAGTGGCTTTTAAACATAAAACAAAGAAAACAAGTCCACAAATCACAATCCCAGAGAATTTAGACAACAATGAGGATCCTACAAGAGACATGAATAGATCTAATCTACATGGGAAATAGAAAAAGACAAGATTTTTGAGTAAATTAGGAGCATGGGGACCTTGAGGGAGGGTTGAAGAAGAGAGAAGGGTCAGGGAGGGGAGCAGAGAAAAATGTAGAGTTCAATAAAAATCAATTAAAAATGGAATAAAGAAAAATAAAAGTGTGTTCTACCTCTAATCCCAATATATATGAAAATTTACCGTTTCTCAGGGAAATGTCTTTTAGATGTCATTAGTTAAGATGGGGTCATTAGGATGGGTCCTGAATTCAGTGATGGATGTCCGGGGAAAAAAAAAGAGGAAACACATAGAGCCTGGGGAGACAGAGGCAGGGACAGGAGCGAGATGGTGAGTGCCAAGAAGGCCACCACGAAGAAGCCTACGAGAGAGACATGGCACAGATTCCCCTGCAGAGTTTCCAGGGAAACCCTGCCAACACTGTGGTAATCATATGACCAAAACCAGGGCCTTCTGATGCAGCCCTCCAAAGAGCTCCACAGGAAACTGTTCCACTGGGCTTCAAAGACTGCCCAGGACAGGTATGATCATATGATCATATTTCATGTGAGATTCCCCTCTGAATGCTATGGATATGTTTTATTACCATGGATTATTAAAAAAGTTGTTTTGGCCAATGGCTTAGTAGAGTAAAGCTAGGTGGGAAATCTAATTAGAGATGTAGAGAAAAAGTAGGTGGAGTCAGGGAAATGCCATGTAGCTGCTGAAAGAGACAGCTGCCAGTTACCAGCCAGAACCTTACCAGTAGACCACAGCCTCATGGTGATTCACAGATGAATAGAATAGGGTTAATTTAAGAGTTAGCTAGAAAAATGCATAAGCTCTTAGCCAAACAGTATTGTAATTAATATAGTTTCTGTGTTATTATATGGGTCAGAGCAGCCAGGAAATGAACAAGCAGTCTCCATCAACAACTATTATTATATTATTACAATACTATGACCTCCAATGCCTGGATTCCAATTGTGCCACCAGGTGCCCTACTTGTGCCAAAGAAAATGTCCTAAAACATTGACATCTACTCTGTGGGAACAAGCTCTCCCTTGTTCATGACTACTGTACAGAGTCATTGCTTGTTCTCTCGTGTACTCACGTGGTCAGGTTTACATTCAGGTGTACATTTGCTCACCCACTAGCTGTTTGCTTTATACTATTTTTAGGTTCTGGGAGTGCAATGGAAGTAGCCTTTAAACTATTTATCTTTCATTTTGCATCTATTTATTTGTTTATTTATCTATGAGTGTATGTGTGTCTGTGTGTGTATGTGTGTGTCTGTGTGTGTAGATAGGTTTGTCTAGGTGGATGGGTGGGTGGAAGAGTGTCTGTATGTACTGCAGTATGTGCCTAGAAGTTAGAAGACAAACTGTGGGGATTATTTCTGTCTTTCTACCATGTGGATTCTAAGAATGGAACCAAGGTCTCCCGGTTGGGTGGCAAGCACCCTTATCTGGTGAGGTGCTTCATCTGCCCAGTGGAGGCAGTCTGTGTTCATAATGTTTGCAGGGGGAATGGATTTCACAGATTCTAGTGATACAATAGTGCAAACCGTTCTACACTTAAATAAATGTCCATAGATGGTGGACAGAGTTCTGGGAACATGTCTACCCAAATAATAGGAAGGAGCTCTGCTAGGAAACCTAAGAATATTAGGGGTGACCTAGCACAGGTGGAAGGCTGAGTAGCCAAATGTGTTAAAAGCCTATGATGGAGAGGAACTCAAAGATCCTGGGGAAGGCTGAAAGGAAGATGAAAGAGGTTGTGGGCTTACCCAGAGAGATAGAAAGAATGAGACCACAGCAGAAGGGGCAGAGCAGTCCCTGGTGAGGTGATTCATTCAACTCCAAGACTGTACTTAGAAAACCATAAGAAAAAAAATCAACGTGAGGTCATTTGTGCCATCTGTGTTGGCTCTCTCAGTGATGCAGGTAAATGCAGGGGTTTTGGAAGAGGTTGTCTGTCTATTTGGTTTTTTTTTTATATGCAGTTTAATGAAGGGGTATCCAGAGGCCACCATGTCAAGTTATAAAAAATGTTCAGAAATCTCTATTTATGCCTGGTAGCTCTCTGAGGAAAATAGCACATTGTCCTGCAAGATAGATACAGCCAACACTTTCAATAGCATGGTTTTCCCTGCAAGGCCCTTGTGGAGATGGATGCCCTGTATCACTGCCTGCTGATTTCATTACAGAGAGACAAAGAGAGATAGAAGGAGAGAGAGACAGACACACACACACAGAGACAGAGACAGACAGAGAGACAGAGACAGACAGACAGATAGAGCCTTATTTAGTGGGTATCAGGATTGGAGCACATTGTATTCCAAGTCCTACTGTCCAGGTCTGATGAGAAGGGCTATCAAGCAAGGGTTTACCACTGAACACCAATGTTCTTTATCCTTGCTAAGAAGCTTCCTAGATGCAGCTCCTTGAGGATGACCCTATAGTGTCTTAGACTCTCAGCTTTAAAAGAAGTGAAATGCCTCTGACCTATATGCTTCATAGTTCTGTTCAGGTCAAATGAGAGTCCCATGTGTGAACTATTCTAGAAAACATGACACTCCTTGCAATACATGCTTCATTCTGGGCCTGAATGAAGCAGTCTTCCACCTATAGACTCAGTGTTAAATTTTAAAGGTTCGTTGCCATTTTAGGCTTCAGGTTTTCTCACCTGTAGAAAGAAAATACTCCTGTTTACCAGAGGAATGCATTCTTAGGATTTAAAATGTGTGCATGAAGGTCTTAGCAGCACAACTGATGGGGTGCATAGTTGTGATTACGAAGGATACGGTGAGATTTTTGGAAGTTTTACAGGAAGAGATGGAAAGCAAATGGTTTTGGAAACTGAACAACTTGGTGTTCAGAGGCAGGTGCAGGTAGGTCCTGTGACTCCTGCCTGGGCAGGTTCCTTCCTGGAAACTTCTGTGCATCTTTCATCCCTAAAGTGTATGTATAGCACCGTCACTGGCTGTGTCCCTCTGAGGATTCTTAGTAGTGTTTCTTTGAGCTAAGGTTTCCCAGTGGACAGAAACCATCTCTTTCATCTTTCTGGTCCTTTGGGATTTTACCTGGCCTTTCTCACATTATTTTGTCACTTCTTATCATTTCTGACCTGTTGTAGCAGCTTCCTTACTTGGACCACAAGCTTGTTGCAGATAAGGGCTGAGGGAGGGGAACTGCTACATCCTTCTCATGGCCTTGTAGAACATCTGTCTCTGAGCATCCCTGGTTTTCTTTCTTTCACAAAGCTTACCCTGGTATGTATGGCAAATGCATAGCTGAATAGCTGAATTCAGAAGTAGCCAGTGTACAGGACCATGCGTGACCTCAAGGGAACCAGTATCATTTAAGGTAAAATCAAATATACAGAATAATCATAAGTCTTGACAAGTAGCATTAAAAAGAATAAAATGGAATAGCCCCATAGACACGTTTCGGAGGCAATATTTTAGACTAAGGAACATTAGGGTCCTCGGGATTTGCCAGGGAGCTTGACAGGATGACTATGAATAGGCATTCTTGGTATGGCACAAAAGCTTTCAGCCTCTTCACATCTCAAGGTCACTTCCTTTCCTAGAAATCCAATCTGGTCTCCCTGACCTCTTCAGCAAGGAAAGTAGCTTTCTTGGACTGCTATGTGCAACGACACGAACCTGGAAACTAAAATAGCAAACCTTAGAAATTTGTTCTATCGCTACTGTAAAAGACAGAATTCAAGATTTCACCTGTGCAGAGAGAGCTCCTCATGAAGACTCACAAGGAAGGTCCTTCTTGCCCTCTGTCTTCCATGGCACTCAGCTTCCTCTGTTTTATCAGCTCCCCCTAAGTACCTCTGCACTCACATGATTTATCTATGTTTGTGTGTTCTCTTCTGTCTTCTAAGATGTCTGGTGATAATATTTATCTTCGGATTTAGGGACCATTTAGATAATCCAGGGTGGCCTCCGCTGAAACTTCTTAAATACATCCATGAAGAAGATCATCTTTCCAGATATGGTCACAGTCACTGATTCTGGAGGTACACTTGGAATGTTTGATGTGGATTGTCAGTCTGACTAGGATTAGAATTATGTAGGAAAAAGTCTTCTAGATACACTGGCGAGAGTATTTCCAGGGAGGTCTAACTAGGTGAGAAGATCTGCCCTGGATGTAGGTGGAAACATGCCATGAGCTAGGAGGTCTCAGGTTGAATAAAAAGGATTAAGTGTGTGGAACACAGACATTCATCTCTCTGTTTTGGTTGTAGAGGCCACATGACCAGACATGATGCATTCCTGCCACCCTGCCTTCCTCGCTAAGATGGACAGGAAGCAAAAACAAATACTTCCTTAAACTGCTTTTGGAACACATTTTTTCTTTGTAAATTTGCAGCAATAGGAAAAATAATTTACAGAAAATATATACCAAATAGGAGGGCCATTGTTGTGATAGACATACTCATGTGGTTCTTAAATTTTTACGTATTGGTTATTTAGTTCTTTTTATGTATCTGTCAGTCTGTTTGTTTGTTTGCTTATTTATTTATGGAGAGTTTGGACCTGGGACTAGAGAAACCCTAACATTTTTAAATGAAGCTTAATGGAGCAGTTCTAGTGGAACTTTGAAAAACTATAGCATTGAGAATAATGTTGACAGTGCGGACACAGTTCATGTCTCAAAGGGGGAAGGCAGATTTGATTAAGAGTTAGACTAGTGATGAGTCATGTTACACTTTGCCAAAAATCTGGCTGTATTCTAACCTTGGTCTAAAAATTTGAGAGAGGCTGAACTAAAAGATGACAGTCTAAGGAGCTGATTGAAGATTTCAGGATAACATTTCCATCCAGAAGGTGGCATGGTGTTACTCACTGACCTTAGTCAGAACCACAGTGGGAAAGACCAGAAGTATGTGAAAAATGTGTGGTTTGAGGGGGAGGAAAGGAATGAGGGCAAGTTTAAGCTGAAGATAACATAGGCGCATAGGAAGTCACTAGAATTGATTAAAGGCATACCATTGAAAAGAAAGCTCACGCTCTGCACTAGGGTTATGAGAAACCCATGTAGAGAGTGTGAGGAAACTCCATCAAATGATAACCCTGGTATATGGAAATGCCAACTCCTTAAAGGACAGAGACATTAAAGAATTGAGGATGCCACCATAAGCTTACCTGTTCCAAAGTGGCCACCTAGCGAAGTGTTTCACTGGAATTAACTTTTTAAAAACATGTTTCACTGTATACTGGATACCTCCACATTATAACACTATGTGGTATAAAAAGTCCACTGTCTTTTAGAGACTCTTGGGTGTCCTCTATTGGACACCAGAATAGTAGGGAAGTCAGGCTCAAGAGTCAGTGTTGCCCACAATTACAAAATAGAGAACAAATTGCCTCTTAGAAGCATTATAAAATAGAGAATGAAAACAAATCTCCTCTTGGAAACAACTTAAACACTAAACATACCCAGGTAAAGGTGAGAACCCCTGCCCACAGAATAGAGCCCTGGTTGGTTTGCTGGAGTTTCTGTGCACAGAAAGCCACAGCTGAGAGAATTATTCAGACATTCTTCTCTCAGAGTGAATGTGTATGACAGTTGTGTAGCTTGGTCTGTTTGTAAGGCTCCTAGCAGTGAGATCAGGCCCTGTCCCTGGCACTGAGAGTTAACTTTGAAGACGTGTTGATACTACTGAAACCGAGGTTCCAAAGAGGGCCTGGCTGTAACTTAAGCTGGCAGCAGAACTTGAGACAGTCATCCGTATGGCACTGTTTTTTCCGGAATGCAAAAAGTGAGAGTGAGTGAGTCTTGGTTCCAGAAAGCCACTAAGATCAGGCAATGGTCGTCAGGTCAGATTTCCCCAAAAAAGGCCCTGAAACTGGCTGGTAAAATCTAAGTTGTGGTACAGTTCCTAGGATGTTGGAGATGCCAAGAATATGAGATATCCCAGAAGGAAATCTTCAAACACAGCCTGGAACTGACTCAAGAAAGAGATCACGTGTGCTGTGGGTGGGACTACTCAAGGTTATTAGAACCAAGTTGTTTCCATCATGAATCCCAGATGTCAGATGTCAAATACTGCTATGTAGCGCTTCATGTTTACCTGGCTGGGTATTAGTCTTGTTTTGTTTTGGTGTGATTTTTTTTGCCATTCTTCTATTCTTCCCTTTTGGAATGGAAATGTTTATGCTGTGCTATTGCATACTGAAAGTATACAAAGTTATTTTAACTTTTAAATATAATTTATGAATTAGTTACTAATTTTAAATATGCATTCAATGTATTTTGAATTCTCAGCCAACTTCACTTTTTTTCTTTACAACCTACCCACAGAATTCATTTTGTGTTGTTCTGCAGTCAGAGACTACTCATTCATTCCCGGCCGCTTAGAACCAAAATAATCACACAGAAACTATATCATTTGCTATACTATTTGGCCAATAGCTTAAGCATATTTCTAGCTAACTATTATATCCTAAACTAACCCATCTCCTCTTATCTGTGCACCACTTCAGAAGACACTTTGGGCATTTGAATACCATTGAAACTTTTCAAAACTATGGGGACATTTTAAGTTATCTCAATGGATTTTTTATTAAGTGATAGACATGAGCCTCTGGGGGATCCAAGAGTGGAAAGTCATAATTTAAAAGTGACATGCTTAAAGGTAACATTGACAAGGGTAGATTTGTGATAGTTAATCTTTGGAGCTGGCATGGCATGAGTCAAGGTAGAATGTTTCTCCTTCCTCCGTCAGTATCTACTTACCCAGATGATTCTAGTTCCTATGATGGACTTTTACCAACCTTTCATTTGAATTGAGTGTACTTCTGTTTTTATTCTAAACCACGAGACTCTGACACCGTAACACATCTGTTTCAGTATTAGGCCCTGTCAGCTTCACTCCACCTTCTCGAGACTCCCTTAAACCTACTCACCTCATGCTCGGCCATAAACACAACACCCCTTTTCTAAGGGAGGGTGGCTGTCTTTGTACAAAGCAGGTCTTTTGCCCTCTGGCTGGCTATGAGCTCTGCCTGGGATTTGGGGCAAGAAAGTAAAATGATTGCCAGCTGGAAAAACAGTCCTGCTGCCAAGCCGTCCCAAAGTTCTGGAGAAGGGATCAAGTGTCAGGGGCCCATCTGCCTTCACTTTCATTCTGGTTTTAACTCAAATTCCTTTTATTTCTGCAACACATACATGCACACACACACACACACACACACACACAGAGAGAGAGAGAGAGAGACAGAGATAGAGAGAGACAGAGAAAAGAGAACCATGAAAAAGTAGAAACTATAAAACAAAATAACATATCATTTTTCCTTAGTATTTTTTTTCCTTTCCAAATCCCCTATTCCATTCAGACAAATACATGTTCTTCTCTGGAAGCCACAAACATATCCAAATAAGGACACGTACATTTACATACATAACTAGAGTTTGTTTTCTTTGTTTGTTGTTTTTTGCATTTTATACTCACATATATGTATATGTGTATATATATATTTTATGTATAAATATTTTCCAGTGCTGAAAACAGGCTCATACTTTATAGAGCATTCTCATTTCATTTTCTCAGTGATGAGTAACATGGAAAGACCTTCTTCATTTGAAGGCGTCCACATATGCCTCATTTTAAAAGGTTACAAAGACCATCACTCAGGTGAGGGATCAGGGTCCGTGCAATGATGTCAGATAGCTTCTGAGGGTATCAGTCCATGCAAGGAGTAACCTTCTGACTCTCACCCAATTATTCTCTCCTCCATAATTTTTTACATAGCAAATGTAACTGGAATGCAATAAACATATACAATATCATTTATACATGTGACAATTCATATTGTATTAACCATCTAACATATGTTATCTCTGGTGATTTTATATAAAATCATGTACTCATTGTGTCTCAAGGTGGCTGTAATCTCTCCTTTATCCACAAGTAACTGAATCCTTAGCGTCTGATATGAATGAAAGAGAACTAAAATTCATGGCCCCGAGGAGCTTTATTAAAAGTTGAGGACAGTTAGACCCATGTCCTATATGTTCAATATTGAGCCTACTTTCCACAGGGTCTACTCTTTTGTCTCTGGCCCCTCCATCTTTTATGGCTGCATTTGCCTTTCCAGAGTTAGTTCTCAATCCTTAAGGAGCAGCGGGAATATAAACATCCTATGGCTGGGTGAGCACAGAGGGATGATGTGTCAAGCTTGGCTGGTTTCTCTGCGACTGCCACCCCCACCCCCTTGGGGCCCGTGTGTGTGTGTCTGCAGTACTTCCTGTACAGCCTTCTCCTCCCACTATCACACTCAAAGGGAAAAGGAAAATAAACTTGGCCCAAATTTAGCCGGGGGTTGACTTCTGGGTGGGCCTGATAGTTGTGTGGCTGAAATCAGTCCACTCCTGGCACCAATTACGATCTCCTGCTCTTTAGAATGGGCATTTGATGGGAGCCACCCACAATGTTCCCACTGTGACATTGAGCAGGATTTTGCAGCGTTTCGAGGGCTTAAGTGGTATAATACTGACTATGACTTTTGTACACTGAATGTCCCGTGTTTGTAGCTTTGTAAAGCCTCTGGCCAACATGAGCCTCTGTTTCCTAGCCATCAACTGAGGGGCCTGTAACACAGGTAGAAAACCCTTGCCTTTCAAGCAGTTTGTTGAACATAGTTCATTTGGAAGCGGGAAATAAAAAATAGGAATAGAAGCTGTGTCTCCTCTGCTACTATGTTTTTGGAGCCTGGCTAGTCTCTGTGTGTTCCCTCAAGCCTGGAGTGTGCCCTTTTCCTAATCCACAGGCACAGAAGAGACCTTCATTGAGCACAGGGAACAACACAGCTTCCTTGTAGAACAATTTAGAGGAATAACATCGGAGCTGAGCGGTGTGGCACCTGCCTGTAAACCTAGCACTAAGAAATCAGAAGAAGCTGAAGCGAGAAAATCATGAGCTTGAAGTCAGCTTGCGTTACATAGCGGGGCTTTTTAATTCATATGGAGGACCTGCAGACAGGGCCACTTAGGCTGATCTGGAATTATTACATTTGGTGTAAAATCTTTGCATACAAAGGACCAGAGTCTAATTATTTCTTTTTCTGTCTCTGTGGATGTTCTTTTCCCAAAGTATAGACATTAGTGTAAGTTTTGATATCCTAGGATTTTTTTTTTTTTTTTTTTTTTTTTTTTTGCTGCCGAGGAAAAGCATCACGAGTGAGAAGATTATGCTAATTATAGGGTACCATGTTTATCATTGTATATCACAGGGCACATTGGCCTTTCAAAGACACTGAGAAATTCTGCAATGAAAAAAATGCTTTATTTTTCGAAGGACTTTCTGAAATTACTTGACAAAGAAATATTATCTTCTTTTTAACAACCTCCCCCCCTCAGTGTAATTCACGAGGAGCACAAATAAACTTGTTTAGCCCTTCATACTCCATTGAATATGAATAAATTTTTGAGCTCACAGTATTGCCCTCTCCGACACGCAGGCATACTCAGGCAGCTACACAGACATACACGCCTTTCCCGTAATTTTGGAGACTTTAACCCACTTACGGTACCGAAACTGAGCAGAAAGAAGGGCTTCCATGGTCAGCATCAGTGCTTTCCAGTGAATGACCTTGGGTAAGCCTGGAGAATCCAGTTGATGGTTTTCTCCCGACATGGTGCACTTGGTGCTAATGGGATTAGAAGTGAGCTGGAGTAACTGTGAAGTAAACTGGTGCTTTGCTTTGTTCATTGTGTCTCACAGTTCTGGGACTGAGAGTAACAGTAAACAGATGCCAGCTATTCACTTAGGTTACTAGTAAGAACCTCATTCATATTCAAACACTACATCCTGGAGGTCACTGGTCCCTGTGAGGCAAGGGAGGCCAGGCAGAGTTGGAATGCATCTGATTGTAAAAGATACAGATCCAGAAGGCTGTCCTCTACTGTGCTCTTGGAGATCTGCCTCCCCATTGAAACTTGGACAAGAGATACTTGAATCCACTGCTCATATACGTGTTCCATGATGATGAAGAAAATAACCATCTGCTCTCACATGTATGTGAGTGCTTGCATGCATCAACAAATATTTGGAGGTACTGAATGCATATGTGCCGGGAACTGCAGACGTAAAGGAACAGAGGGGTATCTCTTGCCCCAGAGTTCATGCATCTTGATAATATGATAAAAAAATTATACTGCACATGAAGCTATTTGTCTTTGCTCATCATCTCAGCTTCTCTATCTTGGCTGAATGACATTAACCCTTTATTCTCAGTGTATTAGTTTTCTTCAGGAGAATGAGCATGAAACTTGAGGTCAAGGTAAATATTAGAAATAAGCCAAATAAACTTCTCAATGTAACAGGTACTCATTCAATGGCATTTTAAAAAAATTACTATTACACTAACCGTTAAGCAATGTTCATAGACCGAGAACCTTGTAAGGGCTTTCTCTGTAGCAAGCAGCAAAGTTTCCACTCAAAAGTGTTGAGGGATGACTGGGACTAGGACTAATATAAACATTTAGGAAATTGTTAAACAATCAACCAGTAGAAACATAGGAAGTGTTTAATTAGAAGTTAGAGAGGAAGAAGTATGCATGCGAGCACATACAGATGGTCATGAGGTGTTTCACTGAGAGAGAAAAAGAGTTTCAAGTAGTACTCACATGTGCCTTTGCCTAAAAATGGACAGAAGGATGTGTACAATCCAAGAAGTCATTCGGTTGCTATTAACACAGTCTTCCATGTTAAATTAACTGCCTTAAGTGAAAAAAAAAATCTAGTGGAAGAGAAGAAGGAAACAAAAGGTTCTTTTAAGAAAAGGATTGAAAGAAATTTACAACTTTTTAAAAATACCATAATTTGATCACAAAATTGTAGTAGCGAGCCGGTACCTAGCCACTGGGTATAAACGCCAGAATGGCTTTTATAGGTGTACTCAGCCACTCGCTGGTCAGTCAACAGTGGGAATCCAGGTAGTCCTCAAAGCCTTTATGAGAGGCATCCCATGGAATCCACTTGCCCTGGAGATTCTATCTATACCCCAGTGCACAGATCATCAAAACTGAGGTCTATTGAGATTAAGTAACACAGTCACCATGGGTACTGATAGTCTGATTTATAACCCCCAAGTCCATTGCTTCAGAGCACACTGACAAACTTTCGAATCCATCAATCAAGCAGAGAAAAGGTATCTTAGGTCCTGACAGTGTGAGTTCCATGGTAGGAGACTCCCATAAAATCCCAGTATCTCTGATCAAGGGACTCATATGAATTGCAGAGTTAATATGAGGCCGGGAGCAGGGCTGCATGGAATGCAGACTGGGGGGATCAGTTCCCTTCCTTCCTCCTTTTCCTTCTCTCTGATCCAAGCAACCCATCCTCGTACACGAGGGCTTGGTTTTACTTTCCTTGGCTTGAGAGCAACCTCTGAAAGAAGTCAACAACCTTGAGACACAGCAGACAGTCAGCCAGAGGAAGACAAACAAAACTGACACCGAGCAAAAACTGCCAAGGCATTGAAAATGGGAGCTCTAATTTTCACTCCTCTGCATGAAGCCTGCCAGATACAGGGCTCTGAAAGAGAAAAGAAAAAAAAAATAAATCTGATTTGTTCTTAAACGGGCCAAAAATAACTTTGCTTTATCTTGCAGAAGAAAACAGAAAATCTTTGGTATCCTTCCTTTCTTCTTGGCTGGGATAAGCAGTGGGAGCCCTAGGCTCAAGTCTAGAAGAAGACAATGGACCAAAATAGTCTATGGGACAAGGAGGTGTTGGGTGTGAGCAAAGCTCATGAGTAAGAACCCTGGGTTTGGCGAGGGACAGCATGCTTGAGGAGGAGGCAGCTGCTGGGCGAAGAGGATTCCATTTGTATATGCCAACTACAAATCATTTCTGATCAGTAATAGCCCTGTCCCTTCCAAAATATCTTCTGTGTCCTTGCTTCTCATCCTCACTGATCCTCAGAGTTTCTGGAAGTTTTGCCAAATTCCCTTCTCTGGACTCTGTTTCCAAGCTATCTCTTCTCTGGACTCTGTGTCCAAGCTATTTCCATCTTCCTCACTTTTTCCAAAATACAATTCTGATGTCCCTGTTTTCTGGTGATACGTCATCAAATACAGAAAACAGTCTCTATTAAATCCAGGGCAGCATTCGATTTGTCTCCCACTGACCTCAGCCATCTTTCTCAATTTAGTGCCCGTTCCTCAGCTTTTTGGTTTGGCCCATAAATCTACTTACTGCCCCCAGCCTCGGCACCCCAGCCCCTTGTTTTATCTCCCCAACCTCCAGGACATCTTTTCTGTTCCAGTGGTAGTTGTTCTTTGAGGGAAGAATTCTTCCTATAAATTGTCCTTCAGTGACTTATTTCATTCCCCAAAATAGTTCAGTTTCAGAAATGTAAGGAACCCAAGGTCAGAGACAGAGCATATTCAAAGTCACAGGCTTATCAGAGATGGAATTGATGCACCCCACGCCCTGGAATGCAACCGTATGTGATTGGCAGCTGCCAAAATCACAAGCTTGAGGTTCTCTCAGTTCCTGAACCCTCTAAATGACACATTGCTGCTTCTGGAATAGCAATGCCATGAGGGAGTCCAGGTGTTGCTGCTGCTGGAGAGAGAGCTGATGATGTTGCCTTGCACTTTCCTTGGCCTCTTAAATTTATCCACAATAGGGAAAATCTATTTTTAGAGCAGAAATCAAGCATGGTATCACGCTTCTTGCAAAATTCCTTTACAAAACAAATCACAACAAACACAGCATCCCATTATTGTGCAGAGAAAAAAAAAGTCTTGACCGAACCAAAGAAAGTCCCATGAAGAAGGTTGTGCAGGAAAGAGGAGGAGGCTCCCCCCATGAGTGCGCTCAGCATGGAAGAGGGAACGGGGGTACATGATGAGCACCTATTGAGTGGTGGTGGGTACCTGATGCAAAAGAACCATCTGAAAGTGAGTGAGTTTCACCCACTCAGTCCCAAGACTCCCCTGGGCCCTCCTTTGTGACAGTTGCACACCTGATTACATATTAAAGGAGCCATGTCTTCTGACTTCTCCAGCTTTATGGTCATAGTTCTCAGGAAAAGGAAAGTTCCGAAGTCCAATTCTGGACCTGCTGAGTTAGAAATGACTAACAGGCAGCACCGTCTGCATTCTTGATAAAATTTCTCATGGACCCTGATACGTTTTTTGAAAATTGCTGCTAGAAATAGTGGGAAAGGCACAGACAGGAGAGGGATATTCTACTGCGTCTCTCAGGTGTCCACGCAATATGACAACCTGCCCTCACATAGCCCATTTTCCATTTAGCTTCACAAAATCCTATTTTCGGGAGGTTCATATGATCACTGATGTGCTGCGGGTTTCAACTCGGGCAGCAGTTCCTGTGTCCTCAGGAAACTTCTGCCCTACAGAGAACCGAGGACATAATTACTAATTGGACATGGAGAGCCTTGCGTGGGTTGTGTTTGTTCGGGAGAAGTTGCATCCTGCAAGAAAGATAATAATGTCTCTATCCATTCCATGGATGGGGAATGTCTGGTAGAAGGGACAGATGCCAAAGAAGCTATGCGGTGTGATATGTGTACCATAATAGATAAGCATATGGAACACTGTATTGTCATACCAGAAAGAGCCAACTTTGCCCAACTGACGGACTGAATGGGAGAGGAAGAGGAACGATAAGGTAGAGAGGGTGCTGGATGGGAGACTGAGGGATCCGAGGAAATCAATGGAGTGAAGGTAGAAAGGAAGGAATGGAGGGAAGACAAATAGAGGTGAAGAAAAGAAGGGATAGAAGGAAGATTACAAAGGAATAGACAAAAGAATTGGTTCGCTTTTATTCCCCAGAAGCCCTACCTTCTTGTATATTCACCTTCAATGAGTACCTTAAAAAGGATTTTGAGCCAGAGCCTAAAGCCAAAGGAAAATCCTCAGTGCTCCCCAAATGCAATTTCTCCCAGAAAAACACACTCTGAGGTTCCTCTCCATGCTCGGCTGTGGAAGACTGGGATGGAGACTGGGATTAGTTTCTTCTCAACACTGACTCGTGTTTCTGACCAATGGTTGTCTACCCAGACTCCATGTGAAACTCATCTGCAGGGCTCATAAAATATATTCGTACTGGGATAATTTGTTTGGGATCAATTTCTGTTCAGTGAGATAGAAAAACAGATATACTAAATGGCTTCCTCATTCTTAGCAAGAAGAAAGAAGATCTTTTCTGCTTCAAGTCAAAGTCATCTCCCAAAGCCTGGACTCTCAGCAAGCATCATGGGTAAACTGGCTCCGAGCTCCATCTCCTGTATGTAGCAGTCATGCCTCTTTTTCTTTATCTGTAAACTCAAATTAAAACTCCTATGGTGTGACTGGAGAGATGCTTCGGCTATTAAGAGCACTTGCTCTCTTAGGGAGGACCTGGGTTTGGTTCCCAGTGCTCACATCCATCTCTAACTTCAGTTCCCAAGTATCAGACATCCTCCTCTAACCTCCATGAGCAGCAGGTCCTCACATCCTGCCATAGACCATGTGTACCCATGCAGGCAAAACACTATTGCACAGAAAATAAATAATATCTGAAAAAACTCCCATCTTGTGGTGCTGGAGAGCCCGAGTGACTAGGTTGCCAATCAGTGCATCTGAAATCTTAGTAAAGTTGCCAGACTGAAGAATATGAGATTATGCTAAATCAGTGATGCTTGTTAAAGCTATGCAGAATAGGGCACATTTATCACTTATTAAGTCCACAATCTACGTATTCTACTTTTCTTGGTGTGACATTAAGATTATATAAGATTTGGCTTATTGGTGGAGTGGGGTAGATTTATCCACTTTGATTTGTGTGCTTTTTTCCTTTCTAGTTCATTGGTTTTTGCCTTGGGTGGAGTCATAATGGGATTTTAGCACATGAACTTTTGTGAAGGAAGCCCTCCTCTCTGCATGAATATGTGCCTAGCCCCAAGTCTCATGCTGTTCTGGTGGTCCAGGCTTGGCTGGATTGAGTTAGGCATAGTGATGGATGTTGCCTTCTCATCCTCTTCTCATGCCTTATTAATGAGACCCAGGAGTTCCCCTTCATCATAAACATGTTTGTTCACTTCTATCCTTGGGAAGTTTATCCATTCTTGTACTTTCACAATGAGGCAGTAGGACTTTTAAGCAGAAAGACTCCTAGATTCAAAACTTATAGAGAAATTTGTTTCTCAAAAAGGCATATACTAATTTATTTATTTTCACATAAAGAGGTTTCTCTCAGGATGAAGGTTCTCAGGGTTTGAATAAAATAAGTTCTCTTCAGCTGTGTCACAGTTTTGTAACATTCAATTGTCTTCTGGACTGGATAAAAAGGCTTCAAATTTTACATAGCAAAGTTTGCATCAATCTTTTATTTCTACCAGATAGCTCAAGGTTATGATGTTCTCTTGTCTTTGAAAGAAAACAAGGCCAGACTGAGCAGAATATATGAATCGGGTGCAGCTTTTCCTGGGAGGAGCAGCCTTTTTTGTTGTTGTTCATAATTCATTATTAGAAAGATTTATAAAGCCTTTTTGTAAGTGCTTCAGAATGCAGGTTGGGACAGAAACACAATCTAGTTAAACACACTAAACTGCTGATACAGGAGAAAAGTTGGGTTGGGTTTATGGAACCAAATGTGATCAATAACATTGTCCTCAGAGATCGTGTCTAGCACTCTGTTCTTTGGGAGCCCTTATCACTTCTGTTCTGCATGCCAGAGCAGAAGCAACGGTGTCACAAAAGTCTCTCTGGTTCTCAGATCCTGTTCAGTGACTGCCTCTTTCAAGATTCTGTAAATCAAAAAAAAAAAAAAAAAAAAAAAAAAAATCCCCAACTCTCACCTCCATTCCCTTGCAAAATCTTTTCAAGATTTATTTGTGTTTATGTGTAGGTGTGTATATGCTTGCATGTGTATTCATGTGCATTCAGGTGCCCATAGAAAGACAGCACCAGATGCCCTGGAGTTGGAGTCACAGGCAGTCAGGCGCCACCCATATCGGGAGCTAGAAACAAAACTCAGAGTCTTTGGAAGAGCAGTAAGAGTTCTTAAGCATGAGCCATCCCTCCAGTCCCTCTTTGTAACTTTAATATCATCCTTAACTCTCAGCTTAGATTCTCTCAACTCTATTCTCTTCCTGTTGTAGGCCTCTTAGAAAGTTTCCTTTGCTCAGATCCCCATCCAAGGTTAGAAGGACCCTGTAGAGATCTCCACAGTGTGCTAACTATAACTGGAGATTTCTCTCCCATCTGCCAGTTCCCAAATAACCACTGTGAGGCTTAATATTAGTGATAATTGCTTGACCTTACCAGCTAGCTTTAACATAAAAATTAAGCTATATCTAATAACCTGTGTATCACCACATGCCCCGTGGCTTATCAGTAATGTTCTGGCATCTTGCTCCTTCAGTAGATGCTGGTGTCTCTCTTTACTCTGCCTTCTTTCTCCCTGTAATCAGTTTGGCTTTCCTGAATAGCTATATTCTGCTCTACCATAGGCCAAAGCAGATTTATTTATCAGTCAATAAAAGCAACAAATATTCGCAATATATCATTTTCCATTTTCTGTCTAATTAAAAAGAAAGGTTTTAACTTTAATCCTGTAAAATTACATAGAACAAAATAGGTATTAACCAATTAATACAGTTGAAATATTTAGTTTATTTGTATTTGGCAAAATTAAAAAAAAATACTTTAACATCTACCCTATCTTTGTGAGTCTAAAGTTTTACATAATAATTTACCATTTTCATAACTAAGAAAAATTATAGTTATAACTACCTATTTTTTAATTCCGTCAAAGGCCCCAGAAGGATATAATATTACCTAAGTAAACAGGAAGTGCTTTGTAAGCAACTTCCACAACTCTAGAAATGACAGAGTTATCTGGCTGCCTGGGCAGTCTTCCAGAGTTCTGTAACGTTGGGAAATCCATTTTCAGCCTATAGGCCTAGAGTGCCAGGCAGATTTCTCAGTGACGCAGAAAATCTGAAGGACTGTCCCACCTATTTTGAGAAAATTTGTCAATTGTTTTCTCTGTGTCCTGTAGAATGTCTGGCAGACTCTTTCATGAAGCAGGAACCCTGAAGGACAGTCTCACCTTGTTTTGGCAAGATCTACAGTCATTTTTTATGGGTCCTGCATGCCTAGTTTATAGAGCATATTGTCAAGGAGTCCAGGCAAGAACAGTTTCTTGCCCAAATGGCTAGCCTTCCCACAATGAAAGCAATCTCCCTATGGAGTTTCTTCAATGCCCATCATCCTTTTGAAGTGCTGCCAGAAGCACACATGTCTCATTGTAGAGAACAGCCTAAGTTCTTAAAACATTTTAAATTCCATATTCTTTAGGTCTTTGAACTGTTTGAAGATTACCTATCCTTCTGAAATATATTTGCGCATATCTAGAAAACCTAACTAACATGAATATAAGTTTGACTATTGTAGATGACTATTAATTTCTATTTCTTAATTATACATTACATTTTTAAGTAAACTGCATAAACATAATACCTTAGACAAGAATAGAAGTATACATATAGTATAACAAAATTGACCTTAAATTTGTATCAAATTTTTATAAACAAAATCCATACAAATGTAAGGTATTCATTTCTGCATTATATCCCCCTTTTTTTCTTTAGAAAGAGATTGTCTATGGCAACTAATTATTTATGACAAACTCCCTTTAAATGAAAACAAACATTTATAAACAATATTTTGGAAATTTGTGTGTAGTTTTCTATACTGCTTCCTGATGGTTGGGATGCTGGTAATCTTAAGGGGATCCTGAGAAAATTTAGAATTATGGTTATATCTGCATTGTAGTCATCTGTGAAGTTATAGTAGGCAACCAGTTGCCTTGAGTTGTTCTGAATGCTCTATCTTTGGACCATCACTCCCATGGAGACCTCTTACTGACTTTTACTTCATCAAATAATATTAACCTGGAAGGAATCCACAGCTTCTCATCTTCCATGAAAACAAAAGTAGAACCTCTTTTCTAAAGTAAGATATCCTTAGACCCAAATTTTGAAGTCAAGATACCTTTATGTTTAGCTTAGAAGCACTCACAAACAAATGTCTCTCTACAGTTAGCTTATAACGTTCAAAAATCCAATGAAATCACAGTAGTATATATATTCCAAACTCTCTGTGTATTTTCCATCTTTATGTGGCTTTTTATAGTTTTTTATTATTCTATTTCCCCTTTAAGAACCTCAGTTTATTATCTTTAAATTATTATTTTGATCTGTGACTTTGTTTAAATTTCATCCTTTCACTTCCAAATTTATGTCTATTTGTCAAACACAGTGTGACCAAATTAGAGGCCTTACTGATTCATAGTAAAATTGTGTAAGAATGTCTAATTTCCATGTGCCATAATTCTTCTAACCGAGGTTGTTACAGAAGTGATTTGGGTTTCCCAACACTACACAGTTTTATGTTATTGTTGTTGGTTTGTTTGCATCAAAGTCACTGCCCAATAAATGCCTTTGAATGAATGAGGACAGACATAAACATGGCCTAATTGCTATTATGTTCTGTTGCCTGCCTAGGGTGTGCTTCAGGTCATATAAATTTTAGTCAAGTCTGAAGAACACCATTCCCCTTTCATGACAATGGTTCCCAAATATTAATGGATATTAATATTGATTGGGCTGAGACTATATTGGGTCTACCATATGTAAATAGAGACTGTACTTTTGTTTCCTGGACACCCAGACCCAAAAAATCACATAGAAACTATATTAATTACAACACTGTTTGGCCAATGGCTCAGGCATATTCCTAGCTAGCTCTTACAACCCATTTCTATTATTTTATATTTCACCACAAGGCTTCTGTTTTGTTAACTCACATCTTGCTTTTTGAGTGACTACATGATATCAACCTAGCTCTGCTTTCTTTCTCCTTTGTTGTAATGAGGCCATTAGTTTGTTTCCTGGCCGCCCAGCAGCTCAGACCCAAAATAATCATACAGAGATTATATTATTTAATACACTGCTTGGGCCATTAGCTCAGATTCTTATTGGTTAACACTTATATCTTAATTTTACCCATCTCCATAAATCTATGTATCGCCACATGACTGTGGCTTACCTGCTAAAGTTCTGGCATCTGTCTACAGTGGGGCTACATGGATTCTCCTGACTCTACCTCCTTTCTCCCAGCATTCAGTTAAGTTTACCCCACCTAGCTCTGTTCTACCCTATCAGGCCAAGCCAGTTTCTTTACTCACCAATGGTATTCACAGCATGCAGGGGAATCCCACATCACTCCTTGCATTTAATTTTCCCTACCTATATTCTGCTCTTCTGTAGGCCAAAGCAGCTTCTTTATTAGCCAATGGTAATAAAACATATCCACAACATACAGAGGGGAATCCCACATCAGCCATGCCTCCCTGGACAGAGACAACTCTCATAGTTCCTCAAACTTGTAATGATGAGAATAGTAGTTTTCTTTTCCCTCTTTCCTGTAGCTGATAGTCAGTATTCATCCTAACAGGATTCTGAGTCTCCCATCCAAAGAGCCTTCCAGATCTTTTTCTCACACAGATTCTTATGATGTCCTAGGCCACAGTAACTTTCTTGATTGAGATAGTCTCCCCTTTCCAAGCTAGCCTATAACAGCATCCTCTTCAATCAGCTCACCAAAGTGACTACAGCCTCCTGTCCAACCGGGAAAAGAATACGGTCCAACTTCTTATAAATTTTGCACTCATTTCCTCCATATTTACGAACATTCATGAAAAATTGAGAAATCTCATGAGCTATATGGATGGGTCACTGTATAATTGCCTACAAAGAGCGAAAAGCATTGAGGATATAGACGTGAAAGAATGATATATAATTCATAGTACGGAGATGAAAGGTGGGCGAATATAAAGCAGCTCTTCCTTGAAAATGTTTAATCATTTTTTAATATCAACATACCTTATTATAGAGACAACATGACTTATCCAAATACAATCAGTAAAAATACTCCTGTCTTTAATCCAAAGATTGCAGAATTCTCAAATAGTCCCTAGGATAAAGCATTTTATGAATACGATGTGAATATCAGTTAAATACAGATTTCTTAATAGTTGAGCCATTATGTAATTAAATAATATTTGTATAATGACAATTGTGTATTCCATAACTGAAAGTTAGATTTAATGAGACATTTATTGGCACAAATGATTAATAATGAACCTCTCTGTGCTACAGGTAATTTATATACATATGATGTGGCCAAGAAGAAAAGCTCATTTTAATGCTTACCTTGTGTCCTGTGCTGCCTGCCTCATATCCAATTCAAATCAATTTCTGTTTTTAAAAAAACCTTACTCCGAGACTTCACCCATTAGAAGTAAGGCAATGGACAAAGGTACCTTTGAAAACAACTACTGAGGTTATGGAAGATTTATGCCAAGATTTACAACTCTGGATTTTATTTTGCTAGTAACTTGGAACTTAATCCCAATAACTTAATTAGAAATGTTGTAGAAACTAAAATAAAAATAATTTCCTTCTTTCTCTTGTCTCTTTCTTTCTTTGCATACATCATTTCCTTTCATCCCCCCTCCATTCCTTCTGTCTCTCTTTCTTTCTTTTTCTTGTTTTCTTCTTCTCTTCTTCCCCAACCTGTCCCTCATCTCTGTCTCTGTCTATCTCTCTCATCTTCATTTCAAAATTAGATAATTCGATCAGGTATAACTGTGTCATGCATAAAAAATTATGGGGCACATGATACATGTTGAGCCCCCATGAAGCACAAAACACACTGCTAGGTACTCTAATGTACCAGGTCAGAGGCAGAGAAAACCTAAGATTATTTCAATTTCATAAATGGAAGAGCAGCCTTATAGTAGGTAAGTCATATTAAGCACAGTGGATCTTGAGTGTCTCTGTGTATGTATGCATGTGTGTGATTTATTTGTTACTTTTGCAGTATCCTGGTTTATATTACAAATCACCAACAGGTGCTTGAGTCTTGGATTGACTATTGTTCTTTGCTACTGTTTCATGCAGTTATAACAAAATACATGATTTTTTTGCTTTTAGTTGAATTGTACTGATAAAAAACTAGAAAACAGTGGTGTTTTAAACTATCAGATCATCTAATTCAAATCTCCTCAATTATTTAATCAGTTCCTTCATTTCTCCAAGCAACTGTAAGTGCTTTTGAGTGTAGTTGTTTTTCATAGATTTAATTTTTTAATTTTTTATTTATTCTTCTCTTTACAATACATTACAACTGTAGCTTCCCTTTCCTCCACTCCTCCCAATCCCCTGGCCTCTCCTCTCCCTTAGATCCACTCCACACCCCTGCCATCTCCCCGCAGAAAAAGTGCAGATCTCCCAAGGACATCAGCTGAACTCAGCACAATTTACAGTAAGACTAGTCAACAGGTGATTTTTAAATAATTTAAATTACAGAGACTGAGAAACCTGAATTCAGTGTGCTGGTGTGATGTTGCTTGTCCAATGAACTGACACTTCATTGCTGATAAAGGCTCCAAAGAGGAGGGAAATTGTGCCTTTGTGTGGCGGAAGGGGCGGAGCAAGCAAGTCAGACACTATTTGGACTTCTTTTTAATAAAGACATTAATCCCTCTTGACCTAATCATTTTTACAGACCCTACCTTTATTACTCCTTTTGCATTCTTCATTGATTTTCGCCACTTGAAGTTTGAATAGATCGCATTCAAACCCAGCTATGGTGTTCTGCCTCACCTTCAGTAAGTCATTACACGCCTTGCAGGATTGGTTACTCTTCAGCAATGTGAGAATTACTGCTATTCCCTTCTCTCTTAGGCTGAGATTAAAGAAATCGATCAGTACCCCTAGATTTTATTCCCATTGCCCACTTCTTTGTTCTAAATGGAAAGTTGTCAGCAAGATAAAATTTTATCTGTGTTCCTAGCAGCCCAGTATTTCACATGGAGAATACACCAGTTACTATTAGGGGAATTATTTGGTGTACTAATTTAACGCTGTCTGAAGGATTCTTCTGTGATCTCTGCAATTCCATGGCAAGACAGAAAAGGGAGTCCCAGTACTTGGGTACACTGTTTTCTATGCGACTCTGTTCCCTTTATAGACTGCCATATCCTTGGGACATCACTCCTGACCATATCCCCTTTATTAAATTGGGGCTAATATGAACAACAACTCTGGGTTCAGAGCTGCCAAAACTGCTATTTTGACTTAACAAACACAATCACCAGTGAAAGCAAAGGTTGAACTCACCCTAACTTGGATTAGTTTTGCCAAGTCCAGGACTAAGGAAGATTCTGAATAGGAATAAGAGACAGAGAGACAGATTGGATAGTTAGTAATGCAGCAAGGGATATTTATGAAGAAGTATGTGGACGGTTGAGTTAAAAATAATAATTAATCATTAAATTTTTCTAAAATTCTAATTGGAATACCACTATAGAACTATGTCGTATTACATTTAAAATCATAATTATTAGTTTATATTTTTCTAAAACTATAATTGTAGTTGGACAGAGGTACTAGAGGCTTCTAGTTTTTCTACATCATTTCAGGTTTTGAGGCAGGAAAGTGAAATATTTTCAAATAGTTTACATACATTGGAGAAATCAGCATGTATTTTGTAGTGTCAAAAGGCTTGGGACAGTTTACTTGGAAACAAAGCTTCTGCATTGGGTTTCTTTGGATCTCAGTTTTCTTTTTTCTACATGGGAGCTATATGACCTTGTGGAAAGTGCTTAATATCGCCCAGCCTTAATTCTATTCACCAAAACAAAACAAAATGAAACAACCAAATGTGGAGCTTCAAGTCTGTTCTCAATAAAGCAAACATGGATTCAGTATCTATTACTCAAACAGCCATTCTGAGACAAGGGTTAGGAAGAAGTTCTCTTTTGTAATATTCTAACCTTACACACACACACACACATACAAACATACACACACACATACACACACACTACACACACACACACAGAGAGAGAGAGAGAGAGAGAGAGAGAGAGAGAGAGAGAGAGAGAGAGAGACTCAAACAAGAGCTTTTCTGGAAACTGAAATCATTCATACACCCAGGCGGAAATCCATTCCTTTAACACTGTTGCTTTTTAGATCTCACATCTCCCCAAATGCAAAGGGATGTGAATACCTCTACTCCAGTAGGTCTTAATATCAACCTATTTGTCATTCATGTTCCAGGTCAATAGGTCCAGACAGACCTCACTCTTTACTGTCAGTTGAACAGTAAAAAGATTATTTTATCAAGTCAGATAAGGTCATATTTTGTTGTATGAACCAGACAGGAAATGCCATCTCTGGGTACCTTCTCATGGTCCCATAGTTTCGAAACATTCCTTAGAAAAAAATGTGGGAAAAACCTATGGATCTTCAAAAAAAAAAAAAAAATCTGTTTCTTTTTCTGTCTGGGAATGCCGGCAGCCCATGTTTCTCACGCTTCCTGCATGTAAGTAGAGCTTGGTTCTAAGTTAAGACTAATAATGAATGACCTAGGAGCAGAAACAGTGGACTTTCCACACTCAGCCAGTGCAGCCTCCTGTACAACTAAGAGGCTTCTAGTTTCCTGGCAGGCTGGAGACCACCAGAGTGGCCTGAGAGGGTAGGGGGCCACCTGCTTCCTGTGATTTGAGTCTCTGACTTTGGTACTTTGAAGGCTATTACCAAATACCCGTTTCTACCTTATACCCCTGCAATAAATAAACGCTAACTGATTGAGGTTCTGAGCTTGTTGGTTATAATATACATCTCCACCAAGAACAAAGAAACCTGGATGTTACCCAGGGATAACAGACAATAGACAATTTGGCAAATTCCTCCCAGAGTCAAGCTCATTTCCACATGAAAACGGAGTTCACTGATAACTGCAGGTCTGGGTCTGGAAACACAGAAACAGAGTTCAGAACTCAAGAGCTCTGCCTGCTGAGGCATCTGCTCCTGAACAAGACTCCCAGGGCCCCCTGGGGCCTGTCAAAGCCTTGGCAGACAGGAAACTCCCAGGCCAAGTGCCCCCTGCTGTCCTAATCATTACTTCCGGAAAGCAGTAGCACCTCTACAGCAGTATTTTTCGATCAACTTCTAGAGCAAGCTCCGTCTGAGTACTCACGCTCTGATGTGCTCACTGCCATTGATGCTTCCGCTACTTAATTTCCATTATTAATATTTACCACAATATTATTAGCCCAGTTCTGGGGCTCTGTGTTGGAGCTTGTTATTAACTTTTCTGTATATAATGCCCATGAAAGTTTTTTTTTCTTCTGCCTCTTTTCAAAGACATCGTGGGATTTGGCTATAGAAGACTTCATCCTCAGAGGATGCACCTTTGAGAAGAAGTTATGGGATCTCTTCCCATGGAAGCCTTCACTCATCAGTCTACGGCTGGGTTAGGTACCATTTCATAGTATCTGATGGTGATAAATAACATTTTCAGTGAGAGTCCCCTGCAACTGTTTCACTCTTCTCTCAGACTGTGGACCTCTTAAGGGCAAGGACTTGAATATATATATATATATATATATATATATATATATATATATATATAATCTATACATAGAATTACATACATATAATTACATATGCATATAATTATACATATGTATAACCTAGTGCCAGGGATCAAGCTTGATGCATTTTTAATAACATGTTCAAAACCTGTTTAATTCCTTGAGCCTCTGCCACGTGTCTACTGCTGTGCTTTGCCCCAGGAAGTGAATGGGTAGCCAGAAGCTTGTTTTTATGGAGCTATCAAGGCGACAATAATCAGAGATCTGTTCCAACAGCCGCATCATCACAGATGAGTTGAGAGATCTAGAAAAAGGGCAAGCATGGTTTGAGTGAGGGCATCTTACTTTATCGTTTCTCAGATGGACCTTCAGAGGCCTCAAGAGCATCTGCATTTGGGCAGCAATTTCAGGAAGAGCAGAGAGAAGGCAGAGAGGTGTGGCAGGAAATTGAGGACAGCCAACAAAGGTGCTAGTGAAGAAGAGATTAATGCTGCAGGAGACAGAAGCTCAGCCCCACTTGGACTTAGGAGAATATCTGGAATATGCTTGAGAGCATCCCAATGGTTGGGCCTGACCTAACTGCAGCATCTCATTAATGGAGAAGTCATTCCATCTGCTTTCTCACATGCCAGCCTGTCTTGTGTTGGTCAAGCCTGTTCTTCAAGTGACAGAGACAACAGAGAGAAAAAGGGATGCAGAGGGTTTTCTGTGGGAGAATTCTGAGGTAATCCCTGGGAAATGGAGACCACCTTCTGTGCTCAGAGTCCCTCCTGGTCCCACCACATGCTTGGAGGAAGTGTGTGATATTCATGGGAATGAAGGCGACCAGGTGCTGAAGACATGCTGAGCTTGGTGAGAAGAGTAAAGATGGAAAGAGATGGAAGGTGCTTATAGACAACCCAGCCTTGTGACCCTCACTCAGAGCAAGAGAAGGAAAAAGACGCCGAAAGTCCTTTAGCGCAAAGTGGGTCACATGGTATGAGCAGGATTTGTAAACAATATTGTTGTGACTATGGGAGGCAAGGTAGTGTTGCAGTTTGAGTAAGAGATTAGGGAAACAGAACCAGGATGGTACCTCAGAGATAAATGCTGAGGAGGTCAAAGAAGACAGATTGTGTCTGTGCAAAACGGTGCAGGACAAGAAGGGTCCTTAGTGTTGGATGAATCAGAAAGCTCTGCAAGAAGCTACTCTGGACTGATATTCAAGGCCTTGATTCTAGTCACCCTGAAAATGCAAGCTTTGAATTAATCAACGGGAAACATTTCAGGTCGGCATTTTGAATGACTTACGTGGTATATACCGAGTAGACCTAACCCTGAGAGGTATGCATGGGATCTCCTCGTACCCAGGTGTCAACGATGCAGTAAAGAGCCCTCACTAAGCCGTGGGAAATCCAGAGAGGCAGCAAATAGGAAGGCAGGTGCTGTTCTCACTCTTGTTGACTGTTTTATTTCTCATTTGATCTGGAGTCTTCTGGACAGGTTGCAAGTGCTTAGAGCATCCATTCCTACAGTTCTCAGAGGAACTAGTGTGGATCTTAGGTTTTTGGTATTTTTGTTTTTTAAATCAGATGCTGAGAAATGAACATGGGTGAGGAGGAAGGTGGGCAGTTAGCTGGATAAAAGAACTGCTAGATCCTGAAAGGAGGGCCTGGAAGACTGGTAAGGTCGGTGCAGGAAATAAGGGTTGTAGGATGAATGCAAGATCAATGGGGAGATTAAAGAATTTCGTGTAAGGGGTTGGATTGTTGCCCCACCCCGTGTTCCTACACTGAAAACTTCATCAGAATATGCATTCTCTAACTGCCATGGAGGGAGACAGGTGTTTGACTGAATGCTATCTTGCCTGTGGGTAGACTTTGAAGGAATTTCTAATTATTACAAAAAGTGACTGATTTCAGTTCAGTGATGCTGTACCCAATATAAGCCTCCTGATTTGTAAACTAAGCCAGTGTTTCAAGTTTATCCTTTCTGAAAGATTTTTGTCCGTCCCAGTGAGGCTAGCCTGGTGTAGCCAAGTGTGTAGATAGAAACACCTTTGAAAGTGAACAAAGGAATGTCATGAACCTTCTGTAGCCCTCTGGAGACTAGAGTGAATCATAGACCCAGATGAGAATGTTTAAATACTTACTGCCTTTACCTTCTAGAATTTATCACCTCCAAATATTAAACAACTCTACATTATTTTTATTTATTCACTTAATATATGTTTATTGAGCATATACATGGAGCTTAGTGCTGAGAATTCCATAGATATCCCTTGCATATAGAAAGGGCAGATGTTCTGAATTTACATAGAATTATGACAGTATAGAGGAAAATAGTTGAGAGTCCCTTGAGATGACACATCTGAGTACTTATTGTACACCGTAAATAGAAAAACACAGGAGAGAGAGAGAGAGAGAGAGAGAGAGAGAGAGAGAGAGAGAGAGAGAGAGAGAGAGAGAGAGAGAGAGAGAGAGAAGAGGTATAAAAGAAGCAGCAAATGAAAGTACAAGAGACTGTTTAACCAAGAAGGGGAGTAGACTTCAAGACCAACACAAGGATAGGAGTGTGCTCTATTCAGAGATGAGGCAAGAAGCTTGGAAGGCAGGAATAAGAGAGGTAGCAATTGAGAAATGAACCCTCACGCTTTCTGTATACACTGTTTTCCATATTTCAAAACTTACTCATTGGCTGTAGATTCAACAGATCTTATGGATTAAGATCTTGTGGGTCAGAGCATTCTTCCAGAGAAAATTTGGAGGCACTGTAGAAATTTCCTGATTCTGCAATCATTTGTTCTGGCAGTGCATAGTCATGGATAGGCACTTGGGAAAGGGGATGGATGGTCTGGTGAACACTGGAGTCCAAAGCAGGTCCAGGGATCTTTTTCTTTTTCTGGCTGGGTAATTTTAGCTTTTGGGGGAGTGTTTTCAGATTTCACCCTACAGATCAAGCTGATCAAATAATATTTTGGCTTTCTCTCCTCTCTTCCAATATCATCCACGCATGCCATGGGTCAGTGAGCCCAGAGAGCTCTAAGAAGGCTGTATCCGTCCCTTGACATCTGTCTTGCTAAACTTGGTCTCAGATATCCTACCTGAAAGCACCTAAGCACCATTTTCTTTGTAGGATAAAGTAATGCCAGGCAACGTTCTGCAGACAGAGCAGAGTCAAGGAGCACAAGTATTGGCTTGGGGACAGGGTCTTCAGAAGGACTTTGGGGTTCAAGTAGGGTGTGCTACTATATACCACCCCTTCTTTAGTCCATTCTAGTAAGGGATTATGACAATTTAAATATATTTGCACTTCTTGCCTTTAGAGTAAAATGTCAGTTCAGATATTGACTCAGATACATCAGTTTGTGGTTCCCTTCCTTCTTCCCTCCCTTCCTCCCCCCCTTTCTCTTTCTTTCTTTCATTCATTTTGAGATAGAGTCAAATTGGACTCAAATAGATAATCCTGCTTCAAGTCTCCCAGCTACCAGGATGATAAACAGAAACCAACACACTCATTTTTGTCACTCAATTTCTTTACCTATGGAACAGCACTAATAATTTGGCTCCTATCATGAAAGGCCATTAGGAGAAATAAATAACACTTCATTTGAAACATTCAAGTAGGTGCTTCATAAATGTGTAATTTCCTTGGTATTATTTAGTGTTTTGCTTGAAATTACAAAGTGCACAGATCTCTTTTGATTGTTCATTTGTTATTCATTCACCAGCCATTGTCTTGTATCCCCAATATCAAAGACCCAGGCTACGAATGGGAATTGAAGCCAGGCGCTCTGACCCTGAAGAGGATGCTAGCCTTGGGCTTATCGTTATGAGGTCCCCAATATTCAAAGACCCAGACTATGAACAGGAGGTAAAGCCAGGTGCCCTGACCCTGCAAAGGATGCCAGCCTTGGGTGTGTTGTTATGAGGTTTCCAATATCCAAAGATCCAGGCTAAGGATGGAAGGTGAAGCCAGGCACCCCAGCCCTGCAGAGGAGGCCAGCCTTGGGCTTCTGGTTATAAGCAAATGACTCAGGTGTCAGAGATCTCACTTGCTCTTTCAGTTTTATGACTTTCAGACTGTTCCCTCAAAATTGCACTTAATTTTAACTTCATTAACTTCCTGTTCTGTCACAACAGTTGAACAAGGATTTCTCCATGAGCAGTATTCAAATCAGCTTTTAATGAGCTATTTAATTAAAGGCTAATTGAGGTGAATTCATTAAAGATTTCGAAATTATGCTTATCAGGGTAGCTATGTTTTAAGATAAGTTTTAAATATTTGTTTTATATTGCATTGTTTGATCATAAAAGTACGTATAAAATTACTTTTAAAAATTGCTAATTAGAATGTGGGTAAATTTTTTTTTCTCCCTTCACACTTAAGTGGGAAACTTAACTAATCAATTTAATATATATTCAGTGCTGGGATAGGATGATAAACCGTGACTTGTGACTGGGTTTGGTCCGTGGAACACTGCCAGGTCTCCTGAGATGGGCATCGCTGGGCTGCCTTTGGTTTAATGTTTGAGCTGCTTTGCCAGTAGTAGCTGCTTAGAAACAGTTTCCAGCAAGCTCTGATGGAGTTTGCGTTTTCAGTGGACTTTGTGGGGAAAGGGCACTGCATCATTCTGGTGAGAAATGCCACTCAGGAAATTAATAGATGAGATAGTATAGGGTCTGTGTAGATAGACATACCAACACAGTACTAATTTATAGAAAGGATAAAAGAGAAGCTCAGCAAATATTTTTTGGAACTTGTTGGCATATAGGTGCTTGGAGCTGAGAATCCTATAGAGATCCCTCCATAGCAGAGGCTGAAGATGCCCCAAATCTATATAGATTTATGATACTACAGAGAAAAATAGTTGAGAGTTCCCTAAGATGATATGCACTAGAAACACATACACACTCAGAAGTGGGGGGGAGTAGTAGTTGCCTCTTCTCTGAAATTTTCTTAAGGTTTCACAGACCCATGTTTAAGCAGAATCTGAAAACGTTAAATGGGAAATTATGAAAGTTACTGGTTTTAAACTATGGACCATTCTGAGTGCTATAGAGTCCTGTGCTGTCCTATGCTGTCTGCTCACTCCTTCCCTGGTTGGGGAGAAGGCATCCCTTTGTCCAGCTAGCCATGCTATGTAACTTCTTGATTAGTCAATATCTTAGTTGGATAACTAGATCTACAGTTGGATTATTCAGTGTCTGCGTTCAAGAAACCCTTTGGTTATAAGGCTATGTCGCTATGCTTGCATTGTTCAACTCACTTTAACTGATGGTGTGGGCATTTTTATCATCCCACACGGGTGTAAGAAAGGTGAGGGCCATGTAATAAGGCATTCTAAGGGAAGAACAGAATGAGTACATATTTGCATAACTTTTATTATAGTAGACTATCTTAATTGACTACCATTCCATTACCTTTTATTGTTAAACCTTTATTGTACCTAAGTCATAAAGTTAGATGATAGGTGTATAGGAAAAATGTAATATATGGCTATCATATATAGGCTCTCCTGCCACTCATGGCTTCTGACAGGCCTGGAAAGTCTTGGAATGAATCCTGTGGATAGTGGAGAATCACTGAACCACCACATCCTATGTTGCAACGAGTTTGTCCTTTAAGACTGGGTTGAGGTTGTTTGAGAACCTTGTCAGAGAAGTGCAGTATAGCATTTCAGAGTCCATCCTTTGAGGAACGGGGATTGTTAATATTGCTGGGATAAGTACACGCCTCCCAGAAGAAAGCAGGGGATGTTATATTTCCTGGAAAACCAAGTCCTGTTAGGAGGAAAACTGTGGTTAGGTTTATAAAAAAAAAAAAAAAAATCCGAAATTTCAGGACAAAGGCAGAGAAGGTAGGTGGATCTATGGAGGAAATAAAAAAAAAAAAAAAAAAAAAAAAGAAGGAGGAATCTTTAGGGAAAGGAAAAGAGCTAAACACAGAAGAAGGAAAGAGGCAGTGCATGTGCTGTGATGGGCTGCTCTGACCTTGAAGCCACTGGCCACTGCTACGGGTGCTGCACACCTGCCACCATGCCCTTCCTGATGAATACCCCGGGGAAGTCATCCAGCTGTTTCTCAGTTCCTGGGCTGCTGTTTGGTTTTGGATTTGGGTTGACTATTGATACTTGTTCACTATATAAATCCAATTTGTCATTTGTGTAAGAAAGGATGAACAGATATGAGAGCTGGACCCCTTTCTTGGAGAGCTTTATTTACCAGCTGTGTTGAGGAGTTGAAGGATTCCTGACTGGAGTTTGAAACGATGTGTGTAAAGATCTTTCCCATAAATGTGGATAAAAATATTAAATATAAATTGTTACTGTAAAAGAGGCTGAATGGCTGGAGGCCCAAGTATCTGTTTGGAATAATTTTGGATACATGTTCTCCTGAGTTACAGAGCAGCACCCATATCTATAAATATTATGGGTCATGTCACAAGCCCAATTAAGTGAAACTATTTCGTTAGAAAAGAATCAATGTAAATTTACATACTGAGATGGTCAAAGATAGGGAGATTTGTTTAGGAAGTGGAAGAACTGACAAATTAGATCATCAAAATTACCACCCCTATTAAGACATGGTACATGGTGAACTCAGGTCCTTGTCTCTGTCACTTTCTTACTTAATGGATATGTAATATTTTTGGTCTGGTGGGTGAGAGGGAAAAAGTGCATTTTCATTCCCTTACATTTGGAATAAAAGGCTCTTCAAGGCCACTATGCCCACATTTTATGTCAGGAATTATCCTTCAGGGAATGGACAGAAAAATGGCTGGTCAGCCTCATTTTATCACCATAAGAATAAAATGAAGGTGCTTACAATGATCATCAGGCCGGATTCTGTCGTTCTGGGTCTATTACTTACACATTCACACATTTATCAGTCTGTTTTCTGTCCCAACTCTATGTCCATGTTGTTCTCACCTTTCTAACTTCACTTCTATTGTTCTGTTCTCTCTCTCTCTCTCTCTCTCTCTCTCTCTCTCTCCTCTCTCTCTCTCTCTCTCTCTCTCTCACACACACACACACACACACACACACATACACACACACATTGAGAAATGATCACACAGTGTAAACCTGGATGATCACTAAACTGGATTCTCCTGTCTCCGTGTCATAAGTGATGGTTTGATGGTTTTACAGCCTTCAGCATGCCCAGACCATTCGCTTCTCTTGGTTGGACACTGCAACAGTTTCTAACAGACCTCACCACATCTATTTTCACCATCTTAATGTATTCTACACACTTTCCTCAAAATATTGCTTTTAAAAGCATGTTTAAAAGCCCGATGACTGGTTTACTACCCATGAATGGCTCTTGGGCACCTAGACGAGAGGATCCAACCACATTGCTTTTACGGAGATTTGCAGACAGAGCATGTCCTTGTAGAGTTCACCTGCCAAATCCACCTACCAACTGGAACTGTACTGGAAAACAGGGTTGTTTGAAAGGCAGCCAAAGTTAAAGTTAGGACATTAGGGTGACTCTCCATCCAATAGGAACAATGTCTTTATAAGAAGAGAACATTTAGATACAGACGAAAGGCTAGCAAAGGTGCACAGAGAGAGGTAACATCAAGTTCAGGAGAGGGCCTCAGGATAACACAACCCCGTCAATGTCTTGATTTGGGATTTCTACCATCTAGAACTGTGAGAAAATAAACCTTTCCTTTCTGAGCCACCTAAGTCTCTGGCAGCTTCATCTCAGTCTCAGCAGAGACATGTTTCATATATCTCAGATGTGCCAAAGCCTCCCTGAGTAGGAATTTCATGGCTCTTCCTTACTTTGTTGTAAGACAAATTTCATATTGTCCCCCACTCTATATGTCCAAGTCCTTCTTACTCCCCTAGTGTCACTGCAAAAGCCCTCTCTCTCTCTGTCTCTCTCTCTGTCTCTCTCTCTCTCTCTCTCTCTCTCTCTCTCACACACACACACACACACACACACACTCAATATCTACTCATTTTCTTTCTTGCACTTGCCACAGCTATGTGCTAATTCAGCTCTTCCTATGGCATGTATGCTATGAGGTCACAGCTTCGCATGTTTGTTTATTACTATTGAACATGGGACGGGTCTATTTCAGTGAGGGCATATAGTAGGTGCTCCCTTGACTTGCTGAAAGAACAAATAGAGAACATACTACCTGAGGGGGGCTATGTCAGCCATTAGCCCGAAGTGAGGAAAATGAAAGTGGGTAAGTTATAACTGCAAGGCTGTGTCTCGGTAGGAAGACTGACATATGATAAAATACAATAAGAATGAGCTTGGAGGAAAGTCCCTGGATTGTACCAAGGAAGACACTTTTGCTTGCTTTATGTGCCCTAGAGTTTCTACAATGGTTTGGGGGAGAGTACATCTTATTGACTTATTTCTGATGAACTTTCTGAAAGAGTGTGTCTCTTGACAAGCTGCCTTTCCATGGAGGAACATTTTGATTTGACATTGGTGGGGATGCGTTTGTGTACCCCACACTCCTTTCCTGGTGCATATGTGAGATTCAAATTCCCAGAGGCATCACATCGGTGGAAATGGCACAAAAAGAGAACCTAGCTTTTTGTAACCAGAGTTGAGGGAAAGAAAAGGGAAGCCAGAGAAAATCCCCCACACCCCAGCAGACAGATTGAAAAGAACTGACAGGTGATTCCATTTGCATTTTTGTAGGAGGGGATAGGGGAGAAGGAGAGCTGGCTCTACATGAGATTAGCCTCATCATTTTCTCCTAAACCTCCCTCCAATTTGTCTCTCTGCTTCCAGAAGTAGCTCCCTTGAATAATCTACGAAGAGAAATAGTCAGCTCATTGGTTGCACTGGTTTTGCTTGTTCCTTTGATAAAATGACAAAACCTACCTCTGAAATCCTGGAGTTCATTACAGTATCATTTCCTTTCTGCTTAAATCAAAGCCGTTTTATTTTCTTCAATCTAACCCATCTTCAAGAAAATGGCATCTTTTTCTTCCTCTTGCCTTCAATTAGTGACATAGTTTTGTTGTTAAAAACCCAGGCAGTGTGTTTCTTGGGTGAGTTTTACTCAGCCTCTGCCAACTGCTCACCAGAGATGGACTTGAAATAACATCCTTCACCATCAGGTGGGAAATTGCCACCCAAGGGAAACCATAGTACCGCGAAAACACAAGTTTCTGGAGGACGCATATGAGCACCAACACTCCTGCACATGTAGGCCTTAATTGAATAGTATAACAATTAGCTTTTAATACTTGGAAGTAACAGAGGGAAGCACTTTTATTGGGTGACTGGGAAGAAACAGCCATATGCAGCTTCATTTTTAATAACATTGAGTTGTGTTCATGGTTAAGTTTATTAAAACATGAAAGTAGAGCATAGCAGGGCACCAAAATGTCATTCCGCTGGTTATTTGTGAGTCTCCCTTGCTCCGTATTCTCCTCTCAAATGTAAAACACAACCTAGAAACGTGTAGCTAGGTCGGGAGGCACACTTGTGCGTTTTAAGGTCTTCCAGCTGATAGCCTCATAAGGCTGCACCCCCAAGGGCCTGCAGTTGCCGAGGAAAACAGATTTTAACATAGTCTGTGAGTTGAGCGATCTGTCTTGTAGGTAGTTTATGGATATAGGTGTTCTTCGGCAGCTCAGGGGAACATGTATGAAAATTATCCCACACAGATACTTGAGCCTCCAGGCAGTCAGTCTCTTTCACAGTAACAATTTATATTTAAATATTATTTACCGGTACGAGAAAGGTCTTTATATTCATCATTTCAAAATCCATCCAGGAATTCTTCAAGTCCTCACCGCAGCTGATAGAAAAATCCAAAAAAATGGTCCAGCTCTCATCTCTCTTCATTCTTATTTCACTCACCCCCAAGTCCTTCGCTCCCTGAATTGTATTAGTTTTTATAATCTCATAACCTAAAGTACTTCCCACTGTGTTCAATTCTTCCTTTTCTTCTGCATCATAGTTTTTGCTTATTCTTAAAGGCTCTGTTCAGATATAACCTCTTTTTAGAAGTCTCCAATTGAGATAATTTGTTCCCTTCTTAAACCTCAGTTGATTTCTTTCTACATCTCTGATGACATCTTTGTGGTCTCTTTCCACCTCCACGGGCTATCTTGTAGGAAAAGATGGCATGCAGTTACAAATCTTAAGTCTTCTCCTCAAACTTGCTCTTAGTGCATGTATACAATTTTAATAAAGATAAGCTATTCTTTGGGTTGTCCCTTCCACATTATGGACATTATAAATAGGAATCGTTAGTCAAAATGCTGATCATAAAAGTATTTAAAGTTCTACTGTGTTTCCACATCGAGGAAATGGGTAGAGCTCCATTGGAATGAACCAGGTTGAGGAATCTATTTGGGATGTATTCCAAATATTCTGCAGGGCGCTATGGTAGTTTTAGCTATTGTAAAGATATCTGAAGCGGTTCATGAAGGATTAGCTTCACTAATCCAGGGGGACACTTTTGCTGCTATCCAGTTTAGTAGAAAAACAAGGCTCCTTTTTCACTGCGGACGGATGTGCCACGTGAGAAACTGCGACAATTAAATTTTAATTGTACTTGGACTTCTCCATTCTCACCTCCCCCGAAGTTAACGGGGAGACCTGGGAACACAGACACTAATGGCTTGTTTCTCTGCAGAATTTCAGGGCACGCAATGTCACAGATCGAGTCCACATACTGGCCTCTCGGTCTGCCACTCTCTGGGATTTATGCACCAGCCACCTGCCATGTAGACAACAGTGGGCTATTATGGTGCTAAAGTTCAGCCGCTGTCAGAGCCAAAGTAAAGGAAAGCAACTGTGTTTATTTTAAATACATGATCAATCATAACCCTGTGAATAGCTGCTTTTCTATTAATGCCTTCATATATCATCTAAAGCTCTCTGGCTTCTATATAACTTTTTTTTTTTTTTTTTTTTTTTTGTCAGGTTCCTTGTCTTTCAGGCTTCGGTTTCATTCAGGGATAATGTAAGACTACTTCTCCAGGCAAGCCTTTGCTGTATATTCTCTTCTTAAGACTGGCGTTAGCCAAGAGAGCCCTTTCCTATAAATAATGCAGATGGGGTGCTGGTTTGTAAACTCTCAATCCACGAAGATTTGTGAGCAGGAGAAATAGTAGTCGGCTTTTGAGGAAGGAGTCCAGGGTCTGCATGATGGTGATTTTGCTACATAGTATCGGTGTGAACACAGGTCATTCATTTCCTTTCTGGGTGTCAACTTCTTCAGCTGTAAACAGGAACTGTGGAAGACTGCAGGTGATGATCCAAGTGTTTGAATCTAGAGTGGCTTGTGAGTTCAGTCTGTTGACTTGACTTCTTACTCCCTCCGAGTGGTCTCTATGCAAGTATTTTAAGTGGGTCATTGACTGACATCCTTAGGAAAGTGCACAGCAGGGTAAAGAGGTGAAAGCTCATGTCAAGCTCCTATGACGACAGTTTAAGTGGCTGGTTGGTGCTGAGGAGGTGGCTTAGGAGGGGAGGGGAGTAACTGACTTGGCTGTGGCTGGAACTGTGTAGTCGAGAGCCCGTTTTCCAGGCAGATCCCCAGGTTCCATCATCAGTAACACAACAAAAATAAAAGCAACAGCTGCCTGAAAGTATGGATAATTCCAACAGCTTGCTTTGCCTATTTCTGGGATAAGTCCAAGAAAGTGTGGTCCGCTGTTTCAAGGGTTATTTTACGACTCCGCTAAGGATCTACTCACAGTCTGGTTGCTTTGCAGCTTCTGAGATTGGACTGAAGGTCTGTAAGCTTGAAAATGTGGGTGGGAATTCCAGAGAGTTCCACAGTACTAGAGGAAGTTTCTAACATGCAACTCTCTTCTCATAAGAAATGACAACTTCTTAATCATAACCCTGATCCAAATAAAACTATCTCATTATTATCCATGCTCCCCATACTCAAAAGGGAAAAAAGGACAAAACCTCATCACTGACGAGTATCTCCCCTGCAGCAGACATTGGATATTGTTATTTTACCTTCCTGACACCTAGTCTAGGATCGAGTATAGCGTAAATAGTCAACAAATATCTGTCAGCAGGGTCAATGAATGGTTACCCCTGTCCCAAATGTGTCACCTTACATGATTTTCAAACAAGGGTGAGCAGCTATAATGAAAGGCAGCCATTTTGTTTGCACTTATAAAAAAAACCTCCGGCTTTAGAAGATCTTTGAAGAATTTTTAACAGTAACATCCAGAAGTAAAATTTACTTTCTTCTGACAGAGTGTTCTAAGCTGTAAAATCAGTAGTTTGGGGGAGATCCCGCTGCTTGCCAAAAGTTAGAATGTCAGCCATCAGCAGACAGGACAATACTAATAAGAATTTATGGCTTTTTCACCATGAGTCTGGTTTACACAATAAATTTGAAACTAAGTCGCAACAGCTACACATCTGAATGAAATATTGGGATGATTTTAATATTGATATTGCTACAAATTTCCAGCATTTTGTGTTTATAAATAGACTGCAGAAAAAAAAAAGGAAGCTTCCAGGCGGTATAATGTTAATATCCTTGTATCAGTAAGTTTTCATAAGGCACCTAGACAGATGCTAAACTTACTGGAATCTGTGAGTTGATTTTCCATTTCCCACAACTTGGAGAGAGTTTATTGGACCCATGCTGGTCTTCTTCATCATGCGGAAAAACAGGGCTCCCAGATCGATCCAGATGCTGCTTTCAAAATGATCTCTACCCTGTGGAGTCTACTTCAGTGAGGAATCTAGAAATTATCCTTGGCTGACTTCAGATTAGACCTCCCTAGACACATAGTCAATTTAGAAAGAGATGCGGGACCTGTGGAATATGCCATGCTCCCTCCCCCACAGCAAGATTAGCAGGAAGAGAAGAGAGCAATAGTTTCACACATGGGGTTGCAGCAGGGGCTGTCTCACTCATCCTGCAGCCATCTAGAAGATGAGCAAAAGTTTGCTCACGATGGAAAAAGAAGTTGTGCTGTTTATCTAGTGATAACCTACTCACTGATGCGGTCAAACACCGGTTGGAAAGGCAATGGTGAATCAGAGAAAAGGAATTTCTGAGGATCAGGTATTACTTACCGAATACTATAAATGTGTAGCTTCTAGCTGGTCTATTGTGTGCCTTTCAGAGTTCACTGGTAAAATCAAGAGTAAATTTTTGCCTTATTGTGTTCCATCAGCCTGAAAAATCCTCCACAAAAAGCTTGAGTTTTTTTTTTTTTTTTTTTTCTTGGCAACCCTGAAAAGACATTTTGGATATTCTACTGCAGTCCTTACTAACCCAGGAATTCTTAGCAGGAAATTAAACAGGATTAAAGAAAGTTAGTTTGTGTGTGAGAGGAAGGCAAGGTGGAAGAAAATTCCACTTGTTTGTATTGTTTAATCTTAACAGGAAATTAAAGAGGATTAAGGTATTTTGTGCCCCCCTCCGTGTGTGTGTGTGTGTGTGTGTGCTTTCCTGTAGGTTGAGATGGATTTAGCATCTGCAGGAGGAGGCTAGGCACTATTTGTATTTTTTTTTTCATTTATTTTCAGCAAATATTTATGAATGCACCTAACACGTCCCATGTACTGCAATAAAATACTGAGAATACAGAACCAAACAAGAAAAGTATGTTCTCCCTTTGTTAATAACGTAGAGTCTATTTAGGGATGTGTATCATGCCATCACTATTAATATTAAAACAATCATGTGACGACTTCTTCTATGGAGCATGTGGGATGATCAGTCAAGGAAAATTTATTTTTAATATTAACGATATACTTGGGATTAACAAAGTACATGTGAGATGACCCTGTGTGGTGAAACTGAAGCTTGAGGCACATTCAGCCTTAAAAGACAACATCTGGAGAAAGAGGCCCGGCGTGCTGTGGGAAGTGCTAGGGAAGGGCTGTTGGTTCCTGCTGAGGGCACTTCTTGGGGGAGCTGCCATTTGGTGGAATCCTGAATGCCGGCAGACTTGTATTAAAATTACCAGGATGTCTGCGGACAATCTTGAGCAGGATGCTGGCACAGGCAGATGCATATAGTTAGGAACGGAGAATGGCACGTTCAGACACCGAGGGAAGCTCGGTGTAATGATCTTAAGTATGGAAATGAATAAAAGCAAAGAGAATGGATGGGATGTACTTGTGCTGCTGATTTCGAACCATTTAATGAAAGGCATAAGAAGGTGAAATTTCTGTGTCTGGGTAAATGGGGACGTCGCAACGTCCATATCTAAGCATTTCACTTGGCAGAAATAAGGGGAATGGGACTATTCCTTTTGAGATTTAGAATACACAAAGAATATGAATATAACCTAGTATCAGTAACCTTAGTGCTTTACCCATGATCATCTCAATAGCTCAAAAGTCCAACACTGTCTATTTTAATTTCAAATTGACACTAATTTCACTTGCCGCATCATCAGGTACTCATACATGTTCGGAAGCGTGGAGTTAGAGTACTGTCTCCTCCCGCTACATCTGCTCTTCGTTCATGGTTTCAGCCTGGATGCTGAGGCTTCTGCAAAGCGTTTCATCCAGCACATCCAAGTTAGGACCCCTTTCCTGGGTTCCTTCAGTCCTTGGTGTTTCTGCAGTGAGCCCATGTGTCACACTGCAAGCTTCTGCCTGGATACTTGTCTGTGGCTGCCCTATTCCCTTCCTGTCACCATCTAATTATATACACTGGCTCTGAGCCCGGAAGGATAAAGACCTGGTGATTAAATAAGGAGGTCATTTCAGTTGACCTATGTTCCAAACTCACAGCGTTTGGTTAAAAAAGAACTAACTTACAAAGTTAACTCTTGTGCTGGAGATTTAAGTCAGGGGTAGAGAGCTTGCCTAGCATGTGCAAGGACTTGGTTTGGATTTCTAGTAACACACACACTCACACATTCACACACACACACACACATGCACAGACACACACATCCCACACATATATACCCCCACATAGACACATACATTCCCCGCCTACATACATACCCCACAAATACACTCACAAAACTTATACCCCCCCAAACACACATACACACACACACACACACGAAAAGTATTTATTAGGACAAATGCCTCACATGGTTTATAAGATAGTCCACTAAAATATGTGTAAGATATTTATGTTAGACAAATGGCAGTGCGTCTTTCTTTTTAAAAGTGTCGCCAGCTTTTTGGTCCCAGAGGATGACAACTGTGTGACCATGTGCCATCCAATCCCTTTCTACCCTGGCACTTTCTCACATTCCTGCTATTACGATAGGATTTATAAGGATCCTTTCAAAGGAGGAGGATCAGGGAGAGATTTGACCGAGATATAAAATTAGCTTCAGAGGTCAGTGAATAGACACTTCCAGACTGAACCCTGCTGTTGAAACAAAAGTCTCAGAAGGGAATGAAGCCAGCAAGAACATGGGAACTAAAGTCATTCACAAACACCTGGCACCTAGGCCCTCAGCAGAGTAAGTCTGAGCTTGAGTCTAGTTACTGTGGGTCTAAAGGCAGAGAGAGATTTAGTTGGAGCCATTGGAAATCGGAAGGGAATTCTTTGGGTTATTAAAATGTCCATCCAAATTGTAGAAACCACATCAAGAAAGCGCAGAGGGGTTGGAACTTCTCAGGCCAAAGGTGGCACCTGGAGCTGAGGCATGGATGTGAGATTTGGGCATCGGATTGCGGGGTTCTGAAGAAGATCGAGGGTAGGTGATTGTTCACTGAAAAACGCTCCAGTGAAGGTTTGTTTCTTCCCTTGACTTTGTTTTCCTTAGTAACATTGACCATTTGAAGGCATGAATCATTGTACTTTCATGCCCTTATGTTATATCTGTACCACTGCCACTATTAACTCCCAGCACCTCCTCTCTCTTCCTCTGTCTCCCTCTGATTTTCTGTCTCTGGTAGTCTCTCTCTTACACACATACATACATACACACACACACACACACAAGTTACATACCACACACATACCGTGCCACATACAAAGAACATACACTTATTCATACCACACAAACCCGCACACACCATACAACACACACAGAACATACACACAAACACACCACACACACAAACACCATACCACACATACAAACACACACAGAGAACATACACACATACACAGAGCACACATACACACGCACACAGGTTCAGTCCCACACATCGGCTTTTTTACTTGCTGGGTCTGGGTCACTGTGAGTTCAAGGTTGGTCACCATCAAGCCTGATTATTATGGGACAGGAAACATTCCCAGCTCACATTTTGCTGCAATCATGACTGAGGTCCCCAGGAAAAGCAACCTGTAGTGACAGTAATCAGAAGACTGCAGGAGGTCGAGTGGCTAGGAAAACCGAGTGAGAAGGCTTGCCTACGAGACTGAGCGGTTGCCTGCCTTCGCCTGCTATGATTTCCACACCAGATGTAAGGATGTGGGACTGTTGAATAGTAGAGAACCCTAAAGCCAGGAGAAAAAGAGAATATTCCCCACAGATGAGACACTGTATTCTGCAGTGTTCCCTCAGATTCTACAAGGATCTCTCAACAATGAAAGAACTTAAGATTAGAAGTGCTTACCTATTAGACTTACCTTCTTTCTGAGTCAAATTTCATAATATTTTTGCAAAACATATTTTTCTAGATGTACAATTATATATAAAAGCTCTTCAGTCATAACTAAGAAGGGAATGGAGTATTTTTGTCTTGCCTTCCTTCAAGAATAGCTGTGTGTTCTCTGGGTTGTGACCTCTTCCTTCCCTTCCCATGCCACTAAAGAAGGGAACTAGACATCAGAATATCTCTCCCCCCCCCCATTAAATGTTAAATAGTATCGTTGTTTTAACTTTATGAAAATAAAACAGTTTATGAGTCGAAAATGTCTTCTTAACTTTTACTTCTTCTATAAACACACACACACACGAGAAGGATTTTGCCAAGCAGAAACTTGTTCTTAATGTCTGGTATTTTCCCTGGTTCTGAGGACCTTGGATCTTTCATCTAGTCTGAGTACCTCCCTCTTCATCTTGTAGGATGGGGCTGAGAAACCTCAGTCAGGGATCATTCAAGATCAAGATTTGTGTCACAGATGGAAGGTGGCTAGAAATTGTTTTACAGTGAATGATGCCACAAGCTAGGGTAAAGGATTTTTTTTTTTTTAGAAAAATGGGAGATCCTCGAAGCTGAGGGAAAAACAAAGCCAAAACCATAAAGGAAGAAGAATATTTACCCTGCCATCAGGTAAAGAAGGCAAGGGGAACAGGAGATTGAGGGTGCCAGTTCTCAGCATCAGCTGTCTTTGACATCAGCCCCTTGTCAGGTCTTAATTAAAAACACGCGCTGGACTAAGTTCAGTTCAGTAATGACTGCTCTCATTACAGCAGTGATCTAAAACGTCTCCTGATCCCCTAAATGGCATTTTATGTTCCAACAGCTCAGCATGGGAGGTTCGAGTGAAATTAATATTTTGTCAACCAGCTGTGGTGTGAACACAAGTAGGTTCATGTCTTAATTTTTGGCACTCACTGTCTATACACCCTTTATTGTGTGCATGTGTGTGTTTGTGTGCCCCTGCCTGTGTATGAGTGGGGAGAGAGATAGAAAGAGAAAAAGAAGAAGGGGGAGTGAGAGAGCATGCATATGCTACTGCATGCAGAACAGAGTCAGAGGACAACTTCTAACTTTTCTGGAGTTTGATTCTCTTTTCCCATCTTGTTTTGCAGCAGAGTCTCTCTTTTTCTTTCTATACCTGGGCTGGGTACTCTAGGTTAGCCCAAGCTTCCAGCCTGTTTTCCTATCTGTAAAGAAAAGTCAGCTCCAGGTCACAAAGCAGGTATGAGAGCCTTTGAAGACATACATAAATCCTTTTACTGCTTCCATTTCAAAACAGATAAACTTTATAAGAGAGGAAAAGACATCTTTAGTTACTGCGGATGACGTTCTAATAGCAGCCAAGTGCTTTCTCTTCCTTTGGGGAAGTGGGCTCCTGCCTTCTGGAACTCAAACAGAGGCCTGTGGGTAGAAGCATATTCAGTAAATATGCTTCCGGGTCTGTCAATCAACAAGATTCAGTTCTACTCGAACGGTTTCTTAAAGAATCTGAAACACTCATCTTTATTTGGCTGCTTGTTTTCCTAGTAATGATTATTCTGTTCCCTTGATGAACATATTAAGGGATTTAAATACACTGATTTGCCTATTGGGGCTATGAATGTTTGTTGGTCTAGAGCTATTTATTTTAATAGATTTAGTTTAGGCTGCTTTGATGCAGAGGAAATATATTACAAGCGGAGAATGTCCAGCACTCTAGCATTGAGTCCACTGCTGGCTGCTAGTCTTGTCTTTTCTCTCTAGCTTTATTCTTTTGGAATTTTGTTTTATTGATGTCATGGCAGCAGGAGTGGTTTGTACCTTTGATTTAAGCAATAATCTTTAATTTTCACCGATCTAGGAATGCCAGTTATGAGTATGTGGGTAGACATTATAGTATGTCCTGTCTGAGTCACTCATCAGTTATTAATTGTGTCGTTCATGTACTTCATAAGCCTTCATCTGGATGAAGTCTTTGCGATAACTTTTTCTGGAATTTGTGAATTGAAGGGATTAAATATAAGACCACACCTGTACCTTATTTTTTTTTCTTCTAAACTTGTTGCCATTATTTTGAAAATCTGTGTGTGGAGTACTGCCCTAGAGAATGAAAACAGTATTTGCCAACCCAGACTCACAGTGGCCCTACAGGGGCCCATGACAGAAAGGTCTTTGCTGAGAAGACAAAGGAGGCTGAGACACTGTTCCACACATATGTCCAGCATGCAGATCCAAAGGAGGTAGCCTTAGAGAGGTGGCATCTGAGGCCATGTGTACGGGAGCCTCTTGTGTGTGTTTCTGTCTGCTTGCTGATGACTCTGAGCCCGCGCAGGTTTTTTTTTTTTTTTTTTTTTTTTTTTTTTTTTTTGTCAATCTCTCCCTGTGCCTTGGATTTCTAATCTGCTCTAAGCCAATGCTAGGGCCACATCACTCTGTTGGAAGCCAAGGGCCTGAGAGCAAGCTGGAGGGCCTCGTTGCCGTGAGTGATGGGGCCAACCTTCCAAGCTGCCATTAATAAACTGAGCTGCTCACATTTCTCTGTGGCATAGCTTGACATTTAGGCAGAGCGTTTGTAATTCCAATAAACAGCTCAGGAGGTGGCGTGTGTGTGTGTGTGTGTCTGTGTGTGTGTGTGTTTCACAATTAAAAGTTAAGCCAGGAAGGCTAAAGTTTTCATTCAAAGCCATCCACTCTCTAACTTATTTAGTGTTTCAGGACCTGGAGAGAGTACAAATCAGAATTAGGCCTCCAGGGGACAGCTTTTTACATAGACCCCATGAATACCCAATCTGACTATTGGACTGTAGGCAGCATGATTTTTAGGTTAGGGAAGAAAAGTAAAAAAAAAAAACCCATGAATGTGGTCATTTGAAGAAATCAGACGTGTGATTATTTTTCCTTGGCTACAAAAAGTACCCGAGAGATCTCCCAGTCCCTTCTTTGATTAATATTGCTTGCGGTGGTTGCACACTGCTCAACTTGGCATTGCATTTATCAAAATTTGCCAGAGCAGACAGGCATTGCCATGTGAGAAGAATGACTGTAATGGGTCCATGTGCCTTGTGGGGAATAGCTGAGCACCAGGCACGCAGGAGGTGGGTATGCCAGGGTGCTGGGCTCACAGCCTGGACTCTCCTTCTCTTCTTTCCAAACAGCAAGCTCCAATTTCCAAGTCCCACAGGCAGCTCTTTGGCTTCGCTCTTGTCTTCCACAGCAGGTGAACTGCACTGTGGATAGCCTTACGGGTCCTCATCTTCTCCCATTTTTCCACATGCTCAGGCGATGCTATCTCAACCACCGGTTCCCATTGCAGACCCAACGTCTCTGCTTTGGATTCACAGGAGGAGTGGATTCTAAAAACACACAAAGCAAATCAGACAAGCAGGCATTGGTGTGCTGTGTCCCCAGTGCTTCTGAGTTAGTGTCTAGAAAGAAAAGCCACGCAGGGTTCTGATGTTCACTAGAAAGCTCTGCTTTCTGTTTTCGTGTATTGCCTTGCCCATTGGCACTGGAATGTCATCCAGGCAGGCCGTGACCTGAAAGGCCATTCTCTGGAAAGCTGCAGAGATAGAGGCCAACCCAGAGCTCGTATGCCAAACCTGAAACCCTTCATTCTGGGCCTCACAGAGCTGCCATTCATTGCTGAACTGGATGCTGGCCACTCCTTCTAATCATAATTGAAGTTTGTTCTAAGAGCTGAAATAATGAATATAGTTTCTACATTTGTAGCCAGATCTGTCAGGTTCTGCTAACCTTCGTCCTGTGAAAGTGCTGCTGTCACAGTATCCAACGAAATTTCAGGCAGAAGTCACACCCCCGCTGTGATGCCCCTACATAAATAAATGACTTCTCATTTTGTTTTCTTCTTAGTCTTGGATGCCAGGGAGCTCAGAACTCTATTCTATATCTTATCTCAGAAACAATTTAACTATGATAAAATTGCTTTTATATTTTCCCACCTTTGTTATTTTTCTTTTAAGATTCCCTTTCCAGGGGCTGGTGAGATGGTCATGAATACGTTCTGCTCTTGCAAAGGGCCCTGATTTTGTTTTCAGGCACCTGCTTGGTTGCTCGCTACTATCTCTACCTCCAGTTCCTAGGAATCCAACACCCTCTTCTGACCTCCATAGGCACCAAATATTCACACGGTGCACACACACACACTCATAAACACATAAAATAAAAATAAATCTTAACAAGCAAAGGGTAAGATGGTGCATGTCTTTAATCTTAGGTCTCAGAAGGTAGAGGCAAGTGGATCTTTGTGAGTTCAAAGCCTGTCTGGTCTACATAGAAATTATCATGTCTACCAGGGGCACACAGATCCTGTCTTAAGTAAATAAATAACAAGTTAGTAAAATCTCCACATACTCAGGGCAGCTTAAATAGGCTGCTTGGTAAATATGAAGTGGGAATTAAAATCTGAGGGCTCTGAGAGAGCAATAAAGCACTCCTGGAAAGGGTGGTACAGGATTTTAGACATCCCAAGTAAATGGGGAGAAACTTGGTGGCCCCAACTTCTTCCCTTTGCTTTGTCAGGTGAATACACGCTCTGCCTTTGGCTTCATCTAATGATCTGCAGATAACTAACTGTGCTCGTCATGCAGCCCCTGTACCCCGGCACCATCAGAGCTCTTCTTCCACCATGACTGTTATTCGTTACTGTGAACCGCATTGCTCATATTTCCAGGTTCACCTATACACATAACTTTAAAGTTATAGAGGTCTACAGATTTCTCTTATTGCTTTTTATATTCCAATCCATTAATAGGAAAAATTTCAAAGTCACCTTGATTGGAAGTAATGTAGGCAGATGTGATTCAAATATGGAGTCTGATTTTAGTTGGTTTAGAAATGTGGAGGAGGCTGCATAGGGCCAGGGCCATTTTCTGAGCCTGAATAAACTCATGACGGCCATGTTTGTCTTCAGCAGAACCTCGCTGCTGTGAACTCAAAGTTCCCACTTGGGGCAGAGCTCAATACCAAGGTCAACAGCTCTTCTGATCTTCGCCCAGATAACTTTGCAATGTAAATAAACATAAATGAGTGGCATATAACAATGCAAGAGAAAACTAGAATTAAACTCCAGCAGTGAAATTTATATCTTCTGAAAAATAGTGAATCCATAGGCATAATTTATAGGGCTTATATATTTGGGCCCAAACGAGTATATGTATTTAATTCTACTTATGAAAATTAATTCTTATAAATTCTAATTACCAAGGGTGTCCAAAAACAGAGATGGGGGTGGCAGATACAGGAATATTTCTTTGTAGTGATATTTACAATGTCATGGTTTCGGCTCTCAGTTATCAGATTTTGCTTGCGCTAATTGACTGATACCTAGCAGCAGTGAATAGAAATTCATTAACCAGTGCTGCCCAGGTGACTAACCTTTCACTCCACTGTTTATTACCATTGTTTGTGAGGGGCAGGACACTTTTTTAAAAAAATACTTTTCTCCCAGAAGCAAAAGTATAGATGGATTTGTAGCTGAGGAGCCTCTACAATTCACTTAATAAAATTAAACTTGAAATTATTTGATTGTGCCCTAGGGCTTAAATTTGGCAATGGTGGGAAGAATGATTGCTACACCCACCTCAGGATGGCATCTTCACAAAACACCCTGAATCAACACTGGGTACTGTGCCTAGACCCAGGATACAAGCAGACTCCCAGTCACTTTCTAAAGCTGTATTTTCTCCTGTGGGCAGGAACTTTATGTGTAGGAATGTCAGTGTCTTTGAAATCTTGCTGAATATTTCCTGGGACTCTTCAAAAGAAGTGTATCTATACAGGTGGGCTCCTCTGGGGAATGCACTCAGCTCATGCAACTGGTGCTCTCGGTAGGATGCTGCTGTGTGCTTTGTTTCAATAAAACTCGTGCAGAGTGGTACTGTGGTCCAGAGTGGTCCAGAGTGGTCCATCATCACTAACCCAGAGCCACCATTGTGGCTGCTCATGGCTCTCCATGAGCCTTGAATCTGTCAATGCTTTCTAGAGATTGGAAGTCAATAACTTCTCTTCCTCCTATTCTGAGCCCTCCCTTCCTTCCCTTCTTTCTTGGTCTATTTTCTTTTTATCCCACTGGTGGAAAGGGAAATTTGTAAATTCTAGGGCAATTACATCCCCTGCTCAGCTTTTTATTCTTGGGAAAATGACAGAGAAAAGTAGATGAACTGTAAACCCAAAGAAGCCTCACAAAACCAAACCCAAGTGTAATCACAACTTGCATCAACGACAGCACATTTCCTCCTCTTCTCTTCTCCATAGAGTATTTTGGCTTCTGTGATGGTTAAACTTCATCGGCAACTTGGCTGGATTTAGGATCACCATGAAAACTCCCCCTTGGTGATCTACGATGATATTTCAACAAAGGTTTAACTGAGGTGGGATTGAGTGAGGGTGGTCTGGGGTTCTGGACTGAAGAGCATGTTGAGTAAAAGCATTCATTTTTTCTTGCCTCCTCGTTGAGGATACCATGTTAAAGTAAGAAAAATATATTTGCTAAATCTTAATCTGATATCAGGCTAAAACTCAGGTCAGCCTGACACCCAGGTCTGCATAGTACTTTCTGGGAACCATAGTTCACCTGACATCTTTCTGCTTCTGTAATCGCAAGGCTACCCAAATTAGAGGGGCTCCAGTTAGCTGGGACTCCATTATGAGTCATTGCATTGCAGAGACTTAGGTGCTCAAACAGCCACAGGAAGTGTTGGCACTTCTCACACTCCTTGTCTTTTCATGACACCAACCCAATAGAGACTGGCACCTCAAGCAGAAGGGGCCCAGCTTCGTGTGTGTGTGTGTGTGTGTGTGTGTGTGTGTGCGTGTGCGTGTGTGTGTGCGTGTGTGTGTTTCCTTCACAGCTCCCTTGCTTTATGTACTTGTCCTGCCTCTTGTAGTCCTTGTAGTCACGGGAGTATGTACCCCAGGCTGTGTCTGTGAGGCTCAAGAACTTCACACTCATAAAGAGTGCTCTTGGGTGAAAACAGTGTGGCTACAATCATGAGACCAGCTACCTCCTGTTCCTGTCACCATACCATCCCAGTCAAGATTCTCTAGACCTTCAAACGGAATCAAAAGTAGCCCTTCCTTCCTTCCTTCCTTCCTTCCTTCCTTCCTTCCTTCCTTCCTTCCTTCCTTCCTTCCTTCCTTCCTTCCTTCTTTCCGTTGCTTTGTGTTGGCGTAACCATTCTTTCACTCAAGCGATTTCCTTGCAGTAAAAGTTTCCTGGGAAACCCCTGATAAAGTAGTTTCCAGTCATCTTTCACCCTACTGCCCACTGTAAACCTGCCCACATTGGTATTCTAACTACAATCGCCCCTGGCTTTTCAGGCTGTAAGCCATAAGTGCACGAGTGAGAACTTTGTGCTAAGCGTGACCTCTGTAAGAGTCTCCTGGGAGTCGATCCTCTCTATTGGCTCCAGACTTCTGCAGCTGATCGCAACTGAACGAAGTTAGTTTCAGCTGATCGCAACTGAACGAGGAGAGATTCAGAATGCCAGGCTCTGAGCTTCCCTCCAAATCATCCTCCCTTACTCAGGCAGGTGCTGTCTTCCTCCAGGGCTCAAGGAGGAATGCGAACCAGGAATCGACTATGCAGATTCCAGCCAGGACCCATAGAGACCCCTAGTCCCTATCAACTGTGGGTTGCGGGGAGGAAAACATTGAAAGCAAAGTCAACCGGACATTTACAGTTGTTGACATTCATACCTCTATCCTGGGAGAGTTTGATACAGCAATAGAACGCTCCGCTTTTTCATGAAACAAGATTCCAATTCCAATCACAGTTAAAGTTATTAAATAACGTTTGCTGTCTTAAGCACTGTTAACCCCTGGCATACAGCTATCCCCCACCTCCTAATAGCTTCGTGAAGGATGTGCCTAACATCTACTTCCCAGATAAAAGCCGGAGGCTTTAGGAACTAGACAGTTTTCCTGAGGGCACTCCACTAGGAGGTGGGGAGCCAGTATTTAATAGTGGATTTGTGGCGCCTCGCTGATCATCATTCTCCTCTCCTTGTTGTATTGTTCCCTATTGAGAGATGCCTACCAAAATGATTCTTTTCATAATGAGATGTAATGATGCCAAGCACCAGGGTCCCTGTAATTGGCATGCAAGACTGAATCTGAGAAGGGAGTGTAGCAAGTGTCGCTTGCTTGGTTATGTTGATTTTTCATGGCTCTGGGCTTTCTTTTTGCACCTGCTGTGTGCTGCACAGTGGATGACAGCATGCTTGTTTGTGCCAGGGTTGAAGGAGGCAGAGTCCATATTAATGGGATCAGAGCACCTTCACTGCAAAGTCACACCAGCAGGCCTGGCCTGTGCTGACCCCCGCAACACAGAAAGTCAGACTGCTAACAGAAGCACAGGGAGTGATTTCCAATTGGCTTTCAAGTCCACTGTCATCCAATGTCAGCAGCCATCCTCATTACCATAGCTGGGACAGCTCTACCTGGGAGTCCTTCTTTCTCCCTCCTTCTGCTGCAGGAGGTAGGCCACAAGTCTCTCTTCTTGGGAACTGATAACAGCAATTTGTCTTTCTTGGGCTTCCACCCAGGCTGGAGCAGTGGCAGCTGGGCCTGAGAAGCTCTCCTGATGGTACCAAGTCAGCAGATTGCTCCTGGGCTGGCCACGCTTCAGCGCTTTCCTGTTAAATACCATATTGATTCTAGAGCCTTCTTACTTACATGTGGCCCGGGACCCCAAGCAGACTGGGACAGGGGGATGAGGAGGAGGGGTGTAATGAGAAGAGCGGCCCAGCAGGTTTACACACACAGCCTTAAGCTATCTGATGCTTCCGATTTATTTTATGTATTTAACAACTGTAATGAGACATGGATGCTATGGGGGTGACAGAGGAAGCAGCGGGAGGGGAGATCCAGCGACGAATCAGCGGGTATGAGGATTCCATTTATGGGAAGCAGAAAAAGAAGTTGCCTTCAGATGGGACAGCAAGAAGATTAAATTTGTAGGTAGAAGAAGAGACAGGGTTATATTACAGATCAAGGAAGTAGCAGTCTGGTCTAGTGGAATTTCACTCCCCTGGGCAGGTCTCTGCCACCTCCTCTATCTTTCATCCTTCCTACTTCGACTGCCCAGGCCATCAGCCCACACTTCTCACATCCTTCTTAATTCATTTTTCATGCACTGGTCAGGTATCTTTGTCTTTTACCACAGTAAAGTACATACAATGTAATATTTACCAACTCAAGCATCTTAAAGAGCACATGCAATTCAGCAGTATTGAATACACTGACAATGTTTTGCAACAATCCCTGCTAATTCCGTTACTTAGATTTCATTCCTTAATTTACCACCCTAAAAGGATAATTAATCAGTCACCCCCCCCATCGTTAACCCCTCTCCTGTAGCCTTAAGCAGTCTCTCACTGATCTGCTTTCCGTTTTTATGTGTTTTCCTATTTTAGATATTTCACATAAATTGGATCACATGATATGTGTGGCCCTGTATCTGGCGTTTGCAACTAGTATAAATATAAATAAAATGTATCAGTATTGAGATATATAGATAATAAAAAAATTATAAAATCATATATTGATGAGTGGCATATAAAGTAGCACAGTCTTGTTTGGTGTTTTCTTAATAAGCTAAGCACATAGTTAACACAAGACCCAAACATTTCACTACTGTAACATAACTTCTGTTATATGCCTAAAAGAATGACAAGATCTCCTGAGTAAACTGGAAGCATGGGGACCTTGGGAGAGGGTTGAAGGTGAGGGGAGAGGAAGGAGCAGAAAAAAATGTATAGCTCAATAAATTTTTTTTAAAAAAAGTAAAAAAAAAATGAAGACACATAGCCAAACAAGAGCTCGTTTGTGTACTTCAAGGCAACAAATCCACAATAGACAAAATAATACAGGCAACCTAAACTTTTCCCAAGTGATAACTGATTAAAACATGCAATATATCTGTGAAATAGAACAGTTTTTAAATTCATGTCTATTTCTGTTCTAACCTTCAGTGGACTTCCATTGAGTTTCATATTAATTTCAATGTACCATTAATAGGTATAAATTATCTCACTGTATTTGCTCACCATTGATCCTATGATGATGAAGACTTTCATGGATGGGAGTAAGAGGTGGAATTGCTTCATGGCAGCTGACAAGCAGATTGGGTTTCAATATAACTTTTAGAGTCACAACCCTGATGACATCATTTCTTCCTCTAAATCCCACCTTCTACAGATTCACCTTACTGGTCTTTTTTTTTTTTTTTTTTGGTCTTTTTTTTTTTAATATATATCACTAGCTCTCTAATAACATTGAGACATTTTATTAACTGTGAAAGCTTGGCCTTAGCTACTCTTTTTTTTTTGACTAGGCTGGCCTTGAACTCACAGAAATTCACCTGCCTCTGCTTCCTAAGTGCTGGGATTAAAGGCATGTACCACCACCACCTGGCTTTTAAAACATAATTTAACTGGTTCTTAGAACACAAATTAATCCATTTATATTAACCTACATTCTGCCACATGGCTCATTACCTCTCCTCAGTATCCTATTTCCAGCTTCTTCCATGTGCCTGGATGGCAACTCTTTCTCAGACTCTTGCCCAGAGTTCCTACCTCTCTCAGAAGTCCCACCTAACCTCTGGCCATTCAGCTCTTTATTAAACCAATCAGAAGGTGCCTTAGGCAGGTGAGGTAAAACACGTCTTCATACAGTGCACAAAAATATTTTCCCAATAGCTGTCATCTAAGACCAGTTCCAAGACAGGAGTCATTTTTGGGGTAGAGGCAGCTTCCAAACGATAGAAGTAGGCACATAGTTTAGCATATCCTTTCAATTTATCATCAAGCTATAGAGTGGGCACATGGTTTAACATATCCTTTCAACATAACTATTCATTCATCCCTTCACTATTTTTCATCTTTGTTTATTTTTCTTTTTAACAGACACCAAACCATTTCTGACTCAAGAACACTTGGGACACACTGTATCTAGTTTCTCATTTCCGAGGCTAAGGTAAACCATTGATTCTGTTATTCTCAGTTTCCTTGACATGTTAATTCCTTTTCAAAATAGTTCATACTGTTACTTCTTCTTGAAGTGAGGTTCTAACTCTTAACTCTTTACTCATGACAATTTGGAGCTCACTGTGTAGCCCAGGTTGACTTCAAGCTTTTGGAAATCTCCCTTTTCTCTCTCCTTAAGCTTGTTGGGAGTGCGAGATGATACGTCCCTTTCTACCACAGGCACACACTGTTTAGAACAGAGTTAGGCAAATAACTACATACTAATAACACTTATACATACAAATAACACTTATACTAATATGGCGTAAGTGAATATTTTATGTAAGTTTTAGTGTGTGGGTGACATGCATATATTTTTACATAATATGTTGATATCTGCAAAGTTAAAGTTAGGGGATTTTGGAATTTGTGAGCTAGCTTGCAGAGAGGCCAACTTCAATGTACAGGAGCAAGGATAGTCCAATCAAAGATAAACATACAAACCAGTATCTTTTAAGCTTGTGTAATCTATAGGTTCTAGTGAAGTATCAGAGTGGATACGTCCATGGAAATAGACATAGGCTGTTGAGTGATGTCTCAGAAAGACAAAAAACATAACAGAAGCTGAAGAAAGGACCCAGTTTTGATGCCAGATCTCAGAGGCTGAATCCAGACAGCTCACGTTGCGTTCCCTGCTGGTGAACATTAATCTTTTCTCTTGTACGTTTGAGTCAATGTCTACTCTCCATTTCCACTGTTTCTGTGGTTTTAGTAAAGTAAACTTTTTTCCCTCAGTGTTTTTTGCACAGTTACTACACTGAGGCCATAACTGCCTACATCAAGTGGCCAATCAGTGTGAATTTGCTTCGTTCCCTGGCATGTTGTATAAGTAAATTTGTCTGTGTTCATTAGTGATTAATTGCCTGCACACCGTATGCCAGACCAACTGAAATGAGATTATTGATGTAACCTAAACCACTGTAGAATATTCTTGATCAGTGAGGGTTTTTTTTTTTTTTTTTTTTTTTTTTTTTTGCCTGATCTTTAGGGATTTTCATGAATAGGAGTGTTGTGGGAAGTCCTTCTGTATATGTGTTGCTTTTATTGGTTAATGAATAATGCTGCTTTCAGCCAATGGCTTAACAGAGGAAAGCCAGGCAGGAAATCCAAACAGAGGTGGGGAGAGAGAGAGAGAGAGAGAGAGAGAGAGAGAGAGAGAGAGAGAGAGAGAAGGGGGGGCAGAGTCAAGGAGAAGCCATGTAGCTATTGCGGGAGACAGACACCTCTGCTGGAGCCTGTCAAAACTTTGCCAGTAGGTCACGACCTTGTGGTGATGCACAGATTAATGGAGATGGGTTAGTTTAGGATATAAGAGCAAGCTAGAAAATGCACTTACGTTATTGGCCAAACAGTATTGCAAATAATATAGTTTCTGTGTGATTATCAGGGTGACCAGGAAATGAACTAGTAGCCTCTGCCTATATAGGAGAATTTGGGGAGCATCCTAGAACTCTGTATGTATGTCCTAGGACAAACTGAACAAGCTATCTGTAGTGCCAGTCACTTCTAGGATATCCGCTGTCCTCCAGAAGCATTTTTGGCCTCTCAATGTAGTCTTCTCACCACATGCTTCCCACTGTGGGGAGGAGCAGGTTTTGTCTACAAACCTTTTTCACTGGAGGAAGTGCTAGGGCCTTTTCTCTATCTTTACATCCTTCTGTGAACTCAGCACTTCAGACTGAACTTGCCATAGCAGAGTATACTTGTAAGACGCTATGGAACAGTGACTCCACCAATTCATCCATAAGTAAGAGAAAACCAAATAGAGAGGTTTGACTGCAGGGGAAGAATCAATGTAACACACGATGGGGAGGGAGGACAGTAATCAAAAGAGGCAATTCAGACACCCAGCCACTGCAGTCCTAAAGCTGACTGAGAAAGGAAGTAGAAGAGACCAACATAACAGATCCTCCACTCTTATCCCTGTGCAAAAGAATTTTCATGCCTGAAATCCAACCCATCCCAAGGGCCGCTCTTAATCTCTGCCCTGACAGAGCAATCTGTCACCATAGGTGAGAGCGAAGGATTGGTAAGAGCAGAGCCAGACTCAGAATCCTGTCTGATCTCCTCATGAACTGATTATCTGGACAGGTTTTTATCACATAGCCCAATGGCTGAGTGACAACAGTGACATGATGAACACAGCTCCATCTCCTGTGCCTACTTAGCCTGTAAGAACTGTTATCTACTATTGCTATTAGGGTGATTGCATTCAGAACCCTATGAGGAACCCCAGACCCTTAAATTCTACCTCTCTTCTACTTCCCACATTTCCCTCAACTTTTATGTTAGTAGTAAGAGACTCTTTCTGTGTTTTTTACCTGGTGCCACAGGCTGATTTGCTGATAATCATTCATTTCTATTCATGCCTAAGGCTTCCCGCTTTAATTTGGTCTTTACCTCATTTTCAAGTTCAGGTAGTTATGTTCTCAGCTCTGGGTTTTTTTTCCCTGAAATGTCTCGTGAACAGTACATGGGGAGGGGAAATGAATCTCTTGTCTCACTCTCTGTGAAAAATAGTAACCTGAACACAAGCCTATTTAGATTTTTCTCCAGGCGCTGTTGTCCTTTGTCCCATTGAAACTTTTGTCCCTATAAAGATTTGCCCTCACCATCAAGTTTTTAAAACTGGGTGATCTCCCATTTGAAAAAGACCAACTGGATAGCCTACCAGATGGTGGCTATGAATGTTTTGCCCAAGGTTGTGCATTGGGAAAATGCTCTCAGCCATGAATCAAGAGGAGACAGAGAAAAGCCAGACAGACTTTCCACCAGAGATGAGAGAAGATCAACCCAAAGGTTGCAGAATGACTTAGCAGCCAAAGCAGGCTTCAGAGATGTGAGCTCAACATTCTTGGTGTGGTGGGAGAGCCTGATGCTTTCTAGCGTAGTTCATAGAGGACCAAGGCACAGAGAGAAAACCTGAAAGATGCATGCTCATCTACCAGCCTCTCTATATTTCCTGACTTCCATTTAGCTTTCTGACTTTTTGTGTTTTTATCTGCAAGGGGAAAGTTGTAATTCCTACTGGATAAGACTGTGGCACAAATTAATTACTGCAAGGTTTAAATGAGATTATATGTATAATGCATTTTTGCCTTATCGTAGTGTTGCCATAGACTTCCCTTTATTGTCAACAACTATTACTAATATTAATAACAATGGAAGTAGATAGTCATCATAATTATGAGCACCTCTAGAGGCCTCCTTGGGCTGTAGCTCACTGCAAATTATGCTCAGCTTGGCTGGAATTCCAATCCTGTCAGTCATCAGCTGAATGAGGGTGAGCAAGTTCCATGGCCATTCTCCCAAGTTCCTCCCAACTGCAAACAAGGATTCTAGTTTTGTTTCTTGAATTGTAGGAACATCCAAGGAAAACTGCAGTTATTAAATTACCCTCCACTCTTCTAAGCATTCTTTAAGAGCACATGCTAGTGAGGCCCTGATATTCAGCCTTGAGATCAGGACAAACCTCCTCTGGCACGCTGATGAAGTCGTGGTACTGTGTGTGGTAAAAGACCAAAATCTGCCCCTGTATGTACACTACACCAGCAGTATCGGAAAGGTTTTTTTGTTTGTTTGTTTTTTTTTTTGTCAGAAACACTGGAGATGGAGGGAAAGAACACACAAAACATTAGTACTCCTCTGATAATAGCGATCCTCCAAAGCATTGGCAAAGGTAACTTGCTATTAACATTGGTCTTATTGCTTCTGTAGGCTTGCCTGCTCCTTTGACTCTCCTGTGGGGCAGACTGTGGGCTCAAGTTCATTCCAGCTCATGGCCCTTCATTATTGCTAATGGGAAGAACTGACTAGGGTGAGGGAGCCACCATTTGATTATTCCATTTATATATATATATATATATATATATATATATATATATATATATATAGTGTCTCTCACAGTCATATCAGGTGCCATATTCTTCCACAGGGGCCACTTCGAGTCTTTTTTCTTAATGGAGTACCTAGGCAGAAAAATTGCTTCCTTGAACACTTTTCTCTTCCTCCATAATGGTGAAATAAATGGCTCAGGGTCTGGAGGCATAATTTACTGACTTCATTTCAATTGGACTGGAAGTGAAGCTGTTTACACAGCTGGCTCTGTATAGCACCTACTCGCCCACTCCTTGCCATATAACATAAGGTGAACTCCGAGCCACCAAGTCCCAGGGCCGTTATTAGGAACAGTGTGTCTTTTCTAACCTTGTTTGTCTAAACGTGTGTGAGGAGAATGAAAGCAGAAATGGTCAGTGAGACAAGTAGAAAAATAAAAATCAACAAACCTGGATTCAGAACTCAGGAGTTCAAATACTGAATGTTGGTGGGACTGAGGATTAATCACCAAACCCTCTTAGTTCATTTTTTTTTTTTCATTCATTTAGCCAATGAGTGTTTATCAAACCAGGCATTCTTCTAGACTCTGAGGAGATGGCATTGAGTGATAAGAACAAGGTCTCCATTTTCTGGGTATTTTTACTAGACGGAGGCAAGACCAACAGCATACAAAAATCAATAAATATATAATTAGGGTTGTAGCACATGCTCCAAAAGAGATAAACCAGCGGGATGCAAGAATGACAATGAGCATGACTTCATATGAAACGGTCAGTGTCGTGTTCTTAGACAAGGGCATTTCCTCTGGCTTCTGGAGGATGAGAATGGCAGAGGAAGAAGAAACTGCTGAAGCAAGCATCGTGATGGAGGAACAGATAGCACGCAGAAAGATTTGGAATGATGAAGCTGTTGATGAGTAATAGAGGGGCAGGCAGAAGGCAGGATGCTGACCTCTGGAAAGCAGTGCTTGAACTGGTAAACAGGGCTAGAATAATTAGACTTTCGTTGAACAAGCTAAGCTGGCTAACATTTCGACAGCAGTGATTCTGAAACATAGCTGTGTTATAGGGCCAAGCAGAGACCATTGTTTAGGAGTTCCCGATCCCTCCCCAGGAATTCTGATGTGAAATTAATCCAGAAAAGGAATTTGGTCTGTAGGCTTTTACGCTTCTCAGGTTATTCCAGGCTGCAATCAAAACTGAGAAGCACTGTAGTAAATGAAAAGCTACTTAACTTTTAAAACAACAGTGATAACAATTACAGTCATGTTAGAAACAAATATTACCGAATTTTCTTCCTTGTGGTGGTTCATAGTAGATAGTTATCAAAAAGTTGGTGATTTTGAAAGCGTTTTTATGATACTTTGAAGTTTAAGAAATACTTATTAGTTCGTGTCCGTGCAGTATTTTTATGACATAACACATCTCCACTGGATCTTCAGTCAATTTGGGTGCCTCAAGATTATTTTCCTGGCTAAAGTCAAATGGATTCAATTAAATATAGCTCTCACCCCCCACGTTGGCTGAATTACACAGATTTTGGTGAAGCACGATTTGCTATTTGGCTTGTCATGGAACATGTGATTCTTCAGAGTAGAAGTAGCAACCTCCTGTTTTGGTTCTAGTTGTGTATGTGCACTCATAGGGATACCTCATTGTACTCAAAAGACGTGGGTCTATTCTCAGACCCAGGTTACTTGTGTTTACGCTAAGGAAATCTGACCTGTTTGATCCTCAGGGTACCATGGGAACAAGAAGAGCAAGGTTCCCAAGAACACAGTTAAAGCGATCTGAATGCACTTTGCGCACTTTAAATCAAATCAGTGATCCTTAGGTGTGCACATATACTTAATTTGTTCTCCCAACACATAACTGGTCTTCATTTCCCAGAGTTTCTGTGCCAGGAGATTGAAGCTGGAGGCTGAAACTGTGCAATTGTAGGAAGTTCCTGGGTGATATTCCTGCTGGTGGTATTCTGACAACTTTGATACAGATATAAAGTATAGGTGTTGATGAAAAATGCTTGTTACATTGAAAGAAGGAGTGGACTGTGAGAGCCATGTTTATTCTCTCCTCCCCCCCCCCCCGCCAAGGCAAACTCTTGTTCTGGTGACCATGGTTCCCAAGTAACCACAGTTTTCTCTCTTCCAAGCTAGAGCAGCACATTCCAGGATCAGCCACAGTTGCCCTGCACTGGCCTCAAGAGGTCATGTGAAGGCTTTATGGAAGTACCTCCATTTGATACGACCCAGAAACTGATGGAATAAAGACCATGATTCTGCAGGTGGGTTGACTTGTAGGGTCTAACACAGATAGGTCATGTGTCTACAGAGAGTGCTTACCCTTGCAAACTGGGCAGATCCGGGAGTGTCAGAACCATAGCAGCTGTGGGTTTCAAAGTGCCACATGGAAGGAAGGGTCCCAGTGAAGATCTTAAATGTAGGGATGACAAAACCAGCAAGAAAACATAAACAGGCAAACTGTTTCCCTCTCTCTCCCCTTCCCTTTCTATCTCTTAGATCTGTATTAGTTGAAACTCTGAATTCTAGCTCAAGAAGCAAGCTGAAATACCCAAGGGCTATATAGAATCGTCAGGTTTTCTCATCTCATTCGTCCATAAGTTCCAGAGTCATTACCACTGCTTCACTGATTGAACATCTATTTTTCTTAGGAATAAAGGATCAGTTTTATTTCCCTTCCACCATGTGACACTCTAGCAAGGGTCCTTTGATGAATATAGACTAGGGCAGAATCCTCAAACACACGTGCACACAAAGTTGAGCAAGTGTCTGTGTGGACAGGGAATTGGCAGCCACTATGCAGTGGCAGGGAACGAAGCAAGCTGCTTGAGAAGGACACAGGAAGCAAAGCTGACTGTGTACAACAGGACAAGTTTATCAGAAGGCGTGGATCTTATTACTCTGCTCTAAAGCCCAGAATTAGGAGCTAAAAAAAAAAAAACTTAAATGCTTTCAGGGCAGACAGAGGAGGTTAGTAAGCAAAACAGGATGGACAAAAGCAGACAGAGATTTCAATAACAAAATTAGATTAGTAAATGCAAAACATCCTTTAAACCTAAATTTGGTTCAGGGGTAATAGTTTTCATTCAGATCGGGGAAGTAGATCCTAAAAGGAGGATTTATTTCTTCTTCTATTTTTTTATAAAGCAGGGGAAAATAGATTTCTTAAGAAAAAGAAATTGAGGAAAAGTTGTAAAAGTGTGGGCTGTTTCAGGGGAGGAGAACAATGGCACAAAATGAGGAAGCTAACTCCTGTGTTCATTCCAACACTCAGACTTTAGCTGATGTGTCTATAGGACCAGAACAGAATTTATTTTGCTAATGTGTACGCAGGGATGTTATATCTATGTTCTTAAGCAAGACTGGCCTGCAATTTCCTATTATACTGAATTGACAATATGAAAAACGCTTCAGTCTTGACTACCCTTCTGAATGTGAAATGAAATGCATACTGGGTTATTTGGTATCCTCTGCCTGAACAGTACCATATTGCTAAAATTTTGATGCGTGCCATTCTAGTGTCCTTTCTGTTGTTTCTGACGAAATCATCTTCTAGAATGAAAAGGATTTATTTGGCATATAAAAGTCACAGTCCATCATTATGGAAGTCAGGGCAGGAACTCAGGCAGAAACCACAAAGGACCACTGCTTGCTGGTCACTTGCTGGTTCATGTTTACCTAGTTTTATTATTTGACCTAGGAAAACCTATCAACAGTGGACTGGGCCCTCCTACATGAATTAACAATCTCCTACAGATGTGATCATAGGCTAATCCAATCTATACAATTCCTCAGTTGAGTCCTTCCTCTCAGATGACTCCAGGCTTTGTCAAGTTGACAACTAAAGTTATTTCAGACACTACTGAAGGAGTCAGATTTAAGTGAAAACCACAGCCACTATTTTTTTCTTCTTTCTATTGATGGTGTTCATAAATTGATTTGACAGAAGACTTTTGTTTCCCAAGGGCTTCAGAAAAGTGGAGTTGCCAATTCTGAGAGGTGCCTGGGGACCATTGCAAGAGTTTCATCTACCTAATAGTGTCTTCTCTGGCTCCTGTAACATGGAAGCATTCCTGGGTATTAGCAAGAAGACAGGAAGAAGGTTCCATAGAAACGTGGAGCCAGAGGAACACAATGTCTACAATCTAGCTACGCAATCTGTGTGTTCTTATTTTATTGTGTAGTATAATTCCCTAGGTGTTGGGAACCTTCCAAAGCCCTGATCTCAACTGTACTTTGAGGATCTAAGGGAGGTGCCTGATGATACCACTTGGGCTAAATAGAGCCAGCAAAGCAGCAGCATGAAGGAGCTGTGAGAAACGGAAGTGGGGAGATGATGTGGAATCCCCCTATGTATGCCATGAATATGTTTTCGTTACCATTGGTTAATAAAGAAACTGCTTTGGCCAATGGCACAGGGCTGGGCAGGACAGAAACTCCAAGAACAGTGATCTGTGAATAGATGAGTCACTTTTGTAAGGAGTGCTGAGGCAAAGAGCCAGACCAGTCACTAGACTACGTGAGCTGACCCGTGACTGAACAGAAAACAATAGTGTGCATACTACACCTGTAGGAGATAATTCAACCGAAGTCTCTTGATAAAGAAAATCATTACCTCACAGAGTTGGAAAGTCTACCTAATGAGCAGAGCCAACAACATAACTGGGAAGACCCAGCCCATTAGAGAAATGAAAATTGGTTCCTGTTGACTCTCATTGTCTTGCTGCCCATCCATGGTGAGAGGATTTGCATCCCCCATCCCAGACCTACCTTGATTCTACTGACTCATTCACCTTCTGAACAATCTTGAGATTCACATCATGGGACAGACACAACTATCACTTGGCTTTGTTCTAAGTTTCTATGGGATACATATCATACCTACCTCCATTTGAGATATCCATAACCCTTCTAGAGATTTCTGGCGATGGTGGATTATAGCCATTCCCTTACCATTCACAGAGGCTGCCCCCTCTCAGAACTCAGCAGAGATAAGCAGCTGTTAATGGAAGCTATATGATCAAGAAGGCTGAGTGGGGACTCAAGGCCCAGAAGGCACGATGGAAGCTGTGAAGAACTTAATCTCAGGGAAATAAGGAGGCAGCAGGAGTTTGAACTGAACAGAATTCCCACCTAAAAGCCTATGGCGCTTGTCACGCCATCCCAGTGAACGTCACCTACAAAGCCCAGCTTTGAAGATAAAATGGTTAATAACTTCAGAACAATGACTGTGGAAAATTACATTCCACGTGCAGAAGCAAGTGTGATTGTAGTAATGACATGCGCACGAAGCCACTTCCAATCTGTCACTCTTCCGTGCTCAGAGCTGCTGCTGTCCGTGTTTCTTAAATGATCATGTAGTACGTGCGTGAGAAAGGCTGGCTGCTGGCTCACAGAGGTGCACATCTTTCCGGTCCCCACATCAGAAGGAAAGTGGACACAGATTCCACAGCTGTTTCGCCTGCAGAATTGTGACCAAAGGGCCTGGAATTGAATAAAATGGCATGCCCAGGTTTTGCGCAGGTTGTAGGGGATTGACATATTTTTACATATTTATGAAGTACAAGGTGGTGTTTTGATTCGTGCATATATTTGGAGGTGATCAACACAGACTAATTAGCATACCTGTCACCATGGAGTTTTATCATCTCTTTAACGTAAGTACACGCAGATGTACCGGGGTTTGGATGCTGTTCTTCTATCAGGCTCTGCGGCCAGAGATAACCACTCCTCCAGATCCACGGAAGTAAACTTGGCCCCTTAAACCTGGAAATGCATTCTAGTTTGAAGTTGAAATGGTTGTGCTGCTAAACACACAGCATAAATTGCAGAAGTTTAGACACATTCTGGGAGAGGAACTGAATCAAGTATTCAAAAATTAAAAAACAGTACAAAAATTCTAAACTAACTCAATGTCTGAGAATAATTGGGACTGAGAAGAGTCCAATGTTTCTAGGAGAGACAGAGAGAATCTGCAATACTTCAAGTGATCTATTTGGAGATTACAGAGAGAGGACACCCCGGATTGAAGAGGTTGTTGAGAGGTAACATTTTATCACCACTTCACATTCTGTTAAGTCCTGAGGGTAATTCCGGTATGGAAATCAGTCCATCAGTGGCACTGGCTCAGTCCACCAAGGTCAGCCGTGTCTATGGGTCTATTCACGGATGCACACTGCAAGCAACATTTTGCCTCTGGGACTATGAAGAGAAAAACAAGGCCCAGCTAAGCCAGCATGAATAATAGGCTGTGGAAATAAGGCTGTTCTTTGGAGAATCAAGTTCTGAGGAACACGAAAACAAATTCTGTTCTTTGGGTGGGCAAATGCACTGCCTTTGCACATAAGTTTAGCTTTTTCTGATTATTTTATTCAAGGTCTTAACATTCTAGGCCATTTTTAAGTGCCTTTTAAGAGAGAAAGATTTGCTAAAGAAAAGTCAAGTTGATTTGTCTTTTGTATTTTTTTAGGAAGAGACTTTATTGTTTGTGTTTCTTAAAAAAAATATTTATCTCTCTCTTTCTCTCTCTTCTCTCTATCATTCATCTTATTCCACTTTCTACATGTGTGTCTTCTTCTTATTATTATTTACCTTATAGTCCATGGCCATTAATAGTGATTTTTTTTCCCTACACAGAATGAGTTCAAGCCTGAGCATGAGGGCATTAGGAGCTCATGTGAGTTGCTTGGATTTATGGATTTGAATTTCACTCTGAATTTTGGCAGTGGTGTGACTCTGGGCAATTGTCTTAGTGGCCATTAGACTCTGCTTCCACATCTGTAAACTGCCCATCAAAGGGACCCTGGTCCCAGAGACTGTATAAACAATATTTTAGTTATGACACTCTTCACATATTGCTTTTAACAAAACAACTGACCCATAACTCTTCTGTGTATATGCGATTACGCCTACTCCATATTTTGAAACTTTCTTGACCATTTTCTTTTAGGATAAACAATCTTTTGTTGTGCCAAAATTTGACTTATTGAAGTATTTCACTTGTGGCTTAGGGAGGAATCTGTGTGAGGCCAGAGTTAGGCTATTTTCCTCCAGCATGATTCTACAATGTTGACAAGGCCATCCCTGGTATTGATGGGGGAATTAGAGTTCAAATGAGTCCGAGGAAGATGTTATTCTGAGAGGGAGAAAGAATTTGGACATGCCTTCTGGATCTGGTTGTAGGGATATTTTCTGTCTTTCTTCAAACTCCAACTGCTTTTGAGTTATGAAAATGGATCATTAATAATTACGTTCTTATGTGTTAGAAAGTATGTAATACATTTTTATTTTGACTTTTGCTTTATTGTACAGCCCTATGGATTGCAAATAAACTTATCAATAATGTATGTGCAGCTTCCCTTCCCAGATAAGAAATTGCCACTTAGCAGGGATTATTGCCCAAGTTTATGGGTCAGAAAAAGATCTCTTGAGCTTGAGTCTCAGGACGTATTACTGTCAAATCTCCACCAGCTTTCCATGCTTAAGTCATTACACTTGGTGTTGTTGGTATTATCATTGTTATCCTGCCATTGTTGTTGGGAGTGATGATTCATGATGGAATACTGTACCAGGAATAATTCTTTATATTTTTATGTGAATACTAACAAATATTTCTTCAAGAAGTTATATTTTACCACAAGAAGTAGTCCAGCTGGCAAAGAACAAATGACGTCTTGTCCATGTGTGCGGTATAAAAATCCACAAAGGACGTAAGGGTAACAGAAGTAGACTTTAGTTTATAAAGTTATTTAAAAAAAAAACTTGTAATAATGCCTTCTTTGTGATCGTATAAAAAGAGAAAAACATACTAACATAACGTTTATTCTTCTCCAAAGCATAGAAATAATTCTAAGATCCATTCAATGTTCTTTCAATACCTCAAACAATAACGTTTTGAAAATGACGAGGATGATATTTCTCTACTGACTCCTATCCACAACACTCTGCACAAACCAACCTACCTTTATCCCATCTATTCAGCAGTCAATGCAATCAGACTATAGGTCTTCCAGGGCACTTCCAAGAGTATTTGGTTGTTTTATTTTATGCTTTGGCTCTTTGGGGGTCCTGCCACCCAGATGCCAAATAAATACATATGGAGACTTATTATTACTTAGAAGTGTCCAGTCATAGCTTGACTTATTTCTTACTTCTTAAATAATCTGGACTTCCTCTTGTCTCTGGGCTTCTATCTTTCTCTATTTCTGTATATTCTTCTTCACTTCTTATTCTGTGACTTGCTGTGTAGCTGGGTGACTGACCCCTGATGTCTTTCTTCTTCTCTTCCTATTCTCACTCCTTGATCCCCTCTTCAAATTTTTCTTTCTTTTTATTCTTTCTACCTACTAGCCCCATCTATCTTTTCTCCTGCCTTGCTATTGGTGATTAAGCTCTTTATTAGACCAATCAGGTGTTTTAGACAGGCAAAGTAACACAGCTTCACAGAGTTAAACAAATGCAACATAAAAGAATACAACACATCTTTGCATCATTAAACAAATGCAACACATCTTAAAATAATATTCTACATCATTCAAGTATATCTTTCTAAGGGGGAAATGCATTTTATTTACTTCTTTCTATAGCCTGGAGATGTTTTCTTCTTTGTGTTGTATTTTTTCCTTATCACTTGCTGGCTCTTCCTTGGAACACTCTTATGTTAGAGTCTGTGGTCTTATACTTGGTGCTCCTTTTGACAGGATAACATATCAACTTTTAGGTATTTTGAGCATTCTTGTCTTACAAAATTAACCCTGTTATTTACCCTGGTTCACTTCCTTTATAATACTGTGAGTATTATGCTTCCAGGTCAAATTTATACTTGAAACCCATTCACTTTTACCAACATCAAACTCCTAAATAGGATCTAACCATTATATCAGTTGAGGAAATAGTCACAAATGGTTCAATGATCAGAACAAATATTTCTAATAGTATTTTGCATTTTGTATTAGTTTAATAAATTCAGAGTTGATATCTTGGTTGTGACAAATCAATCTGAAAATTGTCTGTGCATATGTATATTTGTGAATGACAGAGAAAGTATGTGTGTGTGGGGGGGTGCATATTTGCATGACAGCATACATGTATGTACTTTGCCAAGGCATTTTTTTTTCAATTAACAAAATATTACCAATTGTCCCACTTCGTCATGTTTTCTGGCTACTGGGAATTATGTTTACTCTCCCAGAAGCTCTCTAATTTTCCTCCTACCCAAGTCAGTCTCTAGCATCTTTAAAGATCTCTTTTCCAAGTTTATTTGTTTTGTTTTGTGTTCCACAAAATTTAACTCAGACCATCTGTGTGACCATGGTTTGAGAACTATTATTACACCCTGATAGGTTCACCAATGGGTACACACTGGACACTGGCCCTCCTCTTTTCCAAGTAATCTTTTAGCAGCTAACTGTTCACCACTGAGTGTGAGTACGCCCTGTTAGTCCCTTCCCCATCCTTAGCTAACCTTGTGTAGGCTGACTTGTTTATGCCCAGTGCTAGCAGATACAACTCCTCTGAGTTCATAATTGCCATGGCCATGTCATACTCTGAAAAGGGAATTTTGAGCTCTTATTCTTATCTTCCAGCCCTTATATTCTTTCAACTCTTTCTCCAATGCTCCTTGACTCTAAAAGGAGTTGCATAAATGTCTTTTTGGGGCTAAGCCTTAAACCATACGTCATTCCCAGCATGTTGTTCAATTATGGGACCCTGACTCACCTCTGTTCTTTGCAAATAGATATTTCTGCAAATAGAGAAGTCTTTGTGGCTATAAACAGCGTTATTTAGAAATTTGTTGGATTTGTCAATTCAGCTCAGCAGCAGTAATAGTTTCTTCACTTGGGCCTAAGACCTTCCCCATCATGGGTTTTTGACTGAGTTTACAATACTAGGTAAGCACGGATACCCTCTGATGGAGTGGTCCTTAAATCTAAGCAGGACACAGTGGTTTACCCTGTAATAGTCATACCATTATTGCACCAATGGGAAAATCTCAACTGGCTCGTGAATATTGTAGTTCATAAACTTGTTGCTGTATAAAATTGTTTATGCTTGTCATAGTCTAAATGAGAAATGTCCCCAGTAGGCTCAGACATTTGCACCCTTGGTCTCCAGCTGATGTTACCATGGAGAGAGCTTTGATTCAAAGCTATGTTGCTTGGGTTAGGTGTTAGGAATTTAAAGCCTCAAGTCTCTACCAGTTCTCTCTCTCTCTCTCTCTCTCTCTCTCTCTCTCTCTCTCTCTCTCTCCTTTGTACTTGAGTATATAAGCTCTTCATTTCCTACTTCGATTGACATGTCCACTGCTCACCATCATTGTGATGGACTACTATGCCTCTGAAACCTAATGTTAATTCAACTCTTCTTTTATAAGTTGATTTTAGTCATGGTGTTTTATCAGAGCAAGAGGAAAGTAAATAAAACAAGGGCCTTATTTCCACCAGCCTGCATAGCAGTCCATCAGCCTACGTGATGCAGCACTGTGAACACTAACCCATAGGGAAGAAGCTTCAGCTCAATTCTGGTGGGATTCTTTTATATCTTGCAGCTAAGATGAGTGGTTTCTTCAACAATAGAGTCTTATTAACTAGTTCTGGAAGTCAACCAAGAGGAATAACAAGAATTAGAAAATTTGGAGGGGAGGCCTCTGGGCTGTCTCTGACCAATTACTATGGAGGTATCCCACACCGGACACTGGTAAGTCTGTTAGTGCCCCATTGCTTCTATCTCTGTCGCTATCTAGCTAAGTTGACTACCTGCCTTCAGTCTCTTTCGTGTTTCTAACTGGGTTATGAGATAGTTGGCTTCCATGTGACCTTTTCATGTAGCCTGTGTTTTGATTAACCTCTCCTACTCTAGTCCTCTCGTCTCTCCCATACTATACCCCTCTTCCTTTAAGAGTCTTTCAGCAGAAAATATGTCTTCCTGAAAAAATTGACAGGTATGTAGTTCTAACAGGACATTTTAGTTTATGACTCTCTTGTACAGTTATGGGGGGGGGGATAGAGGGAGAAAGAGAGAGAGGAGGTGTTTTGTTGTGGAAGTCCTTTTCTAATCAGAGCAAAAATTTTGCCTGACTTAGAATATAGCAGCTTTTGCTAAGTTAAGGGGGCTCACATTTTCTATCCATTTCTCACTTACTGTCTGTCATATTTCTCAGTTTCCAACACTGGTGCATATTGAAATATAGTTTGCCATGCTCAAAAAGTCAAGGCCAGATAAATCACAGGTACAAAAGTCTGATCATTGGAACTGAAATTGTGCATCCACTTTGAGAAACAGAGTTTCTGTCCCTTTGCTATGCAGAACTATTTCAAAATGAGCTTTGGACACTGGCTCTGCAGCTGATGATCTTAAAATAGGGATTCTCAAATGCATGATCAAAATCTGTAGGAGAATGACAAAAATTGTTGTTTTCTCATTAGAATGCCAGCATAGGCTTGGCACAGTTTTCACTGGGGATATCAATAGGAAAGTTCATCTTTAAGGTCACAGAATGCGGTGATCTCTGTAAGATGCATAGTAAACGGTAAATACATGGCACAGTTAAGAAGTTTCCAGGATCTGAAGGCATGGCATCTCAGGCAATACAGAGCTCCACTGGAGAGAGTGACGATGACTGAGTGATAGCAAACACTTCAACGAGTCCCAGAGGAAATGAAGGCTGAGAAGAGGACATTAGTTTTCATGGGCAAAGGGTCATTTGTAATCTTTGAAACATGGATTTCAAGGTTGTGGTCGGAACCAATAAACAATTGCAAGTGATTGCAGAACTGCTTTACATGCCATCTGCACTCACAGGTTTGCTGAACTCTGGGTAAGATATTTAGCACAGGAAATAATGGCCTCACTAGGGCTACTTTGCATGCCAGAACCAGGGTGCGAATTGATCTGTGCATAAGCCTGAATAGAAAGCATCCGAAGTGATGAAAAAGACATCATGTGTAACCATACCGTCATGGCTATGCAATTCAGAATATTATTTTGAACCTAAAAGCTTTACATGTAATTAAAAAAATTCATATCATAACACACATATTTTCCCCTTAAAGAATTCAACTTTTTCCTCAAAGATTCAAGCAGTTCCAAGGTACCCTGGATGGGAGTTACTGGAAGCAATGGTCTTTAAAGAAAAGCAGGCAGGATAGCCTGACCATCTATGTGGTTGAGAAATGACTGCCTTACTTACCCTGTCTCTGACTTTTCCTCCACATTTGTTGCTGTATCACTCTGTTTTTGGCAGAGCATGTGCCAAAGTATGGGAGCTCTGGTGAAAAACTGCCATACCTCAGTAGCAAACCCATTGTCATGTAACCAGGTGACTTTGAACAAGGCTCTCCCATCTCTTAGCCAGTGTTTTCTTTATGTATGAAATAAAATAGAAACTATCGCTGTCCCCATCTAATAAGATATGTGTGTGACTATAATATATATAATATAACATATATATATAATATATATATATAGAGAGAGAGCATTAGCTATATATATGTATATAGATGTAGATTTATGAGCATAGATATAGGCTGCCCAGCAATAGTATATCCATCGAAAATCAATAATGATTTGTCTGAATGATAAATGCTGCTGACCAATCAGGAAACATATTAACATTGTGCTGATTTGGGGGTTTTCAAAATTGGGTGTAGTCCCTTGGGAAGGTGAGACAAAACACAACATTTTTTTGATGTGGCTTTATTCTAGTATTCTCATGAAGCCCTGAGGCCTAGCATAGTATCTAAAATAAATATATTTTTAGGGATGGAGAGGAATGTGGCTGAATGGGTAGATAGGGGGAGAGCTGTGAGGAAGGGAAAGATTATAAATGGGTTGTACTGTAGTTCAAGTTTCCTTTTGTGGTAGTTAAATGGGGCCAAGTTGAAGATGACTATGTGTACCTTATACTGGGTTCAATATCCCACCCTAAGGCTTCCCACACTCTGCCCAGTAGAGCTAAATCTAATCAATGAGCAAACTTGATCCTCTAACCTTTAAAAGCCTGCAGTGTGAAGAGCACCTTTGAATTTGTGGTAACACTCCAGACCTCAAGATCCATGTAATGAATCTGGCTGTCAAAGTTTAGAGTTTGCCAGAACTAATAACACATGGGGAACTTGTACTTGAAGACAGTCTCACCTAAGTGTCTTTTCTACTCTCAGCATGTCAGTCAAGACCTGACCTGTGATATAAAACAATAATCTAGCATCCCTGCCTTTTGGTGTTGCTTGCAGCCTGAAGCTGCCACCACCGTTTAAGTGAACCATCAGGGAAAGAGCCACTGATCTGAGACATTCTGAAGCTCAAACCCTTAGAAATGCCTTTTCTGATGGACAGTGTTCAATGCTAGAGTTGGGTACATATTTTTCCCTTCTTGTCTCTCTCTCCCCCTTTTGATGTTTTAAACAGCATTTTGGATGTTTAGTGCCAAGTTGTTTTCTTTTTAATCAATAAGCCCAAACATTACAGCAGCAAGTTTAATATAGCTCACCTTCCTGGAAGAAACCTCAGGGAAAGCAAGAAGTATCACGTTGAAATGGTGCTTAGCTCAGACCTCCAAAGACGCTTGGAGTGGGAAGCGTTTGTTCAGCAAGACTTTCATAGCGTTAGATGCAGGTCAGGTGGCCTTGCGGTCCTAGGCTTGGCTTGCAAGAGCATTGAAGAACTTGTGAGAAAGCATTACCTCAGTGAGCTCTGATGTCCATGTAGTGAACACCAAGGCTGCCCAGAATCCTGGGAGCTGCTCAGTGCAGTTAGTGGAGCTCTGATGAAGGTGGGAGGGAGACCAAGGCAGGCTTGCGTGCAGAAGACACAGAGAACGAATGACTATATTTTCTCAACAAGCCATGATGTGAGTTGGTCTGTTTTTCTTTTCTCTTCTTTTCAGTGGAAGTTTGGTAGGAGTTGAATGCATGCTGAGGACCTAGACTAACATTTCTTATTTTTAAGAATATAAATTTGCGAAGCCAAATATGCGGTGTCTTTGAATAAATAACAGCAATAAATGACTTCCATCAATCCATTCACTAGCTAAGGAAACACTCACTGAAGATCCACATTGTGTTCAACTTTCTACAATATGCCAGAAATGCAATGATGAGCAAAAAGAGATCCCCTCTGGCCTTCTGATCTGAACAGGGAGACAGGCAACAAATCAATGGAAAATCACAACTGTGCTAATGCAAACAAGGACAGAGTATGGTAGCATTTATCCAGGAACTGCTCCCTGTTTTACCTCATAGAATACCTTTTAAAAATTGAATCCCAACTTTCAAACAATTAGATTGTCTTAATCATTGAAGACATTTCAGAAGAAGGGATTTTTGAATACAAAATGATGTGGTTTCTATACTCAAGATGCCATAGACCCTGTGGCCTATAACTGGACTGATAGCTGTGGCAGCCAATCATCTCCTAGATGCTGGTGGTGCACAAAGACCTCGGAAATCAACAAACCAGAGATGGGCCTGGTCCTTCCCCACTTCCTCTTACCCCCTCGTGGAGGTAGCATCTGGAATTCAGGAAAGGAAGTGAACACAGACTCCAACACAAACAGCCAACTCTTCCTTGCCTGACTAAGAATGAAAATGAAAAGAAATGTGATGCAATACTATAACCAAAATGTTAAAAAAAAATTCCAGTCACCAGGCCCATAATTGATCATTAGTTTCTGATGGAAGCATGGATGTATGTCTTATTTACTCTGCAACAAGATGTTTACTCAGCTTGAAAGAAGAGACTCTCTGTAAATAGGAGACTCCATCACCAGTCTCATTAGCTGTCCCAGCTCTCCGTGCAATAGGCATTTAATAAATCATATTATAAATCATCTTCTGAGATGTTAATTAAGTGGTAAAACATTTGCTGAAAGTTAAAAGTTACCAAGGATTTAATTATAACCTTGTGGCCACCATTTCTAGTTAATTATACACCCTTCTTATATACTTGATAAACCACAAAGTGCACCCCGTTAATGATCAATTGGTATTAAATTAGCTGGAATTAGTTTTTATTAAAACCAAATTAGATTTTTTTATTTGCGATACAATAAAATAGTGAGCCCAGCCCTTGCCACTATGATTTGGGGGGTATTTCTGTAGAGAGTGATTACCAGATGTCTAATTGGGCAATTAATAGATACAGTTTCCAAATTAACATAATTGGGGGACCTAAAAAGAAAACAAAATGAGTATTCAGCCAGCAGGCCATCTTTTTTGAATCCTGCCATTTCATTCGGGGATATCAACCAACAGTTCATTCTTTCAGGACTCTCTGCTTTTCTGGCTGAAGTGTTATCAAAAGGGTTACCGGGACCATGAAATAAACCACTCCGATGTAGTGCTCCAACGTGTAGGTATCAAAGCTCAAGGCCACCCAGAAGGGTGTCACTTTCCAGGCTGTGCTGGGTCTGTGGGTAGGTATGGCGAGCCTGCATAGGGTTTATAGAACCTTGGAGGTAACTAGCTAGATAATGGGATGTTTACACAGCTGACAGGAGTCCAAATGCACAAGCCCATCTCTTTCCAAAAACAATTTGCCAGATGAGTTTAGTTTGCTGTTCCAAAGCTTTTTCATTTTACCACTTAATACGCCACAGAAGGGACTGAGACTTAACCTCTCCATCTCTGCATCGACTTAAATCCCTTCATAATTGCTTTTCCCACATGTTCAGCACACAGTCCTGGAGCATGTCCTCTGCCATCTGTGTTCGCTGAATGGATGGTCCTACCCTACATGTAGATGGGTTCTGTTCAGACCCAATGGGAAAGAAATGTCAGCTGCTCTTCTCACTGGGTACCAAAGCATCTTCACACTGACCTAGTTTGATCCTCTTGGACCTATACGGTGTAAGGAGGAATTTGTTTTGGCAAGTGTTGCTTTGACTTTCACGCGTGTGCCATGGCACACAATTCCCCCATCCACAAACACTTGATTAAATGTAATAAATATTTGAAGATATGCATATATCTAGCTCAAAATTATTGGAAGTCATATACAAGGCAAAGGAAACTGAACCATCTTAACAAAAGCACGTAGATCTTCCAATAGCTAGCAGGAGTTGTCATTGAAGACAGTCTGCTTAAGCTGAAACCTGAGGAAAAGAAAGCAAGCGAATTTCGTGCCGGCAGAGCAGCATTGAAATTGTCCCAGAGAATGAGCTTGAATATTGAAGAAACTGGGCCACCAGGAAGCAGAAAAATGTGATCGCTTCATGACGAATGGGAGGAAGGGTGGTGGCATGAGTGGAGAATTGGGAGGAAATAGGAAGTGGCAGTTCAAGCGGGTGATTGAGGACCACAATAAGGAGCTGAAACAGTTGGAAACCTTTGAAGTTAAGCAGCAGAATGAAGTGGTCTGATTGGGCTCTAAGATCATCAATCTTGCTGATTGGTAGAAAATGCATTCAAATGGGGTAAGACATGGGGGGGGGGCGAGGCTGGCAGGAGACTGTTGAATTTCTCCAGAGAAAAGAGATGGAGGATGGGTGAGATGGTGAGTAGAAAGTGCTAGAAGAGGAGAATTGTAGATATGCCTTCCAAAAAAAAAAAAAAATGGGTTGACTATTGGGCTGGGGCTAGAGAAACTTCAAGGCCTTCTTTGGTTTCTAGCTTCAGCCTTTGAATTTATTTGTTGATTCAACACCTACGTTTTGACCATTCACTATATGCCAGAAGCTGAATACTACAAAGGTAAACCAGATAGCAAAGGCTCCTGGTCTCATCGAGGTAACAGTTCTTGAGAAGAGTTGGGAGACTAAATGCAGAGAATTCCTTCTCTCTAAATTTTACTTTGGAGAATATACAACTCCACCATCTATAATTTATTATGCATCTGCTTTGGCCATGACTTGTTTTCATCCGATAAGACTGTAGACTCCTCCAATCTAATCTTGCTTCTCTGCTTCTGACCCAGAAGGGACTTCAAGGATGACCTCGGTGCTCATATCAGAAAGGATCATCAGGTCTAGAGTCACTTGTGATGGGACAAATAGATACTCTCAACACTCAGGCCAAACTGTAGAAGCCTTAATCTTTTGGGCTTTTAAGTGATTTGTCATGTAGCCACATTTTGCCTTAAATGAAGTTTCCCTTTTGTTGTTATACCATTGGAGACTGCCTATATAAAACCTGGAAAACAAATCAGAACTTAAAAGCATAGACAATCGTTCATGACTCTGCATTTATCAGGTAGTTTCAGAATGAACTCTACAGAGACTCATGGATAATTACAGGGAAGGATGAGATACAGAGAACCCTGGAGATGTGCCATATTTTACCTGTTGGCTGGTTCCAAAAAGATATAGGAAAAGGACTTAGGTGAGGGCTAGTGACCTTTTAGGGGTTATTAAAAGTATCAAACACTCTTAGGTTGTTGCAAGGTAGGGGATTCTGAGCATCCCCTCAGCCCAAGGAAGCTCAGGTAGACCAAGGGCTTCAGGCTTTCTGTATTGCTGTCTTTCTCCTCTGGTAAATGTGGTGAAACACTTCCTCCACTGCTTCCTATTTTATTGTCTCAATAATTCTGATCCTTTCTAAATTATATGCATTTCTTCATGAAATTCTTGTTGTGAATTATTTATTTTGAATTCAAAAACCAACAAAATACAATGTTTTAAAACACTCTTCATATATGTCTTAAATCCTTTATACAATAATATCTTAAGTTTATGGATATCATAATATGATTTTAAAGAAATGTGGGTATTTTGGCATGGAATTTTTTATGTTACTCAGGGCATCTTTTTTTATTTGTATCTTAAAGAGAAGTGTTAATGGGTTAAATTGGAGCTGCTAAGAGGCTCCTCATACACATTGCCTAGCTGTTGTACTAATTGATACTCCCTAGAGAAACGCAGGGGAAAATAGTCAAGCCAAACTTCTTCAAATGCTATTTCTTTTTCTTTTCCTTTCCTTTAGCATTTAATGTGTTTTTATTGGGTAGATGAAAAATTGTCTTGTTTTTTTGCACTTGTGTCCTTTTCCATTTTTGTTACAGAGACTGAGAGTCAGGACCCTTTAAAACTATATGTTAGTCCTTTTAATTCCTCATTTGTGAATTGCTTCTTCCATGTCTTTTACTTAGCCAGGGAGGTCCTATCGCCCTATACTATGTGTGTTTATTTTTTTGGTGAACTCTTTGTATATTTAGAAGCGTAGAGATGAAAATTCCTTTGCTGATTTTGTCCGTTTACAATTTTACCCATGGTGAAGAGAAAGGTTTTAAATCTGATACAGAGTTCTTTAAGAAGGGATCAACATAATCAAAAGGTGGTATTCTCAACTCTTCTGGCTCCTTCAATGTTTCTACAAGCTTGGCCTAATGTTTGACTGTAGTTCTCTGCATGAGCTTCGATGAGTAGCTGGATGAATCCCCTTTGAGGACAATAGAATATTCCACTCTAAACAAAACAGTCCCAAGACCACACTATGGTGGACTGCAGAGAAATGCATGCAGTAAGGTTTGTCTTCATCATGGACTCAGTCTGCATTTTTTTGAATAGGTTCTGGTAGAACACTGTACATTATAAGAAGGTCTATAATTGGGTGAGCAAAGGTAGAAAAGTGGGGCAAGATAGTGGTTTCCAAAGGCTTGAAACCGGTAGAAATCAATGAAGAAGCAAATGCAATGAGCATCATTGAAATGCATGCACACAGGGGTTAACACCAGGTTAACCACTGTTAACTGACCCCAAGTTTTTTCCAAATGTTTCCTTCGAAGTACATAAAGTCAGGAAATCCACCCAAGCAAATGCTCATAACAGTTCCTTTTTGCCAAGGATTAAGTAAAGAACAGCAAGTCTCGATTACCATTTTCACTATTTATATAAAATTGATATTGAGTGTTAATCCTCGATTGTTGTCCACTGTAATTGTTGAGGCAGGATATCTTGCTGTATCTGAAGTTTCTCACTTTCAGTTCATCTAGTTCACCAGCTTGCCCCAGGAATCCCCAGTTTCTGTCTTCTAAATGAATAAGATTACAAGCTGCCACTTTCATGCCAGAATTTTATGAGGACCCAGACTCTAGTTCTCACAGTAGTGAGGCAAAAATTTTATTCACTGATCCATCTTCCCAACCCACACATATTCACTTGATACTGAAGATCTCACAAAACCATTTAAGTGCAGACTGATTTTGTTACTCTTGTTGCAAGTTATTATTTTTTTTTTAAAAAAAACTATCTTCTTTCATTTCATATACCAATCCCAGTTTTCTTTCCTTCCACTTTTCCCACTTTCTCCTCCTCCCTCCCCACCCCAGTCCCCATCCACTCCCCAGAGAGGATAAGGTACATTGCTTTGAAGAAGGACCAAGGTCCTCCTTACTATATATTGGTTAGGCAAGATATGCCTCCAAAGAGGATGAGCTCCAAAAAGTCAGTACAAGCAGTAGGGATAAATTCCATGGCCCAGCAATCTGCCCAAGCTATACAACTGTCAGAGGACACATTCAGAGGGCATAGTTTGGTCCTCAGCTGGTTCATTCTCTGTCCAGCTGGAGTCGGTGAGCTTCCATTAGCTTAGGTAAGCTGTTTCAGTGATATTCCCACCACAGCCTTGACCTCTGTGCCTATATTCTCATTCCTTCCATTCTTAGACTGGACTTTGGGAGCTCAATACAGTGCTCCATTGTGGATTTCTGCCTCTGCTTCCATCAGTTGCTGGATGGAGGTTCTTTGGTGACATTTAAGATAGTCATCAATCTGACTACAGGGCAAGGCCAGTTCAGGTACCCTCTCCACTATTGCTTAGGGTCTCAGTTGGGGTCATCCTTGTGGATTACTGGAAATTTCTCTAGTGCCAGGTCTTTTGCTAGCCCCATAAAGGCTCCCTCAATCAAGATATTGCTTTCCTTGCTCTCTGTCTCTGTCCTTCCCACATTTCTCCTCTTCTTCCCCTTCCACTCTCCCTTCTTCCACCACCCCCATGCTCCCAATTTTCTTTGGAGATCTTGCCTATTTCCCCTTCTTAGGGGGATCTATGTTTCTCTGAGAGTTCTCCTTGTTACTTAGATTCTCTGGGGTCACGGACTATAGGCTCATTATCCTTTCTTTACAACTAGTATCCACTTATGAGTGAGGACATACCATGTTCATATTTCTGGGTCTGGATTACCTCATTCAGGATGTGCCTTTCTAGTTCCATCTATTTACATGCAAATTTCAAGATGTCATTGCTTTTTTGGCCGCTGAGTAGCACTCCATTGTGTAAATGTACCATGTTTTCTTTATCCATTCCTCAGTTGAGGGGCATCAAGGTTGTTTTCAGGTTCTGACCATTACAAATAATGCTGCTCTGAACATAGTTCAACAAATGTCCTTGTAGCATGCTTGAGCATTCTTTTAGTATATGCCCAAGAGTGGTATTGCTGGGTCCTTAGGTAGGTTGATTCTTAATTTTCTGAGAAACCTCCATACTGATTTTCAGAGTGGTTGTACAAGTTTGCATTTCCACCAGCAATGGAGGCGTGTTCCTTTTACTCTGCATTCTCTCATTGGTGTTTTTGATCTTAGCCATTCTTACAGGTATAAGATGGTATCTCAAAGTTGTTTTGATTTGCATTTCCCTAACAACCAAGGATGTTAAACATTTCCTTAAGTGTCTTTCAGACATTTGAGATTCTTCTGTTGATAATTCTCTGTTTATTTCTGTACCCCATTTTTAATTGGATTATTTTGAATTTTGATGTCTAATTTCTTGAGTTCTTTATATATTTGGGAGATCAGTCCTCTGTCTGATGTGGGGCTGGTGAAAATCTTTTGCCATTCAGTCGGCTCCTTTTTTGTCTTATTGACTGTGTCGTTTGCTTTACAGAAGCTTCTCAGTTTCAGGAGGTCCCATTTACTTATTGCTGCTCTCAGTGTCTGTGCTACTGGTAATATATTTAGAAAGTGGTCATCTGTGCCTATTCATTAAAGGTTACTTCCTATTTTCTCTTCTATCAGGTTCAGTGTGGTCAGATTTATATTGAAGTCTTCAATCCATTTAAATTTGAGTTTTGTGCATGGGGATCTATATGGATCTTTTTGCAATCTTCTACAAGTTGCTATCCAGTTATGCCAGTACCATTTGTTGAAGAAGTTTTCTTTTTCTATTGTATAATTTTAGCTTCTTTGTAAAAAATCAGGTGTTCAGCCGGGTGGTGGTGGCGCACGCCTTTAATCCCAGCACTTGGGAGGCAGAGGCAGGCGGATCTCTGTGGGTTCGAGGCCAGCCTGGTCTACAAGAGCTAGTTCCAGGACAGGAACCAAAAGCTACGGAGAAACCCTGTCTCTAAAATCAATAAAATAAAATAAAATAAAATAAAAATCAGATGTTCATAGGTGTGTGAATTAATATCTGGGTCTTCAATTCAACCCCATTGGTCAACCTCTCTGTTTCTCTGTTTTTATGCTAATACCAAGCAGTTTTCATTACTGTAGCTCTATAATAGATATCAGGGATGATGATGCCTCTGGAGGTTCCTTTGTTGTACAGGATTGTTTTTGTTATCCTGGGCTTTTTGCTTTGCCATATGAAGTTGAGTATTGTTCTTTCAAGGTCTGTGAAGAATTGTGTTGGAATTTTGATGGGAATTGCATTGAATCTATAGATTGCTTTGGTGTGACTGTCATTTTTATTATGTTGATCCTACCTATCCAAGAGCAAGGGAGATCTTTCTATTTTCTGATTATCTTCTTCAGTTTCTTTCTTCAGAGAGTTAAAGTTCTTATCAAACTGTTCTTTCACTTCTTTGGTTAGAAGTGAATATTTTCTAGATATTTTATGTTACTTGTGGCTATCGTGAAGATTGTTGTTTCTCTGATCGTTTTCTTAGCTTCTTTATCATTTGTATGCAGGAGGGCTACTGATTTGTATTGCATTTTTAGGTAAGTCAGCAGTCTGTCTGTCTGCATAGCACTGATTTTCAGTACATGGCCTAGGTATAGCCATGCAACAGCGTCATGACTGTTCTCGTTTCTTTTTCTCTCTAGGTTAACCTTTCTCTCTCTTATTCATAGTTCCCCTGAAGTGTGCTCTAAAATGCCCAAATGTAACAACTATCCCCCCTATTTAGTATTTCTAACAGTAAATATTTATTTTACTTTCATAATAAGAGTGAGTATTCAACATTTTTCACCTTTTCTCCAGTCTTTGATAACTTGAGCTCAAGAGTATGTGGTTCTTCTGTCTCTGCCACACTCCTAGCTTTATATTATACTCAGATGTGGTCTCAGTTGCCAGGATTTGTAGCTATAATTTCTACTTTGCCATTCCTTATGCTTCCTCAATTACCCCTTCCCTCAACTTTGCATGTTAACTGCTTATCCATAGTGCAAACCCATGAGGTAGCTGTTCTACTTGTCCATCTTTATCTTCCTCACTTAAATATTGTCTCTCCATTCCCCAAATGCTCTTAAATATCTCAGTCACTGTCACAGGAGAAATGGCTAGAGCCCCCACACATAGCATTTATTCATATCTCCTTTCAGATGCCCCCCAAAATATCCTTAGTCTTCTAGAACAACCTCTGCCTTCAAGTAGATTACCTTCAAGAGAGCACACATACAGTTCTTGAAAAGATGTAGTCAAAGTGCAGTTTTCTAGCAGTTGGGATTCCCACTTAAAACCCTAGAAACTCCTGAAAAAAAGCATGATACCCCAGACTTCACTGCACTTATATGTGTTTCCATGAGGAAATCTTACACAAATGATAAACCCTTAGAGGTCACAGTAGGACAAGTGACTCTTGGTATCTAAATACAAAAAGATAGCACAAAGATCAAGGCATTTTGTGAGTTCATATACATTAAAAGTATCTCTGCACCAGGAATGAAGCCTTACCTGATCTCTTCTCAGTTACTATTCCTCTTAACTCAGGATAAAGTGTGGCGATGCTGATTATCACTATAACGTACGACAGAGCTATCTCAAAGGCATTTGAGAATACAGCTGTAGTGCTGTGTTGTCTTAATCAAATCGTTCTCTATTGATTGCTTACAGTTAAAATTTTCTGATGCGCTTGCACAACTGTCCCCGAGAAGTGGGGCTAGCTGCTGCAGCTTTATTATGCCACTGTCAAGTCAACCATGTGATATGTATTCTGATGGAAATCGTTTTCAAAGAAATAGTAATCCCAAATTCTGATCAGCAAATGTGTTATATTGACGACCTATTAGTGAGAAATTACTAGATAATTTTTGAAAGTAAAAAAAGATGAAGAATGCTATTTGTGACAAATATAAGCAAGAACCCTGTTTCTTGTACATTCTAAATACAAGTTTCTTTGATTTTTAAGTCCCCTGTTTGTCACCCTGAGTATCCTCTCCTTGCTGCTATCAGAGACAGAATAGAGACAATATCCTTAGGTTGCTAGGACCATTTCTTTTGAATTTGGTATAACTCATACCCAGGAACTTGAGAGAAATCAAAAGTCAGATAACACTTTCCACTGTAGCCCTGAGCTCACCAGACTTTTTGTGTCTGTAACAAATACTCAAGATGAACACCTTAACCAGTCATTTCGACTGAAGGTTTCAGCCAATGATTGTCTAGATTTATTGTTTTGGGACTGTGGTGATGCTGAATATCATGGTAGGGAGCATGTGGTAGAATACAAAATCAGCTTGCATCATGGTAGCTGGAAGACAGAGAGAGGAAGGGGTTATTATGAGATTTATCTTTCTAATCTCTGCTCCTCATGGTCTTTCCCCACCATACTCCAGCTCCTACCTCTCATCACTGTTTCCAAATGTCATCATATTATAATCCACCAAAATAAATCCTCATCGAATAGGCCAAAGACCCTAGGATCTGTCTTAGCTATCATTCTATTTCTCTGCTAAGATACCATGACTAAGGAAACAGAAAAAAACAAGTTCAGAGGATGAACTGTGACCATCATGGTAGGGAGCTTGACAGGAGGCAGGCAAATTTGGCATTGGAACAGTAGTTGAGAACTCACATCAACAAGCAAGAGACAGAGGGCTGGCTAGAATGACATGGACTACTGATGCCCATGCCCCGGTGACCCAAGCCTTCCAGCAAGGCCCCACCTTCCCAAACACTTCCACTGTTCTACCAACTGGGGACCAAACAATCAGTACATAAGCCTCTGGAAGGAATTTCACCCAAGATACCACAGGATATAGTCTCTTTCCATAGTTTATCAGTTGTTTTTTTTTTGTTTGTTTGTTTTTGTTTTTGTTTTTCGAGGCAGGGTTTCTCTGTAGCTTTGGTGCCTGTCCCGGAACTAGCTCTTGTAGACCAGGCTGGCCTCGAACTCCCAGAGATCCACCTGCCTCTGCCTCCCGAGTGCTGGGATTAAAGGTGTGCGCCACCGCCCGGCAGTTTATCAGTTTTGAAACAATCATCCAATTCAGGAGCTTTCCAGGAACATCCCATAACCACAAGATATGATTTTCAGAGACGTTCTTGGTCTCTTTCTAATGAACAATATAAACACATCCATAAATAAACAGCATGGTTTTAAAATGAGCACTGGAATTAAAATATTTTAAATCACTAATAAAGAATATTTTAAATCACTAATAAAGAATAAGCAAAACAAATGCTACTAAATAATCATTGCCTTCAAAGGATAAATTCAAATGCTGCCGAGCTTGCAGGGTAGATTCTTTGGTGCATTGAAATGGCTTGGGTGGACCTTATTCATTTTAGAGAAACACTCTGAGAATGAGTAAGTAAATCACGGTGTGTCTGTCCAATAGAGTATCCCACCACAATCACAAAGAAAAGTTATGAAAACCAGTCCGACATCGTATTTTATGATATTGTTTGTTTCATAATACAAAGTAAACAGATACAGGTTGACTTTAGATAGTACATTATGAGTGACTCTTTAATATGCTTTATTTTTATTACGGTGCTCTACTGGTTCAAGACCATGGAAATCTATAAGCGTTAAGGGCTAGGTTCTACAGTTCCATATTAAAATACTATATGATTCTTAGACATTTCATATTTGTGTTCCACCAATGAGCCAACATATTTTATTTTTGAAAGTGTTCCGTTGCCTTCTTCAAACAAGTATGAATGTACATATTTGTGGATTTCTGTGAGCATGTTTCAATGAATTGATATTATAAAACTAAAGATGGATTTCAGGTAAAGATGACAGATTGAAGATAAATATATTTTTGGTTATTTTATACCCTATTAAAATGATTACATAGAGTCTGTTTAAGAGGTATAGGCAAAGAGAACAGAATGGAAAAGGAGATATCACTAACAAAATTTTGGAAATAAGTATGTGATGTTTGTGACTCTGTAGAAAAAGAGAAGAAACACCAAGCTGATAGCACACTACTGACTCAAAATTAGACAACGCCAGGTAACTCTGAAATGGAAGGTAAACATGGTGCTTTTCAGAATCTGGACCACTGTGGAGTGTGTACCTGAGAAGCAAATTGATTTTCAGATTGCTTCCTTATTCTGCTGAGCAACATTTCTCTCTCATCCCAGCATGAGGCTGGAGTTGCTCTTCCTAGAAGATAGAGCTGAGGTTCTTCTTAGTAAAATAAGGAACACCATGAAAGAATTATGCCCATTTCTAGTTTAAACCTTTCATCTGGATGTCTGGAGGAAAGTGTATGCAAGGTTAGAAGTCTGGTAAAAGCAGCAAAACCAGCTTTCAGGTTTTCTGGGTATTTGTATAAGCTAGATGACACATCTAGGGTCACAATCTTTGTGGAGATTTCTTTGGAAAACAGAAATCAGAGGCTGTGGCAAGTAATTTGTTTGTCTGAGAGAGAGATCGCGGAGTCACTCAGATTTCTGGGTTAGGGCTCTGCATGTTCTTTTGTTGCCTCTCTGTCTCTGGACCTCTCATTATCTTCACTGTGTTAATAATATTTGTAAGTTTTGGCAGCTTAAACCTTGTTAGAAATTGTAAACCACACATCTCTTATCATTTCTTCTCTGTGCCTCTACTACAAATTTTGCATTAGCAAAGGGTTTCCAGAAAGAAATTGAAGAAGGGAGGGAAGATGGGTGGGAGGAGAGAATGGAGGGAAGGAAGAAGGGAGAGAAGGAAAAAGGGAGGGTAAAACAGTGGAAAGGAAAGGTAAGACAAGAAGAGGGAGAGAAGGGAGGAGGGAAGGGAATATATATATATATATATATAGAGAGAGAGAGAGAGAGAGAGAGGGAGGGAGAGTATTTTGTTGAGATACTTATAAGACAGTAAGTCGGGAAGTAGCAATTAGGATTTCCTTTCTCTGTATTGAATATGCGAACATTTTATGTTTCTCTTTTCTGTGTAATTAGCTATCTTTGCTATATGCTGTGCAAATAAATGGTTCCATTTGTTTTTTGTTATTCACAGCAGCTCAAGCAGGCATCAAATCCATTTCCAGTGCACTTTTCTAATCCACATTGGTGACGTTATTTGATAAAATGGTTGAATATCTGAGCACATAAAGAAGGAAAAGTCTAGAAAATAAAGTTTAGTTTGCCATGCCTCAGTGGCATTTCTTTGAAAAGACTCTTACTAGCATTTGTCAGTAGAATAAAATGCATTTTTGTCATAGAAATTACATACACACTTTTTTTTGTGTGTGTAAAACCTCAATGCCTTCTATTTATGTTATCTACAATTTCAAAAGAATCAATAAATAAAGTGACCTTGACAGTGGCTGAACATGGCAACTCATCATGGTTTATCCACTACAAAGTTAACAGATCACATTACTCACCATTGTTAGGGACAGTGTGGTGTCTGTGGTCACTTACTAGAAGCCACATGCTACTGAGACATGCCTTGTTGTTGTTGTTAAAAGTATTTTGCTCCCATTATGGCCAGGGAACAACTGCAGTGTCTGCCTGCTAATGCCACCACATCTTTTTTAGAAGGACAGCTGGCAGCTCAATGTCTTCCTTTCTTAAAGAGAAAGAAAGAAGTCAGAAAGATTCATAAGTCAGAAAGAAACTCTGCACCATCATGGGATCACGGCACATATTTCATAGTGCTAAATTTTGTCATGGAAGTTGAAAAACACAAATGAAAAAGAATTGACATGTTTTAAGAATTGGTGACAGCAAACAATAAGTCATGGGTGGGCATAAAATTTCACATGTACTTAAGGTAAGGGGAGTCACAGTTCCCACCGAGTTTTGGGGTATGAACTTTAGAGCCATTTCTAATGCCCAGAGCAACAGTCAACCTCCGCAGAGCATTATCAGTGATGGTTTGATCCAATGGGGTTCTTATTACATGCAAGAGGATGAGGTAGGGAAGAGAATCAACTCAGCAGAACAGACTGGGTTGGGATGAAGGCTAGAAATGATATTACAGGTTCCTTAGAAGCAAGAGTCAGCTGTAACACTTTCCCCATGGTCAAAGGCACAAGTGCAAGAAACCACATCTGTCTTTAATCCATAAGAGGTGAAAGAACTCTGACCCATGATTTTGAAAGTGAAATCATGAGCAGAATAGGATTAATGCCACCTCCATTAAGGAGTATTTGAATATTCCTTATCTGAAATAACTAAGAAAGAGTAAGAAAGACCTTTGTAGCGATACAGCAAGAAGAGACAAGTACTAAGCACTACAAATAGGCCAAGTGTACCCGGGGATTATTTACCAGCTTTAATGGGGTAACATGGAGTGCTAAACGGAACATTCGTGAGCTGTCATTTTCAATGAAAAATGGTATCAAGAAAGCTGCAGTGAAAGGGTCAATTTTTTCTTACTGATGGCAATATTTTTCTTAACTGTCTTTTAGAAAACAATATGTCAATATATGTAATGTTTTATCTTTCCAAGCTTTGATAATCCTTAAAGCAGCAAGTGGAGATGTTAATTTGGAGACCTCTTCAAGGCATGGTTTGGAAGACTCTTAAATGTCCAATGTAGGACAGCTTAAATAAATTGTGACAGTGTCATTACAAATATGAATTGTTGCACACTGTAATTATGACAACTACATAGCAACATAAAAATCACTTAACATATCCAATTAGGCAGAAAATATCAAAATGATATTTAATAGGAACTATAATATGATTACAACTGCGTAAGAAAAGACAACTGCTTTATTCAATATTCTTTAAAGCTTGACACTTTCCTAAGCCTTTTCCTTTGATTACTGTATTTTGTCTTTGTCATAGACCCTCAGGATTAAAAACTCTATACTTATCTGGCATAGAATAGGTACAAAACTACTTTAAATTTTTGGGAAAACAATACCCCCATGAAGTTAGTGCAGCACATGAAACCCAGTGAGTTATTTAAGGAAGTAATCCAGCTTCCTCTCATTTCCAGGGCATTTATGAGGTAACGATACAGAAAGTCAGCATTCTATCATCCCCTAATGACAGTTGAGCACGGACACCATCAAACATAGTCTTTTACAATCTATACATTATTTTCATGTTTTTAACATCATTAACATTTAACCACCTGGAAACTGACTCTGGGTGATTAACCTCTATGAAATGAATAACTTATTTTGTCACATGCTTCAAAGGTCTTGTCACATGACAGCGCAAACATGTTCAAAGACATAGGGTCTATGGGAAAAATGGAGAAAGAATAAATAGAAGGAGAATGGGTGGGTACTACAGAGCCTGACAAATGTTCTCATACAATGTGACATGGTGATCGGAAATGCAGGCAGTCAAGAATAATGTCCCAGCTCGCTGAATTTTTTTCCTAAAGGGAGAGAATCAAATGAGTTTCCTCTCCAAGGCATCTATGAAGAAAATTACATGCGTTTACCATCTGTGCAGAAGTTCAGGGTACTGGGACGAATTCTTGCATTTCAAGCTAGATTTGAGTTTGGTCCAGCCAAGTTTGCTTGAGAAAGCTGGGTTTCCGCCATCCATCAAGAACTTAAATGGTGGTTTAATTCCGTGGAAAACTCTACTCAACTTAGGAAGTCACCACAGTTTTGATTTCCATGACTTATGGCAGAATATTATGCATGCCCAATTGTTATAAGCAGAAGTAAAGGGCAATGCATTTGAAAAAGAGACATTATGAGTTCTGGCTGAAGTAGAAATCTGCAAACATACCCCTACACATGTCTCCATGGATATAAGCATGCATATAGTATATGTAATGCATAGATGTGTGGTCCTCATTAAAAATCCAGCCAAAGGTTTAATATAGATCCTGGAAGCCGGAAGAGCTCCTATCATTTACCCGATACTGTGTTGTGTTGTTTTGTGTACCTGCTCTTAGGTAAGTCCTTCAATGATTTTGGTAGGATCACCTGTTTTCTAGCAAAGGAAGCAAAGACTCCATGCAGTTACAGAATTTCCCTGAGTTTTCTTGCAAGAAGTCAGGAGGTTCAAACCTAGAACTGAGTTTATGTCTCTTACTGTTTCTTTTCTGTTATGCCTCCCGGCTGTAAAATATATTGATGGCTTCCTACACCACAGCAATGGATTTGTGTCTCCAATCCATTCATTCTCAGCAAAAAGCCACAAGACACTGAGAAGCCTGGCTAAGTTTTATTTTTCATTAAGTGGAGTTATGAGAATAAACAAGAAATACTGCCAACATAAAGTACAATGGACCCTTCTGCTCAGGAATGAAGAAGAAATCCAAGGAGAAACCAAATCAAGCCACAAGTAATAACTAGATTTTTCTTTTGGCTAAAGTAACAACACAAGGATTTCTTACTATTGATGCTCTGTTCCTGGGTCTGAGGCAAAGCCTAGAGAACTCTTGGATCTTTTATTGGAACAGTGATTACCCCACAGCAGAGCAGAAAGATCTTTTGTTGTTGTTATTGCTGTATATCAGATAAACTACTTGGGTTACTCAATAAGAAGCTTACAGTATAATTTTAATAGAATTCTGAGGTGAAGATGTAATTTAAGGCTATTCCATTATGTTGCACAGTTCCTCTCTACATTACTCAAAGTATTTTATGAACACTAACTAAGTTATTTAATAATTGACAGGAATTCAGTCGTCATCTCTTTGACAAATTACCTTTTCAAACTTTTTAAAGAAGTCTCTGGCCATTGATTAAATGGATAGCAGCATGTTCAACAGGAAAGCTGAGCACTTCCCAGACATTTCTCCATCTTCTGAAGAACAGCAATGAAATATAACTTCTGGATGCAATAAGATACATCTAAAATCTAATTCTGGACTATGAGGTTTTTACTTAGCTTCTTTAGTCTTGGGTAATGTTATCTTTTTGTACTCAAGGTCTTGTTTACAATATCAATAACATTAGCATCCATTTGCTTCCCCCCACCACACACACACTGCTGAAGCCTTATTCAGGACCTCAAGCCCATCAGTATAATGTATGCTTTTTTAAAAGCCACGGACACCATTTTTGTCCTTCAAAGAAGACAATGATTCCCAGATATAAATGTACACTGATTCTATTATCCGAACTCTGGCATCTCTATGGCACTCCGGCTCCACAACTCTCTCTGGCTGAGGAGCTTAGATGCACACCCTGTTCTCTCTGAATGTCATTGTCTTCACCTGCCGAGCTATACCACCTGCACATACTGGTATGGACTAGATAAACTCTGGGAATCCATAGTGACTGCTGACAACATATATACATTTCTTAGCCGTTCTCTGAAAGGCTTCACTGTTTTGAAAAAAGGAATATTTTAACTTTTAGCTTTACATCAATAATTTGGCTTAGGGTCTCATGAGGGTGTGAACTATTTGTCATGCCATGGTCTAGAAGACTGCCCGGTATAGCAGAAACTTTCAATATCATAGCTGCTGTGCAAGAAACATCAATTGATCACTCCATTAGTAAATATGTGTCAATCAAATTCACATGTGTGAGGCAGATGGACAATATAAGACTGCTTTAGAAATTATGTTAAACTCATTGAGACCCAACCATTTGCTCTAAAAAGCTTATCTTAATGTGTGTGATCTTATGATATCTACTGATAGTCTTTAGGAAAGTGTATGAGTTTAACAGACATGACCACAGTGAATCCTTATTTATATTTCATGTATGTGACAGCAGAAGGAGCTATCAGGTGGCACACTAAACTTTGAAGACCATCAGGAACTCCTACTCTGAGAGCCTTACACATTCAAAAGTAGACATGGTATTCTATGCAGCACAAAAAGCCACTTTAGATGAGGTGAGAATCAGCCACTATGATAGAATCTCATGAATAATCTCTCAGAAGTGGAAGGGAAGAAAAATCAAATGGTCTCCTTGCCATGGAACAGCAGATACAAGAATGGTGTCCAAGAAGAGGTGTGCACCTCTGCCAGGCCCCCTGCAGCTGTCTGGTGAGGGAGCCTTGGTGCTGCTGGGGAGCCTTCTCTGCTTTGCCAGGGATTGATAGATGGGCTGCACCATTTAGATGTCTCCATCTCAGCAGTTTTGTGACGGCCTACTTGTAGGGCTCATCAGAGAAGGCCCTGGATATGACAGCACCTCTAAGAATTTTGAAACATGAAAATTGCCATTTCAAACATTTTAAATTGTTTTCCGTCTCTCGGACTTAAATTTGCATTTATCATTGTAGCACCATCTCCTTTTCCAGTGAAACACTTCATGGGCCTTTTAGATATAAAAACCCCAAGCAAGACCCACCCGAGTTCCTGGAAGTAATAGAAATCTTGTTCCACTTGAATGTGGAAGATTGAGACAGAGAGTAGGTTCTGTACTTGGAACTGTGTCACTGATCGTCCTGTAGGTATTTTTGTGTGTATGTGGGGGTATCCTCTCATTATGCACTTCAATATACTTGAAAGGTGCAGGAGCTTACACTGTATTGCTATATGCATAGGATACTGCAATAAGGGAATGCTTAACATACAGAGAAAGGAATACTCCAGTGGATTATGCTTGGTATGACTTGACATAAATTACGCATTTTAATACATGAAATAGGATTTTATTTAACAACAAATAAAGGTAGTGTGATTTTTTTTCTTGCTTATTTTTGCATTCTTGTTTTTATTACTTGAGAATGTCACATATGTATACATGGTACCATTTCTATCCTCCATTTTCCCTTTTTTCCTACCGAACCTCATGTCTTCTTCATGTTATTATTTATTTGTTTCCTTACAACCTACTGAGTCTAGTTTCTACTGTTCTTGTGAGCACATAAAGAGCTGCCCAGTGGAGTCTGGGATACCTACGGGTAGTCTCACTTCTGTAGAAAACTGGTTTTTCCTTTCCCAGGAGTTATCAGTTGCTTATAGCTCATTAGCTCCAAGTGGAGTGTCATGGGATATTTCTCCTTTCATGTTGGTTTGCTCTTGTGCAAGTCTTGTTCAGGTTGTGTGTTCATGGTTGATTTTTCACAGTTTTTCTCTGGCCCTTTAAATATTTCTACCCCTAATTCCATTGTTTTAGGAGTCTACAATGAGTCTTTGGGATAGCATGATATAGATGTCCCATAAAGTAACGAGAACTCTACAGTTATTTATTCTCCATACTTTTGACCAGTTGTAGTTCTCCAAATTAACCTTTATCTCTTACATAAAGAATCTTATCAAATGAGTGTTGAGCTGTGCACTCATGTATGGGTATAAGGATAAGTATTTAGAAGGTGCCTTGATTAGATGTACAGTTAGCAAGCGAATAGTAGTAGGTTCTCTCTTAGGTCTTTTGGCCTCCTTGACTGCAGGTCCTTGGCCAGGTTTATAGAAACTGTCCTGAGTTCCATCTTATAAAGCAGACCTTAAATACAGTCAAACTCTTTTGATATATCCATGACCTTTATGATACTACTAAGCATATCTTGCCTGCTTGGTCATTACTGTAGCTTCCAGGTTTTATATCTGAGTAAGACTGTTGTCAACCTTTCTCCCCAGTCTGCAGACCACCTTTGAACACTATGAAAGCTAGAAAGCAGGGAGAAATCTTCCATGCCAGTATCAGCATGATTTCTGGATGTCTTGTGTTCAAAGTGTGTATTGTCTTCAGCAATAGGGTCCTAACATTAAGTTATAGTGGGCACAAAAGCTATAGCAATATCCTGTATGATTCTGTGAGTCTCCAGGACCCAGCTGAACATCAACTTCAGGAAGGTATCTCACCTCTCAGGAACTAGGCTGTGGTTGGTAATTGATGGATTCTGGGAGGAACATTCTCCCAGTCCACCTTGATGTAGGTAACTCAAACTCTTAAAAGTGTGTATGTGTAGGAAAATGGAGAGCAAAGAAGGGGAGATTTAAATTTGAAAAGGGACAGAAAGGTAAATCAGAGGAGGGAATGGGAAGGGAAGGATGATTAACACTAGAATTCTTGGAAAAGCTACAAGGAAGTGTGTGTGTGTGTGTGTGTGTGTGTGTGTGTGCATGAATGTGTATATATATGTATGCATATATGTGTGGCCTAGGCTACCGTGAACTTGATATGTAGGTCAGAATGACCATAACCCCCAATCTGGTGCCTTTAATATATGCTCATTCTTATTTTAGTCACCTCAGAAGTAGACTGAATGTACAACCAATTAGAAAATAGAATTTAAGATCCCTGATGGGCTCAATCAGGCCAAAGTGGAGAAACATTTCATCTCTCTGGTCCTTATTGCAATTATGGCCCGAATCTGAAGAGCAGGCACACTCATGCCAGTGTAGACGGAGGCAAACTGTTCCCATGCATAACCACTGCATGGTACCACATGTCACACCTCCTTCCTGTGATGTGTATGTACCAAGGTACAAATCATACGGGATGACTTAATATTCTTAATTATTCTATTGTTTCTTCCTATAAAATGGTAAATTCTGCAAGGGGAGGAACTTTGTCTAACCATTAGCCATCTAGTGCAGAAATTTTGTTTTGTCTTATTCCTAGTATAGTGCCTGCCTACGCTGTGTTTAATAAATGTCTTTTTTTTTTTTTTTGGTTTTTTGTGGCAGGGTTTCTCTGTAGCTTTGGTGCCTATCCCCCCCGGAACTAGCTCTTGTAGACCAGGCTGGCCTCGAACTCAGAGATCCGCCTGCCTCTGCCTCCTGAGTGCTGGGATTAAAGGCGTGTGCCACCACCGCCCGGCTAATAAATGTCTTTTGACTGAACAAAGTACTTTGAAAGATACAAGAAAACGCCAGCATTCTTATACAGGGACTTACCCCCTTTCCCTTTCATTATCCATCATGCCCATGCATCTTGTACCTTCCAGTCTGTTTTCTTTTCTGTGAGGACAATTCTCAGCAGCCTATTTTATGGTTATGTCTCCACTGTGGCATGGTTCAGCTTGCTCCACGGGGAAACAATCAGAAATCATATAAATTCTGATTCAGGATTCCGTTCTGCATCATGAGCTTCCAAAGCCAGGACAATGATATTATAAAAAAGTAAGGGGTGGGGACCTCATGCTACCCTATTAATTTTTTCTTATCAAATATAGAGACTCTATCTGTTACATTACCAGCAGACAAAACTTACAGTGATTTATTATCTCTTTGGGAAAGACATTATTGCTTCCTCTTGAGATAATAAAATCATAAAATAATGACGATATTACTAACAGTAAAAGTGTACTTGGTTCGTGTAAATTTCGGGGGATACTGCTGTTTGGCCTTCAAGTGTTTGATCACATTTAACCCCAAAGTGACACTGAGGCCATTGTTAAATTAAGAAATTGAGGCTTTGTGGGTTACAGCTATATGGCCATTGTTGTTCAGCAAGGAACCTCAAGGGGAGAGAAAGCCCACGCTACACTTGTCTGCAGCTCACAAGCACCATGTCATACTAATTGCATCTGTGCAGGGTCCCAGCTTTCAGTGACAGGTGACTAATGGGAGATAGGCAGGGAGATCAATACTCACAGCACACAGGGTTAGGAGGTGGGGAAGATAGGTATGAATGGAGACAGCTGAACACTCTAAGGAAATGGGCACACGGTTTTGTAGCTGTAGGAATGCTTCTGAGGGGGCAGCAAGGAAATGGATGAATTTTGTGTGTCGCGTGTGTGTGTGTGTGCGCGCGCAGCGCGCGCACTCGCTTGGGTATGTGAGTGTTTCCATCACACAGGCGGTGAAGACAGAAGGGTTCATGGGAGACAGCCTTGCAAGGACAGAGTGATAGCTGCCCAGCTGCTTCCGGTGATACTGACCCATTCTGTCTGAATGGAAAACACAACAAAACGGCGGGGAAGCAGAAAGCGTGGCTGTGAGGAGATGACGCGGAGCAACAAACTGTCTCACATTGTAATACTGGAAGAAACAACGTGCTTTACTTAAGCATAGGTTGCCTGTGCTTGTACAAACAGAGAAATCACCTTTGAAGCTACAGAAAAGCAGCAGCGCATATCGGGCCTCATTAGGTTCAGGACTGAGCTCAGGAGAATACATTTTAGCACGTGTTCCAGATGCTTCTGATGATATCCTGCAGTTCACACTGGGAGAAATGTGGCACTTATGATGCAGAACCACTGAAGCTGTTAAAGAAAGGATAAAATAAAGAATGAGATCACATCTGTGGTTTACAGTCTCCCGTATCCCTCTCATGAGGTTTGCAGGAAGAACTCTATCAAGGAAGACGCCGCTGCCGTGAGGTGCCAGGTGAACCAGGGCTGGGCTGAATAGGGATAAGGGTCACAGGAGCAGGTCCAGACCCATAGGCATCTCTTCTCCGAGATTCAGTCTTCAGGGGGAGTTGCGAGACACCATCTGGGGCTATGGTAATACAAATACCAAATACAAGTTCCCTTTGGAGCAGAAACTCCGACACAAAGGAAAGTCCTTGAAAGAAACCAAGGCTGACCTGCAGAGTGATTCAACCTGAAATATTTTGAGTTGCATTGCTATTCTGCCATGGCACTTTTGCTTTCAAATAATATATTGGGGGCTGTTTCATAGTCACCGGTGTTCTTGCTTAACTCAGTAGCATCAAGACCCAAGATGTGGCCCTGCATGGCAAGGTGAAGGGATCGAGCAGGTGGTATTCATTTATTCAGTATTTACAGAGGACTGGCCACGGCAGGTAGGAACAGGGAGATGGGGAGAAATGATCTCGGCTCAGTATGCACGTTATGCTGGGAGGGATGAAATGGAGTGACAGGACTAAGGATACGACCAGGTCCTGGGAGGGGCCTGATGCAAGTCTGTAAACATTTTAGAGCTGGGAGAGATGGTTGCTGCCGGGATGATCATCCGAACAGCAGTGGGTCTCAGCAGAGGGATGGGGCTGTGCATACAGATATTAGATATGAAAGGAATTTCAGGCTGAGAAAATAGTTTAAGGGAATGACTAGGGAGAGCTGATTAGGGACTGAAAACATAGGCATAGGCGCTCACATAACATAATTGAAGCTTGAGGTCTATAAATGGTCGGGAGATTGGAAAGAACAACTACTATAACAAACTATGCTTACTGGATGTTTCTCATGTATGGGGAATGTTCTAAGAACCTTGAATGTTGCAGTAACCCTAGGGGGTGGCTCCCAAGTCTGCCAAACAGAAGAGCCTTGAATATTAGGCTTAATGAGCTGGATTTATTCCTCAGGCCAGAGCTTTTAAAGAGCTCTGCATAGGCCAATTGTTCCACAAAGTGCCTCAGAGGGGACCTGGGTGGGAGGCATGAGAAAAGAAATACAAGGAACAGAGGGCCCTTAAGTCTAAACTTGAGGTAAATTGCCAACCAAAGACAGTCTTTCCTCATCTGGTTGGTTGTTACGGTTGCAAGCAAGGTTCATTTGGAGAATACTTTGTTTTCTTAGTTTCTTAAATCTGTGAAACATTTGGAGTTGTAAAGTGTTATGATAAAAGTTAAAAATATAAAACCAAAATTTATCTTGAAGTTTGTGCAGGGCTCTCTACAGAGGAAATCCTGTTTTGAACTTGCTTCAATTGACACTGGAGAGATGTCACACTGGTAGAGTAGTCACAGAGTATTAATTATTCTTCTATAAGATCAGGGTTTGGTTCCCAACTCTCAATGGAAGGCTCACAAGTGTAAGTGTCTATAATTCCAGTCTTCTTCTGGCCTATGTAGGCACCAGGAAGAGACTTGGTGCATGTTGATTGAGGTTTTATGTCCCACCCAGTCCACAGTCCCACAGCTGTTTAGTTTCAAAGAAACACACAGAAGTCTACATTACTTATAAACTGGTTGGCCTAATAGCTCAGGCCTTCTTATTTACTAATTCTTACATCTTACATTAACCCATTTTTCTTGTCTGTGTTAGCCACATAGCTTGGCACCTTTTAGCAGCAAGGCTTTCTCATCTTGCTTCCTCTGTATCTGGGTGACTACTGCAAATGGACCCTTTCCTCTTCCCAGAATCCTCCTGTTCTTGTTACCCCACCTCTACTTCCTGTCTGGTTACCCTGCCTCTACTTCCTGCCTGACTACTGGCCAATCAGCGTTTTATTGAAACAATACAAGAAAGACCATTGTCACACAGCGGGTACAGAGACATACACTGGGAAAAACACTTGTACATCTAAAATAAAATACAGGATTAAAATAAAATAAAGGATTAAAAAAGTTAAAAGTCATTGAAATCTTCTAGGCTACAGATAATGGAACACAGCATTGGGACAGAAGCAAAGGTTATGGTGGTTGAGGTGGGGAGGTATGATGGTTCTCAGAGGGAGGGCAGTGGTAGACTCACAAGGACTTGAACAATGGGTGGAATGAGCTTGGGAGAAGAGAGAGCAGTGTGGGCTTGACAGGAATACATCAACCAAAGTCCCGTAGCCCTGGAAAGAGAGGAGGAGCTCAGGGTTGGGCTGACTGTTATTAGGTTCTAAATTCTCCATGTATCTGTCTTCCTCTCTGTGTGTGAAGTAATTAGCTTCCTGTTGGAAGGACTCTGCAGTTACTCTGCACCCCACATAGCATCTCCAATGAAGTAAGACTTTGATAAATCTGTACTGATTTAATTTGACTATCCCATGACATCATCTCAAATTCAAGTTAGAGACAAGGTGGAGACAGAAGGTGACTTTGCTTTGATTGTAAGTGCTCAGTAGGAATAAAGGGAACTTGTCGACAGAGCTGCAGGAGTATATTCAGAAGGCAGAGTGATGCTGCAGACAAAGCAAGGATATTTGCAATGGGGGGGGGTGGGAGGGAATTGTTCAAATCCTGGCTCATCTCCTTCTCCATGTGTGGGAATGTTTCATTTGTAAAGTGAAAACAATGTCTGTCTGAAATGTGACAATTTGTGTACTGCTCCACCATCATGATACTTTGTAATTTGGTGTGAAATACGAAAGAAACTCAATCCCCAGACTGCTTTAAAAAATGATTTGTCTTAAGACTCCTTTCTGTATCTCAGGTCATACACTTTAATACCCTTAACGCGTGTCTTTGTATGGAAGGTGGTTTAGGTAAATTAGTGAGAACTCCTGTGGTATTCTTTTAAAGCTTGTGCAGGGGTGACAAATTCACGAGGCTGGGCCCTGAGTGAGGACTCATTTCAGTGCAGCCCAGGGAAAATATAAAGCCACCTAGTTAGAAACGAAAGCACTGCAGCAGGGCCTTGGCATTCTACTCAGGTACCACATGGGAGGGGAGAAATCAGCACAGTTGAGGTCATTTTATCAAGTGTTTTGTCTTTTTTAAAATCATGTACAGAAAGAAGTATTTATTAGTGTACCCTAGATGTTATTTTCGCCCTTTTTTGGAGAGAACATACATACAGAGAGACATATGATTCATACGTAAGCACACATACATTTTTTTTTTAAAATCTACTTCCTTTACTCGAAAACAGTAGCTGCCGAAACACTTGGAAGTGAAGTCAAGTACCAAGGATTTAATACCAATGCCATTTGTAATTTGCATAAACTACAAAAGTAATCAATCTTGCATTGTTTTAAGTTCAATGAGTACACAGCAGTTGATGACTTTGCCTGGGATAATCCTTTCCAAATGCTCGTCTCAATTCTAAAGGGCCTGCTGAATAATACTGACTTTCCCTGGTATGGCAACAGTCCTCTGCCCACGGAGGGAGTCTCGCTGCAGGGCTGAAAGACACAGTTGTGAAAGCAGGCAGCACCTGGGATGTCTCCAGGTGTTCCTCCTAAATGGCTTAGGGGGCAGACATCTACTGTGAGCCTTGTGGTTATGGCTTTCTTTGGGTAGACTCAAAGCTTCGCATTAGCCCAGCAGGGGAAGGGACAGGATAGAAACGTGTTCTTATTGTGTGTTGCTAAAGCTGGCTTAAACTGGCTTACAAGATCCCATTATGTCATATGCAGACATTTGGGAAGCTAGCTGCTGAGAGTTTGGTGGCCCAAAGCAGGCTGTAGTGGAAATATTTACATCCCAAGAAAAAGAAAATATTTCCCACAGTCCTCTCAGAGCTAGTTTTCTAGCATACCATCAGCAATGATGTTTACAATGGTCTCTGTTTCCTAGAATTAAGATATAGTTAAATGAATCAATGCCATTTGTGAGAGACAGTCATGATAATCTAAGTCTGGGCAGGTCACCCAGAGGAAGTTTTTTACTTCCTCCAATCTTTATCACCTGGGATTCTGGCCATCGCTGAATTTCAATGGAGGTTGGAGTCTCAATTTTTTATCCTGAGATAGTGCCAGATGCAGGAGGAACCAGGTGCTGAGATCACCCGACCCCTACCCAAGAACAGACCATTCAAAGGAAATTCCTGACATTCCAAGCACTGTAGATAGAAACACCACACAGCGCACAGTCACCAGAAAACCCTAGATGTCAGCCAGTCAGGGGTCTTAAAACCTCAGAAACCCCTCACCCCCACCTTTACTACTATAAAACCCTATTCTAATTGAGCTCAGGGCTTTCCAGTTATTCCAATATACTGGACATGCGGAGAGATCGAGTTTGCAAACTTGATTAAAATAAAGACCATTTGCTTTTACATACGGGACTCTTGGTTTCCTTGTTGGCTTGCGCGGGGATTGCAGATTTGGGCATAGCACCATTACTTTCTATCATGGCCAGACCTAAGATTATAGCATGACTTAAATCAGTTTATTTCAGTAAATATTTTGAGTCTCTACTACATTCCAGGTATACATCAGATTTAAAGTTCCATAATGGCCTTCCGAGAGCTCAAGAAATTTGTCTTGGAATGACTGGCCCCATGACTCCTAAGTAGTTAAGAAAGGGGCAAAACTTGGTGTTAGCTAAGTTCACCCCTTTTATCTCCGCAAATAAATTTGAAGAGTGGTAGTTTTCAGTGAGATGCTTTTGGATTCCTAGTGGCATGCAGGACCACTTTCTGAATGCTGCTGAACTTTCTCTATCTCTAACTTTCTCTATCTCTTACTCTTGAAAACAGAGGACAAGCCCTACATCCTCCAGCATCTCATGCGGGGGAAGTGAAACCTAAAGTCCTCAACTCTGTGCCTAGCCAGCACATCTAGATGCAGCGATAGCCATTCTGCTGAGTTATTTCTACGTTCTGACAGATTTTCTCAGAATATGATATACCTCTGAAGAGCAATAATACCCCAGATGGCATCTTCAATGAGGTATCTGAATGCCGTTAATTCCAAATCAATGTGATTACTCAGAGTAAGTCGTGTGCTTGTAGAGAGTGCATCTGTGGGTGTTCCCAACAGCCAGCTCCTGTGATTCAAAAAACGGAGCGATTCAGAGAGTCTTTGGGAAAGCAGCTGCAGGGTGGGAGAAGAGGGAGCAGGATGGCAGAGCTTAGATGATGAACGTGAGTTATCTTGCACTGACAGTACCCACTCAGTCCACAAAGCAGAAGCCAGGGGGTCATTATCCATTCATTCACAGATCCCTTTTCTTGGCCCAACACAAATTTTTGAGCCTCAATGGTAACATGGCTTGTACTGAAGATAGGGAGGTGGGAAAAATATAGCCAACTCCTTGTCTTACCTATCAATTGTCAGAAGGAGACCATTATCAAGGTAATTATAACATATCTAGTTATTTAATTGCAGTGGTCACTGGTGAGAAATTATAGGATGCAATAACTCAAATAACAGATGCTACATAAGATCAAGTGGCAGGAATTCTTACAGGCGATACTATTAGGCATTATTTGAAGAAGGGTGGCTGCCTTGTTAAAGAAAGAAAATAACCAACCATCCTCATACTGGATTGAAGGCCCATCCATGAGATGGAACCCATACCTGAAACTGTAAAATGGCTAAGAACCTGAACCAACACAGGTCATGCATGGGCCTGGGCTGAAACCTGCTACTCTTATTCTGCTAAATGATCATAGTAATAAAATGAATAAAATGACTTTTAGCGACACACCCTTATTGATCAGTGCCTCCTTCCACCCACACTGGAGAAGCCTCTTCTTGCTGCAGATAAATTCACACAGAGACCCACAACTGGAAAATTGCGAGAAACTTTAGGGCACTCAGTCCTGAATAGAATTTCTTTACCAAACCCTCCCCTCAGGCAGGGCTCAGGGAGCTGTGCAGAAGAGGAAGTGGAAAGACTGTAAGAGTCAGAGGTAGACGGTGATTCCAAGGAAACAGTGTCTTCCAGATATAATAGTACTAATACACATATGAATTCATAGAAATTGGAGCATCACACACAAGATCTGAACAGCTTAAAGTCAGAGGGGGTTTAGCACTGAGAGGGAGAAGTGGGCACTGGGTCCCAACCTAATCGAGAAGCTGTCTATAATTTGATATTCACTGGCAAAGGGGAAATCAGTTTTCTCCACTAGAACTGCATCTCAGGTTATAAGATGGGTTGTTAGATAAGCTCCCTGGTGACAAGGAATACCCCTTCAATTTATGTTTCCAAGGCTGGCACAGATTTCAGTGTACAGCTGGTTTTAATAGACAGAGGGCATTGAGTGAATTCTGAAGACGTTTGTTCCCTCCACAAAATTCTTTTATTTAAATTTTTCTTGAGAATTTCATACATTTTCCTTGTCCTCAGAAAGCTTAACTAATACTTCATACTATAACCTGAGATGCAATGACATAGATGTGATGGTAAAGAGACATAGGAGGTCCTAGGGGAACCAAGGGAGAAGACTCAGCATTGACAATTTATGGAAGGACCACTAAATGCCGAGGCTTAATTTGTAAGCTAAGTCTCACCATGGAGAGAGTGGAAGAAGTCTGGCATGGGGACTGGAGAGTGGAATCATCTCCAGCCACAATGGAGGAAATGCTTGGCAAGTAGAAGTTTTGAGAGGAAGGGTTCCAGTCTCCAGTGTGAGAGTGCAGGGAAGTAATGGTGGAAAGAGAAAAGGCCGTTGGAAAACTCCGCCCACTGTCTTGAAACAGAGAGACCTGAATAGAGATACTCAGCTCATTTCTTCTTCAGTCTAGGATCAGACTCCAAAGCATGACGCCAACAACAATGGTGGGCTTCCCATTTCAACTAACTTAATCTATATAACCCATGATAGCCATGCTCAGAAACTTATCTCCTAGATGATATATTGTCAAATTGGCAATGAATATTAATTATCACAAGAAGGAAGAGAATTCTGATGTCTAGAAACAATCTAAAGCACTCAGACTGGTTCTGTGTATTCTCATTTGGCACTCCCTGAAGGATGCTGGTTTAAGAAGATCCCATTTCTGGGTGATTTTGACTCCAATAAAACATGTCAAGATAGACAGAGAGAAGTTAGTAGATCCCACAGAACTTTACCTGCCCCCTCCCATCTCTGTCTGATCACGGGTAAAGCATCTAACCTTTAGAACTTCTGCTGTTTCATCCCTGGTGTTAGGCAATGGAGTTTATGAGTTTTATGAGTGCCCGGTTACTTGAGATACTTTAGCAAGCTTCCCACTGCAAGAAGACACTCAGTGGATGTTGAAATAGACTGAGTCTCTTCAGTGCCCATTATTCATCTCATACTTGTTTGTGTAGTTTAACCTGGGGCCAACAGAATAATACAGTGAAGAGAAATTTGTAAATGATTTAAGCATTAGAGTCAACCTTGAGACAATTGTTTTGTATTTGAAAGGAAGAGCTTGATTTGACAATTGTGGTTTGGATTTGAAATAGTGACCCAAAGCTCATGTGCTGAAGAAACAGTGATCACTCACCGGGGGAATCTAGCACCATTTAAAGATTATTCCATTCATGGGAAGTGATAGGAACATTTAGGATGTGAGACATAATTAGAGGAAAAAGGTCACTGAGGATATAATTTTGGAGAATAAATTTCATATCAGCCACTTTCTCCAACCCTCTCTTTCCTCTTTGTCTATCTTGAGGTAGCTTTGTTCCACTATGCAATCACACCAACATTTTATAAGCCAGATGTGCATGGAAACCTGCGAAGCCATAAACCAAAATAAATCCTCTCACTTTTAAATTAATTTCCTCCACTATTTTGTATGATCAATGGAATGGTTTTTAAGATAATAGCCTCTTAGCTATGAAACCCAGACTCTTAGTCAATGAAATTATAGGTTGTTCCTTACAGGTGATGAGTGAATCCCTGTGCTATGGAGGCAACAGAGGTACATTTACCTCATTCTTAGCTAGTTTTTAAAATAGTACTTTTTATAAAATATTATATTTTATAAATATATTTTCTATATTATTTGAACTTCTATTTTCAATGAAAATGAACATTTGAAAATATTTCCACTCTAAATATAGGATATTGGTAGCAATTGCTGACAGAGAGAGAGAGTTTAGGTCGCCTATTGAATTGACTTTGCTTATTAATTTGGGGATTTATTTTAAAAATATTAACTTGAATTTGGACACTTACATTACCATTTTCTTATTGTCTGTATAAACTATTTTTATACCATAATTAATGCAAAACTATCAAAGAGAAATTGCTGTCAATTAAACTGTAGCATAGAAAAATATATTATCAATTTGAGTTTTAAAAACTCATTGAAAGAGCTCATTCAGACACAGTTAGATATGGATTTGTTATATATAATTCTTATGTATTACTTTTTAGACGTGAAAAAGTTGGCTGTGGTATTAATTCAACTTCTTTTCCGAGTTGAAAACTTCAGAGTCAACTGTCACTCAGACCTGCTAATATTTGTTTCTCATGTAAACACACTCTGGAGGCAGTTTTTCTTAAATAGGAATACCATTGTTGTATTAGGGATTTTCCTCCTATCTTAGTTACTGTTCTTGTTGCTATGATAAAGATACCTTGACAAAAGCTACAAAAGGAAGAAGCAATTTATTTTGGCCCGAAGTTCGAAGAGTCCTGGAAGCAGGAACTTGAGGAAACTGGTCACATTGCAGCCTCGGTCACCAAGCGGAGAATAATGACCGCTGGTGTGCAGACATTGCTCTGCCTTTTCATGCAGCCTGATAACCCGAGGTTCAGGATGGTGCCACTTTTAGGGTGGGTCTTTCTGTTCAAATAGCATAATCAAGAAAATCTCTCATAGACATTCCTAGAGGATTCCTAAACAATTCCTCATAAGTGTCCCTATAGACTTGTCTCCTGCTGATTTTAGATCCTGTCAAGTTGGCACTCAATATTCACCATCACACTTCCCAGGCTCAATGGGTGACTTTTAATATATTTTTTCTGTTCACTTACAGCTAAGGAAGAATCTAGGAGGTGCTTTGGGTACAACCTTCATGCTCTGTGGTGACACTAAAATGATAACAAAATGACCTATGGCGTTTTTATGTTCATAGTTTCTTCGTGTGTTCTTCCCTGTATTCAACACATGTGTACATGTTGGTCTCTATATAATTACCCTAGCTGCAATGACATATAGGGAACCTGTTGGTTTCTAAAATTAAAAAAAAAAAAAAAAAAAAAAACCAACTTAGCTATAGTTTTTCTAAACAGTGTTTTGAAGGCAAGAATCAAGATGTATAAAGGATATTTTGAATACAGTGAAGCCTGGTATACTTAAATAGGAATAGGGGAGACAAGGGAATCCATTGTCTTTACAGGGTAAGAAAAATATGCCTTTAATCCTAGCACTCAGCAGGGAGAGGCAGGCAGATCTCTATGAGTTTGAGGTCAGCCTGGTCTACAAAAGCTAGTTCCAGGACAGGCTCCAAAGCTACAGATAAACCCGGTCTTGACAAAACAAAATAAACAAACAAACAAAAAAATACAAAAAAAAAATAAAAAATAAAAAAGAGAAAGAAAAAATAAAATAAAATAAAATAATAAAAATAAAATAAAAAAAAGAGAGAGAAGCAAAAAGGAAGAGTTGGGTGTGATAGTGTTGCTAATCCCAAGTACTGGGAGATGGAGGCAGGAAGATTATAATTTTAAAGACAATCTTGGCTACACAGCATGTTTGCAACTAGCCTGGACTACACAACACCCAGATTCAAAATGACAGCAATAACAACAAAGAAGACTATTAGTTAGGTTTAAATATAAACTCGATGAATTCTGGTAAAGTTTATTTACACCGTTTTATTTTTGCTTGACTGGTAAAGTCATTATCCTTTGGAGGTTTCCTGAGATTCTCATTATGATTATTAAATATGTATAAAGCTATCACTTTAATTTGCTATATTACAAATACTAGAAAGCTCAATATTAAACAAATGATTCATTTGCTTCCAAAAAAGTTTGGCCCAGCAGTTTAAAATTTTAAAGTCATTTCCCCCACCCCCTGCACCAGACCTCGTATTTCTGTTTCTGCTTTTTTTTAATATACCAGTTTAATATTAAAGTTGGCCTATCCTGATTGAAAAATAATTTCTGAACTATCCTTAAAGCTAGAGATTCTGTACACAGGTAAGAAATTGTGTTTCTCCTTAACTAAGAAACAGCATCTGGTTTCATGTTGATTTTCCAACAGTCTTCATTTGCCACAGAAGTGATGATTGCTCTTGTTTGTATTTGCTCTTGCCTGGTAAACGGGCTATGCTTGGGCAGCACACAGTTGGGGCTAGCCCCTGCAGCTGAGGTCAGAGGATCTGATCTTACGGGATTCTGCAGGAGTGTTAGGAAAGGTGCAAGCCCCTTTTGTAGAAAGAGTGGCGGGGGTCCATCATAGTGACCCTGATTTTGAACTATCTGAAGTCAAGAAAGCTTGGACATTTGTTGATTTCAGAATGAAACAGGCTTCACCTCAAGACATTTTATGGGGTGAATCCTCAACAACCTCATTTTCAGTCTCCAAAGTAATGAATAGTAAGGAATAGATCATCTGCAGGAGCACCCTGACCCTGAAACATGGCAACCTTTCTTCTTACCCTGTAGAAATCATTCCTTTTCTGAAGGATCAGTCACATGCTTCTAAAGCACCTTCTCCATCCACCAGGGTCTTCTCTGTGCTCACTCCTTCCTGTGGACTCCCTCTTCTAAGCCTTCTCAGTTCATCATCACAGAGGTTACTAAAGGATATCTCCTTCCTTCTCAAGAGCTGGTGAGAGGCATAGAAACCATTGAGGTGGAGCCACTTACTTGCCATATGATTGACCACAGTCTATGCCAGGTTTAGTTAGCAATAGGCAAAGGGCTGTGAATAGAACCAAGTCTGTACTGCAGAAATTTGATACACATCCCAAAAGTTCTCCCTAAGATACAATCTGCCTTTTCCACACTTACCTATGTTCCACATTTCTCAAAGCTGAAAAGCAACTACAGAACTTCATTTTGCCTTAAAGCGTTGATAATAAACTTTATATATGTTTATATATATACATGGTAGGTAATCATCATATATTCATTCTAACAAACTGGAGATTGCAAAACACCATGTATGTCTCCTCTCTAACAAAGTAAGTTAAGTATTTATTGACGATGGGATGCCCATCAACAACACATACACTGATATTTGGCCCTAAGGATTCTACTTCCATGAAATTATTTTCAAGGCTGAATAAAATAACCAGAGAAAAATTTCCTGTGCGAACTGGCATAGTGTTTAAGTAAACCTCATAAAGAATGGAACAATATCACTGCTGAGGTCTAGGTATGTTTTGAGTCTGCAACATTTTATGTGTGGACAACCTTAGTATGGACATGTTAAGAGCTGATTGAACTTTGAGATGTGGAGTCTAAAGGGAGGTCACTGGGGGCTCTCCCCTTCACTGAGATTAGAGTAGATTTCACAGGAATCTGGTTAGTTATCGTAAGAGTGTCGTTACAGAAGTATTAGACTATCCTCTCGTTGCTCTCTGGCTTCCTGACATGGCATGTGATTTTTTCCTCTTGGACACATTCCCATCATTATAGTGTTCACTATAGAACACATGCAAATGTGATCTCACCAAGGCACAGCAAATATTGGTGCCATGCTCTTGAACTTCTAAATCTGTAAGCTAAAGGAATCTCTTTGTGTTGTAAGTTACTTAACCTCAAGTACTTGTTTATAGCAGTGGAAAAAAGACAGAGACAAATCTGAGGGATTATAGAAGTGTCTCCCAGAGGTCCATATGGTAAAGGCCTTGATCATCATCTGATGCTACTAGGTACCATGGAAACTTTTAAGAGATTGTGCCTGCTCAGAAGTCTCCTAGTCATGAGAATATACCCTCAGACGGAGATAGGGGCTTCTCCTCCCTTTTGCTTCACTGTCCAGCCGCCTTGAGATATGTTCTCATGATTCCCAGCTTTTCACAGCTATAGCCACAGTTACAGGGCAAAGGGATAAGCTACCGTGTCTAACTTTCAGAATTATGAATCTAAATTAATCTCTCATTTTTATAAGTTTATTATTTCAGGTATCTCAAGTATCTGGGATAATATACCCATGGTAACTGAAATGTGATAAATGTGTAAATTCCTTACCTTGCATTTATTTAGTAAGATATTTTTTAAAAGATAATCTCACTATATATCATGCTTATCTCAAATTCATGATCTTCCTATTTTAGCTTCCCATGTACTGGACTTACTTCTATATGTCACTGCGCCTGATACTGACTAATCTTTTCAGAGTTTTCTGCCAAAATATGCTGGGGCAATGGTGGCACAAACCTTGTAGGCATAACCAAACGAGATCAGATTTGACTTAAGGCCCACCCATATGTAACACTGCTTAGAGGCTAGATAGTCCAGAACTCTAGGGTAAAACCAAGAACTATTAGTTTAAGAATAAATAAATAAAAAACAATAAAATGACTTCTAATAGTATTCTGATATACTTATATATTAGTGCCTTAGCCAGCCATCATCATAGAAGCTTCCTCCTGCAGCAGATGGGAATAAATACCGAGACCCGAAGCCAGACATTATGCAGATAGAGAGAGACCTTGGAACACACAACTTTAAATGGGATGTTTCCATCAATCCCCTGATTCAGAGATGATGGAAACCTTCAGAAGAGAGGGCAAAAGGATTGGGGGAGACTGAGAAAGCAGGAGAACAAGGTCCTTCAAACAACTGAGCAAGGCTCATGAACTCACAGAGACTGGAGCAGCAAGCACAGGGCCATACAGCTCCACACCAGGTGTTCTGCATACATGCTGTACCTTTTAGTTTGGCACATTCATAGGATCCCTGAATGTGTGAATGAGTGGGGCTCTGGTGCTTGTGCCTTTTCTTTGGCTTTGCTTTATTTTTTAGCTGTTTTCTTTTGTCCAACTTCAATATGATGGTTTTGGTTTTGTTGTATTATGTTTTATTTTGTTGAAAGAGAAAATTTAGGTAATGGGCCCAAGGACAGCTCATTTTACAGAGTACTTGTCTAACATGCTCAAAACCCTGGGTTTGATCCCTAGCAGCACTTCTGCCTGGTGCACATGCCTGGAATCCCAGAACTGGGAAGGAAACTACAGGAAAATCACATGGTAAGGGTTAGTTTCTGCTACATTATGAGTTTACAGTCATCCTGGCATACATAAGGCTTGTCTCAAAAAAAATCTTCAATTAAATAAGACAGTAAATTATTGTCATGTAATGTATATTTCAGTTTCTCCATTGACTGACAGTAGGTACTGTCAAATTCCCGCTTCATAGTCCTTTTATGACTTCCCATAGATGATTGAATTAAACAGAACTTTCTTTCCAGTATATCCAGGCAACGTTTTACATCTTTTATAAAACAGGAGTCCCTAAGCTTACCTCTCTCTGATCTGGTTTTGAGTAGGTCTTATTTTACACTTTGGGAAGTACACTTTTTAATGATAGTCCTCTTTGAATAAATGGGCCTTTGTGGGAACATTTACCATGCAAACTGTAGCATCTTGGTTGGGTTTAACAGATACTTTGTCAGTTTCCGGGTGAATATGAACAGCGCCGGCATAGCACACATAAGAGGCTACATGGGCAAAGATAAAAAACGCAGTCATAAGCAATGAGCCAGCCCAGGAATGCCAGAGCCCCTGAAGTCTGAACAGAAGCTAGAATGGAGGATCAAGGGAGGAGAAGCCCTGCTTAGAAACAACACAGAGTAGCTTCTCGTTTGTATCTCCTCTCTCTTCCACGATGCACGATGCCTTCTGCTTTTCTATGAGCTGGAGACTGACAGATAGCTTTCACAAAGCTCCTTTTCCCTCATAGTTGGGGCACTGGCATGCACTCAGAGAGAAAGAGTAACGAAGGGCAATTTCTTTTAACTCTGCTCTTTCCTGCTGCTGGCTGTAAGATGGATGCTTCTCTGCACTAATCACAGATCAACTATCCCTCTAGACAGGAAACTATTCCTCTTTAAACCTTCACACCTCCTGGTGCCAGTCTTAGTATACTGCCCTGGCCCTCCCTGTGTCCTTTATACCTATGTAAGTGTCCTCTTCATTAAATACTCTTCGAATTACCTCCCCCAAAGAGTTTTCTGTCTTACAAAGGTACCATAAAGTCACTCCACAGACATATCACACAATTGCTCTTATAGTGGAAATGCACATAATCACTGGACTTGATCAAAATCAGGAAATTGATATTGGGTCAATACAAATATCCACATACAGACTTGGGTCTCAATTCACCAGATTTTGCGTGTATGCATTTTGTCTTTGTTTGAAAAAAAATGCATTTAAACTTCAGTTCCACCATTTAGTAAGCATGTGAAAATTTAAACAAAGATTCCCTTGCTTGTCCAGAGGCCTTTACTCTCATTGCCCATTGCAGCAGAGGTAAATTCACTTTAGCAGGTAGCAGTTAGACAGTAGACAAAGAGGACAACGATTAATCTCTCTACAAACTGAATGGCGTACTGCACTCTGCAAATGAACCATTGATGGATTTGATGCAAACAGTTTGCTTCATTGTATATCTGTGTACTAGTCACACTTTCTGTTCCTGTGACAAATTATTTTAAAAAAAACAACAACTAAATACCAATGTTTGTGGCACCCACTGGACTCCAAACACTTTGGAAGCCAAAACAAGAGTATGTATCCTAAGTCAGACACTAGCCTGGACTACATAGGGAGACTCTATATCAAAACAGTAACAACAAAACAAACAAACAAAAGACAAAATACAGAAACAAAATCTTGTTGGGGAAAAAGGATGTGTATAGGCTCGCTGTTTTAGAAGTTCTTTTCCATCATGGTAGACAGGACTTGGTGAGTTCGAGCAATTCACAGAGTTGAAAGGAGGCACCTGCTGTCATTGGCTTTCTCTTTTCCTTTTATTATTCTCTATTTATTAACCTCTGAGTACTGTTTCTCCTAAAGTTAATTCTCTTTGAAAGTACCCTTCCAGATATATCCAGAAGGTGTGCTGTTGTAATCTTTTACATGATTCTCAACTCAATGAAGTTGATCATCAAGAGTCACCATCTCAATTCCATTAGCATCATCTGACTTGAGATTTCTGTGTTAATTGTGATAAAAATACTGATGTGTTTTAGAGGAAGGCACCTGGGCTTCGCTGTCAAGCTAGGATCTGAATCTTAGTTCTGTCATTTGCCAGTCCTATGAACATTCAGAGAATTTTCTCTGAGTTTCATTGGAACTGTGAGGTAGAAATGTTAGCATCATCTGGAGAATAGTAGGTGTTGTAGTGGCTGGGGAATGTGATTCTATCTGTCATTAGCATTGTATTGCAACTTTTTTGATCTACAGCTGTTTCTGATATAATATAATATTTGATTGTTTATCATTGTGGATTATAGTGTGTCCAAGAGATTGCAAAATATTTGCTCTTCTCCATGGCCTTGTGAGACTGATAACTTTCCTGAAGTCACAAAGGTAGGAAGGGCTGAACCAGCTCTAACCTTCCATTGAATGATGTCAAATTTTTGTGTCCTTTCTGTTGTACCCAGTCATTTTCCAGGTGCCAAAGGGTTTGTCAAAATTTCTTCTGAGAAAGAGAGATGAAATTGCTCTGGATAATTTAGGGCAGAAGGAAAGAAAGCTTTCAACTTTACAACACAAAACCTAGAGTGTGACTAGAGTCTCCTTCAGGGACTCCCAGGAGCATCTAACAGTGATATTGAGTTTTGTTTTGGTTTATGTGTTTCCTGTGGCAGAGAGAGAGGATATTTTTGCTCCTTCTCCTGTTCTCTGCCAAGCTGTCTGTTTGGTCACTCATTAACTGAGGATAGATGGCCTGTTTCTCTTTTCTACTCTAATCCAGAAGGAGTGGGTAAAAGTGAAAAAATACCCATATAATAGATCACTTTTTGGTTTCCTTGAAGAACCCATTGTGAGGGTAATTAGCAAACAACCTGGCAAATGTTATTGGGTAGAGGACAAATGAGGAGCATACAACAATTATTTCTCCTACTTAAAAGATCATCAATTTTTGCTGTGCATTCAGAAAGGGGATTTAAACAACAACCACAATTGTTTCTTGTCGAGTAGCTTTGCACCAGGGAAAACACGAGGGCTCCCATTCCAGAAGCCCCCTAAGAGTCTGTTATTCCATTTGTCCTATCTTCATTCATAAAAACGTCATCTCTGCCACACATAGCTGTTTCAAACTTAAAACTATTATAGAATGTACTCTGTTCTAAGGAATCACCTTGGGAAATTATCTAGGGGACACAAGTGGACTGGAGTAGAATCCTGAAACTTCATTTTTCACGTGGCATTGAAAAACTCTCAGCTATCCCTTCATATTCTCATATATGTAATAATATGGTTTCTAGTATATTCCTTAGAGTATCGATTTGAAGGTTCAACAAAATGATGCACCTTCTATGTGTAGTTCAGTAGGATTTACGTGACTACAAAATAACTATTCTCTCATTCTGTGATGTGTTTGTTCATTTCCTACAGGCAAGTGTATCTTAAAGGGGCAACGCTATCTTAACTAAGTTCCTACTTAACAAATTTTAACACCTGCTATGGCTGTAGACCTCATGGCAGTGAGGCTCAAACTGAAAGCTGGACTGCCATCTTGGGAGAGCCTCCGAGGCCTCTGCATAGTTTGTGTGTCCCAGATACTTGTTCCCACTTAGCACAGGACAAATGGGAGCAATGATCCTCCTACTTTGTCAATTGCATAAAAGATTGCATCACAGATCACAAAGCTATTAAGATTAAATCTGTAATTGCCTTTACATAGATTACCAAGTATTCATCATCTCCATGCTGTACTTGCTGTGTGGCTATAGATTTTGGTAGCTTTAAAGCCAGGTTAAATTGTAGCTGATATTGATAAATGTCAAGACAGAGGAGAATCTGTTCATGACAGTAAGATATACAACCATCATGGGGGTCAGTTGGAGCTACAGGCTTTGGAACGTAAATCGTTTTCTTCTCTGTCCAAGTAGCATTGCCTTTTCATACCCAGAACAACTATCTCTCTGACGGAGCCTTTGCTTAACTCCTTTTCCTCAGCTCGGACTAGACATATTGCTCTAGGCCCACAAATTGATGACCTTCCCAGAGCTCTCTACACCTTCTGGCAGATCTTTACATAGGTTTGAGTTTGCATCTACCAGCTCAGAATGAATTTGAGATAAATGATGATTGCTTTTGGTACCATTCTCAGTATGTGCCACATAGCAGTTGTTTAATGATATTTGAAAAGAAGGAGAAATAAAGAACAAAGAGTATGACTCCTACTCAAGCCCTTATACTTTTTCTTAAGAGAAATTTTATTTTTCTATTGTGCAACTTGACCATGATCACCTCCACCTGTCTCCATGCCTGACACACACTGGTGTCCACAAACGATAAAGATGAAAAGTCACAATGCTTTTGTTTTGTTTGTTTGTCTGAGAGAGATGAATAGAGACAAGATGGGGGTATAAGAAATCTTTACTTCTAGAGGTTTAGTCCCTTGGGGTTTCTCATTTATTTTAGTTAGAATTAGATATGACTATGTAGAAAGTGTAATTTTGTACCATTGTCGCCTTTATTAATGGTCTCCAAATACACAACAATTCAACCTTTATCTCTAACACATGTTTACAGCACACAATTGTTACTGGCATTGCAGCTGGTAAGGTCAGGTTTTAACCTGAAAGAAGGGAGGCAGGCTGGAGAGGAACATGGAGGTTTCCTTCCCAGATTAGAGCTGATGCTCTCTAAGCATCTAAGCAGTAATCAGAGTGCATCCTATCCACAGGTACCTGTCTGGTCTGAATTCAAGACAAACAGCAACACTCACCTAAAAGAGATCTGGAGAAATGGAAGCTTCTTCTCCCATTTCTGAACTCCTTGCTTTGTTTGAAAAAGGATTTTTCATACAATATAATCTGATTACTGTTTTCCCTACCCCAACTCCTCCATGATCCTCTTCATCCTCCCATCCGTTCAAGTGCACACCCTAAAAAACAAAACAAACCAGGTAAAACAAGCAAACACTAAAATAATAATAATAATAATAATAGTAATAGTAATAATAATAAATGCCAAAGAAAAAACACAAGAAGTGTATATAGAACCAATAACAGACGCATGTAGTTGCATACCCAGAAATTCCACGGCAACACAAATTGGAAACTACAATATATAAGCAAAAGAATTATAAGTCCCCTCCCCCACCCCCCCCCAAAAAAAAAACAGCCAAGGCAAAGCATTATAAGACAAGACAAAGAATCTCCAAAAATACCATATAGTCTGTTTTGTGTTAGCAGTCTGGCCAAGCATGGGACCTGCGTGCTCTGCCATTTGATTTCTATACCTTTGTACCCGTGTATAGCTGGTGAGGGTCCGTTGGAGGTATAAACCTTTTCTTTTGCAAGCAGTTGTCTTAGGTTAGGATTAGGGCTGGTCTCCACTCCCCACTCAGTGCTGGAGCCCCATCTGGCTTAGACCTGTGCAGGCCCTGGGCATGCTGCCTCAGTCTCTCTTGCATGTGTGTGTCAGTATGTTATGTCTAGAAGGTCTTGTTGCTTTGATGTCTTCCCATCCCCCTCTGACTTTTACAGTCTTTATTGCTTTTCTTCCATAGAGTTCCCTGAACCCAGAGGAATCTGGGAGGAATCTGATGGAGACATCTCATTTAAGACTGAGTGCTTCAAGGTCTTTCACTGTCTACAATGACCAGTTGCGGCTTTATTTTTTCCAACCACCACCAGAGAAAATTTCTCTAATGAGGGCTGGGCAAGACCTGATCTATGAGTATAACAGAACGTCATTAGTGGTCATTTTATTACTAACGTTACTCTAGCAGAACAGCAGGATTTGGTTTTCTCCCAGGTCCACTGGGATAACCAGCATCCACTGCTTCATGAAGAAGTAAGAAAGGAAATAAAAAGAAAGTGAAAGGAGTTACATTTGTTTCTTCTGTGAAGACTGAATTCCCTAAATGCCGTTTCTCCTGACAACTATATTTCAGACGTCTATCTCAGGAAGAGTCAGAGAAAGGGAGGAGCCTGTTTCTTAGTTTAACTGAAATAGCTCAAAGAAGCCTACCAGTAAGAAAGAGACAAATACGCACTAATCTCCTACTTGCTCCAGGCACAGACACACATCCTATCTTACTCAGTTCCTGCAACATCCCTAGGAGGTAACTGTTCTGACTTCCACTTTGTGTGTATAGAGACTGAAGTGGAGAAAAACTAACTCACTTGACCAAGTTACAAAGCTGGCAAAGGATGAGGTGGAAATATAAGCTTAATCCTAATGTAAACTACCTCTTGCTCCTAAGTGCTAATTATATATACTAATGTACGAGAGGGAAGAAGGGAGACACATGACAGCCTCTCTGATTCAAAGGACAAGATGCCCTTGAGTTTCTATCTCAGCATTTGGTATAGAATATTAAATGCTCACGGCTCCTTTAATGTCCAGGCATTTGTCTGACAGACAACATTTTCTGCATACTTGAGTTTTGAGACTGTTTTGAAGCTCAGTCAAGAGCTTTATATTGGTGGGAGAGGAGAAAACGGGAGAGCTGATTGTAAAACTTCAAAGTCTGACTTGTGAGTGGCCCTGCTGCCCTGTGACTTGTGAGCATTTTTACTACGCTAGGGTAATGCTAATACTTTCTGGCCTGATCTTAGAGGCCTGCTAGGCTTCTTCAACACAGCTCTTTTAGCGTGTGTTAGTTACCCTGCTCCTGCAGTGACAAAATCAACTTCAGGAAGGAAGGGTTTATTTAAATTTAATCACAGTTTGAAGGTGTAATCCACCATGGCAGGGACGGGGAGGGTGGGAAATCATGGCTCTGAGGAGACTGATCACTTTGTCCCCTTAGTCAGGAAGTGGTGGTAAAGGGTGAATGCATGTGGTCAGCTTGCTTTCTCCTACTTGTTTGGTCCAGTGCCCCAGCCTGTAGAAAGATGGCAGCCATGTTTAACTGCATCTTTCTACATAAACATTATCTATATAATCTTCTGTCTACATATAGGTTTCCAGGGTCATTCTAGATCTTACTATATTGACAGCCATTATAAGCAATCACATATAGATGGCACAGAAATGGCCAAGTGTAGCTGTCAATGCAATCCTTTAAAGATCAGAGGAGACTCAGTGTCCTCCTTGTGGCAGAATGGCCCTTGCTTCCCTCATGAACAGGCATCTGGACACTGGAGGAAGGCATTAAGGAATGGTTCTGCTATTTTCCAAGTTCAGGAATTCCATGACTGGGAATTTTTTCTAACTAAAATTTGTATTGTTTGTTTATGTGTATATATTATAATGTATATTAGAAATAAACAAACAATACAAATATATGAGTGTTTTGTCTACATGCATGCCTTTATACCACACACATGCTTGGTGCCTTTGTAAGTCAGGAGAGAGCACAGGAACTAGAGTTAAAGATGATTATGGACTATGGTGTAGGTGCTGGTAACCAAACCTGGGTCCTCTATAAGAGGACTAAGTGTTCTTAACCAATGGGTCCTTGTTCTATCCCATACTATTTTTATTTATTTATTTATTTTTGGATTTTTTGAGACAGGGTTTCTCCGTAGCTTTTGGTTCCTGTCCTGGAACTACCTCTTGTAGACCAGGATAGCCTCGAACTCACAGAGATTCACCTGCCTCTGCCTCTCGAGTGCTGGGATTAAAGGCGTGTGGCACCACCGCCCGGCTCCCATCCTATTTTTAAAATAAACTAAAATCCAGAAAACTAATTTTCTCACTTTAGTGAAAATAAATTGGTGATCTCTGCTTTTTAAAATGAACTCTTCTTTTAAACAAGTTATTTTTAATTATCTTAATATTGTCCATAGTACTATATTACTTCTCTGGCCACTGAATAGTCTAAGAGTACAAGACTCTCTAGAAATGACATGGATAAAACCATAAGCAATCCAGTCGTCTGGATTCAGGAAGAATGTTCTTTTCTTGCACCCTGGTTTTGGCTTAACATTTTTGCCTTTTGTTCTGTAGCACACTAGTTCTGGCTAAAAGAATGTTAATGGCATCACCATCTATTTCCATATTCAGACCATTAATCATTCAGTTGACTTTCCTAAGACCCAGGTCAGGCTTTTCAATGATTCCCTACCCGCAATACGCAGAGTTGTAGTTATAATGAAGCGGGATTTTCACTCTTTGCATTGGAGAACCAAATGTCCCATCTGTTGATCTTGTTCTTCAGTCACAAGTGCTATGGAACAGCTGGATCACTTTCACTAATCCATAGCAACTGTGGACTCAGTTGGGAAACCCAAATTGAATGCCCCAGCCTGGTTTCCTAGAGCTTCTTCTCATGCGACATAAACACATGGGTCTTTACATGTTCTGTTATCAGTGGGGAGTTTACTGCTCTTGGTTCTTCATTCAAAACCGATGCCAAGCTTTCACACTTTTCCTTCCCAGGCAATATGGTATACAGAAATGACAGTAGTGTTAAACCAATCAGATTTTGCATTTTCATTTCAGATCAGTAGTCATTTGTTTGGTTCCTGGACCTACCCTTTGGACAGAACTCAATAGCAACAGCCCCTCTCTGCTCCTTGCCCATACGTGATGGATAACTGGGAACTGAGGAATCCACTTTCAAGATCATACATCCACATGTTGGTTTGTTGTTCTGTTAGCTGACTCCAGATGGAACTAAGAAACATCTGGTGTCTTTCAACATATGTCTACCCCTGGGCATCTGTATTAACACTGGGTCCCAAAAGTAGGTCTCAAAGGAATCTCCCAAGCTAACTTAAGCAGTAACACTGTCACTTCTAATATTTTCCTCTGATTGATCTGTCACTAAGCGTCACCTGCGCCCAGAGCAGAGAGACAGATGCTACCTGTCTGTGCAAGGTGTGTCAAAGAATTCATGGTCCTATTTAAAAACTTTCCCACAAAGCTACTCGGGAAGGCATCCAAGCCCGATATGTATTTTAGTGGGTTCTGAAGCAATGACTTAGTAATCCTAACCTACCTTTCCCCTTTCAGTGACTTCAAATTATGGCTCTTACACAAATGGTAGAGTTTAATGTACCGCACCATCCCTTCTCATGCAACAAGTTTTCTCCTCTCTGTGTGTAGTCTTGTTTTTATTCAGATAAAGGTACCTGACTATACTAATTCATCTGAGAGGACCAGCCTATTTCCTATGAACTTTTCTCAGTTTATCATTAACATTTTCAAATATTGCAAAGCTTTAACCCCATTCCTTGAGGCTCCTCCCTAGACTGGCTGACTGGTTTTGGCCAGGTTAAATCACTCAGACCACTACGGATCTCATTACTACCTGTGGTTTATGTAGTTCTCGTAAATGTTCTCTTCTAAACACGGCACACTCAAGAAGGCAGTGATGATCAACTTAACAAACCAATGGGACAAGTATGGATAAGCAAATCTGATAGTAATTCATGTCAGTGAAGTCAAATCATAATTTCAATATAGGTTAAATATTTATTTTCTGTGATGCCAAATTATGTGAATTTAGCTAGGAAACCTTTCTGTTTAGATACCTCTCCCCGCCAGCAAATTATGCTCAACTAAAAATCTTGCTTAGTTTTTGTAGCATGGTTGGCTTCATAATCAGTGGGAGACCCTGTCTCAAAACATAAGGTAGAGAGTGATGGAGGTAAGCACCCAACACAAGTGTGGGTACCGGCATGGACAGATGCACACACACACACAGCTGCGATGTGATGATAAGTATGGAAATAGTGGTTAATGGTGAGTTGTATGTTGGGTGGGCATGGAAATAAGTAACCCCAGTGAGCAATAAAAATGTTTTAGGTCTTGATATTACTAGTGATTAACCACCTTCATAACACACAAACATGCTGTATCCTAGTGGCATGATGACCAAGGAGTATGCACTTCATAAAATATTTGCCTAGGAACCGCTTTCATTTGCAGAGATCTAGATTCCTCACCATTTGATGCTTGGAGTACTTAAAGTAGGTGGAAATCGTCAAGGAAATGTTTTATATATTCGAATAAAACTGTTAATTATTGCTTTCTGTTGTGAAGGCACGAACCAGGGAAAAGATAAAAGCATCTTTCAAATTTAATGTCCCAATTAATTAATTTTTACTTATAAAACTGGAGCTTTTGCCAAGGCTTCTGGAAGCATTATAAAAGATTGATGTCATAAAGATAAGAATTTAACTAGGTCAAGCCCAACCATCAGATAATTCTTAATTAGGAATGAATCTCTCTGTAATTCTATAAAATTGGCTGAATAACAGATGACATGCTGAATTACTAATGTAATTTAAGGAGTATATGATTTTAAATGGCAAACTCCCTTCTCTCTTATTTCATCAATGGTGTTCTCTGGCTTGACTCATTCCGCAGGTTCTTGTTTATTTTTCAAGTTTGGAAAAAATGTCATCTTTAATTATAGATGGTGGCTAGAACATGTATCCCCCCGTGTGCCTCCTCTCCGCACGGAATGTAAAATATTGGCTGGGAGAGGAAACATGTGCTTGTGTCAGAAGAGGCATCATTTCCCAAAGGTCACATTTGAAACTTGTTCAGTAAGTCGACCTGGAACTTGTGGGCTGTGTGCAATGGTTTTCAAGAAGCAGAAAGGTCAGCCCCTCTAGGCTACTCTAGATATTGCTGAGGAATGAGGCTTGCTTGGGTGTGGGGAAAGAAAGGATGAGGGGGGAAGACTTAATGAGCATTGTGTCGCGTCATGGACAAGTTGCAGAAATGTAATCCTGAGAACGCAGGAGCACTGAGAACACGTTCTTATTATAGTTTAGGGAACTTCAGTAGCAGGTGACAGTGGGCTGTGGTGACGGGGAGACAGCTCAGCAGATAAAGTGTTTGTTGTGGAGGCTGCAAGACCCAAATGTGAACCTCCGGCAGCCACTTAAAAGCCAGGTGTGGTGGTGTGTGTCTGTAATTCAATCCTTGAGAAAAGGAGGTAGAGACAGCAGGATGCCCAGGGCTTGCTAGCAAGCCATGATAAGGGAAATTTTAAGCTCTGCAATCAGAGGGAGCCCCTGCTTCTGAACAGAAGGTGGAGGGCAACAGAGCACCCAACACAGGTGTGTGTAGCAGCATGCACAAATGCACACACACACACAACTGGGATATGGTGATAAGTATGGAAATAGTGGTTACTGGTTAGTTGTATGTTGGCTGGACACAGAAATACAGAAACTTATGAGTGATGAAAATGTTTTAGGCCTTCATGTAAATGGTTAGACACACACACACACACATATAATTACATACATAAGTAAAAAATTATTTCTAGTTTTTTACCAATGTGAATTACATATTAAGACAATGACACATACCTTTAACAAATCAATGTGACAGAGTATCCATCAAGAGAGGGGGAAGTAGACAAGATTCCAGGGCAAAAACTGGGAACTTGCGGGTGAGGTGGCATGGGGCAAAGGGGAAATGGGATGAGAAATATGAGAAGGGGAGGATGGGAGGAGCTCGGAGGATTGGGATGGTTGGGATATAGGAAGGATGGATACGGGAGCAGCGAAGTATATATCCTATCTAAGGGAGCCATCTTAGGGTTGGCAAGAGACTTGACTCTTGAGGGGTTCGCAGGTGTCCAGGAATATGTCCCCAGCTGGTACCTTGGGCAACTAAGGAGAGGGAACCTGAAATGACCCTATCCTATACTGATGAATATCTTGCATATCACCTTAGAACCTTCATCTGGCGATGGATCGAGGTAGAGACAGAGTCTCAATTTGGAGCAACGGTCTGAGCTCTTAAGGTCCAAATGAGGAGCAGAAGGAGGGAGAACATGAGCAAAAAATCAGGACCACGAGGGATGCACCCACCCACTGTGACAGTGGAACTGATTTATTGGGAGCCCACCAAGGCCAGCTGGTCTGGGACTGAATAAGCATGGGTTGATTCCGGACTCTCTGAGCATGGCGGTCAATGAAGACTGATGAGAAGCCAAGGACAATGGCACTAGGTTTCGATCCTAATACATGAACTGGCTTTGTGGGAGCTTAGCCTGTTTGGACGCTCACCTTTCTGGACGTAGATAGAAGGACCTTGGTCTTCCCGCAGGGCAGGGAATTTGGACTGCTCTTCAGTATCGAGAGGGAGGGGGAATGGAGTGGGGGGAGGAGAAGAGGAGTGGGGATAGGGGGAGGGAAGTGGGGGGAGGGCAATATTTGGGAGGAGGGGAGGGAAATGGGAAATGGGGAGCAGGTGGAAATTTTAATTAAAAAAGAATAAAAATAAATAAATAAGTAAAAAAAAAAGAGATCTTAACCATGGTAGATAATAATATTTTAATATTAAAATGAATTTCTACCAGCCCATGTTTGGCCCTTACTTCTGCATCAGGGTCAACTTCAGTGTTACTCTAGTCCAACTGACAAAAAAAAAAAAAAAAAAAAAAAAAAATGAGATCTAAAACTTAGTTGTATTTTTTGAAACTCCCCAGGTTTTTTCTTTGTGTATACTAATATTATATCCTCATTAGAATTATGTCCTGGCTGGAGATATAGCCCAGTTGTTAGAGTGTTTGCCTCATAGACACAAAATCCTTGACTCAATTCCCAGCACTACATAAATCAGGAACTACAGTGCTTGTGTCTAATCCCAGCTCTTGGGGAATGGAGGTAGGAAGAGCCAATGTTTAGAGGCCATTTGGGGATATATATATTTCTGTCTTTAAAAAAAAAGAGTGTTCAAGGAGTAACCTGTGGGTCCAGTAATCAAGTATTTGTTTTAAGTATGTATAGATTCATGAGAATTATTGAACTGCGTCCAGGAAGCATCAATTAAGAACCAGTGTACAAGGAGGTTATGATCCCTCTTATTCAGCATTTGTTGAGAGTCTTTATTTAGACTATTTTTATAGAGAGGAAATGATGCATTAATATTATCTTATCCCATATTCAAGATGTGCCAAGGTTAAGTAGGACAAATCAGCACCCACAGACAACACCTACTAATAGACTAGTCACCAAAATATGGATACCAACACTGCTTGGCCTTTCAGGAAGTGTCTTCCTAAATAAGCTTAGGTTGCTCTAAGAAAAGAAAACAAATGAAACCCCAGCATAAAATCTAAGCCACATTGAGGCAGTATCCTGGAGTGGGGTGCTTAGATGACAGGCTCAGACAAAACAAGGTTGCTCATTCTTTAACACCAAACAAAATCTTGCTCCCTCAATTATTAATTTCCAAAAGGATAATTTCCTACCTCCTACCTCTTGGGCACTTTCCTTGAATAAGTAGATTTCTGAACAGGTAGTGCCCACCTATAGGACTCTCAGCTCCACTTTCAGGAGGTTAATTTCACTACCTAGACCTTCAGTGTGTACTTAATGAGCACCACCACCCTCATCCCTGTGAGAAGAATCTGTACCTCTGATTTCACACTCACACAGGCGTACATACCCCAGCGAGGGGTTCCCAATCGGTCTGTAGAAGTGCTGCTGCCAACATTGGAAGGAGTCAGAGAAATATGGGCTGAACCCTAGAAAGGGATATTGAGAGGAAGTGGAGCGAAGATAGAAGCAGAAGTAGCAAGAGAAAGCTGAAGAGACTTCCCACAAGCGATTTTGCAGCAGTAAATGCTTCAGTAATGATTCCTAAGAAGTGGGTTTCAAATGGGAAGAATGGATAATGCACATAGATGATAAGGACAGAGACCTACAGATAGGGAAGGATCCAAAGTACAGGGTTAATATTTCCTTATTAGAAGCCACAAAGGATGCAAATGATACTTAGGGAGGTCATTCAGACCATCTCTAAAAATTTACTGATGAACTACTGTCCTTGAATTCTCTGACCTCTTCTTGAATATGTTGACTGGTCAATTACTAGTGTCTTCTCTTCTTATTTGTGCTAATCTCTTATTTTTCTTTTAACCTTCTGAAAAAGAACTCCCCCTGCTCAGTAATACAGTAGCTTAATCTTTTGAAAGTAAAAATTTGTACTGTATGACTAAATTGTGCTTTATAGATAGCAACCTCAGCCATTCAAGTACGAACTGAATTTTGATGTATGCATATCACATCTAATTTGATTCCACACATTGCTATTTATATCATTTTTGTTGGGCATTCTTAAAGCTACCTATTATTCTGTTAGATATGTAGGTAGGTGAGGTTAGCTCATTTTGCAATTCAAAAATGGGTTTAGTTATTCATGTGTTCATTTCTCTATGAAATGGTGAATTTCTAAAAGGAACCAATGGAAAGCCATCTTTGATTTCGAGTTAGCTAGGGCACATTTAATTTTGCTGAAGCTTGGGTCAAATTTAGAATCTCTTACACTGCTGAATTGTAATGTTGCACCCAAGGAGTGTGACAGGCCACCGAGAACTGGGTAGGAGACAGAGCATGGGCTTGGAAAGAATTATCTCCTATCCTAGAGCAATGACCTATACTGAATTTCCAACTGTAAAATCTGACCTTATGAATCATGCACCGTAACGGCCACTGGGAACAAGAGATCTTATATGTGCCTGCCAGCCCTCTGTCCTTCCAGTTATCTGTTTTTTTCTTCTTTTAATTATTTTTTTTCTGAGTGAAATGCACTCTAGTTTTGCCTGCACCATTTTTTTCTCACATTTTCCTTTTCCTGTTTTTAATTTCCATGGACTTTTTGTCCAGTTGCAAGCAGAGTCCAGTTTGAACTTTGGTTTGTGACTCCTGCTCTTCTCTCTTTCTGCAAGAGCTCTCATCATTTCGGTACATCTCCGTTATAAGCAGTGCAGAGAAATTACCAAGGCCAGATGTTCAAGAGGCAGATGTTCAAGTCTTGTGACCACATTTCTCCGGGCTGAGGAAAGGTCATCTGTAATATTGTCCAATCAGAACAGAATATCCAGATAGTTGTCGTCTTACAGTCCAGTCAGAACGGGCCACCAAAGCAGCTGCAGGTATGCGATTTGGGGTGAGGTGACTGGCAGCACATCTTGGTTCTGTTTGGGGTGTGGTCACCCATTTTCTTAGGCAATCGGGCTGTGCCGTCTTGTGATTTGTATTTTAAAAGGGAAGAAAATGAGTCTCTGACACTTGAGATGATTCTCACAGGGCTCTGAGGGGTGCAGGTGAGTAGTGATGAGGTGCTGAATAGAGGAGAATCAGGTGCAGGGAGGGAGGAAGGAAGAATGGCGAGATGAAAGTGAGTGAAAGCCGCAAAGGCAGCTCTGAGCTCAACTGAGTGTAAATCCAGGCAGGTGGGGTGGCTGAGACAAAACCGAGAAAGTCTGAACACATTGAATATGGAAAGTTAACAACTTCAGCTTTGTTTTTAACAAGGAAATCAAGTTTGGGAGCATGGCACGGAACAAACTCATACTCTGTCCTGCTGAGGTTGAGCACCCAGGGGGAAGCAAGGTTGAGAAATGTCTGTCAGTAAATTTGAAGCGCCTACTGATGCCTTTAAGTTCCCAGGCAAATGAGAACAGTAGCAATAACCAGATTTGTAAATGCTCTCTGAAAAGAGAGTGGTCCGGCTTCCCTTTTGTTCATATTTGCCTCAGCCAATAATTAGGCACCCATCTTTATGTCTTTATGTCTGACATGAAGTAAAATACAGATTATATGTCTGAGTTTGTGTGTGCAGCATTGTTAGAAGAAAGTGACACATGCTGGGGGAAAAATTAAACATTCCAACATCTCTTTAACTAGCTCTGATGTCAGTACTAATTGCACACATCCCCAGATCCCTGTATCCACAACCTCAGCATGTTGCTGGTTAGAGCAGGTAGGTGTGATTGGGATATCCTTTTCTAAGAATATCCTTCAGAGGTTGTTCAAATTCTCTCAATAGGACTCTCAGGAGAGCATGCAGGAACTTTGTCTGAACCAAGCACATGGTGAGCAACGAGCACATTTCATTTTAAAACACGCCTCCGTCCCTTTGTGCACAATTTAAGATAAATAATCTGAGCACAGTGGATTTGCGTTCATGGAAATAAATACGGAGGGATTAGGAATGGGGCTGAGAGACTGACTAGGAGAATTCTCATGGTTTGGTGGAATTTAACTTTCAATCATTAAAATAACACAGCTTTCACCCATATATGTCTTCAGGAGGCTGACTCTCAGAAAACGTGTGGATCTAGGGAAAAAACTAAATCGAATTCTCAGATACAGCATATGCTATTCTTTATATAAAGACTAAGTTGTCTTTATATTGGGATATTGGCACAGCAGGGTATTTTATGCTTTCTACAAAAATATGATTTTAAGTTCATGGATATATGGTCTTCATCAAACATACATGTCTGTGTTTTCATTTAAATGTAAATGTGTCTCTGAATGTTAGGAAACAGGTATGCCCACTCTTTATTCTTTCCAGAGAAACACTAAGAACAGGGAGATTTTCTAATGAATATTTTTCCTTAAATTATTTTTACGTCTCTCAAGATCATCTTAGTAATTAATTTCTTTTATAATTTAAACACCTATCTTTTTTCCTGCAAAGAGGAGGAAACAAACAACATCTGAGAAAGAGCTCTGATTGTCAAGACAGCACAATGTGTCGCTAGCTGGGGAGACATTTGCCCAACTTACAGAGATATAAATATATTAGTTTGGGGATTGCTGCTTTCAAAGCAAATATTACATTGTCACAAACATCACACCCTCAAGCCAAGGTATGTATTAATGGCTTCATTATTAAAATCTGGTTACTGTCTCAGAACCGTAAATCCGTCAGTTATGGTAATTTTATAAAATGTAGCCATACATATTAATACAAGCTTTCAGTTCAATAGAGCATCAACAATAACCACATATTTTAATTCTGGAGAGTTTGGAAAGCAATATTTTTTTAATTTATTAAAAATTTCCACCTCCTCCCCTCCTCACATTTCCCTCCAACTCCTCCGCTTCCCCTCACCCCTCCCTCTCCAGTCCTAAGAGAAGTCAGGGTGCCCTGCCCTGTGGGAAGTCCATGGCCCTCCCCCCTACATTCAGGTCTAGGAAGGTGAACATCCAAACAGACTAGGCTCCCAAAAAGCCAGTACATGCAGTATAATCAAAACCCAGTGCCGTTATCATTGGCTTCTCAGTCAGCCCCCATTGTCAGCCACATTCAGAGAATCCGGTTTGATCACATGCTCGTTCAGTTCCAGTCCAGCTGACCTTGGTGAGCTCCCATTAGATCAGTCACACCATCTCAGTGGGTGGACGCACCCCTAGCAGTCCTGACTTCCTTGCTCATTTTCTCATTTTTTAAGTGTGAGAAAATACTCCCCAAATCAGATGGGTGTATGTGTTCCTGTGTGTGAGTACATGCAGAGGTCAGAGGTCACTGTTGGGTACTATCCTCATTTGATTCCCTACCTTGTCTTTTTGAAAGAGGATGCTTCATTGAACTGATATCACAGCAAATCAGATATAGTGGGTGGCCAGCATGTCCCAGGAATACTCCTGTCTCTGCCCTCCACCCTGCTGGGATTACAGGCTTGCATCACCATGTCTGGTTTTACTTGCATTCTGAGGATTGAGCTCAGGTCTTCATGTTAAACCCACTTAGCCACCCTCCTAGCCCTTCAGAATGGAAAACTTCAACTAGAATTTGCCAACATTAACATAGACAAGAAATTTGTCATACTCTCCACCCAACTGAAACCTGATCGACTAAAAGAAAATCCAGGAGAGCCTTACTCTCTTTTTCTGTATTACTTTGACAAATAATTTTCCCAAGCCTACTTTCACGTATAGTGTATCTTCTAATTCTAATTTGAAGATACAGTTCTAATTTGAAGATACAGTTCATCTTCAAAACCTGTCTCACTTACAATGTCATATTATCTCTCCATCATGACTTTACTGTTTATGTCCCTGACCCTTTGTATGTAAACTAAGATTTTTCAATATATCTCAGAGTATTATGTATGCTGAGGCAGAACAAACACTCCTTATGTATCTGCTGAAAGAGGGTTATCTATCTCCTCTTTTCCTAAAATGGCTCTTGGCTAGCGTGAAAAAATTTTCACAAATGCCAAATTAAACTTAAATTCTTTTTATATATGACATATTTTGATAGTTTATTCATCGCTAAAGTCTTTATAAAACAAGTTTCTTTCAGTTTGGATAAGATAGTCATAGATTTGACAAGGTCAGAGGGAAAAGACTCAAAAAGTTAAAAGACCCTGAAAACTCAAGGCCCTCCACGCTACACCCAGGTCTAGGAAGTTGTACATCTAAAAAATAGAAAAATTTGAAAAAGTGAAAATCCAGAGAACAGCTTCATTTGTTTTATGCCAAAAAATTGCTTTTCCTCTTAATCATGCATACGGCCATCCATACACTTCCAAAGCAGCCAGGTTTTTTAGAAGGGGTTGGCCATTCTGTGCGTTAAAGGCCCTTGAGCATAATGCACACATCATGGATTGGACTAGTTTGAACTTGACTTACTAGAGGAAAGCAAGACCTATTTTCCTTTCGAAATTGCCGAGGAGTCAATGTTTCTACTATTTTTCTCCCTCCTCTTTCCGGTCCTTCTCTTAGCCTCATTTGCCAAGATTACACACAGGAGCGTAGCAATACAGCATACCAAATACACCCTGCCTTCATCATAAGTATTTCAAAGTACACTATTAAGGCAAAAAGAAAATCGAATCTTATTAACAGGATTAACTTCTGAACAACAAGTCTCAAAATCCATTAGAAAGAGAATTGACAGTGTCAGCAATAAGGCTCTGAGAAATCATTTCATTAAAAACCCTTTATTTTTAAAAGCTGATTACTTCCCCATTCTGGCAGGTCTAAGGATTAAAACCTGGCAGGGTGGAGGGTCCACATTGGGCCATAATCCCTTCTTGTTCATTTGCTGGAGATAGTTTCTCCAAGTCACAGAGGATGCCCTATGCATCTCATCCTAGTGGGCTGATTTATCTTTCGGTGAAAACAAATAGAAAACAAATACAAAGGCCATGCCTGCAAGAGGAGGAAATGAACACTATAAACCTGTCATGAAGCATTTCGAATCAGAAGGAGATCTTGTGAACATGGAGTCCCTAACCGAGAGTGAGAACCGTGTAGCTCAGTTAGCTCACACCACACAGCTCCAGTTGCTTCAAAGTGTTCAAGGCTTCCCGAGAAACGGGTGTTTCCTTTGGTTTTGTTTATAGCATCTTTGCCCTTCCCACCGTATTAAAATAATTCATTTCTTTTTAGTTTTACAAGCCTGTGGACCATGGAAAGAACTGGAGAATGTGCTAAAAAGCCAAGGCAAGGTCCAAGGCCCGCGGATTAGAACTGTTCTCCACAGACAGGTGAACCAGTCTAGCAACCATTTACCAGGATAGAGACCCCAGTGACATCTGTGTGGCTGGCTCATCACTGGCTGACTGGTGAAGTAAAACTGTGGGGTTATTATGAAAATTTCCTTTTAAAATGCCTGTTCATTTCATTAACTATTTGTTGGCCAGAAGTTCTGTTTGTTTGCTGCTTTGGTCTCTCAGCACCTACCATGTTCTTAACATTAACCCACTGTCTGAAGCAGAGCTGGCCAAATTCTTCGCCCGCCCAACTCTATATGCTATCTGGTCACTGTGCTGATGGTTTGTTTGCTGTGAGGAAATTTTTAATTTTTTGTGTATGTCTTTTGTTAGTTCCTGGGGCTTTTAAGCTGTAAAACTGGAAAAGAGACATACAGAGGGGAAAAGAGGTATTGGGTAAGGTTGGAAAAGAGGGTACCAATTGCACAGCCATTGGGGAGGAGGCTCTTTGGGTGTGATGGAAGAGTGCAATGGAGGTCAAGGTGATGAGGAGAAGCATGGGCAAGAATCAACAACAAGAAAAAATGTTTTAAAAGCCGTGAGGACGTCTAATACTGTGTATGCTGAATTAAAAATACCCAAACAAACCAACCACTCAAAACAAACAAACAAACCTAACCAGAGAATCAACCAACACCCCCCCCCTTCAAAACAGCTCTTCTCTGGTAAAATATGTGGTTAAGGGTCAGAGATCCAATCTTTACCAATGATTTCTCAGGGTTTCTCTTTATAAGATATCAGTTTGGTAGAAAATGTTTACTTCATCCATAGACACTTATTTAGAGAGAAATCACTGAAACATTACAAATTAACTACAGTGTTTGAATTGTGTTTGAGTCAGGCTCTTTTGGTCATCTGAGGGGAACAGAGGGTCAGCCCACCACATCACTGGTGTGTCTAGAGGCTTCGCACTCAGTGGAGAGCATGGAGAAAGTCTAACAGGACCCTGGGCTTTGTCTCTCACCCGAAAAGCTAAGACTGTGGTGGGAGGAGTCTAGACTCCGTTTCTCCCTCCCTCTCCCTGTAGCAGGCTTTCTCAGATGCCAGTCCCCGAATCATGATATGGAGACTTCTTATTAGCTTTAGTTTAGGCTTGTCCAACTAGCTCTTTCAACTTATATTAACCTCTTTCTTTCCATCTATGTTTACTTCAGGCTTTTTACCTTTCTTTCATTTGGTATGTTCTACTCCACTTTTAGCTGGCTGGTGGTGGTTGCTTGGCTGGCTGGCCATGAGTTTTTCCCTCTTTTCCTCCTTCATTCTCTCCTGAGCTTAGATTCCTCCTTCAACTTAATTCTCTCTACCAGCCAGCCCTGCCTATCCCCTCTTTTGCCTAGCAATTGGTTGTTCAGCTTTTTATTAGACCAATCAGGTGCCTTAGGCAGGCAGGCAGGTAAAGCATATGCAATACGACTTTACTTAGTTAAACAAATGCAGCATAAAAAAGTAACACACCTTTGCATAGTTAAAGACATATTCCACAACACCTCCCCTTCCCGCTATGCTACCCAGGAATAAAACTCATGACAGTTGGCAAATGCTTTTACTGAGCAACCTTTTAAACTTTTTATCTAGAGAAGGTCTTATTAAGTTGCCCAGATCGGACTGGAACTTGCTCTATAGCCCAGGCAGGCCTTGAACTTGCCTCAGACTTCTGGGCAGCTAACATTACAGACCTATTTCATCAAGCCTGCAGAGTTAATTATTCTTATTTCAATTACTAGGCCTTCCTTGAGAGACAGTACCATTCCAAATGGGTTAAAAACAAGTCTAATTTGCAAGAATTTTATATTGTAATTCCCAATAACCTATTTCTTAATTCTGAGGCAACAAATACTTTCAAAGATACTTCCTGTTCTATTGTTTCTGATAGACTGCCAGCCTCCAGTCACCAGTCACAGATTATTTGGAGGCTCATAAGGTGGGAACACATAGATTCTTGAAGCTCTTTCGCTGTGCATATTTTTTTACTGATACTTATATACGTGAGATCTCTTATTTAACGAGTAATGCCATAAATCTTTTGATAGTATCTCCTGAATAAAATGCCAATAAAAAAGAGAAAAATCTAACAACTTGAAGTTGTATATACTTCAAGAAATTTTTGACTTTTTCGCTTGTGATATGTCCAATTGAACTTACAATTGGTTTATAAGAGGAATATATTTACATCTACATCTATACCATACTTCATGTTCTCTCTCTCTCTCTCTCTCTCTCTCTCTCTTTCACACACACATACACACACACATGAACAAACACACAATTTTTCTTATTTATTAATTTACAGGCTAGGTTTGGTCTTGATTAGAAAAGTCTACTTATCTATAGTGTTAAACTTCAAGTTCACCAGGTTTCTGAACTGAAAATTGAGGCTCAAGCCCAACTCTCATTGCATTGCCATGTCTGTGCTTCTATACAGACATGTGTTTATTATCTTTCTTAGCATGAAAAAATGAGGATACAATGAGAAGGACTAAAAATAAAATTAAGTCCAAATTGATCTCAGCACCATCAAAGCCTCTAGATCACTTTTGTTTTCTGATTTTTTTCTTAGAGGCAATGCCTGCTGATGTTACCTGATTGTATGCAGCCCCTGGCCGGACTGCCAAGCTGGTTAACTCAGTGTACCCAGAACTAATTCAAATTGGGTGTTTGCACTGGATACTGATCATAGTAGGCCCTGTATTCTCAGTAGGATCTGTGAACTCAGCTTTTGAAGGTGGGAGATCAGAGGGCTGGAGGTAGAATGGCTTTGGGCCACAAGTGAGAATTAACTTCATGTGAAAAAAAAAAAAAGTAAATCTGACCTTACAAAATGGTTTGGGTGCCAACCATTGCTCTCTTTTGAGCATTTCCCTCAAATTTGATCTTGCTTATTGGGTTTTTGTGATGAAAGCCTTTTATTGATTAGTACTGAGCACTTGAAGTTAAGTGGCTCTGTGGAAAATAGGGAATTAGATGATCATTATTTTTTATCTTCTCTGAAAAGTGCAATTTCTAGTTAGACATCTGACTAAATAAAGCCCAGGGTGTCTTTGTACCAGCAAGCGAACGGAGACTTGATACACAGAATATCAAATGCAGCACTCCACTGTGATTGGATCTAATTAAATGGTTCACAGGAGCCTGGAAAGAGGAAGCTAGTGCTCACAGGAAATGAAGTGGGCATTTCCTTTTATGACCCTGTCCGGGATGGAACAGGCAGTCCCATTGACCATTAGAGCTCCCTTTCTTAGAACTCTATCAAACCCCAGTAGAAATTTCAGCTAATTTCTATTGTGGCTCTATGCCTGCTCCCAGATACTCTGTACAGAGTTTCCCCCAAAGGTTTAAGGATTTCCCCCCAAGGCAAACCTTGGTCCCACTTCATTTTAAATTCTATTTTAATAAATGTTTACTAAGAGACCTAAGAAAGGGAACTGGAATACCCAATATGGGAATCCTGATCCTATCATGCTTCCTTAAGAGTCTTCATCTTTTACTCCCTGTTGCTAGGTGCGGTCCATATGCTTTGTCATTCAATGCCTTTTGGTGCTAACAGTGGCTGTGGTTCCGGCACATCTGCATTTGTAACAACTGTGTGGCAGAGGCTTCGCGTATGCAAGATAGGTAAGTGGGTCACTAGGGCAATGAAAATTGCCTCTTTTTGTTTCCTTAGCCAAACCTTGTAAAATCCTGAACCTGAGCACACACTTCAGATGTGACAAACAAGTGTGTGATTGAAGACCTCAGTTCTGATACAGGGACTTTTGCGTAAACTTCAAGTAAATTGGAAGGGCAGGGAGGCAACATCAAGGTCCCTCAGAATTCTTCATTCATATAACAGAGCAAATGAAAGGCTGAGGCCTGGAAAACCGGTGACATCGTTTAAAGCACAAACAGAAACCCAAACGGTCAGCTTGTTGACACCTCTTGTTTTAAAATAATATTCCTAGAAGAATTTCTTGCTGCCCCATTCTCTACCCATGTCTATTTGTACATGGAGTTTTTATATTGCAAGTGATTGAGAAAGAATGAGAAAAAACAATTCGCTATTCGCTCTGTGGTTTTTCATTCTCTGGTTATATAATCTACTTTTACCTGAGAAGCAATCTGGGACTAGTATCGTACCCCTGTCTACCATAAAGGATACCTTTTGGATATTGACAGTAATGGAATCAGCTCCAGGTTGTGCTCCCACTGTGGATATTGTGACCTGGTGTGCCAGATTCATCTTGCTCATTCTGTTGATGCTGGTTAGCTGGTCCCTGGATCTTGCACAGTACTCATATCTAGACCAGCAAGAGTAGTCTTTCTAAATTACTCTGTTAGAGCTAAAATTAAATAGATACTACTATGCCACATCCTTGAATTCTGAAAATATATTTGCAAATTGTTAGAATAGAAAAAAATATATGTAATAAAGAAATCTTGCCCAAAATGCACTAAATGTATCCTGGAATATATGTCAATAATTTCAAAATGAAATCAAGAACTGCATTGTAACCCCTGTCATCATCTTCTTCTTTATCCCAGTTATTTTAGCATATAACATATGACAAGAAAATGACTAGTGTAAATATTTGAGAAAAACAAGCATAAAATTTGTTATTGAAAAGTAATTCAGGGGCTCGGGTTGTATCTCAACTGGTAGAGTACTTGTCTAGAATGAACGAGGCCCTGAGTTCAACCCCCCATTGTTGCATAAGCGAAGCATATGAGTGTGCCTGTGATGGCAACCCAGCAGCTGGAAAGATCAGCAAATTTCTACTTGGCTACATAGGGAATTTGAGGCCAACACAGCCTTCATGAAACTTTGTCTCTAGTCACACCTCTCTCTCTCTCTCTCTCTCTCTCTCTCTCTCTCTCTCTCTCTCTCTCACACACACACACAAGCAACAAAAAGAAAAAAGGTAACTTAAAATGTTGGAATAAAAACAATAGTAATAAGTTCTTGTGAAAATGTAAATAAAAGGCAGCTGAAATGGAAGAAAGAATATTTTCTGGATATGTATATATATACAGAGAGAGAGAGAGGAGAATTAAGACACTGGAAGCATCTTACCTTTGGAGCCCTGGATACCTTAGCACATAAAATGGTCTTATTTGCACCCACTATTCACATAGAGACCACTCATTTAAGTTTGCACTAATCAGCATGTGTCGTCTGTCAACATCACTATGACCACCAATGCCATGGTTGATATCTTACCATATTTCTCTCCATGTTCTTAAAAGGGCTCTGTAGACTAAGGTGGTAATGGAATTTTTCCCTAGCTGTATATTTTATAATACCAGCTGTTGCATACATATTGTTAAACTTTACTACATTTAGTCATTGCATTTCATAATATGCACAGGCTTCCATTTCCACACCTTTTCTATAATCTGCAGGTCTCTTTTGCCCAGCCTCGTTCCCATGGCGTACATTATGTAGGGATGCCTTGCTCTCCTGGTTGTAGATTCTCAGGAGTCAGATTGCCATGCGAAGAGTAAAGCGTTATAAAGTTTAATTACTGCTGGCAGATTGCTTTCCAACTGCGTGGTAACTCTTTACATTTCTTTTACATAAAGTAAACTTTGTATCAAACAACTCCTAAATTGGATGTTTTAGGCTGATGGATATAAAGTGATATTTCATTGTTACCAAATTTGCATTTTATCCACTAGTACTGAATTGGAGCATTTGAAAGGATATTTGCCATCCATTTTGATTTCCTCTCTGTAAATTGTATTTTTGTATTCTTTAGTGATATATTAGGCAATATATGTTTTCCTCCTTAATGTGATCTTTGGTTGTACCACCCTAATGTGCCCAATGTCATCCCCTTCACACTCTGGGTATTAATGAAACATAGTGAAGTGTCTGCTTTTGGTGATGCAGAGTTTCCCCCTCAAATATCAAGTATCCCTGGGCTGATTTTTTCTTTGATTTGTTTATATATCCATGAATTTCACATATCTTCTATATTTTTTATGTTGATTGAGAATGTTTCCTAAAACACAAGTAATGCCAGCACTTGAGGAGAACAAATGCCAGAGCATCTCGTGTCTAGCCTCTCGGGTCTGTGGTAGCCAGGCTACACAGTAAGAGAGCATCTCTAATCAATGAACGTACTAAAGAAGGAATAAGTCTTCTTCTTAAAGATAATAGGTAACTTTCTATACTTTCTGTCATGATTTTTACTGCCTTAAATAAATCAATTAGAAATTGTTCTCCTGAATAAACTTTGGTTTTGTTTGAACTTCAAAATTGCAAAAAAAAAGAAAAAAGAAAAAAAGAAAAAAAAAGAAAAAAGGGATAATAATGGGTTAAAGAGATGGTTTAGGAGTTAAGAGCACAACAACACAGGCAGATCCTACATAAAACCTGAGTTCAGTTCCCAGAACCCACAGGAGTTCACACTCAGGACTACCTGCAGCTCCAGAGCCAGGGGAGCTAACATTGCTGGCTTCCTTGGGCACATACTCTCTCCTGTACACACAGTCCATACAGTGTGTGCACACACGCACTCACACACACACAACACACAAGCACAAAAACACACACGCAGAAATATACACACATATGCACTTGCATGCACCCCCCCACACCACAGACACACAATTAACAGTAATAAGACAAATCTTTTGAAGTAATAATATAACTCTTGTTAAATCCTTTCTTGTTCTTCTTTGGAACTTGTTCTTTAAAACGTGTGTGTTAAATATTTATTCTTCTAGGTAAAATGTAATATCAGCAATAGAAGTTTTTATTCTTGTTCTTTGTTCATATATATGTATATATCTTATACAATACACACATATATGGATGCAGAACAAGTGATATATGTGTGTGTGTATGTATATACACATCCCTTGTGAAGACTGTTAAGTTCTTAGAACCATAGGGATCTGAGGCTTAGAAATGGTGAGTTGATTCAGACATGTTTTCATCTTTGATAAATGAAATCGAAGGGTTTCTGGTTAACGATAAATTGCGTGAAGTGTAGAAGAGCCCACTGTGGCTTCCTGGCTGAAACTGAAGATGACTGTCAAGGAAGATACAAATTCCAAACAAAATCACTGTCAATGACCCTGCTCCATTCTCAAAGTGGAATCACTATGTTGATGGAAGATTGGAACTTTGTTTTTGAAGCCTGGGTGAGATATTGAATGTTGACTTTAAAACCTTATATTCTGATTCGGTCGCCAATGAGTGTGTAACTCCAAAACTTAGACACGAGGAGAAGAATGCGGTTGGCATTGTACCCTGCATTCCAGTGAAAACAGAAGTAAGTAAGAGGGACCATGGCAATTGCAGTCAAAGACTTAGGTTAATAAGTCTCACATGAACATCTACCGATTGCTGAGCCTCTTTGATCTTCACTGTTATCCGCACATAAATGGACACAGACACCCTTGCCAAAGGAGGTATTGTGAATAAGCAAAGAACCTACATGATGCTGGTGGCACTGAGGGATCAATAGTTTGTATTATTCTTTTTGCAAGAAATGTAATGTGCTAAAGGGAAAAAGCATAGGTCTCATATGCCAAGAGTAAATGTGAAAATGCAAAATATGAAGGAGATATCCAGCAGGCGGTTTGAAAAGGTTCTGATGCCAAAGGACACTAAGTGGCAAACAAAACATCCTGTCAGCCTTACCCGTGACACTGGTAAGGGAGTTATTAATTAATCACCAACCAGCCATAAGGTGTTACGGAGCCTGTTACGTTTAAATATGCTTTATTATCTGACATCCAACATATGGCACATGGTTATGGGGTGCATGGCACTAGTTTTAAAGGTCATCACTACCCAAATGAGCATATCTGAGATGGAGAAATTAGTTAACGCTCTCAGCTGCTGATTTAGTGTGAACATACCCAACAGAGTCGAGGCACTCCAGATGGCAGACAGCAAAAATAGCTAAGAAAGATGATGTGTGTTAACTGTTCCTTAATGACACCAATGGCTCACCGGGGGAGGAGAGGCAAGGGAGAGAGGGAAGGAATCCTTCTTCAAGTACTGATGTAGCTCCTGGGCAAAGCAAAGATCTTTTTATCTGGTTCTGAAGAAATTAACTCCCTGTAGCAACAAATAGAAAAGGCACTCTCACATCCATAGTGTTAGTATTGCTACGGATGGGTATTCCCACACATTGTTTCTGTTAATATTTGATGAGTCTTTCCATATGCTAGCACTGTTTTGTGTTTAACAATCATAGTTTTAGTTATTTCTCTCAACAACTCACGGAGGCAGTTATGCTGAAGTGTGCTGGCTAGGGAGCCAGACTTCATGGACTCCAGTTCTATGTCAGTAACTTCAACGAGTGACTTCTCTGAGGCAGTTTGTCGGTCATGTTCTGGTGACATTACTACATGCCTTACAGATATTTGGCCAGCTCCCAGTGAGATCACTTAGCGGAATGTCTAAGTCATAGTGAGTACGCAACAAATTTTAAAGCCTCCGCATTAATAGGTAAATTTGTCTTTGGTCAAAGTAAGGAAAAGAAAGATTCTGGATATTAAAGATCATGCCCACAGTCATAGGACACAAATTCCAAGTCAGATCTAAGGCTGCCTTCTAAACTGGTATCATTACACCGATCCACAGGAGAGCATTTGCCACCAATGCAAGTCACTCTCTCAGGTGCAGGGTAAATAGGCTTTCCATGTAAATAAGAAGTTAACTGTAATTCTTCAGCTAACTTCAGTATCACAGCAAGAAAATTGAGGAGCCCAAGCAGAGCCAGGTCCAAATCATTTGGTCTTCTATTATCCTATTAATAAGAAAAGCAAACACATTTGCTCGGGTTTGTAGTGGGACAGTCAAGACAGAAGTGTGGGTGTGCACTCACAAACTCTCTCTCTCTCTCTCTCTCTCTCTCTCTCTCTCTCTCTCTCTCTCACACACACACACACACACACACACACACACACACACGGGGAAGGAGAGAGACACAGGTATGGGGGAATGAATAGCAATCTTAAATATTAAACCATAATTCAAGTTGAGTTTTCCTAATCCAAACATCGTCATCCCAAATCGTCTAAACTCTAAACCTCTCTGATTGTTGACGTAATACTATAGAAATGTTTCCACCTGGTCTCTTGTTAGAGGTCACAGTTAAAGTTTGGGTGCACTAAAAGTATTGTGTACAATCACCTTCAAGTTGTAGATATGTTACAAATGAAACATGAATGCATTTCATGATTAGACTTAAATTCCATCCCTATAATATCTCATTTTATATATGAAAACTTATAGTCTTCGCAACCCAAAATACTTTTGCTCCCACACAGTTTAGATGAGGGACTCTCAATTTAGGAGGACAAACATCATTTTTAAAAATCTCTTTACGCAAAAATGCATTGTTGATATTATTTGAATTTGCCATCCTCAGGACAGTTAGTCTGTCTTGACTTCATCCTTTCTTGCATGTAAAAAATGAATAGCATTGGGAGTCAAGGGGCATGGCCAGGGCTGCACATTTAGAAAGGGGAAAGGCTGGATTCTGGATTGTGTAGAATACTGTGCCCCTGATCGGCTTGTCTAGTTTAGTGGTTTAGGGCAATAGCTGTCTCTCAATCCAGAGTAAGGCTTGCAGGCATTTGGAGGTCTTGCTAACCCAAGGATGATCAGAATCCTCACCCAGTGTTTTGTCGTCCAGATGGCTTTGTGGGAAGAGATGGAGAGACCCAAACACTGGCATTTATAACAGTCAGATGATAAGGATGCTGACAGGAGAAGAGTCACTTTTGAAGAATTTTTAATTAATTAAACTCAAAGCTTTGAGTTAGGGATACAGAAAAGATGTGGGTCCCAGAGCCACCACTAGGCAAATATGAGACACTGAGCAATCTTTCCTCAGAGCTTTGTATCTCACATCTGCTCAGTAAAAGTGTACCTCATTAGAGTCCTTTAGGCTAAGCAAACAATCATTAAATGGTACAATTATTAAGACCTATCTCTTAGAGCTGGTCTATGGTCTCAATGCTTCCCCAAATGCTGAAAACTTAAAAGCCTGTGCAATAATGTTAAGAGGTAGAACCTTTGGAAGGCAATGAACAGAGTTCTAGTAAAAAGGATTAATGTTGCGATTATGGGTTTCTCCCCCCCCCCACATCTCTCCTCCTCTCTCCCTCCTCAGATGCCAGCCCCTTGATTTGGTGCTTTCCAGCCTTCAGGACTATGGAAGATAAAATTCTTTACAAATTACCCATTCTGCAATATCCTGTTATGACACATATAAAGTAACTAGTAAGAACCCAGGACCTAATAGCAGCTCTCACACCATGATAAATAAAATAGTCACTAAATAATTAAGTTCTTGGTACCTAAAAAAAAAAAACATGGATAGAAAGGGTGGAGAGAATAGAGGAGATGGGGGGGTAGTGTAGGGGGAGAGAAGACAAGAGAGAGGGAGATAGTGAGAGTGAGAAAGAGAAGGAGAGAGAGAAGAAAAGAAGAAGAAGAAGAAGAAGAAGGAGGAGGAGGAGGAGGAGGAAGAAGAAGAAGAAGAAGAAGAAGAAGAAGAAGAAGAAGAAGAAGAAGAAGAAGAAGAAGAAGAAGAAGGAAGAGGAGGAGGAATAGGAGGAGGAGGAAGAAGAGGAGGAGGAAGAGGAGAAAGAAAGAGAGATTGAGAGATTTCCTGTCTTGGACAAGTACTTAGGAACTGAAAAGATTTGAGACAAAACACAAAGGGATGCATCAGGCCCCGAGACACACACATCTGTGCACACAGACCTACATGTGAAGCAGCCCAAATGTATAATAAAATGGGACGCTACTTACCCAGGAGCCCACAGAGCACCAATAAAGCCTGAGAAAGTAAGCACAACTTTGATCTGGCTAGATTTTCATGGAGAGAGGGTAATCTTATCTGGCTTTTAAAGTATCTTATATTTTAGGATGGATAGATCAGGTTGTATGCAGACTGCCAGGCGCTGTGCTTGGCATCTTGCACTTAAATCTCATAAGGTTTGGCTGCCTGCAGGCTGAATGTTGGTATTTTCATGCTTCAGAGATCCAAGCAAGACTGAAAAGATGGAGCAAGTTGCCTCAAGTATCCCCGAGCGGTTGCAATGCATGGTGCTAGAGTGGGAGGCAGGTGGGCAGGAAGTTGTGTTCTTGTTCTAAGCCTCAGGGAGTGATCCTATCCTTCCATCCCACAATTTCCTCTTGCAGAGTCTTGGCAAGCTGAGCTCTGCAGCCTCAAATTCCCAGTGTCCTCATTTTAAAGCACATTCCCCAAGGATGGCAGAAATGATAGGTTCATGGAGAAAAAAAAGAAAAAAAAAAAACAACTCAGAACACCTGGCCAAAGCTTAGAACCTTCCTGAGTGTCTGGATGAAAAATTCCTGGAGTCCAGATCAGTTCTCCTTTGCTGACTTCTGCCTCAGCTCCATTCAGTAGAAATCTGCAACCGTTCAGTGGACCCTTGCTATCCCTTTGCCATTTGGGATTGCTCTACCAGGATCAGTGTGTGGTGGGGGGTGGGGAAGGGGCTTGTAACTGCTTCACAGTCTCTGAGAGCTTTGCCTGTCCTCTGGCTCTGAAGCTCTTGATGAATTTTTCACCTCTGGAAATAACAATTTGTGTGGGAGCAGGGTGATGATATTCCTTGCCCTAGACATAGAAACAAGTTGAATGGATCCCTCTTGGTCACAAAACACATCCAGAGGTTTACCTGGAGGTGCAGACCAGATGATTCCAAGGGCATTGGCTGTCTCCGAAAAGCTATTCTCTACACTTCCCCATGTTAGACAGCTAGCAACTTCATCAAAACTGATCTTCAAATTTAGAAAAAGGGAGAATGGACTGGAAACCTAGGCCATCCTGGAGGTGAAGAGAGGCCATCTGAAGGGGCTATGACACCAGAAGGACTCACCTGGCAGGAGAAAGATGAGCTCTATTTTTAGGGTCCCTTCCTTGAGATTCACCTTGTCCTGGACTTGTAACACTGCTATCTATGAGCAAAACAGTCATATATTTTGTTTCTTCCCAATTTGACCTTGACCTACTTTTTTTTCTGGTTATGTATGTTGTATCATTTTCTCATAATGCAGTCTTCAGCCCCATAACGAGGCCTTATGGCTGGGATTTAACCAACAATTTGAGTTGGAGACAGAATGTTAAGATTCAGGCATTATGCTGGCCCGCCCGCCCCTTGTCAGCTGGCAAGATGCTTTCTGTCTAAAATAATGGCTTTGTGGTTGATGTAATGGTTAGTCCCAAATAGATGACCATGATTGCATGGCAGGTACCCAAGGGGCAGGACTAGGTGTTCCTAGATGGTAACACAGAACTGACTCCAAAGTGTGTACAGGAATACACACACACACATGTGCACATATGTATGTACATATATGCATGTACACACAAACACACATTCTACCAAAAGCCATTAGAACTTCTTCCAGCATACATAGACTCTAACTATAGTTTTGTAATAACCTTCTTGACTGGATTTTAACCTAGAGAGGAAAACTTTAAAAGGCCATTTACTACTTGGTACACTGACAACAGGGATATGGTAAAGTACCAGGTAACCTGCCAGGTTAATGAAAGAACCCAATTGGCAAGCAGCCAATCTGAAAGGTCTGAATAGGAGGTGGTATGGTACAAGAAGACACCACAATTGATGGAGGAAAGAAGTTATGGATTGAGGGGTAAATTTTTATAAGACTGGGTGCGTTTGCAACCCTAGGAGCTTGCAATGCCATCTTGACCTCAAAGGCTCAAATGCACTTTCTCTAAGTATGTGGTTTAGCATTGGATTACCTAATCCCTGAGGAATAAAAGTGAAGACTGTCTTCCATGCACAATAAGTTACCTTGGAGTAGGCTGTCTTCACAAGAGGCTACTTAATATTTACTTAACTTGGAAGAATATAAATCAATCCACACTTCCATGACCTTTGCCCGTGGAGAGCATCCTTTGCATTTGTGCTGATCTAACCAAGCAGGTTAAGAAGCAGCCCAAAGTAGCAGTCAGAGTGCTGTCTTTGTAGTTACTCAGACCTTCTCTTTGTGTGAGCATTCCTCCAAGTGACCCCTTATGTAAACATGCCCATGCCTGGGATGATGTGCACCTCTGTTTCTTGCTGAGGGTAAATAAATGATAAAGAACCTTTTTTAGCTTATTTTTACTGGAACTTTCAGCAGAGATAGCTTAGAATCATGGGAAAGACAGATGGACAGACCACACTGGGACTGGATATTGGATGGATGGGTAAGGAGAAATCTGGATGTCATTGCTCAGTACAGAGAATGGAATTCTTCCTGGGTGTGGGACTGACTTTCTGGAATCTTGCATTCTAATTTGGATAGGCTCCAGGTGAAAGAGATCTGCGGGATCAGTGCGAAGGAAATCCGAACTTCCCTGGATTAATTTACTGCCTCCCTCCCCCACATTTCCTAATTTGTTGAAGAAATCAAGAATCATGTAAACAGTCCAGCTTCCTGCTTGTTATAGCCACTGGAAAGCTCAATTGGAAATCCAAGCCAGCTGTTAGCTTTTCAAAAGGCCACATGGAATGCTTTCATGATGACTATGTCTTTTGCCCCTGGATTATCCCTTTTTTTGTCTAGGTGATAGATTTGTCTTACTTGCTTTGTGTCACTGTGAATAAAATACCTAAAGTAGATGACACAAGCGAGGAAGGATTTATTTTTGCTCACGTTTGAGAACCTTTGATTCAGCACGGTGAAGAGGGTTTGGCAAAGCAGAGCAAAGCAGTTCACTGCATAGAGGAAAGAAGATAGAGGACTGGACAGGATGTAGCCAGGGATACTGTGTCCACTGGGACAAGACTCCAGTTACCAAGGTTTTCTTGCTTATCCTCACCTCCTAAGCTTCCAGAACTTCTCCAAATAGTATCATCATCTATGAGCCAGCATTTAAATTCTTGTCTTTTGACAGATATTGCCCATCTAAATCATAGCTATATTCAACTACCCAATTGCAAATAGAGACACAAGAAGGTTACAGTCTGGACCACATTATACATCCCTCTAGTAGAGGGGTAGTCATCTGGTCACCTGTATCTTTGTGACATAAACAGGGCAAATGGGGAGGTCCTAATTTCCAAAGTGTAGAGGAATGTAATCTTTCTTATAAGTCAAATCATCCTGCCCTTTGTAATGGGAAGAAGGGTAAAGACCCAGTGCTTAGAGAAACAATATGAGAAGCCTATAGAGGGTCCTAATGGTGTTGAGGCTGCCATGCTGCTCTACCTTGAGGCTGATTTTGGCATGCTTCTTTGCTATAATATTCTACATGCAGTAATGGGTTTCATGTTTGGTGCTCAGGTGATGTGCAGTTTGATTTCTCTGTGTTCTTATATTTAGGGTACTAAGCAGAATTCTTGTTCCCCTCCCCACTATCTTCTTTGATTTTCATATTTGTTGGGCTGTATTTTACACTCTCCCTAATTCCTTTTGTTATTTATTCTTTTCCTTTTGTGTTACATTTAATTTATAATCTGCTTCAAATTCTTTGTGAACACTAGTGAAGAGTAAATATCTTTATAGTATCAAATAACTCCAAATACAGTTTCCCCCCTCTGCCACAGTTGATAATGGCAGCTTCTGACAACAAGAAAAGGTTAAATTGGTGTTTTTATTAAAAAAAAAAGAAAGACCAAAGAGTTATGTGATACATTAAATCATGGATTCTAGTTTAGAATTTAGGGCAAGTAGGAAAATATCTCCATTATTTGGGAAAATCCTCTTATGTACAAAAGTATAGTCTGTAATTCAGCCAGACACATACAATATCATGTTTTAAAATATGTACAGACAAAATGGTGACAATTCACAAGACAACCAGAAGTGACTTAATCGCGGTTATTTTCATGTTGGTGTTTTCTTTAGAAATGATTCTCCAGGCTACAGAGAATTTCTAAAGGATAATAGTATTTCATCTTAGGCTCCAGTTGCCTAGAAATCGTTGTTCATGATGGTTGTGTGTGTATGCCTCTGTACATTTTGCCTAGTCAAGTAAATACCTCCAGGCAACGATGTCTAACTTGATAGTGCCAAGTAAGTGATAATAGGACTGGTTTCTGCAGTGATCAACAGCTTGAAACACACAAAAAAGTTCTAGATATTTTTTTGATATACATTCATTTATAAAAGTATCATGATGGTATGCTTACTCTGAAGGTACATGTCACATCTAGACTACCAATAAGCATATGGTGATTTTTCTTGCCACAATCCAAGACACTGCCGAGTGTGTTGACGGAATATTTTATGGAACTGAAGAAGAAAGAAGGCTTGGATGTCCATATGTGTCTACTGGATACACTGGTTTTGCCTCAGAGAATCTAAAATATCTATCCTTAAGTCATAGTGGCTGGAATGGTATATTCCTTCCTCAATGCATACACATCAGCACCATGACCATTGAGGCTGATGGTGCAGAATTGGAGCACACAGGTTGGCAAAGCAGACAGCTTTCTTTTAACCTTCAATAAATAGAATAGTCATAAGCAGACTAAGTTGGAAAAAGGCAGAAATGAATGGAGATGCGTTCCACTGATGTAGAAAGACTCTAAACTATAACCTAGGGAAGCACGATTTACTCAGAATTCTAGGCTGAGAAACTTCTCTCTCTCTTTTTCTCCCTCACACATACACACAATTTATAATTGATACAGTGGTCAACAGAACAGTGGTCATGTGCCTTCTAAAAGGAGAAATGAAACCAACATCAGAACTGGGTGTAATAGTCTTTTATTTCACTGCACCTATCTTATTCCAGGTAAAAGGTCACAATGATTTGTATCTATTCACGTGGTTTTCATGAGGACTCACTTCAATAAAGGACATAGGTTTGTAATACTCAACATGCAAACCATCAAGGTATGGTGAAGAACATGGCCTCTTCATTTGCTCTACTCAGGGCGGTTCTTTGCTATGAGACCTTGACAGATGACTCTACAGATTTCATGTCATTTGCATTTAAAATGGATATTAACAGTATCAATTAAAGCAGTATGAATTTATTACAATATACATATTAAGGGACTTGGTTCAATGCCAGGTGCATATAAGTATTCAGTAAATATTAACTGTGATATTCTATTATCACTACAATCATCTTTAGTATCATTGTCAAGATTACCATGTTCACATATTCCTGGAAGACTACATTTTTCTAGTCACTTTGCTACAAAGGATGAAAAAGTAAACATGGGAGAGATGATGAACAAGAATGGAGAAAGGATAGACTGAGAAAGTAGAGGTAAAGACAGGAAGAGAAGGCAGTGAAAGGGAAGTAAAAAGGATGGGAGGGTAGGAAGGAAAAGAAGGGAAGGAAGGAAGAGATGAAGGAAGAATGGGGAAATTCATTTAGAAGATGAGTGTAGGGTAAAGCCATACATCTCTATTGTGACTTGTGCTTTGGAACATTCATGTTTGGACACACTGAGCTTAAGAATGGTTCTCAAGGGTTCTGTTCCTAGAGGTTTTGCCAAAGTCTGAATTGCTGGTGAAGAAAGAAAGAATGTGGAAACACATCTAGATTCAAAAGCTAATGTACACAGTTAAGATCACTCTCCAATGTACAAAGAAACTTTCTTACCTGGAGTAACTGTGTGAGATTGCTGGATCTGGATGTTTTGGAGAAGAGTGAAGAAGAGATATCTACATAAATACTTTGTCCAGGACCAGAGGGAAATAAGAGGCAGGCAAACTGAGACCCAGGCACAGCAGAGAAAACTCTTGTGGTTAGAAGAGCTGTAATTAACAAAGAAGCAAAAACAAACAAAACAAAGCAAAAAGTAGCCCATATAAGCAAGCAAAACAAACAGAAAACAAAAGACCATTCCTCTTCATGGGGAACTCTTCTATAATAGAGAGTTTGGAGAGAGGCCTAAGTCTTGTTATTGAGTGACACTGTGGATGAGTTAGACCATGCTAAAGCCCTGCTTGACATCCTTAGACTCCCATGGTACCAATTCTATTCTGGCTATGAGTGGCAGGTTCTTACATAATCTGGATCCTGCCCAATTCCCTTATCCATTCCCCACTTACTTGATCTCTCCTAATACTCTCATATTAGGCCTTCTCTTCTCATTGGAAAATGTTTCTGTCCATTTCCACGTTAATAGCTTTGCCTTGCCAGTCAGGTTTTATCTACAATGCCATTTCCTTAAAAGATGTTCTTCGCTATAGAGTTATCCTTTACTGTGATATAGTTACTTCCTATAGACTGTGGATCACTGTGCACACTTGTTTCACTGCTATCTATGTTTTCAAAAGCCATCAATGTCCCGCTATCTTGTACACTACTATATTCCCCCTGCACCAACCACCTTTCGACACACACACATGCATGCACGCACACACACACGCACGCGTGCACACACACCTACAGCACTTGGCAGAGCAGTTTCTACAACTCACCTCTGCAGCATGATACAGCTGATCCTGTTTGTAGGGTGAGGGTAAGATGGCCCTGAGGGCATGGGAGTGGGTGGACTGGCGTGTCTCCCTTGTCTACCAGGTAGGGGCTTGGCTGAGGGAAAGATGTTCTCTCCCTTTGCCCCTTGCCACCTGTAACAAGTGGGAGAGCTCCCTCAATCCCCCAGCAGGTGTATCCCTCAGGAGAACAGGTCCTTCTCCTTGCCTGGGCAGCACAGCAGAGCTGACCCTGTTGACATGGGCTTGGGAGAGCTGGCCCTACAAACACAAACATCGGAGATCTGGTTCTGCACTGCATCTACCATATGGTGGTGTGGGCGAGGAAGAGATGCCTACCGCACCCCAAACCCCCACTCCTCATCACCTGTGGCAGGTGGGAGAATTGGCCCCGAGGTCATGAGAGAAGAAGATCTGTCCCCCTGACCCTCACCAGCTGCAGCACTCTGAAGGGTGGTCCTTGCACCTCTTCTGGCTGGCACAGAAAAGCTATTCCTGGTGCTGTAGGAGGGGGCCAGCCAGCTCTGAGGGTAAGACAACAGGAGAAACAGCTCCTCCCCTTGCCCCATGCAAGCACTAGCTAGTTCAGCGAGGGTGAACTACCTGGGGCAATGTTGGAGAGCTGGCCCAGGTGGTGAGGATGGGCAAGAGTTGGCAGATTGATTAACTCTGCCACCACTCAAGTGCAAAACCAGGACTGTGAGTTGTCCCATCCCCAAACCCATCTATGATCTTCTGGAGCACATGAAGGGGCTGGTCCAGCAGCTCCAAAGCTGCAGGATCTCCATGACACAGGGCAACAATAGGGTAGCCAAGATGAGTCCCAGTGAGGGCCAGTTCAGTGAAAAACAGAGGCCTTGAACCAGACAAATGACTTTTGCCACGGATACTGCAAGTGGACACATGGACTAAAGGGTAAGCTGAGTGACTCACTGTATCACGCAACTGCTTCCACAGTAAGCCTTTTCTTTTTCCATAAGTTTCATATTATTTTACTTTGGAGGGGAGGTTGTAAGAGCAAAGCTGGGTTGGGGGGTGGAGAGGAAGAGATGGATAGATTAGTGGTATCGAGATGCATGATTTGAAAACCACAAAGAACAAATGAAATGTTAAATAAGTAAACTGTGAAAAAAAGAAAGATCTAAAGGTCAGAAGCTACATTCAAAAGGTCTTTCCAATATGGCTGCCTAAACTTGGACTGAAGAAGACAACAGCAGACGTGACTATGTGGATAGGAAAAGCTCACTAGTTCTCAACCCCACAAACAGACTTCAGGTTACTAAGGAGTGCTGAGAGCAGGAGAAATAGTGTTCCCCAGGTACAAAAACGATTTTTAAGAATTCATTAACACATAGCCAGGTGGTGGTGGTGCATGCCTTTAATCCCAACACTCAGGAGGCAGAAGCAGGTGGATCTCTGTGAGTTTGAGGCCAGCCTGGTCTACAAGAACTAGTACCAGGACAGGCTCCAAAGCTTCAGAGAAACCCTGTCTCGAAAAACCATAACAAAATTAAAAAATAAAAATAAAAAAGAATTCATTAATACCTCTCTAAATTCATCTTGACATTCCACAATACTCACTAAGAAGCTTTTGCAGCCTGATTTGAATGTTTTAATATCACTTTGTTCACCAGCCTCATTTTGTTTCTAATTCATAAAAGGGGAAAACAGAAAGGAAAGAAAGAAGGAAGGAAGACATTATTTTATGAAAATTCAGTTTATGAGAAATACGACTTTAGATCCCCTCGCCAAGCACAGTGATGGGAAGGGAAGCGTGTGGGGTGAATAATGTATGCTGTGGACAAGGGAGAAAATATGTGAAAAACTTCTATCTTTACTTTTGTTTTTGCTGCTCAGTTTATACAAATCACTACCTAAGCATTAATATTTATATTCCTAAGCCTTTTTTTTCTACTGTGCCCATCAAACTGTCACATAATCAGGGTAGTCAGTATATCACATAACACAGGGGAGAGCAACTTGCCGGCCTTGGTTCCTGTAAATATTTTCCTTTTGTGCTGGATTAAGATTACCCTCATACTAGGGGTCCTTGCGGAAGGAAAGGTTGCCAACATATTTTAGGATTTAGGAAAATATAAACACTTCAAGATTCCACAAAGTTGGTGTTTATGTCCGGCATGAAGAGACCTTCCTGACCCAGTCCCTGTAGTTTGGGAAATTTATTCATTCGGAATATAGTTTTGAGCAAAAGAGAGGGATATTTTTCTGTTGAGTGATGTCACTTGGTTGAAAACACAAATACTAAACCCATGTTTGGGTTTTAGCTTATTTGAAGTCCCCTTTCTGACCCTTAAACTTTTCAGAGTAGGAACATACATACATCAATCACGTATAGATAATCGTAGACCTTCTTTATGACCACTAAACACTGGTCCAACTTACATGTTTGCTCTCAACCCTCCTTTATGGTGATATTTATTTCTTAGTGTTGTCTTGCTGTGACAATCATTTGAGAGGTGGGATGAGGAAAACTAGATTTGCGTCTCATTTCAGCTGTGTAATATTTGTCTGGTTGAAATATTTCAGCTATAAAATTTGGATCATAATGGACAGACAGAGTATAAGAGTAACAGTGTGCTTGAGAGTTCTGGCTTCCCAGAAACACTGAACTAAAATGCTGGCTCCCTGTGGTTTAGCATGAATGAGTAAACTTTTCTAAAGTTCTAGTTGTTCTTCTTTGTAAAATGAAGTTGAATAATAGGGCCTATCCCATTGTTTGCTGTGAGGAAGATATGTGTATCAGCTAGCTGTTTCTGATAACAAGCAGGCAAAGCTCATGTTCTTCCTTAAAACATTGGCCACTTATTAATACTTACGATGTGTGGGTTGTCTGTGGCAGCCCTTCTGTTTCAGCAATGTTCACTTATATGTATGCAGGTAGCTACCAAATGAGTATGAATCTTTGATTATATTCTTTCAGATAGCTGGCAATTGACAGGATCAAGATTAGTCAAGAATATTCTTGGCTAGAACAACAGGATTTTCTTCTTCATGATATATCTTCACTTCTACAGCGAGCTACCTGATCTCATTCTCCTGGTCGTTGGGCAAAGGATACTCAGAGTGTGAGTGAGAAAGGGAGTGAGATGATTAAGGCTTGAGGTATAATATGGATGAATATATCTCTTCCACAGAGATGGATATGGGTCCAGAGAGATAAGTGACTATGACAAAATGTATAACGAATCTACCAAACTCTGCAAAAAGTCAGCATAAAGATGATCGTAAAATACTTCTTAAAGGGAGTTACCCATCATGATAACTAATATAGTATCCAATAGTATTACTATGAGTATTAAGTTCATAAATGACTATGAGCAAGGTAATAATATATATTTTGAAATATGTCTATGTTGAGTGGTAGCAGCGATGTTCCCCCTGAGACCTACATCAACACATTACATCCTTTGTTTTTTTCAGGCGACTTCCCGTTAACTTTTACACACTTTGAGTGAGATATTGGGTGGTTAGTGTCAGCTCCCTAAAATAAGATGTATCCAGAAAGCTTCTGGTGTAGAAGTATTCTGGTTGAGACTGACATTCGTATTGTTAAAGTGAGCATATCTGTCCTTCCAGTGTGGGTGGGAACTGTTTGTGCCTTGGAAGCCCAAAGAGAACAAAAATGTGGAGGAAGAATGAATCTGATCCCTCAGCTTGAGCTGGGACATCTATCTCCTATTGCCGTCGAGTACTTCTGTTCCTCATTCTCTGACACCCAGCCTTATATGTGGGCTTGAACCATTGGGTCCCATGGGTCTCAGGTTTTCAGATACAGAACTCTTTCCAAGGCAGCAACTTATATATGGAAGGCTATAGAGCTTTGCTTCTCTGAATGAGTCATCTCTTCTTAAGCAATGCTTTGATGTATCTATCTAACTTACTTATCCCATCTCTCTAGGGAACAGTGACTAACTCGGCTTCTCTTTCTTTGTAGGCTGAACAGTGTCTTACAATATCTTGTTTCTGAATGCTTCTATGCAGCCACCATATCACCCTCCCAATGATCTTTTGTAGCATTGTATCTCTCAGTGTGCCACTCAGTGACAGGCCTTAAATACTTAAAGTGGATGGGTTTTCTTTCTGCTGAGATACTGTACACTTCTTGAAGGCAAGTACTATTTAAAAATCATACTTTATTCCCTTCTATATGTGACAAATGCATGCCAATACAGTTATTAGGGAAGTGGGATGTGAAAGAGAGAATGACATGAGAAACTAAACCCATATTTTCCATCCCAATTTAAGGAATAATAGCCAGTCTGTTAATAGATTGAATTATTCTCGCATTAAGAGCTTAATGGTCTTATTAAAGAGCTAGGAATACTTACTGGCTTACAACCTGTTTTGTTTCTGTTGGGACTGCTGTGATGTTTAGCAGTTCATCACTGGAATTTTATTTCTCATGTTTGCAGCTTTGTTCATTAGACAGTTCATCTGCAAATTACGTTTTTCGCAAGAAATGAAAAGTTTCACACTGCTTGTTTTATATACTAATACATACTTAATAACTCACTAGGATGTCAGCCACCTCTCTATGTGGTGTTGACTCTCAGACTTGACCTGGAGCCATTCTGTGGGTTCCCAAGCCAGATGAGGAACAGTAGAGAATTACCCATTTCTGGGATTGCTCTCTTAGAGTATGGCAGGCGTAGGGGCACTCCCTAGCCAAATCAGGCTTGGGCTTACACAACTCCATGGAGACAAATGCATGTCATGATAAAGTCAGTCTAGCTTCTGACCCACTTCCCTGATCTCCAGGGAGGCAGGCATCTCAGAAATCCTGCGATCAACAGTCTGCTAATCTGACTTATCTACTTGGAGCACCCCTGTTCCTGCTACATTGCTTCCTCCCTTAACCTCTTCCCTCCCTCTCCCAACTCAAGCTCTATAAGCTAGTCCTACCATTTCAGCAAGCAAGCTGTCCTCCAAAGTAGTATCCTGGATGGTTCATACCTACCATACTATACTCACTATTACTCAAAACCATGTTCCCCTACTCCCTCACACAAACGCTGACAGGGGCCAGGGAACCCGTAGAGTCCAGTGATAAATGTGGACATGGAACAATTTTCAACCCCAATAAGTAACTTTTTAGCAGCCAAGACTTAGACTCATCTGCATTTTGTATACCTTCCCTTTACGAGTAAGAGATATGGTTTGGTATCCCTTTGAGAGCTGCTTTCAAAACCTTACTTTGGATGGATTCTATCTTCTCCATCCACGAGGCTGAATTGTTGCACTCAATCTCTCACTCCCAAGTAATAGCCTTGCCTGAACTTTCCTGTGTTTTACTGCCCTTCACCAACTCCACTTTTACAGAGTTGAAATTAAATTAACACTGATCCTGAGGGTACGAGTTTGGAATAGTCACGGGTGACATATGACTTTCTTGTCATTCTATAGGCCAAATGTTCATGCTTTGCAAAACCATTCATTTCCATGCTGTCAGAAACCCTTGTAGTGCACTTTTATGTTTTTTGGGGTGTGTCATTGGTAGTTAATTCAAGGGTTTATTTTTTAATATTGATGTTAGATTTACTTCACTCTGCCAGTGCCTCCTAAAGAAAGTCAGCGGATAAATACAAAGCATCAATATTAACTATTATTACATTGATGTGTAAAATATAACTATTATTAGTGACAGCTTAGTCTGTTGGAATTATATGGTGCTTAAATATTTCAGGCCAGTTCTCAATACCTGTGATTTTGCCAGGCTTTTGATATTTTCAGCATTTGAAGTCATACATGCAATCTACTCTACAGAAGCCGAACACAGTGGTCTGAGAACTGCATAGGCTTATAGGTAAAGATCTTAATTATACTGTTCCAAGGAGTGGATGAAGGCTTGTCTAAGTGGCAAATCCTGCAGAACAACAGACTCCTTGTTTGGTCTCATGCTTCTACTGAACAACATCATGAAATATCTGGATAAAAAGTGGTTGTGGATATGATTTGACTAATAGGTCCAACAGAAGTGAGTAGTCTGGGGTAGAGAAAGAGAGGAGAGAGGAGAGAAGAAGAGGGGAGAGAATGGGAGGGGAAAGGATGGGAGAGGAGTGATAGGTGAGCCATCTTCTTTTACAAAGACTGCAGCTGTGGTCCTTCTCTGTAATGGAACAGTACATTAGAATGGCATGGAAAGGAATCACCTGTTTCTCCCCATGGGAGTTATCAATTGTACTAGAATATTCAGTGTAGAGAGAAGATCTCAGCAAAGTTCCAATGACAGAAAAGTGACAGCCTTCAATTATGGAAAGGCAGACACCTAAGAATGATGATAGGTCATTCTTTCCCTTTCAAAAAGCAGAATAGAACCAAACTGAAGATTGTTCTAGAACTGTTAATTTGGGTCCATAAAAAGAAATTCCAAGAGTTAAGAATAGTTCACCTAGGAGCATAGTTTGTCACTGAACATCGAGTGAGGACAGTAGCATTCTTAATTTTGGAGGTGAACTGAAATGAATGACCACAGATGAACTAGTCAATGGAGCAGGGCTAAGATTTCGTGGTCATGTTGAGGAAGATCTAGAAAGAGTTGAATGCAGACGTGGGACTCAAAGAAGCTTGGGAATTCCACAGATAAAAGACACGAGGGAAGAGGAACAGGAAAAGTGAAGCCTATTAGCATTGTTGAAATGGGTTTGTTTGGAGTACCAAGTTTCAAAAGAAAAAGTTTCCATATAGAAAAGGGCTTTGGCCAATCAGTGGAAAACTCTATGGTTAAGTATTGATCATATAGGGAATATAGAACCCCAATCACATTTGAGTCAATGGATCTGCAACACAGGAGAGCCACTGCCATCCCATCAGACAGTTGACTATCGTCCAGTGCCCCGTATTGTAACCATCCCAGTTTGCATGACCCTTCTTCCATTCTCTCAGTACTTTGTGCTCTTCTGTCAACAGGTACTTGACCTATGGCTAATGAAAGCAGTTTATTGTAGACTGAACTGAGTAGAGTCTGGTCATCTGGCAAAGACTATAGCAAGGGAACCCATGGAGAATCAGTTGCATGTTTTGGGACATGGAGCTCTTGCAGAGACTTGTGGTAATTATTTTGTGGTAATTATTTTGTTCTGGAGCAGGTCAGACATATCTTCTGTCTTTCTAATTTTCTTTTTTTTTTTTTTTTTTTTTTTTTTTGTAACAAGGTCTCAGTATGTAGCTCAAACCAGCCTCTAGCTCATAAGCCTCTTGCCACTACATTCCGAGTGCTGGAATTACAGGTGTGCTCCAGCAACCTTGCATCGTTGACTATTGTTTATCTTTTCCTAAACAGATGGATCCTTCCCCTCCTTTCAGAAAGAGTCTAAGAGTTTTGTTTTTACAACCTAGCAATGTGGCTAATGTAGGTTGTGACCACAGTTATTTGTTTAGGTGAAGTAATGCATTTTCCTTCATAGGAAATGATGGTTAGAAAACTAGAACTCTAGTCAAATGGGAACTTGAAATTTGTGTACCAGGTGTGTGGCTAATGTGCCAAATTCTCAAGGCAGGTCGCGTGGTTGGTGGTGAAATGGCTTGTTTTACACCTGGACATGACAGATTCTATATATAAGTCTAATGACTGCCTTCTCTCTGTGGATTCTTTCAATCTCAAAAACTTTCTGTAGATTAAGACATTTGTTCCTTTGATTACCGTGGTGACAATGGGCTTCCCCCCAGTGTTTTTGAGAAAACCATAGTTGCCTCATCTGTTTCCTTTAGACTCACTGCCATGTTCAAAGCTGAGTCTATCTGACCCATTGTATATCATTCAAATAACCATAGCTGGGAGATTTTATAGGAAAGATGTGGATTTGAAAGCAGAATTTGGGTTTTATTTGCAACTTCACCATCTTGTGGCTGTGAAAACGTCTCCTCAATGTGAGTCAATCAATTAGCTTTCAATATATGTGTATCTTTAATTTTTAATTATCTTGTTTATATAAATGTATGGGTATTTTGTCTGCTTGTATGTTGATGTACCATGTGCAAGGCTGGTACCTGGGATGATAGAAGAGGCCATCAAATTTCCTGAAACTGGAATTATAGATGGTTGTGAGTTGCCATGTAGGTACTAAGAAATAAACACTGGCCTACAAGAGTGGCAAGTACTCTTAACCATTAAGCCTTCTCTGGGGACTAAAATATGTACAATTTGAATACTTAAAATTTATAGCATCTCTGATCCAAAACTGATTTTTAGTGTAATTGCCAAGATTATTAAGAATTTTCTATTACAGTTTCAGTTCATGTGTGTGCTTGTAGAGCTCTCTTCCATCACAAACAACATTTTAGAACTTATGCAGTCTTTCACTATGTTGTTACCCAATTGCTTCTGAATGATGTTACTTTTAGTCTGTGTGTGACTGACAACCTTCTCCCCTGTAGAAAGACGGTTGCTGTGAAGGAGCCTTTACCAGGAAATCAAATCCAGTTGTCTCTTTTACATAGACATTAAAAGTAAAGTACCAATGACAAACTAGGCAGCTCAATATATTTGGCATTTCTGGGTGTCAAGACCCAGCCAGGATGGTGATTGATGATGTGGGCAAAAAATTTCTCATTGTATTCATCACTTTCCAAAGCAAGGCCACAAGGGACAACCAAATAAGTTAATTAATAAGCAGAATGAAAAGGAAAGGATGCCCCAGAAGCCCTAAGAATGCAGGGGGTGGGGCAGCTCTGAGACCAAGGCTACCGAGGAGGAGGCTCACTCAAAAGCTCACATTCCTAAGGCTCAGGGAGGTGGCTCCTGTTTTTCTGCATCGCTGAAAACACACCAGTGTTTGACAAATCCCTTTATATCTCATACTGAAAGTGGATTCATAAACATTGCCCCCTTTGACGGGAATTTGGAGATAGTTCTTTTTAGTGATCACACATCAAAGCAGGGATGACATTTCTCTTGTTCTTAAGCGAACCGTTATTAGCCTACAAACTAAATCTGCAGAGGGTCTTAGAGGAGAAATTAACATTTCATTTCAGAAGGTAAAAACATGACAGCTTTGGTGGTCATATAGGTTTACTGCCTGGAAGGAAAGTGTACCTTGGTTCTTTTTTATTACTGATTCTACCAGAACTGAGCAAAACTAATTTTGATACTGAGGGAATCTGGAGAATGTTGCCCTTACTCTAATGGAACCAAAGTCTTAAATTACATTAACTGTTCTTCTCTATGAGATTCTATCTCCCAAGGAGAGTATGAAACATCTGGAAACAATTTAATTCAAAAAATGGATATTAGCATAGTGTCATGCTTCAAATCTCTTCGCTCTATGACCCAAGGCAAGCAGGTTCACTTCACAGTCACACTTTTCCTCTAGTCAGATGGAACTGGTGGCACCATCTGTATAGTGCCTTGGCAGTCACATTCGATTTCTCCTGACAGTAAGGAAGTTAAACTCTGAGTGTTGTCTCTTTTCAAGTCACACAATAAAGCCCTGAACTTTGGTGTCTAAGAATATGACTATTTTTTTTGGGGGGGGGGAGCTTGACTCTACAAGTTACAGAGGTAATTTACTTAACATGAAGTCATTAGAGTAGACTTCTGTCCAACATGACAAATATTCTTATTACAAAGCAGCATGGATTTGAGCAGAAATATACATGGAGAAAAGATGCTGTGAATATAAAGCAGAACTCAATGTGAATATGAAGACTCCCATCCACAAGCCAAGGGAGAAGAAGACTTAAAGATCTGAATAGGAGCCACCCCTGCTCACCCTTTGGCTTCAACCTTCCAGGATAGTCAACCATCAGGCCTTCTCATTCCAAGTATGGTTTCTTCTTCCCAGTTTGTGGCACTTGAGTACGGTAGAGTTAAGCAACCACTGTAGGAGAAAGGGCAATGCCTTTGAAACCTCCATCTGAAATGGGCGACTGTGATGGCAGGAATTAGACTAGAACATGACTCTCCTCCATCAAAACTTTCTTTAAAAGTTGTAGGTCCGCCGGGTGGTGGTGGCGCACGCCTTTAATCCCAGCACTTGGGAGGCAGTGGCCGGCGGATCTCTGTGAGTTCGAGACCAGCCTAGTCTACAAGAGCTAGTTCCAGGACAGGCTCCAAAACCACAGAGAAACCCTGTCTCGAAAAACCAAAAAAAAAAAAAAAAGTTGTAGGTCCTTCTAATCACTTAAGGTAGTATCTGATTGTGTCAGTAACATGGTTGACAACAGGGCTTAAAAAGTTTTACCACCAAATTTGGAACTAAACATGCTAAAATTTCAATGGTATATTTTCTTTCACTAGTAGAATAAGCAAAGCAGGCACACAAATGAATATAAACACATGTGCTGGTGTACACACACACACACAGAGAAAGAGACAGAGAGACAGACAGCAGGGTGGGGGGAGAGAGTCTTGCTTTCTCTGACTCACATCTCTGTGTTCTAGTAGAGGCCATATCCATTACCATTACACATCTACTCACTAAACTGACATTTTATTTGTTCAATTGGCATTGACTGAGCAACTACAATGTGCCAAAAACAGAAGGAAAAATCTTGGCAGATGAACTGCTTGCATCAGAGAAAAGCTTGAGGTTGTTTCAATGTCTGTGTAGAAAAATGACATATTTACTTGTGAAGGTTAGGGAACACTTTCAACTTCCCAAGAAGGGACAGCTGTGCTTTGCTTACTCACTGTCACCTCTCAAGGATGTAAAGCAGTTCGCAATATCTAAAAGATGCTTAAAGGATATGTATTCAGCACACAAGTGAATAAATGAATAAAAGAAAATTTTTAAAAGTTCCTCAAATAAATATGGGACTTGGGAAATACTGAAATGACCTCTTGTGTACAACAGTTAGGTCAGCTAATGTCCATTTGGTACTTGCTAGGTTCCTGTCACCAACCATAACACCACGTATAATGGTTTTTGTGGGATATTCACAGAAGCCTTTGCTCTAATGAATTATATGCCCTATGAAGGAACAAATGGGGAATAGATGAAAGATCTATGGTGGTACAGAAACAAGTAAAAATCAGATAGTTGCAACTTCTGGAAGCAATATACTACTTAACACTCTTGCCAGGGTTAATTAATCAGGGTTGTCTAAAGAGTCACAACCAATAGAATGAATGTGTATTAAACATGATTTATTTGATTAGTTTACAAGATGAAGTTGGAATAAACCCACATTGGTTGTCTCACAATGAAAATAACTTTGTAGTTGCTCCATTCATGACACTGGGTGCCTCCTTGGCACTTCGACAGTTCCAGTCTGGGGCAGAAGGCCAGGAAGATTCCTAAATACTTGTTGGATTCTTTTTCATAACCTAAAGAACCTAGTTATAATACCAGGGAAGGAATTTGCTGTGGCAGCAACAGGTTAGATGAACTTACCAGTGAATGCTAAGGTCCAGTGAAGAAAAAAAGCAAAATGCAAAAATCTTCCTTATTCCATGTGCTTTTATCCAGGATGCTACCTATATTTAGGGTGGGTCTTATCACATCAGTTAAGCCAAGCAAGGCAATTCCCCAAACACACATACAGAAATTCTGACATGACAATCCAGTGTAGAGAATCTTCCCTTGAAAATCATTTTTCCAGGTGAGCCTAGTGTAGGCCAACTTAATCATTAGTTAACCATCAAATTACCCATGTTCCTCAAAACTCTAAGCATACAGTCTCCTCCTTGGATGGTAGGATCCTCCAATGGAAGGAGAAGAGGTGGGAATAGGTTTCCAAGTCTTTCATTAGTTGCTCATTCATATTTTATTAGGTGTTTTTCATTAATGTTCAGAATTAAACACCCTCAGGAGTTCTTGGAGTGTCTATCTGGACCTTGATTCTTCTTCTCTTCTCTCTAGGGAAACTATCTTGCAAATTTAACTCAACTTTAAAACAAAATAACTTCCTTTTGTTTGTTATGATTTTATAGTTCTGAAACTTTGTTTTTAAAAACAAATTAGCATTTCAAACAAGATTTCATTATATTTTTATACTTGCATATCACTATAGGAAGAAGGGGCTGCTTGTTGGTTCCTGACTGCTTACACCAAAATAATCACACAGAAACCATATTAATTAAATCACTGCTTGGCCCATTAGCTTTAGCTTCTTATTGGCTAATTTTTTTTTTTGTTTGTTTGTTTTGGTTTTTTCGAGACAGGGTTTCTCTGTGGTTTTGGAGCCTGTCCTGGAACTAGCTCTGTAGACCAGGCTGGTCTCGAACTCACAGAGATCCGCCTGCCTCTGCCTCCCGAGTGCTGGGATTAAAGGCGTGCGCCACCACGCCCGGCTCTTATTGGCTAATTTTTACATATTAATTTAACCCATCTCCATTAATCTGTGCATCACCATGAGATCATGGCCTAAGTTTTACCCTGCTATAGGTCCAATGCAATTCTTTTATTTATCAATGGTAATCACAACACACAGAGGGAAATCCCACATCATTTCCCCTTTTCTGTATAAATAAAAAGGAAGGTTTTAACTTTAACAGATTAAAATTACATATAACAAAATAGTTATCAATCAAGAATTACAGTTACTATATATATATTATTTTTATCATATCTAAGGAAAACTATAACTATATATTCTTCAACTCCATCAAAGACTCAAGAAAGATGTAATATTACCTAAGTAAACAGAAAGTGCATTGTAAGCAACTTCCAAAGCTCTAGAATTGACAGAGACACCTTGCTACCTGGACAGTCACCCAAAGTTCTTCTATACTGTTGGGACATCCATCTTCAGCCTCCAGGCCTATAATATCCTAGACTTTTCCACAAAGTAGGATATTTCAAAGACAGTTCTACCTATATTGGCAATTTGTTAGACACTTTCTTCTGTATTCTGCAGAATGTCTAGTAGACTCTTTCTATTCTTTCATGAAGCAGGAACCTCAAAGGACCATCTCACCTTTAGGCAAGTTTAGCAGTCTTTTTTTTTTTTCCTGTGGATCCTGCATGTCCAGATTATAAAGCAGTCCAGGCAAGAGCAGACGGCTAACCACTCCATAAGGAGCCTCTTAGATGCTCATCTTCCTCTTGAAGTTCATTGGTGCTGCCAGGAACAGATGTGTCTCACTGTCCTGAAAAGCCCTAAATTCTTAAAACATTTAAATGCCACATTATGAAGGTCTCTGAAAGATTTGAAAAATGTCTATCCATCTGAAATACATCTCTGACAACACATTTACGACTAGAGTATAATATTGTGTCTCTAGGCATCATGCAATATGGTAGATTTCCTATGTGTCCCAGATTTTATATTCTTTTTATAAATAATTTTTATTTTATGTCCATTGGTGCTTTTGCAAAATGAATGGCCATATGAGGGTGTCAGATCCCCTGGAACTGGAGTTACAGACAGTGAGCTGCCATGTGGGTGCTGGGAATTGAACCAAGGTCCTCTGGAAGAACAGTCAGTGCTCTTAACCTCTGAGCCATTTCTCCAGCCCCACACATCTCTGTACATATAGAAAATCTAACTAGCATGACTACAAGTTTGACTATATAGATTATTATCTATTAACATATATTTCTAAATTATACATTACATTTTTAAATGAACTGCACAAACACAATGCCTTAATAAAGAGCAGAAATATGCTCATAACAAAATTGTCCTTAAATTTGTATCAACAAATCAAGACCCATACTAATGCACATTTCTATAGCATATCCTTCTTTAAATGTAAACAAATATTTATAGACAATATTAGGCATAGTTCTTCTCCAAACTGCTTCCTGCTATTTATTGGGTGAAGTAAATTTTTGGGGTGTTCACAGCAATCTTTTGGAAGGTCTTGGTCCATCAAACCACTTTAGTCTGGAATTAATCCACAGGTTCTCATCTTCTGTGGAAACAAAAAAATAATCTCTTTTCCAAAGCAACATATCCTTAGATCCATATTTTGAAATCATGATACTTTTAAGATATATATGTTAGTTTAGCTTAGCAGTCCATACAATGAAATGTCTCTTTGTACTTAACTTATTCACAGTCAAAAAAATAAATAAATAAAAGAAAACACGATAATATACACAATCCAGACTCTCTGTATATTCTCCATTTTTATGTGGCTTATTTTTCTTTACCCCTTTTGTCTATGACTGTCTGTACTCTGTCTCTTTAAAGTACATATTTTTATAAACCATTTACTCTCTATACTCATTTTCTTCTCTCTTCCAAGCCTTTGTACATTTATCCAACATTGTGACTCATTTAGAGTTTTTTTTTTTTTTTTTTTTTTTTTTTTTTTTTTTTTTTTTTTTTTTTTTAATGTCTGAATCTGTCCTATTATGTATCTGTAATTCTTTACTGTTGTGGAGTGCTTCTTAAACTGCTAAGCCCTTCTTATAAACTTAAGTGGTGCAATTGCTAAGGGAAGTATGGCACTGCCTGCTTGCCCCATCCAGTTCAGCATAGTGGAGCTGCTCACTGCCTCTGAGAGCCATGCACAGTGCCCCACCTCTAGGCACACAGCCCATGCATGTTGCCATCAAGCAGTAATACATTGCTTACAAATCCCATTCAAATGCTGGGTCTCCTGAAGGAGTCAGAGGTCATGCTAGCAATATGACCCAGGAAGCCAGCATCTCAAAACAGCACAGCCTTAATATATATATATATATATATATATATATATATATATATAGTATGTATTAAAGTAATATATATATATACTTAATATATATATATATATATTTGTGTGTGTGTGTATACATATATATTACTGCTGAATCAGGAAAACCTCTCTTAAAGGAGCCACAGCATGCTGCCAGCAAGCAAAGCCCATTTGGGGCAAAATGTGGGCCGAACTTTGTTTTTAGTGTCTTGAATTCCTTTGCAAGCCCTCTCAGATTTTTAGTGGATTTTAGTTGGCCATGTGGGTGCCAATCTGTTGAAGGAGGTTACTTGTTAGTTCCCTGCTGCTCAGCCCTGAAATAATCACACAGAAACTGTATTAATTAAATCACTGCTTAGCCTATTAGCTCTAACTTCCTATTGGCTAGCTCTTACATTTTAATTGAACCCATTTCTAGTAATCAATGTGGCTGTGACTTACTGGATAAAGTTCTCTCTGGCTCCTGTGGGACTACATGGCTTCTCTCTGACTCTGCCTTCTTCCTCCCAGCATTAAGCTTAGATTCCCCCCACCTGTGTAAGTTCTTCCCTATTAACAAGCCAAGGCAGTTTCTTTATTCACCAATGGTGTTTACAGCACACAGAGGGAAATTCCACACCATATCACTGAACTTCTTCATATCTTCCTTCTGTTATCTTCCTTTGCCTATCATTCTTACTGGCTCATTTCCTCTTTCAAATAGTTTCATTTCTATATTCAAGAGAAAACATCAAAGCAAACTCTCATGATAAGCCTATGACACCAACACTTCCTACAGAATCATTATCTGGCTCTCAGTAATGTTCATTTGGCAGAATTTTAATCCTAATTCCAAAAACCATCAAGAAATGTCATTGGTTTGGATTTACATAATTGATATAGTAGAGTATTGATTCATGTTAGTAAACCAAAAGTCTTGAACTTCAGATGGGAGTTAATTGGGGTTAAATGGTGTCATCTTTTGACAGGGAGGAATGCTGAAACCTGCCTCTGTGGAATGCTGCAAATCATTGCTATGTGCCCAGGAACCATGCAAAGAAGAATCACCTTCCTTTTGAAATAACTAAGAGTAGAGTCAGACTGGGGAAAGAGGGGCTTGGTGACAGCCTCTGAAATGACAAAAGAGAAATAATAAGAGGAGATTGATTTGACCTTCCTTCCTAAAGAGGCATTGTTATGAATAAAGAGAAATTTGGTTTAGATCTAAGGTGAAAGTGTTATCAGGTTGTAAACAGAGGAATGACTGACAAGGATCCACTAACTGTTGGTCCATCTTTCATGCACAATATAAACATCTCTTTGAGTGATTCTCCATGCATCATGAATTTGGCCTGCTTTCATGATGCATACATACTTTTATTCATGTATTCATGCTCAAGTCCAACACTGCATCTACTGAGCCTAACTCTGTTCTTGGCGGTCTGCACAGAGCCTGACAATGCTGAACAAGTCATAGTCATCCATGTGTATTGAGGCACAGTAACACACACAATCAGCTTAGCTTGGACAGATGGAATTATATCTTGCATTAAAGAGAAGTGACTCACTCAAGAAACCTTTAAATGTGCCTAGTGTCTTAAGATTTGTGGAGTAGGACCATTGTATTTAAGGGGTCAGCATGGATGAGTTCAGCTCGTGTTGGAAATTGGGATTCAGTGTGATTAGAGTAACTAGCCTTCTGCATCCTATAGTGCTATGTCCTTTCCTCGTAATACTGGATCCTTGCATGATAACACATGCCAGTAATCCAATTACTCACAGGATGAGATAAGAGGAGGGGGAGTTCAAGGGGAAGTAGCTAAGCAGGAATTGGCTAAGCAGCAGGACCCTGTCTTTCTTGAAAAGAACATCATATGATTGCTTTTATTAATACCCTCCCTGAGAAGAATGTTCCAGAGGCTCAGAATTTTGAACTGGCTCATCTCCAGTTTGTAGTCATTGGAATATGCTCAACAATTATGACTTAAGTGTTGAATAAATGATTGAATGTATATGTACAAATGTTGAGACCCTAAGAATAAGGCTTCTTTCAGATCATGGTGATATAGCCTTGTAGATGCTCAAGAGATATTTATCTAGTGAATGAATGAATGATGATTTAAACAATTTTGAAGATGAATATTCACTTAAACAAGCTGGAAATTGAGGTCTATAGTGAAAATCCAACATCCCAAGCAGGAAATACGTATAGTAAAATTTTGTTTAGCTTAAGAACCCTTTATCAGGATTTGATGATGTTGACTTTCTAGTTGTGTCCTTGACTTGAAAACAAATAAAGCCTAGACTTTTGAAGATTCAGCTATAAGCATTTTGAAATACTTTAGAAACTTTTCTATAAGGAAGTATCTAGTGTTTTTTTTCTATATAATGTAATGAAAACATTTACCCAAAAGATGTCCTATTGCCTAAGGATGTATTTGTTAGAATAAACTATAGTGAGAAACAGCTCTGAGTATATGGTCCATGTCATAATTCAGAGAAACATAGCAAGAAGGACAAACACATCCCATCGTGTTTATGCATCTCTATGAACCAAGAAGAAGCTTTAAGAATTATTTTTAAAGTGAAAAAAGTTAAAAGATTTTATACCAGGTGAAAGTATACAAAGTTAAAAGGTTTAATGGAATGAAGACATACCTGTTCTTATGTTGTCTGTGCCTGCTTTCCTGCTACCAGGGCAGACATGAGTAGTTGCTACAAACCTAAAATATTTATTATGTGGCCTTTTATGGAAACAGAAAGAAATGTGACTGCTGCTATAGATTCTGTTTGGTTAACAAGGTTTAAAGCAGCATGCAGGTTAATGACATTCTCTTTAAGAATTTCCTTTCCCCAAATTAGTGACTCCCTGGAAATTCAAATGCAACTGCACTGGGGAATTGCATTTCCTCCTTCTCAAAATGTGAACATTGCAAATGGTGATTGATTACACCTTTGATTGGGAAGCAAGGGGACACACTGCTTAGTACAAAATGCAAAGCTAATTTAGGCCGAGGTGGCACAATTGAAACAAGAGTAGCTCACACATTCACAATGCCAATATTTTATCTTGCAAGTTCTTGCAGGTCATCTTCCTCATCTGGGCGCCAGACCTCTGAGTTATCAAACCCTGAAAGCTAGAAGCCCGTCTGTAAAGATTCCTTCCAGGGAGTAAGAGTTTGTAATTCTGCAAGTACAAACCACTATTTGTGTTCTGTATTCAGAGATAGGCATTTGACAAAGAAAACACTCACTGGCCACAAGGTACATTTGATTATTTACATGTGTTGAGTTAACGAGACTTTCATGGGAAGGAAACGCAGGCTGGAATTTCCAATCTGCAGGAAACATGGGAACAATTAGGGTTTTGCATTTTATCTTGAAGCTTCAAGATGCATTTTCTCTCCTCATCTGGATGGAAAGGGACTGGGAAAGAAAGAAGTTTGCAGACTAAGACGGTGAGCTTCCAAAGAGGGGGTATGATTACAGCTTACAGTTCAAATATCCCTCACCATGCCAGTTTCCCTATGATTAAAAAAAAAAGAAAGCCAAAAAGCCAATCTCTTCCCCTCTTAGCCCTGTAATAATCATACCTTGAGGTTTCTTAACAGTGTATGAGGGCAGAATGATAGCCAGGGCAGATTTTAAGTGCTGGGAGTTCTGTAATGGATGGCTGAGCTCTGCTCTGCGGTGGAGTTGAGCCCTCAAGCTATTGCTCATTCTCTTCACTTTGGAGCCTAGATTGTTGGTAGAAATGTTGGAAAGGTGCTTGCAAAATATCAGCGCTTAAGTGACTGTTTCAGTTGTTAAATCATAATACAGTGTGATTTTGCTGAAATGAAGTAATTACAGGGGGAGAGAAGAAAAGTCAAATGATATAAAAACAGGTCCTTTGGATAGTGTAAGTGCTAATGTGCTCTCGGATGCATATGCATTATTCATCTCTGCTTCTGCCTGGAGCACAAGAGTTTCTACTAATTTAAGGGTGGAGGTAGTATTATTTTGGCTCAAGCTCTTATGCCTAAATTTGGATGAAGATGCTATGCTTGTAGGTCCTCAAATATTTCTACAAGTAGCTGTAATTATTCTAAGTCAGCAATCTGCCGCTTTAATATTTTGATTTGAAACCAATAATTTAATCTCCCTCCCTTCCACTGCTTATTTTAAGCCAATGGGTTCTATTCAGAACTGGTCCCCACCATGTATTTACTAGTGGACTGTCATGGAATTGTTCAGAGTTCCTGATTCGCAGTTTTCATGTGGATCGGAGGAGGATATTAACATGACACTTTTGAAGGCTTCTTTCATCACTGAAAGAATGGATGAGAAGCCCCTCCCAGTATCCAGCACACAGAAAACGTGTAGCCGATGTAAGCAGTCTCTCTGTCATTTGAAGTCAGATGTGACTCACTGGACAACTGTCCATGTCCCTGCACCTCCTGGGCTGGTGAGATGCTCTGCCACTTTAACCCTCTGAGTTTTTCTTCCTCCTACCACTGTTTCCCTAGTTCATCAGCATATGCTCCCTTCCCCTTTCTCTAAACATGGACTCCTTAAGGATTTCAAACTCGTCTGATGATATCCATGTTCGGCTTCCTCTAAGAGTCAACCATAAAGTTCCTGGCAAGAAGCATTGTGTGGTGATTTAAGTAAGCAAAAGCCATATGAAGATGAGCAATGTGCATATTTTAAGTTAGCTAAACAGTCCAAGCTACCTTTGGAAAACCATTGCTATTAGAATATTAATATTTGTAAAATCACCAAGAAACATAGTATGGGACCTGTTGGAATCCTCCTTTAATGTTCACCCTCTTTAAAAACCATTCCCCTGTTCTAGGACTCAGAGATGGCTCAGCAGTTCAGAGCCCTGGCTATTCTTTCAGAGGCCCCAAATTGCATTCCAAGCATCTACATGAGGCCTGGAGGCGGAGGAGACAGATCACAACTGCCTTTAACTCCAACTCCAGGGAATCTGATAGCCTCTTCTGGCCTCTACAGGCCACAAGAGTACATGAGGTGTACATACATGCATGTAGGTAAACACTCAAACTACATTGAACATAAAAATGTGCCCCTCTTTTCTGTTTCCGTCTGTCTTCCATATTCTCTTCCATAGCGTAACTTTTTTCTGGACTGATTGTCACAATGACTTTGCATATGCTCTTCTTTTAGTGTAGAGTTCTCATCTGCCACCCCCACATTTCTGATCACAACCCAAGCCTTACTTTGCAGGAAAATTTTAATCTCCTTCCTCAGTCAAGGTGATAGCTGTTTGTTGCCCGAACTCAGAATAATTTGTTTCCTCATTTAAGGTTTAATCTCGGCTTGAGTTAATTATTTAAATTTATGATTATTACATTAATGCCTATCATTCCCTTGGTAGACTGTTAATTTCTTGGGAAAAGAAATCAAGCCTGTGTTTATTCTCTGGCATCCTCAGTCACAGCCAGTCCCTGGCTTACAGTAAACTCTCAGTTTGCCTTTGTCAGTAACTTAAGGAAGGAGGAGCCGAGGATTTTCATTTTAGAAGTAGATGTGAAACAATGTAAGTGTTTAACAAGGAAATTTTTTAAGAAGATTTTTGCTACATGTTTCCTGGATCATGTGATGTTTATTCATCCCAAGCATAATCATTTAGCAGTGTCTCTCTTAGTCACAGTCCTGGTTCTTCTACTCTGAACATCTCTGGTGTTTTTCCTCCTATATCTATTCCACTTTTTACTCCAAACTGTACATATTCTGTTGGCCATCTGTGTTCTTCTGGTTGATTCTGTAATGGATAACAGAGAGAATACAACGGCATAAAGGCCTATCAGTTGCTGATTGGGTGAGAGGCCCACTGTTTTGAGTTAGGAAGGTACATTGGATACTGTGCTTCCAGATCTTACTGGATCCTCTTACCCCCTTCATCAATTTTCCTGCAGTAGTTACTACATACTTGAAGCATCAGCCTTTACCTAGAATCTTTCCAAATCAGGCATATGATCCTGAAGTGTGGCAGCGTAAATGAATGCAGACAGATTATAAAAATATATACAGCTTTAATAAGGAAATAGACTTACAGGACCACAGGTTCCCGCGGAGAACAGGAAAAGCAGAGCAAAAAAGGGGCTGCTGGGATCACGCTGGGCAGATTTATCCGTAAACATTAGCCTGAGGCGAACACGCCCCCAATGGGTGGGGCTATATCCCTACACTGAAGTTAGTTACAGAAAATATTCTTCCCTTGTTTATGGTTATCTGACCCTCAAAATTTGTTCATGGTTATCTGTATGGTTCTGGATATCTGCCCTTCAAAATTTGTATGATCAAACCCTATCCCTGAAGGTGATGGTATTGATAGGTAGACTGTTTGAAAGGTAGTTGGGCCATGAGGTTGTGTCCTACAGTAGTGGGATTACTGCCATTGTCAATGATATCCAAGAGGACACACCACCACCTTCACAATCTAATGGTGTACTCAATGTACTGTTTCTGTAGCAGAGAGTAGGCTTTTGTTAGATGCTCAGTCTTCAGGTGACTTGTACTTCCAGTCTTCAGAACCCTGAGACATAAACATTTCCTCTGCTCTTAAGATACTTGATTAACTGTGTTTTATTGTGGCAACACAATCATACTAAAACTCTCATCCTCCTCTAAAACCATCCTGGTTATGTGCTTACCAAGTCTGTGCCTAGGCTACTTTCTCTATCATCTCACCACACATATTCTATTCATATTGTTCGAAGGGACTGTGATTTTTGACTAATCCATTTTAAATGACCTGGGGTGCAGCACTGGTTCTCTTGAACTCATCTGACTTTTACCAAATACTGCAAAATGCCTCTGTGCCAGCCTCCATTCTGTCTAGTCTTCTTATACATTGTTTATCCTCAGAGGATCTGAGTGCCCCCTTGGTATCCTCACCTACCTTCATTCCAGTAAATGGTATTGGCCTTATCATTTTATTCCAAGCAAAGAACTGCCAAATTCAACCCATACTCATCTTAGACTTACAAAGTGCCGTACTTACTCATGGATAATGCAAGGCTCTTAGCAACAGCATCCTGTGGTTTCTTTTGCTTCATCAGCTTCATCTCTTGCTATAGATCTAGTACCCCAGCCATCTGGCAATTTCAATCTATATGTTGCCCATCCCTAGGCCTTTAGAAGCACCATTAATTTCAGATAAGTCCCCCTGTCTTTCTTACACTGGAAAATGACCCTTCATTGACTCCTCAAGAATCAGATTCAAATTCATTCCCTCTCTGGAAGCCATGTCTAAATTTCCAGCCTCTTACCAAACTATAACTTCTTTCATCCATAACGCTGAAAATATTTAGAAATAATCATTGCTCATATCTCTCTCCTTCATCGGATGATGAGGTCTGCAGGAGTGAGACCTAAATCTCATGGTCCACGAGTTTCCTTTGTGCAGCTAAGCACAGTATCTGGTGTGTCCCATGCACTGTAATGCACTCCGTGAATAAATAGAAACTGGCTTATAATGCCTGTCCTTTTTCCCTTGATTACAAGCATTCACTCTACAAAGAAAATGTCTTCTCCCCTTGACACTGAGCTGGTATTTTACTGAAGCAGTAGACAGTTGAGAAGTATAAAAAGTCAGTAGCATCTGTATTCTCATGAGTGTACATCTGTAGTAAATTGTCATTTATGATTATCAAAAGGAAAGGGAGGAGAAGGAGTTTGTAATTTTTAAGACAGACTATAAAAGTAACCTAGATTGTCATGCTGTCATTTTAATTTTTATCTCTGCTTCAATAAATACTTCCCTCCAAAAGACTTGCCCTCCTAAAGAGAGCCGATAAACTCTCCAAACAGAACTAACAGGCCTTTGCATTTCCAAACCTTTGATTCTGATTCCTAGGAAATGTTAGGAGATAAGACTTGATATTTGTGAGGTTTGTAAAATATTCTTTTCATCTTGTTTTCATTTTCATAGACTTAATATGCAAAGGAATTTCTGAATTTCAAGTCAATGTTTTTTGCTTGATTCTTATTCATAATTTATTTATTTTATGTGTGTGGGTGTTTTGCCCACAGGTATGTAAGTGTACTTCCTGTGTGCCTGGTGCCCATGGAGGTCAGAAAAGGGTACGTCATCCATTGGAGATACAGTTGCTGGCTATTGTAGGCCATCAGGTGGGTGTTGGGAACCAACCTGGACAATCTGCAAGAATAGCAAGTGCTCTTGACTGCTGAGTGCAAAAGTTTTCTGTTGCTTTTATCTATTTTTTAGTAAAAATTGCAAGTCATTACAATTCCACCAACATCAAGTGCTGATGATTCTAAAGTTTTAAGTCTAAACTGGAGATTTAAAGAAGTAGGATGTTCATGTTGATCCTCGCTAAGGAAGTAGGTGGGTGGCAGAGTTTAATTCAATAAGTGTCAGTATCTGAGCTGGGAATTGAAGTATGAATAGGAGTTTTCCATTATATGGGGGAAAGAAAGAAACTGAAACAATTCAGCGGTTTTCTAAAATGATATTGCAGCTGATTTCAATCCAGTCCTAACCATGGATATTGCAGAGGAGGGAAATGGGGAGGGGAGATAAGAGAGATGATGTGATTTGGCAAAAAAAAAAAAAAATCCCCTTCTGGCCTTTTTGCTGTTGTTTCATTGTCTTTGAGGCTGCAGGAAAAGTACTTTGTGAGGGCTGCTTTGATGTGTATGAATTATTCATCATTAAGAAGTCAGGCAGCTGACACCAGTCGTTGTTCAAGCTGTGGAGGGTATTAAAGGGTATTAGAGGCCCTTGAAAAAGCAGAACATTTTGTTCTTCTTTCTGCCCTGTGCAAGGGTCCACTGCATGGGTGGGAAGGTCTTTGTCAGCTTCTCTCCAATTGGTGCACATCACAGTATGTCAAGATTTCCTGTGCCACCATCTTTCTCCACTCTGTTTTAGGATGAAACTGTCATTGAAGATATTTCTCTCCTCTTCTGTTTCTCTCTCTCTCTTTCTCTCTCTCCTCTCTCCTTCCCTCCACCTCTTCTCTGCCCACATCTGTGGACAGCTTGATTCATTAAAAACCCAGTGCCTAGCCAGATGGAAATACACAACTACCTAGTCCATTAGTGCTCTTGCTCTGACACAAGGCATCTGACCTGGGAGCAGCCAGAGCTAACAGGATGTCTCATTAAGGCAGCTTTTGTCACAGCCTTTCCCTGCCATTTAACATTCTCCTGAGCATTATGTGCATTTATGCTGAGAGTCAGCTGTCTGTGCAGGACTTGGCAATGGGAAGTCTTGAGCTGCTGAGAGCCCACTGTGTGCTGGTGAAGCACATCACTCTTGATTCTGCAATAGCCAGGAGTTTCATGTTTCATGCACATAGACAGGCTGAATCAAAGGTCAGCGAGCACATCCACCATGTCTCTCTACCGCTTTATGAAGGGCTTCAGATAGATGACCACACTTGCCCCTAGAATGTAGGCATTACTGTTGTTCATTTTTGGGGATAAGAGATCAGAAGGCCAACACACATTAAGTAATTTACTCAGCTTTAACAAATAATATATGGGAAAGCCAAACTCAATGCCTATGTTCTTTCTACTATAATGCTACCTACGTCTTGAATCCAAAGTGCCAAAGTGCCCCCTCTCCCCCAATGCTTATGTGTTGAATACAATGCAGCAGTGACTAGAGGTGAACCATTTGGAAATTCCTTGAATTGCTAGGGCTCCAACCTCATTCAGTTGATCCATTAATGGGTTCACAGCGACACTGGGTTTTGTTAGAGGAGCTTGATTGCTCGCTTTGGAACTCATCTGATATGAGGTAAGCTGCTTTGCTCCATTGCATGTGCCTAACATTATGTGCAGACTCCCCTCAGGCCGGAAATGACAAGGGCAAGCAACCACACACTGGACTCTCTGCAACTGTGCATGGAAAGGAATGCTTCTTCCTTTAATGCTGGTCTTTTCGGGTGCTAAATCATAGCAACAGAATGCATGTAAATACCATTCCACTTAAAATATATTGCTTTTTTAATCCAAGCAGCAATGATTAATAACAATAATGAGAAGATGTTATTCTCTCATTACACGTGGACATACTGACATGTTGCCAGTATTATTATCAAAGCTAGCATTTACACAAAAACTAGCTACACAGTAATTATTTGCATATCATATTTAATTTTATTTATACCCTTATGGGATAACCACTCTGGCCTCATTCCATAGATGGAGAAATATAATCAGCTACTAGTTAAATAAAAAATGACAACAGGACATTGATTTGACTTGATATCTGATAGTCAAATCTATCTGATTTCAAATCTGAAGATTTGAAGAAATGATGGTGGCAAGTGAGGGGGATACATGAAGTGATAAAAACATGATGGAAGGCAGGCTTGTCTGGCTGTGGACGAGAGAACATCAATACTTGGTGTTGAAATGACATTCAATTTAATGCTCTGTATTAGGCAAAATGTATTGTATCACCATGGTTATATTCATGTATCATACACCCTCTGCTGTCTTTCATATACAAATTATTAATGAGTTATACAGAATTTGATAATAGTAAGCACACAGTTCTCCCCATTTGGCTGACATACTTTGATTTATGATCCACACATACTAACATGCATGTATATGTTAATATTTCTGGGAGCTTTGGATACAGGTGTCATAGTTAGAGTTTCCATTGCTGCAACGAGACACCATGACCAAGAAGCAAGTTGTGGAGGACAGGGTTTATTAGGCTTACACTTCAGCATTGCTGTTCATTATTGAAGGAAGTCAGGACAGGAACTCAAGCAGGGCAGGGTCCCATAGGCAGGAACTGATATAGAGGCCATGGAGGGGTGCTGCTTACTGTCTTGCTTCCCATGGCTTACTCAGACCACTTTCTTATAGAATCCAGGACCACCAGCCCAGGGATGGCATCACACACCATTGGCTTGGCCCTCCCACATTGATCACTAAGTGAGAAAATGCCTCACCGCTAGATCTTAAGGCATTTCCTCAAATGAGGCTCCTTCCTCTGATGATTTTAGTTTGTGCCAGGTTGACACACAAAACTACCTAGTACAACTGAACCCTTGTCAGCTTGACATACAAACACATCACCATTAATCCACAACACTTCCTTTCTTATTCATCTCCAAGATCTCACATTAAAATAATAAATAATTTTAAATGTCCCATAATCTTTACCAATTCCTAACACATTAAAATTGAAGTTTTTTTTAATCTAGTCTCTTTCCAAAGTTCAAGTCTTTTAGTGGTAGTTTCTTTAAAAATCAAAACTGAGTGACTTCTTCAAGAGGTAAGAACCAGGACACTGTCATAATCTGAACTAAACAAAACCAAACTCCCAAAGTATAAATACCTCAATGTTCAATTATTTGGAATTCACTTACGATCTTCTGGACTCCTCTAAAGGACTTGGGTCACTTATCCAGCTGGCTTTACTGCTACTGCTGTTCTCGGTGGTCTTCCCAAGATGATACTGACATCCCCCAAATGCCAAGGTCCATTGATGCAACTGGGCTGCAGTTTCCCCAATAGCCTCCCATAGGTTCTCTTCTTGGTGCTAATCCTCAATGTGTTTGCATGACCTCTTCAGTCCTGGGCCTTCACTGGCTCTGAGTCTGCACCTTCACCTGTGGCCTTTCTTGACCAAACCACAGCTGCTCTCCATGACCCCTTTGTGCCTTCAAAACCAGAATGACCAGGGTGAGCTTCCACATTACCATGTCTGACTGGTAGCATGCAGTACAACCTTGGCTGCCTCTGAAACACAGCTTCTCAGTGACCTCAGAAAAAAACATTTCCCAGAGTATTTCACCTCAGTGATGTTTGTCTCTTCTTAATTACTGCTAAATTTTTAGCTCCAGCCAGCCTGCATCAAGATTAGTAAAGCAGATGTTTGCTTTAGTAGTTCTGGTACCTTGTTAATCACAGCTGATTCTTCAGTCCCAGCTAACCAGAACCACAGGATCTTAATTCAAAATAACAAATGGCCCTGGTAGAGTCTTTAAACGTCCCTCTGAAAGTTCACAAGCCAGACTCTCCATTCTGTACACTTCTCTCAATATTTTTCTTTCCCAAGTTGCCACAGAACATCCCACTGAGGTCTCAACATTCAATGGCTTTCTAGACCAAAGTTCCAAAGTCCTTCCACAATCCTTACCCAAACATGGTCAGGTTTGTCACAGTAATTTCCCATTCATGGTACCAATTTGTCTTAGTTAGGATTTCTATTGCTGTGACAAAACACCATGAAAAACAGCAAGTTTGGGAGGAAAAAGGTTTATTTAGGCTTACACTTCAGCATTGTTCTCATGTTTTAGCTTGTGTCAAGCTAACACACAAAACTAGCTAGTACACACAAACTCACTTGAAAGTCCATACTGGCCTGGAACTCAGTATGTAACCCACGTCAGCTGCAGATTGAAAGTTGTCTTCTTGCCTTAGGTATATATTGAACCAAGTGTGGGGACAAGTCACCAAACTCAGCTTAAATTTCTTACTAACAAAAAATAGATACATTATCATGCCTATGTTAGTGCTGAGGGAAAAAGATGGGAAGTCCAGGGAAGATCAGCAATTTCTACAAGATCATAGACATAGCCATATTATCTAAGAACAAACACACATACTAACAAGAATTTCCATTTGGCTAGTGACTTATGAAGTTTTTTGAATCATATAGAGAAACAGAATCTGAAGCAGAGGAAGGGAGAGCCACTTTTCCTAGTAATGATCAGGAAAATCAGTATTGAAAACAATAGGTGGTTAGTGTGAATTGTCTCCCACTTGTAACAAATTTTCAGACATATTGAAGTTAACACTCAATAGTGTTAAAGAACTGATTTAAATACTTACGTATTTTAACTTTAAGATTATTTTAAAATCTACATAAAGTTTGCATATTTCATTATCTATCTGTTCAAGTATGGGTTAGCATATTTATTTCCTCAAATGTTTAGAATTTATTTGCAGCATTTCCCATGTGTTTTCTTAATGTATAATACAACATCATGTCTGTACTCACCATACTGTATTACAGAGCATCAGAATGCATTCAACCAACACAGATGGAATTCAGTAACACTTCGTAATCTGTCTTCATCCTGGGTCTCTTCCTATTCTTGCCATTCTAGTGTTCTATTCTCAATTTCTATGGTAGCAACCTTTAGATGCTACATGTGAGCAAGGTCCTGCAATATTTGCATTGGTATGCCAGCTTTATTTCACTTATTTCACTGCTTTACAGTTCCATTCACGCTGTCGCAAATGACAAAATTCCATTATTTTTGTGATTGTGTGGCATTCTATTGCATATGTGTGTCATGTTTATTTTAAATCTGTTCATCAAATGATAAAACATCTAGATTGATTCTATACCTTGACTGTTGATTGGTTTTGCTTTGCACAACTTAGCCATATCTCATTTTCAGTATAAATATGATAGAGAAGGGACCAGCCTCAACAGAATCTCCATGGGCATAGTTGTTCAATAAATATTAGTGTTAGAGATACTTTCCTATCTGCATTAGAAAAGACCAGACCAGGCAAAGATATGCAATGTGATATGGATCCAGTTGAGAATCTTGAAGATGATGAAGATGCATGAAACCTTGAAGATGATGAAGATGCATGAAGAGCACCACTGTGTGAAAAAGCAGCTTCATAAAATCCTTGCCATTTGATAAGAAGGCTTGTATTTGTCTTATGCTGGCTGTCTTACTGTTTCTTTTCTATTTCTGTGAAGAGACACCATGATCATGGCAACTCTTATAAAGGGAAAACCTTTAATTGAGACATTTCCAGAAATGTAATTATTAGTCCATTATCATCATGGTGCAACATGGTAGTGTGTAGGCAGACATGATGCAAGAGCTCAGAATCCTGCATCTTGATAGGCAGGCACAAGTAAGTGGTCTGAGACACTGAGCGGTATCTTGAGCATATCTGAGACCTGAAAGCCTGCCTCCACAGTGACACACTTCCTCCAGAAAGGCCATACTTACTCCAAGAAAGCCACATCTAATAGGGTCACTTCTTTGGGTGTCATTTTCTTTCAAACTCCTACACTGGCTTATAGGGCTCTTCATTTAAAATAGTATTATACATCACTTTTGCAAATGAGGGAAATGGGTACTGCTGCCCAAGAGAAAAACTCATGAAGGCACACAGTTGTCAGTAGTAGAGGTGGCTGGCTCTGACCTCTAGCTCAGTGGTCATCTTAAGACTAAAGCCTCTCATCATCACAGTTCAAGTATATATTTTCTCCCTGCCTGGAATTATTTGGGGTTGTCAGATCTGCAACATCACCATAGTAATCTTCATTTCCTACCTTCCAGGACTTTTAAGGCCCAAGGAATGCCTTTTTCACTGTCCAAATTCCATTCTGTCTTTAAGGGCTGTCTGCCAGAGATGGCCCCACAAGTGATGGAGTTTTAAAAGGTTAATTGCCATTAATTATGGTGAGAAGGCAGCTTATTACCAATTCATAAATTCAGAATACATTCATTTTGCTGACAAGCAAAATGTCCTACTTGCCCTGTAAACCTTGTTTCCATTCTGTATAAAGAATAGATATTTTCTCTTTTCTACATTATGGTATTTGTATAAACCACCTTGTCTTCCAACACACCATGTGGATAAAAGCTTAATTAAATTCACAAAGTTTGTTAAATTATTCCATACTTAGCAAAAGCCTTTAGGATTACGTTGGTATGAGTATCTCTGAAGACCCAGATGCTCAGACATATGTCTACAAATAGAGATGCATAGAACTTGCTAAGCAACACCTTTAAAGTGTTATACAGGTGACTCATAGATAAATCTTAGCGTAAAACTTCTTGGAAACTCTTCATGAATGACGATTTTGGTAAAGAACATGTTTAAGCTTTACAAGTTGTAACCTATAGAACTCAACCTAGCCAGGATCTTTGTAGCAATTAATACATTATTAAAAGACTATACTATAGTCCTCTAGGATTTATTTATTGAGGGCTTATATTTTTATGAAAAGAAGCATAAGGCTTATAAGAGAGAGTGTTCTGCCAGGTGGTGTTAGTGCATGCATTTAATCCCAGCACTAGGGCTGCAGAGACAGGTGGATCTCTGTGAGTTCAAAGGCTGCCTGGTCTACAGAACAAGTTCCAGGATGGGCTCCAAAGCTACAGAGAAACCCTGTCTCAAAAAAGAGAGAGAGAAAGAGAGAGAGAGAATTCTAAAATATTCAGAATTCTAAAAATCACTGATATCCATCATTTTTTAATTCATATCTTATGACAAGCATGATCATCCACTGAGATGGCTAATTTTATGTATCATGCAGACTAGGCAATGAAATGGTGAAAATTTAGAGAAATATTCTGCATGTTTCTGTGAAAATAGTTCAGAAAAGATTCACATATAAATTTACGAGTGTATAAAGAAAATTGGCTTCTATCATAGTTATTGTCAACCTGAATAGAGCAATAGTGACTGTCCATCAGCTGAGCTAGAGAGAATCCTATATACCAGACGACCTGCTGCATGGATGTCATTTTTTAAAAATTTGATCTCCACACTCAAGCAGAAACAGCTGATCTTCAGTTTGGGTCCTGGTAGCCTTCAGGTAAGGAGTACACTATTAACTTTAAGACTGTTGGACTTGGACATGGACTGGACACTAGCCTTCAGTCTTCCTTGTAATAGAACTATGGACTCACACTGTAAACACACCCTCTTCAATAGCATTATGATGACTAGACTTGGCTGTCAACTTGGTACACCCGGGTAGAGGAGCATGTTTTCCTCCATTAGGAGGGCACATGTACCTGTGGGCACATCTGTGTAGCATATTCCTAACTGGTGATTGATGCAGGAGGGATTAGCCCTGGGTGGTATAAGGAAAATAGCTGACTGTGATCCTAGCAATGAGTCAGAAAGCTGTGAATTCCTTTCCTCGAGTTACTGTCTTGGCTTCCTTTGATGATGGACTGTAATCTGCAAGAAGAAATAGAACCTTTCCTTCACAAGTTGTTTTTGGTCAGTGTTTTATCACAGCAGCAGAAATCAGACTAGGAAAAAATATCATCAAGCAATTCTTCATACTAATTAATTTTTGCTTATAGGTACATTATCTAATTGTTCTTTTTCTTAGTGAATTCTGATGCATACAATACTTATAAAGCCAAATAGTGTACTGATGTGGTATAACAGGATTTATAATGATATCCTTTATAATGATTTATAATGATCTACTATCCACTCTATAATTCCTTTGTCTCTAGCAAGTGCTTCAACTAGTTGTGGTATTTCAGCTGGTGCCATGATCTGTAATTTTATTTCTGAGGACTCTACACCATTATTTGTCCCTCCTGGAATGGACTGCAGTTTTCCATAGACCTTACTCACAGGGCAAGTAAATATCTAAATACCTAAAGATCTTCTCTGCAGACATGTTCTTCTTGCCACCACTATGAATTAATGGTCTGCTTGCCTTTGATGTTCTGTATTATTTATCACAATCAACCCTATAGCTCTCTTTTCTGCCAAGTGTTTCAAAGACTTGAGGCTTCCAAGGCGGCTCACTTCCTGCCTAATGGGACCATTATCCTGTCTCTTAGTTGATGTACTCCCCAGTTTGGATCAAATACCTGTATTCCAATAGAATAAGTAGCCATGGAAGAAGGAAGCAAGAACTGAATGTAAAAATACACAATATGTCCTATACAAACCTATCTACTTAGAAGTAACAGAGTATCACCTGCCTTGTGTCTAATTTCTTGCTCTGCTAACTGAAAGGCAAATCAATATGTCAATGAAGGTCTCAAATGAAGAAAGTGGCTTTGCTTCCCAGTTGTAATGGTTGATTCTTTTGGTCCTACCAAACACCTTAAATGGTACTTCTGGTCTTTATGCTTAAAGAAGATGGAATAACATCTAACTAGGAAGAAAGAGTCTTCCAATGTCTGTACTCGGTCTCCCTCTTAAATTACAAGAAGGTTGGCTGGGCATGGTGGTAGGAACAAGAAGGTTGGGCATGGTAGTAGGAGTAAGCCCTTGTAGTTGACATCTCTTTCCTCTTTTTAAACCTTGAAGAGACATAGCTAGCCACTATAGCAGGATTTATATATACATATGACTGGATTAATTTTTCACACCATCAACACAAAATTAGAGAATATAAAAGGATAGTTCTGCTCTTTCTTCTACCTGACCCCAATCAGGTTTGAAAAGCACCATTCCTAGTATTTTTTCTGCCTGACAGGTGAGTATAAAATGAGGTTTTGCAGCTTCTACTTTCTGCTCATCATCCTATGGTTCTACAGTACTTCTAGCAGTGACAGCCCCCCAGCCACTTATGCAACTTTGAAAGTATACACCCTTAAATACAGTAGAGAGATTAAAGATTTTAAGTATGCATTATGTATTAACTAAAGTAAGTGTTTTTTTATAATGAAGTATTAATATGATTTAGGAAAGACCTGAATGAGTCTGCCAAGAATTCATGAGTTAGAAGTTTGATCTCTAATGAAGCAATGCTGAGAGGTGGTTGAATCTTAAAAGGGGGGCCTGCTGAGAAGAGGAGAAGTCATTGGAAACATCATTCTCAGAAATATTAATGATGGCATACAGTGGATCTATTCCAGTAGGAGAAGTACAAGGCTGACCTCTGCATTTCTCAGCTTTTTGCCTTCCATCTTGTCTTCCCTTGAGATGTGAGACACCTAAGTAGGCCATCACATGAGGCTGCCTGATTTTGGATTTTCCAAAGCTGAAATATAAATATTTAAACATTTTCTATATGCATATAATTTCTAGTATTATGGTATGTCATGAAGTTATAGATGTAGAAATGGACTAGTCCAAATATTAAGTCAGTATTGCTTTCATATTACAGTGAGGTCATTTGCATATGAATTTAGTGAACTAGTGGGAGGGAGAGTCCCAGAATGTGGTAGCATTGGCATGTTTTCTGATGTTGGCATCTGAAGCTCTATGAAGGCCATTTCTCCAGGTGTTTTTAGAGTGTTACCCTGCTTACTTTGGCGGAAGACCTGGTTTAAACCTGCAATAACAACAGGTGTCCTTTCCTATGTTGGCTCACCATCCAGTCCCAACTTTACTTCCTGTGGGGACGCAGGTGCTGGCTTCAGGAGTAATCCTTTTAAAGACTGCACTGAGCTGTCATTTTTCTGGAAGGAAAACACAATCTTTAGGAAGGAACAAGGAAGATCACTAGGGTTACAGTTCCTCCATGATTCATTCACCTTGTGGTTGTAGGGAAAAAATTCATTTTTCGAAAGTGAGATTATTAATTCTTTAAAAGAAACAATGTTATTGGAAACTTGAATCCTTAAGTGAATTAAAATTAAATGTCCATGATGTCATACACACACCTGTGCTCCAAATTATGTTTAATATCATCTTATTTACATATTTCCTTCATTAAGAAATATACTTAAGGAACTTACACTCATAACCTAAAGGAATAATGGGGTCAAATGTAAATGTGTAATAACACATTGAATTTTAAAACTGTTTAACCAGATACTAGGGAGCAGATTAGTGGTGGAGCATTTGCCAAGCATGTGCAAAGTTATCAACACACACACAGACACACAGACACACGGACACACACACACACACACACACACACACACACAGGAAAATAGAGACATCTGCTTCTGGGAGGTAAGGCTCTACATGTTATTTTATTTCGTAACGTTTGCAGGGGTTTTTAGATTCGTCTAAGCTATTGTGTATTCTCATCAGGGGCAATGCCTTTCGAAAGTCACTTTGATTCCTGCGAATTGAATTAAATGAAATTAGCACATCACAGACAGCCTACCATCTTAGCTCCTCTCTATCATTTTTCCAAGATCATGTTCACATAAGAAATGGCCTCCACTTGTTGAGAGAAGCTTTGTGTGTTCATCATCAGAGGAGTTTGTTTGCAACTATGTAGGTATTTAATGTGAAACTGCCAATGAAACTGATTTCTGGACTTCTTGAAAAAAACTGAACCTACATGTGAGACCTTGTATAATAATATTAATATATATACATATATATGTATATATAATATTACCATGTTTGACTCTATTCATCTTGTAAGCAAAATGCTAAAACAACAGTGAACTCAAATGTAATGATCCATTCTTGAAAAATGGATTTCTAAATGTAATTGTTTTAAAATTTATTTTCTGCACAACTTTTCTACTGGAAAACTATCAGCAATTAGCATTGTTTTGATTTTTTCATGGTCATTGAACCTCTGTTCCTACCTTGGATATGACTCCAATCTCAACTCTTCCCAGAAAAGTTGAATCATGCCTGATAATGTCTATATGTGCAGGAAGAAATCAGAGAGAGAGAGAGAGAGAGAGAGAGAGAGAGAGAGAGAGAGAGAGATTAAGGTCAAAACAGAATCTTGCTTTGCAAGCCAGTTTTATTTTTCTTTAAAATATTCCTTTAAATTCATTCCTGTGCTAGTGAAGAAAAATATATTCAGAAGAAGCTGCTAAGGTAATAAGAAAATATAAATCTTCTGGCTGATAGTGGAGATTTTTAAATGACACAGAGAGACACTGAGCGTGGGATTGCAGGTGTGCTAGGAATCGGGCATACTCTCTGCTCCCTCTCACGCCCCCCTTCCTCTGTGAAAGCATTCCAGTTTCCTAAGCCCTGCTTTTCCCATTTGTAAAGAAAGCAAATCACTTCTCCTCTTACATTATTGAAATGTGATTAATGAAATTATGTTCATGAAGAGTGTTGGATCAGCCTGTGAGCCAACTAGCAAGCAGCAACCTCTATGGTTTCTGCTCTATGTCACTGTCTGTGAAGTGATTTCCATGTATGGAGGCACTTCTATGTGGAAGAGCAAGCAGGCTTGCCTTCAAGTTCCTGCTTTGAGATGACAGACTGTGAGCTGGAAGTGTAAGCTGAAATAACCCCCCCCCCCCAAAAAAAAAAAAGCTCTGGACCAAAGTCCTGTACAGAAACACTAAGGACTGTGATCAATTTTTCTTGCCTGAAGCCAGAAAGCAATGTCCCTATTATGCAGGTGTGGACTGAATGATGCAATGTGTCTTATCCATCTTTGCATAACTGCCCTGGCTACCTGGGAAGAGAAGCTGTTCGCAGGCTAGGAGGACAAGGAAAGGTGATTAGCTTAGGTCAGCTACTGTTTCTAGATGTCTGCATAGGTCCAAATTTCACCTTTCTGGTAAAATATAACTTTGAGAAAGGCATAGCTGGCAAAGGGACAGTATTCTGAAGTGGGCTTATTTCCAGTTACATCCAGCTGGCTGAAATTTACCCATTAGAGTCTTTCTCATATGTAGGAGATGAAGTCTACCAACCTAGAGTTCAGTCTTCACAGCACCAAAGTCCCACTGTCTTCTGTCATTCAGCTTGCTTAGATTGTCAGGAAATTAGGTCCCTCAGTCTTTGTTCTTAATCTGCTTCACCTTGATGGACATTTTCCTGAAATCCATTGTCTCTTCTGTCGGGTCCTGTATTCACCAGACAGCACAGCAAGGCTGACTCATTGACTTGTTAGCTACAAGTACAGAGAACGCAGCCTTTAAAACACATACTGTAGAACAGATTTCGGTAAGCTTGGCAGTTTTCAGTACCTGAGGAGGGGAGAGCTCTGGCAAGGGATGCGTGAATGACCAGGTACACTGTGGAGACAGAATGAGCTTCCACTGTTTTTGTAAATGGAGCAAGCCATTTACTTACCCATTCATTTACTACCCATTCTTTTCATTCGATAGACATTTACTGTCTTCCTTCATTAGGTCAAATGCTCTGTTAAGCAATGCCTCAGTCACAGTCTCTTCCTATAAAATGGTTTTAGGACAACAGACATAATCATAGTAAGCTATCAATCTCATGTTGAGTTGCAGGTAGGGTGGGCAAATGCTTCAAACAGCAAAACTTACATCTATTTTCTGTGGGTATCTCTTTATTATGTGCGTACTTTGATGCAAATAGGGGCCAGTAGCTACAGAAAGACAGAAAGGAAATGAAGGTGAAGACAGAACAGTTTACTGTGAAAGCCAGAACATTTAGGATGAGCTGAAGGTTGACAATAAGTAGACATTTGCTACAGTAAATAAATAAATAATAAAAATATTTCCAATGATATTCAATTTTTAATTTTCAATGGTAACATATCAGATGAGTTCCTAGTTTTGAGAAATTTATATTAGTGCATTTCTCTGGACAAGGTATTAGAAGAACCAGGGGACACAGACAGACCCTGGGGGAATGAGGAATTTTTGAGTCTTGCTGGACATGCAGAATACCTGGTATGAAACTTACAGGCAGTGAGGCAGGAAGGTCACCTCACAGTGTAACCCCACTTGAAAAGATTATTTAGAAGTTTCCCCAGGGATCTGCATGTAATTTTGTTCAATCTTTATTTAAAACTTCTCCTCTATAACAACCAATTTTTACTGGCCCCTTAGGTGATATCTTAAGACACACTTCTCTTTAATAGTTTCATAACAATTTAAGCCTCAAGTTCATTCATCTCATTTTATTTCCCATATCCATAAAAGGAGTTTGGGGTTCTCACCAGGGAAGATACAGGATACTACGTACCTGGGAAGAAGCCTTAGTAATTGTGTGTGGCTTTGTCTAGACCTCTGTCTTGACAGTGAGGCACTTGAACCTTGGCATATTTCCCATCCTACAAGCAGATCCAATTATTTTACTTAAAGGCCACATGACCTCGAGTTGTCATTAAAAGCATCAGTTTGCCTTGTGACATAATTGGAGAAAATATTTTAGAAGCAGTGTAGGACTTAGTTGAAATGTTTCTATGACTGTGTCTGTGGAATGTGGGTAATTCAGGAAGGACCATGACAGTTACCTGAACAGAGAAATGGCACGATAGCCTACATCCCCTACCTTCCTCTTCTTTCTAGTCAATTATTTTTGTCTTTCTCAGATATTTACAATTATATGAAAGAGCCATTTATTCTTAGCTTTAGTCCCAATGTTTTCCAAAATAAATTGTTTATAGGGAATCCCACTTTCCAATCCAGGACTACTCCTTAAGCACACTTTAAATAGTGTTTTCTTGTATGATTAACCAGTACATTTTGCAGGTGTATACTAATAATAAACTCTGAATTCTTCACCAGCATACAATCTCTGAAAAAAAGCACACGTACATGTTCAGGAAAGTTGAAGTATCAAGTGAAGAAGATATTAAATTTTTACAATGTTACATAGTTTTCCATTAGTTCATTTTCAGGGAAAATTTCTTCTTCTTCTTCTTCTTCTTCTTCTTCTTCTTCTTCTTCTTCTTCTTCTTCTTCTTCTTCTTCTTCTTCTTCTTCTTCTCCTTCTCCTCCTCCTCCTCCTCCTCCTCCTCCTCCTCCTTCCTTTTTTTCTTCTTCCTTCTTCTTGTTCTTCTTCTTCTCTTTCCACTCCTTTCCGCCCTCCATTTTCTTCTTTGTCTATCTATTATTGGGACTTTCGGACAAATTAGTGTCTTTGTTACATTAACTTGGGGCACAACCTCACTTGAAAATAAAGAAGAAATTAGAGCCAAGTTCAGAGAAGTTGAGAACCTAGAAAAGTGAAAATTAAATGAAAAACACCTTTTAAAAAAAGTAAATGTTGCTTAAGGCTGAATTTCCAAACTCTTTAAACCCCAGCTAAGTATAATTCAGAGGCCTGAATTACTATAAACTCATATTTATCCATAGGACAAAGTTCACATATTAAGTGCTTTTACAGATGTGGAAAAGGTCCCAGACAATGAATCCATTTGCTTTTCAGCATATTTTGACATTTTTTTAGCTGTAAACAGTGGTGATATTTCTATTAAAATCATTTTCTAGCTATGTGGCATATCTACTCCAAATATGACCTCATTATCTTCAAGGAGGTAGATTCCCACTGGCCCTCCCAATTAAGCCAGCAGGCTCCCTTGTTTATACCTCTTAAACTCAGTCACAGAGGGACAATGCTACCTTATCCTTTCGAGAGCAGAAACTCAGCAACTACTCTGCAGAAAAACGGAGCAAATATTTCTTTGTCACACCCATATTTACTACCTCACCACAACCAGCTCTTCCACTGTCCTCTCTGATGGACGTGAACAGAGCAAATGTGTTTTGTTCCAAGTGCAGTTTACTGTGCCCACAAATAAATCTTCTGGCTGCTATGTATCAAAAAACGTCCAGCGGGTCTGGGTAAATTATCCACCACCACTCCAGTTTTGTCTACTAATTATTTAATGTACATGAATTATTCAGAGAAATTTGTGAGGCATACAGGGCCTCTCATGAATCCATCCTGACACCTCCCTTACTGAAAATGCATTTCTTAAGGTTGCCCACATCTGTGATGCTGGAACTTTCTAGCGAAAGTAAAGATCCTCCAGGCTGAACACATAGAAAGGCAGAGCATAAGAGCCCATGGCCTGGCTACTCTTCCTTTGCTTCCTTCTTGCTGCCAGTGTCTTGGGGAGTCTGCGTAATCTCATGTTTCTCTTCTTTTCCAAGACAGGTTTGTAGAGTTGGAAGGATAGAGAATAAGGTGAACGGATATGCTATCTGGAGGACTACTTAGATGTCTGTGTACTGATTGATATTCAAGACAATAAATAGTGAAGTTAGGCCATGGTCTGACAAATTAGGAATTTGAGATGCACCTACCAACATACACTTTAATGGAACTTATGTGATGCAAAGAATAGGTTTGTGTGTTCAGAAACTGGCTTTGAATCCCAGTGTTACCAATAACTCATGATTGGAACCAATACACTGCACTTCAGTGCTCTGTACTATACTTGCTTTCCAGGGCAAATGATTACCTTCATACAGTTATTCTCTTTCCCTGTGTGTGTGCATGTACACGTATGTATGTGTAGGCCAAAGATTGTCATAGGGCATTTTCCAGTATGGAGCTCCATCTTATCTTTTGAGAAAGGGTTTTACTGAAATCAGAACTAATCTGATTGGCTAACCTGGATAGCCTGAGATTTGCCTGTCTCTAGATCCTGAGATCTTCCTGTCTGCCTATGCCCTGCTGGCAACACCAGTATTATTGATGTGGGACCATATCTGAGATTTCTAGGAGTTCCAGGCAATCTGAACTCAGACTCTCATACTTGTATGTCAGACAATTTGTCCTTTTGCCCTCATCACAAGCATCTCGGTAAATTATTCTGAGGACTGAAACGTGTGTCGAGAGCAGAGATGAATTCCCTTTCCCCTTATTTCCTGGTGGCATGGCTCTTTCCGCTGTACCTCCTTGCTTTGGCATCAGAAGAGTTGTCACAGAGGGAGGCAACATGACAGGCCATTTATACCCACTCTTCATAGCTGATGCTCACAAAAGTGTTCCCCAGTGGAAGCATTAGCACTCTCATGGAAGAGAGTAAATATTGAGGTTAGTTATGGTGGTTAGGATACTTTGCAAAAAGCACATCTGTGCATCATATTGCCAGTGCTTTAATGCCAATGCTATAATGCCCCCTATCAGCAACTCTCTTCAAATATGCCTCCCCATTGTTCTTCAAATTGTTTGATATTTCCCTTATAGGAAGATGAAAATCCCCCCTAGGCTAGACTATCTCCCATTCCTGCTGTCTGTTCCCTTTAGGGATACCTTATTGCTGTGAGAGTTTCATAAGTTCCATGTTTTTCGGCAACTGGAGATTTCTTACAATGTTTCCAGTCATTGTCTTTCCTCATTTTTACTTTCGGTATTCTGTTCTTGCCTTTTTTTTTTTTTTCCACATTCTTACTTATGTCCCCACACTTTCTATGACAGTTTACGATTTTAGTATCTTGCATTATTGGCCACTTATTCTTTGCTTTATTTAGTCATTTATTTTCTTCTCCTTCTATGCCTATTTATCACCAAATGGCTCTCATCCTTTTCCAGATGCATTAAGTTATTAACTCCATCCATTTCTTTCCTGTCTTCACCTACACTAATATTGCTTCATGTATCCATTCCCCTCTAACATTGTCTACTTGAAATTCAATATCTGTGGCTCATGTTTCCCTTAGCTGCAGTATGCTCTTATTTTTAGCCTAATTATGAACATAATAAAGTTTTGATCATAATTTTCTGCATTTCCTTTTCAGTGACTTGACTCATAACCTCTCTAGCTGCCAACTCTGTATTTTCCCTCTTTCTATCTATGACTAAAATATTAAACCAGGAAGCCATCCTTTCCTGTATCATCAAATATGCTCATACTTTTCTTTATTCTCTGCAATCCAAGCATCTCTTGATAATTACAAATGATCTAGTTTGAAGATTTCTCTTTCATTGTTCTGTTTGTAGAAGGACTGACTTTGTGGCAATTTCTCTTGTTCTGATGGCCACGTTCAACATTAAGTCTTGTGTTGTATAATTAAAGGACATGAGTCCTGGAATGACATTTAGGTATTGTAGTTGGTATTCACTTATAACATAGATGAATCAGCATGTGTGAACATGCCCAGTACGGGTCTAGGCAAAGGGCATCTCATCATATAAAGCCAATGAAACCATGTGTGGTAGTACACATCTGTAATTTCATCATCACCCAGAAGTCAGTAAAAGGAGAAAGGTGATTATAAGAATAGTCTAGGCTACAAGTGAGACCCTATCTCCATAAAACAATAACAAACATAGCAAAAACTAAATACACACACACACACATAGAGAGAGAGAGAGACAGAGAGAGAGAGACAGAGAGAGAGAGAGTGCTTTGGGCACAGCTCAATTAATGAAATGCTTACTTGCAGGAGGACCTGAGTACAATTCCTAGAACCTAAAAAGAGAGAGAGAGAGAGAGAGAGAGAGAGAGAGAGAGAGAGAGAGAGAGAGAAGAAGAAGAAGAAGAAGAAGAAGAAGAAGAAGAAGAAGAAGAAGAAGAAGAAGAAGAAGAAGAAGAAGAAGAAGAAGAAGAAGATCTGAAGGGAGCGTGAAGTGTACTGAAGTTCCGGGGAGGAGGAGACCTGTGGATCCCTGAGGCATGCAGGTCAAGCAGCCTAGCCAACTAATCAATTTCCAGGCCTGTGAGAGGCTCTACCTTAAACAAAATAAAATGAAAACAAAAGCCTTAAGGCATTTGATGAATGACATACTAATGACAAATACTGAAGTTTGTCCTCTCACCTCTACAGGCACACAACTCTCTCTCTCTCTCTCTCTCTCTCTCTCTCTCTCTCTCTCTCTCTCTCTCTCTCTATTTCAAAAGAGCTACTTCAGTGTGAAGCTAGTAACAGCATATAATGTATAATTGGTTCCCAGCAATCTTTACTACCAGAACCATATGGTGAGCCACTCTATATTTGACCAATACAAATGGCAGAAACCACATAAGCTTCCAGCTCTACCCTTTCCACAATCCGATGATGCCAACTCTAGCAGTTCTTTTTATTGGGGGTGAGGCTATCTCACAGTTAAGGATGTTTATTCAGAATTCTTCACCATACAGAAAGTTGACATTTGACTCCATCCAGATTTCACCCGTTGACTCTTATGTCTCTCTTCTCCTCAGTGTTGACCCTTTCATCACACGCACGTAGATCCTTTAGCTTTTGGAGTGAATTCCCAAGTACTTCCTTAGCATTCTCAACAATACTACATGGTTTCCATCATTTCCAGTCCATGTTGGCATCTGGGTCTTCCATCTGAGCTTTACTTAACTATATCAGATCCCAGGGTCTCAGAGCTGAGTAAAATCTTTCAGGAACAGCCTACACCATACCAGAGTACCACACTCTTTGTTCTCTGTAGTCTATTTCCCTCTTCAAAGCCCAAGGTCTCAGTCACCTCAGCAGTAGTTCATTTAATTAAGTTGATAGTCTGCCAGGAAAAAATAAACGACAACAACAACAAGTCTACCTTTCCCCCACTTCCATCTACTCTCAGAAAGTTGAAGTTAGGAATCCAGGCTCTGACACTGGCTTCAGGTCCAACTCTTTATCCAAGTACTGCATTATGGCTCCAAGTGTAAATGATCTCTTATGGAACTCATTTAGCCATCTCAAAAATGCTTTTAGAGGACTCAGTTTCAGATACTGCTTCATGCTGAGTATTCCGTGGTTAACAGGAAGGATCTTAGCAAGAATTAATGTAACTTAGAAGTGAGCAATGGAGATAATTATTAAACGTTTTTCCAATAACAGTGTTAAAAGTGGCATCACGAGGACCTGGCTCACACTAAGAGGCCAGCTACAAAAGCATCTTCATACATATAACTCTATCTTTAGGTGATATTGAAATGAATAATTTACAAAACTGCACAGAAAGTCTTCCATACAATGGAAAGGTATGTGGGAAGGCCTTGAAGATAGAAGAGGAATGGCTAATCCCAGGGTCTACAAGAACCAGTTAAGGTAATCAAATAAAAGAGAGGCTCCCATGTCAGGCTTTTATGGTGGATATGTAGGCACATTAGGAATTGGATCTCTTTTATATATGCATAGTTGAAAACCAGAGAGAATCCTCAGGTACTGTCCACTTTGCATTTTTTTTTTTTTTTGAAAAAATGTCTCTTCATTTCTTTGGAACCCACTTAGTAGATTAGGTTGAATGGTCAGTGAGGCTTAGGATTTCAAGTGTATGGAACCACCCTGGATTTTGAGGATCTAACGGAGGTCCTCATACTTGAGTGACAAGCACAGTAGTGACTGAGCTATCACTCCAGCCTCCAGGGTTGGATTTTTAAAAGCAATGAGAAGCTATTTAAGATTTTAATATCATGGTGCAGTGTAGCAAAGGTGATGAGATTTTCATTTTTAGGGGGATAATTAAGCATCTGTAGTATGAAAGATGGATTAAGGTGGAAACAAGAAGGAAATGTTTTAATTGGGCAAGCTTTAATTGATGGTTATTTGAGAATTCAGGGCAGTAACAATGTGTTGCATAGAGATGGGGCAATGGAAATAAACAGACAGATTTCTGAGTACTCTTCTGAGGAGCTACATCATATAAAGTATACAAGAGACAGAAAGGATCTATGTACAAAAGACACTACTTGTATCATTTACCTTCCCATCACTTACAAAATAACCGGAAGTTTCAGTTCAAGATTGGTAGGCTCCATTGCTTTGGGCCTCTGACAAGGACAACACTTTACGGTAGGAACATTTGCCGTATAAGACAGCTCACCTCTTGTCCCAGGAAGTAGCTTGAGAAAGGAAGGGGTCAGAGCTTTGAAGGGCTTTCCTCCAGGGACCCAAGGACCTACCACTAGGCCACACCTCATAAGAAAAGAACCCCTAGTGCTGCTCACAGGCACAGTTCTGAGACATAACCTTCAATGAATGGGCCCTTTGGGAGTGCTTATCCCAACTTAGCATTACCTGCTAGAGTTTGGGTTTTGAATGTCCCACATAGGTTGCCTGCAAGCTAAAGCCTTCAATACAATCTGTGTTATTTATGGTTGGGAGCTGGAGGAACTTCTAGATAATAAGAACTACTGGAAGGAAGCAAGGTCACTGCACCATGCCCTGGATTTGGTCTCTCCTCTTACGTTCCTCGTCATGATGGACTTCCTCAAAAAGGGCCCAAAGATGAAGGGCTAAGTGATGATGAAATGAGACCTCTAAAATAACAAAAGACAAAACACTTCCCTCTTTTCAAGACTGTAAAATGGGGTGGGGTTGCTTGTGATGGGGAATCCTGGAATGGGGATGTTTTGCTGGCACAGCATGGAGAGAGTGAACAGATGTTGACTCTTAAGTGCACAGAACCTGTCAGAGTTGAATTGGATCTTCAGTGCACTTTAAAGTTTCCTTTGCTCTGTAAACATGTTATTACTTTTGATCTCTTTATATATCTTAAGGCTCAAGAGCTAGTTATTTTCACTAAGTAAAGATTATTCATTTTGTACTAGTCTTTCGAGAATGAATCTTATACAACCCAGACTCTTTTTGAGCATGCAGCATGAGAGAAGATGAACTTCAACTCCTGTCCATCCTGACCCCATCTTCCAAATGCGGGGTGAACAGCCTTCAACACGAAGCTAGGTTAGTACTCTTGATAGGCTGTGCTCATGTGCATGTGTGTGTGTGTGTGTGTGTGCATGTGTGTGGCGTGTAGAATGGATACAAATTGCTTTGCTTCCATTGCATTTTTTTTTCTTGAGAAGTTGTCTTATCAACTCTATGCAAGAATCTGTTTTACCTGTATTTGCTGTACCTTTTAAAATTCTACTTTAATGACTTTGTGCTGTAGACCATTCTTGAGACCCTCACCTGCTGAGCTGGTTTAACTTCAGGTATCTGATAAAAAGTAACTGCCCAATTACTTGATTTTTTATAATTGCTACACAGGGGTGTTAAGCCGAGAAATGTGCATGTTCAAGACCTCAGTACCTCCTATATTTTTCATCCTTCCATTTTGAGTTTGAAAAATTGGCATGAAAATTGTTTTCTGACACTTCTTTTGAACCCTTAAATTATGTATCTATGACTAATAGCGATGTCTCAGGATGTTCTCTTAGAGAGGAAATCTAGTTTGAAAATCTGTCTTTTGTTTTTCATTCTGCAATTTCCTAAAAAGATCAGCTCAGGGATGTTCTTTGCCCCCTCCTCAGACTCCCAGCAGGGCACGACACCCTCCTTTGCTACAGTGTGCTTCCTTTATATATTCAGACAGGTTATTTTTGTTCGGCATTTCCATGTGTTCAAAATTAAAGCAGCAGCAAGGAAACTGGGAGACGATTCCACGTGGTAAGAATTCACAATGGCGTTTTAAGTCAAACCAAGGGTGTATGCAGTCACATTCATACACTATTGCTAGGCATAAGCACGGTAACTGTAAGCACTCTCAGGTGAGAGCTGAGTTTGTCCTGCTCAGAAGAACCTACCGTGCGACTCTATATTAAATGGCTACTCACAAAATATTGAAATGTGACTTGTCCCAGATTCTACTTTCTGCCTGTGATTTGTCTAGGCTTTCCACAGGCTCACCTGTTTCTCCAGCATCTCATGTCTTATCTCTGGGGACATTATCTATAAAGCCGGGTTTCCCGGCTTCTCATCCTCACATTTTTTCTTGAGCTCCATTCTTAAACAATCCTGAGATCTGGTAATCACCAGAGTTTCTAACCGTGGTGCTCAGCTTCAGATGTTTTGATTCAGCCAGTCTCTGCTGAATCCCAGGCTAGCTCTGCTTCCCTACTTTTCAGCGCCTGCACCTGAATCTGTCAATGCAGACTCTGACACCTGCTTAGAATGTGATTCCTGATATACAGATAGAACCCTTCTCTGTAGTCCAAGTGTCGCATAACTCTCCAAAGTTCCGGTTATCATGTGGCTACCATGGTACATGGATGCCTTACCTCTGTGTTTGATCTTTTCTTTTGTAAGTAGTGAAGTTTGCATCATAGTGACTACAATACTTGGCAGATACAATTTAAGGGAAAGACTGATGTGGCCTCATGTTTACACAAGGTTTCAGTCTTTGGTGTCAGGTAGAACTTTGCAGGACAGATCCTTCCCTGATCACTTAATTTCACTGAAGCTTCCAGATCCTTGCTGTGGTGGTTTGAATAAGAATGACCACCATAGACTCCTAGATTCCAGTGTTTCATCAGCAGGGAATGGCACTATTTTAAGGGATTATGAGTTGTGGCGTCATTGGGGATACATTTTGGGGTTTCAGAAGCCTAAGCCAGGCCCAGTAGCACTCTCTCTTCCTGCTGCCTGTGAATCTAGATGTAGAATTCTCAGCTCCTTCTCCAGAACCTTATCTGTATTTTTGTTCCCACCAGATGACAGTGGATTAAACTCCAGAATGTAAACAAGCCTCAATTAAATGTTCTTCTTTACAAGATTTGCCATGGTTGTGGTGTCTCTTCACATAATAGAACAATGATAAAGTCACTCTTTAGATCATGCTACTATATGTGGAATGAACATTCAGAACATTAGCCTGAGGTGGGTGGGGGGATTTCATATTCAAATGAACACCATCTGCCTGAGTCTGATTCTTTCTCCCAGCGTTCAGTTTAGTTTTCCCAACCTAGCTCTGTTTCTTTATTAACCAATGATATTCACAGCATACAGAGGGGAATCCCATATCAATTTTTGATTTCATTTTGACTCACATGACCTAACTGCTCATTTGTGAGATCCAGGGTTATGTGGACACATGTGCACACAGTCAGCAATGATCAAATGTAACCCCCTTAGATCAAATGTAAGCTCCTTCTTCCTACACATACCTTCTCCAGCCTCTGAAGCCACTATCCTACATTAGTCAGGGTTTTTTTTTCTTCTTCTATGTATATAAAAAAAGGTGAGGTACTTGTCTTTCTGTTTCTGGTGCATTTTATTCAACATGATGTTCTTTGATTCCATCCATTTTACTATTAGTATGTCATTTTTCTTTATGGTTAAATTGCATTCTACCTTCCCTTATCTTGTAGTGCTGAGGGTACAACCTGGGGTCCTGTGTATGCTAGGCAAGTACTGTCACTGAGTTATGGTGCATACCCAGTAATTTAAATTTATTATTTCTTCTATTGGTGGGTAATGTGGTTAATCCATATCTTAACTGTGTGAACAGTCCCTCGATAAACCCCGGGGTGCTGTCATTTTTTTGATATGTCTTATTTCCTTTGTTTACCTGCCTAGAAGTGAATCACAGATCAGCTTCTTTTTTGTTGTTGCTGCTGTTGCTTTATTTCGCTTTAAGAGGGAACTTCATACTATTGCTCCTAACGGTTGAACTATTTTTAGTCCTCTTAGCTGTGTGTAAGATTCCTTCCACCCCAATATATTGGATGGACAGGATTCTAGAGAATGAGACAGAATATTGATCTTTATTAGTCATTTTGAACTTTACTTTGCCTAATGTAGTATGTCATTTTCCAGGCTCCAACAAATTCACAACTTCTGCCAAACACTGACACAGCAACATCACTCAAGTGTGTTTTCCCTTTTTACACAGGGAAATGCTGTTTCAAGCTTCATTTAGATTGTAGTTCTGGGGCATTCTCTCTACGTCAGTTTCCTTTCTCTGGCTTCATTCTTCTCCCTTGTTTTCCTTCAAGTCCCTCATGACTCATCACACATTCCAGATTGGAAGACTCTGAGCAAGTTGCTTCTAGTAAGCTACAGTTATCGAGATCAGGTTCTGCTTAATGAGTGATTCTGGATTTATTCCTCACTTCGGCACTGGCTGAGTGATCTTTGGTGTGTCAGAGGTCAGAATGAAGAGTGACATTGCCTGAAATGCCCACGTTCTGGGACTGAATCAGAACCAACTGCAGGGCTCAGTAGCTGTCACATGCTACACCTATTTACAGTCAGAGATTGGTTATTCATCTTCTAAAATGCTGGCTGAAAGGTCCTTTAAAACACAGACTAGACATTCATGTGGAAATTTGTAAGATCTTGCTGCTCTACAAGGACGGCTATACTTCTAACATTTTCTGGTCATTATGGAATACAGTGGGGAAAGAATTGAAACCCACTAAGTAGCAAGCTCTTTCCCTATCATTTTACACATTTTTTAACTTGATTTTCACAGGGCTCCTATACAGTAGTTCTTGTTATCTTTCTTTGTTTCTTTTTTTCTTTTTCTTTTTTTGCAAAAGGTAAAAGCAACTCTCCGAGACCTAAAATAGCTTATGATGTGAGATTTCAATGCTTGCAAGTGTCAGACAGAAGCTCAGACATGTCTGTTTCCAAATTTATGTTTTATATTTCCAAAGAAATCCGATATTAGGGATAGACAAGGGTTACCATTCATGAAGTATTTCTGCAGGATGGCAAAGGGAATTACAAACTGGAAATAGTTTTGATGATGATGTTAGTGTGGGAAATAATGTATCACACAGATAAATAAAATTCAATATCTCCCCATTTACAAACATTCTCAGAACCCGGAATGTGTGAATGTGGTTCAGTCTAACTCATATTGACCAAAGGAAGCTGTGGAATTGTATCTTGTCCTTGCAGAATATCTCAAGAAACCCATGCCTAGGGAAATGATCTCTGAGTTAGAATCCATCTGTTCTACCAAAGGACCCACTATTTCAAAATAATAATTGAAATTTAGCAAAATCCTTGCATTCATAATTCAGCAAATTGAATGACAGGTGAAATCTGTTCTTTGGGTACCTGTCTTTCCAGTTGCTAAACCTTGTTTGTGAGCCACAGTGCATCTCGGTTATTGTGGAGTTAAAGGAATCAGATCTACACAAAATATGTATTTTTCCAGTCACACCCCTCAGTCGGTGGTGGGGTGCTTATTGTGCAGTGAGTGATTCCTGGGTACCAGAGCCCCAGACATCCAGTTGCTGTAAATCACCTGAAAAGGTGATCATTAAACAAATTAAAATGCATGGAAATTACCTACATGTGGACCATTAGATTAAATGAAGCAACTGTAGTAGAATGCCCGGATGGCTGAAGGAACTTTATTTAGATTATCACTGCACCACTGTTGTGCAAATCACACCATTAAGGCAAATATTACAAACCTCACCCCACTCCCCTTCCATGAAGGGTTTGCAACTGAAATTCCTCCCCAGCTTAATAAACAGTTACCTCCAAGAAGGCACTTTGAAGCCGCCTTTCCTGTCCAATCTTCATTTTCACATGGTTCAGAGCCAAGGCTTATCTCTATGTGGCATGTTTGGAGGAATAACAATGTTTAAATAATGTCTGAAATGAAGCATAAAAATCCTTTGTAACTCAAATGGACACACTGAGAAATCTGGAGCTTCAGCTCACATTACCTTTCTGCTATTTCTTTCAAAGACTGACACTAAGAGTTTGCCCCCTGCAGAAAGCAACTCTCCTAGAGCCCCGTGCACATTTTCTAGGTATGTCTTGCTCACAAACTCTCCTCCTAATGCTAATAAATGCCAGTTTGGAGAACAGCAGTGGCTAGAGTTCTAAATTTTTCATCAAATTCTATTAGTGTAGTGTCTGTCTCCTTCTTTCTGTCTTACCTGATCACCGAAAAGGAAGTGAAAAGGCAACAGTGTCTCCCTATGTCTTTAAAGATGACTTTTTAATTGTAGACATTTTGGGATTTGTAAGCTGTGGATAGGATTTTTTTTGGGGGGGGATGAAAACTATGAGTCAAGGTGTGCTTTTCTTCCTTATTTCAGGTATTCTTATAATTTTATTAGATTGTTCTATTTTATAGAGGAATAAAAAATGGAGGAAGGGTAGGGAGAAGAGAGGGAGGGAAGAAGCAAGGAAAAATGGGAGGGGGAGGGAAAGAGAGAAAGACAGTAGAGAGAAAGAAAAGAAGGAATGAAGAAAGGGTGGAAGGGAGAAAGAAGGGAGGAAGGGCTTAGGTTGGTTCAGTGTCTTTCCTGTGTGCCAAGTGCTTTGTCTGTTCTTTACCATCTCAGCCCTGTTTGTGGAATTTTATCCTCATAGCAACCTGCCCAGACAGACGCTACTGACTCATCATGGTTAGTCAAACAGCAATTTGAAAGGATTTACCAACATGTCATCAGGGAAAAACCAGATACCGAACCTCTTCTCTTCGCAAGCCTGTGGTCTTCCAGCTGCATTCTCCTGCTTCGTTGAATGTCACACACGTGCCAATGAGGAGAGCATCAACAGTACACAAAATCAATAAAGCATGGTGACAGCTGTGTGGTGGGGAGGAGCATCAGTTACAGATGGTAGAAAAGGCAGTCGAGCTTAAGCCTGAATCCCATCTGCAAAACCAAAGAAAAATGGAAATAACACAATTAGCAAAATACTTAAATATAGCAGGCAATCTGTGAGTCATTTTAGATATGCCATTCATTCCACAGTGCAAACCTACAAACAGGCATTCTATGTCCATTTTACAAATGAGAACAGCAAAGGCTCAGAGATAGGAGCTGCTAAATGACCCAGGTAGTGAGGGGCAGATCTGTGACCAGAACTAGATTAAAGAGTCTACAACCCACTCCAGTAGTATATTATACTGTTTAAATGCTAAGTAGTAGAAAAGCATGGGTTGATCTTAATTTCGTTTTTTGCTTGGACTGTTTACCTGTACTTTTAAGCAACATTGTTAAGATACTCACTTTCTATATACAAATATTTTAAGTATGAAATTTAAAACTGTTGAGTAAATTGTTTGAATTATATGACAACTCCAATTGAATTCTTTAACATTTTTATACTTCGGAAGCTATATAACATACACATTCTTAGTTAACTATTGATCTACTTTGTATCTTTTGATATGTATAGTCTACATATATCAGACATATGAAAACATATAATACATAGCAGTTTTCGAATACTCATTGTCTATTCTTTTTTTTTTTTTTTTTTTGGTTTTTCGAGACAGGGTTTCTCTGTGGTTTTGGAGCCTGTCCTGGAACTCACTCTGTAGACCAGGCTGGTCTCGAACTCACAGAGATCCGCCTGCCTCTGCCTCCCGAGTGCTGGGATTAAAGGCGTGCGCCACCACCGCCCGGCTATTCTTTTGATTTTAGCCATGTTAGGGAGTACAAAATAGTATCTCTATGCAATTTTGATTGAGATATCTATAATAACAACGGTTGTTACTTATGTTTTCATGTGTTAATTAGCTGTTTGTATATCTCAAGGGAAAATAACTATCAAAGTTTTACTCATTTTATTGCTTTGTCATTATTAACGATTTTTATTATTTTGCATTTTAAAATTAATTTAATTTTTTGAGAAGTCGATACATGTAAATAATATGTTTAGATCAAATATATCTCCCATTCCCTTCTCTCCAATTCCTCACCTATCCCTGCTGACTTCCCAACATCATATGCTCTGTTTTTACACACATTGTGTCTACTTCCTACTACCAGTATGTACATATGTGTAGGCCTATCTTCTGGAGCATGGGTTGCCCCCCAGAGACGGCGTCACTGAAGAAACTTACCCTTCCCCCTGCAGCATCCATCAATTACCAAAGCTCCTCAGCAGAAATGTAGGCCCTCTGGAGGTCCTCCCTCATTCATGCTGGGAGTTTGACTGGCTTAATCTTATGCCAGCCTTGTGCAGTCACACTGGCAGTCAGTTTAGCTGTGCAACAGTCACTGTTCTGTGTGGTTAGTACTGCTTCCCAGAAGACATCCATGATACCTAGCTAAATTGTCCCTTCCTTCTATCCATGCATATTGATAATATCTTTTGCAGCAAAGAAATTTTAGTTTATTTATTTATTTATATTATTTAATTAAAAATTTCCACTTCCTCCCCACCTCCCATTTTCTCTCCCGCTCCCCCCATACCCCTTCCCCTCCCTCTCCAGTCCAAAGAGCAGTCGGGGTTCCCTGCCCTGTGGGAAGTCCAAGGTCCTCCCCCCTCCATCCAGGACTAGGAAGGTGAGCCTCCAAACAGACTAGGCTCCCACAAAGTCACAACATGCAGTAGGATCAAAACCCAGTGCCATTGTCCTTGGCTTCTCAGTCAGCCCTCCTTGTCAGCCACGTTCAGGGAGTCCAGTTTGATCACATGCTCCATCATCCAGCTGGCCTTGGTGAGCTCCCATTAGATCAGCCCCACCGTCTCAGTGGGTGGGCACACCCCTTGCGGTCCTGACTTCCAAAGAAAAACATAAAGTTATCCTCCTGATATTGGAAGGAGACAAGATTGCCAGGCAAAAATTGGAAACTTGGGAATGGGAATGGGTGGGGGTAAGGGGAAATGGGGAGAAAAAAGTGAGAAGGGGAGGATGGGGAGAACTTGGGGGAATGGGACAGTTGGGAAGGAGGTAGGGTGGATATGGGGGTAGGGAAGTATATATCTTAATTAAGGGAGCCATTTTAGGGTCGGCGAGAGACTTGACTCTAGAGGTGTTCCCAAGTGTCCATGGAGATGTCCCCAGCTAGATCCTTGGGCAGCTGGGGAGAGGGAGCCTGAAATGGCACTATCCTATAGCCATACTGATGAATATCTTGCATATCACCATAGAAACTCCATCTGGCGATGGATGAAGCTAGAGACAGAGACCCACATTGGAACACTGGACTGAGCTCCTAAAGTCCAAATGAGGAGCAGAAGGAGGGAGAACATGAGCAAGAAATTTGAGTTTTGATGTCATTTTTATTCTTTCTCGGCTTGTGCTTTTAATGCCATGCCTATGAAGTTCTTACATAAGCCAAGGTCATAACATTATAAAGAACTAATTCTTTGTTAGATAACCGGTTGTCTCACCATCATTTGTTGCTAACCATGAGAAAGTTGTGTTATTGGTTTTCCCTTCTACTTTAGTAGTAGTGAGACTCATACAAGTTACTCAATCTGTTTTTTTTTTTTTTTATCTGTGAGCCTAATGGTCACCATACATTTCATTGCTGATGAAGTGAAGAATGTATTATATAATTCCCAAATTGAATTCCTTACATTATTTCCAGTATGTGTCTTTTATTTGATACATATCTGTTCACCCCATAACTCCAGAACATCTTGCTGAAATCAAATGATTAAGTCTAACAATGAGTTTAAATAAATAAGGAACAATTCCATACATTGATCTCCTCAAGGCTCAAATGAAGCAGAAGAGCCATTATCCTTTCTTCAACTGTTCCTTAAAGGATGTTGATGCAGGGGACTACTCAGAAGAGCTCAGAAACTTAAGCATAACACTTTCAGGAAACAGATTCCTATGTGAGGAACAGCACTGCTATTCCATTTGTTATGAAAAAAGTCCAGTTCTTCATACTGCCTATGCAAACAACACACTCAAAAGAAGATGTTGAAAAGATTCTATTTCTTGAGCAGTGTTGAGATTTTTATCTCTATATTTCATTTTTCTCCGGAATTCATTTACTCTGGGTATATTTTGCTTTTAGTTACTTTTCTTTATATTCTGAAAGAGTTTTCTATTTTGCATTTAAATATTGAACTACATATTTTTTTTCTGATTTCCAAAGCACTTACTCTCTTGGCTATCAAGATGAATAGAATGCACTATTCTTAGACATCATTCTTCAGCCATTGTCAACAAAAGCGGAGAATCACATGACTATTGATGATTCCAGGTCTTGGGACACAGCATGGGTTTCAAACTCACATCAGCTGTGGGGGGAGGATGCTTCTTAAAAATGAGAAGGGAACACTTTGTCAAGAACTATAAGTGGGAGAAAAAAAATCTTCTTTCTTGAAAACTATCAGGCCACAGAACCCTGGGCTCTTCCTTCATTGAATTATGCTTCACATATTTCTCTCTCTCTCTCTCTCTCTCTCTCTCTCTCTCTCTCTCTCTCTCTCTCTCTCTAATGGAATTTTTTACCACCAGTGACTGCTCAGACAATTGTCTCTACAGCTTCTTTTATCAGCACCTAAGGAAGTATTTAATCTCATCCTTGGAGGGAGCATCCAGGTCTTCTATCTCTTACTTCTCTTGAAGAGATAAATTCCAAAGTCTTATCCTTTAAACACGTCACCAGTGGTGGCCATTTTGTTGAGACAAGAGAGGATTAACCTGCAAGGGACAGCAACATGGGATGCTTTAGATTTTAACAACTCCCGCTCATCCTTTGATAACCTCAGAGGTGCCGCTGGAAACTGCTCTGATCTCCTTTCTTCTCCAACAGCTGAAGACAGAATTTCCTGAAACCCCGTTGGCTCCCTTCTCCTTTTAGATAATCCTGCTGGTTTCTAATCTTATACAAACCCTGGCTTCCTTACTCACTTGCACACAGGTTTGTATCCACTGTCTTAGTCTGTTTTCATTGACACTACTAGGCAATTTGTATACAATAGAAATTTAAATTATGAATCAGGCACATGGAAAAGCATTATGCTTTCAACTGCTCAGTGCCTGTTGAGAGCATCCTTACTGTACCCCAACACGGCAGAGGGCATCATGAACAACCAGAGCAGTACCCTAGATCTTATTGGAAAGTTGCTGGTGTCTTGGGGGCCTGAGCAGTAGCCCTTCATAGAATCTTCCAAACACCAACAACATGTGAGCACCAGGACTGCATTTCCAACACAAGAACTTTGGGGAACACACTCAAGCCGTAGCTTTTACTAACACCAAACTGTTAGGAGTTTTCTAACTTGTCATACATTTCCCACTCACGCAGGTTGTATGTGTGATTCCTGCTCCCTGGCATTCCCCTTTTCAAAATTCAAATCCATTCTCTCCCTTTCTTCAAAAGTGACTCAAATTTTCAATATTTAAAAGAGCCTTTCCCGAACAATCTACCATTCATGGCTGCTTTCTCTTGCTGCTTTCTCCACACACTTCATTAGAATTAGATTACTGCTCTACATGACTGTGTCTTAGCTATATTTCCGCCTTCAATTCCTATACTCTGGTGTTTGATGAAGCACTCAGTTTATTTTCTTCTCCTATGATAGTTTCTACTTCTTGGTATGGAGTAACAGCTAGTTAATATGTTATATACTGGTTTAAACAGAAAAGAAATGTATAAGGAGGTTGTGACTGTATTCATTTTAGAAGATGATATCCATTGAAATGAGTTAACACAAACACCTGAAACTTCCTTCTGCCTATGCCTTAAAATGTCACTTGCATTATGTGTACCCATAAAGCTCACTAAACACAAACACTAACACAAACAGTGGCACTGGTGTATGCAGCCTTAAAGAAATGAGCACCCCATCTCTATGAACTTCTTTGTCACAAGCATCAGGAACACCCATCATCAGAAATAAAGAGGATGGGAAGAGAATGTGAACAGAGGAAGAGAGAGTAAGGAATGTTGTAATTTATCACTATATGAGTCTTGGCACCTTAGTAATTATACATTAAGGGTTGCTAATGCACATTTTTGATGAGGTGGAAAAAAATACTCTTTTGTTTCTACTCTGACACCACTCTTATACCCTGTGGACACTTTGTTAATTCATTCTCAATGGGTTTTTGTTTGGTTTTGTAGAATGATCCTTTTCTATTTCTTAAGATGAGCTGGGGTCTCCTAATTCTCAATAGCTATTGCTGAGACTTTGAATATCTCTTTCCCCAGAGACTGTTGGGCCGATTCTTCTTAATCAACAGGAAGCACTAGAACCAAGGTCAAAGGGTACCTGAAAGCTTCTTTTGAAACTCATCATCCATGTAGAATGACTTGACATCTAATGGGTAAGCAATTAAACCTAATAACTTTTAGATTTGTTCTTCAGAGTCATAGATCTCTCCCAAAGTACTATGAATAGAACCCTGATAGGTCTTCTCAAGCTAGACTTCTCAACCTAAGGGAAAGTCCTGGCATATTCTTATAATTACCACTCAGTGTCTTCCCATTCAACTTTCTATAATATTAAAATAATAATAATAAAATACAAAATTACATTATCAGAACAAAATGAAAAAAATTATTTTCCAATAAAGTCTACACAAAGAGAATCAAATGGAATATACTTGATGATTTTTCAAGATATTTTTTCCCCTCCTGACAAAATATAATCAGTTTTAAATCACCTCTTTACTTCTCCTTTTTTCTGATTTGTGTCCTGGAAAGCCAGAGCCACAGAGTTTTCAAAACAATCATTGGACCTCTGTCTTCCTTTGCCCAAAACAAACAACAAACAAAGAAAAAAAAAAAACCCTGAGGTCTATCCTATCAATGTCAGCTATCCATTTCCTTTTTTAAAGCAATGATAATTTTTATTGAGTCTAGGGCCAAAAAAAGAGAGAACAAAGAAAAATGTCAGATGTAAAAAGATTAGGTCAGATCAAGCTAACCATGGGGAAGGGGGAGGGTATGACAAGAGTGGTCACATGGCTCTTTCTGAAGTAATGATCTTGTCCAGGGTATCTTTACATCCTGTAGGTAGCCTGCTTTAGTTATTGTGTGCATGTAGCCATAACACTTATATCCTTCTTCTTCCTCTTAAATACCACAGCATTAAGGGTTTACTGTGAATAAAGAGCAAGACTGTAGATGGCAGTCTATTTCATTTCTCAAAGGTAAGTTAAGGGATGTTCAGGGACCACAAGATTTGTCTATTGCCCTAGAAGTCTGAAACCATGAAGCATTTTATCTGACTGCTTTTTAACTGTGTCCACATAACTGTTTCCCAACTCAGGTGGTATCGCCACACAAGTGGATACTGAGTCCATCACAATACCACCATGATCCTTAGTGCCATTCTTGGCTGTGTTTGAAGACTGGCTTTCCTTAATGCCTTTTGAACCTAGACACCTCAAAAAGTGGCGGTAGTGTTTTCCAATTATTTGTTGACCTCTCCAAAGAAGTACAGACAAATTCCTATAGATCTCTACTGGAACTCAATTGAATGTGTTTATAAGGCAGGACTGTAAGGAGATTGCTGCTTACTGACATAGAAGCTAATCTCAGAATACTGTTTTAAAACAAAATCTCTCTTTTCCTTCTTTTTTATTTTCTAACTCAATCCCTAAAATTTTAGGTTTTTAAATATTTAATTTTAGAACTTTATTGGCATTATCATCTTCAAAGTTTTTTCTATATCTCATTGATACCCAGTCTTCTTTTGGTTTACCCCACTACAACAGCTGTCTAGATCAGTATAAAGACTGAAGTCTAGCGATGTGATGATCATCTTTGGTGTTCTCTCTCTCTCTCTCTCTCTCTCTCTCTCTCTCTCCCTGTCTCTTGTATTTGTAAGAGGCAGAGACACAGAGAAACAGAAAGAGGCAGAAAGAAGAAGTTGAAAGAGAAAGAAGAAGAAAAGGAAGAGGAAGGATTAGAAAGAGGAAAAGATTAAAGAAGGATGAGGAGAAAGACAATGTGGAAACCAAGGACATGCTATCCTCTGCCAAAGAATTTGTGAGTTTAGTCAATAATCCAGTGTCTTGCTTCTTTTTTTTGGCTATGTAATGTCAACAAGTAATTCGTATAATTTTTCTTGGCACTGAAACGAGTGCTATATTTTATTACTAGATTTCCCAATGGTTTTGTTCCTGTGAAAAAAGGATGTTGCTCACTGTCTTTGCCCTTTTAAATATGGCTTCAGCAAGCAGGGAAAATAATTCACTGGCTGTTTTCCATGTTTTCTTTCTAACATTCTCCATGTCTCAGCTTCCTACTACTACTCAGTGGGAGCCTGGAATCCTCCAGAGAGAATTACCTTCCCTTAAGCTACTTCCTGTTGTGGAAAAACACCTTTTTCTTCTTATCCTTAAGGAGAAACATAGTGATAAGAACACTGTTAAGGTCTCTACTAACTCCATTCTCTACCAAGAGATTACTGCTTCTTCTCTGTCTCTCTTATCCCCTCTCTGCTTTTCATTCCTACCACCCTCCTTCCTACCTTGCCTCTCTCCACTCCCCCCTCTTTCCTTCCATTTCCTCCCTGCCCTTCTTCCCTCCTTCCTTCCTAGCTGAGAGTTGTTTTAGGTAAGTCAATTAATCTTCCCAAGTTTCGTTTCTCTCAGATGAAAATATCACATGTCAGAGTTCAGAGTACCAAAATATTTTTTTCTTCCTATGTTTATTTCCAATTTCCATACCTGCAATGGATCTCTGCATCATTTTAATGAAGAATGTGGTGGTTTCCTTGCTGTCTAGTTTCACTTCTCCCCATTTTCCTTTGATCTTTTTACGAGTGTCATTGTGGTGTGGGACATAATTCTAGTTGCAGCTATCCTGTTGGAGATTGCACATTATACCTGTGATGTTAACCAAACTGGAAAAGCTCATTATCATTCCCCATTTTTAATCTGCCTTCATTGGCTTCTTCTTTCCCCTACTTCTTTCTGTGTTGCCTTGTAGATTTCTAAGGTTTGATTCTCACCACCACACTACCTTTGCCTCTGTGTTCTTTAGTTTAGGTGACGTTATTGATATTTGTTTATGTTTTAAGAAATAAAGTTTTCCTGAAGATCAAAATGCAGAGCTAAGCCATTAGAGGCCAGGGAGTGGTGGCACGCATCTATAATCCCAGGATTTAGGAGACAGAGACAGAGGGATTCTTCTGTTAGTTCAAGATCACCCTGGGCTACACAAGATTGAATCAGTCTAAAAGAGAAACATACCTCACGCAAAGGTGACCCCAGCACTTGGTAATCCCACACCTCTAATCCCAGCACTAGGGAGGAAGAGACAGGAGTGACATGAATGGGTAGAGAGAGGAATAGAAGACAGAAGGAGACAGGAGCTCAGGCTAGTCTGAGGTGTGGTTGGAGACAGATCTGGATAGGCAGCCTGAGAATAGGATCACCCCTTTGTTCTGAGCATTGCTTAGAGATAAAGAACTCTCTAGTGACTGACCCCTCTGCTTCTCTGATCTTCAGCATAAAGCCCTATATCTGACTTGTTTCTTTTCTTATTAAAACCAACTAGAATTGATGCTACAGAAAAGGAAGGAGGGAAAGTGATGTAATTATTTATTTGTCCTATTCTCGTAAGTCTTTGTTTCATTTGAGACATTTTCTCTTTCCATTTATTTCAAGAGTGTTAATCCTGGTTTTGACAATGTAGCTCAGTTGTAGAGAACTGACCTAGCTTGAGAACAGCTCTAGGTTCAATCTTGCCATTATACAGGAAACAGAAACAGGAATCAAAACACTCACATGCATAGCAAGAGCATCCTCACCTCACTGGACATGGAAACGGTATCTCGTCAAGCCTTGTCTAACTCCCACATCAGGTCTTTAAGATTGGTATTTATTCTGTTTGTTTTCCTTTATCAGAAGCCAGAACAGTTTTTCTCCTGTCCAGCCTCAATGGTAAATTTTTTCCTGCTTTGTGGACACCTGGTCTTTTTTGAAGCTCCTCAACTCTGCTCTTGTCATATAGATACTGCACACACTACACAATGGAGCGTGCAGCTGGTCCAGTAGTACTTTATGAATAGACCCAGAAATTTGAATGACATAAAGTTTTCACATTGCACAAACACTCCTCTTAGTTTTCCAAACACTTACATATTTTAAAGCATTATTTTGACACTTTATCTCATAATTTTTAACATTCTTATTTTTGGATTATACAAGGTAATAACTAGGTGCCAGAGACGCACACATAGCACTGGTTTGTGCTTAGCTCAATCCCTAAATAAATTGACCTAAAAGGAAACCATGAGCAATTCACAAGATTAGACTCCACATTGGCACATTATAGCTCCTGGACCAGATCTCTACCGCCACCTGTGCTGCTGTGGCTAACAAGAATGTTTTCAAGGGGCTGGAGAAATGTCTCCGTAGTTAAGAGCTCCTGCGCCTCCTGCCAAGGTCTAGAGTTCACTTCCCAGTGTGGGCAATTCAGAACCATGAATAACTCCCGCTCCAGGGGATCTGATGAATCTGACCTCCTAGGCCACACACAGGTGCACATATACAGACATACACATAATCAAAAATTATGAGAGCTTTTGGCTTTGTCTACACATCTGGGTTGACTGTGAGCCAAAGTGGTGAAAGAAAGGTGAAAAATGGAGAGAAACAGTGTGGCTTTCCTCTCACCCTCACCAGATCTCGGTGCTCTGCACTCAGAGAACAATTTTCCTTGGGGTCTTTTGTTGCACACATCGCTACATGCTGTCATCATAGAAGTGCTGTAATATTGTCTTGGGTGAGAGAGAGAGAGAGAGAGAGAGAGAGAGAGAGAGAGAGAGAGAGAGAGAGAGAGAGAGAGAGAGAAAGAGAGAGAGAGAGAGAAAAAGAGAGAGAGAAAGAGAAGGGGGAACTGGTTTTCTGGCCCATGAGATTCCCTTTCCCCTTGAGAGAGTTTTTCTAGAAGTTTTCTGCTCTCTTTGACTTTTTTTTTTTTTTTTTTGTAGTTTTGCTCTTGGTTCAAAACTGGGAGCTGAAGAAAAAAAAATAAACCCTGCCATATTGGTCACCCCTTAACATCTTACTCCTCTTCCAAATCAACCTTGAAATTTAACTGTTATTGCAGAGTTCCTTTCTGCAATCTGGTAATAGTTTTTCATCACAGTCATTAGGAGAGATGGGGGTATTAGGAAGTTAGTGCATTTTGGTTGGAACGAGTAGACCTTGTCTTCTCTTTTAAATTAATGTGAAACTATTATAGTACGAACCTTGAGTGTTTTCTGGAAGCTCAATGTTGATGGGTTAGTCCTTAAAGCAACAGTGTTTAGAAATAAAGTCTTTGGAGTTTATTGGCTCATGATGACTCAAATATTGGCAGTAAATTAGCTCATTCATATATATTCGTAGCTTAGTAGTCCTGGTGGGTGTGGCTTTATTATAATTCTGCCTTTGCTCATTGGCTGCTATCATGCATCATAAGAGTAGTGTCTATGGTCACATGTTCTTGCCACCACAGTGTTCTGGTTTTCCATAGTTTTCTAAGCAAGTGAGATAACCATGGACTGAAACCTTAGACTGTGAGCCAAATCTTCCCCTTCTCCATTGTTATGTTACTTTGGTACCACAATGCAAAGTTGACTAACAGAAAATAATATTTCAGGTAGAGAAGACAGGCATCTTTAGGTTTCTGTTGCCTTGATACAATACCATAAGCAAATACAGCTTGTGGGGGAAAGAAGGTTGTTTCAGCTTACAAATCGAGGTCACTGTCCATGTCAAAGAAAGTCAGAGCAAGAACTCAAAACAGGGTAGGAACTGATACAGAGGTCATAGAGGAATGCTACTTCCTGGTTTGCTTCTTATAGCTTGCCAGTCTGCTTTTTCATACAGCTCAGGATCACCTTTCTCAAGTGTGGTAGGTCCCCATGTAGTGGGCCAGTCCATGTGAATCACCAATCAGGAAAATGGGAACTTGCTTATAGGCCAATTTTATGTAGCCATTTTCTCAATTAATATTTCTTCCCTTCTTAGACAAGTCTAGGTTTGAGTCAAATTAACAGAAGCCAACAGGAGCTGAATATAAAATGCCTGGTCTTTTTAGAGAAGATGGAAGGGTGTGTGGATCTCAATGAATATTAAACTTTCTTCTTCCAAGTTACAGATGCATGCCACCCTCATACATATAGCCAGACCCACTGTGTCTTAAGCAGAGCTACAGTATTTCATCTTACCTATGGTCCAAGTTCTTCTGTAAACAATGGGACAAAATTACATAAAATATCTTTCTGTCAACCTCAAGAAGGTAGTGGTAATAATGGTACAAGCCGTGATACTTGTTTATTCTAAGTGTGTGTTTATACGAATACCTGAGTGTGCATTGTTATTTATACATGTGTGCTTTAGTTTCGTTTTATGTATACATGTACTGCATTTATGTAAGACCCTAAGTAGTAGTTAAGAAATTAAAATGTTCAACACCCGCTTGGCAATTGAGAAACACTAAGATTTTGGGTAATTTAAATTGTTAATATGTAATACCTCTGACTATGTAGAGTAACATATAACAAATTGTACTAAATTGGAGACATTAATGTCTTTAGGATTATAAAAAAGGATTTCAGGTAAATCAGTTATGAAACATCAGTCATCTAGCCTCATTTTAAATGCTTTTTAATGAATATAATAAAACTTGTATTTCCATAGACAGTAGAATGCTATGTGTGACCCTATCCTGATGTCTACTCTAATGTGCTTTTGGAATGTCTGATCTTCGCATGTTATATGCATACATCTGTTGTAAACATGTTTGTATTTTTATATTTCCATGCTTAGACAAGAAAGGAATTTTCTCACTGGTTTGCTTTTATAATGACTCAGGCAAAGAAAAAAAATTACTAGGGAAAACAGTCTCTGCATCCCAGAATTAAGTAGAACACTTAAAAAATGAGGGTTCATTTGGTCTAATGCCCAATTTGATGCAACAATAAAATTATTATTCTCTTACAGGAGAGATAACTCAAGTTCAAGGAGTTAAAATAATAAACTGAAATTTCAAAAACTGATTTTTTTTTTTTTGCTATCCAGTTCTAGGACAAGGTGTTTGATTTGTTATCTCTTGTGAGATGATGAACTACCTATATTTATGTTGCATTATAATTCATTTACTCAGCGTCTTGCATTTTGAGGTAAGTTTAGCTGATTTTTTCTAGACCCTCTTGGGTATCTATCTACATGTGTGTAGTTACCAGACGGCCCAAGGAAGTCTACTGCTATCCGAAGGAACTGGCTTTTCCATGTCTGGTAGGCTGCAGTGGGAGTGAGAGGTTGCTCTCTAAGCATGCCCTTCCCTACAGAACAGCCCTTGTTTCCTACGATAAAGTAAGAGGGTTTCTAAGAGTCCAAGTTTATCTGCTAGTCTTTGTTTCATTGGCCAAAAGAAATCCATATTGTCAGCTGAAGGTCAATCTGTAGGGCAAAGATATATGGAGAACAATCTTGACAAAACATGGGTTTTTAGGTAACACGATTTATTGAAGGTCATTAGTACAATAATCTATAATAGTGACTTTCAAACCTAGGTCTGTCAGCTTCAAAGCAAAGGCCGCTTGCTCCGATCAAATCAGGCTGATGACACATGGAGCCTCATTTGCATCTTTATAGAGTTGGTGCTTTTGCTGTTCATCTTCTTTCCAGAGCCCAATGCATAAACCAATCCCGTAGTTTGAGCGGGAACAAACTTCTGGTTGTTTTCTTTCATTTTAGCTTTTTCACCCTGCCCATTTTAAGTTCGAAACGTGAAGGAGAAATTTCAATACCGCATAACAGTACAAACCTGTTCCATCTCACTGGGAAGATTTTAATCGGTGTGTTTTACCCATAGCAACCTCATTATTTAGAGAGTAGTCAGCATAGTATAATTTAAATCATATACACATTGCCTATGAAAACTAACACCCAAAGGACTTACATGTTTAATGGGCTCACCAGACCTGATTTGTACAGAAGATGAAGTGTTTCAATGAGTAAGGACGTGAAGGGTTGACTACCTGTCAGTTTGGTGTACAATCAGTGTATCTGCAGATCAGAGATGGTGCATACAGAATATAGAGAGAAATCTTGTAGGGGGCTAGTATATAATTTATTTATATTATGAGCTTGTATGTATAAAGATACATATTTTCCTTATCACCATTTTTAGAAATTTTTAGATGTCAAAATTTTATTATTCATAGTCCATATTTTTGTAATTATCCTAAGATAAAGCATTATCCACTGTTTTTTGTTTTTTTTTCTTTTGAGAACATTATTCAGTTGCCTTTTCCTCTGATAAATGCTGTGGCATTTGCAGATGTTTCTTGGACCTAAATATGACCTCACAGGTAGATCCTGAATATCTTAGCAGGCACTCTTACCTTGATGGACGGGTTGATTGATTAGATCTTGCCCACTCTGAAGACAAAGGGCTGGACTCAATGCTCGGGGAAGAGGGGGCCTTCCAACTGAAGGGTTGCAACTGACTGCCAATCTTGATGCTGTCAGTGAGGCTCCCCAACCCAGGACCGTTATCCTTATTTAAGACATTGGTTGTCACCAGAACCAAGGCGGCAGCAGACAGAAGAAGCTGATAATGCTTCCTCCGTTTCTGATAACTTTCTCTTGACATCCAGGAGCTTCTGCTCACACAGGAAAGTACTTTTCTAACCAGAAGCACAAGCTCTTTCAAAGCACATTGTCTGTTCAATTATTAGAGACCATATCTAAACTGTTTGCATGGAAGGGGATGAATTGGGGCCAGACGGTTCTTTGGGACAGAGGCTTAAGGCCATTTTAGAAAACACAGAGCAGTCAGGAAAAGGATCTCATGATTTTAAAATCATTTATCTAGTTTTTTAAAATATTATATGTATGAGTGTTTTGCCTGCATGTACGATGCTGCGCTACATGTGTAACTGGTGCCCTCAGAATCCAGAAGAGATCCCCGGGACTGGACTTATATACAGTTATGCTTCCCCATATGCGTGTTGGGAATCAAAGCCGGTCTTCTTGGAGCGTATCTAGTGCTCTTAATGGCTTAGCCATCTCACCTGCTCAGAAAGGATCTAATTTCAGTATTTTTGGAGGGATTAAATTAATCTGTTCTGACTCTTGACAAATGGAAATAACCATTTCTCTGTTTTTCTTTTCTCCTTTAAAGGGTCTTATTAGGTAGACAGAGTTGTCTGGAACTCACTGATATACGGATTTTATTTTCAAAGAGTAGAAAAAAAAAAAAACCCACACCGACAGGAATTGTTAACAAAATTCCTAACAAGTAAGTGCTCAGAATCATGAGTGATTATTCAGACACTCAGGGTGGAAGACAGCTTTGGCCTTGCTGAGACTGGACTCACTTTCTAGAATATCAGGAAGATTCTGTGGAGTTCAAACCATCCTCAGAAAGGCCACACCCAGATTCTGTTCCCCTTTCCTATTTTGTAATGAGGATTTATTTTCTTATCCTGTTAATAAACAATAACATGGAAGGAGTAAAAAAGAAACATTGAATAAATATTCTCCCCAGAGCCACCTAGATAATAAAAGAGAAAATATGAAAATGTCACATTTTAAACAGAACTGCATTGAACATCCAGCATCTCTCACAGGGATCCTGCAGGGCTTTTTACCCGTGAACACCCTACTAACAGCTGCGCTAAATCTAGCAGCAGGGAACAGACTTTGTGCTGGCCTAGGAGCCCTCTGCTTACTGTGTCTGAGTTTCTGTTCTTACTGCTATCCCCACCAAGAGGTTTACCTTGTCCCTTAGATACCTTGCCCAGTATCTACTCCTTCTGCAGATTTCCCTTAAATATCAGGGTGTGAAGGAGTGGGGCTGACCTGCAGTCTAATTTACTTCCCATGCTGTTATGCACTCTCGGGGAACACTGTTATTTTCCTCCTTTATGCTTAGCACTTGTAACAAGTTTTAATTATGCAATTATCTCTGTGTTAAAAAGTCAGTTTGCACTGCTGGGCTGTCAGCTCCACACCAGTAGCACAATGTCTGTGGTGCCGAGCATCACAGCCAGCTTGCTGGGGAGTACCTGACCCTCTCCAGGTGCTCAAAGGTTACCAACAATTCAATGAATGAATGAATGAATAGCAACGTTAGTATAACTGTTTTAATGTTAGGGATAATTTTATTATTCAGGGATATATCTATGGCAGAAGGAGATTTCTGGGTATTAATTCATCAATTAATTAATTTATTTATTTTTGGGGTGCTGAGGACTGAACCCTAGTGAGGGCATTCGGCAATCTGTCTCTCTTCTATCAGTCTAATAAAGCTCATGTGTTATCCTCTCCCACTAGAACTGGTTGATCTGGAACTAGAGTGCCTCTCAGCTCTTCAGTAAACTTCTTTGAGGCCTTGTGATGTGTGATATGAGAGGAACAGGAAAGTCTTCTCTTCCACTCTCTTCCAAGGAATATCTGCTCAGTATTTCCCTGACATCCCGAACTCAACCAGTGAGACCTATAAGTGTGTGCTCCAGCCCTGTCTCCTCCCCATCCTGTTGGGTTTGTCTTCTTCTGAGGTTCTAAGCTTGGTGCTCCTGAGATTCCTTCACTCTCTCCAGCTGGCCCAGCCCAGAGAGTTCCTGGCCTTTCAACACTACTTCCTTCCAGGGATAAGGAAGCCGTCATACCTGACTCTTTCCTAGTCTGCCCTGTCTGGAACACCCCTGTTGAGTAATAGATAACTGGAAGGTCAGGTTGTGACTAGGTTTAGATAAGGACCATCTTTTTGTTGACCCACCCATCAACACAGGCTGACTCAAGGGTGTAACATCTGACGTCAGTAGAAAGAATGAGCAGAGATAGTTGAGGGATATGGATGAGGAGGAAGTCTTTCTCCTCCACCCCTGTCATCCTTGAAAAATTCACAAACATTTTACTACCTAAGAAAGAGGCATCGATCTTCCAGGATAGTCAGTTCTAGCTTATGAGGACAGGCGCCAAGACCCAGTGAGAATGATAAAAAGGAGACAGCCTGATAGAAGAATTCAATTCATAGGCTCTTATGAATTGAACCATGGTCTTGGATGGCTCAAGAACAGTTAGACACTCCTCACACTCCAGTTTGGCTTAGAAAGCAGGGCATACTTATATGTCACAAGGAAAAAAAAACTATTCCATCCTCTTTGAAATGTTCCTGGTTTATGTTAAGACAGTATCAAAAAATCAGGCAAATCTAAATAGTTATGATTAGGTTTGTAAAGCCCCGTGTGACTTTGTGTGTTTTATCTATGTGTGATTTGCCAGGAGACCCATGCTGGAAAAGCCAACTAGACGGCCTAACAAGGAAATCATTGCAGTTATGACTCAAGATGGTTGCTATCATATTTAACTAATCTGCAAATGCGATCAGGTGGATTTAAACAAATGAGTAAACCAGAATAACCAATCCTATGGTCTGTGTGTTCTTTTTCCAGTAACAAAGAAATCATACTCTGACCTAAATATCATCTCAAAGGGTATATCCCAGGGAGTTTAATTGGGCTTTTTTGTTCACTGTGGAATTAGGACTTTCAAATGTGTGATGTATTTATGTAATTATATCTTTCCACATATTGTGCTATCAAAGTCTTACACTGTGTTTTTATAAAATGAGAAAGATAAGAATTTAGAAGTAAGTTGAAAGAAGGAAAATTTAGTAATAGGCTCATTGAGCCCAAGCTTTACTTCTTTCTCTCTGAACAAGAACACCTTCAAAGAACTGGCTCATTCTTCTTGGAGTTCAGTATACTCTATGACCCCAACTTTATGCACTGTTACACCCATTTAAGACAATTCTCGGGGACTTAGGAAGATAGAGGGAAATGTGAATGGAGTCCAGAAAATCTGCTGATTGCCTTGTTTCTTTCTTTGAGCAAGATGTCATTTTCTGCACTAACTCCTCTCTCTGAACCCCTGTGTCAACTGGTATTTCTGGTTACTTGGTCTCATAGGAGCTCTTGGAATGTTCTAAACCATATGACCTGTGCCAACTTTATGAGCCCACAATGGTTATTCTAGCAACATTTTAAGGTCCCAATGGACTGAAATTGTAGATAAAACTCTGATTTCACCTAGGCATCTTGAAAATGGCCTAGCTTTAAGTTCTAAAAGGAAGCCTATGAATCATGGGTAGTGTAGTCACATAATTGGCCATGAACATTAATGTATTGTCACTTAATAGATACGAACTATTAATAGGCTGTCAATCCGCTGGGCCTTCCTTGGACATGACTTGGTACTGTGAATCCTGATCCTCTTGGACAGATCACTGGAGTTGTGTGCTCAGTCATGAAGAATTAGTATCAACAGAGGATCAGATCATTGTAATCCATGGCACGTTACACCAGAAAGAGCAACTAAAGTAGGCCCCAAAACATGACAAAATGAAGGAGCTATGATTTCTGTCATAGAGGCCATGTGACCAGCTGCCTTATACCTGGGTGCTGTGCCTTCCTCAGCAGGATGAATTGTATCCTCTCAAATGATAAGCAAATTAAACCCCTTTGCCGCCAAGTTGCTTTGGTCAGGAATTTTCCCACAAGACAGAAGGTAAGCTCTGTACAAGCTGATTACATTGAGTCTTTATTTATCTTACAATTTTTCCTACATTAATTAACTTTAACTTAAAATTATTTTATATGTTTGTGCATATCCTACTAATATTAGGATTATGCAAATAGCTGTTAGTTACATTTAGACTCAAATCTAGGACACTGATTTTTATGGCAGATTTTTTTTCTATATTCTTAATCTCTGTGACAAAAAAATAAAAGAACATCTCTCATCATTTCCCTCAAGACATATGACTTCAATATCACCTTTTTGCACAACATACACAGAGAGAGACATACAGTCACACACAAACACACACACCACCTACAAATGCAAAGAATATTCAGTACAGAGCTCTATGACAAACGATTCTGTGGTCTCTAAAATAAGATCCATCCCCTCTCTGTGAAAGAAAAATCCTGAGTAATGCTTCCTAAAAAACTAATGCAAATATTTCCCTGAGTGACACGTCTATTGTCTGGAACTTACATGAGTTTCAGGGAAGTTTTTGTACCAAAGAAATGTAGCTCGGAACACATAAGGTAGCTCAGATTTCTGTCTGGCAAAGCCTTCCAGTCATTGTAGCTGATTTTGCCAAAAGGGCTTGGCAAGGAATACTGATATTTGCAAATTGTCCAGTGACTCTTTCTTCTTCAGTTTCATTGAGGTGCTAAGTGGATCCCCTGCACGGGGATATGTTCCTTAGACAGTGACAAGTTTTGCATTAAATTAGGAACTGTAACTGAAAATAGTGAAAAAACTCAAATGTTGCTCCGGGTGTGTTTGTTGAGCTAGAGCCATGGCTAGAAATATAGAGGGGGTGATCCCTGGGATTGTAAATGTTCTCGCTGTGGGGAAGAAAAGACTGGAAATGGCTGTGAAACTGGGCACCAAAGCAGTGGAGCATGGCCAGATGTAACGTGGCTTGCTCCAGGAATGGGAAGAGAGATGGTCCTCTGTGCCAGCTGGCATCTAACCAGCTATCTTCCCCCCACTCCCGCTGCCTATGCATTCAGATCTAGTTTTGCAAATGAACGTGGAGCACAGATAGATTCCTCCCGGAGGGCAGGACAGCTCTTCAGAACTTGGGCTCATCCTGCAGGTGAGGGTCATTCTTTAATGACTTAACACCTGGATGTCCTTAAGTTCTTCAAGGGCACAGTGAAGAATGCCCAGTGTTATGATGCTAACACTTTGGAGCAAGATGAGCTTGCCCAGAGCCAAAGTGGGCAGATTTAACTCGGAATGTGGGATGTGACTTCTCTAATCCTCACTTAAATCATCTGTAAAATGAGGAACCCATTTGCCTTATTAGGTTACCCTGAGGCCTATCTTATCTTAAACATATAGAGCTAGTAACTGCCAAAAATACCCCTCTTCCTGCACTGGTTTGAATATAGAACTGATGCTGTCCTTCACTTAATGTAAAACCTATGCACTAAGAGGGCAAACTTGGCTAGACACAGAGGATACCCAGAGCCAAAATATTTGAATACCCAGGGAAGTTGCTATTTGATCAAAATCATCAGCACAAAACTGTAAATAAAGGGCCCATTAAAAGAATGGCAAGAAATACATATTTTTTTTTTAAAAAAATCATGGATAGGAAATGGATGAGTTGGGGAAGGGCTAGTTGTCCAAGCCTAAGAACCTGAATTTGCTCCCCAAATCTATGGGGAAAGTTGGATATGGTGGTATGGTGTGTTCTTACAATCCCCAAGGCTCCCTGGCTAGCTAGCCTAGACAAGGAGCTGAGTCCCAGTTTCCAGTGAGGAGCAGTGTTTCAAAGACAAGGTCAACAGTGCTTGAGGAAGGACACTTAGAGATGACCTCCAGTTTCCACATGAGTGTGTGTACATGTGAGTTTACCCACACTTGGGCACATACACACAGGTTCAGCATTCAGGTTATTGTCTTGGCTAGACATACAGAGTCATCTCCCAAAGTAAGCTCAGGGCCTGCAGGTCTTTACAACATAAAGAAACACAACTAGCAAGCATCCTGGCTCTGATAGTTTCCTATTTGCTAGAACTGGGTTTTATTCTGTAATGCAGGCTCCATTTGGCTCCTTGGGATGAATGGAATACTGGAATATATGACTGATGCCTCCTCGTGATGAACTTCCATGCAGGCTGGCACTAGATGTGTGCTGAGCAGGGAGGGTGGAGAGGGGAAACAGTTCTGCTCAAACTATGAGAAACTGTTTGGCATCAGATTAATTGGACTTATGCAAAAGGCTGACCTTAGCAAGTTCATTAGCACCACGACGCTCAGTTTCCCTATCTAGAAAGCGGGCAAATTATCCTATCATGTATTATTTGAGAAATAAGGAATACGAGATGCTTAGCACATGACAAACCTTCCATATAAGGCTATAAATAATCTGGCTATAAATACTTAAGCTTTGGGAATGTGACAGCCTACAATCCTTTTAGTATACTTAACCCCACACACATAATCTCTAAAAGATGATTTTTACATTTAAAACTTAGGGAGGCAGAACCACTTTTGCCTTACATCAAAAACACAAAACAATCTTCTACAGCTCTCCATGTCCTCGGGGCCTCAGATCACAAGAGCTAGTTTTACAGAAAAGAAAGGGTGATAAAGAGATGAAGGAGAGCGCTCTGCCTACGTCACAGGCAAAACTCGGGAATAATTCCAGAAAGGCATGCTTGGATACTCCCATGGGTCAGCGAGGCATTTTTTCAGCCTGTATCCCACTATGTGAAGTATAGGGATGCTCCCACTGATGTCCTTTGAAATTGACGCACAGGTACCTCTCAAGTTGTCAGTGTGGTGCTGACTGAGCAGTAATTGTATTGAATGGAATTTCATCATTTTATGGCAGGGTGATAGAAAATTCATCCAGCTAGCATAGTTTGTACTGTTCTTGCTGCACTAAAACTTTAAAAGCAAACTCTGCCCTTGGGACATTGATATATGAGGAGATATGTCTATATTATACTTAGGGAATCATCAGAAGGGCCCTTTCTCTTTGATTCTTATGATATTTTTCCTACTCTATCCCAAAAGATCAAATCAGGAAATAGAAAACTGCCTGGGTGTCGTTGTATAGGCCTGGATACCCCTTTCCACAGCTCTGATCATTATTGGCTTTTTAGCCTTAGGAACATAATTTAACCTTGCTGAGCTCCGATTACCATTGTTAGGACACCGTGAGGTAGTGCTCTCTACCTGACAGCACTGCAGTGATGGTCAAAGGAGACTGTGAATTGCTTAACGAGGTGCCCAGCATATAGTGCGGCTTGATAAATAACAACCATGGTGATTAGCATTATGAATTTCTCAAGAAATGCTTGGCGCCTTTCTGATTCTAAAACGCTGTCAGGGATAACTGATGGAACAAAGTGAAATCATTTGGTGAATTCGATATCTAGGAAACCATTTAATGCCAGGAAAATTGGCTTGCTATTGATGCCTGTGTGAAAACATGATTCATTTTCAAAACTTTGAACTATTTTAAGAAGTTAGCTACATCAGGCATTTGGAATCAACTATAGCAAAACAGTTCTTTTCCTAAAGAATGGAATAATTTGACCTTGAATAAAAGATGGAGACATAAAGATAACAGTGAAGAAGAGAAGGAAAAACTTTACATCAAAAAGGCAAATAAAAGTTTTATTTCTTTTAAATTCTTTTATGTTTTAATAATTTTGTGAAATTATCACAAACTTGTATTTTTCATTATGACATTTTCAAGCGTTCTGTGTTTTTATTTGTCCTCCTCCAGTCCTCCCCTGCTTCACTGCCCCTCCCATAGGTCTCCCTCTTCCCTGAAATAGTACCCTTGATCTTTTCCTGTCTCATCTACTCTTTTATTCTCTCTTTTTTTTTTCACTTTTTCTGCCTCGTTTAAGATCTCTTTGTCACCCTGTCACGGTCTCCTTTTTAATTTCATCATGTACTCATGCACACACACACCACACACACACACACACACAGAGGGGGGGAGGGAGAAGAGAGAGAGAAACACATGCACACATGCATGCACACGTGATTCAGAATCTACACTCTACATATAGGAGAAAGTATGTAGTATTGCCCTTTCTGAGTCTGAGTCTGACTTATTTTGCTTAACATAATTTCCAGTGCTATTAAGTCCAAAGTCTAACAAATCTATGATTTTTGTAATCACAAAGCCCCCCCCCCATATTTTGGTCTCGATTTCCTTCCATTTTCACATTCTGCAGCAAAGTCTATAAGAGTTGGTCTTCTTGTTAGCTGTAAATATGTGAACCACTTAATAACTTAATAGTTCTATACCTTCACCTTTGCATCTATAATTGGAATAAAACATTGTTTACTTGTATAGTACTTAGTAACATCTTGTAAAAGAGTTTATAAAAAGACAGTAGTGAGTGTTTTCAAGTCTTACTTGGAAAAGAATTAAGACAAGTAATAGAATAGTTAATTATCTTTCCTCCTAGAATTTCAAGTTCAAAAGAGAACAAAGAAAGCTCAGTTTGCCCTCTTGACTTGATCAGAAGAATGGAGGACAGAGGCAGCAAATTTGGGCTTGAACATCTGGGGACTCTGGGATGTGAGTATGGGAGAGGGGAGGAGACTGGAGGTGGGTTTTGCGGATCTAAAAGACCTGTGTACACGCGCAGAGGAGAGCATATGAGAACCTCTTGAGACAGCGGAGAGATTCATAATCCTAAGGAAGTGGGGGGAGGTGACACAGATCCTCCTGCTCCTCTGCAATGGTAGAAATTCCTCAGAGATACTAGGCATCTCTCAAGACTGCCAGGGCATTAGCAAACTGCCTGAAATTCACTGTCAGTTTTTCCAGCAATTATTTGCCACAGGCAACAATGTTAATTCTTTTTGTATTGCTGTCTCTACCTGAGACCGGCTGTACAGAATTTTATTGATTTACCATTGCAGAGAACAGGTAGTCTTATCAAGGATCACGTAGCCAAAAGGGGCTGGGAAAATTAGGGGGCTAACCTAGTTTTTCTATAAGGGTGTAGTCTTCATGGCCTAAGCATTTCTTAAAAGCACATCTTTTCATATTGTTGAGATGGTAATATTAGCAGTCATGGATGAGAGAAGTATTCAAAACACAGAAACAAACACTTAATGCAATACCTCACAGGAGAGCACAAAGTTGTGGTTGGCAGAATAACATAATAGGGGGCATTCTGATAAGTATGTACCAGATAGAATCTTAATGGTGCATAAATCTGCATCTCCACCACACAAACCAGCACTTCTACAAGTCCATGTACACACATGTGCAGAAAGTGATTCTTAAGAGAATCTGAATCTGGTCTCATCATTTTCTCTAAATGCATCGGGCTTCTAGACAAGAGAATTTCACTCACAACGTTGTCAATAGATAACAAATATACTCAACCATTACAACCTGTCTATACCCAAGTCAGCTACAAGTTCCTATCTCAGAGCGTTGAACCACAAAGGTCATGCCCTCCTATTGTGCTATTGAAGATGCCAATATTTCAGACAAGTCTTTGCCTGTCACTTCCTTTCCAAACATCCCTGGGGTTGATCCTAATTTTCTCCTTATAGATAATGCACTTAGAGTCTAACTCATCTTAGGAGCTGTTAAAACTCTGGGATTGGAGCCATCCACTGAATGTTTAGAAGTAGATGAGAAGTAAAGATGGCAGGGTAGGAGAGAGGACAATGAGAGCTATCAACCCGAAGTTTTGAATGCTAATAGCTGAAAAATTATACCCAACTTGTTCTCTCTAATTAGCTCACGTCTATTAAGATCTGCCTCATAATGATCTCATGCCTGTGATAATCATTAAATGCTGCAAAGTGTAGAGGTGTATCATGGTGTAAAAGTGTACCATGGTGTAGTGGTGTATCACCGTGTAGAAGTGTATCATGGTGTAAGAGTATATCATATCACTTGCTAGACTTACTGAGACCATCTCTGAAGGTGATGATCTCTCCTTTACCTCACTGATGTAATCTCAGGTCATTGGAAAGGAAAAACCAGAGTCCTAGAAAATGATCAGACCAGCTCCAGTAGAATCTCATGCCCTAGAATATAATATTTTATCATATTTTATCCCACTTTATGGAGGTTGTAGCCTATAATGCATCTATGCCTGTCTTGGGTTTCTATAAATAGCTGAATGAATCATGGTAGCAAAATTACCTCTGAGGTTGGAAAACCTGTTGTTATGACATGTTTATCCTATGAAGGCATTCAAGGGGTAGCTACAGCCTCCCTGATGATAATGAAAAAGCAATTAGGTAGGTTACAAGTGTGGTGGTATTTCTCCCACATCAGTCTGTTCAGATATAGGCAAAGGAATGTGTTGGCCTGTGATTGATGTTGTGAACTAGGATACCAAAAAGAGGAAGTGTGGACTGGGAGCTGTGGCTTAGATCATATTTTCAAGATCTCACATTGCATATTTATCATGCGAAGTCTTGGTCTAGCCCTAATAAATATGAGCACATGACAGCGAACCCCAAAGCTCTTATTTTTTTTTTCCTGTTTCTAATTGATGGCATCACCTTTAGCATGAACCTTCACCTTCTCATTTCTGTAAAATAGGACTGGTGGGAATCAATGATCTTTTTAATCTCTTAGTTACTCCGGTGCTCCGACTCTATAGTTCAGCTCCACATTTTCATTTTCTGTGATCCTCTCTGCCTGAGCTGCTTCAGAAACAACCAGTCTTTACTCAGAACAAGTATTTCACCACATTATACAGAAAGCATTGGCATTACTGGTGTGATGTATCTAAACCACTATAAGGCAACCAAGAAGACAGAGATGTTCAGCAAATAGCCAGAATATTCTCAGTGCCAGCAAAAACTTCTAATAAAAAAATAGTTGTAAAACCAAAACAGGAGATTCACGATGCTAGCGGGGTGGAAGAGCAGGAGAAAGGCTTTCAGTAATCCCAAACAAACTCTGGGGACCGGAAGAGTGGTGCCTAGTTTTTTTTTTGTTTGTTTGTTTTTTGTTTTTTGTTCTTCACTCCTGTGGGGTTTTCTGCTCTGGCTTGATGTGGTTGTTTTCCCTAGGAGAGAGTGCAGCTGTCGCTAGATATCTGGGGGGTAAATATCCATCATCCAGAACATACCACAAACTATTAATAATGAATCACCACAGATCTACCTTTTCGCAATAAACACCCTGTCTCCAAGTGCAGATAAAAGGTCCAGCAGGCAGATGTTGGGATTTATTATCCCTGCATTTCCCATTTTCCTTTTCTCTAAGGAGATACCCAGTGAATGAGATCTCCCATGAGTGGTGTAGCAGGGTACTGGCGTTTACTGAGCAGCTTCTCTGTGTCAGTTGGTTATTGAGAGTCATAGAGACAACCCCAAGAGCAGGACGTTTTTGATGTCATTTTGTAAACTGAGAAACTGAGGTAGAAATGACTTGTCAAGGGATGCTCACTTTTTGAGGGGCAGGGACAAGGTAAACCTACCTTCTCGAGGTCTTGCTGCAGGGACTTTCCATACCATCTGTCACAAGTGTCACTTGGGGCGTCTGAATTCTATTGTTTTTCTCCCATTACACTCAGAATAGCCCTGGATACTGTAGATATCAGGGGAATGTTTGAGACATGATCTTAGGGAAGAGATTCCTATGCAGAAATAACCTGCAGGGCTGCCCTGCCATGTGAACAGATTCCTAGGCCGAAGGAGGAATACGGGTCTCCAGAGTGCAGAATGGTCTCCCTGAGAGCTGGGTCATTTTTCTAAAGCCGCTTCATTGTCTTCTTTCTGATTCACAGATCACACAGACCATTTGTGATTGAGTGGTTTAAAACGTGCCCTTTTTCACCCTTGATTACACATCTGAGCAAGGTGCTCTCACACTTGTCTGCATCGATCCGTGTGTCTCTTCTACCTGGTCTGGAACAGGGTGTGTTTTAGCCTTGAATATAAGTGATAGGGAAAAACAAACAAATCAATATTTTTAATGCTCGGAGGTCCCTTCCTCCTTTCTTATCATGGCATCTGCAACTTTGAGGGTGAACTGTGAGACTAATGACATGTTAGTGGACCATACCACGCTGAAAAGTAAAGAATATTAGTCTACTGTTTAGAATGGGGGGAATTGGTCATGTGACTTTAGTCATCCATGCTGTTGCTCTGGGGTAATGCCCCCCAGTATCCACATTACAGATTCAACTCTCATGGACTCTATGCGGAATGATGAAAAGCCATAGCAAACCCTGAGTCTCTTCCTAAGATATTTTTGACTTGCAGCTACAGACTGGTCCCTGACCTAATACTATAAATAGTATTACAGTTTTTCTATTATTATTGCTTCAAATTCACAGGTTTGAAATTCCAGAATGAGAGGTAATGGATTTGTACATAAGAAAATCCACTTCAGTCTTTAGCTATGATCACAGGCCTCTACCCCCTTAAAGGCAACAACAATGCTAATATTCATACCATGGTTATTTTTTCCATTATATGTAAGTTCTATAATATGTGGATATGTGTAAAACTGAAATTTCCTCTGATGCTGAAAATTACATCTGCTATCACACTTATACCTTCAGCATGAGAGTTTGGGTTATTATTATTATCTTTGCTTTGAGATTATTTCTAAGCTTATATTTTAGCCCCATTATATAGGTAGGAAAACTGAGACTTGAAAAGTAATCCTGTAACTTCCCAAGTTACACAATTGAGAGCATCTGACGATGGCCATGAGAAAAATTAGCAATGAGATTTAGCTGTAGATTTTTAGGAGAAAGTAGCTTATATTCTCATCCTTACATGAAATAAAAGCTGAAACTCAAATTCCCCAGGTACCCAGAGGTGTCCTTGAAAGAAATCACTCATCCATTTCCCCTTGAAGCAGCTCCCAGAGACAGCCTGAGTTTTGTGCGAGGGAGTTTCATAAAAATAGGAATTGCTCACCAGGCTCCATTTCAGCAGCCACTGGAGAATGAAAAACCCAAGTAGTCATAAGTAAACTGAACCATTTTACTGACAAATTAAAGGTTTGGGAGGCAGCAGGAGAAACCGACTAGCTTCAACTTCAGAGAAAGCCCCCACGAACATTTCAAAGACTCCACTTCAATTACGAAGGGAGAAGCTGAGGTCTGGAAAGTGGTCCCTGATGGGTGTGCGCCCAGCATTAAACATGCCCTCTTATACTCAGCAGGGTTCCTGGGCTTTTAAGGCAGAGGCATGGACAGCAACATAGGGAGGACTGGGGAAGAGGGAAAACGTGAGAGAGTGGTGCCAGGGAAGCCTTGCCCTGTTCATCAAATTGTAGAGCAAGAGAATGGGATTTTTAGAGAGTAACAGATTGCAATTCAAAGACCAGAGCTGGTGAGGAACTGGCAATAACTGCTTGGCAATAAAGCCTGGCATCGGCTGAGAAAGGTAATGAGCGATAAACTTTGATGAAGCATCTTTATATTTCATAAGCACAGTTGTCCCTCACTATCCTGAGGGCACTCATTCCAGGATGATCCTTAGATATCAAACCCCGGGAATACTCGAGTCACTTACAGAAGTAACAGTAGCTGCATATATCATATGTAGTCCTCCAGTACAGTTCTTTAAATCACTTTTATATTGCTTATAACACTGAATATGATGATGCTATCATAATAGCTCTTGGACTGTAGTATTTGGGGAGTGATAAAAAACTTCCATGCAAGTTCAATATAGATGCATTTTTTAAAAATTTTTATTGTCGTTTGCATGTGTGCATTGTACGTAGGGAGATGGAGACACCAGCCACAGTGCATGGGTGGAGGTCAGAGGACAACCCCATGGAGTCAGTTCTTAATCAAACTCAGGTTTCCAGATTTGCTGAACCATCTCACTGCTGCAAAATGCAAATAGTTTTTACTGTTTTCAATTGCAGTTGGCTGAATTCATGCATGCAGGGTCTATAGATAGGGAGGACTACACATGTACTAGAAATACTGTATATCAACATATCCCATACTCTGTTATCCTCATGTTCCAGAAAGAAAGAAAGACCAAAGCTCAGAACATTTAAGCAAGATGGGCCACAGTTGGTGAATGCTAGCCATTGTCATCTATTTCTATGCCTCTCATACTCTTTGAGGACCCAGAAGACCCGTTTCCTACCAAAGAGCCCTCCTTTTGTTGTCTCATGGTACGGTGAAGTTCCACCATCCCTGAGCTTCTGGCCTATCTAGTTAGTCTCAGTCCCATAAATTTAAAGGGTTCATTTCAAGCTTTTCTCCTTGTTTAGCCCTTGAGGTCCCTATGTCAGCTACCAGCTAAAGTTTATTTATAGCTTCACTTTATCCGCAGCATAGATCAATGATTGCAAGAATGTGAAGTCCTGGCCCTCCTGGGTCTTCTTTTCCAGTTTTGCGGAGAATGGAGCCTGCTCAGATTTGCTTTCTCATACAAAGTCCGGATTCTGAATATTTATCTTCAGTTTCTTCCTCTCCATCATCTTTTCTGTCTACTTTCCCACTAACTCTCCCAGTTAACATTCCTCTCAGTACATGACATCACTCCCAGGCATAAGCAATGGAAAGAGTATCGCTTATTTTCCACCCCAGTGATGCTGGTAGTTTCGATAACAGAAACAATTGTCATATATTGAGATGCAAATGGTAATAGCAACAATGCTGAGAATAATAGATAGTGTCACTTGGAAACTTACTATGTTCCCCTGATTGCATGGGATTTCCTCAAATAATACACAATGTTTATGCAGTCCAAGTAATGTCTCTATCTGTATTTTATTTTATAAAGGAGTGACAGAAGCCATGTAGTGGTCATCTACTAAGTGCCACAACTATTATGGCATTATGTAGGCAAAATCTGTTCTAGGTTCATGTGTGAACACCTAACTTCAATGTCTTTTCTACGGATTCACATGAAAGGGCCATATGGAGTTCTGCCTAGTTAGAGAGACTAAGGCAAGCAACTAAACTAAGTGACCTTGAGATTTCATTGCATGACTTACAGACAAAATTCTACAGACAAATAAGGATGCATGGCAAATCAACAAGGAAAATATACAAGTCTTTAAGAGCCATGTGATCACGTAGTGAAAGCAAGAACTAACACTTCAGCCTTTTTCTTCAGTTCCATGGGCCTCTGGGGAGCATGACCCCAGCATAGTATCATTCTGCTTCTCGTGGCTAATGGGCCATGACTCAACACAATCTCTTTGTGTTTGGGATAGAATAGTAATTATTTAAAATCGGCTCAGGTCTGCATACTCCACTGGCCTCTTTTTTTAATCCCACTTTAAGTATTTCCCTTGGGACAGCTTAAACAGTTTGGTCTTTTTAATGACAAACTATCCATCCATAGGACCGGAAACAAAACCAAACTTTTGTCTACCAACCAGTCTGTTTATTTATTTTCCAAGTTCATGAGTTTATATGCATAGTGATTTTAATGGGCAGTACATAAAAATGTCTCCTTTTATTTTCTTTTCATTTACATTGTGCTGATAATGGCTATTATCAAGTCATTAGAGGCAAGAAAGTACATTTTTTTTTCCTTCTAAGATGGGCTGCAATTGTGGATGTGTGCTCTGTGAGGATTGGACAAAAATGTTAAACTTGCTTTTTTGCTTCTTCCTCTGATATAGATGGCTGCATATCAGTCATACATTTCTCACTGACCCAAATAATTATGTGCATAGGTATGTGTACATATATAAATACTGTTATCGTATATGTATACAGACTACCAAGTAGAAACATCCATGCACAAACATATGTGCGCACATATATTCATCTCTTAAAAATCAAAATGGAAAGTCTATTTCAGGAATGGAAAATGAAATATACCCCACATCAAATTTGGAGGCATTATTATGCAAATCTGTGACATCACAGTCTTGTTTAGAACAAAAGAATTGATGGACTCCGTCCACACAGCCTATTCAAACTCTCACAGTCAACAAAATCATTTTTAGGTTGTATCTGAGAAGCACAAACCATATGGGCAAAAATAAAGGAACATAATTCTTGGTCCAGTTGTTCCCAAATGTCTCCTTAATACATACAGGCAAAATTGTCGCATTCTGGAACAGGCTCCTTTTAGATTTCTAATAAGTACGTGGAACAAATCTGTACAGAGTTCTTGGATGACCTTTTTCCTATAGTTATAATCAGGAAAGAAATGCGTTTGGACCATTTTAGTCTTATGATGGGCAAAATGAGAGAGTCTGGGATTTCTTGAGTATCAACTTGTTTTGGGTCTCTTAGTCCATCTTATTTGGTGTTGTTGTGTATGAGGAAATGCTTGAAAAATCACGTTAGTTCTGGGAAGCAGCATCTTTGTTTTGTTGTGGTGGATCTGTGACACAGAGTGATCATTGACATCTAACAAAGGTCAGACTGAAAAGGATTTGGTGGCAGAAAGGTGAAGTAGCTAATGGAAGGTTAAGCTCAGTCATACAGTTGAAATCAGGGTCTGGGGTGACAGAGTGCATACAAGCCATGGCGCCTCAGTAAGGTGATTTTGTCTCCAGGGGACAGTTAGCAAGGTCTGGGGACATTTTAGCGTCACTGTACAGAGGTGAGAGTGCTATTGATATGTAGGAAGTATAGCTGGCATTCTGTAAAACCTTTTACTGTGTCCAGAAAACTCTCCTCAGCACAAGAGCGTCTGGCTGCCCGTGCCAGTAGTACAGAGCTGCAGGAACACTCTATTATCCACTGGAGTGTTTTTCTGCATGCTCAAGTCTCAGACACTTCTGTGGATCAACATTCAAATCAAGGTCCAGGAAACAGACAAACATGACAGACATGACATCGCCTTTGGAATAAAGCACCAGGTAGAGAAGCTGAGTCCTGAATATTTAATTCCTGCATCTTGGCAAAACAGCGTCTCCTTTGGAGACTCAGACTGTCCTTCTACAAATGTTTGTGGTGCATGAGATGCAAAGTAAATGTTCCACCATTGAGTTATTATTATTCTTGCACATGTCCGTGGTATGCATATACGTGAGTGTATATGCGCTGCTGAATGCACTGTGTATGTTTACTGAGGCCACATGCCACCTTGTTTCCCTGTGAATATTTTTAATTGAAAAGTATTATTTGTGGAGCAGTTCTAGGCGTATAGAATGCTTGAATATTAAGTACACAGAGTTCTCACATAGCTTTTGGCCCTACACATGCACAATTTGCTGTCCCCTACCACAACTACTTATGGTCTACAAGGCTGTGAACTTTTAACAGCTGATGAAACGACACTGACAACATTACCAACGTCCATGACTTAGACAAGAGTTCACGGCTGCTCTGGTACCTTCCTGCCATTTGTTTTGAATCTTTTTAGCTTACCTTGGAAAAAGGCTTCAATTTTGCTGCCGTTTTCAGCTTTTAGTTCTATTGATTTTTGCATCTTATATTTCATTGGTGTGTCCTATATTTCTTAATACTTCTTTGATCTGGATTTTAATTTGCTTTTATTTTTCTAGTCTTTTAAGACAGAAATTTAGATGATTGATTTTCCAATCTCTATCCTTTTCTGGATGCATTCAGTGTGCACATTTCCCACTAAGTGCTCATTGTTTCGGAGGTAAATTCTGATTTTATATTCCATTTTAGTTTAATTTAAATATTTTTATTTCTCTTGAGATTTCTTTGTTGATTCACATGGTAGTAGAAGTGCAATTGTCAAATTTTTAAATGTTTTGGAATTTTTCTACTCTCTTTTTGTTTTCAATTTCTTACGAATTCCTTTGTGATGTGAGTGTGGGTATTCAGTGTTATTCTTCTTTGGGATTTGTTAAAGAGTCCTTATAGCAAATATTGTGGTTTGTATTGGATGTGCCAGATGAACTTCAAAGAATGAAGAACTGTGCCTTTTTGAATGCAGTGGTCTATAGGCCACATATGTAAATCATACATGACTGATGCTGTTGAGTTCAACTATGTCCTTATGGTTTTAGGCCTACAAGATCTGTTCTGTTTTTGATAGAAAACAATTAACGTATCTGATTTAACAGTAAAACCATCTACTTGCTCTTGAGTTCTATTATTATCGGTTTCATTTATTTTGACACTACATATAAGGCATATATACAGTAAGGAGTTTTGTTTCTTTTTGCTGTGTTGACATCTTTATTTTTATACAGAGCTCTGCTTTTGTCACATCCTTCTTTTGAAGTCTTCATTTTTCCAAGACGAATGTAGATACTTTTAGATGCCTTTATATTCTACTTCTGATTCAATGTGGTTTTTTATAGACAACATATATTTGACTTCTGGTTTTGGTCCACTCTTTGCATTTTCATTAGAATATTTGGATCATTAACATTTAACATGCTTGTTACTATACCTAAATTCTTATTTACTATATTTATTTTTTTCCATAATTGTTGGTTTAAAAGTTTCTGCTTTTATCTTCCACAATTTCATTGGCAATGATATTAATTAATGCTTTATAGCTCCACTCTTTCTTCTTTTCATTATATTGTGTTTGATTTTTGTCTTGTTTAGTAATTGCCTTAGAGTTTGAAATATATATTCGCTAACAACTAGAGCAAGTCTCTTTCAGAAAATAGAGCATCATAGGCAGTGAATGCCTTTTATACTTATTAACAACATTAATACTTTCTTATTATCATTTGTATCGTAATTTTCACTCATTTCAATTACATATAGTACAATATGTATATATACAGGAATTATTCCTATTATGCTTAGTTTTTTTCATTGTAAGAGCTCTTAAGAATGAGAAAAATCTATCACGCCTTTAATCCCAGCATTTGGGAGGCAGAGGCAAGTAAATCTCTGGGACTTCAAGGCCAGCCTGGTTTACAGAGTTTGTTCCAGGATAGCCAGGGCTATGTAGTGACACTCTGTCTCACAAAACAACAACAACAACGAAAGAAATAAGAGAAAACTAGAGGCCAGAAAAAGACTCAATTGACCAAGTATGTTCTGTGCAAGCATGGGTATTTGGGTTTGTATCCTCAACACTCAAATAAGAGGCCAGCCATGGTCCAAGCCCATAACTTCAGTTCTAGTGGGCAGTCAGAGAGGCACACTACGGAAGCTCATTTGAGTTGAGTGAACTTCAGGTTTTTAGAAAGCAGTTGAGAGAGAAGCCCTTTGTTGACCTCTGGCCCCTACACATGCTTGCGCACTCATGTATCTGCACAAACAGGTGTACATACACACCCTAAGAAGTACATACACCACAAACAAGCGCTGTGTATAAACAAGTTTGTTTTTAAATAGTAGAAACCAGACGTCTCAAACAAGACCTCTGCAAGTAAAGATAAATAGCAACAGCATTTACTATATGACTCACTATGTCACATTGTAGCTTCTAGAGCAATATTTTCAATTTCTTCCCTTTTTTTCTCTTTTTTTTTCTCTAAAATTTTGATTTATTTTTAAGGGTAGTGCAAGGATACAGGACAGATGGATGCAAAATGGTCTGGGAAATGAATGAGATCAAGATATATGATATAAATGGTACACAGAATAAATAAAAAGTAAAAGAAGAGGCAAAACCTATTTTATTATGTTTTTATATTTATTGTCTGGAGCTCTTGTTTTGTTTTTAAAGTAAGTCTGTGTGTGATCAATCTCATGTGACCTCTCTCTGAGTATGTGAGCTATCTCCTGTTACCTCTCTCTGAGTATGTGAGCTATCTCCTGTTACCGTTCTCTGAAGAGCTTTATCATTCTCTACAAGGTATGTTCCTGGAAATGAATCCTACCAAGTTTTATTTGTCTGAGAAACTTAGTTTCCTTTCAAACAGAGATGTGATGTCGTTTCTGTAAATACTTAATTCTTCTTGTTTGTATGATTTCTATGGGGAAATAGACATCATTTTGTTAATTTGATCCTCTATATATGCAGAATATTCCTTTTTCTTCTTTTTTCAATATTCTTATTTTACTTTTGGTTTTTAGAAGTTTTAATATGAAATAACTAAGTGTAGTTGCTTTGGCATTTTCTCTGCTTGGTGGTGTCCTACTTTTCTATGGTTTGCTAACAGATTAATTCAGAAAAATCTGGTCCTTAGTGGCCCTCCAATAGCTTTATGTCTTTCTTCTCTTTCTAGGGTTCCTATTATGCATATATTGCTGTTTTGAAATTGCTACACAATGTAGTTTTTCAACTTCTTTCCTCTTTACTGGTAAGAATTTTCCAGTGTTATAATCTCAACTTCTGTGATTCTTTCCTTAGTCATTTCCAACCTAAACATGACCCTTCAAGGTTCTGCTTTACTTCTTTTGTATATTTCTGTGGGTTTTTTTAGAAAAGTTTTCCCCACTTGCACTGCTCATATGATCCTGCATAAAATTTACCTCCTCCATTAGAGCCCTTAACATTTTAATCACAGTTATTTAAAATTCTAAGTCAGATAATCTAAATCCTTATCACATTTGAATTTGCTTCAGATGCTGGTTCAATCCCTCCAGACAGTGGTTTTTGCCTTGTAATTTATCTTAAATATTTTGGTTTTGGTGGTACATGACAAACTATGTCAAATAAAACATGCTAAAAGTAGATGTTGTGATGTAGGAGGAGAGGTGAGAAGGGAGACGAGGCACTCTATGGTTCTTTAGTCAATCTCTATCTTTCCTTGTGCCTTTGAACCATGAACTTCACCCAGGCATCTCCATCTTTACTTCTTTCTTCCTGGAGTGCATCAGTATGGTTAGAGAGGACTGGAGTTAATACTCTTCACCTAGGTCACTCATTTCTGATCAAACGGTCTCAGAGTAGGTTCTGCTTAAACAGTTTCTCCTATGCATAGACTTTGTTTAAAAAAGCAGACAATCTGACATGTTTCAAATTGGTTGCTTTCTCTTCCTGATGCAGGCGGCATAAAAGAATCATTCTTTTGTATTCACCAGGTAGAGATCTAGGAAATAAAACTAACAAAAGATTGGAGCCTTTCTATGACTTCCTTACACCAGAGAGACTGACTCTTAAAGTTATGTATACTAAGCCTCCAGTAACTCACCAGTTGGAGCTTATGACATTGTTTGGTGACATTCGTTTCTCCAGAGAGTTCTGCTATGAAATTTTTCTTTGATATGTATTTCTACCTGTCTCAACAAGTTTAGAGGTCATACTTTTCCTTGTGACCTGAGTTCTTTGATGCATCTGAAAAGCATTGTCCATTTTACATCCTGTTCAACTTAAAAATGAATTTACAATTATTTATTTTTAAGTATATATGCATATTTCATATAAGTACATATGCATGTATTCTCTGTGTGAATGTGTATGCATATGTGTGTGTATATCCTTCTGTGCCAACATGGATGTTGTAAGACAACTCATGGAAGTCAGTTCTCTCTTTCCTCCACATTAGTACTGGAGGTTAAATTTTAAATTTCACAGAAAATGTCCTTACCTGCTATGTAGTTCCACGAGCATTTGTTCAGATTTGTGGTTATGATGGAGTTGAGACTTCTAAGTCTCTTATATGCCATCTAGGAAGCCCCTTGTCTCTTCTTTTTAAAGAATACCTTTATCTGATGGTTGAGACATACTTTCATTCTTATTTGGTTATAGACTACAACACAATCACAATGGGAGGTGGGATAGCTATCTTTAAGCTTTTCTCAACAGGCTGCAGAGACCACAACATAGACCAGGGATGCCACAACAATCCTCTCTAACTTAAAATCCTTGTCATCACGCATGAGAAACAGTAGACCATAAAAAAAGGAATGATGATGGAGGTCAGGGGTATATGTCCTAAAATGGGTGTTATTGAACCCAGTTGGTTCAAGAAAATTGCCCAAGGCCACATTGCAAATCTGTGGGGAAGCCAAGAGTTAAACTTCAGAAATCTCTTTTTCAAGCCTTCTGATATTTTTCTTTAGACAGAAAGGAATCCCCTGACTCTAGAGGCTATAAACAGGATCCTGATCTCAGGTACTTACAAGAAAGCAGAGAGAGGCAATCTTGTTATTGATAAGACATAGAAAGGAATGAAATGGAATGTGTTGTTTACTGCCGACTACAGAAAACAAAGAAATAAGAAACATCCATCAATTCTTTCACACTGGAAATAAACTTTCTGTTAAAAAACAGGAAAGAATTCTTGTATTGGATATCCAGCCCATTCTGTAACTGTTTCTCCCTCCCCCATGGGCATTTAGGTGGTTCTGTCTTCAGCAGGACTAGGATATAACCTTCCTGCCATTTTAGCAATTCTATTCCAGCCTTTGGGCTCTTAGGAGAAATTAAACAATTTCTTGCACAATTTATCATTATAATCAATGTACTTAATTTCTGCAAAGGAAAAATTGAGTAAGTATAAACATATTAACGTTGTAAAGGTTATTGATGATATGTCAAAGTTTGCCACTCAGTATTCATTAAAGATTATCTTTAGCACCACTACTGCCAAAATCATTTTTTCTTATACTACTTACCGTATTCAAATTCATCATCTTCGTAATACCAACGCTACCACCTTCATCATCATTATCCTCATGGCCAATATCATTGTTTTTATCGTCATTATCATCAATTATTATCACCACTGCCATAACCATTATTGCCATAGTTACTACCTCATTGTCATCATCATTGCATCTCTTAGTCAGTGTGCTGTTGTTGCAAAAAGACAGCATCATCATGGCAACTCTTAAAGAAGTGAACACTTAATTGAGGCTTACTTACAGTTTCAGAGGTGTATTCCAACACCATGGCAAGATGCATGGTGGCACACAGGCAGACATGGTGCTAAGGAAGTAACTGCGAATTTTACATCTAGATCTTCCTACAGGCAGCAGGAATAGAGACACTGGGCTTGACTTGGTCATTTGAAATCTCAAAGCCTACTCCCAGTGACACACTTCCTCCTATAATAGCTCTTTCCTAATCCCTTTCAAGTAGTACCACTCCCTGATAACCAAGCAGTCAAATATATGAGCCTGTGGGGCCATTATCATACAAAGCACCACATTACCGCATCACCACCACCACCACCACCACCATCATCATCATCATCATCATCATCATCATCATCATCATTGTTATCATCATCACTTTTACTATCACATTGTCACTCTCATTGTTTAACACCACCACTGTGATCATTATTACTATATTCCAAGCCTAGCTTTATTACATCATTTCTATCAGTTCCAACTTCATGAAGCATGGAGATAGTACAAAATGTTCCTTCCTTTGTCACCAGGCTAACTCAGACTCCGATATATAAACTAGTATACCTGGAACCACAGATTGTACTGACATCCTAACCATTTATTCAAATTCGATGCAAAAGTGTATTCTTCAGGGCATTCCTGAACCCCTGTTATCAGCAGATTTCTTTGTGATAACATTTCCAAGTTGTTTTGTATCTACTAATATGAATTAATTGGACCTTGGAACTTACTAAATATGGGAGAATAGTGGAGATTATTATTTCTCAGCACAATACACTCAACATATTAATGTAAAAGAAGAGGATTGCGAGAAGTTTTACAGACTTGTGTATCTTTTTTACTGGACCCAAATTAAAGCAGTAAAATAAACATGTCCTATCTAATAAGGTTGTAATTAAGAAAAACCCAAGTTTTCAATTGCACAAGATAGAGAAAAAGAAATGTGTTTAACTCCAACACTGACCAAGTTAGGTGCTACAACAAGTACACATTCTATTAAAGACAAATCTTTATATTTAGTCTTGAAAGGGACCTTGGCCCCTGAAAGAGGACACCCTGGCCTACCTCTTCTGTACTGTTAGACTTATGCAATGTTATGGTTATGGCTATGGTTAAGGCTATGGTTAACACACTCATTTGCCAGGCAGGCAGTGAACCCCAACATAAAGATCTTTACTGGTTTTATCTATGATCACCTCTCTTAGTTTAAAACTTAGAACACAAAGGGTGCTTCGCATTTTTTGATGAAAGAAAGAACTTGTTTGCTATATCAATTTTCCAAGAATAAGTACGGGCTTTATACTCAGTGATCTTCATGGCACTCTAGAAAAGGGCGTGGTGTCTTAATGTGACCAGTTCTGGATCAGAAAAAAGGAATTGAGGATGGATTTTGCTCTTTTAGTTTCACAGAAGATAGAAGGATAAGGAAATGGAAGAGGAAGAGAAGGAATGTGGCTTAATCAGACTGACACAATGGCCCATTAATTTCTTGTTATTTCTGTAAATATAATCAACTACCGAACAGGAAAGAATCCAGTGAAGTTTCCACTTCCTATTTCCATACACTTCAATTCTAAAATTTCAGGTCAAGCTTAACTGCCTTACTACCACAAACCCTGTAGTTCAGGGCTGCAGCAGAGAGAGAGGAGAAAAGAATGCTAAAAATGGTCAGGGATTAAGAAGGAGGAAAGGAAAAGAGAAAGAGAAGGAAGAGAAAGAAGAGGGAAAAGAATAAGGAAAAGATGGAAAAGCTCTCAAGCTCTATTCCTCAGTTTTGAATCTGAGAGCAAACCAGACTGATGGTGAAGAAATGTCTGCACTCTACCCAAGATACAGAGAAGTCAGGAAATCTTGCCTCCCCTTGGCAAAGTCCATGGATAGACCTTCTTCCTCCAGTCCTGGACAGTTTTTCCTTAATTTGTTAACTAAGAATGAGGTATGGAAAAAATCACACAAGGAGGTTGTTATTGATTGATGTCTCATAGGTATGACTTGAAATAATGAATTATTGGATTCTAATACCCCGCCCCCAATCGTTAGTCAGTTTTCATTTGACATGGATCTGAAAATAGAAGCACAGCTTTTCTCCACATTAAGTGTCTTTGAAGGACAACTGACAAAGTTGTGTAGCATAAAATTAAGAAATAATTCTTGTAATGTATCTGTTTATGATCCAGATTGGAAGACCAAACTTCCTTCTTTCCATGCACAGCGATCAGGGTAGATTTCTTTCACAGTTCACTGATTGTTCTCACACATTTTAATCATTTGCTCCGATTATTCTTGAACCTAATTACTGCTCTAACCAAACCTGTCCTTACTGCTTTCCAAAGCATTCTTCCTATATTCCACAGAGGCCTTTCTTTGGATGCTCATTAGGTGGTTTTAGATTCTGATTCTAAAGTGAGTAATTTGGTTATTGGGTATGACATCATCTCTTTGGGTTGTCTATTCTTTATTTTATAGCTGACAGGACACCCATAGACTGATTATAAGAAGTCTTACTGTGTGAAGCTTGCGTACGTTTTTGATAAAGGTGGAAGGTAAGGCACTCCATACCAGCACAGAGGACCCTTCTTAGATATCTAAAGCTTTTAAATTTTATAGGGCAAATGTAATTTGTAAAAAGACGAAGAAAAATTGTGGGGACAATAGAAGGAAAGAACTTGACAATATTCTTGGGAGGTGTTAGGAATAGCTATCCTGAGCAGACTACTTCGAGAATTAAGTTAAAGAATTAAGTCACCTCCCACACACAGTATGGTAATGGACACCAGTCCTGGGTCCAGAAAGTATTGACTGGAAATCCGATTCCACTTCTCATCACCTACAGTGAGATATCAAATCAACCCTTGGGGTCATTTTTCTCATCTTTAAAACTGATGTGATAACTTTTCCTTTAAGACTTAGGGGCGTGATTGAAATATAATGTGAAAATTTCCTCATATTCCATGGTCCAACTCAAAAGCAGTGCTCAGTTCTCAACTGTTGAGTGCATCCTCCTCACCCAGTTCCAACTTACCTTTTGTCAGCCCAGAACACATGGTTTTTTATGGATTATTTTATCTCTGTGGGGAGTGATTTAACTAACACATGAAAGACAACACAAGAAAGATAAATGCTTCCTTTTGAAAAGTTTTCTCTTAAGGCAATGACAAAGGGTCCCTGGATATTATCTTCCTTGCAATTCCAGGAAATTACAGAATTCCCTGGGGATGCTACAGTGTAAACCAGCCTCTGGGGGTAGATGAAGAAGATTGGTTAGGTAAGGATTCAGGTCTAGGAAGGCCGTGTACTAGGCCTCAGGTCTTTAATTTCTGGATCTCTCTCATGGACTGTCTTGACTCTTTGGGGGAAAAGGGGGATGAAAAATAATGCAGAAACCACGAAATATTTAGGTGAAGAAACAAGGAATACACCTCTGTTGACCACCAGAAAGTGTACATAAGATTTCAAATACATTTACATGTTCAGGCTGAAATTTCTGAATGATTCTATGAAATGAGGATTTGGGCTTGGGGATGTCTGTTTTACAATATCTCAGTCTCTCAGCTCTGCCTAGAGCTCCAGACTCATCACAACATCTGTAAAATGCTTAACCTTCCTCTTGGATTATATGGGCCTAGTTCTTTCCACATCTACTGACCTATGAGCTCATAATTTTGTCACCATTACACTGAATAAAAACTCATAACAGATCACACCCCCATTTGTCGAGGGTCCTTCTATTTGTACCCATAATGAAAACACTTGCCTTGCCCTGAGTTAAATGTATCTATCCTTCAAGCCTTCCTTTTCAGTCTTAAACCCTGCGAATAGTTTTCAGGTCATGTCATAAAGCTCAATCTTCCTTTAGAAGCTGAATGAAACAGACCGATTCCAATTATCTAGTAAGGTTGAAATATCTGTTTCTTTCCTAAGCTAGTTAAAATATCTTTCAGTTTCAGAAAACCATGTAACCAGATGTCTTCTCTTCCATGGGGCCTGATTTTTTTCCCCATTAATTTGTTAACTAGGAGTGGGGTTTGAAAAAGCACATAATGAAGTTGTTATTGATTGGTATCTTCTAGGTATGTCATGGAATATCTTATTAGAAACTCACTTTCCCTACTGATCTCTGGTCAGATAGATTGTGTCTCTGTTTTGGTTGGAAACAGGCTTGTTCTCTAGCCCCAAATGTCTGCCTTTCTTCTCAGCATTCCCAGAAACTCCAGTTAGAAACCAACTATAATTTCTTTTAGGTATTTCTTCAGTGTTATAAGTATGCAAAAACAATTCTTTCTTTCTGTCTGTCTTTCTTCCTTCCTTTCTTTATATTTTTTGCCTCATACACGTTAGGGAAAGTACTACAGAGCTAGCACCTTCGTCCTCCCTCCTTTTTATATTTTGAATCAGAGTATGATTAAGTTGCCCAGGGTGGTCTTGAACCCATTCTGTAGTTCTGACTGGCCTTGAACTTGTGATCTTCCTGCCTACATCTCCAAAATAGCTGAGATCATAGGCCTGTGCACGTGCAGCATCTTCAGAGAAGCTCGAAGAGAGCAAACCAAGCAACACACAGTTCCCACTCTTGTTTCGCTGGGAAGCCTTGCAGCTGGCCTTTCTCCTGTAGATCTTATTGTTCCTTTAAAGATGGATGTCAAAAGCCTTAATACTATGCAAACCAAATTTTAAGAGATTTATAGAAAACTTCAGAAAAAATTCTACTAAATATTTTATACTTATAAGAAGAAATCCTGCCGGGTGGTGGTGGCACACACCTTTAATCCCAGCACTTGGGAGGCAGAGGCAGGTGGATCTCTGTGAGTTCGAGACCAGCTGGTCTACAAGAGCTACTTCAAGGACAGGCTCCAAAGCTATGGAGACACCCTGTCGAAGAAGAAGAAGAAGAAGAAGAAGAAGAAGAAGAAGAAGAAGAAGAAGAAGAAGAAGAAGAAGAAGAAGAAGAAGAAGAAGAAGAAGAAGAAGAAAAGGAGGAGGAGGAGGAGGAAGGAGAAGAAATCCCTTCTATATTCCCATCTTACATAGTTCAGTAGACTCATAGTACACTATTAACTTTTATTCAAAAGTGGCCTCCTTTAATTTCCCATGACTTTAGGCAGGATGGGGGTCATTAAGCAATTTCCATCACAATTTCCCAACTCTGCAATATCTTGACGCTTCAGGGAAGCTTCCATTTTAACATTCTCTTTTGACATGATTAATGATTGACTTGCGATTACTCAACAGCAATGGGATCCCCATTATGAGGGTCTGTAGTATCTGAGTTTGAACTTAGTAACCAATTTCCAAGTTTCTCAAACCAAAGAATACACAGATTTTTACTTCTTCAGAGGAGAAGAAAAATAAAAGAAAAAGTCCAGAGACTAGAGTTTTAAATAAATAAAACTCAGGGAAGGGATTTAAGAAATATACTCAAAAATTTTGTTAAATGTACATTTGAAAGTGTCCTAATTACCCGGTAGCTCTGAGACCCTATTTGTCCAAGCCTGTAATAATCAACTGTGCTCCATATAATCAAAGTGAAACAGACACTTGTCTGGTGGACCACATGCTCTCTTTAATCTTCTCCCTAAGTATGCCATCAGGAGCAAAGCAACATCAATTTAAAAGCATCTTAGCAGCTGTGTAAGCGGAAAATAAATGCCCAGTTAAGTCCTAAGGAGGGACAAATATTGTAGATACCACCCTTTCTATATAGTTTTCTGTCTTAAATGTGAAGCTTTATACATGAAGCACCCATCGTTAACCTACCGTCATGAACGATGGGAATTATGGGGACATGAGATTTATGTGTAGCATCCTCTCTTGGCTCTTTACTTGCTTGAGCACCAAGTAAACATTATCCTACTGTAAAATTGCTGGGTAAGTGGATAAAGAACAAATGAGTGAATGGATCTCCTTGCTGGACACAGTGATCCATGCTCACAATATCAGTTCATGTGACTGCAACAGAATGGAAAAGGACACAGAAGTTTTTCCTAGTTCTGGAATTTGTAAGTTGAGGTCTGGATGACAGCACAGTCAGTTTGGTGAGGATCTTCTTCGTGGCAGTTAGACAGCTACCTGACTTTTACTTTATCTTTTACAAAGGGTTTTACTATGTATCCCTGACTGGACCAACATCTGGCTATGTAAACCAGAGTAGCCTTGAACTCACAGAAATCTAACTGTCTCTGTAGTGCTGGGAGACATATAGCCATAAAGGCATGTATGGCTATACCTTATGACAGTTAGCTTCTTAATGTGTCTTCTAATGATAAAAAAAAGAGAGTTCAGTTTTTTCCACTCCTTTGTGAAGACACTAATCTCATCATGAGCCTCCATCCTTAGATCTAAACCTAAGCATTTCCAAAGGACTCACATTCAAATAATATCACACTGTTATTTATGTGTTCAGTGTATGATTGTAGAAGGGATACAAATATTTAAGCTGCAGCAATTATAGACCCTAAATACAAGAATTCAGTGTCAGGAAGGAGATATATGAAAGCTTTAGAATGATGGAAAGACAGTTACATGAAAAGTAAGGCCTTGTTGAAGGGGCCTCTCTCCCTTTCTTCTCTACCCCTCCTTCCCTTCCTCTCCATCCACTCTTTATTTCTCTCTCCTTCTTATGTCTCCCTCCATTTTCTCTCTCTCTCTCCATTTCCTTTTGTTTCTTCTCCCTATTTCTCCCTCCTCCTCCTTGTTCTTCTCCTCCTCCTGCTCTTCTTCTTTTTTCTGATTATTTAGGCTTGTTCAGTAATATTTTTCACATTTCACCAGGATTTGTTTTTGAGATTATATCTGGCTCTTGATCTATAACTGTTGAGCAAAAGACAGGGTGTTGAGACTGACTCCATGTGCAAGTGAAGAACCAAGTAAGTCTCATCCCATTGAATTTATCTGAAAATACTGAGGGGTTATGAAAGAGTGGTCAGATTCTGAGCTGGTCAGCACAGAGAAGAGGAGAAATAAAGGTACCAGCATGGAGATACTGACATGAGGACAGACAACTCAGCCCTTCAAATAGTGAATGAACATCTTTATATACAGTTCTAACTTACAGAGGTAAAGAATAAATACCGTCAATCTAGTGAAAGATACAGATACTAATTATATATATATATATACATATATATATATATATATATACTTTTAAATATATATATATTTAAAAGTAAAATTGCCACTGAAATAAATGCTGTAAATTAAGTTATCAAAGGACGGAAGGGAATGTCTAAGTGAGTGCCTTGGATTTAGCCAGAGATAACAGACTGTGGCGGTGGGGTAGAGATCAATTTTATGACTCCAAACCTGAATCTTGTATCTAAAGTTTAATTTGCCAAGATGGGTGCAGCTATGCACAGAGTATGAAAGATTGTCCCCAGTTATAGCCCTAGGAGAGAATATAGTCTAAAGAAGAGTAGAGAATGGAGACCAGCAAACAAGCCTGGCAGTACATTTCCAAATCACCCTATGATCTGTCCTGAGTCTACCTCTGCCCTAGGACATCCTGATTCTATTTCTTTCTATGGAGAAAGAGGAAGAAATGCAGGGAGAAAAGAGGCAGAGGGACTGGGGTGGAGAGAATAAAAATTAATATTACCCTTCTGGGATAAGGAAAGAATAGTATTATAACTTTGGGGACTGGAGATGAGCAGAGAATGTGATTAGGAGAATTTGAGGGCTAGTTTCCCTCCACGGGCTAATTTGTGACCTCCCTGGGCCAATAATGTCAGTCTTTTCATCAGTTGAGAGTTGATTTAATCAATGAAAAAAAATTCTATAGTTAACTTTTTAGGGTTCTTAATAATATATCTAGTGTATTTGTTCAGAAACATTATATAAACATTGGGAAATAGAATTTAACTTTGAAAGATAATCATACTGTTTCAAAGGTAATGTATTATTATTAAGAACAATATGGCAATATCAAAAAATACTGATAAAAATGAATTGCATGTATAACTATACCCACATATATAAAATGTGAAAATATGCAATTTTTACTGTATTATGAGACAGTAAAAAATTATTTCTATATGTATATAGCTTTGATATAGTCATTATGGATAAACATGGTTTGAAAAATCATAAATACATTTTTTTTATAGATTATCACTTTATTTATTCCCATTACACAATATATTGAGTGCATTCTCTCCTGACATGGAATATTCTTAGAATATAATATTACTGATTAATGGTAGTATGCTTTATTGAAATATTTATTGAAATCACCAGAGTTAATAAAGATCTAGGTTACTACCAAAAATTTTCTGCTGTGAACAGTTCCATGCTGAAGTAACTGTCTTGTATATGGGGCTCTGTCTGCAATTCATTCCCTGGGTAGATTCCAAATAGATAATCAATCAAAATATATAGATCCTTTATAAATTTTGATACTTGTTGCTAAATTATATTTTGCAAAATTTTATTTTCATTGTGAGAATTAGGAATATCTTCTCATCAGACCCTAGTCTATCATTTGTGTGTATGTGTGTGTGTGTGTATCTGTCTATCAATCTAACTGATTATTAAACACCTTTAATCAATGTTCCAAGTGCTCAGTCGTTCTTATGCACTTTTTCCATCCGTGTGATACTTTCTCTTTTGAATTGTCTTTTAATCATCCATGTTCATTTGTGAAGAATTCTTAACCACTTAGTTTTTCTTTTTTTTTTTTTCTTTTTTGGTTTTTCTAGACAGGGTTTCTCTGTGGTTTTGGAGCCTGTCCTGGAACTAGCTCTTGTAGACCAGGCTGGTGTTGAACTCACAGAGATCCGCCTGCCTCTGCCTCCCAAGTGCTGGGATTAAAGGCGTGCGCCACCACCGCAGGGCACCACTTAGTTTTTCAACACATATATCTTACTCCCTATGTAATTTCAGAAGAATTTTAAATAGCTTATAGGAAAATAAAACAGCAAAGGGAGGGAAACAGAGCTAGAAAGAAAAGTAAAGAATGGGAGATAAAGGGTGGTAGAAACAGACAATATTGTACTCTGTGTTTTTTTTTCCCCTCTGGTACACCCAGGAAAGTTCTCCTTTTTAACCAGACAGGAGCTGCTTAATGAATACAGGGAGGGAATTAGATGGATTCAAACTATCACTGGCTCACTACTCCCATGGTGTCATGCAGTCAAAAGGTGTTTAGAAGTCAGAAGTGAAATTGTACAAATCCATCATGAGCACGGCCTTCAAGGTGACCCCTTAGGAGGAACAGAATGCATGTTGGATGTCTGACAGTGGGGACAGGAACTCACAGGGAAGTGGCAAGTAACAGTGATTGTCTCCGTGGGAAGCCTGGGAGGAATACAGCAAGGAAGATGAGCCTGCAGAGGAACCACTACCCTCTTCGAGAGTTCAATGTCATTTCACAAAGGCAGGCAACATTTCCCATTGCTCTTCATGTGAAGTGGCAGCCTTTCCTCGTGCTTTGTCCTTAATTGTGTGACTTTGATTAGAACCATGGCCAATGAAGCCCCAAGGAATCACTGAAGAGCTCAAGAGTCAAGGTAAAAGCAAGAGCTGGCACCACTGAAACAAAATTCATTAACTTAGCATGAAAGGAGAGTACAAAGAGGTACAAAAAAATTAAATTCATCTGTGTCTCTGTCTGATCCAGAGCTGTGCCTAAAGGCTATGAGATGATGTCTGGGTATGGTGACTGGTTTTCTAGCAATACCTTGGACATGGGATACAGAGAAAACTGGTTTTTATGGTGAAAGATGGGGATATCCCTAAGGAGTCAACTAGAATCCTTTTAGAACTCAGGTTTGCCATCTAGTCCCTACTGTGCAAAATGCACAACTTCACTGGGTCTGAATCATATGAGAACAGAGAGTTGAATTTTGTTTTGAAGGCTGAACTAGTTTGTGACTCTTATGGATGGTAGTCTCCAAGTAACTGTTACAAACTTAAAACTCTAATATCGTAAGATAGATGCTGCTCATATTAACTGAGTTCATCTTAGATACTGTGTATTGTGTAGAAAACTGCAAATAAAAAAGTACATACCATAGGTTAGTGAAAAAAGTGACTTCAGCAGGAGCATCATTATAGCTATGGTCATGGTCCTTAAATTCACAGGTCTCCATCTGCATGTATGTACAAACACACACACACAGAGAGGGGGGGGGGGCTTATGGCTAGGAGGTCACAGGCCCTGGGGAGAATTACTGCTGTTTTGCTAAATGGACATGTTGTCAAGTGGCTTCTAAAACTTATGTGTGTAAGTGTAGGTGTCGATTCATGCTGTACCCAGTCCGAGTTGGAGAAGTTCCTCTTTGTAGTGGTTGAGAGTTAACACAGAGACTGTGAATTGATCAAAATGCTGCAAATAAGTGACTATTGAGTGTTCCTGCCTAAATGGGACTTCTATGTCACATTCCCCAAGCCCAGAAAACACCTAGGAAGGAGGGGGGGGGGTAAGATTGTAAAGCAGGAGGGTTGGAAGGAGTGCTGTGAAAAGCTGATTTCTGGATATGCTGTATCTGTTATGACCATGAACAGATGACAGCTGTGTCTACCTGTACAAGATCATCACGCACACACACACACACACACAACAGGCACACTCATAAGCATGCATACTCAGACATAGACACATGCATATGTATTCATATACTCAAATATCCCCAAACGCACATCTCTGAATATGTTTTCCCTAGCTTGCAGCCATCGACTTGTGCAAAAGGGCAAGTTCTACGCTTTGTGATTTATGAATGAAACTTTTACTGTTTTGTATAGTAAGAGACTTGGATTTGTCCACTCCTTAGAAAACAGGAAAGAATGCATGGAGCCAGAGCCCTGGGAGCTTCCCAGCCATGCCTGTCTCTTCTAATGCTATCACCTTAACCACTAACCACAACTCGTTTCTCCCAAGATTTCTGATTCAGGTTCTTGACTGCAATAGGCTCTTCTGGAACACGAGACTCACTGATTTCATTTGTGGGGCTATCAAATGCTGCGGGTCGTACATATCAGGCTAGGAATGCAGCGTCACATCAGATAGATAAAGTCACTGGCAAGTTGAGAAAGTCAGTGCTGTAAGTGTCTCTTTAAAATAATTCTCACCTCTGCACTACACAGAAGAGCTTGGTGGCAGCAGGAGCCCCTGGGAGTGGCAAATACCTGAAAATGTCTCTGAGCAGAGAAGCAAATAAATAGGGAGAGTAAGAATGAGAGGAGAGAAGAGGGACCGCACAAGGCTCCTCTAGGATGTCTGTTTCAATGACGTCAGACCGCAATCCATTATTTCCAATGCAAAATTCCTGGCGATGGCCCAGTCCCTTGAGCTGTTTGCTTAGCCCAGGCAGGAATGCCTCCAAACCTCTTCCAGGGTTGCTGCCCTCACTCTGGTCTCCTCCTCAGCCTGGCAGATGATTTTTCCAATGCACATGGGAGGATGGATTCTAAATCTCACCACCACGATAAAAAGCATGTGACTCCTTTAGCCTGATTTCTACCTACATCAGAGAGAAAAGGCTGACAATGGAACCTGAGCCATTAAAGCAGCAGAAGTGGGTGGTGAATGAAGGCAGATGGTCCCTGTGGAGCTTCGCTGTGGGGCCCTTTGTTTGTTTGTGAACAAAGATAAGGGAAGGCTCAGGGCTGCCAGGCGCCCAACAGCAGCTGAGCAGCTGACAAGGAAGGCTCCGTCTAGTCCCTCAGTCCACCTACTTCTGGTGTCTCTGCTGGGTTTCTGTTCCCCAAATCCCCATTTTCCCACTTTTCTTTTCCCACAAGGACACAATAAACGACACCATTATGCATTCTTGCTAAACATCATTTGTTTCAACCTTTGCTGCATTCCTATGTTGGAGACATTATCAGTGTGTTTATTTTCATGGGAGGAATTTCAGAGTTGGGAAGCAGAGCACCTGAAACTACAAACACAAAACAGCTTTGCCTCAGAAAGAAAAGGACAATGCTTTCTGCAGCTAAATACAAGTGACCATGTGCCAGGAGCAGAGATTCAGCTTGCCCAAATACCATGTTCCAATGAGGTAACACTTTTATGGCATTTTTATAGTTACAGAACAAAAGAAAGTCATACTTTGACTCACTTTTCGAATATATCTGTGGGACTATCAGGCAGGCCAGTTGCAACAAAGTTGAGAAATTCCTGTTGTTAATTTCATATTCTATCTGTTAATATTCTGAGTTAGGGGGTTGGTTGAAGCTGTTGTTCTGTTAATATATTTCTAAAGGCTTTTCTGATAGTCTGAGGACGTTAGGTCAGATACCAAGATGAGCAGTGAAAGGCGATTCAGACAGCTAAAGGTGCTAAGGTGGTTTGGCTGTAGGTCTATCATATTCTGACTCTAACAACAAGGAAGTCCTGTTGGTCTATCAGCCTTATAGAATCTTTAAAATATGGATGACATTTTTTCTGTAACTTCAGCTCATATTCTAACACACCAGAATGGTAGGCAACAGAGTCAGGATTCTGTCTCAAGGCTTAGGCCATGCTCAAGGTAAGCAGAAATGTCATTGTTTATAATAAAATATTTAAAAATATAATTCAGAGATTAAACTCAATATAATGATGCATTTCTTTCTATTCTGTTTTGCATAGTTGATATCTGTTCATTTATGTATTGACATATAATTTCACATTTGCTTTTTAATATACAATTTTAAGATGTTGACATCATAAACTGTTGGTATTGCAACTATAAATGATTTGCCTGTCTGAATTACACTGTTTACAATATGCATATGATATCAAGTTCACACCTATGAACTTCGACTATGTGCTTGTATACTGCTTGTTTTGTGTTACATTGAGACAATGCACGATGGTTCCACGACTATCGTTTTATACATAATGTGTGTTACTTTTCTTATTGTTGTGACAAAATCCACGAGAGAAGCTACTTAAGGGAGGAAGAATTTCTTGTAGCCCACTGTTGGAGAGATTATAACCTTTCAGAGAAGAAAAGGCATGTAATCTGAGACTAGTTTGGTTCCTGTCAAATGCTGCAGGAACTTGGGGTGTGGCTTCCTCAATTCTCTGTGCATCAGGAAACAGAAGACAACTCAGGCAAGAACTGGATCCCATCATTAATTCATTAGGCCATTGCCCCTGGCATCCCACTTTCTCCAGTGAGGAGGTTCTGTCTCTTAAAGGATCCACCACCTCCACAAACAGCATCACCACCTGGGAAACAGTTGTTCAAACAGGAGCCAGTGGGCACAGTTTGCATTTAAACCACAACAACAATGTGTACTTACCAGTTTCCAAGAGTAACAGTGGGAAGTGGCTTTCAAAAAAAGGCTTCATTTACTTCTTAGTAAGATCCACATCTTAGTAATTGTTTCCTTAAAGGGTGACATATATAGCTTATACATTTTATTATTATAGGGCTAGCAATGCACATGCGTGCATGTATGTGTGTTTGCATATATTAATGTTTGTATAAGTTAATTTATTTGCATCTGTGTATACTGTCACAAAATACAGCTGTCCACACAACCACACAGAGCCATCTGCTGTAATAATTATGGGACACAAGTCATACAGCAGAGACCACCCAGCTCTCCATTCCTCTTTGCCTAGGATGTGACAGAAACGACAGACATTTGCAGTGAAAGAGCCTCTTTCTGCAAAGGTTCTGGAATGTGTCCTGGACACATCAGTTTCTTGATCCCTTTCTACGACTCATTGGGACTTCTCCACGATTGTACAGTTAGGCTATGAGAAGATGAGCATATGGATTCGAGGCCTGAATTCAGAAGCCCACTTTCCTCCTACCACCCTACCGAGAAATCTATTCCCAATAAAAGCGTAACGTTTGAGTTGTGTGTGCACAGCATCAATACACCAGAGGACATGTTATGTAATACACTTCCATCTTCCATGACGAGTTTGATGGAATTCTTTCTGCATGGCTTTTCTCTGTTTTATTTCATGCCATGCCAGGCACATGCCCTCTTAGCAACCTGTATTCTTGGCTTGTATGCACTTAAGAGCCTCCTCCCCCCTTCACACTTCTCCTTCCCCTTGCAGAGGTGTAGAAAGCGGTCTGCAGCATGCTGTGTCTGGCTGAGGTTTATGAGGAGGAAGGTTAAGCTGAGAGGCGCCAGGCACTGCTTCAATTACACTTTGCTTATTCTGGGGGTTTTAATCATGACCTCTTTCTCAAGGGATTCTTTCAGAAAGGCTGGGAGAGGGGGTAGAATAAGCAATTGGAAAATCCTCGTAGTCACCAGGGTTCCAGAGCTCCAACGCCATTGAGAAACATACTTGGGACATAAGATTCATCAAAGAGGGAGAAAAACTCAGAATGAAAGACTAGCCGTTCTGAAAGGAATTCATGGATGTGGGGGACCGAGAGCATGTATGGGGAGTGTGCTCGGCATGGCAATCATAAACAATAAATGGTAAGCTTAGATGACAATAATTATGCTGTGGTTTTAAAAGGTCTCTTGGGCCAGATGTTCATTGAAAAAAAATTAAAATGCCTCCTGGGATGTGTAATGAAATTTACACCCCCACAGCGAGGGAGAAGAGCAGAGATGGGGACAAGGGTGCATTGAAGACTTATGGACCCAAAGCCTGAAACTTCCTGTGATGGAAAATGGAAGAAGACAGTGATCTGTGGTCTGGGTGGGGAGCTGCAACCTACTCCCCAGGATACGGCATTTATATTTGTTGCTGAGTAGCCTGTTCAGCAGAGCATGCCTGCTTCTGATTAACACAAAGAGGACAGCCAGTGACTGAGTGCTTGCCTGGTCTGGCTGGCTCAGGAATCTCTGTGCTATCTGGAACTCATTGTCCTGAGGAAGGAACCAGTGGAAGCACCCTGAGTCCACCCTGGGGCTTCTAGCCAGTAACTCCTGCTCCCTCAAGGTGTAGTCCATGACTGGTTTTAGCACTGGGAAAATGGAGTGGACTGGAGTTTATTTAGCCAACTTTCTCACGCTCCAACGTCTTCTTGTTCAATAATTTTTCAGCATGGGCTTGCCATTTGTTGCCCCATGATCTTATAAATGCCAAAATTCTAAATAATGAGCATGAAGGTAGACACTTTCCCAGAAGGTTGAATGGAGAAAAGATCAGCCATTTTAACAATAACTTCCACTGAGCACTTTCTAATCAGGTTCCATGGAGTACCCCATGCCATCTCAAGGAGAACACTAGGAAGTAACCTATTTGACCTCCTTTCCCAGCAAGAACTCAAGTTTGGATAATGCTTGGAGCTTGCCTGAGCTTAAAACATAAGGAACTGGTAGAGCAGAGTGGATTCCAGGCAGCCTATGTTTGCAGATTGGTCTCTAAGTCCTCATAAAAGGAATCAAGAGGGAAAGAAATTGAGAGAAGATAAGAAGGGGAGAAAGAACCTAGGTATCAGAAGTAGAAAGAACAATTAATCTCCTGTGGACTTGAGTTGACTTTTGTTGTCAAGAGCCAGGTAGTAAAGAGGCAATGCTCTGATTTGCACACACTCAAGTTTCATAATCCATTCATCCTTGCTGTTGTAACACAAAGGCAAACACGGATGACATACGCTTGAGGGACTGTGATTGTCTTCTACTAAACCACCATTTTACCAAAATACGTAGACTTGATTGATAGGATTTGGCTTTCCAATTCCTGTTTAGTGCCATCCTCAAAATATGATCGAGTGAGGGGTCTTGAAAGAAAATAGATTTCAATAGTTTCATTTACAGATTTATTGAGGCTCTCAGAATTTGAGGTTCAACATCCCAGTGGCAGTACCCTTTTCTTTCATTCATAAACTTGCCAAGACCTCACTCTTGGCACAAGCTACATTCTTGAGTGAAATTTGTAAGTTCAACTATGAAACTGTTTTCCTTGCCAGCTTGATTTTATTGATCCTCTTAATACAACTAATTGAAATGAATGTCTGGGTAAGTCCTTGTACCCAGGGTTCCATTCTGGGCACAGAATTCTCAATGACAAATGATGCTATTGAGTATCTCTCAGTAGCCTTGCGTCCTTCTTTGAGTCAGTACTCCCCTGTTGTTACCATGTATGTGAACACAAGCAGGGACTGTGTTCAGACAGATCTTCTTCTGACTTTGGGACTGACATCTTTAGCATCTTGGCGACTACGACATTTTTTAATGATTTTATTGTACCCCTTTCTGCTCAAACCAACTTAAACTTTGTCTTCCACCTCCAGTCTGAACATATTGCAGGCCAAGGACCTTCATCTCAAGCAATTTTCAGATCTTTCAACCAAGCTCTTTGGACCTAGTCTACAGGCACCTGAGACTCAACTGATCAGATCAGTTTCTGACAAATGTAAATGAGGATCTATCCTCAGCATTGTTAGCTGAGTCTTACTGATGAAAGATAGAAGTAAAGGATTCTGCAGGGAATCCTGCAGCGTCTTGTCATTTTGGACTCATTTGATTCAATCTTTGAGGACCAAATATGTCCTAAGTTATTTCATCTGCAATACAAAAGTGATTATTACCAGCTTGTCATAAGTAGAAAACAAAGGTAAAAGGAGACAACAGGACAGACTGAGTAAAAACATAGTTACCATAGGAATAGTTTCTTTTTTTCTATTATCCATTGTTTTTGAAATAATGACTGAGATCCTGTTTTCAGGAAAGGATGCATGCCAGTCATGTTGGAATCACAAACACAGCCCAAGGAATCAATCAAAGAATATGTGAAAGCTATCATGAGTATGTGCCAGAATCCTCCACCAGCCTTACTGAAAGATAACCCCTTGAAAAGGGCACACTTCCAGCAAGGTGTCTGACATGTTACATTGCCTTTATTGTGTAGGAGCACCTAACTTACAATGTCCTAAACCTGGGGATTTTTTTTATTATTTCTTCTAATGTTATACTATGCTCTCCCTGCAAGATTCACCATGGTTTCATGAATTAAGTTCTGAAGGCCTAAAGAACTACATACTGAAAATGCTAAAAACAAATACATAAGTTATATAAATTGGACTTACATGCCAATGATGAAAGTCACGAAAATATTGCTATGTATTTTGGGTGTTCTCACATTTGGTCCAACCTTTCCTTCTAATTCTTAAAGGCATCAATGCTTGAAGATGGATATATTTGGAACCAAGGGCAGCCCACACTTCTTTGTGCTATTCATCTACCACTAAAAACATCTTCAAATCCTTCCATTGCTTCTCACGAGACAGAATATTTTTCTCTGGATCCCATCCCACTTCTGAATGTCTAAGGGGAACCTGAAACTCAGCACCAATACAGTAGTCAACCCGTGATATCATCACGATTATTATCTTTATTTATTCACCTCCTACACTTGCCCATGCCCAGATGATATGGGAGAGAGATGTTCTCCCAACACAATGCTTCATCTCTGTGCTTCCACAAGGTTGTATCAGTAGCTAAACAACAACATGTCAACACAGAGAGCCTTTATCTTAGCAACCACACCAGGAAACCTGTGCCTGCTGTATTATTATAAACAGACTTGTTGGCATGATGCCTATTAGGCCTGCTGGTGCGTTTCCTTCAATCATCTTCCTGCATGTCAGCTTCTTCAAAGTCCTATGGCTTTCATTCTGTCCCAACATTGTGTTTGCCATTGCTCAGACACAAACTAGCGGTCAAGAAATACCTGAAATTATTTTAACTCACATTTCAAGTCCCTTAATGATACTTTCCACCTCCAATATTTTAGAAGAGATTTTAGCTTTTTAAACACTGATTTTGTTATTGTTGTCAAAACTTCCCACCTCTGTGTCTTAAACTTGTTACTGTAATGAAGGTATCAGCATCAAACAATTATAAGAAAAAGCTCCCAATCAGAAGAGGTGCTAAGTCATAGTAATAGAGAAGAACCACACTACTGATGAGTCTGCATTTGACACTTACTATGGTTCAAAAGGGAACATGCATTTCCACTGGGAGAGATTTATGAAGGGCTTGTATCTTTTCTTCAAACAATTTATTTACACACATGTATTTGACTGTGTTAATGTATTACATATGTGTGTATAAGTGTTCACACTTATACGCACACATGTAGAAGAGGGCATTGAATATCTTCCTTCCAATCTACTCCTTTGAGTCAGGGTTTCTTCCTAGACTTGGCATCATATCTCTTGTCCAAGCTTGAAATTGGCAGATCTCAGCAATTTCCTTTCTCCATCTTGTCCTGCTCCCTCAGAGATAGGGTTTCTGGGAGCTAAACCCCCATCTTAATGATTTTACAGTAAGTGCTCTTAACTTCTGAGTCATTTGTCCATCCTCCTTGTTTCTTTATTTAAATTTTCTTTAATTAAGAACTACTAATTGTGTATATTTGTTAGGTACAATGTTATACACTGGTCTATGTATATGTTATATAAAGATTATATCAAGTTGGTTAATGTATCTATTGATAATATTTCATTAGTTTATTGTTTATTGTTTAGTAGAAATATAGCCTTTCGCCTAGTATAAAATCTGGAAGTCAAAGGCCTATATCACAAAGACTGAATGGATGGTAGAACGTGATTCATGCTCAATGTTCATGAACTCAGGAAGTCAAGACAGAAATTTGGTTGCCTCGATGTGTTTTGCAACCTTCTGCAGTCTTGCTTCTTTGCATCTCAACACCTGCAGCCACTGAACCAGATAACACCAAGTTGAGCCACGTGCAAAACCATTTCATCGGGATTTGTTTTCATTGGGAAGAACTAAATCTTGCAAGGCTTTTTACATGAGATCCTGTTTCTCCTTTCTTAAAAAACCATAACTTTAGCTAAAGGGAAGTAGAGGACACTGGAAAACTGGAGAGTCATTTCAGGAGCTATTCCAAGTGAGAGAAACAATGGGCTACCAGATGTTAGCATGCATCCCATTACATGCTGGACTTGTTAAAGTTTAAAGTACCGAGTCATAAGCAATTCTGTGGGGAGACCTGAGGAATTAAAGAAACAGACCATATCTAGAGGAGACACTGAGACATCTAGCATATGGATCATACCAAAACTCGCTGTTATAAAGAAAGAAGGTAGTTCAGGGTCAAAGTTACTAGAGTTTGAGTCTTACCTTTGCTTCTTATATTCATGGGGTCTTAGGCAAGCCACTTTATTTGGCATTGAGGGTTATTGTTATTGCTGGGACTTTATGTAAAGTGTTGAAATAGCCCTGATCAAATGTTATACCTGAGAACAGATACAATAGAGGTATCAAAGAAAAATTATATGCACATTACAGCTTCAACTTCCTATCTACATAAGGATCAAGGAGCAAAAAATATTATGATTTTGTTTTACGACTATTTTCTCTGATGTTGCACTTTAAAGAAAACATCCACATTGTCTACCACTGGGGAAAACTCTCAAACCACTGGCCAGTCCGGTGGAGACAGGATGTCCCTGTTGTCTCGACATCTGGCCACTCCAGCACAAGCCTCTAATTTTCTGTGGTTCTTTCTTGGCCTTCCTTCAGTGTGGGAGGGTGGTGTGGATAACGAGCCCCATCTGTGGGACAGCTGGGTTCCGGAGGCCCTCCTTCTCTGCGCCTTTGAAGAGGCCATCCATGTCCTGCCTGGAGGTCTCCCATTGAGGCCAGCACCTCTGTTACATATTAGTAGTTGGGGAGGGTGCTCGCTGAGACGCTAAAAGGAGGAAGTATATTAACATCCTATTCTAGGATGTGCTGAAACATGCCAGTGTCGAAAATATCACTATAGAAGAGTGTTTGGGGCATAAATAGTACTGTCATCATATCCGAAATGTTGTACATTTTCCTTACAACACTGCAAAATCTGTTAGGTGGTAGACATAAAGACTATTGTTTTAGAGCCAACATGGGGGAGGGGTAAATTTAAGTTCTCTGTATAAACCTTAAACTTCAGGGTAATTACAGTAGTTAGCGTCTACAGAGAAGTTTGAGTAGTACCACAGCACTAAAGAACCTTTACTTTTTTTTATTAACAGGAAGGAATAGTTAGCTAGTTTGCATTAAGATTTAAAACCTACTGACCTTTGTAGACCTATTTGCTCCAACATTAGACAATGAAGTATACATAGTAATTTCCTTTTGTAACCTCTACTTTGAAATATAAATTTATTTTAAAGGATAATAAAACCCCAACACTTGGCATAGTGAGACATTATAAGATCTTTAAATACAAGGATATACTGTGAACTGTCCCCGTGTCTACTGTTAGCATTTATTTCTGGTAAAAACATTCAGTATACTCCCTTCCCATCTTCCTATTTACCTGTGGAGTGACTTTTCCAAATCTCATGACACATGTTTCAAATCCTCCAAGAATCCAATCCTCTGGGTCTATTCTGACCTGTTGCCAACTAACTCTTCTTAGGTGGATTCTGTGTGCACGTGAGGACTTGTTCTATACTTCCCTCGTGTGCTGAATGGGTCAGAACTATAAATGATGCTGGCTTTACAGGATAATATTAAGTAATGAGCTTCTGCCACTTATTGATTCTGCAAGTTACTCAAACTGCTTAGTTTTGCTGAGTCTCCATTTTCTTATATCCAAAATGGGGATTGGAAAGTAGAATGTATTCCTGCTAAATAGCATGTAATACATTCCCTCATCTACCTATATTCTTTCCTTGAGTGTTTCCCCCAAGTACTAAATTAGATGTACTCTTTCGAGACTAATTAATATGAGTGTGTGTGTGTGTGTGTGTGATCGTGCATGTGCGCACATGCATTTGGACACACATTTAGCTTAGTTTGCCTGTGGCTATAATAACTTGGTAGTCAGGCTAATAACCTGTTCCAAAAGTGGGGAAAGTGAGTTGTAAATGCTTATCAGCTAGTCCTGCAGAGTGGAATGGGAGGGAAGAACTCTGACTTGTTACTTGTGCCAGGTTCTATGGTTTAAATTCTCCCTTGAAGACTGATTTCAAGCTACCTAGAAAACTGATTGCAGAGTCAGAAAGAAGCGTGCCCCACTGTTTTTTTTTTCAATCTAGTAGGGGGCAGGCTCCATAGAACAAGGATGGGCCATGTGAAGACAGTTGTGGAGGAAGCCGAGAAGCGGGGAAGGGACAATGACAAAGCACATGTAAATGCAGAAGAGAATAAGAAGGAAAGAGCGATAACAGTTAGGTGTCATTTCTTTCGATTACTGTATTTTGCTGACAGGCAAAACAAAGAGGAGAACAAGCAGCCCTCTCTTGCCACTCCTAGAATCCATAGTGGGCTTGGATGCAAAGCCAAGGACTTAAGATATGTGATTAGGGACCAGGAATTGTAGAGAGGAATTAGAATAAGTGAGTAGAACTGCACAAATAATACAATCGTTTGAACCAAATGAAACATTACCCTATTGTTAGATCTACAACGTGGTTGAGATGCCTCCCGAGAAGGGCTTTGTTCAGTCATTTTAGACCCAACTCACCAAAAAAACAAACAAACAAACAAAAAAAAAAAAAAAAACTAGAAGCCAAGCCTTGGGCAGCCTATGCAATCAGAGAATGGGCAGTATGTCCTGGCAGGCATCCTCAGCACCTCACGTCTGCAGTTCTGTGGTTGAAGGGGCTGCTGCTATTCAGTACTTAGCTGCCACGTGGGACTGGCAGCACTAACCTGCAGCTACAAGCAATTAACATGCACAGTCTTGTGAGAACTGCTGAGAAATTTGGCAAAATTGCTCTGTGATTTTTCCCTCTAGCATTTGTTTTGCAAAGGGAATAATTTCTGTTGTGTTTCAGGTTTTATTCCTTGTGATGTCAACATGCATTTAGAACAGATGGTTCGACTGCCATAGGAAACTTGGTGTTGCACATCCTCTCTTCCAAACTGAAAAGCTCAGCATCCCAGTTAATGACACCCTACTCCTGTCTGTCATTAAAGTACGCGATTATTTAAGAGGCCAAAAAAGGAAGTGAGTCTTAGGGGTCCTCAAGAGTCAGACTTCCCCTTTGGGCTCGACTTCACAGTAGTCAAGACTGTCACTCACAAACTAGATAAGCATTTGCACATCCTGTGGTTTTTCTAAACTTTCCTTGTTTGTATAATGATGATATTGAATTAATTTCATCATAGTTCAGGGGTTTTGTTGTTTGTTTTTAGACGTGGTTTCCTGTATCCCACACTAGTGTTAAGAACATTTCTATGCTGCCAATGATGATCTTTTTTTTTTTTTTTTTTTTTTTTTTGTTTGTTTGGAGACAGGGTCAATTACGTAGCCCTGACTGTCCTGGAACTCAATGTATAGACCAGGATGGCCTCAAACTCACCTAGATCCACCTGCCTCTGCCTTTCAGTGCTGGGATTAAGGTGTGCACCACCATGCCCTGTTCTTCTCTGGAGCCTAAGGTGATCTTGAACTCCCAATTCTCCTGTCTCAATTTCCTGAGAGCTAGGACGGCAAGCTTGACCATTACTCTCAGTTGATACAGTGCTGGAATCAAGCCTAGGGATTTTGGCTGCTGTGCAGTCATTCTACCAACTGAGCTCCATGCCCCATGCCTAGAACTGTCCATTTCTATCTCTTTGTTGTGGTTGGTTGGTTTTTGCAATGCTGGGGACTGAATTCAGAGCCCTCGTGCATTGTAGCCCAAGTGCTTTCCCACTGAGGGAACGTCACGCCACACTCCAAACTCTTCATGGTTTAATACAAACATTCCAAGAGAAAGAATCCGAAACTTTGAATCCTGCCTCTTACAGGTGACAGCGCCACTTCCTTCAGTAAAGGCTTTAATATCTCTAATTTTCAGGTGTTTCTCCCTAAATAATAAAATGGACAAAAGTAATTTGAGAGATTTTTGTGAAGATACAATGAGATGGTGCATGTTAAGCATTTTGCATCATGCCTAAAGGAGAGTGAGCAGGTAGCATAGGTTGTCCTCAAAGCCTATCACCGATTTTAAAAATAAAAGTAAGATTTGTGATTGCTTCACATACATTGGCTCTCAGAAATAAACAGCTTGCCTAATGACACACAGTACAACTCCATATGGCTTTAAATACTTTATAAAAGCCATTTCAATGAGAACAGAGCAGCTTGTGTTAATAAAAAAAAATACCTCTTTTTCTATGTCTTTGTGACTGAGAATCCCTTACCACTGATAGTGAGTGGCTGGAGAGAACAAACCTCGCAAGCTTTGAGACAAGTCACTTAAACACTGTCCAAGTTATAAGGATTGCAAGGATACAGGGACAGTTTCATCATTGCAATTTTTGTCCTTCTTAAAGGAAAAGAACCTTAGATATGAATTGAAGAGAATTCTCAAGCTTCAGTAGATTTCTCATCTTCAAATGATGAGTCATATGCTCCGGGCAACTGGAGAAAACACTAACAAACATTTGGAGAAACCATGTTGTACTATCTGCCTCCCATGGCCTGTAATCGATCTCTAACTGGCCTGAGATATTTATTTACAGGGGTGAAAATATATTCTGATGAGAATCGTTCTCTATGACAATGTCATTTTATGTTACTTGATCTACCCGAAAGCCTCTCAGGAAATCTACTCTGCATTTGACTTCTTTCTCTGTCATCCTGTGAGCTATTAGATGCCTCATTTGCTTCACGAGATACACCAATATGAGAGGCACTTGGCTCATGTTAGGAGTAGAATTTCACCACGCCATGGTCAGATCTTTTATGATTAAGACCGAAGAGCAATCTAAACATAGCAGCCAATGACCATTCTCCAGACACCTGTAATCACCGCTCTTGGGTTTCTAATGGAAGTGCTCTCACTTAGCCCTGACCAGGCAGCTATACCTAACACCAATTATGTGCTTTGCTTTGAAAACTGAAACAATGAGAATCTCTCTCTCTCTCTCTCTCTCTCTCTCTCTCTCTCTCTCTCTTGCATTTCAATGTCTGTGTCTCCATTACCGAACAAAATAAAGAAATCAAATTGAGGTAGACCATAAAACAGCAGTAGTATGAAAAAAACTAAAACCCTAATTTCTAAAGACATTGACTCAAGCATAATTGTCAAACAGCCAGGGGTTCTAAGATCCGGACTTGTTATTAGCCACGCAGTTTCGAACTCTTTAATAAACTTATTCAAATCTTTGTGAACTCCTGTATCAAATGAAGATCCTCAGTGTTTTCATAGAGAACTGTTGAAAATTTGAACGAATAATACTGCAAACAAGGGGAACAGCTAGCAAATTCCTGAGGAAGAACACTGCCTTCAGTAGTGTGCAGGTAAACTGAAGAGACATGGAACAAGAAAAATGTTAATTAAAGTGGGATTCATTTTAATATAATGACATCTTTGGAACCTTTTAATATATTAGGTCGTTATTTAAGAACCAGCATTAGCATGGGTATATTAGCATCATATGACTCTAATCCCTGCACCCAGGAGACAGAGACAGAGACAGGCAGATATCTGGAGTTCAAGGTCAGTCTGGTCTTCAGAGAGAGTTCCAGGACAGCCAGGGCTACACCAAGAAATCTTGTCTTGAAAAACCCCAAAGAAAATAAAAAGTAACTAGTATTAACAACAGTAGACCAAACATTAACTTCACTCTAATCAGAGAATTATAAAAATGTGCATGTGTGTGTATGTGTGTGGGCATGTGTGTGTTGTCTATTGTGCATACATCTGTGCCTATAAAGGGGAAAATACCTAGTAAAATTATATTTTGTTCTACACTTGTTTCAAAGTTGAGGTTGCCTAAGAAAGTAAATAAGTCACACACACACACACACACACACACACACACACACACACCAAAATGAACATATAAATTTCAAGTATTGAAATTACACAAATCTTTGGACAACCTAGATAAATTGTTTAACTGTAGGCAGATTCTAGTTCTATGAAGTAAAATAAGAAATTACATGTCCTTCTCAACTCTTGTACTATATACTGACCTTTCCCTGGGTAGATGTCTTATGGTATTAATACTGATTCCAGACTCCACTTGAAGGTACCCACCAATGAATGTCACTGGTTATCCTTGATTAGTCCTAGTCCAAAAAGGAGGACTGGAAAATACCCTGAAATCAAAGTCTTTTATACTGAAACCAAGTCAGGGTTGTTGGGCTAAAAGGCCTTTAACAAAATTAAATACACCTGGAAAGGTAATTCCATGGATGCCCCAGACAACTACTAGACTAGAGAAAAAGAAAAGAGGAGAAACAACAACGGCTTTGCAAAGAAAAGCCACTCAGTCAGCTGTGTGTATATTTTATCTGTGCATCCAGTACCTGGGATGGGAACTAGACAGCAGTTTGGAGATGGCAAGTGAACAACCCCCTGTGAAGTTTCCAAAGAAGCTACAAGGCAAATCCTAATGGCAGTGTCCACCCACTCTGAGCATCAAGAATCAGAGGACACTAAATGGATGAGTGTCATTTCAAAGGTTCTTGCTTTCCCTATTCAGCTGCATAATGCAATTATTTAGTAGTTTAGGATTCTTTTAATTCTGTTTGAAGAACTTAAGAGGTTAAAGGCTGGGAATGATAAATGCATTATTAATGTCGCCTCATAGAAACATCCAGGAAAAAAAAATGACTAATAGGTTTTTATTCACTTTTACCCCCCTGGTAAATTAACCTACGGGACCTGTGAGAAATGTATAAATTAGACATTATTAGAGAAAGCAATCATGAACTAAAGCTATCATCTGAACGTTGGGTTCATTAGTGAGAATCATGCATATAGCTTCAGTTTGGAGTCTATTTTGTCCCAAACCCTGTGCATCCAGGTGAAAGGCATGAACCAAGAAAAGGGAAACCCTAGATTGGATCACACAAGGTGCAGTCTGCAGTGTGCCTTTATACAGTCCTCACAAGTCCATGTGACAGTTACAGAAGTCAGAATGCACACAGAAGAGTATAGGGAATCTCACAGAACAGGGTTCAAATATCAGTTCTACCAGTTACGATTTGCGTGGCTCCAGCAACCTGGTGCTGCATATCAAACAGGTGCAATCACTCAGTATTTTCATATGACATAATAGAGATCATGAATACAAAGTTAAGCATGGGCTCTGAAAACTGTATACATTTGGTGTCTTAAACCTTATCAGTGTTATTATTGGCATTGAAATCAAAATGACTATTCAAAAGTTCCACAGCATCTCTATCTCAACAGCAGCAGCAAAAATTACAACAGGTTTTTAAAATAAACAATCTATATATACTTCTCTGAAGAAAATCTCCAAATGATTTATAAACAGGAGAAAAATGATCAACCTCTTTTGCCACTAGGAAGATACAAGTTAGCATTCGAAAGCTACTCACATCCTTTAGGACAGTCATAGGAGGTGAAAGCTGAAACTTTATATACTGCTGCTGGGGACACAAGATACTGTACTTACTTGGGGAAGCAACTTGGCAGAGCTTTAGTAAGATGTGTCCAAAAGAGATAAGAAGTCATCAAACAATTTAAATATTGACATACTTATTAAATATAAAGAGGGAGGTAGGGTAACAGTAATCTAGTCCTAGGAATGTCAAAACTGAAAGAAAGGCAGTGATTGTGATGAACAAAGCATTTGCTAGAATTAGTGCTTTTAGTTTCAGGAATGTGAATAAATTAAAAACTACTCGAACATGTACTTCTGAAAAATGTACTGCATCATGTCCATCGCAATAGCATAAGTAGTTCATATAAATAAATACAACCAGCAGAGATTTATGAACTATGACACAGTATCAAATGTTTTAACATATGTGTAATTATAATAATGGTAGAAGAGAGATAATGAGACAGAAAAAAAATAAAGAAAAAAATGGTGGAAATTTCTCCATTTCTGTAAAAATGAACTTATACATACAAAAGTTTAGTACAAAGAGAGCGGCACCAAGGGGCATTCTATGATGAGATCCTAGTAATGAGGAGGAATATCTTAAAATGGCTAGAGAAGAAAGACTAAGTACACGAAGGAGATCTGTGCACTAGTGATGGTTCATCAGAAAGAAAAGAAACCAGGAATCCGTGAATCAGGCTCTTTAAAATGTGCTATATGTGTCAACATTGATTATAACATCCACAAAAGTATGTTTCCGAAATGAGGATTAAAATAAACAGAAGGTGAGAACATCTATCGTAAGTTGATTTGCATCATACTGACCAAGAACGCACTTGAGGATGAACAAACATGCTAGTAATAGAATTTCAGAGGTTTTTATTTTTTTGACAATACTGAAAATGGTAAATACATGGTTAAAGACAGCATTAATTTGTGCTGTTTCCCTTAATTTTTGAAGGACTATTGATTACATAGACAGTGGTAATAGCATTTTGAAGGATGTGTAGGGTAGGTATGCATGAATAGGTTGAACAACAATAGCACAAATTATGAGGTGAGAAATAAATTTCACTGTCAATGATTTCTTGTATTTCATAAGAAGTATTAAAATATTAATTGTTTATGAGCTTGGGAGAATAAAAGATATCTATTGTTTTTAAAGCAACCACAGGGAAACAAAGGAACATGGTTTAACATCAATAGGGCAATTAAGAACAATATAAAAAGGTGAAGCCAGATACGTTGGCACACATTTAGAATCTCATCCCTTGGGAGACTGAGACAGGAAGAAATTCAAATCCACCCTGAGAGAATGATGCACTATGCCCATTTTTTTCATAAGATTTAAGTAATAATAATGAATTTATTGGTCCCTGGCAGACACAAATGGAGGACCAGAATACAAAACAGAAACTATAACAAAACACCCCTCCATTAATAATTATAGTAAGTACAAATGAAGTAATAGTATCAATTAAAGGGCTGAGATTGCCAAGGTAGAAGTGTGATTAAACCAATTTTATACTGTTTCAGTAGGAGGCCTTTAAATATAAAGGCTGTGCTTAAAAATAAAAGGGTGATTAAAGGTGTGAGAAAGAGCAGGGCTTATAAGAGTACTATATAAGCTGTGTTAAAACAAAAATGTCAAGACAATAAATATGGTCAGAGATGGAGATGTGTGAAAACATCTTTTTGCTGTATTTATCTTCTCACCATATCACAATTATTCCATAATTTAAGATATCGAATATCTACTAAAAATTCTGCCTCATGAACTAATGAGATAGTTGGCAGGTAAAGTATTTGCCACACTGGCACATGGGCCAGAATTCAGATTCTAGTACTCTGGTGATGGTGGGCAGTCACAACAACCTGTCTGTAATTCTTGTCTTTAAAAAGAAGAAACAATAAATCCACAGAGCCATCTAGGAATTTAGACCAGGTGAATTGTTAGGATCAAGAGAGATCCTGTTAGGATCTGAGTTCAAGAGAGACTCTGTATCAACATGCAAGTTGGAGGCTGAGTGAGGAAGATGCCTGAGATCTCTAGCACACACACACACACACACACACAGAGACAGACAGACACACACACACACACACCACAACTTGCATACACAAAAATATGAGCAAAACCTCTAGATTACTCTATTCCTACTGTAAGGTACACTGCATGAGACTGTTCGTGGTATAAGACTTATGTCTGAAACTCAGCTACAATAAGGGACCTCCTTCAAATTTTTTTCAGGTGGGTGGACAGAAAAAAAAAGCATCACCAGATTTAATGTTTTATCTAAGCATGACTGGATTATTTGATATACTCCTTAATTATTTCATCCTTAAACACTCGTTGAAGCCTGTATAATAGCTATTGAGGTAGATCCTGTAGATACAGACATGTTTGATTATCATTACCTTTAGATAGCATCTGATCTACACAATAAGGTTATATTTAAGCATGGCATGATTTGTAATGAAGTTGTAGGTGCAGGTTGAGGAAGTTTTCCTTGGGATATTGATAAAATAAAAGTTTCCTTGAATTGATGTAGATAATAATCTTGATTTTGAGGTGGAAATGTTTTTATCCAAATCCAATTGTGTTTTGAGTTTTAGGCAGAATCTTGACTTAGCACTCTTACAAGATGATTATCAAATGCTACCACCAACAACTTCATACAGAGTAAAACCAGTCACATTTTGATTCCTGTTTCATTCTACGTATACTTCCCCCTCCTCTATTCTAATCATAATTCTTCAAGACTACCAAACTTGAGGCCACAGTCACTGTTCAACACTGAGAATGTCCACATCCCCATGTAAATGAGTTCCAACTGCAAGCGCTTACAAATCTTGGGTCCAGTGCTTTTTCCAGTCTCTAAGATTTAATAAGCAAGCCAGAATTGCTGGAGAATTAACCACTCAAGTAAACATTCTTCAGCCCATGGTTTATAGGATTTAATGGAAAAACCCAAGCTTATTTGCTCCTTGTGTTAATAACATAGTAGGCCACCCTCTGCATGTCTAGAATTATCCTAAATGCATGATCCCTCGCTTCCTTCAGCAGTAAACGGTGGCGTAATAATCAATGAGCAAAAAGAAAATGCATTCTTTGTTTTCTGGTAGACTTGCTTTCTTGACTACTTATACTTCCTGAATCTACTACTCCATTGACTGCACCACGGCTCATGAGGAAATGTACTTGCCACCAGTCCTGACGCCTAAGTTAAATCCCTGCAGGCCACAAAATATATAGAGTGACTAGGCACCTTCAAACTATCCTTTGGTCTTCACATATATCTTGTGGCATATATACCTTCCCCACAAACACATGCATTCATATACATACAAACACACAATAATTAGCTGTGTGAATGAATAAATAACTAAATGCACAAAAGTCTTTAAAAAGTGAGTACTCTCATGATGTGGAGACTAAAATCAGGTTGCTCTCAATGTTACAAGAGGGCTCGGGAGCTGGAGCCACTAAGCAAGGATGTCAAGGGCTAACCCTTCCAAGCGACTCACACAAGGATCAGTGGAGACTTCCAGAGCACTCAGTTTTTTAACCAGTGTAATCTACAACGGCAACTTTTTGTATCTGTGGAGAAGTCCCAGGCCTACGTCAGACCTAGAATGCAAGGTATCTTAGATGAACCTGTGCAATAGTGGTGTTAATCAAGATGCTCTGGATGTCATGGATTCTTAAGATCTTGTGACTACATGGCCACAAACATAGAGCCAGTATTTTCCTTTTGGGACAGTAGTCAGATATTTTCACTGGAGAAATGTAACTTTAATAATTCACATTCAAAGCCACTAACAATTGTTCTTCATTCTAAATTTATATTAAAGGTCTTATCTCTCTGTGTCAAACAAATTTAGATGAGAGCCTAGCTCTCTCTCTTACTATCTTATGCTAAGATCTGTGTCTCAGTAATCTTACACAAATCAATGACTACAAGTTACAGTTATTTCTAAAGTCTTTTATATTACAACTATAAATGACTGTCACCCAGTATCACCAGTTTTTGACCCAAACCAGGATTTATTTACTCCCATTCCCACGAAGTTAAAGCACTTCATACAGTATCACATATATCTAGATTCAACCATTCAACATTGCTTCTTACTCATATTTTGGTTTTAGTATCCCATTTGTCAATTCTGGTAATAGCAGGACTGAGTACAGAAACCAGGATGGTACACAGAATGTTTAGATTTAACTATCCTCTAAGAGGCTAGCACCTGCAGAAGACAGAGTACCTGTTCTCTAATGATTTTCATGAAGCTTTGAATTTTAAGGAAAAGCTTGAGTTGAACATTGACTTGGGAATTACACTTTCTATTTTTAGCCATCTTGGCTCACATCTGTGCTCCCAATAGCCATGGTAATAGGATGGGAACCACACAAATTACATATCTATGAATTGATGTGGGATTCCCCTCTGTATTATGTGGTTATCATTAATGAATAAAGAAAATGCTTTGGACCTATTGCAGGGCAGAACTTAACTAGGTGGGGAAAACTAAACTAAATGTTGGGAGAAAGAAGGGCAGAGTTGAGAAGTCATGATGCTACTGTTGGAGACAGATGTGCTGAAACTTTGCTGGTGGGCTACGACCTCATGATGAAGCACAGGTTAATGGAGATGGGTTCAATTAAGATATAAGAGTTAACCAATAAGAATCTAGAGCTAATGATTTAAATAATAGAATTTCTGTGTGGTTATTTCAGGGTTGAGCAGCAGAGAACCAACAAGCATCCCTCTGACAACAATGAATGAAGGAAAAGAGCCATCCCTTCTGAAGAGAACTGAGCAGGCTCCGAAAACAGGTAACCTCTGAAGGTTGAGATGAGACAGCCACCCAAGCTTTGAGAACAGGCCGAGGTTCTGCACTCAATCGGCCATCTCTATCTTCATGCTTAATCATACAAAAGAGAGCTTAATTTTCTTACTTGTTATACATATAAGGAAAGACCAACCTTGGAGGATTTCTGGTACGATTTTAATGAAAAACTTCATGGCTTATTTTCCTCCTTCTAACTCTTTCTAATTCTGTATGACCTGGAGCCTCCACTTCCCATCAGCAGATTTTTTTGCTAATGTATTTTTGTATGTCCATATGAACAAATAAATAAGGATATCCTCAAAATGTAGGGCCACTGTTGTCTATAATGGGCCTACTTGCTCAGGAGTTTGTTAGCTCTGATAGGAATCCATTTAGAAGTTGTTCCTCCTGTCTTCTACAATGTGAAGCTGGGCTGCTTAAGGAAGTAAAACTGAGCCCAGATTACAGACTCTATGACTGGGGCTTGTTTTCTGTGAATTGAGATTTTCTTCATAAGCCCAAATAGAGGTACAGGAAAAGGCTAGAGGAATGGGTGAACATACAGTTTCTCAGTGCAAGTATTGAAGAAGACAAGATTGTTGTTCTTCTCCAGTCCCTGTGAACACTCACTCAACATTGGCACCTTAGATTCAGTTGCCCAGTAGTGTTACAATGAGAAAAGAGATGATTGTATTCTGACTTTTTCTTTAAAAAGAAAGCTACATCAAGTAGGCATTTAATTTTCATTACATGAAGGAAGTACAATCATCTCAGAGAATTCAAGCAATCATCTACAGCAAACAAAAAAGGACAGTGTGAATTATGGGTTTTGAGGATGCATTTACTATCTTCTTGTACTGTGACGAGATTAATTTTATTCTGGCACAGAAAGTTCCATTGACAAAATCATTTCACCTTGTGCTTAATGGGACACAGTGGAACACAAAGAAAAAATCCGCATAAGATGTAGAATTTCTTCATGGTTGTCTCCTTACTCTGAATTCAATGCCCTTTTATTCTGATCACATATTTTACAAACTTCCTTACTAAGAGCATCACAAATACTGTAAAATGATTTCAGATAGGAAGCTTACAAAATAAGCATATATCTATCCCATTGTAACTTAGTAAAATGTAAATAATGAAATAGTAGCTTCTATGTTGTTTGCTTTTTGTTTATTTTGAGTCAGGGTTTCTCTGTGTAGTCTTAGGTATGCTGGAATTTGTCCCTTAAATCAGGCTGGACTCCAATTTAGAGATTCCTCCTGAATGCTAGGATTAAAGATGTACACCACTTCTGCTGTATATTATGTTCTCTTCGTACTGGTTTGAAATCTCTTTTGGAGCATCTGGTCATAATAGACCAAACTCAAGGTCTATTCACCAAATCTGGTTTGTCATCAAACACCCTGACCCTCGAGCATGAGGACCCTTTGCCTAAGTTCTCCTCTCATGTTTTAAAAAAATGATTCTACCTATCCCTGAATTTCAAAGCACTGTAGGATCTTGATTATTCGACTTTGTCCTCTCACAATTTTGTGGAGGTAGAATTGATAGGCTGAGAAATGGACTAGATAAGTTTCATGATAATTACAAGGAGGGTCAAAGATTAAGCCAAAATTTTAATTCGTGGCATAAAAGAGAGTCTGAGAAAATCTAATGAGATCATCTTTAAAGGATGTCATTGATTGACATCTTTCTTCCTCTATTCCTAGCCTGGCTGTTCTGTGTACTCCAAGTTCACTGGCCAGATGTTCAGTTTCACCTGGGTTAGTGTCAAAGTTTCTTTGGGCTCTCCTCACCTGCTCTAAAGAGCTTATCATTCTAGACAAGTGGTACTCAACCTATGGGTTGTGACCTCCTTGACAAACTTCTTTCATGAAAAATATTTACATTATTATTCATAACAGTACCAAACCTACAGTTACAAAGTAGCAAAAAAATATGTTATGGTTAGAGAGCAGTACAAGAGGAACCATATTAAAGAGTCACAGAATTAGGAAGGACATAAACCACTGATCTAGAACAAATAATCAGCCTAATTCCCTTTAAAACACTTCATGAACTGTCCGGATTCCAGGATAAATGACAAGCAAATGACCTCCTCCGTGATCTTATTGACACCACCCTCCAGCTTTGCTTCACGTCTTGTCAGATGATGGACAAAGAACTTTGTTAATTTCCCAAGCTTCTTTAGTCATAATTTTAGGAACAAATCTACAGGTTGTTCTTTTTCTGCCTCACTATTCTTGTGTAATAGAATGCGACACCCAGGATTCATGCATTCATGTCCTTCATCTAGGTGTGTGGTCTATGTAGGACTCTCAGAAGTTGTGCTGACTCAACAGTAGTGAATATATTTTAGCTTTCATGTTGCATGTCTGTCTGTCTGTCTGTCTATTTACTTATCTATCAATTTCTTATCTACCTTTATCTATGTGCTTATGGGTCTATTGGTGTGTGTGTATCTCTCTCTCTTTCTCTGTGTGTGTGTGTGTGTGTGTGTATGGTATATTTGTAGGTCAGAAGACAACCTATAAATGCATGATTTCTTCATCCTCTATATGCAATGCAAAGATCAAATTCAGGTTATTAAGCTTGGCAGCAAGCACTTTGATCCACTGCACCATTTTACAGAATCTCAACCACTGAGTTTAAGGCAAGTCACGTCTTTCTATTTTGAGTCCCTCACCTGTAAATTTTCACAGCTAGGAGTATTGATCTCTTGTGAAGTTCTCATGTGCTATAAAAAATGTAAAATAACTTGGACATATTGAGAAGAAACGAGATTACAAGTCTTAAGCAGAAAACTTAGTCATGCCATGGACAATGTGGAATAAACACCAAGGCTGAAGATGGAATGTGTACACGCATTGCCTTAGAAACCAGTGATTACATACACTTGGGGCTTTTCCCACCCTCTGTGTTCTCTCCACACTTCCTCAAAGGAGGCCAAAAATAAGAGTTGAATTTTCTCCAGGAACAACAGGATACAAGGACAGAAACCAGACTCCAGACACACCTCTTCTCATCCATGAGCCTGTAGTCAGGAAGTTTAAACAGTGGGAACCAGATCCCTTCCTTTTCTGTAAGCAAGACTTCTCTCTGAAATCTTTCAAAATGGGGATGGTTCAAAAGAACCTTTCTGAAAAATAGTATCAAATTCTAAAAGCTATCAGTTAATTTTAAATGCAGCTAGAAAACACATTTGTTCTCAAATAACTATTCAAATTTGGACATTGAGGCTCAGGAACATTAGATAATTCTATAAGGTCACCCAGCCAGGAAGAAATATTTAATTCCTGGTCATCTTTCTCCAATGTCTGCATCATTACTATGATATTTCTCTCTAACATGGGACAATATTTGAAAGCTTGGTTGATATATGTAACCTTCGGATACAGATAAATCTCACCTGTGGTTTCATGAGGATATCGGTGACATCACTAGTTAAGCACTAAGTGAGAAATAGAAAAAGTAATAAAAAACAGTCATTTAAGTGGTCATGTATACGCTTTTATGTTTCTTATGTTTTCTCTTTGGGTGTTAGTTCACCCATCTAGAAGAAAGCAAAGTGTGATAATGTGATCTTTAAGAGTCTTCCCAGCACCTATTTTCCTTCTCACAATAAGCCAAAAAAAAGCTCTAAAAATAGACTCTGGCTAGAATCTGCCCTTCACCTTTCTTACCCCAGTCCTGTGCCAGACAGACACAACTTTCATTCCAGATGTAAGAGAAAAAATACCAGCCTCTCAAACTCTTGCCCGTCAAGTTTACCACAGATACCCAGCTCAATCACAGGTTTTATGCTTACAAGGACAAGGCAGTAACCCACTGTTTGTCTGAGTTGATATTCTACGGATAAACTAGCATTTCCTCATTTAACTGTTGTATCTTGCCACCACTAATTTTTAATATTAGGTATAAAATTTCATCCATTTCAGGGCTAACATTTTAGTGAGTAAGGTTTGCTGTGTAAGTTTGAGAACCATATTTGGAGTCCCCAATATCCACGTAAAAAGCCAGGTATGGAAGCATGGATCTGTGTTATCAATCCTGGCTGGTGGGAACACGAATATCCTGGGGGCTTCCTGGATAGCCAATTAATTAGCTTCAGGTTCAGTAAGAGACCCTATGTAAAAATGAAGATAGATTGTGATAGAGGGAGATATGGAATGCCAACCTCTAGTTTCCATGCATGCATTCACAGGGGCATGCACCTGTAGACATACATAGACTCACATACATATACCACAAGTACAATTTATTTTGCCTTTCCCCATGAAATATAAACTTACTTTTCGGAATAAGTATTGGTATCCAGCAAGTCCCAGGGTCCTTCTGTGTCCCCAGAGCTGAGATTACTGCCACACCTGGATTTTTTTTTCACACCTGGATTTTTATGTGCATGCTGGGAATTAGATTCAGATATTCATGCTTATGAAACAAGTATTGTACCAACTCAGCAATCTCTCCAGACCCTTCAGAGACTGCTTTTGAAATTTCTCTGTCTTCTAAAATGACCTTAAGCAACTTTGGAGTTAAAAGATCCTCTCATCATGGAAGGACTATTCTTGGGCATTATCTATTAAAATTTCACATGTTGCTTTTTGCTGAAGTTCCAGATCACCTTGTTTTCTGATTTGTGATTTTTTTTCACATCTTTACTTTTCATTTGTAAATACGCAAGAGTAGCACTAACCAAGCCACCCCTTCAATGGAAGAAGTCAGGTCACATAAACTGACAACTATCATTGCCAGAGAGATAGGAGTTCAGGCCTTCAACCACTGGCCGGATTACCTTCAAGAGGATAGGAATGGAAGAAGCAAGGAGAAGAGATCCTGGAAAGCCACAAGTGACAACATGGATCCAATTCTTATAGGTCTAATTTAAATGATGACTTCTTCATCCCAATATGCTCAAGGAGAAAGAGAAAGAAATATTTAACTTACAATTAATTATTTATAATTATGTTGCATGGACATCCTTAGTCCAAAGGGAGGAAGGAAAATAGATACACAATCTATGATGTCTATAATGGGGAGGAAAATTTGAGGGAGTTTTGAAAGAAGCGAACTGAATCTCTTGCTCTTCTCATTGACAAATGCCTTTATAAGATCCTGGAATATCGAGAGCTATCACCCATGTGTAAACAAAGTGGAGATAAAGACAAAACAAGAAATGGGAGGTAAAAGGATGGTGGGAAGGTATTTGCTTTTCAAGATGACCAAGGGGTATCTGACAATGTCATATTTGTGTTGACACCTCCCAAAGGGGAGTGTATGCTTCAGATGATCCATCACTGAAAATGGATTCCTAACTCGGTCAGTGACATTAAGAAAGGTCAAGAGAAATTGACATGTTTTTTTTTTTTTTTCAATGTTTCACTGAATATAATAGTCTCTCACCTCCTGGAACAGATAGGAACTGATTGACATTCAAGTATAACAGGGGTATGCTGGTAGTGTATATTGTGGCTTCTTTCTGTGGACATGATGTTGACTTGCAGGACTTACCTAGTCTCTGAACAGTAGCTTTCTTTTTTAATTGTTTTTTATTGAGCTATACATTTTTCTCCAATCTACTCTTCCTCCCGTCTCCCCTTCTACTCTGTCTCCTGATCCGCATACTCCCAATTTACTCAGGAAATCTTGTCTTTTTCTACTTTCCATGTAGATTAGATCCATGTATGTTTCCCTTAGGGTCCTCTTTGTTGTCAAGGTTCTCTGGGATTGTGAACTGTAGGCTGTTTTTTTCTTTGCTTTATATCTAAAAACCACTTATGAGTGAGTACATATTATATTTATCTTTCTGGGTCTGGGTTACCTTACTCAATGTGTTTTCTAGATTTGCCCACAAATTTCAAGATGTCATTATTTTTTTGCACTGTGTTGTACTCCATTGTATAAATGTACCACATCTTCTTTATCCATATTCATCTATTATCCATTTATCCGGTTGAGAGATATTTATGTTGTTTCCATATCTGACTATGACAAATAATGCTGCTAGGAACATAGTTGAGCACTTGTCCTTGTGGTATGACTGATCATTCTTTGGGTAGATACCCAAAAGTGGTATTGCTGGAACTTGAAGGAGGTTGTTTTCTAATTTTCTGAGAAATCACCATACAGACATCCAAAGGGGCTGTACCAGCTTGCACTCCCACCCACAATGCAGGAGTGTTCCCTTTACCCCATATCTTCTCCAGCATAAGTTGTCATCAGTGTTTTTGATCTTGGCAATTCTTACAAGTGTAAGATGAAATCTCATAGTTGTTTTGATTTGCATTTCTCTCATGGCTAAAGATGTTGAGCATTTTCTTAAGTGTCTTTTAGCCATAACAGATTCATCTGTTGAGAGTTCTCTGCTTAGGTCTGTACCCATTTTTTTATTGGATTATTTGTTCTTTTGATGATCAATTTCTTGAGTTCTTTGTATATTTTGGAGATCAATCCTCTGTCTGATGTGGGGTTGATGAAGATCTTTTTTTCATTCTGTAGGCTGCCATTGTGTTTTGTTGACCATGTCCTCTGTTTCACAGAAGCTCCTCAGTTTTAGGAGGTCCAATTTATTAATTGCTTCTCTCAGTGTCTGTGCTACTGGGGTTATATTTAGGAAGTTGTCTCTTGTGCCAAGGTGTTCATGTATACTTCCCACTTTCTCTTCTACGAGGTTAAATGTGGTTGGTTTTATTTTGAGATCTTTGATTCATTTGGACTTAAATTTTGTGCATGGTGATAGATATGGATCTATTTTCATTCTTCTACATGTTGATATCCAGTTATGCTAGCACCATTTGTTAAATATTCTTTTCATTTTTCCATTTTATATTTTTTGCTTTTTTGTCAAAAATCAGATGTTTGTAGGTGTGTGGATTGGTATCTGGGTCTTCAATTTGGTTCCACTGATCTCCTTGTCTGTTTTTATGTTTCAGTAATGTAGCTCTGTAGTAGAGTTTGAAGTCAGAGATTGTGGTGCCCCCAGAAGTTCCTTTGTTGTACAGGAATGTTTTAGCTCTCCTGGTTTTTTTTTTTTTTTCTTTCTTTTCCATATGAAGTTGAGTGTTGCTGAGCAGTACCTTTTAGTGGGACCCAGAACTGTCAAAAAGTCTCTGTCTTACTCTGCTACCTTCTAAAATTCATGTAAGAGCCCACATGAGCCTGGCAAAGCAGATAATACATCTTTCTTGGGAAAAATAAGGTTCTACTCATGATATGATTGAATTATTATTTGGTTTATGTCATAGTATTACATGAACATGGTTGGCATGAAAGAATTTCCTCTATCTGGCCAACCAATCTCAAAGTCAATATTGTGTCTTCGGACCTTGCTGTTCGATTTGATGGTCATTTTCTCCTATGCATCAAAGTGTATTCTCTCTCTCTCTCTCTCTCTCTCTCTCTCTCTCTCTCTCTCTCCCCTCTCCCTCTCCTTTCTCTTTTTCTCTCTGTTTCTCTTCCCCCTCGCTCTATTTCTCTCTCTCCCTCTCTCCCTCTTCTCTCTCTTTTTCTCTTCCCCCTCTCTATTTCTCTCTCTCTCTCTCTATTCCCCTCTCCCTCTCCTCCCTCTTTTTCTCTGTTTCTCTTCCCCCCCTCTAACTCTCTATTTCTACTTCTCTCACCTCTCCTCTCTCTCTCTCTCTCTCTCTCTCTCTCTCTCTCTCTCTCACACACACACACACACGCACTGGTTTAACTGTGGCCTCTGAACAAGAAGTCCACCACCTCAATCAAGTTGTCTTACATTTTAGGTCTCTATGAAATTCAGGCTTATTAACAGAAAGAAAACCTCCTTATATAAGATATTGTCTAGAGATGCAATGTGTTGCACACAAAGCTCTGGGTTCTCCATCCTTCAATATAGGCATCCATTGTTAGGATATTAAACAAAGATTCTCTTAAGGAATAGATTTTAAAATCCTTCTGTCTCTGAAATTCTATGGGGTCTCTGTTGCCCTCCCTCCCTCTCTTCTTCTGTTCCTCCCTCTCTTTATACTCTGAGACGATGTAAATCTAGTAACAGTTTGAGAAGAATAAGGGGTATGCTTTTATTCATCGACACATTCAGCTTTCCTTTTATTTATTCCATGTATTATTTGCATAAAATTGACTATGGAAATAATTACGTAGGCATGTTCCCTTATTGATTCATGGGAATACTTAATGGTGCTATGTAGTAAGCAGTCAAATGTGTGAAAACCACATGCACACACTCTGCTAGATTATGGAGGGAGTTGCTAATGGAAGGTTTCTAAATTTAAAAGAATAAAAATGTGTGCATAATCTGAGTATGTCAAGGTATATAAGGAAACTTACCAGAGCTTTGTTTTGTCCTAAACAATAAAAACGTTATTATTGTGTTATTGTTGGCACAGCAGCTACACCCGAATGCACTGCTGCTCCAGCTACTGACTGGGGCTCTATACTCACTGCCCCACTGCTTGGACTGAGGCCTGGTAGGGACTTCTGTGTCCTGCTGGAACTGCACCTGCTTCTGCTGCCAAATGTACTCTTTTAATTAAGTCTCTGTCATTCTATCTTACCAAAAAAGTCTTGGAATCCATATACTCAATTGAAAACCTGCTAGCTCAGAAAGGCCAAGAAGCAACCAGCAGACCTTCCTCCTTAGCCAGTGCTGAAGCAAGAAGATATCTGTTCCACTCCCCAAACCAAAAAGAACCTCCACAATCAAAGTCCCTTGCTAATACTTTCTGTGGGTTTCTCTATTTTTTTTTTGACTCCCTTTAACTCTCTATGACTACTTCTGAGCGTTTTATTTAATTAAAGCAAACTCGGGGTTCACAGTGTAATCAACTATATTACAACAACAGGCTGTTCCTCCGATCAAGGTTGGTATATGTTGGGATCAGTCTTTTTCAAGGAAACATAAGTTCTGGTTCAATTCCTATGTTTGCTTACATATCTTACATACAGCATAGATAGTTATGTAATTTTTTCATGTATCACAGAGGCAGCTAAAATGAGAGAAAGTCTAGTACTCAGTCCAATGTTCACCCTCTCTCTATCTCCCAGTTTCTGTCTCTCTCTCTCTCTCTTTGATATTTAAGGTAGGAATCATGAGCTGGTTCTCTCTGACTTATATGATATCACAGATAATTGTTTTAATATAGGTTAATTTAATTCAGGATGTTATTAATTTAGGAGCGCATATCACTGAATCTCCAGATAAGCTTCAATGCTCATTACAGTCTTCATTTACAGAACTAAAGGAAAAAGAGGCTATTTTATAAACACCCCAAACCACAAAGTGTCAGAAGCAGGACATGAATCCAAGTTTGTCCAAAAGCTACAAAGAAGACTTAAACCTCATAACCATCTAGTCTTTTCTGATTTATTACTGAATTGTTCTCGCCATCAGGGACTTGAAAGATGAAACAAGAATTCTTATCTCTCAGTTCACTGGAGGCCAATGTCTGTCCACGAAGTCCTGATGGGAGGAGAAAGAAGCTGGTGCTCATTCCCTCCTTCCTCCTCTAGTGATGAGAATGGTCTACTGCCAACTGCAACAACAATGAGAAAAAAGCAGAGATAACTAATCTAAGGGCAACACCTACCCCACTGGAGACACTGACAGTGCTGCCATAACAAGAGTGGGAGCTGTGATAAGTTGCTGGGAAAATTTCTGTTGAAGGATACACCCAAATCAGACAGTAGACATACACCAGAGTCTGCCTTACAAATCCAACAGTGCAGAAAGGCAGATTCTCAGGGTACAAACTGCAAAGAGACCCTGAAATCTGAATAAAGCTTCGTCCTTGAGAAGCTATCTACCCAGTTGTAGAAGTGGCTAGGAATCTTTTGGATATATCACCCACCAAATGACAACCTGTATTTCTGCCTCTCAGAATCTTCTTGATATGTCATAGACCTAGAAGACTACATTTATACATTTTAGAGAAGTCAACATTATTTCTTAGCACTAGGAAAAAAGCAGATGTGTCCTTTCAGTTTCTACATCATTTTTTCTTCTACTCCTTCTCCTCCTCCTTCTTCTTCTACAACTACCACTAAAGACTGTCTAGTCACTCCTAAGACTGATTACATCTGGCATTTTACCTAAGAGAACTTCTATAATTCATGATCTGTACCACCACAGGCATTCAGCCGAACACCTTTAGTTTCTTCCTTAGGGGCAATCACTTCACCTTGGGAATATGTCTATTCACATACTCTCTATATTGTATTAAAATTGTTTTTGTTTCCTCAGAGGATTGCTCTCTTTCTTAGAGCAGTGGACTCTGCTGTCGTGCTCTTTATATTTACAAGGTGTAGTGACATAAACATACTGCAGATGCTAATAAATACTGAATGGATGCTTCTAAAAGTACATAATAAGCAAACTAATGGACCCCAGTTAATTTCAGAAAGAAATCCTGCCTCAATAGACAGATTCAGCAAGAATTCATCTTCCATGGGATTAGGCATAGAGAAAGAGTTTTTAAACCAGGCAGATATCTCAGGGAGGTACATGAAGGCTATACAATTCACTTTCATTGTATGCAATGAAATCCTAATGTTTTGAGAAATGAGGTGACTCGCTAGTCATCTTTGATCTCAGGCATACAAGATTTTCCAGTGGGCTTTAGATTAATTCCCTATCAATTTATCAAGGAAATAATGTTTTCATCATTTTATAAATAAAGGAAAGATTTTTCCCCCCTTAGATGTCTGCTTAACATTTTTAAAGGGTCAGTGTCTTGGTTAGAGTTACCATTGCTATGATGAAACAGCATGACCAAAAGTAAGTTGGGGCAGGAAGGTTCATTTGGCTTACATATCCACATTGCTGTTCATCATTGAAGGAAGTCAGAACAGAAGCTCGAATAAAGCAGAAACCCCGGGGCAGGAACTGGTGCAGAGGCCATGGAGGGGTGCTGTTTGCTGACTTGCTCATCATGGCTTGTTAAGCCTACTTTCTTAAAAAAAACCCAGGCCCTTCAGCCCAGGGAGAGAACCACCCACAGTGTTCTGGGTCTTCCCCATCAATCATTCATTCAGAAAATGCTCTACAAGCTTACCTACAGCCAGATCTTATGGAAGCGCTTTCTTAATTGAGGCTCCCTCCTCCCAAATGACTTTAGTTTGTGTCAAGTTGACAGAAAAATATTCAACATGATCAGGATCTGTGTTTTATTTGTATAATATAAGAGAGCTTGGCTCCCTAGTATTCAGAGTCTAGACTGGAGGAAAGAGGGGTGCAAAGCAGAAGTGCAGAGAATGTACCGAAGGGCCACTCTGCATGCAGCTCAGACTAGAGTTCAAAGGAGACTTACCTTTGACTATTGTGATCCTGAGCGGATTTGGCAATGGCTGCCTCTTTTTGTTTTCCAATTTGTATATCCATGGTTTCTGATCTGCTCACTATGAGACTTGTTATAGTGTTTAATATAATTTGTATTTTGAAACACCTGACACATGAGAAGACTGAAGCCCTAACCAAAGACTAATAATAACAATAAAAACACCCACTTTGAAAGGGATTATGTCCTGTATTCTTTACTTCCCCATATAATCTTCCATGGCCTGCTTGTTTTATTTATTTATTTATTTATTTATTTATTTATTTATTTATTTTTGCTTTTTTTCAAGACAGGGTTTCTTTGTGGTTTTGGAGCCTGTCCTGGAACTAGCTTTTGTAGCCCAGGCTGGTCTCGAACTCACAGAGATCCGCCTGCCTCTGCCTTCCAAGTGCTGGGATTAAAGGCGTGCGCCACCACCGCCCGGCTCCATGGCCTGTTTTTAATCTGTCTCAGAGGTGCTGGTGTTGAAATACACCATCCCTAAGATCTCTATAAAATATCTGCTTTTCCAGCAGTTACAGAATGTGTATGTGGAGACATTGATAATGAACTCCAGGAAGAACTTTGGAGACCACCAAGAAGATCTTAAACTACAGAAATGGAGCGAAGACAGCAAGAGAGAAAAAAAGAGCGACACACACACACATACACATGGAGGAGAGAGAGAGAGAGAGAGAGAGAGAGAGAGAGAGAGAGAGAGAGAGAGAGAGAGAGAGAGAGAGGAAGAGGAGAGTCAGAAATCAGAAATATCAACAAATTAAAGGTACATATGCCATGAGAGATGCCCCAAAGCACTGTGGGAAACAGCAGGAAGTAACTCACTTTTCCTAATGAGGTCATGAAGGTGAATTCTATCATGATGTTCTAGATATTTAATTTAGCATAATGAGGATGTTCCCTGGGTGAGCATAGAGTCACAAAGCACAAGCTTGGACTGGGGTAAGGTTTGAAAAGACTAAGATATTGCCAGCCCCTATATTTTCAAAGTTTTCTGCCCTTACCAGGTACAGTTTCATAGAGCTGGGGGAATTAACCACTTAGTAACTTGGTGGTGGGTGATGTTCTCAAACCCATCTGACAACTGAAGCTTCTGGAGGACTTTGAATAAAAAGTTACTGCCCAAGCTCAGTTTAGATCAATCCAGCTTGAGTCTTGGGTGAGGGAGTCAAAGTTAGCAGCTCTAGAAATTACATGTACATCTGTTACTATGCAGTCAAAACAGACAGCCATTATTATGTGGATTAGCATTCAATATCAGCAATGAAGCAATAAAGAGACTTAAGGAAAACAAATCCCTAAAATTAGAAGCAGGCAGTGGCTGTTATTTGCCTGCTTCTCTCTTTTTGGATAATCTAAATCCTCCTCCTCAATGCCCATCCTTTTTCCTTCTCATCATACATACTCTTGTCCCTAGAGAGGGCACCATGTTAGACTCCTTTGCCATCTGTCCTCACCAGACTTGCTCCCTTTCTATACAGCTCTTGTCTTAGTCAATAATTTTACAAATAGCAGTATTTGTGTGTAGCTAAAATTCATATCAGCTATGACACTGGAAACTTCCAGGAGCAGGAACCAAGAAAATTGTGATTTGCTTTACCTTAAGCTCTAACTTAGTGAATGGCACTAAGGGAGTATCCGATATATAATTACTGAATGAATAACAGATGAATAAATGTACTTATAAGTGAATAAATGAATAGAGGCAAGAATTCACCCACCTTCCTAGACACAAAATAAAGCCAAATAAAAATTTGTGTGCTATTTTTTTCTGGCCGTCAGACCTTTGCTTCTCCTATTTTATTCTGTGGGAATACTGAAGGGTCTTTTACATAGTCCTCCATGTTTCAAGCCCTTTTATCTTTCAAAACCTTATTCCTGAATCTCGCTAAACATCACACCTCTTCTATACCCGAAATCCTCAATTGCAATTTACATTCAATTGCAGGAGAGTAGATGGAAGAAACTTGAGGTTGGGACCAGTTTATTTTGTGTCTATCTGTTCCTTCACTGCGCCTAGCACAGAGCCTCTGGCTGAACAGATACCTTGCAATTATCATTTGAATTCTTCTATTAATGGATGAGTGCAAATCACAGACGAGTGGGCAATAGACTTTTATTTTCATTTATCACACACATGGATTTCTCAGCTCATATGTATTCCAAGGGTTTAGTGCCGTAAAAATAAATACTGATCCGTCTGCTTTTCTTTTTTACTTCAAAGACCACACTCCAATATCCTCTTCTCACTGTGAGAGAGAATGAAGATAAGAGAGTGCTCTGGATAGGTTTGGATAATTATATTTTCCACATTGCTTAGCATTTAGGATTGACAACTACTAATTATCTAAGGCACCGTGTGTCTTTAAAAATAATTCACAGCACAAAAGAAATAATTGGATATAATTGCAAAACCAGTTGATATGGTCACAACACATTTTTGTGTTTATGGGCCCTAGTTTCTCCATCCATCAAATAGAGGAGGTAGAACAGATTAGACTTTCTCAGAATGTCTTCCCCCGAGAAGACATCATAGCTCATGCAGGGCTTTTTCACTGGTGCTAAGCATATGAAGGATGCTTCCAAAATGAGTCGAAACTCCCTTTTTGAGAAAGAGGTAGATATTTTCAGTGATCATGCAAATGTGTGTGCAGTTTCTGTGCTTGGCAAGCCGAGGTATTTTGACAGAGTGTAGTATGGAGATTCAGGAAGGTCAGAGGTGGAGTGAGAAGTAACTTATAAAGTAGAAAAACTCCTTCGACTGTGGGCCTATATTAAGTAGGATTCTCTAGAGATACAGAACCAATGGGGTGTGTAAAGGAGGGAATTACTTCAAGAAATTAATCATGCAGTTACAGGAAAAGGCAAGTCTAAAATCAGCAGGTAGGTTGGCAGTCTGGACAGCCACAGCAAAGCAGGTCAAGTTCAAATGTTCTCTAGAAAAGAATTTTTTTTTCTTTAGAAAACCTACAGGTTTTTTTCCTTTTTCCTTTCTTCCTTCCTTCCTTCCTTCCTTCCTTCCTTCCTTCCTTCCTTCCTTCCTTCCTTCCTTCCTTTTTTTTCTCTTAAATTCTTTCACTGACTAAATGTGGCCCAGTATACTATAGATCTATTGATTTAAATGTTAATCCCTTCTAAAAGATACTTTTTAAAGCAAATTTGACACGGGTGTTTTAGTAAATACCTGAATATTGTGAATTAGTCCACTTGCTATACAGTCTTGATCATAGCAAGACATATAAAAGCCAAGAGAGGACTGTGAGAATGACTCAGAGTGAAAGGAGAGATGTAGTCCAGTGAAGGATGTGACCAAAAGGGTCTCTAGGACCATGTCATGCATGTGTACCTTTATTGTAGAAGTAGTGTGAAGTCCTCCATGGGGTGGCATGATCTGATATGCTCTTCATAGCAAACACTGTCATTGCCCTTTAAGAAAAAAGATTATACTAATCTGAATGAGACAGGAGATAGGTTGGGCAGGTTGGACAGCCATGAACAACGAATATACCAAGTCCTATGAGAAACTCTCAGTTCTAGAAATTTGGTAGTAGTTAACTGTGGAGGAGTTATCCTTGATGAGACAGAAGCTTCTGCATATATCAATATCATTTTATAATTCCATCATTTCTTAAGTTGCATGTCACATAAACATGTAGGATGAGCTCACAGTTTAGGTATCGACGACCTTGGAGAACCAAGTCATGTGCTATTTGTTTTAACTCATTTTCTGGTGTTCCAGGTTTATGTTTTTTTTTTCTAGATCATCTAACAAAGTCTGCATCTTCCATCTTCTGCTGGAAAACTAGGAGCCTCAACACTCACAGGTCCTCCATCTGAGTACAAACCATAACTTCACTTAAATTCACCAAACTTTACATTATCTGTATTTACAGAGTCATTAACTAGTATGATAAGAGACGTTTGATTAATCTATTTCAGATGTAGACAGTGTTCTGAGATTATTAAGGTCAATATATCTTGCCTTCACTCATTGTCTCTCAAGTATAAGAGTGATATTCAGTACTAGTGGAAGGCCACCATTTAATTTAGTCTTGCTCAAATTCTATTTTTATTTTCAAAAACCTCATTTACATGACCACTCTTCCCCTGCTACCTCCAGGATTCATATAACTTTATGTGTATGGTAATTTATGCATTCATTTATCATTGATTTGTACATTTCAAGAAATTTTTTTATGAAGTCTATTGTAGTCAGAAAAGAATGAGAAAAACAGAGATGGGAAAGAAGCATGAACTCACTCAGGCTCAAGGGCAATTTTATGCCATTCCTTTTAGTAAATATTTTCATAAATCAGTGTACTTTACAGTCCTATATACAAGCAACACTGAATATATTGCTTATTCAAACTAATACTTGGGTTTGTTTCTTTCAACATTATAACAGTAATATTTCCTGAGTTGTGTCAATATTTTCTAATAGAGCCTTTAATCATCATTTGACAACTCAGAAAATGTGTTACACAATTTATATAACCATTGGCCATCTATGATCATTGACGCTTTTCTATTTAGTTTACAAGTGTGACAATTAACATATCTGCGCATCAAGCTATTTTGTACTTTTGTTGATTTCTTTAGGCTATATTTCCAGAACTGGGCTTTCTGGGTCAAAGGATATTAGCAGTTTAACACTCCTGAATTTTATATTATTGAATTTACTTCCAAAAGGGCTGTTTCTGTAAACAACGTACAGAAGTACCTTTGCATTGTGTGTACATCTAAACTAGAGGGTAACATGATTAGATGGAATTATAGGAGGGACGTCTCTCTTGTCTTGGCTCAAACAGAGCATCTGCATTTCTCTTTTCACTCGGAGAGCTCTTGCCAGGTAAGGATCATTTGAGAATAATTCCTTAAAAAGTTAGTCATGACAGTAATGACAGTAACTAGGATCAACCATATGCCTCATGGGATCTTTGAATCTTTTGATTCCTTGTATAAGCTTATTTGTGGAATTTATATATTTTCTTTTATAGTAGATAGACTATCATCAGCTTTTTATAAGTGTCTATAGATAGTTCTGTACTTTTATTTTTAAGTCTGGTTTTCCTGGTAATTAAGTGTTAAGGGTTTTCTTTGGCAAAGTCATTCTTCACATTTAGCCCATTGGTACCAAAAGAGTTAAAATCCCCTGGAGAGAAGACACTGATTTGTCTAAGGCAATTGGTACTTTCCATTTTCCAGACTAGACAAGACTGGCCTGATGGCCTCATTGGAACCAATGAAATTCATGCATAAAGTACTGAATTACAAGACCTGGAAGAACTCATAGAATATAAGCAATTAATTTTTTTTTCAGAAGAAATGTGTGTTCTAAAATACCACACCAAGACTCATAAGGATGCATAGAGAGATATTCCCTGGGGTGCTACTCCCCAAATGCAGTATTTTCCATTGATCTGGCTTCCATCAGTGACTTTTTCCTGTGTGAGTTTGATACAGAGAGGACTGTCTTCCATTTCTGAAAATGTTTCTAGACATTTAACTGTCATCAAATCTTGAGCTATTCCTTTATGAATAGTAAGTTCTGCTCATGACAAGGTCTTGTACCAAGATTCCTCTGTTAGGACACAATAACCAGAGTTACAACCCTATGTTACTAAGGCAATAGGATACCATATGGAGTGGGGCAATCTCAGTCATCCAGCAAGATTCTCACTACCCAGTCTCAGCAGGTGGACCTCACCTGTTGTGAGCTAGCCAAATATGGACTTCCTGCTTTGCTTACTCACTCTCTAGAGACAGTTTCAGGACGTTCTCTGCTTCCCTAACTAAAGTTCTCCTTTCTCCTCTGCTGTTAAGCTGCAGGGTTGCAAATTTGAGCCCTGTCTCATAAATGCTATGTCTATGGGTCTTCCATTATTTGCCTACTTATGTTTGCGATTGATTAAGAACATGCGCACACCGTGACAGGAGTGGCAGGTGATAATTTGAACATGCAAATTTTATTTATTTAGCACTAAAGTAGCTTTGCTTAGCCTTTTCCTTCTGGGGAAACTGATTCTCAGTACTCCAGTATGGTAGTAGACCTGGAATTCAGGAGAATAAATAATGTCCTAACCCCTTCCTCTTTGTGGGTCCCACTCTCCTTATAATTATCAGTGGTACGGGCGCAACTTTCATGAATGTCAGCAACTCCTTCCAGCTATTCTTCCCAGGAGTGTTGATAAGATGCCAGAGCATGGGTGTGGGTGGTAACTACAAATAGAAAGAACTTAACAGTGTCTGCAGGCACCTGAAAAGTTTGAGTACACAAGCAGGTATCAACTGGCAACTTCAAAAGCCAAGGTCCTCCATTTCTTTGAATTTCTACTTATCCAATTCCAATGAGATGGTTTGAATTATTTTTTATGTGTATGGGTGTTTTGATCCCATACATATCTGTGTATTTTTTATATATATATATATGTGTTCTGGTGCCCATGGAAGCCTTGAGAGAACATATTCTCTGGAACTAGAGTTACAGACTGTTGTGAGCTGCCCTTTGGGTTCTTGGGATCAAATTCCTGTTCTTGGGAAGAGCAACCATTGCTCTTACTCACTGTTCCATCTCTCTAGCACCTACAGCGAGGAGTTTCACAGGTTTTGTTGATTTCACAGCTGAAAAGAAAATTGAATTTTATTATCCCAAACCAAAAAAAAAAAAAAACCCACACACATCAAGGAATCAAGCTCATATTTCACTTCCCCAAACTGCAAGGAAATGTCGTTTTAAGTAGTAACAAATAAAAAATGTCCAAATACAATCACAGCCAGGCAGTGGTGGTGCACACCTTTAATCCCAACACTCAGGAGGCAGAGGTAGGCAGATCTCTGTGAGTTCAAGGCCAGCCTACAGATAGAGTTTTAGGATAAGTAGGGCAACACAGAGAAAATTTGTATCAAAAAAACAAAGCGGGTAGGGAAGAGCATCAGCTTATTTCTGACTGACCACAGAAGAGCAAGACTAGGGTCTAAACGTCCTGAGGAAAAGTAAGAGGTAGTGAGAGTCTTAAATAGAGAGATGTGTCTCTCAGTCTGCTTGCTACCTCCTCAGCAAAACCCACATTTCCACAGCCCCCAATATATTTATTTGTTTATGTGTTGCAACAAAATACCTGACAGAAACAATGTCAAGGAGGAGGTACTTGCTCTGGATCACAGTTTCAGAGGACTCAGTCCATTGTGGCTTAAAGAGAATAGCAAAGCGGTCCACGTGTCTGCAGGAGAGGGAGCAGAGAAGCAGGTACTTTGGTTCTCAGTTGCCTTTCTTCGCCCCCTTTTACATCTTCCTGGATCTCCAATCTAGGCTATGATAGTTCCCATATTCAGAGTGAAATCTTTCTTCATAGTTAATTTTCCCTAGAAATGCCTTCTCTGCTGCACCCAGAGTTGTATACCTCTTCTGTCTCTTCAGGGATTCTAAATCCAGCCTAGCTGAAAACAAAGACTAAGCGTCACACCGTGATTCATTCACCACATCTCTTCAGATATAAACAGGGAGCGATTCTGAATCATACAAGGGTGGAGGAGGCTCCGTGTGCACCTGTTTGAGAGAAGAGGAAACGAGGGCTCAGAACTGATGGGCGCAATTCACATGGGTGACGGACATGTTTCTGTCATCATCACAACGGCCCAGGTACTAGTGGGTCACTAAGTTTCCAAAGCCTAAGAGGCAGAAAGGTTCTTAACCACTCAGCATAAGATAGGGCTGTTAGAAGAACCCCAAAAGCCCCTTGAAATAAGTGGTCAATCAGAAACAGAAGGGAAAAAAATCCATTTCAGCTGGCTTGAAGAGCCTGATTGTGACGCTTGCTGGCAAGGGGCAGCTATTGCAGGATGTCTTTCTCCATTCCCAGTTGGTTCAGTTTTGATGTTATGTTCCTGGACACTTGGCCATTGTGTGGTTCTTTCCCATCTAGAAGAAATCCCCTTGCCTTCCACCCTTCTCCCCTGTATGTCTGGTATCCCCTCCCTTCTCAGTCAGCACTTTCAGCTCTTAAGGGTTTGATTGCCCTGTGATTAAGGAGGTTTGTTGGGGCCTAACACACTGGGAGAAGGGTGGGAGAAGGCAATAAATATTTAATGAGAATTTTGCTTCTGGGCCTTCCTCTTAGAAAGGGAAATGGAAATCAAAAGTCTTCATTGGAACCCCTGTTGTTGGAGGACAAAGAAATGTTCCCTCACTGCTGCGAAAATGAGCCTCTGGCACCTCAGCAAGAGGCAGCCTGAGAGGGGGGCGTCTTTAATGAATCACAGAGCAAAGAGCTCCTTCCTGGAAGGAATTATCCCCAGTGCTTTCACTAATAACACTCCCAGGCCTCAGACTGATGGATGTGGAGTTATGGTTTTAGAGTGGAGGCTCCTGGGTTATAAGGCTGAGATTTATGTCTCACAGCCTACCAGTGTTCTTCCTTCCTTCCTTCCCAAAGGCAGAACCTGCATGCTGGGTGCCACAGCTCACTGGGCCACATAGCAGAAGACTAAACACAGGATGGGCCAGACAATACAATTCTCAAAGGAAGTCTTGGGAATTATGATAGGCTGGATCTGTGGCTTTGGCCAAAGCACTGCATTTCTCTCTACTTTCCATGCTTAAGCCTGCAAAACAGATACAGTAACAGTTTGTTTTTATCTGATAGAATTGATTTTGAAGATTTAATGAGATATTCTAAAGTATTAGAATGATTGGCTTCGACTAATCGCAGCTGTTAGCTATTGTTTTTCTGTTGTTTGTTATGGTTGTGGTGACTGGGTTTGTTGGTTTTCTGAAGAAATTTGAGTGTCAAACCGAAGGACTGGGAAAGAGCTCTCATGTAACAGGGCAGAGGCTAAACAGACGGCTTGGTGCACAAAACACTAGCTGTGAAAGAGTGAAGGCCTGTCTTAGAATTCCCAGAACCCATGGAAAAGTTCAGCAAAAGCGTTTGCAATTCCAGGGCTTCTACCAAGGGGTGGGAACCAGACGGGAGACTCATTAGAAGCCCACCAGATAGTTAACCTAGTGCACACCCTGGAAAACAGCAAACACACACACATACATGACTTTGAAGACGGTAGAAGGCCCAAGGGAAGATGCCTAAGGTTGCCCTTAGATATCTGAAATTCTGTCTAGGCATACATTCACATACATGAATGACCAAGAACATTTGTGTTTCCACACACACACATGGGGTGGGGGTGACTAGGGATTGCTTGCCTAGCTCTGTGTGTGACTGGACCTAGATCCTTGTGCCTAACTGATGAAACCCTTTGACATATATTAACTCAGCACACTAAGTGTGGCCAACTAAATGCAAAAAATTTTTCCTGCTTTACTTTAATCTGCCTGACTAATGTTTCTATCACTAAATTTGAAAAGTGCCTTAATTTATGATTTTTGTTGTTATATTACTATAGAAAACTTTATCAAAGTATTGCCAAATTAGACTATGGAATTTAGGATAACCTGGCCCATGGTCATTCACAATTTGCTACAGATAAACTGCTTCTTATCCCTCGTGAGGTGAGAGTGTGCGTCTGTTTGTATGTACACATGCATGCAGGTGCCCAGGGAAGCCAGAAGCGGGTGTTGAATCCTCTGAAGTTGAAGTTACAGATGGCTGTGAGCTGCTGAATATGGGTGCTGAGAACTAAACATCCATCTTCTGAAAGCAAAGTGTATGCTGTAAACTGCCTAGCCGTATATATCACCAGTCTCGAGGAATGGCTATTAAAAACGCTGAAGACATCCCAGGAGAAAATTTAATTAGACTTTGGACCCGCAAAATTCCACCCCCACCTCACAGTCATTGAAGTCTAGTCAGTTCAAGCAGCCCGGAAGACTGATTAGTGAATGTGAAGCTTTTTTTTTCAGGGAATTTCATGCATTTTACTAACCCACATATGAGTTATTCTGATGTGGCTTTGAAATTCCCGCCTCAGGCTCCCGGCTTTGAACACTTGAGTTTCCACTGGTGGTGTTGTTACAGGAGGTGCTTGAACCTGTCAAGAGGGATGCCTAGCTGGAGGAAGAGGACCTTAGAGGGGTGGGGTTGCCTATAGCCTGGATGGTGTCTCACCCTGCTTCTGTCCCCTGATCCATGCAGAAGGAAACAGATACCAACAGCTCCTGCTCCCAGGATTCAGCTGTCATTAGGTTTCCTATGCTGCCGTGGACTTACATCTCCTCAGTTCATAAGCCAAAATAAATCCTTCTTCTTCAAATATTGGATTATAATGATAAGAAAAGTAAATAAAAAGCAAAATGGTGAGGAATGAAGCGGGGTTGTTGCTGTTCCCCTGAGATCCTTAGCCATGTGGGTCTCAGGTGCTGGGGAATGGGTTCGTGAAAAGAATGCAGAAGACCTGGGGGTGGCAGGCAGGAGACCAAAACACCATAAACAGAGCTCAACAGTCCATTCTGCAGCCAGCTCAAGAGGCCGGGACGCTGATGCAGGTGCAGTGAGAGCCAGGGCAGGATGCTTCAGAGAAGCACCAGGACTTTATCAGTCATTCATGTAACATTACACAAAAGTAGCCAGTGTTCCTTTCATACCCTGAAAGCTAGGGGGGTACTGAATTCATGAGTAACAGTCATCTAGTGGAGGAAATTTCAAAACATTCAGTATAACGTTCAGGATTTGGCCTTGTTATCACTCACTAAATTTATCCAGGTTTATATTGAGAAAGATCAGGAAGATATGGAAAATGTGCAGTTTTGTGGGGGAAAGAACAGGAAGCCAGTTAAAGTTCATAGACAGAAATGTGCAATTAGGTAAGGGAAAGAGTTTGAATCTAGATAAAGCTGAGGGAAAAATGAGTGGGAATAAAGTAGGCACGGTGGCTACGGAGATTCGTTTCATTAATGAGGAGTAACACTCTACTCATTTGAAAGGAAATGCCTGGAAAGACAGAGCCTTCAAGGTACCCTACTGAAAATGTCACCCTAGGGAAGTGCTTCCTCAGATTCAGCTTTGAAGGCATTACAGAGGCTGCTGAAGCTGTGGACTAAGGCAGACAGGCTACATCTCAACTTGAACTGGAAGCAGAATTTGTCATGTATTGGTTTTTCAATCATATAAAGTTTAAGAGTTACAGATATTGGAAGCTTGTGTCAAAGATCCCATAGTATAGGTCAGGAAATGTGTAGCAGGGTCAGATTTCCTGATTGGAGCTACTGAGTGTTGTTTGAGGTGAGGCATATTAAGCTATGAAAATGAAGCAGATACCTCAGTAGAGAATCCTGGATCTTGGATCTTGGAGATTTCTCATGTGTGGAATGTCTGCTTGCTGAGGAATGCCTTAGTAACCACGAGCTATAGCAAGAAAGAAGTCGCATATGCTAAAGACTATAGTATTCTTTATGTCAGAGTGTAGGGCTATCTAATACTAACTGCAACCAAATGACTTACATACCCCCAATTGTGAGCCAAAGTCAATTTTCTCTCTTACGTTGCTCGTTGTCCAGTATTTGGTTACAGTAATAATAAAAGTAACCAATACAGTTCCAAGTGGTAAATTCATCAATATCATTATAACCATCATCAATTATCTTTGATTAAAGACAAACACAAGTTCGATCACTTCCAAGTCAATATTTGTTCTTTTTTCCCCCAAAACTATTGCTGCTCTCTCTCTCTCAGGACATTTGTGTACTCCAACCATGAGAGTCATGTTGCATCTTTTTATAGTTTTGGTTCCTGTCTATATTCACTCTCTGTTCCATTGACTGTTGCCCCCACTGATGTTAACTTATAGTCTTGATTCTGCTCTTCTACTGGGATCATTCTATTCTAGTCATCAACAGAACAGATGCATATCAGCTGTTTTTACTGACATGGCTCTCCTCTCTACAAGGCTTAGGGTAAACTCTGGTCAGCACATCTTCTCTTGTAACTCTCTGTGTTGTTCAAGGGTGCAATCATCTCTAATCTCTTGCCTCAATTTCCTTCCTTAGAAATTCTTTCCATTTCAAGTCTTTCCCTCTTAATGAGACCCTAGGTGTCAGATTTATGCTCATATCAAACCTAGTTTACACCTGCCATCCAGCTCCTAATCTTCCGAAATCATTGTTCTACCAACTATTTTTTTTTTTCTGCAGAGACACCACTGGGTCTTGTGAATGATAAAATGATCCATTGACAGTCAGTACCTTAGGCCACTCTAAGTAAGATTCCTTGAATGCTTACCCTTCATTCTACTGCCTCCAAGGAATCCATCTACAAATGAAACAATGTATCAGTTTACTGGCTTTCTCTCTATTTTTCATATTGAGGATGAAGACAGTGTTCATTGACAGAAAATAGGATGTTCAACTCATGGAAGACAGAAAGTAAAGGGCAAAGAAGGAACTGGACACAAGGCAGAACATTTAAAGTCTTGCTATAATAACCTTCTTCCTGAGCTAAGACATTTCCCCAATCTAATATCAAGAAGCTCCAAAAATAGTACAAGCAACTACAGACCCAGCAATCAAGCCATGAACTCTCAGGTCATGTTTTATATCCTACCTCTCTTCAGGTGTCCTCTGGTGTAGACTTTTTACTGCTTTGTTGGGAAAATAAAGAACATATCTGGGGAGTTTATTCATGCATGTGCTCTGGCATTTCCTCTTTGCTTTTTTCCATTGTCTTGTCCTTTTCATGAGAGATGCTGAGTTGCTGAGTTACAGCAGTTGTGTTGGGTGTCCTAGAGAATCTAGTCTTTTCCCCATCCTTGTTGTCATCTCCATGAATACATTTTAATAGAGTGACCTGTACTGAAATAGAACCCGCTTGAGAACATAGTCATTGATGTGTTCAATATTGTATTGTCAGCACTAAGACAGTGTCCAGTATGCTTAAGGATCTCTATTATTTCCTGGTCTTATTAATCTCTTGGGAGAAGAAGTGACTGTCACATTAGCTGACCTGATAAGTTAATTTTTAAGCATCAAAATGGTTAAATTAATATCTGTTCTTGTTTTGGTACCTAACTACTCACAGGTGATCTACAATGAGATAAGGAGTACTATTGAGAACATCCCCCCTCATAATGCCCCTTTCTTCCCTAGCTAGAACAGCACATTGCAAAATTACAATTTTGCCATAAGACCGAAATAATGAACCAATAAATGAGTCACAAGTGATCGCATGAGTAACTGCAAATGCTAAAATAGCTCTCATTGCTTCGACGGTGTCTCAGGGGTACACCTGAAGGTCATACCTTGGGGAGGGATAACATATTGAAGGTCTCATGAGTGAACAGATGGGAGATTTGGGGGTAACATATGCAAGGCCAAAAAAGATCAAAAGTAAGAGGGTTAAATCCTCTTGGCTGTGGCTGGTTTCTGGGGTAGTTGCAATTCTATTCCCCTGGTGCATAGCTTCTGTAAAATAACAGGGCACAAAATTGAGTGACCCTCTTCTTTTCCTTCAGCACTCATTTCCAGCTCTCTGAAGGCACCCCTGGATCATGTCCAGAGGCGTTGGAAGCTGGCATTGTTTTCACCTTTCTTTCCCCTGCAACAGCTGGCCGATTACTCTGTGTTGAAGGGGTTTACAGTGACCCTGATAATTGAAGCACAAAACAAACCATTAAAAGGTAAACCGATCTCATTACTCTAGGAGGCAAGAGGAAACTGTATCCTTTTCGGCTTACCTTCTGCTGTCTGCCCTGTACCCGAGGCCACACTTTCCCAGCAAGCCTCAGAAGAGAAACAGTTAAGTGTTGTGTGGTGCATTTCTCTTCAGGAGGGCAGCCCAGTTGTGAGTGGACGCTCCATCATCATTTGCCATCTTCAAATTGCTCAAAAGAAACCCCACCATCTAGATGTGATGTTAGAAGAAAGAGGTTGTTTTCAGATCTAGGTTGTGGGCAGGGAAATCTGAGTAAAGGCATTAGTATAAACGTCATGATTGGAGAGATGAAAGGAGGTATTTCTCACAGACTGTTTTTGTTTGAATTTACCTTTTTTTTTTTTTTTAAGTAAAAAGACTTTATATTATGGGAACAAGAGAAAAAAGGAAAAAAATTAAATGTGGTTTTGAATTATACTTTTTTGTAACACCATACCGACACTCAAGAAGTGAGCTTTCCTGTGTCTGGGAAGCTGGTCTTGGATGTCACTCATAGCGAAGACGAAAAGCATTAGGAATGTTCTGACTTTTCAGTCAACCAATTGACCTGCAAGACCCAGCTCTGAGACTTAAAAAAAAAAACAAAAACAAAAACAATTAGTGGCTTCAATTCCAAGGAAGAATCCTCAAAGTAAATATTATAATTTTCATTGTAGAAGGGAGAAAAAGAAGGTTTGGAAACTGAGATTGGTTACATGTGCTCATGAGCTCAGCACACTTTGGAGCTGGGTTTCCGGACCAGACTGATTTAACCCAAGTACTTGGTGAGGCAGAAGAGAGAGAGAGAGTTATGAACAAGGACATTAAATGACCAACCCAGTGGTTTCCTGTCACTACCACATACCAGTTCATTAATGTTGGGCAATTTATATAATCTTTCCCATGGCTTAGTTCTCTCTTCTATAAAATAGAGATAATGAAAACACCTACCCTGCAGAGTTTTCTGATTATTAAATATGGCAATATATGCAGTACACTAAGTCAGGGGCCTCACACAAAGAAAATACTTCATAGCTGGCAGTTTTTATGAATCCAACTACATTGCCAAGATATCTGGAATCTCCTCTGCTAACAGAGTATTCTCTCTGGATCTCATGCTGGAAAGTTTGAAGCAGGAGGTAGCTAGTTAGGAGACTCTGAAAGATTTCACTGAGGGACACAGTCATGCAAAGTAATAAGAAATGAATCAAAAGGATGCCATGCAAGGAAACTTAGGCAGAAAGCAGGAAAGATCCATGGTCTGCATTGGGAAGTGTATTGCGGGTGGATCTTAGAGCAACTGATTATTGGTTGGATCAAGATGTTGGCTGGTTTTTCCATTAACAAAGAAAGACACTAAAATGATTGCAGGGAGGAACAATAGCACCCTGTCCATCGAGACTTGTCTAGGAGGGCATATATCCAAAGACTATCATTTTGTGGAAATGTTAATCAATAATCTTATCCCTAAATGAACTTTTATTTTGTTATAAATAGGGAACAATTAGAATCTGGCGTCCATCCACAGAAGAAATTGCTCTCAGAATTAAGCACTAGGGAGAAAATACCCATGAGTCATAGAAATTACTTCATTCCATTTTCTTTGTTCATGCAACCTATAGGCTCTGGATTCTTATTTGGCAGGAAATAAAATTTACCATGAAGATCTGAGGTGCCAGGTTACAAAGTCCCCCATGTCATTAAATTAGCTTTGCTTTTTGCCCTGCAAATTGAAGGCAGAATAAGGCCAGCATGTCAATGGGGCCAGATCATAGTCTGATCAGAGTACTTCTTAATAAAAAACAGCAATTTTATTTCTGACTTCTTTGTGTAGTTGTGAACATGAATCAATATCCCCATTTTCAACTGGAAAGTTAAAAATGATGCTGACGTCTAAGCAGGTTAAAGGAATACATAAGGAAACACAGGGCACTTGTTTTTTTTGTTTTCATGTCTCGAGTTTCTTCATTGAATGTTTTAATAAAAACATCTGTTCATCAGGTTTTCATGGGAGATGTTTGATTTCCACCTTTCGAGTTGTGAAATGTCCTTGACCAGTAAAGAATTCTACTAAAGTCATCACAGCGTGGTCCACAGAGCTGCAAAGTAGTGTGATCTCCTGAAGAACAGGAGGCTAAATGGGCATTACCCAAGCACCTGCCAAGCAGAACCCGGTGCCATGCTCCAAGGGTCATTGTATCAGCAATATTTATTGAACCTTTCAAAACAGCCAGGCACTGTTCCTTGCACTGTGGCACCGGTCCCTGCTCTCATGAAACACGGATTCTTTGAGGGAAAATAGCCTTGCCTGAGAATGCAGACCGCAGTCCCCCTGGGCTTGGGGGAATGCTGCGGACTTTTGGTAAGAGCAATGAGATTATCAAACTTCATGAGTGAGGGTACATGGTTTGGAATTTTATCTCAATAGTCTAGCTGTTTTCTTGCTAAGCAGTCCTGCGTAGTTCAACTTAATCCTTTGGATTTCAGGACTCACAGCTATTGCAATGGTATCGCCCTGTTCATCAGAAGTGGTTACAGGGATTGAAGCTATAATAATAACCAAGCGTGTTATAAGCACTACAGGACATATCACATGCCTTAGAGGTACCAATATTATTAAAATGATGAAGCCTCAAGCAATATATTTGAACATTATGACCCCATGTGTCCTCACCTGGGAAAGGGGAATGAGAGATGACACTTCCTGCAGGACAAGTTAAACTTTATGCTTTCTGTAAAGTTGGAGGCACAGCATAAGAATTTGTGTACATTTTACTGATACACCAACCTGCCTTGTTTGAGCTCACAGCCTCGAGAAGTGAGGATGACTCCTCCTTCAGATTCAGTAGTGTTTTTTTTAAGCGCCCTCTCTGACCTCCTATCTGGGGTGTGATAGCTGTCTAAATCTGTAATAAGGAGAGAAAAGAGCAATAAAGTGACAACATGGTGTCCTTAAGAACATCTAGGTGAACCACTCCCTCAAGAGTTCCCTGTTGTTTATCCCGTGATATAAAAGTTCCTATGCTGGAAATAAAACCTGGAACTTCACCTATGGGAAACTCATTCGTGAAGAGAAAGCTCAATCAGGAACTTCAGCTGATTGCCTCAACCTCTCCAGTCAGCTATGCTCGATATTGTGAGCACCTATTTTGATGAACCCTCTGTCTCTATTTGCTCTTCTACTTGAAAACCTCATCCCCTGAAGGGTACTGTGTTCTGTCCAGGATGCTCTCCATCAGAACTCCAGATGTCTACTGCTGCAGGGCTTCCCCACTTGGTTTTCTAGTTATTGACAATATTTGTCTGCTTGTCTACCTATGCCCGTCTATTATCTATCTATCTATCTATCTATCTATCTATCTATCTATCTATCTATCTATCTATCTATCTATCTATCTATCTATCTATCCTGTCTGTCTGTCTGTCTGTCTATCATCTATCTACCTACCTATCGATCATCTATCATTTACCTGTCTATAATTTGTTACTTATTCTTTTACTTTGACTTGATATATACTTAATAAACTCATCCAAAACCGAAAGTATGACTATCATAGATCATTCGCTGATTCTCTGGGCTGTCCAGAGTAGAGTTCAATAAAGAGTAAATCTTCTTCTAAGTATTAAATGAAGTACAAAATGTCTTGAAATAAATCTTCAGAGTCAATGCTCATAGCCTCCTCTACAGACATTACAAAGTTTAGGAGGAGATTTTTTTTTCAAAGTCTACACACCAGAAAGATCTTTGAAAAAAATCTACTTCTAGGGTATCATTAAAGATATATATTTGATGAACACATAAACAATTCACAGATACAGATCCAAACAAACTGTATTTCCCTTGCGGTAACGTGTTATCCAAAAATTTAATAGGAAAAGAATTGCTACAGACATTCAGAACATGTCCACCCAGCAAGCAGTGAGTTACAATAATAATAATAAAGAAATTCCATTTGAGGGAGAAAATGTAGCTTTCTGTTAGAGAACAGAAAGAGCCATTTTTGACACATATACCTGTTTCTACAAAAATGCAATATCAAGTAACTCCCGCTTCCATTTCCAAGAAAGCAAAAGAGGCCCTGTTAGCAGATAACGTTTACGAGCTGGAGATTTTTCATTTAGGAGATCCTGTTATGGCAGACCCACAGGGGCCATTGCCTGCTCAAGCAGACCCAGCTCAGGTCTCAGGGTTGCTGGCCCAGAGGGCCTGTTGAACACCAGCACTGTTGCTCTGGTTACTGTGCGCTGATTTGGGTCCCTTTGTGCATCTCTTCTTGCATATATCTGTCTGCACCCATCAATCTGCTTCTCTCCCCTCCTTGTCTGTGACTTTTCTGTTATTCTCTCTCTACTATTACTCGCTTGCTTATCCCTTCCACATAGCTATCTGAAGCATCTCTTTGCTTCTTCACAGGGTTTATTTTATTTTGTCTCTGATATACTGGCAGCATTTCTGACTGGCTTTTCTTCTCTGTTAATGAAGGCTCCACTAGTTCTCTGTAAAATGTTTTTTACCTTCTCTTTGGCTTGTGGTTTTCTTTCTTCCCAGTATGCTCTGCCTGTGTTTTTCCCCTCTCTTTGCTTCTCTCCAGGTCTTCTCTTTGGTTGACTCAGCTTCTATTTCAATTTATTATCTTCCCCTTTCTATCGCTATTCACTGTCTCATTTCTTCTCTTCACCTCCCTCTTTCTGTCTTACTTTTTATTTTTGTCTTTGTGGTAAACTCTTCACTCTTTCCAGTCTTTTTCTATGTCCTTTCCTTTGCTCACTATATAGCTTACTCCCTAATGCATTTGACATATTTCTAGTTTTTTATGTATCTAGAAGCTTTGCCACATCTCTCTCTCTCTCTCTCTCTCTCTCTCTCTCTCTCTCGCACACACACACACACATACACATGCATGAACACCCCCGGACACACCCCCTACCCCCCCACACATGCAGGTGGCACATGCATGTGTGTGTATGCATGCATACATGCATGCATGTATACAAGCTCTTGCATACATGCACACACACTTTCCTCCACTGCCTCTTGACCTGTAACACATATTCACAGAACAGGCTGTAGATTCGAAGGGGTTTCTTTGGTTTATGGTGCCTTGGTGAAATCATAGACACATAATTCAGTCTAGCAGGAATCCCCTGGTTTAGCTGACATAGCATTTGGTACACAGTTGTGCTCTGCCACCCCTATTTCCAAGGCTTCTAGGCCCAACATACTGAAGGGACCCTCTATCCTCTGGAGCTATTTACTGCCCCAGATTTGCTCCACAGGTTCTTAGTGAAACTCAACTCAGGTTTCAGAACAGGTAGGGCTGGGTAAAGCCAGGGTGAAGGAATTAAAGAAAAGTAAGAAATCTTAACATTAACACAATTTGGCACAAAGATTTACTCCAAGAAAGTTGAGCTGCCCCTGAGATGGGACTCTCTGGAAGCTGGAAAAAATGCAGACTGAAGCCAGGAGGCCTTGTGTAGGACCAGGTGCAACTCGATCTTCATCAGTCCCTCTGACCCTCTGCCAGGCAGGCTGCACTGGTGGCAGAAGAGGTGAGGACACGAGCCTTAGGAGACTGAACTAGAGCCTTCTTTGACTCCCTTTCTAAGACATTAAGCCTGAACAATTCTCTGGATGAATTCTAAGTGTGGGTTTGGTTAGCATTAGAGTAAGACTCAGATTCCAGCCCTTTTACTGAGCCGCCTCTGGGAATGAGGAGAGATGCTCATATGTAACCCCGTGGGGCCATCCTACCGCAGCTTGCACTGTAGAGCATCTTCCCTGACAGGTGCTGCTCCCTCCATCAAATCTCGGTTTTAATATCGCCTCTCATGCCGAGAGAGCCTAACAGAATAGATTGCTTCCCTCTTTAATCTCCATCACAGCAATCTGTTTATTATCGCTTTAGCACTTTGCCAATTTATAATTATATATTTATGCATTTGCTTACTTATTTATGACTCCTCTGCCCTCAGTAGACTTTGAGCTTTTTGTAAGAGGAAACCATATCTGCTAAATCTCCTCTGATACCCAGTGCCTATGGTGCTGATGTGGAAACTGAGGCATAGAACTGGGACATATCTCAGTCTGTTCCAGTATTCAAATTTCACTTCTCTATGCATGATAATTGCCATACTGGTTCCATAGCAGGAATAGATTAAGTATTGTATATGCCGGGGGCTGTGCACATTGTGATAGACTAGACTTTCACTGACTCTCAACCACAACCGAACCAGGAGTGTTAATTTCTATCTCTGTGAATATAAAATGGGCCAATTAAATAAATTTAACTCCAGAGATCATGAGGAGAAAGACTCTTCTCAACTGCCCAGGTAGGCTCAGAGGGAAGTTGACTTTTGAACTTTCTGAGTCCCAGATGAACTTGCTTCATGCCATACGCTGCAGCTAAAAGGGATCTTGTAATTCTGAGAAAGTAACTTCTACGCCCACATTTCTGTTAAACATCTACATTTAGATATGATTACTGAGAAGATTATTTTGACTCTCATCCTTGAGGTGGTTATAATTACTTGATACTGAAAGTTTAAGTATCATACCTCTTGGGGACTCTAACTCAGTTCTCGCTGATGTCTGTCTTCACCCTCTCTTCAAAGGCCTCAAGTATCCCCCCCCCCCCGCCTCTCTGTTTCTGTTACTGTAACCACTCGTGCCTCCTTTGAAGCGTAACTCAGTCTGGTGGATTATGGGCACTTCCAAGTCTTACTCAATATTTGCCAAAAAAGGAAGTCATCAACCACTGTGTTCCAGAAGCTTTGCTCTTAATTATGGTATATTTGAAATATTAAGGGTGAGACTGTATTTTAGACACAATTAGTATTACAATCCCTACTATTTAGCAATTGTCAAATAATTTGTTGTATCTCCTAAGACACGTAGTAGTCACCACAATATATGTATTGATAATCCTGCTATAGAAAAGAGAAATGTAAGATTTAGGGGAACATGCATGAGCTTTACAAGGCTTTAACGTCTGCAAAAACAAAGACAGATGGGACTTAAGATGTGTCCATACCAGTCCAAGCCTGCTACAGAAGTGTTGTTAGCAAGAATATACCTACCATGTTTATATAAAAATATGCTAATTTAGGTTTTCAATTACTCTGACAGAATACTTGAGTTAACAACTTAAAGGAAGGAGGTTGCAAGAATGTGATGAACCAGAACATCATGACTATAATAGAATGTGTGCAAATATGAGAGCAAAGTTCTGCACCTTGTGGTGTACAGGAAGTAGGGGTGGGGGTGGAGCAGAGGACAAGCTACCTTACAAAGGTATGCTTGTATTGTTCTACATCATCTAACCATATCTTTCCTCTCACTGTATCCTAGTAATGCAACCTAATTACGAGTACTTTTATTGGTCCAATAACCTTACAACATCGAATCGACACTTCAGGCAGCGAGACTTTGACACGAGTATTTCGAGGAGAACTTCATATCTAAACCACAATATATACGATGGTTGAAAACATGCTGGGATGGTACTGCAGACAGTGGGGGTGTGTCCTACGTGCACTACAGTCTCCAATTTTTATAGTAAGTTTGGAATTGCCTTGCACACTCTTAGACTGAAATGCAAAATATAGTCCTCACCTCTGAGGTGTTTGTCATAGAGGTCAGAATACTACCGGACTTGCCTTTTAGCTGTGTGTCTAAGTCAAATACAGAAGTATTCTGTGGCTAACTAGTTGAGAATGGGGTTTAATGTGTGTAGCAGATGAGACGAAGACTTGCCCTTACTGAGCTGTGTGACATCAGGTCAGCTGCATTCTTTTTTCAAAAGCAGGCCACACATGTCCTTTTTCATTCAACTACACATTGCTATTCCCATGGTTTCTCTAACTGTTCTTCTTATTCCAAGTACTAAGTGTACCTTTATGTTCAATCCTTGTACAAAAATCCTTTTGCTTAATCCTTGTACAAAAATTCTCCAACGTACATATTACTATGACACACTATATATTTGAAAGAGCTGGAGAGATGGCTCAGAGGTTAAGGCCATTGCCTGCTCTTCCAAAGGTCCTGAGTTCAATTCCCAGCAACCACACTATATATTTGAAAATTGAGTCTTGCATAATATCAAATCATTCAAGGTCATATAACCAGAGCCAAATTACAGCCCAGATGTGTTGCCTAGTGAGACTATTTCTTTTCCTTGGAATTATTTAAGGCAACACCTTTTTCCTCTGTTCCTGATGGCTTTCTATAAGAAAATGCAAATTGGTTCTGAGATATCCCAACAGGAGCTTTGGTCTCTGATCAAACTGAACTCTAAAGACTTCAGTTCAAATCTGGGTTTTGCTACTATAAGAATGTGAAACTTCCAGAAATCTTGGATTCTCAGAATTTAGATTCCATTGAACATTTTATTGAACAATGACTATAAGAGTGTCTCCCATTCAGTCATTACAAGGGACCCCTGGAAAGGGTTTTTCATTACAATTTTATAAGTCAAATAAAATGAGAATAACTAGATGGCAGTTATGAAAGAAAGGAACTCTGCCTTTCAGTACTGCTGTTTCTGCTATGAAATAATATATAGGGATGTGTTTTACAAATGGAGAAGGAAGGTAGACATTTTTGTTACACAGAAAATGCAATTCAAAGAGTGGATGCTTGTGACCTTAATTTGAGTATTCAATATCTTTCTTAACCAGAATTTAGCATCATGATGTCTGTCATTTGTAATCCCAGGGTCTTCAAGTCACGAGCCCATGGATGTGTGTAGGTGTGGACTCTAGGGAAGCTATTTTGATGGACATGGCATTGGCTTCTATTATCTGGTCTATGAGCCAGTAGTTTATTTGAACCACCAATCAGAGACAATGGGTGTCAGAGCAGGGGTTACTAACCCTACTTTACTATCTCCAGCACAAGAATGGATAAAGGCAAATAGGCATTTCATGACACCCTCTAGAATTCCATGTTGTCACACACATAAGCATGGGAAATCAATGAATCTTCCAAGAGGTTTCTTTCCTAGCAGATTTCCAGCCTGGCTATTGGTTTCCTATCACTTCTTTCAGGCCTGATTAGCACTATATAGAATTGGGGATTTTTACTTTTTCTTAAAAGGGAGAAGTTAGTGTCTTTATTACCACTTAAGAAATAGACAGTTGCATTACCTCCTATGAATGGTGATTGGGGATGTAAAGAGAAGAAATCAATGTGAAATTAGAAGGGAGGCAAAAACTGAGGCAATGATTGCTGAAGCATTCTGGTCAGGTGGAATTGCCGAGTCCTAGAATCAAATGATGATTAGAGAAGCTAATGCTTTATTTCTAGGTATCCTAGGAGAAGGGGAATTGTGGACAGAGTCCACAGTTGGCAGAAACCATAATAATAATAATAATAATAATAATAATATATAATAATAATATATTGAGTACTTACTATGTGTATAATGTGACTATCTCCTAATACTCATAAATGTCTTATGTAAAAGGTACAGGCATTATCACCTCTTAGAGATGGTGGATCCATCCATAGTTCAGAGAGATTAAAGAGTTTCTTCAGGTTGCACTACTGGCAAGTGATGGAACCACATTAAATCCTAGAATATTTTCAACCAGTACTCCTCCCCTGATCAACACACTCTAATGCATCCCGGGTGGGAGCCAGAGGAGCTTTCTAATTGGGGCCATTAGCTGAGTCTATCATTCTAGAAGATAGATGGAGGAAATCTCAGAGACCCAATAAAAGTAGATTCCTTCGGGGCTAAGAAGTAGTCTCTTGCACTGATGAAAGTCTAAATTCAGAAGTTCCCACAGGGCTTAGCATGGATAACAGAAGCAGACTAGGAAGATGGAGGACTCAATTTGAATCCCAGCTTCTTTTGCTGGCTGGGGGACTATGAGCCAATCACTTGATATCTCAGAGCCCAAGTTTCCTGATCTTGAAAATGAGGATGGTAATATCTATCTTTGAACAAAGTACCTGGCCCATTAAAGTTGATTAATATTTGCTGATGCTCTTCTCTCTTTCTGAGGGCCTAGATCCTCTGAGAAGTCAGGACAGATTCTTGAGTCTGACCCCCACTTTTCATTTTTCATAAAGCTTGTCTTCAGTTATACACTTACACAAACAATATGCCAATGATACACTCCAAGCTGAGGTTCCTTATTTGGAATTGGGATAATATCAGTGATTTTATCCTACTAAGAAAGAACTTTTCTTAGCAGATGGGAGGTCATATGACTAGTTTTTTTCTATCCTTTCAGTTTCTGTGCTTTTGTTATAAAAGAAATTTTCCAAAATCACATGTATATGGAAGGTAGTTGAAAAAGTTTCCGGTCAGACACTATGAATTACTGTATTTGTGATTTCTTATCTTTTTCACTATCAATATACTTTTGCTTCTTTCGTTTTCCCCAGGATACCCTTCTCTTTCCATACTGCCCTCTGGAGACACCTGTGTTAGACCCTAGATAGCTGCGGCATCTTCATCATGAAGTAGTTTAGTCTTCTTGCTTCTCAGAACAGTAAGTAAGAACCTATGATGTAAATGACTCAAAACTTTACCATTTCTATGATTTAACTACTGTCAAACAGACCGTTGTATATACAAGGATAAGATCACAGCATACAACCAAATTGAGCAGAGGTTGAATTCATTTTTCTTTCATAAGGACTGGCAAGGCAGACAAGATAGAAACAGTCCTAAAACAGTTGATCTGTATCCCCAAGCCTAAGTTGGTCGTCACTATTACATCCATATCCGCAATGGGTATTGCCAGCACATGAGGGTCACCTGGTGGCTTTGAAAAGTCCCAAGCCTCTCCCCAGATCTGTGAATTGAACTCTTGAAGACTATATCTCAGGCATCAACTTATTTTATTTAACTCTCGTGCAGTCAAGATTGAGAAATTATGTTTTATTAAGAAAATCTGTATAATTTAGAGGTAAAAAACACATGTCTTATAACCCACAACACATTCCTTCCTTGTGGAGTTGTAATTAAATTCTCTGCTGACTGAAACTTCCCAAAGAGGCTGATAGTGTTTTCACTTCTGAATTCCTGCACATTGCGAACTGGTGGACACATGATATGTGAGCTCACTGACAGCAGCTCAACAGCTTCCTCTGTGCTTCCTCATGCTTGTGCTAAGAGAGCTGAAAGGGAAAGGCCTCACATTAAACTAAAGGGTCTTGCTGCCTCCTCTTACCTCCCTGAGCTGATAAATAATGGATAATGGAGAACACTACCATTACATGCAGAAAGCACTTGGCATTCGCCTCTAAGGCAGCACTATCTAATCTGAGGTTCAGTGCAGCATAAAATCTGTTTGTTGGTAAGGCCAAGTCCTTCTGAAGAGCTCTTCAATGCCTCCACATATTCAATGGAAAAAAAGAAATAATTCAACTCTGGGATCAAACTCGGTATTTGTTTCTAAAAGGCCAAAGGAGCAGGAGCAACATGCCTGGAGTTTCTCTTTCACTTCAGAGCATGATACCGTGGGCAACCTCTCTTTGAAGAGCACAGTTCCTCAAAGGCCCATGTGAAATGAGGAAATGAGTCCCTGAGGAATCTTTTTGTCTTTTTTCCCTTTATAGCAATTGTTACAACCATGAAAGTCTACTTTCTATTTATTTTGCGTGTTTAATTGTTCTCTGCTCTTCTGATCATTTGAACTTTGCATAGGAGATACCACATCTCTTCTGCATCCTTTGGGCTTAACAAAGCACATGGAAACCAGCAGGTACTCAGTAAGTTTGGTGGGATAAATGCTAAACCACTAAAGGGAAAACAGTTTTGCACAACTGAGGCAAAGTTTTACCATATACGTACGTATATGGTAAATATGATCCATCTCTCTGGGTCTTACCTTCATTTGTAAAAGAACCAGTTTTAAGTGAGAATCTTCTAAGTGCAATAAGTGCAAGACTTTTCAAGGTATTTGTCCAAAGAGAACTAATCTCACCAAATGAATGAAGACAGCAAGATCTGTCTTAAAAGATTAAGACTGTGGTGCACCCTGTCCTTCTTAACATGGTCAAGATCCCACCACACATATACACTTGGTAAAAGTCATGAGCCAGATGACACAGAACAGAAGAGACATAAATGTCTTCACATAGGTTATATGTTACTAGGGTGAGACAGACATAAACAACATAAAGAAATACAGAGGATGCAGGATGATGATAAGTGCCAAGGAGAGAAACAGCAAAGACAGTGTTGCAGATGATAGCAAAAGATCAAGGCAGTGTCACCATTTCTTGTCATTTCTGTAGAATCCCAAGGGAGATTCTTGTTGCCTGTGTGGTTCTTTTTTTGGCAAGCTGCTGTTGAAGAATTGGTATGGACTTTATGGTGGGACACAGGTGGACATAGGCTTTCCTTTGGTGTCAAGGCACAAGACTGGTCTTAAGAACATGAATTTGCAGAGGCAGCTAGGAGTGCTCAGTGGTACAGCACTTGTCTGCCATCCATGAGTATTAGCCGCAACCCCACCAAAGGGGGAAAGTGGGCAGAAAATGTAAAGTTCTACCATGCGGCATTCATGGAATACGAATCACTTTGTGATAAAAAAAAAAAAATTATGGAATTCTGTGGTAGGTAGATATGTGACCTTACTCACTCTCACAGTTTCTAATTGTATTTGATAACCTAATTTTTTCTGTGTAACACTGTTAATAGTATAAAGACCACTCGCTGAAACTTGGCTACCGACTCATAATTTCATTAATGCTTAGTTTACTCAGCATTAGTAAATCTGGATTTTGGATAAATTATTCCCTTTCAAATGGACTTTTTAGACATGTTTATCACTCCCTTATATCACTCCCTTATTTCTTAATAAAAATGTGTCTTAGAATAAGTAAGTATATTTCTTAGAAGGTAATGTAAAGTTGAATGTGATTAGCTGCTTAGGGAGAGTGACCACCTCACCTCAGGGTTAGCATTCACTACACAAAGGATAAACACAGACTCAAATGGGGGAGGACCTGGTTGAGATGCAGAAAGAAGTTTTCTAAACCACAAGTTGTCCCAGTCAAATTAGTGTACTTTAATAAGAAACTTGCCTGTTTTATAGAAATGTTTGCAAAATCACAACCCTGTAAAATGTCATGTCGTATTCCTTGTGACTTTGGAAAATGTCATGAAGTAAGCTGTGCCAGTAGGGAGCTTAATGCTTCCAATAAAAGTCTCTCCTGGAGAGGGGAGCATACATTTACAATTGCAGAGGAAGCACAGGTCACAAGTATAAAACAGCTGGTTGAGAGCCAGAAGCAGAAGACCCCAAAATATTCACAGCAGTTGTCAACATTCATGGGTAGAGTCCAGAACTGGCCTCATTACCAAGGCATTTTCTCATCCTGGTGACTCCAGGGGCTCTGGGTTCCCTCTCCCCGGGTGCTGGGATAATTGTGACAAACTCCCGAGGTTTCAGTGGAAAAGGTTAGTGATTTTTGACAACTAAGGGACCTCATAACATCCTTTCCTTCAGACAAGTTTTTCCCCTTAGTGATTCTAGCTTTTGTTGAGGCTGAATTGCAATGCAAACCAATGTAAATTATTTTAAAATATAATTAAAGCAATGCAGCTTCTTCTTCGGTCTATAAATAACAACTGGCAACTTTTCAGTGCAGAGTTAACTTTATGTGTTTATTTTTTCCATGTATTTGTTTGTGTAAAAGTATGACAGGGTAAATTCTGTGTGTTGGCTTATAAATACACCATTCTATATGTTGATTCACTGGTTATCAAGGTATTTTTCCATTAAGTGTACATATATAAGTGCGCACATGCACTCATATGCACGCGTGCACACATACATTCCACATTCACAAGTCACAGAATGTTTATAGACTACTTGGAGGAGGAGTTGTTCTCTTCCATCATGTGAATTTCAGGCATCAAAAGCAATCATATTTAGTGCACATGTTCTTGCCCCCTAATCCATCTTATAAATCCTAATTATTGTGTGTTACAAAAAAAATCCCATACTATCAGAAAATCTTAAAATGGAAAATTTCAAGACTACATAATACTTGGTACATTAAAAGTGTTATAACTTATAATTCTACAGAGCATAGAAATTCTGTGATACACCTCACAATGCAACTGTTCCTATGTATACTAGAATGTACAGAGTCACTTCTGCATCTTTTTTCCTTTATTGAAAATCTTCTTTTCTCTTACAATGTATCCTAATTATAGTTTCCTCTCTCTCTACCCGTTCCAGTGACTTCCCACCTCTCCTCTCTTCCAGATCTATGTCCTTTCTTTCCCTCATTATAAAAGAACTGGTTTCTAAGAGATAAAAACCAAACATAACAAAATTAAATATAGTGAGATGAAGCAAAAAACTATCAAATCAAAGTTGGACAAACAACAGAAAGAGTCAGAGACCCAATCAATCTTGTAGTCAGGAACACATAAAAACACTAATCTAATAGCTATACTATATATATGGATGCTATATATATATGCTATATATATGGATGTTGGGAGGGAGGGAGGGAGGGACGGAGGGAGAGAGGGAGAGAGAGAGAGAGAGAGAGAGAGAGAGAGAGAGAGAGAGAGAGAGAGAGAGAGAGAGAACCTGGTGCAGGCTCATGTAGGTCCTGTGTTTGTTGCATCAGTCTCTGAGCTCATATGCATCTTGCTTAATTGATTCATGGGGTGTTCTCCTAGCACCCTCCCTCCCAGCTGTCTCTTATACTCTTTCTGCCTTCTCTTCTGTGGAATTCCCCGAGGGAGGGATTTGATAGAAACCTCCCATTTAGATTCTAGCCCCAAAATGTGTGACTGTGAGTTTGTATCTGCTTTCTCTGTTGCTGAAGGAAGCCTCTCTGATGATGACTAGATAAGACCTTGATCTATGAGTATAGTATAATAACATTAGGAATCATTTTATTGATACTTTTTAAAGACCAATAGTGTTTAGTTCTTGGTGAGTCAATCAGTGTGGGTTCCTTTGCATGGAGTGAGCCTTAAGTCAAATCAGACATTGGTTGACTACTCCCATAAACTCTGTACTGCTGTTTCCCTAGCATATTTTACATGCCCAACACATTCTAAGTGAAAGGCTTTGAGTTGGTGTCATGTTTCTCTTTCAGTGCCTGCAGAGTTCCTTTCCATACCAGAGAAACTAGAATGTCTCTAGCAGACATCAGCTCAACTTCAACATGTCCAATCAGTTATGTGGGCATTTTCCTCAGCAATGGGGTCCTGCTGTTGATTTGCAGGGAACAACCCCTTGTCATAGAACAGTCTTTTGTTTGGAGATTTCCATGTGACCCCTTTAGCCAATAACTCAATTGAGTGCATCCAGTTCTGCCACTGGAAGCCTCTTCTGACTCCAAGAGCTGGCCAGTTGAGTCTCTATCCCTCATTACTAGGAGTCCTTCATACATTCCAGAAAGTTTCCACTGCACTAGGTTTCAATACAATCCCCCAAATGTTGCCCAATTCCAGCTATCTTTCCCTTGACTCTTGCTCCACCACATCTCTGCCTATATCTGATCCCCCAGTTCCCTTCTCCATCCCTGACTACCTGTAAAATCTATTCTATAACCCACCCCCATAAAGATATATTTTTCTCCTTAGACTGCTCCTCTTTACTTAATCTCTCTGGGTCTACAAATTGTAGCTTGGTTATTTACTTAATGGATAATATCCACTTATAAGCAAATGCATAATGACATAACTGTATTTCCTTTGTTCACTGTACAAGCATATCAATTTGCTAACCCCAATAGTAATATAAGCTTGTCTCAAGGATCAAATCATAGCGAGTTGGCAGTTCCAAAGCAGCATGCGGAGGAAGCACATAGGGAAGATGGCCTTCGGTAAAACTTCACTGAAGTAGATTATAAAGTTTGTTTCTCAGGCATGTGAAACTTGTTCAGTTAGCTTCTTTCTTCTGAACGTAGTCTGTTTTATCATGGAGGCAATCGTACATTCATTCATCCTATGCATTAAAATATTCCATTGCACACAGTTGCTTGGGCATCTGTGCAATTGTAGGAAATGTGGCAAAAGACAGGCAAACTGTTTCAGAATTGCTTCTCTAACATTACCTTTCCAGTTTAGCTGGAGCATCAGCTAGCCATCATGGAACGACCACCTCAGGTTCTTGTTTTCAGCAAGAGCACTTTTTATACTCGGCTCAAGGTCACCATTCAGTGAGCACTGAAGTCTAGTTTTATTCCCTTTTGTTGAGGTAACATAAGCTCCACTTCTCTGCTCTGAGGATGTGGGTGCGGCAGAAAAGTGGCAACTTGGCCATTTTCCCATTGATCCCATCCTCTTCAGCAGGACAGGATGGGGAGACAGAACTGGCCTAAGGAAACCTCTGGATCTGTGCTCTCAAAAGTCAGGGTGTCAGTTTTCAGGCTCTGCCAGACACTGTGGCCGAGGCCAAAGGTGCTCCGTCAAATCTATCCATTTCAATTAAAGGCTAGCAAGTTGGGAAGTAAAATAATCAATTTTGTAGGCTAAACTCAATCATCCTGTCAGCACTTTATCTTTGCTCCGGATATACTGTTGCAGGATATGTTTTATACAACTCTTGTGGCATTTTTCACCAGTGACACTTCTGGTTAGAGATTGATCAAAGTGTCTCTGTGAAAGTTCTCAAGCAAAGAAAAGTGTGTGTGTGTGTCATGCACATAACATATCATGCACCTATAGATATATACATAAATATGTATATGTATATATATATATATATGAATTACTTCTTTGTTGAAGCATTCTTTGTCTTAAGAAGTTCTCCATGACTAAATGCTAAATTCTGAATTTGCTAAACTTCTTCCTAATATATACACAGACCATGCTTCAATCACATTTGTTAATTGCTGTCCTTCCCAAACATCTTACATTCTATTACCACAAAAATTGGAAATTTGGAATTTTACCAATACACTTTCCCTCCACAATGACACTTCCAGACATTTACTACCTTCCTCCCAGGGCAAGATTTTTGATATTATTGGACTTTTTTTTGTAGTGGGCAAATGTTTACATTTGATATGGCTAGATTTCTTGATTCTTTGGAGCAAATTCTATTTCTAGTAGATATATGTGATCATTTTTTAAATTATCTGACTTACTTTAGAGTCGTTGTCTTTATTGAAAGGTGAAATATTTAGCGAAGTTGATTATTGAGTATAGATCACCATTCTGTTTAGCATTTAGTTGCATATATATATATATATATCTGAGTCCTTATTATATGTTATATATATTAGTGAATTATATTATTATTATTCCCTTGTATAAATTAACCACCTTTTAATTAGTGAAGCTAATTTACTAAAGATCATGTGACTTTTATTTTTAGTTCATCTATTCTGTTTAAGCCCATCACTGACAGATCTCTGTAACATGTTTACACATAAGATGATCCAACTTAGAGATACTTCTGTCTCTAGGAGTACATTTCTTAAGAATATACACTCGCAAACAAAACAACATTCTTCCAGTGAGGAAGGTTAGCGGTAGAGGAATGGATATTGCATAGAGAGTCAATAATATCTGTCACCAAAAATGAGTAATGAAATAGTTCAGGGGTGGTAAATGATATGAAGGTATGGTATAGCTTAGCATTATTTTTTAATTGAGATTAATTTTTCCATTCAAAATATTCTGATAACAGTTTCTTCTCCCTTATCTTTTCCCAGATCCTCCCAACCTTGATGTCTGTCCAACTCCATGTCTTCCTTTTCTCTCTTTAGAAAACAAACAAATAAATAACAATCAAAGCATAAGGAAACAAAATAGAGGATACAACAAAGAAAAAGCACAAGGGATGTATACACCGCAGAGACCTATACATGTGTATACAAACAAAATCAATAAAGATCCATAATCAGAAACCATAATAGAGAAGCAAAAGACCTATAAGGCAAAACTTATGCAAACAAAGCATTATGAATCTCCAAAAGTACCACTGAGTTCATTTTGTGTTTGTCAACCTCTGTTGAATATGGGGCCTGCCCTTTATTTTTGCTTGTATACACAGTGAGACTTCATGGGAAAAACTTATTTTGCCTTTTCAAGAGACTGTTATTTGGCAATAGCTCCTGATTTAAGGATGCAGGCTGGTGTCTCAGTGTTGGGACCCCAACTTGATTGGATAAGTGCATACTTGGCATGACTTTAATTCTCACAATAGCCATGACCTGTCACTTGATTCCTCTGTACCTAACAATCCTATATACTGATTTCTATCTTGTACGATCACAGGCATGTCAACCAAAGAAGTCCCACATTGCTTGATCATCTTCTCAATACTTACCCTCGCCTTTGTGGCTACTTTTCCCTTGGGTCCCTGGTACTCTTCTGAGGGTTAATCTAGAATTAAAGAATAAACGTTTTCTTAAAAGTATTTCCTTTTATTTGGGCAGTTGTGGCATATATCTTTAATCCCAGCACTTGGGAGGCAGAGGCAGGTGGATCTCTGTGAGTTCAAGGCCAGCCTAGTCTACAAGAGCTAGTTCTAGAACAGGCTCCAAAACTACACTACCATGGTTCCATTTCTTTCATTATCAGTCTGCTCAGAATTCATCAAAGTGTCTTCATTATCACCCTTCTTAAAAAGTTACTTGCTGTATGTCTATCACTCAGGTATCTAGCCTTTTCTCTTGCTCTTGTCCCCATTTCATTTGAATTAAAACAAAAACAAAATCAAATCATCCTATACTACACAAATTCCAACAGCACATCAAAGATGAGTTATGTTTCCAGCTAACCTTATGCATTTTAAAAACAAGACAAAAATACATGAAACCTTAGTCATCAGATGCTGGGCAAAAGGCACCTCAAAGGAGTGGCCTATGAGAGAAAACAAAAGACAAACAAGGGTTAGCATTAGAGGTATCAGGAACTCAAATACCTGCAGGGCTTTCAGGATACAGTGTGCATTGTCAGGTTGAGGAGGGTTATCAACCATGAAGTTATAGCCAATGAATGCATCTTTTGAAACTGAAGGGAGAAAATTTAGAAAGCAAAATCTATCTGAAATAATCCACCCAGAGTAAATCTGCACTACATGGTATCTTAAAGAAATACCTTTGAACAGAAAGGAGCATGAGGGGAAACAGGAATTGGAATAAATGAAAGGAATAAAAGAGTCCAGGAAATTGGCATTTTGTTTTTAAAGTAAAAACTATGTGTGGCCTGTAAAGGTCTAAGAACGAAATAAATACATGACAAAAACAACAATGCAAGAGAGGAGAGGGGAAAAAACAAAAAGAAAAGTAGTTACCTTTTAAAATTGAATTCATTGAAAATTTTATAAATGTGTACTTTTGTAAGAGAAAAGGTAACTGCTGTGCCAACTGGGGCTGGCACCCCTGTTATTGCCTAATTTCTGCATTCTGATCAGTTATAGATCTCTTCAGTTGTCTCCCTGTGCAGCAAAAGGAGGCTTCTTTGATGAAGGGTGAGAACTGCACTCATTCGTGTTTATAAGGATAAACCTTTAGAATGCACAGCCAGGAATTATACTGGTTTAGAAAGAAGGCCGTGGTAGGGTCTCTGCTAGGTCCTATGGCTTCTCTATCCCACCTAAGGCACAGGATGCATCAAGTAAGAGGGTAGCAGAAAGGCGGTAAGAGTCAGGACCAGGATGCCTGCTGTTAGATAGTTCCTGCTATACATGACAAGAATGCTGCACCAGTGAAATTGGAACAGGGAAATTGCCTAAACAGAGCCTGTATAATGACAACTATCAGTCAAAAAGCCAACATATATGGGGGAAGCATCTCATAAGATTCCTCTCCTAGTTGAAGAGCTATAGACAATCCATGTGAGAGAGAGTGAATACTCAGTTTTCTACAAAGACTGTCCCCCAGCCAGATTATCAAATTCTAAATGATCAGTCATAAACACATGTCCCTATGAACATCAGATTTAGCTGTGGCTAAATAAATGTGTGTGTGAAATAACAGTAATTGTAGAAGTCATTAATTCATAAGTAAGTGGGATACACACAGGAGGAATTGGAAAGGAGGGATAGAAATGATATAAAGTTCACATTTATAAAACTTTCAATAAATTCATTTAAAAAAGGTAACTACTATAAACACAAATTCAACCAACAAAAATAAATTGCAAATGATATTGCCAATTAGAAAACAAAAGATAATTTGCACACTAAATAGACAGGCAACCCAAAAATGTTATGCTTTCCTCATTTCTTCTAATAGTATATACTTTCCCCAACTATTCCTACTCTGGGATAATTGACAAATTCTGACTCACCATCAAAGGCCACCTTAACTAACACCTTCCCTGAAGAGTGTCCTATGAAATTCAGCCATGCACACTTTCATACTATGACCTTACTATTGTTTTTGTTTCTGTGGATGACCCATCACCACGAATTTATGAGAGAAGGCTTAAACACTGTCATATCTCTGTCTTCAGCAAATAGTATAACCACAAACTGCAAATTGTCTCTAGTAAATTCTTGTTGAATTGGGTAAAAAGCACTATCCATGACTTTAATGGATAATAGGTTACCTATAGCTTTACAATAAAGCGTTGATCCATTTTATAAAGTTTGACCAGTCCTTTAAAGCAGAAATCACCCATTACTTTTTCTAAACTCCCATATCTCTGTGCATATCTGCTTAGACATTTGGACATAACATTTTGTGCTTGTTATTAATCAACCTAGAGTATAAACTCCTTTAATTTTCTGCATATCTTCACCCTCTTTGGGGACATATTGTCAAATTAAGCGTATGGGTTTTTTTTACTAAGAAATAAATGGGGCATTTATATTACATTCTGCACAATTTTGTAAAGTTTGTTGCAATTAGATAATATGATATGGTGTTGGTAATACTAACAAATAAGAAACTAAGGCTTGAAGAGAGAATATCACTGTTTGAGACGTAGCTTTGTTCGTAGTGTTCTAGCCAGTCCACAGCACCTCAGAAGCCAGGTGCACTGAACAAGCTTATAATTCCAGCTCCCCTGGAGGTGGATGCTAGAGGATTAGAAAGTCAAGGTCATCCTCATCTGTGTGGTGAATTAGACATCATCTTGTGCTATAGGAAATTCTGAAGGGAGAGAAAGGAAAGAGGAGAGGTGGAGGCAGCACAAAGGAGTTTCTAATCATACATTTATTTTCACATTTACAATTCCATAGCAATGGAAATCTATGGGAACACCTTTTATTTAAGATATGTCAATGAAAGATTGAATTTTTGTTTTTACTTTTGTTTCCTTTTCTTCTACTAAAGAATGGTGATACCAAGAAAGGTGAGAAAATCATAGTTCCTGCTAAACTTTGGCTTCATGTTATAGAAAAAACTAATACAAAGAAAACGTGAAGCATCACCATACTTGAAACAGAGTACTGCTCAAGAAAAGGTACAATGACTTAGAAAATTATAGAGAGTAGAAAACTCAGGGAGAATAAAACCAAGACCTATGCCGCGTTGGCATTGGCAAAAACTAAGAGTGCAGGCCGGGTGGTGGTGGCGCACGCCTTTAATCCCAGCACTAGGGAGGCAGAGGCAGGTGGATCTCTGGGAGTTCGAGGCCAGCCTGGTCTACAAGAGCTAGTTCCTGGATGGGCACCAAAGCTACAGAGAAACCCTGTCTCGAAAAACCAAAAAACAAAACAAAACAAAACAAAAAAATAACAACTGAGAGTGCAGGAGAAGAATAAATGCAATGGGAGAACATAAGGCGTACCCCCAAAAACCTACAGAGAGGACAAGAGTGGAGAACATTCCGTCCACAGTAACAAAATTCAACTTTGGTAAGATGTTCGTGTTGGTCAGCCTTCAGTCATGTAGCAATCATCTGAGACAGGTCTACTTATGGAGACAAAAGGTTCATTTGGTTTCACAATAGTAGGAGTTGATGAGTTTATTAGATTCATTACTTTGGTCCTGTAGCAAGGCAGCATATCATAGCAGCCTCCATATCCTAGTGTTGTGGAACATTAGTTTAAGATGTGTGGCATTCATTTATGCTGTGGAATAGTTGTTTAATGATACAAAGATGTGTTGCATTTAACTCTGTAAAGCTGTGCTACTTTGCCTGCCAAACAATCTGATTGGGCTAAGAAAAAGCTGAATGGCCAATAGCTAGTCAGGAGAGAGAAATAGGCAGGGCTGCTAGACAGAGAGAATAAATAGGAGAAGTCTAGGTTCTTTTTTTTTTTTTTTTTTTTTTTTGGTTTTTTGGTTTTTCGAGACAGGGTTTCTCTGTGGTTTTGGAGCCTGTCCTGGAACTAGCTCTTGTAGACCAGGCTGGTCTCGAACTCTCACAGAGATCCGCCTGTCTCTGCCTCCCAAGTGCTGGGATTAAAGGCGTGCGCCACCAACGCCCGGCTGAGAAGTCTAGGTTCAAGGGAGAAGAGTAAGGAGAGAGATAAAGAGAAGGAAAGGAAGACATTGGGGGCCAGTCACCCAGCCACACTGCCAGCCATGGAGTAAGAAGGAAAGAAAGACATATAGAATAAGCAATGGTAAAAAGCCCAGAGGCAAAATGTAGTTAAAGAGAAATGGGAAAATTTAAGCTAGAAAAGCTGGCTAGAAACAAGACAAAGTAAGGCTGAGCATTCATAAATAAGAATAAGACTCAGTGTATTTACTTGGGAGCTGAATGGTGGACCCCCAAAGAGTAAAAACAAAACTAAACTAAAACAACAACAACAACAAAAACCCTGCTGCATTCTAGTTGACTTTCAGTAAGCTCTACTCTTAAATACTTTGCCACCTCTCGGGAATCTCACACAGACCTTAGGAGGACAGTTATCTCAACCACAGTTAACAACAGAGAATCTTTGAAGTGTATTCAGTGAGCAGACATGTATTTTCATTAAGAAAATCAATGGTGAGTATGTGATGGTAGAAGCAAGATCTTAGTAAGAAACCAATTAGCTTGTGTTGGGATTATGTTCCTATTTAGAGACTGAGAGTAAAGAACAGGTGATTCTGATGCTAATAGTCTCTGCTTTTCGAAACACCACTTGTGTCTCTTCAGTGACACAGTGAGGGCTCTCGGGTGTGATGCCTGCCTTCTCTCAGCTTCTAACCTTCAGCATCACCAAAGTGCAGAATTCAGACAAAACATTCCCTAAGGCCTCCTTCCACGAGGACTGGCTGTGATCCTAACACCATTTTCGTCCTCTCAAGTAATAATAAAGGCATTAAAGGATACAGAATGATGTTCAGTAATTCCACAATTAGGAAAATCTAGGAATATTGTACTCAGATGCCTACTCATTTCTAGCAATTAGAAGGTAATGATGTTGCAAGTTTTTAAAAAGTCTCCCCAAACTTGATATCTCAGCAAAAATTATTAATTGAAACTAAAAATAAATGTACAACCCTCTTTGTGTTCACTTTCTCTTTTGCCCTGAATCTATATTCCCAGTGAGCCCCTCCCTCACTTTATCAAGTAAAAAGCTATGCAGTAGCCCGCCCCCACCCCGTTATTGATTCTTTATTAGAATCATGAGTCTTGTTCCAACCGCAGACTCTGCGGGTGACTGAAGGCTCCCGCTGCCCTTTGGGTAATTAAGCCCAGGATTATGGTCGGTGGAATTGCTTACTCTTGCCCTGGATCTCTTGGAAAGTCACAGCAGCTGACCTAGCGCTGTGGTTACTCTATTTTCCTAAATGCTACGGCATCATTTGCCAATGGCTCATAATATATTACTAAGAATTCTGGAACTGCAAGGCTCTGGACCTCTTCAGGTTCGCTGGGTCTGATGCATCCCCATTTCTTACTAGCTTGTCCTGTCCAGTCCATCCATCTAAAAATGCAGAATAAAAATGATAAGATGCAGACCATTTTGTGAATGGAAAGTAAGCTACTTGTCCATTTAATTCTGCAGAGCTCTTTGCTCTACAATGTCCTCCTTTTCACTTTGCTCAATTCTCTTTTTTTACTCAAAAAAAAATTTTTTTTGGCACATTCTGGCACACCTTCTAAGGGCTTTTCCCCCTTTATTTTTATACTGCATTTTTACCCCTACAAAGGAAATTAGATTCACGTGGGCACATTTATTTTATGCAAAAATGTATTCTAAATGCCTAGAAAAATATCAGGGTATGTAGTAGGCTAACAGTGCATGACTATGTATTACTGTGTAAATTAATAGTAATTTTAAAATTAGCTATTAGCATCATGTGGGTGTTTGATTAGATTTTGGTTACCCATTGAATTGACTTCTACATCATCTTGTTGAAACTCCGTGGAATTTGGTATTTTCTGCGGTTGTTACAAATTACCATATTGTTCTTCTACTATGCCCAGCACACACATTCAGGTTGCATTTATAAGAAATGACAAACTCAAATGCTGTTTTATATCTCCTGGACAAAGTACAGTTGTTGTTTGCTGTGTCAGGCATTCCACCACATGCCAGGAGAACAAAGACAAGGGTATCTAAGTCCCGGACTTAAGAAACTCACACGATAGTAATTGTTTTCTTACGATTAATGAGCTAAATCTTAAGGGCTTAATGATTTTAGCCCTTATCTAATGAAATCACCTGTGATCCTTACACATATAGATGAATGGCTGTTTACGCTTTCTTTTCCCCATCTGCAACTCATATACTCCAAGGAGACCCTGTAACAATATCCATGATTGTGATGGCCATAGATGTAAAAAGCCAGAAAGGTCACAGACTTGAGAATCATCTAGGAAACTCCTTCAATAGGAAAGATCCAGACTCAAGCCTTCTCACTCACCTGGCGCTATAGATTCAGTCTGGAATTTACCTAAAGACGACAGAAGGAAGGAAGGTTATCCTTTTGGAGTAGCAATATTGGGGAGGTGTAGAACTTTCAAAATATAGGACCTATTAGAAGGGAGTTATAACAGGAAACAATCTCGAAATAACAGTGACATCCCCTTCCTTTTGTGTTTCTTAACTCGTTGAACAGCTTTGCTTCCTCACATACTCTGTGCCCTAATGCACCTCAACACAGATCCCAAAACCAAGGAGTCAGTAAATATGAACTGAAGACTATGAAACCGTGAAGCAGAATCAAACTTCTCTCTGGAAAGTTGACTACCTTGGGTATCTGTTATGTGAAAGAAAAACAAATAACATAGATCTGAGTTGCAGCCAAGAGATTGTATTTTAACTAATTTTCAGGTACCTGTGTTTCCTAGCAAATACTTCGAAGGGTCCTTAGGATGTCTGCATTCCTGTCAGAACCATCTCCATTTCTTAAAACTATGTTTTAGGTGAAACACACCCAGTAAATCAATGCTTCTCCATGTTTAGCCTGTAATCTGTCTGGAACATTCTGACCTAGGCAAGCAAGGAAGTCATCAACATTTTTTTTCCATCTTTCAAATGGGCAAAGATCTCGATTTCAACAGTGAGTTGCCATTTATTCCAGAACTATATTTCTCTGAAGAGAGGATCAGGTGGCTTCATGAAGCCTATCTTTTTGGTAAGCTTCTAAAAAACAACTCATCCAAAATAACAAAAGAATATGCTTGTTGCATTTATCTTAATTACAATTAAAGTTATAATTTCTAAAATTCACATATTCAAATACCAAATATATCATAAAATATGTATAGAGCATAGTGAAATATTTAAATCCTCAGTATTGCCACCATGTAAAACTGTTTTTGCCCATCCATCATTCCTTAAATATTTACTATGTCCTCACTATGTGACAGTATAACCATATACTCTAGGGATGGACTCTTTTTTAATTAAATTTATTTCCTTTACATTCCAACTTCAATTTCCCCTTTCTCTTCTCCTCCCATTCTCTCACTGCAACCTCCCTCTGCCCACTCCCAAACAATCCTTCTCTGTTCCTGTTCAGAAAGAGCCAGGCCTCCCATCAGTATCAACAAAGCGTGGCATATCAAACTGCAGTAAAACTAAGGTCCTCCCCTTGTATTAAAGCTGAGCAAAGAAATCCAGGATGACGAATGGGTTCCCAAAAGCCAGCCAAAGCATTAGGAACAGCCCCTGTTCCACTGTTAGGAATCCAACAGGTAGACCAAGCTAAACAACTGTCACATATATGTAGAAAGCCTAGGTCAGTTCCATGCAGGCTCACTGGCTGTTGACTCAGATTCTGTGAGACCCTATGAACTCAGATTAGTTACTTGTTTCTGTGGGTTTCTCGTGATGTCCTTGACCCCTCTGGAACCTATGGTCCTTCCTCCCTCTCTTCAGCAGGATTCCCTGAGCTTAGGCAAATGTTTGACTGTGGGTCTCTGCATCTGTTTCTATCAGTTACTGGAAAAAGGTTCTATGACGACAAGAGGGGTAACCACAAATCAATGAATAGAGCAGAATATTGATAGGCATCTCTACATTGACATTTTTTTTTCTCCAAATTGTTTGGTTCTATTCTGGCTCTCTTGGTAATCCAGCCTCTGGGTCCTATCACTCCAGACAGTGTCAGGGGTGGGCTCACTCTTGGGGCATGAGTCTCAGGCTAGACCAATCAATGATTGACCTTATGCCACTCTTACCCCAGCAAATTGCATGGGCTGGAAAGACTGTAGATCAAAGCTTCTATGACTGGTCAGTGTCCCAGTCCCTGCACTGGCACTTTTGCCAAGTCACAGGAGATGGCCAGTTCTGGCTACTTATCCACTGTTGCTAGGAGTCTTAGCTAAGGTCATCCTTGTAGATTCCTGGGAGTTTCCCTGGCACCGGGTCTCTATCTGACCCAAAACGCTCTCCTCCTTTCCAGTCATCCCTTTCAGCCCTGTACCGCTCCATCAACCCCCTCAACCTCATCCTTAATGTTTCAATTCCCACCTGCGCCAAGTCAGTCAATCAGATCTCGTCTATTTCCCCTTCCCTCTTACATTCTTCGTGCTACCTAGCCTCTTTGGGTCTGTGGATTGTAGCACGGTTATCCTTTACTTAACAACTAATATTAGGGTGGGACCATTAAAAATATAAAGTATGCCTCTGTCTTAGTTAGTGTTACTACTGCTGTGATGAAACACCATAGCCAAAAGCAACTTGGCGCAGAAAGGGCTCATTTCACTTACTGTTTCATATAACAGTTCATTATCAGAAGCAGCAAGGACAGGGAATCAAGCAGGGCAGGAACCTAGAGGCAGGGGCTGATGAAAAAGTCATAGAGGAATGCAGAGGACTGGCTTGCTCCCTCTGGCTTACTCTGTTTGCTTTCTTATAGAATCCAGGACACCCTGCCCAGGGTGGCCCCACCCACAATGTGCTTGGTTCTCCATCAATCACTAATTAAGAAAATTTTCTACAGCTGGATCTTACCGTGGCACTTTTTCAATTGCAGGTCCCCTCTTTCATTTGACTACATTGACAAGTTGACATAAAGCTAGCCAGCATACCTTAATTTTATATTGGTAGAAGAGATAGACAATAAAGACGCAAGCAAATTAATAACGTGGTTCCAGGAGATAATGTTGACTGAAAAAGAAAGCAAAAATGAGTGAGCTAGAATACAGCCAAGGCATGCAATACCAGGTCAGCTCAGGGACTCAGAGTCCTTTAAAAAAAATGCTTTAAAAAACATGTTTGTTTGTTTGTTTGTTTTTGCAGAGAAATACCCAGCATCTCCTCTTCTGTTGTCAAATTTTGATCAATCACTTTATGGAGAAAAGATTAAACAAGGCTTGCTTAGACCCCCAAGAGCAGTGACAGCTAATCTGTCCTTGAGGTGACTTATAAGGGAAAAGCCATTATTGACCATCTCCTATGTTTGCACATCATGGAAAAATAGATGCTTATAATTTGGGAGGCTAAAGACATCACTTATCAATTGAAAGCCCTTGCTGCTTTTCTAGAGAGCCTGAATTAGTTCCCAGCACCTTGGCTTCTGATGTTCTCCTCTTGGCACCAGTAGCATCAGACATACACACGGTGTACCTACTTACATTCAAGCAAACTCTTAGATGGAAAAATATTTTTTTAGTTATGAGATATATAGTCCACACATGCACAATCAGTCTGAAGTTATATAGTACTTCATCTATCATTCACGGTAAGGATTTCCTCAATTACACTCTCTAGGGAATCAGCTCTTGTCCATATGTAGACTTACAAGAAACAACCAGAAAGGAATTCATGAATCATCTTGCTCCAGCCCTCTGTTTGTATCATGTCTCTATAATGCTTTCATTCTTTTTTGCATGCTCTTTTAATGCTTTGATTAAGTCACCAAAAATATGGAAACACAGATGTTTAGAGATACCCCAAGTAACAGAATGGCAGATTGCTCTATAGGGTTGAGAGAAGCAAAGCCTCTTGGAGAAGCGAGTTACAACACACAATGCTGACTGGGGACAGCAACAATTAACTGAAGTAAAACTAGGAAAGTAGCATATAATTCACATACTTAAACACCATGTTACATGGGGGCAACTTGAAATGCTGTAGCTAATAGCATGACCAAAAATGGGACTTAGAGCAGGAGAGATGGTTCAGTGGTTAAGAACACTGGCAGTTTATTCAGAGGACCTGGTTGGAGCTCCACCATCCACATCATGGCTTACAACTGTCTATAATGCCAGTCACTGTAGCTCCTTGGGCTTCTACAGGCACTATAAACATATGGTACATGGTCAAACATGGGGTAGGTACATCCACATAAAAATAAATAATATAACTAGTGAGACAGACCTCCTGGGAAATGAGAGGAGAGAAGGCCCAGTGATTACTTGCACTGTGAAATATGTAAGACAAGCTATGTAATATCCACCATCTCAAGTGGTTACTAGTCACACAATGAAAACAGTTAAAATATCTTTTAGAGTCAGTGAAATAGCTCATCAACTAAAGTTATTTGTGGCCAAGCCTGAGGACCTGAATTCAATCTCCAGGACCCACAATCTGAAAGGAGATAATGAATTCTCTCAAGTTGTTTTCTATCATGCATGTGTGTACATATACCCAAATAGGTAAATAATTAAATAGCTACAATAATTTCAATTGTTCCATAACTTCATACATACTAAACTTACAATGTGCTTTGCTAAGAATGAATTCTCACTCCATTCCAATCAACAGATTATAGATATCTGGGCTGTTTCCCCTTCCTATCTATTGCAAGGATAGCAGCCATGGACATACGTGAGCAATATCAAGAATATCACATATTTTTAATTACAGTCATCAAATTGAACAACAGGTTTTGTAAACTTATTGTTCTTCTTAGCTGAAATCGTGTACCTTTACCCAACTCTTCCCATTCTAATTCCAAGCATTCACTTTTACATATAAGGGAGATCGTGTGATTTTTGTCCTGGGCTAAGATTAGGGAAATCATGATTTGTGTTTTACATATTGTCATTTTGATGCTTATACCCTGTCTTGATTCTGACGGAGGAAATGATGCATATATGTTCATGAATACACACATTCATACCCATGCAACCTGTCTACCTAGGAAATCTGACTCAGTTCCATTATTAGCTAATTATTGTTTGCACCTCTGTTATCAAATGAGTCTGTGTGCTGGTAACTAAAAATTCGTCTCTGAAGAGTGACAAGTGACTGAGATTCTAGAATCGGTATTTCCACTAGACAGCTTAAAAAAACAAGAAGTATGTAGGAGAATGATTCTTATAATTATTGATTGAGATAAGGAAATCATCTAAGTGTTGGATTCCAGGGGCTAGCATGCAATATCCATTGGGCAGAGAAATGATAATGTAGTGTTCACTGGGCAAGGGAGCAATAATCACTGGACTGAGAAGGTGACTGACTGAACCTTAACAAGAAAGAACATGACTCACCCACAGGGAACCAAATAGTAAGATCCTAGACCATAGGCACTGAGCACAGAGTCTCAATTTCCCCTCTCCAAAAGCAGATTAGCTGCTAACATAGCATGTGGTCTTAGATACATAGATCCTCCCAGAGTCCTAGTCTCTCTGTCTTTCTATGGGAGTCCAGGGGGTTGACACAGAACTGTGTGAAGTCTCTGTGAAGACACAACTTCTGAGATTTCTCCCTGTGTCACCTCCAACAGAGACAGCCCCAGGTGGTCACGTTAAAGTTCAGCTGTTTCATGTCTTCAGAGTTCTGTCAAACTCTCCACAGCTTGCCAGAATTAGAGTTTTTTCTCAGCTACAGGGAGGTTTAATTTTCCTGTCTCTTACTCTATACAAACCCTTTCCAAACTGCCATAGGCCACCGTTGAAGGCTTCTTATCATGACTTACCTTGTTCACAGTTGCAAAACTAGCTGGGTTCAATGCCATTAGGATGATGTTGCTTCTTTCCTCAAGAAACGAACAGAAAGAAGTAATGCTTCCATTTGCAGTGACAACAGACTTCATGGGGACCCGGACGTGGCAATGCTGTAGGGGACCAAGTCACCTTACCAGCTTGTCCTTACAGCTGATAATTATTCATCTATAACTTACATGGGTTCTGTGCCTTAACTGGTTTTTGAAATGTCTGTCAAGTGGGCTAGCTAGTGAAATTTTTAAAAAGTGAACTGTAATTCACTGTTTTGTTAATTTGTTTGTTTGTTTTAAAGACGGGATCTTGCCTCAAATGTATAATGGAATCCTCCTGCCTCTGCCTCTGCCTCCCCCAGAGCTGGAATTGCAGCTGTGTACCATCATACCCATCTTTGTTTTCATATTTCAGAGTCTAGGTTACATGTTTACCTTGTTAGATGAATTGTCGTTGTCTCGTTGATATTCAGGTCTGGATCTGGTATAATTGCTTCATCTCTGCTGTCCCCTGATCCTCAAAAGAACTGATAGTGATCATTGTTATTTGTCTTAGGATAGCTTGCCTGCTCCTTCCCCAGTGTGGTGTATAGCAAGTACACAACTGAGCGACTTGTTCATTTAGTTGATGCTGCTAACAGGGATCTTTATAGAGCAATGGGATTTACACATTGTTCTGGTGGGGGCTGGTTCAGGTCTCAGGAAGGACTGAATTATTCTAACAGTACTGCAGTGCCCACAAGTCAAAGTGTGCGCTATATCCTGAGAGACTCTGTGAATTAGTCATTCCACCCGAAGAATATAACAGCAGCAGGCCTAAGATCTACAAGTTACGATAACAAGATGAGACTTCAGGTGATGACTTAGTGTAGGGGAGACCCAGCCAATCACCTTGCTTGTAGGGCGGGGTCCCCCGAGGATATTTTTTTACATATAAAGATTGCAGGCGTGCTCCCCGCCTTCCCTTCTGCTTTCCTGTTCTCCGCTGGAACTTTGGTTTCTGTGAGTCTTTCCTCAATTAAAGCTAAATATTTTACTATAACTTCCGTCTGACGTTCATTTATGCCATTACAATTTAGAATTAGAATCAGAGAAGTGCCATACAAACCTGGAATTATGACAGATTTGGGGCTTCATCAAAGTGCACTCACTGAGTCAGGATTAGTTGAAATTTTGTTTTGGAATTCTTTGAGTCCTTGAATTCCTTTCCCAGGACTAAAATGTGAATAATTATTACTGATGTTTTAAAATAACTTCTGAATTTACTATGGCTGAAAATTTTAAAGTATAAACTATATATCACCAAATAGCACATAATACTTGCTCACTTACATCAACTCAAATCTGGATGTAAATGAGAGGCATTTTATCACTGAGTAATCCAGGAGCATAAGGTCCTGTGAGGAACTAGAACAACATAGAAACCTGGTAGCTAGACAATGCCATCCATCTGTGTTAATGGGAGGCTCACGGGGAAATTACCATCAATACTCAGGAGAGCAAACAGCATCCATCATGTCTGTCGCACTCAAGAAATATTCAAATATCACAATTTCCAGGATAAAATATTTGAACTGAATAATGCAACAGTAAAATTGAAAACTAATATGCTACTTTGTTGGTGTGTGAGTAGCCACTGCCAATTCTTTCACTGTTGGACACCCAGAATCTAGCAGGATCAAAACAACTTTAATTTTAATCAAGATTCGTAGGAATGCAGAGCTTGATTCAGTGAAAGAAGAGCTTCTTATGACAGCAACTGTTTGAGGAATAGGGAGGCTGCAGATAAGGAAATGTGGGGCTTTCATCTGTGAGAGCTTATCATTTCCTCCAGGACTTGAGTATCTGATTTTTAGGTTTTACCCCAAAAGTAGATAGGAAAATGCTTTGTAAAAAAAGATCTCTGTGAATATATGAGGTAGCGAGCAATGGAGTTGTTTGTAGGAAAACAATATATGGGGTCAACAATAGTCCTAGTTGATTCAACAACAGAAATAGTACCAATAGCAGCAGCAGAAGTCATAAAATTAATAATAATGGCAAGCAACTCTTCCTGTGACCCCCACGTAGCTGCAAAGCTGAACAGGCTCCTTAGAGGTATGCTCAGCACCTCCTCCCAATTATACATAGAAGCTTGAAGGTAAGAGGGAACAAAGGGTTTCTAGAAGGTGCCAGAGAAACCAATAGAACATGAATCAAGACTACAAACAGTATCATTTTCTGTCTTACAAAATGAAACTTAAATCTAGAAATCTGTATTTGCCAAAGCTGTTCACAAACCAGTGACTCTGGAGTTTGTGGAAGGCTTCACAGTATACTGAGACACGTTATCATAGTTACGTTCTCATCTAAATATATAAGAATAGTTCCAGAAGGGAAAAACAAAAGCAAAAACAATTATACACTTTGCCTGAACTGTATCTTTAATACGAGCAATGCACTTACTGAAAGAGAGAGAGAGAGGTTGCTAAAGCCAGCCTAATTAACAGCTTCTGAATGCTTTTCACATTGTATTTGATTTTTAAATGTGCATTTTAGGGGTGTTTTACAGCAGCCTATAGACGCAGCAGTTTGCAGAATATTAAAGCGCAAGTCATTTCAATGCCAAAAGAAATGTCATATGAGCAGACAGTTACCCAAGAGGAGAATGATGTTTGGCATAGATCCACACTTAAAATTAATCTGTGCAATAAAGTTTTAAAGATTTGAATCTGGCAATGGGAAGACACAGAGACGAATCTACAGTCCTTATTTTTTAAAAATGGAGCTCAGGCTTTCCTGAGGTGGCTAGATGGTGCCTGAAGTCTGCAGGGCATGGCAGCCAGAGACAAAACGTACCCAGTATCACTGAAAAGGAAGTTGCTGTTATCATTGTTTGTCTTTGTTTATTTTTGTCCTAATTCCTTGAGTCAAGATCTCTCTGTGTGCCACAGATTGATCTCAAACTTTCAACTCTCCCTCCTAAGTCTCTCCAGTTCTGAGATAAAAGATATGCATCACCATAGCCATCAAAAGGGCATATTTTATTATAAATGAGCCATGAAACGGGTATTAACAATTAGAATGACAGGTAGAAGCCACCTGTTGCTGCACCAATTAGCTCAGGGAAGGATCCACTCAGAGTATGCAGAAGGGAATCCTCATAGAGAGACGGATTAGCAATTAGTAACAGGAACCCTCAGGATGCTGCCTGCAGAGGGCTGTACATAATTACGCTTCTATTAAGTATATTAAATAGTGCCTGGTTCTCATTCCCCAGTAGTTCAATTATTCTCAGATATCCCCAGTCTCCTTAAGTATTGCACTAAAGGCTCCCTTCACGTATCACCATAGACAAGCAGGTAAGCAGAGTGGACCTCACCTGATCGCGAACGCCAAGAATGCTAGTGCAACTTTGTCATTAAAATTGGGTGCTTAATAGTAGATAAATAACAGCAGATGAAACATGAGAATGAAAACAAAGGAGCCAGTAAAAATAATCCATTCTTCTCTCTTGTAATTTTTCCCAGGGAAAAATTCACTGTCACTCTGTACTAGCTTCTGCATTAAAGGACCATGGACATTCATGACAGGACCATTGGAAGACAGTTTTCTGTTATGAAAGCACCCCTACTTCCTGCTGTGACACCCTACATGTCCTATCTATCTTATCTTCCACCTGCCCAGAGTCCCATGACTTTACCCCTGGCTTGCTTCCCCAAACATCGTGACCTCCAGATGAACCTGACTCTGCTGGGACCAAATCCCTCTCAAGCTTCTTAAAAAATAACTAGGATACCTATTACGTTTGTAGGTAACTCCTGTACAAACAGTTGAATGAGGAGAAGCTCTGAGGCCACGTTAGACGAGGAAGAGTCACTTTATTCCTTGCTGTAATGAGAGGGGCATATGAAGAAGAGAAGATCAGGATTGTAAAGTGTGCTAAGGTTGACTACAAAGATCATGTCAGTGACCTTTAATAGCTGACAATGATATCTGGAGCCAATTTTGGCACTATAATTTTGCCCCAGGCTCTGTAGGAAGCTTCCCTGGAAGCCTCATACCCCTAATGTCACTACCTGGCCTCAGGAAAAGTTTTCCCAGCCAAGCTGAAACCCCTGGAGACAAGGGGTGTATAATTTAAGCACTAATATAAGCTAAGAGGGAAAGTAACAATACTAGCACTCCCGTAATGGAAAGATCATTATTTTTAGTTTGTATAGAAAGCAAAGCTGGCAGCTGTGAAGAAAAATGTGCCCTTTGAAAAGAACCTACCATTGTTATATTTAAGCTGTTGGGATACAGCCTTTGACTCTGAGGCAATTGTCATATGCTCAAAATTATCCCTTGAACAGTCGCTGGCTTAATGATTTTGAAAGTAGCAAATAAAAGTAAAGAAAGCAAGGGACTGGGGCTGAGAAGTGTTTTATGACCCGTTATTTCCTTTGCCTGCTGAAGAATTTGTGACCATATTAGGGGATATTAGGAGGTTAATAATGACTCTCTCTCTCTCTCTCTTTCTCTCTCTCTCTCTCTCTCTCTCTCTCTCTCTCCTTTCTTTCTTATGCCTTTCCTTTTTTTTGGTAAATATGTCCCCATATTCATTTAGGAAGGAAAACAAAGAAGTTAGGGACTTGATTGAGTAGGTTTAATTCAAAAAATTGTTTTCCTACTTACCTTGCAGACATGGTTAAATTACTAGCTACTCTTGTTTTCAATTATTTGCAAAATAGACAAAATTGAGGCGAGGGTAGCCTTGGTCTCAGAAGGACAATGTGCCGTGTTTCAGCCATGTTTCATTCATTTTGCACGTATTTACTCTTCCAATTTCATGGGTAACTACCCTGGATCTGTTAATGTGTCGAGTTGCAGGAATACAACAGAGAATGAGACACACAGAGATCACTGGCCTGTGGGAACTTGATGTCTCATATCACAGAAGATAAAGCAGATGTGAATCTTAGCACAAAAATAAGTAGAAAGCAGGCACTTTTTAAATATTTGCCTTTATTCGGTAGCAACCCCCTACTGCATAGGCAATTAGATTAAGGCGACAGGCTGATCAGATTTGATCCCACTTCTACAAAAGAGGATAATTTAGACAGGGTAGGTAATTTAACCTACTGAGTTTGTATCTTTGCCCATGAATGGAGATTTGTAACAATATTTACTTCTTGGGTTGTGATATGGGTGAGTGGCTGTTGGCATTTGGGGAGGGTTGTGAATCAGGAAACTTCTAGACAGGAATATTGACAAATTGGCAATGACAAATACTGACTCTAAATCTGAATGAACCCGAAAGCCAGGGAAAACAGCTGGCTGATGTATCTGGCCTTAGTCTGCCTTAATGGTCCCTTATTAGCATGAGACATATTCCAGGGACAATTCTGGAAACTGCAAGGGATGTAAAAGTGGAAAGTGCCTTTCTAAGGTCTTGGAGTCTGGTCATTTCATCAGAAAGACCACGTTGGGACTAACTCTAGGAATGGGGGACTCAGTAGAAGCTCTGCAGGCGTCAATGTGGGCCACTAGGAATCAGCCCTCACCAGACTTCATCTTTGCATCAGTCCTGTGAAGGAGATGCTATTATGCTCCAATTTTAAGATGAGGAAACTGGGGCTGAGGAAGTCCAACTCAAAGGCAATGCTTTGTTTACTGATGTTTATGATGCCTGTTCCCACAATGCCACAATATTTCCTGATAGTCACATACACATTTCAGTTTTCCTAGAGGGGAAAAAGTAAGTCAGGGAAAGTATAAACAATTCAATAAATCGATTCCAAGTGCCATCCAAGTGAAATGCACTAGTATTGTCAAAGGTCAGGTAGAAACACTGCATTTATCCAGGCAGAGTAATTTACCAAGGAAAGAGAGGTCACCGTTAGGTCCAGTACTGAAGTCATTTTTGTCTGTTGATACTGCCAAGTCCCTTTAAAGGGCATAATTGAGTGTGACCATTAAGCTAGATTTCAAAAGCCAGGAATACAAACCTTGGAGTATGTACCCAGGATGTAATCTTGATATCATTTTTGTATTTAATGAGCATAATGAAATGTTAATATCATCCAGACACGTCTGTGAATTGTAATATAATTGTGCCAGTTGGTAGATATGTAAAGACATGTGGATCTATTGCAATTTAAATTCAGGAATAAATGCGTGCAGATTTTCAGTCAAGGCTTGGCAGGAAGCAAAAGAATTCTGCAGGTTAGCCAATGACATCATTAAATCTTATGAATGACTATGTTAAGAAAGGATAAAGATATGGGTGGAGAGTTCAGCATCCAAGGAGAATAAAGAAAGCACATTATTTCCATTGTTTTTGGCTCAGTGTTAGCTACAGCAATGCTTTTTTCTGCTTGCCTCTGCTACCTAGAGAATAAGGTGTTTTGATACTGTTCCTTGCTCTTTAACCTATTTAATACTCATATTGGAATAATTAAAAATTCAGATGTAGATTATTTGGAATTACATATTTACAGATGTGCACAATCATATGCATCTCTTGATAACTAAAAGACATAACCTGTAATTATTTAATTATGAAATAATGTAATAGTCCTGGATTGGATTCACACTTTTAGCTCTTGTGATTTTGGTCACTGTGAGTCAGTTCTAAGTGGTTGCTGACCACTGAAGGCCTAAGGGCCTGACATTTTTTTTCTGATCCTTTGACACCCAGGTGAGATCCATCATCCTGAAGGTAGAAGGGGGACTGTAGTCTTGAGGTACCTAGACATCTGCCAGCATCTTCTGTTGATATACTGTTACAACAGTCATATATTTGGAACCACTTGTCTTGTAGAATTTTTTTTTTTAATTTTTTGAGACAGGGTTTCTCTATGGCTTTGGAGCCTGTCCTGAAACTAGCTCTTGTAGACCAGGCTGGTTTCAAAATCACAAAGATCCGCCTGCCTCTGCCTCCCAAGTGCTGGGATTAAAGGTGTGTGCCACCACTGCTCAGCTAGAATTTTTTTCCAGAATATTTTCTCATAATCTGCTCAAGACTTTCTCCCTTAGTTTAACTTATTTCATTAAGCTATATGCATGTAAAATATTGACTTTGGTGAATGTGTCAAACTGTCAGGGGCTGGAATGTCTAAAACTGTCTATCAGGAGCTGGGAAGAGGCAAAGGTAAAAGACCTAAATCCAGCCTTAGCCAAGCTGCAGTGCTGTGAGAGTGAATGGGGCATGAAGTGACTGAAGAGCACCAGAGAAAACACAACTTACAAACAGATGGAACAGCTGAACCCAAAAGCCTAGAGAGGAGGAAGAGGCTAGTAGAAGAAACGTGCGGAATGAGAGGGCTTTACAACTCCCTCTTTTTAAAAATTTCTTTCACTTGAGTGAGTTTATAATATAATTGCAACATTTCTTCCTAACTCTCCTCCAAACCCTCCTATATGCCTCTTACGGTAGTCTGAATGGAATTGACCCCTATTATTTATAGCGAGTGGCACTATTAGGAGGTGTGGTTTTGTTGGAGTGGGTATGGCCTTGTTGAAGGAGGTGTGCTGCCACTGTGGGGATGGAGTTTTGAGGTTACCTATGCTCAGGATACTACCCAGTGTCTTAGTACATTTCCTGTTGCCTAAAAGATGTAGGACTATCAGCTACTACTCCGGCACCATGTCTGCCTACTTGCTGTCATGATCAGTATCATGATGATAATGAACAGAACCTCTGGAACTGTAAGAGACCCATCCCAATTAAAAGTTTCCTTTTATATAAAAATTGCCATTGCAATGGTGTCTCCTCATAACAATTGAAACTCTAACACATCCCCTTCTTGTTCTCTTTCAAATTCATTCCTACTTTTTGCATTAATTTTGTTACATTCATATATATGTATATATATTCCTAAATTTTATATATATATATATATATATATAATTTCTAAATATAACCTGTTCAGTCTGTGCAATGTTGCTTCTGCATGTTTGCAAAGATTACCATTTGATAGTGAATAACCATTTGTTATATTCTTCTCTAAAGAAGAATATTTCTCCTGCTCTCAACATTTCTTTGTTGCCTAAGTTCTTTTTTTTTTTTTTTTTTTCTTTTTTTTGTTTTTTCGAGACAGGGTTTCTCTGTGGCTTTGGAGACTGTCCTGGAACTAGCTCTTGTAGACCAGGCTGGTCTCGAACTCACAGAGATTCACCTGCCTCTGCCTCCCAAGTTCTTTGTGTAGAACTGAGGCCCTGTGGTCTTTCCTCTGTTCATTTTGGTGTTTTGCATGTCTTTGTTGTTATTTTTTGTCAGCTCACATTAAAGAAGTCAAGTTGGTGAGACTATGGAGACTATGAATGTAGCTTCTGACGTTGCTAAGAGACACCATCTTATAGCAAACTCTATAGTTCTCTGCGTTTTGCAGTCTTTCTGTCCCTACTTGGGCAAGGTTCTCTGAGCTTTAGGTGTAGAAGTGTTTTGTAGATTAATCTATTAGGACTGGGCTCTACAACCCTGCATTTTGATTGGTTGTGATTATCTATAATGGTTTCTGTTTGTTGTAAAGGAAAGTCTCTTTGACGGAAGGTTATCAGCAGTTGTAAGAACAAATATTTAGAATGAAGTTAGAGATTGCGCTGATTTAGTAAATGGTACTCTTATAAAATCCATAACTTTAGTAGCCTGGTTGGTTGGCTTGGTTTTCAGTATCAGACGTGCTTTTCCTCTTGTTTAGCTGGTTTTAAGTCCCCTTCGAGAGCTGTTAGTTACACCCAGGTGTTCATGATACTAATGAACCTTTAGAGTTGTCATGCCATACTGGCCATTGTTAGGGCTCATAGATGTCATAACTGGGTAGGACCATTGGTTGCCTTTCTCTTTTGGAAGCTTGCATGGTACCATTTGGTACCATAAAAGCAAGCTCTTGAGAGGATGCATCCAGATCAGTCCTAATTCAAGGACTTATGGATCATGTTTCTGAAACATATGGTGTTTTAGCAATAGAGACTTGCCTTTCACCTCCGAGGTGCAACCAAGGGCAATAAAAATAGTCTATAATGTTTGGGGAGTCTCTTGGACAGACATGAGCAACAAGTCAAAAGGAGGAGGGGTTTCTCATGTCTGGTATTAGTTTTTTTTTTTGTTTTTTTATTTTACAAGACAGGGTTTCTCTGTAGCTTTGGTACCTATCCTGGAACTGGCTCTTGTAGACCAGGCTGGTCTTGAACTCACAGAGATCTTCCTGCCTCTGCCTCCCAAGTGCTGAGATTAAAGGCATGTTCTACCACTACCAGTGGTCTTTGGATTTTATATGGGGCATTGTTAGCTCAGACAAGAAAGTTTCATTTGAACTATATATGCATATTTATACCCAGTCGTGGATAGTATTCCAATTGTTGGCGTTTTTAGGTAGATAGTTTATAGGATAACTCCTTATGACTGCTTCAGAAGTCCTTACTCTCATTTTGCCTCCTCCCTGCTTCTTTAATTCCCTCTCTCCCCACTCCCTAATTAGAGGCCCTCTTCTTCTCATTTCCCCAATCAGATCACATGGACCTGCTATTCCCTCTATATTGCTTCCTACACACCCTACCCCACCAATGATTCCTTTTTATTTTCTTGGTTTCTGCAGTTACTCTGGGGTATGTACTCACATCTGAAGATTTGGAAGTAGGGGTCTCCGATTTAAGAGAACATTTGACATTTGTCTTCCCAGGTCTGTTATCTCACTTGGGTTATTGGGAGTTAGGTGATAGCACCTTTAACGGAGAGGTTAGTGGTGGCTGTATTGGATCAAAGTGGATGGTAGGATTGTAGCTCCTTCCCAACTCCCTCTTTCCTTTCTCAGCTGTGAGCTGAGTAGTTTTCTTCTACCATGTTCTTCCTTCCCTGATGTCACCACAGACACAAAGCAACAGGGCCACCCAATAAATTATAGATTTAAGTCTCTGAAATTGTTAGGCAAAAAAAGTCTGTTATCTTCATAAGTTGATTTATCGCAGGTACTTTGATATTATAGCCAAAAGCCGACATACACTAATATATATTTCTTGTACATTTAAAAGTGTAACATAATACATAAGGCAAAATATTTTAATTTAAGGTCAATCACAATGCATAACTGATTCTAAGATTAGGAAGGGAGGAAGTAAGAAGAGGGATATAGTGAAATTGAATAGCAAGTACCCAAATACAGCTAGTTATAAATAATAAGTTCTAGCACTCTGCAGTATATGTAACTACAATTCACAGAGATCTATTATGTATATGAATAAAGTGATGAGAAGAACTGGAGGGTCAGAATAAAGTAATTCATGACACCATGGAAACATTAATTACATTTGTTGTTCTTTCTGGTTCTTAGGAGAGTGTGGAAAAAATCTACAGGGATCCTGTAAACTGAGACTACATCTTGTTTTCCCAGCTGCCTAGACCTGAATAATCACACAGAAACTATATTAATTACAACACTATTTGACCAATAGCTTAGGCATATTCCTAGCTAGCTCTTACCATCTTTAATTAATCCATTTGTATTAATCTGTAATACCGGCAGTAATCAATGTGTTATTAATAGACAAATGGATAAATTTGAGGCATCTGAATATCCTAATGCTATAATATTGTCAGCACTAATAGAGAGTTATGAGAGAAAAACTGAGACAGAGAGAAAATTTGTGAACAAAACCTAAGTTCACATTGAATTTAAAACTGCTAGTCTGAAGTATATACCTACTGTGGGAATCCGATGTATAAAAATATCCTAAGAAATGCAAAACTACAGGCACATCAAACAGATGATTGGTATTTAGGTGTGGTGCTGAAGCCAATTTTCTGGAAGAAGATGCAGGGACATCACTGAGTTCAAGGCTCTTCTGGTCTACAAGAGCACATTTCAGGCCAGCCAGAATGATGCAGTGAAATATTTCCTCAGGACAAAAGCAAAGGGCGAAACAGATGATTGGCAGGGTTTTGAGTGAGGAGCTGGGTTGAATAGATAAAGAAGCTCTTCTGTATGACACTGAAGAAGTACATGTATGTTATCACACATTTAGTAAACTTTACAGAGCTTTTTAGACAGAGCCAACTTTGACGTATTACATGTGAGTTTAAGAAATCTCTGAGGTGGGGTGGTGGTGGTGCACGCCTTTAATCCCAGCATTTGAGAGGGAGAGGCAGGCAGATTTCTGTGAGTTCGAGCCCACGCTGGTCTACAAGCGTTAGTTCCAGGACAGACTTCAAAGCTTCAGAGAAGCCCTGTCTCGAAAAACCAAAATTAAAACAAAAACAAAATCTCTAAATAGATATAAAGATCAAGAGTTGGCAAACACGTGAAATGACCTCACTGAAAAGGTCAAGGATAAACACAATGAGAGACGTGAAAAGATGTCCCTAAGCACCGCATCCTAGTCAACAGCATCTCCCATGGGGGTGAACCATGGATTCTGATGCCAATATTCATGGGAATTGAATAATTAAGTAAATGGTTGCATGTGTGGCACCAGATTTACTCTCAGTTGGGGTGCTAAGGTGGAAAAAATCACAGTGAGATAAACGGGGCAAGAGAATGTTGTTATCAGTGTGGAAACAGATTGTAGGCAGAGACAAAAGTAAGAACAAATGTGTAGCTCAGCAGAGATGAACATCACGATTTCTAAACCTGTGTGTCACAATCATGCATGAGGCTACATAGTGAAGTGAAGAAGTTAGGAAAATCAGCAAAGTACACCTTTCTGAATTTGCAGCAACCAAAAAGTAATTCATAATTAGACACATGATAAATGTATGATGGTTCCAGAAGTTCCCACCTGTATTTTATTGTGTGACTTCATTGAAGCCTTGGTTTTAAACACACGCCATGCCCAGTTTGTTCTGCACACTGCCTGATGTGCTTCAGCTCAAATGTAAGACAAAGCTATGGTGCTGTGCTTTTATGATATGTACAGTTTTCTACTTTTGGGGAAACAAACTATTATTCATTTATTTTTTGTTTTCAATACATCCTGACCACAGTTTCCCCTCCCACCACTCCTCCCAGTCCTCTTCCCACACCACCAGATCCACTCTTCCTCTGTTCCCTTCAGACAAAAAAAAAAAGAAAGAAAATAAAAACAAAATTCCAGGGTTATCTACTGAATACAGCATAACAAGATACAAAAAGACTAGGCACAGGGGATGGAGAGATGGCTCAGCGGTTAAGAACATTGACTGTTCTTCCGGAGGTCCTGAGTTCAATTCCCAGCAACCACATGGTGGCTCACAACCATCTGTAATGAGATCTGGTGCCCTCTTCTGGGGTGCAGGTATGCACACAGGCAGAACACTGTATACATAATAAATAAATAAATCTTAAAAAAAAAAAAAAAGACTAGGCACAAACCCTCATATTGAGTTTGGGAGAGGCAACCCAGTAGGAGGAAAAGAGTCCCAAGAGCAGGAGAGAGAGTCAGAGACAACTCTTACTCCCATTGATTTTGAATGTTTTCCTACCACCATTCATTAACATGTATCAAATTATCTTTGGATTGTATTGTATTGGAATATGCTATTTTAAAATTTTCTACTTGAATTGACTTGTATTTAGATTTTTAAAAATTAGTCAAAAGATAGAGATGGCTCAGGAGATAAAGATGCTTGACACCAGACCTGAAGATCTGAGTTCACTTCCTGGAATCCAAATTGAGGAAGGATAAAACTGAGCCTGTAAATTCTCCTCTGATCTGAGCACCACACAACAGTATGTGCACACACAAACGCACACATGTGCATAAACACACACACATGCATATACACAGTATAAATAAAGGTTAAAATGTCATTAAATGATATTTGGCTTAGAATTCAGGCAAAATTTCTAACATTCACTGAAATAGTCCTGAACATACTTCTGCCATTCTGTGTTACATTGATGTATGAAACAACTTTCTTGGCATTGACATTTATAAAATAAAAATATCAACAGTCCATATCAACTCTGAAAAATGTTGAAGATTCTCAAATCCTGCAGCATCAACTATTCAGCCGAGATTTAATTACTTTTTAAAAATTTCTTTCTTCTTTGTGGCATATGTGTGTATATGTGTGGATGAATGCAGGAAACAACATACGTGTGGGTGTCAGAGGAGAACTTCAAGAGCCATTTTTCTCCTTCTATCATGTGCGTCCCAGCACCTACAGCAAGACCTCAGGGTTGGTGTCAAATACCATTACTTGCTGAGCCATCTCCACAGGCTATGATTCAACCCTTTGTGTAAAATCAAATAAACATCTCTTTAATATGCAAGTTTACTTTTGTCTCTAAGAAATAGTAAAATTATATGTAGTCCAAAGAATTTAGGCTTTTTATGTTTTAAAAAATATAAAACGGATAACCCAGACACAGGAAGACAATTACCACATGTACTCATTCATAGGTGGTTTTTAAACACAAAGCAAAGAAAACCAGTCTACAAACCACAATCCCAAAGAACCTAGACAACAGTTAGGACACTAAGAGAGACTCACGTAGATCTAATCTACATGGGAAATAAAAAAAGACAAGATCTCCTGAGTAAATTGGGAGCATGGGGATCCTGGGGGAGGGTTGAAGTGGAGAGGGGAGAGGCAGGGAGGAGAGCAGAGAAAAATTTAGAGCTCAATAAAAATCAATTAAAAAGAGAAAAATAAAATTTTAAAGTATAAAAAGGCAAAAAATAAATAATAAATAAAATGTGTATTTTTGTTGAGAATTTTAGACACTGTATTTTAATCATATTCACCTCCATTATTCCTTCCATCTGTTACCAGATATCCTCCCTCCACCTTTTATGTCCTCTCTCTCTCTCTCTCTCTCTCTCTCTCTCTCTCTCTCTAAAATAACCCATCAAGTTCCCATTTGTACTGCATGTATATCACCACGAGCACAAGCACTTTTGCTATGATGTAAGGACCATGGTGCATTGTCTCTATAGGCTCCCTTCCCAAAACTGAAGGTGAGACAAGGGAAACCAACTCAATAACAAGGAAATATTGCCTGGTTCTGAAGCCTAGACAACTGTCTGTGGTTGATGAGGTCGTAGACCTCAGTGCAGAACCTGCTGCGGCCAGTTTCCTAAATCAGTATAGTTTCTGACTACATAAATACTTAAAGCCCCAGATAGTTAAAATGCTCACATCTCATCAAAGAAGTTTCTTTTGCAATATGTGAAGATCATCACAGGAATCTGCAACTGACCAAAATGCAGAGGATAACTGATTGTGAGGTGACTCATCTACTACAAAATCCCTATGCTTGGAGCTCAAAGAGTATTGCAGAAGAGAGGGTAGAAAGATTGTAAGAGGCACAGGACAAGGATACATGCTGTGAGGTTGTCATGGAATCTAAAAACTATGTTCCCCTAAATAAGAGCTGCACAGTGATTAAAAACAGTTGGCATGCCAATTTGGAAGGAGGGTGAATCACAAGACCCTATCTCTACATGAAGAGGTACAGGCTATTAATGCCTCAGTAGATAATCCAACTTGAAACAGTCAACCCTAAACACATAGACATTTGTGCAATACCAAGTGAACTCAGCAATATCTATGATAGAGATGTGTGAGACAATAATTACAATAATTAAAGGAGACCAATTTTTTATACCTCTTTAACTCTTTGAATCCTTTTATTCACAATAAGCCATGCTACTTTTATGTCTTCTTTCTTAATGGCACACTGCTTTTGAGTTTAATTAGGGTTGCTTGAAAGAACACGAATGTGGGTTTGCTTACTAGCGCATGGGAAACTTACCAGTGACTACACTACCGAACATTTCCCCAACAACCATTGACTGCCAGTGCTTCCTTAGGTAGGTGTTAGGCCGCTGGTCCAATCTTGTCCATGCTGAAATGCTGGTAGACTTGGTCTTAAGCTTTCCTGCGGGTCACAATAGCTGTTTTAAGAACGGTCACTTCATGTCTTTTAAGACTAAATATTTATTTACAAAATAATGTCTGAAGTTGTTTCATATTTCCTTCAAGCTTGCTTTCCAATTTTTATACAGGCATATAGTTCTCATTTTATATGTTCTTATTTTTTCAATTATTATTAAACATAAATTTTCTTATTTAAAATGCATATTATTTTTAGTTATTTTATAATATGAATTTTCTTATTTTAAAATATTTTAGAAAATAAATATTATTTCTTGAATAATTATTATATATAGAATAAATATTATATAGAGAGATGGCATAATTTACTCAGTTTTTAAAAATAATCTCTGTTCACAATATATCTTTTTAATAAAAGTGTTTCTTGGGGAAGGGATTGTTTTTAGATTTTTTTGTTTGTTTCTCATGTAAATTTCAAGTATACATACAGAGATGTGGCCGTGTGAAGGGCAGAAAATGAGAAACAGGAGTAGGAGCCAGAGGCAATGTTTTTCACAAATGAAACTTCAGTTCTTGTTAGTTAAAATGTAGATTCTCATTCAGTGGCTCTGGGGTGCTGCTTGAGACTTTGCATTTCTAACAGTTTCCAAATGCTGCTGCTGCTCTCATCACAGCTGCTGATGAACTGCTACCAGGTCCTGGAGATCCAGGCTGCGGAAACCATGATGCTTGTACACATGTGAGCTTGATTCACCTACTATGATCATTTCTGGCACTATGTGACCAACAAAGTCATATGCTGTCCAAGAAACATACACCCATTTGACCTTCCTTGGCTAATGTGAACTAAGCCGTGAACATACACGTTTTCTCTGAATAAGGATAACTATTGATATGTCTCTCTGCTTACTCTGTTGTTCTGTCTCTCTTTTCCAGACAGTTCACAACAACAAAGCCCCCAACACTGTATCTTTCTCCTTTTGCAAAAGTGTCTCAGTCACAGAAATGGCAACATTACCAAGACGTGTGAAATGGCAACAGAACCATTAAGGTCCCTACAGTCCTCATTGCTAGGAATCGGACTATTTAATTCTCCTTCAGACCAATACCATTAACAGGACGAGTTAGGAGACATTAGTGGCAATAAAATCAGTACCTTGTTTTCAAGAAACTTGACATTCTTTTCAGAGCTGGGCAGGATATAGCTCATTTGGAATGGAGGAACCATCCTTAAGCAAGAACGAGTCAATCACGGGAAAATGGCAGGCAAACCTTGTGTTTTCTCACAAAGGGATGCTCTCAGCAACAAGCTTCCATGAGTCCCATGAAAATATTCTCTCCCAAACAATCAAGCATGTTAGGGTTACATTTCTGCATCTGTCATTGAATCAGCAGTTGCAGTGTGACATCTGATCTTATAGTTGGAGTTTCTCTCCAGACAGATCCAGCTAGCCTTGCCTGCCGGAAGGAAGCCACAGAGTCATTTCTTTTATGTAACTGACTTGAATTCAAACATATAAAGCATATTCCATTATTACACAGCCTTTGTCAGCCCTGATAAATGAGGCTATATGGATAAATGGATGGATGAATGCATTAAAAAGTGAACAAACAAGTGAATTAATGGAGTGTGAATGAACAATGATTTAGTAAGCCCTGCTCCTTGAGAGCCTATGAATTAATATGCCAGAAACGGCATCAAATCTGCCCTCTAACTAGTATGTGAAGATTGCGGTGTCTAAAGGAAAGCATGCTGATCAAATTTACCTTCACATAAATTAAATTTTGAAATAGAGAAAATGAGGAAAAATGCTAAATGACTATCTAGCGACCCTACTGGAGCCCCGTCTGTCATGTCCATTACTAGATATCTAGCAGCTAGCATGGTTTTTCCATGCAATAGAGGCACAATAAACATGTTTGGAAGAATGAACATGCTGTACTAACAGTGCACAATGTTTGAGAAGCATGAATGGGGTGTGTACCAAGACTCAATATCCAAAGTGCTTGACTCCACCTAAAATCCACTTCTGATTTGGATATAGGTGGGACTTTACTCAGTAACTTCAGCCAATCTTTGACAAGAAGTTACATTAAGGTAGTCCCTAAAGAGGATATTTTTTAAAACCTCTCAGCGTGGTCAAAAACTCAATACTGAAACCAGATCTTTGCTTCTGTGTCCAGGACCTTGCCTCTGGAATAAGGAGGTAGGCAGTTGTTGTGTCTGTCAGTTGATAATTCCGTTAAAAAGTCACAGCACAAAACTACATTAGGTTTTCATGGATTTTTTGTTGTTGTTGTTGCTGTTTTTTTTTTTTTTTTCATGTTCCACTCCTTTCTGAAATATCGGTTAGAATGCTTGTCCTCAACTCTCCTTCAATATTGATTTACAGGCTGAAAAAGAGTAACCCTGAGACACATGGTAAGTAAGCCACATACATCACGAATTGGGCGCTAGGACTGAGTGATCAATGTGTAGAGCAGCTGTCCTTAATGTGCCCAGCTGAAGGGCCTGCCTCCTTCTACACCTGCACTGTTGGTAAATTTCACACACACATGCGTCTCTCTCCGCTACTTTCCAACCATTGGCTGGTTTATTTCCAAAAATCTGCTGGACTCCAAAAAAAAAAAAAGAAAAATTATCCCATGAATTCTAGTGAAAAACTATGAGAGCATTCTCCATGCACTAAAATGAACCAGCACAGAAATAAACTGGGAAAGACTCCACATTATTTAATACTTTAGTTGGACAGGTTCGCAAGGCAGGGGGATGTTCCATTCTCATGCAGCATGGATTGAGGAAGTGGGAGAAAAAGGCATGCACATCTACTTTATTCCCCCCAAAACTCTTATCTCTTACCCTCTTACTAATGTGATCTCTAAGGGGCCCCGTGCCTGGACTGTTTCAGATCAGAGAGGATGTTTTATAAATCGACGTCTTCCATCTATTAATTAATATATATGTATGCTTTATATAGCTTCCACCTTTTTCCAAACTAAATTTAAGGAAATTTAAATGTAACCCAATATGTAAAAGAAACTTATATTGGAAGTAGATACAGACACAAATAAAGCAAAGGGGAAACAAGGACACAACCAGAAAATGAAGCAAAACATGAGGCCATCCCCATCTGTTCTCTCTATAGAACTCTCTGCAGATCTCAGAACCCCATGAATCTGCCCTCCCTCGCCCCGGCCAAATCACCCTCTCTCATTTCCTTGTGATGCTGATTTCATTCTGATGACTGTGCCTGGCCCCTGTTACTGACACAGAGCCTCTAGTTCTCTGCCCCATCTCTGCCCTGGCTCTGATTCTATCACAACTTCCCCATTCACCAGAATCACCCAGGAAACTTGTTATCACACAGGTTGATCGACATTCCCAGCTGATCTGGACTGACTAAATTCGGTATGAGCACCGTGTGAGTGCTGCACGTCTGCCGCCGAGTACTCTCAAGAGATCATTTATTTTATTGTTTTCTACTATAGCACACTCATTAGACAAAGCTACACTTTCTGTGAATTAGAATTTTTGATGATCATCAGCAAACTCATCATAAAAACATCATAAAAAACATCATAACTGTGCTTAACATTTTATTTGTCCAGTTAACTTAACCAATATATAACTTCCACAGGATTGCTGTTAACTTAAATAATGGCTCTCTTGTCTATTCTCTCACAGTGCCAACCCTTTACTTTCATAACTTGCATCTTTATTGTAATTATAGAGAAGTGTGTCCGTGTGTGTGTGTGTGTGTGTGTGTGAAAGAGAGAGAGAGAAAGCGAGCGAGAGAGAGAGAGACAGAGAGACACAGAGAGAGAGAGAGATGTCCTTCTCCTCCCCTGAATTCAGCACCATGAGGACAGGGACTATTTTGACCATTATATGTCACTTTGCTTACACTGTTCATATTGCTTGCGGCTAAAGGAAACTATTGCTGTTAATATTTGCAAAGATAGGATCTCATATTAATGAAATCATAATTTTGAAAGGAACAAGGAAAGAAGAAATGATGAGAAGGAATGTGTGAGAAAGGGTTAAAAAAATGATGACATTTAGTCTTTAGGTTAACCTCAAGTTGTAATAAAATGAATTGTTCAGATTTCGATTTTGAGACAAAGTCTCACATGTATCCTTACACTGACCATAAATTTGTGATCTCCTTGCCTCATCTACTAAATACTAAGATTATAAGCATATACAATGACGTCTGAGGCCAATTGGTCAAGGGTTTTACAGCTTTCTCTGATTCTTGATTTGAGGTTAAAGTTGCGTGTGAATAAAACACACTGATCAGGTACGTTTCACAAAACAAACATCGATGTCACTTCAGCTGGAAACCTGAAAAGCAGACTTCAGAATTATACTCCATTCCCAACATAGGTCAAGAGAAGAACTTAAGCAGAGAACTTGAGGGTGAGGATTGGAGAGCAGAATGCATTCGTTGGTCTACAGGTACAAAGCTGATGGCTTGAGACCTGGCTTAATCAGTGTTGATGTAGAGTCCTCATGCAAATAGATGGGCAGTACTCCAGGACACATTCCAAGAATATTGTCGCTCTTTGCCAGACTTTTAGGAGATACTGGACATTAACAGTGGATTTAAAATTTTTCTTTCTGGCAAGGGACATAGTGCAGTTCCAGTGGGTTCCATTGAATAAAGAAACGATATGTTTTATCAGCTAGTTTAGAGGGACAAACCAAACCTCAGTCAAGCTATCCTGAGTTAGGAAGGTTTTTGTTTATGAACATTTTTATTTATTATTTTTGCAATGGTTAATATTGTCAGCTTAACAAAATCTAGAACATCCTGGGTGACACTCTTCCAGCACAGCTATGGGGGGTTATTTAACATCTGGGCACGCCTCTGAGGATTATCTTGACTGGGTTAATTGTGGTGGAAATACTCACCGGGAGTGACAGCATTCACCAGTTTGGAACTCTGGACTAAATCAAGTGGAGCAAATGTGCTGAGGGCCAGTATTCATCATTCTCTGCTTCTAGACTAGGAATATATTGTGAGCAGCTAGCTCAAATTCTTGCCCTTGGACTTTCTTCCAGGATGGGCTCCACCCTAGTACTGTGAACCAAACTGCACCTTTTCTCCTGTAAGTTGCTTTGGCCAGTTTTCTCCACAGCTATAGGGAAAATAATGAAGACATTATCATTTTGAGGACTGAACCCAGGACTTTGAGTGCATTAGACCAGTGTTCTGGGGAGCTCTATCTCCAGCCCTCTTACCATGTGCAACACTCATATTTTGACTTACCTAATTTTCAGGCTCAGAAGCACTACAGGAAGCTCCAATAGGGGAACAAAGACAAGAATAGTGGGGGAAGTACACTAAATGGGAAGCAGTTTGGAGCAAAATTCTGCTTCTGTACCCTTGATTTATTATTTTTAGTTTTTCTTATATTGTTAGTATCTGTTGATACAGAATCTCCCATATTCCATTCTGGCCTCAAACTTGCCATGCTGCCAGGGATTACCTCAAACTTCTGCTCCCTCTGTATCCACCTGTTGACTGCCAGGAATACAGGCAAACTCTAGATGTCCTGGCCCCTTGAGTACATTATATAACTGCTCCATCTGCACACCTGAGTAAATTATGTAAGCCGTTCAACCACCTATTTCATCAACGGAAAATGTGAAAGATGTCTTTTTTTCTTTTTTTTCAAAAGTCAGAGACAAAAACGTCACTGCATGCAAAGTACCCAGGTTTCTCAAGTATAGTAAATACCGTTTTTGTGTCTTTCCTCACTAGTGGTTTTAATCAGATGTTATTTTAGGAAACGCAAATCTTGCCATAATAGCAAAAGTGATGTAACAGGGACTTTAATTTGTGAAGCAAAGCAGTTTTGAGGCCAAGCTAAGCCTGGCTGTTGGTCTTTGTTCTCATTCCCTTGTATGCCTTGGGAAAGACCCAGTGGATGCTTTTTATGAGCAACTAAAATAGAAAAAAGTGATTCCCCGGGGTCTGGTGGATAGATGACAGGGTCTTACAGAATCAGGCAGCATACTGCTCTCAGTTGGGTGGTGGCAGGGCAGGCACCTGGGCCTGGCTCACAGGCTTTTGTTCAGAGTGGAGTCCTGCAGCTGAAGGTGTTCCTGAACATTCTGTAATTCAGGTATTAACCCGGCTGGCTGAGCTGCCAGATTCTCTCCCCAGTGGCTTCTGCAGAGTTTGAAGTTTGTCAGCTCATTTTTCACTTCAGCATCTAACTCTAGATATGGCAAATGGTCTTGGGCTGGCCCCAACACTGATGAGCACACAGGACGTCTTTTAACAGAATCTTCTACTTTTAATGTTGCCGGGCAAACCGCAAGCAAAAAGCATCTCCTGGCATCGGGAGATAGAATTGGATCTAACTCTGCCCTGAAAGAGTATTTGAGGAGAGGGGATGGTGCATTCAGAAACACAGAGGAAAGCAGGAAACGTGGAGACATTCACCGTATCTGAGGCTTTGAAACACACAGCAGCGTGGGATGGGGAAAGTTATGTGAGGGGTTAGGATGATACCGAAGAATCACTGTTGCTCCAGGGCTCTTCTTTCTGTCATAAGATAAAAATTAACACATGGAGGCACTGGTACGATGGATTATAATAACAAAATGTCACGCTCATGCTGGGAGACTTTGTAAACAATGAGGAGAAATATGTGAATTGGCACAAAAACAAACCAACAAAATAAACACTATTTAGGAATCAGTTAAGTCCACCTACGTTTAAATTCTTTTTTTTTTTCACATATCTTTCCTTATGGGTATATTTTGTTGGTTCCCCAGCACGCATGTACATACTTCACCTGTCATGTACATGTGTACAAACACACTCATGTACTCCTACATAAACAGTTTATGCAGAATAAGTTGAGTGATTATGGATAATCGGCATGCATTCTGTGGAAATGCATCCTGTGGGGGAAAAAATCAGATGACATGAGAAGAAAAAAGAACTCAGAGGAAGATGTATGGTCAGGTAGGTGAAGAATTTATCAAGAATTTATCATGAAGGAAGCTTTGCTCAATGCTTTTTCCTCTAGGGTTTTTGGGCATTCCATCTGAAAGGTTGGAATATCGATAGACAACTCTCTTTGAGTAGAAGTGGAGTTCGACCAATTGTACAAGGGGATAGAGTCATGGTGTGGACATGTTATAGCAATAAGCCCATTAAAGCAGTCTTCAAATCACCAGGCAGAAGCTATATTTAGGGAGAAAAGGATGATTTTTAGACCCAGTGTTAGTGCTTCAAGGCACCGTGTATCTTAACTACAAAGGTAAGAATGTCCTCCTGAATAATCCCATAGTCTGTGACTGATAATTTTGGCCTGCCACTGTTCTGGGGCTATTAAATGGAGGTTATCAGACACCATCTCACAAAACGTGGAGATCTCTGATGCTGGCATGCACCCATGAGATTGTTCCAAGTCCTGAGGCAGTCCACCTAGATTATGCAGACTTCATGTCCTTAGACCTAAAAGTCATTATAGATCTCTTCAGAAGTCAGGATCAAATGAGAGAAAGTAGATTATATGATAATTAACCACAGAGTTTGAATATCCTAGGCCTTAATTACAACTCCCCCTCATTTTTTTTTTAACTTGGAGCATGCAATTCCCATAACATGAAAGGAACAGCTAATGTTTTCAATTCCTACAAACCTGATGGCTCTGTTGTGAGCATGTATGCTTTATGTCTCCATGAGCTGCCATCTTCTTGTCTGTAAAATGGAGGTGGGAGTAACTCTGTACATAATATGTGGTGTGTAAATGATGATCTGCTTCACTTGCCTTTGTTCACCTTGTGATCACAGTAAGTAGGGGTGTCATCTATTAAATGTATTTCAACATGTAACCATGCATGGCTGTGAAAGATTTACTCAACAAAACATTGAAAAAGAAGACCTTTGAAAGAGCCCATATTTAGCTTAGCTGAACTAGGGAGGAAGATCCAAGAAGGAATGGCAATCTAAGCCACAAAAAACAGGGGAAGATTACAATGTTTGTTTTCTTTTTGTATAATTATATGAATAATACATGTTATAGCAACTCAAATCGTAGCCAATATGCTTCAACATGGTTAACTACTTTGTTACATGCATAGCCCTTGCTTTTAGAAAGAAGAGAACACATTTTGTCACTCAAGCCTTTGTGGAATAAGAAGCTCATAGCCCGATAAGAATACTAATAGGGGTAATAGTGATTTCCTAGGTAATGTGTGGTTCACACTGAATGCTTGTCTTGTGTTGCTTTCTCCATGAAGCTAATACTTGCCTTAACAAGGAGTTAGATCCTCAGTTCAGAAATACTCAACAGGAGTTAATTTCTGAAATCAGAATGTACCCAATCTTTTTGCTTACTTGGCAAGAGAAGGACTACTAAATGATAGAAGTAACACAATATGGTGTTTGTCAACAGAGGTTCAGAGAAGGCCACAGAGAGTACTGGAAAAATCTATGAACATAGGGTCCCCATTAAGGGCAGAAGAATGCAATTTCTATTTCTAAACAAACTTTAATATTTTTCATATGGAGATACTTCTATAGTGTCAGCAGAAAAATAGTCTTTGCATGTGGCTGTGTATTTATGAGTGAATTTTATCTTTAAAACAGATTTGTAACTAAAAACAGAAATATCTTTTTATGGGAGACAGCTGGTTGGGAGATTAAAGATACACATGGAGAGGAAGGGGTCTCAAATTAACAAACATTCCTAGACAGGGAATGTCTGCAAGTATTCGAAATCTTTCAACCTGTGACCTAAAAACATGTAATCTTAATCAGCTTCCCAGGAGAGATTTCAGTCTATTGGGTATGAAGATGAAGAGGAAAATCTTGGAAAGTTTAGTACAATGAAAAACTCTACACTATCTCAAAGAATGGTAGATAACTATAAATACTATGTGAACCAGAAATTACAGTTACGATATAATTCCTTTTATGGAACTCAGAAAAAGAAAATTTAAACAGTCAAAACAGAACAATTATGGGTTCACTTTTTCTTTCTCTGAGTACAAAGAGATGCATGCCTGGAATTTGGGGTTTGATTTCCACATTTCAAGCATCTGCCATATGTTTTTGTTGAGAGTTTGGAGAAGTTGAAATTAAATTAGTTGTGTTTATTTTTCTAAAACATGCTTTTAAATGTGAGTTCCTAAGATTCTTTGTTTAAACTGGGTTTAATCTTTCAACTGTTACATTAACCCCAAACAGGATTTAGGGTACCAATGGTCAAAACATCTTTAGTTATGTTCTTCCTGGTTCATGGGAAGGTTGCTTTTCATTTGTTTGTTTTGTTTGTTCATTTCAGTACATTGTGATCATTGTCATGAGAACTGGGTGGACCTTATGTGAGGGTTATCACCTTAACACAGACACACCCATTATCTAATATGAACCATACAGTCTTTGACTGATTTGATTTCTAGAATCATCTGACGAGATCAAGACAGAGTTGATGCCATCCACCAATCCTGCTAAAAAAAAAGCACAATTAAAATCATTACTGTTGCATGATCCTGGGGGAAATTAATAATACTATTATCCATACTTTCCCCTTCATCAACTTTAGTATTTCTCAGAATTTAATAATGTCGATTTAAATTTTAAAATATAGTTATTAAGATGTTTGTCTCTCTGATAAATGAATAATTTTTAATTTACATGAGTAGAAGTTATTTAAACATAACTACAATGAAAAAATACAAAAATGGTTGCTTCATAAAGATGCTAAGCCAAATGCCTACTCTCTATAGAGAAGAAAAAGATTCTGTTTAAGAGCAAGTCAGAAGCCGGGCAGTGGTAGCGCACGCCTTTAATCCCAGCACTCGGGAGGCAGAGGCAGACGGATCTCTGTGAGTTCGAGACCAGCCTGGTCTACAGAGCTAGATCCAGGACAGACTCCAAAGCCACAGAGAAACCCTGTCTTGAAAAAACAAAAACAAAAACAAAAAACAAACAAACAAAAAAAAGAGCAAGTCAGAAAGCAATTGCTAAATGGAAAAGAGAAATTACTAACAAAATAATTGACTGGAATGAAAAAGTAATGTCTTTATATTTAACATTACTTAATGGCATGTGTGCACACAAACCTAAACACCCATCCTTAAGGCCATTAGTGCTTTGTATTCAGTCAACAAGAAATCCCCGTTTAATGAATCAGCTATCATATCGTACTGGAGTCATTTTAGTTAATGAAGCGGCTTTCTGGAGCAAGCAACCCATACCCAGGTGTTAAGAATAAAGTTGAATTGGTCAGTAATTGCAAGAATATTCAGTGTCAATGCTTTCTTTCTTTTCTGTGGGTGACCATTGTTTGCTTTTACATCCATTAACTTGAAAGTAGACACACCTTTCCTTCTTTCCTACCCATTAACAGTCAAATCTCACCGTTCTCATTCTAGAGCTCAGATATAGTGAAGGCCAATACACTTTTATGTTTATTATTTCCTACCACATGAAAGTTACGCTTTCCTCCAAAAGTATACCTTGAACAACTTGGATGCCTCCCAATCACTCGTGAAAGGGAATTTGATGCTAGACACTGGGATCTTATATACTTTAAAGAGCATACCCATTGAAAATACATTCCCTGAGATAAGTACAAAACTGATTAATTTAGTATTGTTTGCCAAAGCAAAGTTTTATCTATCTATCTATTATCTATCTATCTATCTATCTATCTATCTATCTATCTATCTATCTATCTATCTATCTATCTATGCATAGTCATGCTTCCTTTATAAAACATTCTCAAGTGGCATACAGCCTAAAGAGATGGTTCAGTCACTGCAGCAATTTGATGCTTTTATAGTGGACCTGTATTTAGTCACCAGTAACCACATGATGACTCATAACAATCTGTAACTCCTATTGCAGGATATCTGACCACCTCTGACCTCCACGGACACCATAGGGGCAAGTGGTGTATCTAAATACACATGTAAAACACTTATACACATAAAATAAATATTAAAAATGAGTAAAAATCCAAAATAGTGTCATACTCTACACATGTAAAGGTAACCACATTATTTATACGACTGAATGCCTCCTTGTCCTTTACTTTATTAATTAATCCCTGAAACCACCTTTACAAGGTCAGTAAATAGTGACAGTACTAGCCCATGTTACAGGTGAAGGACTTACTGCATATGAAAGTGCGATAGATAGCCAAAGCTCCCCTGTTTGTGATAGAATTAATTGTGATTCCTTAGTAGTTTCTTTCAATTTTTCAAACAAGCATCAGCTTATTCTTTAATATTTTGATTTGATTTATTTATTTGAGACCTATGCCATAGCTCATGTGTAGAATTCAGAGGACAACTTGTGAGGGCTTGTTCTCTCCTCCCATTAAGTGGATTTGAGGGGCTTGAATTTAGGCTTAGTGGCAAGTGCCTTTACCTATTGAGTCATCTCATTTACCCTACACCAAATTATTAACTCCATGAACCTTTAAAGGAAGTAGAAGCCTGACGAGAGGAAGGACTTTACATCTTTAAGAGGTGCCAAAGTATTTAATACACTGACAACTTCTATTAAGAATAACAATGATATCATAAGTTCTAAGAGGGAGTAAAGTCATTAAGGCGCAGAGCTGTTATGATCTGGGTTCAGTACCAGGTTCAGGTGCGACAGTGAGCCCCGATACCAAATGTAAAGACCTTTCTCAAGGAGTCTCTCCTATAGGACTGAGTTTTCACAGTTCTACCCTGCTGGTCTCATTGTAGATCACTAACTGCAAGAGTTGACTGATTCCCATTTCCTGACCTCAAACTGCCAGGCTTTGTTCCATGCTCACCTTTGTTCTGTCTAATTTTTAATTTCTCTAAAAATTAGGATTCTTCCAGAAACACCCAGTATTGGAGCTCAGATTATGTATCTTGCCTCTATGGTATGTCTAAGCCTGTGTTTTTCCCCAAGTTGGACAGGGACACCAAAGGTGATTATATACTTTGAGATCACTATAACTCTCATGTGTGAGTTCAATGGCAGAAAGAAAGCTACTATAGGAAACTGTTGATGAAACACCAAAGCAGTAAATGGTTTGTTTATAATTGCATTAGAATAATGATCACAACTGTGTTGCTATGACCTCTTCTTGAAAATGAAAACTCTGGTGGTGTGACAAATACACCACCGTCATACTGACAACAGCATAATTATTATTATAGTTGTTATCTTTCCACAGAGCTTTGTTTATAAACTTTAAATGGAAAATATTTTTAAATGGATTTTCTGCCAGATACCAGGTATCCCTTCTCTGCATTCGTCAGTAGTGCCTCTAAGCACCATCAGTAAATGTGTCTGATTTGTCCTCAACATCTATGTGCCACAAGGAAACAAAAGATGAATGGATATGAAAGACTGAACTGCGTGAATATGACTGGTCTTACTTCTGCTAACACTGTTATTGATAGAGCTGATACGGAGCTAAATATTATTGATTTATTCATGGTTAGCATCTCATCTTCTTTAGAGACTATTAAGGCTAATATTATGCCCCCATCTTAGAGATTGTGCTATTGATGACCTATGAGATTATATGATGTGAAAAGTGTATAGTTTTTAGATATGCACTTTCATGACTTCAATCCCCAATATATTATTTAATTAGGGCTTCTGCGGATGAACACACAATTTGAAGGTGTGGCTTTTAAATGCTCAGTGTCAAGGATGCTAAGCAAATGTTTGGGAAAGTTTCCTCAGACTTCTGCTGTGGCAGGGCCATCACGGGGGCGGGTTAAAGGATAACATCTACTTTTCTCTCTCTGAACCACGGCTATGCATGTTGAAGAACATGCTGCGTCAACACACAGCTGTACCATGTTTTCCAAAGATGTTTATTTCTACTGACCCTTCCTCTCCAAGGATTTAGCTTTATTTTTTTTTTTTTTTATTTATGGGTCTAAGTGTGAACAATCATCATTCACATGAAATCTTCCAGCTGCTTCCGGAGTCTTTGAAGGATAAGGTCTTAAAGCCATTGTCAACAATTGCCTGCTAAAATGTCTTTGAGGGAAAGGCCTTGGGGACAAGGACAAAACTGGAAGGGAACAGAAGACAAGAGAAATTCAAGCCAAAGAATACTCTGAAACCTCATAGTCTGAGAGATACAGGCTGTTGGGATACTTGGCGGACAAGGAAAAAATTTTGCTTCCATCAGTGTTTATTTCTCAAGTAATACTCTTTGTGGATTCTGGGATTTGCCTCCTAGAGACTGTCAATTGTCCAAACTTTATGGTAGAAGCCTCAACTTCTCACCTGAGGAGAAGGAGATGACATTTATCAAATACATTCTTGGTCTGTCATGCTATGCTCAACATTTCTTTAAAAAAATTAACATATAACTTTGAGGATTTTTCATTGCTATTTTACAGGCAAAATTCCCACAACATGAAATTCATCATAACAACCAATTAAAAATAAAATTGTGTGGACTTCAGAATGTTGCCAGTGTTGTACAACTCTCAACACTATTTAATCTAAAAAGATTATCATTGCGTTATCTCACTGAATACCATCAAGATAAGTTCAAAGATAAGTTCAAAATTCTCATCTGCACTGAGGAAAGGTATTACCAAAGAACTGAAGTGGACTATTCAGTCACAGAGGTATGGCTCAGTGGACTGGTGTTCAATGCCCATGCTCCACTATAAGACTCATCTGAGGTTATGTCTCCCTTTTCGTTTAAAAAAAAAAAAAAAAAAAAAAAAAAAAAAAGACTCATCTGAGATTGCCCACGGCCCCTGTTTACAATAAGGCTTCCTGACATGCAGAAAGGTGAGATGCATTCGAAACTGTTTCACTCCTCATGAGAAAAAGGAGAAACAATTGGTAGGATCACGGATTAATATCTCCCAAGAAAAAACTAGAGGTCTAGCAGATTATACTCGCAGATTGGAGAGGCGGGGTTTAGCTTTGATGAAAATGAAGAAGCAATGGGCATGAACTTAAAACTAAGCAAAATATAATATGAGTTCCCTCAGAAAGTATACGCATGTGCTCATATTGTAGCAGCATCCCGCCATGTCTGTTTTGTTTATTTCACTGTAGAACTGTGTGTAGCAGCAGCTGGGAGGCCTGGTTTGACAGAGAGAGTCAGAGCAAAAATGTAGAATGCAAAACAGAGTTTTGAGCAAGGTATAAAAGTATAGCCCTAAAACATAATTATTATAGTATTTGAAAACACTCAGATCAAATTTCAAAAGAAAACCACTGGATCTTGATCTGAACGCCATAAATTTCAGAAAACGCAAAATAGATGAAATATTGAAAAAAAAACATATCTAAGATTATCAAACATTCCAGAAAGAAAAGAGAAAAATCATTAGATTTCATAAGACTAGACAAAGAGATTCTAGACTTTACCATAAGTCACAAAATAAAAATTTAAATGAGCCCTCATCAAATATTTAAAATTCCTGAATGTAATACAAAAGGGAAGCTACATACTATAAGAAAATATGGTGGCGTCTGATAAAGGCTCAGTTTAATGGTTTCCCTTGGGTTCCAGGAGTTTCTGTATATTTTATACAATAGTCATTTTCTTTCTGAAATAAAATTTAGTGCTCCTATGCCCCCATGTCTCTTGCTTGTTATTTCATTTGATCTTACCATCTATCCATCTATCTATCCCAGATGAATTCTTGTGGTTGTTCACACTGCTCTGGCTTCTTCTCAGTTTTCCTGAGGGATTTAGGGTAAATACTCATGAGATGCTATCCTGAAGAACACTAATTTAATGAAAAGGAAGTGGATAGGAAAATGAGCAGCAATTTCTAAAACAATTTCCAGAATTGTGTTATGTGTCTTGCTATTCCTAAACTTCTGAGAGCCTTTAGTAAGGTGGTTACTCTATGAATCTCTCAGAATCTATCAGAGCTTAAAGCAATCCCTAAAGTGTCTTTCTTTCCATACAAGTTTTTCTCACAAGAGCTGATTCATGGTCAATTCATAATTTATCAATAAGGGAAATTTCTATGTGGCTGTATAGACCCCACACCCTCACACCAATATGTTTATACTTGTCATTCTGTTTTCACATTCTTCTCTGAATGCTAGTTTTTCGGGGTTCATATTTCTCTTCTACTGATACTTCCCCAAATGCTCACTAGCGAGCTCCAAACCCACTTACCAGCTCTAATCCATATTGTTCCACAAAATACATTTTCAGAATTTACATCTTTTATTCATTGTTCTTTCTCTTGGTATCCATTTTATTCAGCTCTATAATACTTCTCCCAAGTTAATCATATTAGCCATTTATTACCCATTTGTTTCATAATCATACCCTGGATCAACTCCTAAGAATCTCAAGTTATCTTTCTCAAAGTTGAACTCCAACTGCAAACAATTCTGGTTTTATTAGTTTTGCCATTTCCATAAAACTAACTTCTGATGACATTTTCAGCTAAGCGACACAGTGGGGGACTCTTTGTGCTTTACCTCCTCCCTTTGCATAAGATAGCATTAGAACTAACATTTACAGAGGACCAATATCTTATGTGCAAATTAAACCTTAAACACTCATTTCATTAGGGAAAAAAGAGAGTCATGTATTCACGCCATGGCAATATAATAGACCTACGTTTAGTAGATACCAAAGAGAAGACTCTTTAAATTTAATTTTCCTTTAAATTATATCTTTTAAATCCATGTGAGAGTTCTTTTATTTCCAATTTCTCTACAAAGTCCCTTTACATTACTTCTATTCTAAACACTTGTAGCTGTCTATGAGATGATTTATCATTTTCAACTTTTTGTCACACACCGGCTCCTGTCCCACACCACTGGAAGATTTTTATGATCATTAGAAGCAGTCATTGACCCCCATTGGACAATAAATTAATGTTACAAATTTTAGCTTGCTTTTAGAAGTGATTTGAAATATGTCTCAGTTTCAATTTCCAACTAAATATTTTAACTTGGCTATTTATTTATTTTAAGAATGATTATATATGTGCGTTTGGTCATACATCTATTTACTGAAATCAATATATTGCTTTGAAAGTCTTGGGTTTCCTTTTCTTCCTTTGTTTCTTTGCTTCTTTCTTCCTTTCTTTCTTCTGTGTCTTTTACATTATGTGCTTGATCCCATTCATTTCCCTGTCCCTCCATACCTTCACACCATGAACCCTTTTACCATATATTTTCACTTGCATGAGTTCGTTGCAAAGAGCTGTTGGTCTGGTTTGATGCCTCTGGTTTCTACTTCAGTATCAATGCTGGGTCCTCACTAGAGCTTTTTCTTGATAGCCTGCTGTTGCTCTGTGCTGTGGAGATCCGGTAGATTTGGACCCACATGCTTCAGCCGGTCATAAATGGGACAGATGTTGGGGTAGGTCAAGTCATAACCCTGAGTCTGGGCCTGGGCAGCTGTAGGATTTGTCCATCAGATGAGAAATGGGAACAGCTCTCCCAGGTTTAAAATTTCGGGCTGTCTCACTCACACATGTGCTGATAAGGTTGCCTCTTCTGCTCTTATGACCAGAGGGCCAGCACTCCAACTGTCCCAGGTATTGATGCATAGGCGCAGCAGAGCAACACTCCCCTACCCTTGCCACCCAAAATTGAGGGTAATGCATACAGCTCTCCCATGCACACAACTTTGGGGTTGGCCCACCCACACCTGCACTAATAGGGTTGATGCAGGGCCTGGCAAGATGCAGGGCCTGCTCTTCCGAATGTTGTAGCTGGTGGAGGTCTCCCGCTCTCATGACCACAGGGCAAACTCTTTCACCTACCTCAGGCACTGATGGTCAAGAGGAGGGTTAATTTCAAACCAGTGAATCTTGCTAAAGTTATTTTTGCAAATTGGATTCAAGAGTCTAAAGAATAGGAAATAATGTGGAGTAAATTCTACAGAAAAAAAGTGCATTTACAAGATGAGATTGATGGGAATTCAAGTAATTGCTGCAGGCATTGAAAGGATGGGTAAAAAATAGATGTATTGGTACAATATTCATGGGCAAACTGATATCAGATATTAGTGTTTTATATAAAATAAGACTTAAAATGTGTAACTTTTAGCTCACAATTATATATTGAATCAACTACTTGATAACTCACATCATCTTTTCTAAAGTTGAATTCAAATTCCCCAATTCGAGACTTATTAGTTTCTTCATTTCAATAAAATCCACTTCTACTAATATACTTCAGCTAAGGGGCTGGAGAGATGGCTCAGTGGTTAAGAGCATTGCCTGCTCTTCCAAAGGTCCTGAGTTCAATTCCCAGCAACCACATGGTGGCTCACAACCATCAGTAATGATGTCTGGCGCCCTCTTCTGGCCTGCAGACATACACACAGACAGAATATTGTATACATAATAAATTAATTAATTTAAAAAAAGTTTAAAAAATATATATACTTCAGCTTTTCTACCCATTCTGAGTTTCTAGAGAGAATTGTCCTTAAGTATATATCCTAACTAAGGGAGCCATCTTAGGGTTGGCAAGAGACTTGACTCTAGAGGGGCTCGCAGGTGTCCAGGGAGATGTCCCCAGCTGGTACCTTGGGCAACTGAGGAGAGGGAACCTGAAATGACCCTATCCTATACTGATGAATATCTTACATATCACCTTAGAACCTTCATCTGGCGATGGATCCAGATAGAGACAGATACTCAATTTGGAGCAACAGTCTGAGCTCTTAAGGTCCAAATGAGGAACAGAAGGAGGGAGGACATGAGCAAGGAAGTCAGGACCACGAGGGGTGGAACTGATTTACTGGGAGCCCACCAAGGCCAGCTGGGCTGGGACTGAATAAGCATGGGTTGAAACTGGACTCTCTGAACATGGTGGACAATGAAGGCTGATGAGAAGCCAAGGACAATGGCACTAGGTTTCGATCCTAATACATGAACTGGCTTTGTGGGAGCTTAGCCTGTTTGGATGCTCACCTTCCTGGACCTAGATAGAAGTGGGAGGACCTTGGTCTTCCTGCAGGGCAGGGAATTTGGACTGCTCTTCAGTATCGAGAGGGAGGGGAAATGGAGTGGGGGGAGGAGAAGAGGAGTGGGGATAGGGGGAGGGGAGTGGGGGGAGGGGGCAATATTTGGGAGGAGGAGGGAGGGAAATGGGAAACGGGGAGCAGGTGGAAATTTTAATTAAAAAAGAATAAAAATAAAAAAAAAGAAACCATGAAGATGCTGGGATCATTCAAACCCTAATTCTCACCAGCAAGGGATGAGAGTGCCCCTTTCTCCACAACCTCTCCAGCAGAGGCTATCATTGGTGTTTTTGATTTTAGCCATTCTGACCGGTGTAAGATGGTATCTTAATGTTGTCTTGATTTGCATTTCCCTGATTGCTAAGGAAGTTGAGCACGATCTTAAGTGTTTTTTGGCCATTTGAACTTCTTCTGTTGAAAAGTCTCTGTTCAGCTCAGTGCCCCATTTTATAATTGGATTGATTAACCTTTTACGGTCTAATTTCTTGAGTTCTTTGTATATTTTGGATATCAGACCTTTGTCAGTTGCGGGGTTGGTGAAGATCTTCTCCCAGTCAGTGGGTTGCCTTTCTGTCTTAGTGACAGTGTCCCTTGCTTTACAGAAGCTTCTCAGTCTCAGGAGGTCCCATTTATTCAATGATGTCCTTAGTGTTTGTGCTGCTGGGGTTATACGTAGGAAGTGTTCTCCTGTGCCCATGTGTTGTAGAGTACTTCCCACTTTCTCTTCTATCAGGTTCAGTGTGTTTGGACTGATATTGAGGTCTTTAATCCATTTGGACTTGAGTTTTGTGCATGGTGATAGATATGGATCTATTTTCATTCTTCTACAGATTGACTTCCAGTTTTGCCAGCACAATTTGTTGAAGATGCTCTCTTTTTTCCATTGTATACTTTTAGCTCCTTTATCGAAAATCAGGTGTTCATAGGTTTGTGGGCTAAAGTCAGGGTCTTCTATTCTATTCCATGGGACAAAACCGGTCTCGCTGAACATAATGGACAATGAGAACTACTGAGAACTGAAGAACAATGGCAATGGGTTCCTGATCCTATTGCACGTAATGGCTTTGTGGGAGCCCAGGTAGTTTGGATGCTCACCTTAATAGACCTGGATGGAGGTGGGTGGTCCTTGGACCTCCCACAGGGCAGAGAAACCTGCTTGCTCTTTGGGCTGAGGAGGAAGGAAGACTTGATTGGGGGAGGGGGAGGGAGTGGGAGGTGGTGGCGGGGAAGAGGCAGAAATCTTTAATAATTAAATAAATTAATTAATAAAAAAAAGAAAAAAAATGAATGATAAAAAAAAAGAATTAAGTACACTCAAAAAAAAAAAAAAAAACAAACCCTAATTCTCATACTCTCCCCATTCATGACATACTAGAAGTAACTATGCCCTAACAATTCCACATGTGAAGATGTCTTGTAAGAAAATCTAAGAACAATGACAAAATCAATTGTTATGATTCATTGAAGGGTTTCCTATGGATGGCTGGTTCCCTGTTGTTAAATAAAGTTAAGGGAGGTTATGATCTTTATCTTGATAAGCTGCTCACTGAGGTTCTTTCTTGTGAACTACTTGCTAGTGAAGATATTGCTAATGTGGTTTTACTTGCTCTTAGTAAATACCAACTCACTTTCTGCATGAATATGATGTGACCACAGGTATCAGCAGTTCACCTGGTGCCGCCTTTCCTTTCTGTACCTCTCGTGTGACTTCACTGCTGTTGTTAAGTCGCCTACCTGAGATGAAAATTAATGCTTTAAGAAATTTATCCTAGAATCCCAGCTATGGAAGGACAGAAAAAGGAAGATGAAAAAAAAGCTCAAAAAAAGATTTAAATGAATTCTGATAAAGAAATGGTGGCCTGTTGCAACTCTATCAACTGGAGTGAGAACACAGGTCTGGATAATCACATGCCAACTAGACACTGACCACATACCGCTACTCCAGTGGGACAAGAAAATTCCCTCTAGCCAAGACATTTCCCAAAGATGCCCGACTGCTGATGGCTTCTGTGAAAGGCATTCTCAGGAGGGAGATAAGAGGTCCTTTAATCCTAAAAAGGCACTTGGGTGGTCTACCACAATAATGCATTCTATTTCAAAGTAAAGTTGGGTGACTGGAAATCAGCCTGACAAAGAAATAAGAAACATTCTACTGGTAGAGGTGACTTGAACAATGCTTCAGACTTTGCTGTTTTTTTGTTTTGTTTTAGTGTTTTTTTTCCCCCTGTGTGCAAAGTGATCAGCCACTGGTTAAAGTTCTCTGTGATTCCTTCCACACGTTATCATCAATATTGGCAAAGTTATTTACAGCTTGGAATTTGTGCCTCTTTTTTCTTCACTTCTCAGTTGCTCTTCTCCTAGTGACCATAATGTTGTGTGTTCTCTTTTTTTCTCTGATGAATTGCTATTGTTCTTTTGCATGAGAAATTCTCGAACCAGGTCAAGTTGACCTGGTGTATGGGTATGTCAAAATTGAAGACATCCGTAAATTTATAATGAGTATTTGATGAAAAGCAATACCAACTGGCCAGTTATGTTGAAATCCTTCCTCTATTCCTTCTGTTGAAATATTAAGCAGAAAACAATACTGAACCTAGAGCTTTGGTTGGGAAGAAAACCATAGGTCATTTTAAAATTCAGATATGTCATACTCTGGTCCATTTCTCTCTATTTCCTAACTTTGATTTAGTTTCTTGTAAATCCCACCCATCTTCCATTTCTTAGTGGGCTTTTGTTTCCATGTTAGTAATACTTCTCCCCTGCTACTATTGCTTCTTTCCCTGCTCCTTTTCCTCTTCCACTCCTGTTACCTCCACATTTGCTCCTTTTTAGTAATAAGGAACAAACAAAGAGCCTTGCATAATATTCGGCTCTACATGGATGTACAACCCCCGCTTCCCATCCTTCTTAATCCAAGAGAACGATCCTAGTAAGAATTGTTTTAAATACTCTGTCTTGATCTCTGAGCTAAATAAACACTCAGTGCCTGGATAATAGGTATCAGGGTAAGAAAAAAATTATCTGTAGCTACAAATATTCTCTGTCTATGGGTCCCCCTGTACCGGGTTTTCTCCACTCACCTGTTCCCGTAGCTGTTTATAAAATAACCCCTTGAGGCTTCATATTAATTACGCACTCTTTGGCCTATTAGCTCAGGATTCTCATTAATTAACTCTTACATCTTAAATTAACCCATTTCTATTATTTTTTATTTTACCACAAAGCTCATGGTTCATTATCTCTTGCTTCTTGGGCAGCTACATGGCATCTGCCAGACTCCACTTTTATCCTCCTCTATCTCTGCTTGGATTTCCTGTCTTGCTATATTCTGCCCTGCCTTAGGCTAAAACAGGTCCTTTATTAATCAATGATAATAAAACATATTCACAGCATACAGAGGGGAATCCCACATCAATAATCATGTAGCTATATTAAACATCATAGAATATGTTACTGATTCAGAATTTAAAACAAAGCCACAAGAGACTCAAAATTAATGTCTTCCTTAAGGTGATTATCTTTATGTATTTCATAGTAGCATGTTATGATGATCATTATTACAAAAGTAAAAGTGATAGTAATGGAACTCATATAGTAAATATTTTATTTAGAATAATTCTTTTATTGATTCTTTGAGAATTTTGCATCACGCACCCCAATTCCACCCATTTCCTAGTCCCTTCATATCTGGTATTTATCTTGTAGCATCCCCCCACAAAAGGAAACTTCGAAAGAAATAATAGAAATAAAATAAAAATAAGAAGTAATACAAATAAGAATATTAATTTAAAAAGCAAAAAGCAAAAACAAAAATGAACTAAAACCAAAGCATCAAACAGAAAATCCCTCACTCCTTGGTCTTTCCTGCCTCTCCGTCTCTTCTTCATTCATCTTAGTGACTGGCATTGGAAGCAGTTGTGTAGCATGCATTATACTCCTCTGTCCAAACAGCTTTATCTGCAAATATTTATTGTGTAAGGTGTTGTTCATGAGGTTCAAAGCCTCTGGAGTCTGGTATACCATCAATATAGTAAATGTTTTTGACAAAATAAAAACGTGAGTATTCATCAATGCAAACCTCTAGGTATGGAGGACTAAACCGACGATATTTGAAGACCAGCTGGTAAATGTGGCTTGACTGAGAATACGAATCAGGAGTGGTAACAAGGAAATCAGATGGAACTGGACAGTGAGAAAATCCATGTCCTTCACAGGAACACACATGCACATTCCCCATTATCAGGTTCTGCCATCAAGGCGTGTTGAGTCATAGAGAACAGGCAAGGGCAAGAGTTACACTGTGTCACACCCATAATAATGCATTCTTAAATTTAAGGGGAGTTTCTTCTTTTCATTTTCTTACCCTTTTCTATTTTAAGGCTTTGTCTTGAATCCTGACACTCCTCAATGTTTTTCTAGTTTACAGAAAATGCTCCTTTCATATGACTTAAATAATGAAGCATTTTGCATGGCAATTCTGCTTTTTCAAACCATCACATCATTGTTTTTCACAAACAGATTTATATTAAGAAGTTTAAGAACAAATTTGTGTCAATTTTCAAACATTTTCAAAGTACCTCAGACACTCAGAAAACAAACATACATTGAAGCTGAATTTTAGCAATTTATCAGTGAAACCAAGCAGGATAAATTTGACTTGTCAGTTCTTTATGTTAGGAGCAGGCATGGAAAACTGAAGGTGCACAGCCTTCTCTTAAACTCCATGCTGCCATGTTAGACTCCTCACTGATTGCAAATTTGTATAATATATAAAGTTCTAAATAAAAAAATTCTTACCACCTCCTGCTAGAAAAGTAGATTCCCGTGAGGCTCAGTCTATGAAGCACAATTCGTTTCCCCATAAACATGCAGTTCTCTCTCTGTCTCTCTCTTATTTTGTTGTTGTTGTTCCTGTGTTCTTTTGGTGGTAAATGCTCTCTGTAACAACTTCTCTATGAGAATTAACCATTTTCTTCTCAGTATATCCTATGTCTTTGCAATGTGTCATCACTAAAGTTTAGCATGAGATTGTATATTATAAACTCTATCAAGTTAAACAGCTACACAGACTCAAGAGAAAATGAAAGACATGGAAAGCAATGCTTTCCAAAAGTTTGATGGAATGAAAGTTTGGAATTTTGCATTTCTATCTTGTGTAGAAACTGGACATAAATATTTGTGCACAAAATTTTGTATAAAAGGAAGCACTGTAAATTTTTCAAAGCTGTGTATGCTGAAGCAGTGAGGGAGTGTATACAATCACCTACAGTTTACATTGAAACATTAAGAACAAAGAAAGAACAGATTGCTTGCTTGGGAGAGGGACAGATATGTGAATTTAAAATGAAAATAGTAAAATATTAATAATAGAAGGTAGGTGGGAGGCATGTGCTCGCTCACTGTAGTGCTTAAAATGCTTTCAAGTTGGCAAGATGCTTAAAAATTTGTATAATGAAATGTTTGGTAGGAGTAAAAAAGGTGAAAAGTAGAAGTTAACCACAGAGAAAATAGATGTCAACAAAGAAACAGTATGGTCTCTTTTAATTCACGTGTTAAGCACAAACGCCACTCTTTTCATTCATTTGTTTTTATGCATCTGCTATGGCTCAGCACTATGAGTTGAACATTGTTGACCCCATTTACACATATGGAAGTAAAATGCCTTACAGTCTCAATGAAATGCTGAGGAGGAGGCTCAAATACCTGTGCTTGCATCTGCTCGTACCTGCTTTGTCATATTGCACTCTAAAAGCTCTTAAACAAGGGGGAAGCTGTCTTTGTGTTAGAAAGAATATAGAAAGGTCGAAAAGAATGTTGCTGAATATTACTGTGGAAGAAGAAACTACTGAAGTTCTCTCTGTGTTCTCATTATGACCTAAGTATCCCTGCATACATCAAAGATGATAACAGAGTTCATGAGTAGGGAGTTTAATGTTGATCTTCGTGTATTTTTTAAAAGTGTGAGCAGGGACATTAAATGGAGAGAACAACCCAGGTGTTTTTTATCATCCTGAAGCCATTATTTCATTCACATCTGATTTTTAAATTATTTTGATTGCGAGGAACTGGCTCGCGAGAATACATTGAAGATGTAAGCATGATTCTGAGGAAGTCACATACATTTTTCTTCAGATTTTAGAGATTAGGAAAGACATAAACATAGGTTGACTTTGTTTAAGGGCCTGGGATGATGATTCAATGGTTAAGAGCATTTATTGCTCTTACAGAAGACCTGGATTCAGTTCTCAGTACCACACGATGACTTGCTCCTAACCATCTGCAACTCCAGTTTCAGGGTATCAGACATTCTCTTCTAGATTCTATGGGCACCGGCATCCACTTGATGTACTTGTATATAAGCAGGAAAAACACTCATACACATAAATTAATGAGAAATATATCTAAAAAGAAAATGCACTAAAGTATAACCATTTTGGGTTCCAGTCTTCCAGCAGCACAGGGCTTGAAATAAAAATTCATAGCATCAACATGTACTGGACATTTTCATGTGAGGGGTTAAGGAAAAAGACACACACTCTCTTGATGGTTTCCTTCAGACCTGTTCTTTATTCTTTTTCTGCATCCTCTATTTTTTATTTTCATGGTAGTTTGCTACTCTCATTCTTGATGTTTTCCTTCTAACTCATTTTAACACCCTCATTCTCATTCTCTATGTTTTCCTTCTAACTCTCATCCTTGATGTTTTCCTTCAAGCCCACTTTAACTCTATCTAACTCTATCTCTATTCTTTCCCTTACAGTTTATATACCCCAGTAAAATCTTTGGGGCCATATAAAAACTACAATGTGGTTATATTCTGTTTTTAAGTGAATGATTACAATGAATACTAAACAGTAAAATCACACATCATGTTTCCATATCCTTTACATGATTAAATATTTTATGTATTATGGGTGAAAAACAAATTATCCCAAGAACGCATGTACATTCATACTGAAGCAACCAGGTATAGATTAACTGTGTGGACAAGCAAGGTATTCTTCTTGGGTTTTTTACTGGCAGGCTGCATTTTGTAATTACAAAGAAAAGGCCAATTGTTTTATTACTTATCTTGAAAGATAATTTTATAAGGAATCTTAATGGAGTTATAAACCTATACTTTTAAATATGAAAAACAATCAATCAGCTCTGCTTTAAATCTTTAGGGTATATACCTACTCATCAATACTTTCTAATATCAGGAGATTGGGTGCAGAAATAGGTATAAGAAAATAATCATCATCTTTGGTCATCAACCAATTCTAGCAAGGACAGTGCATCAGTTAGTAACAATTGGGCTGCTTTGTTCCTGTTCCCTGACCTTAAAGAGTTCAACATTCTATTCTGTGCTTCTCTGAAACTTCACATTGTCTTCTTGGGTCTTTCCTCTCAAAATTATTTGACAAAAACTTCTTAATCTAACATTAAGTTACTTTCAAAGCTTTGTTTCAGCTGTGATGCACTCCAAAGCCTGTGAACACATCTCCCAACATTCCAGTTAAAAGAATTTAAGCTAGCTGGGCAATTAGAACTCAAATGTTATTCTTAATCATTAACCTAAGCCACAGTCTATATGGCTACTCAATAGAATCTCATGTGTTCTAACTATCTGACACTTTCTTGTATTTATTTATATTCATCAAAACTCTGTATAAACTAACATTATTATTATCAATTAGACAGTATGGCTTAGGAAGAAATCATGTTGATGACAATCTACAGATATAACTTTGCAGTAGAACCAGATGTCTCCATGAGATAAACATACTACATACAGGTAGTCAGGATTTCTGTACATCAGTAACAGCAGCAAGCATGCAAAGGCACAGTAGAAGTAAAAGACATTCAAGTGTCTGAGGTCCCATTGACTTACCTAAAATGAGATCCACCCATCAGAGATTTTCCTTCTGGTCGGTTGACGCCTTGAACTTCAATTGTTCCTCTGACATGGCCACCAGTACTATGGTAAAAAGGAGCCAAGTTTACAAGCAGTAAAGAGTATCAGTACTTAGGAAAAGCAGCTAACTCATCAGTCTACTAGTTCAAGGCCATGAGTATTGGTTTTCTATGTCGTAGTTAATTTCTCTCATAACTTGTAAATTGTTACTAAAAATTAGTGATTAAGCACATGTCTTACTTACAAATTCTCTAACAGCACAGTTAAACACTAAAGGGACCAAGTGTTTTAATATAAGGCAGTAGCAGAATGTAGGTAATAAGTTCCTATGTGTGAACAACATGCAAGATAAAAGATGCTAAAAATAAACAAGAAAATTGTTAGTGAGGAATTTGTCTTTAGATTGAAACAAGAACTAAATGTTATAAAAAGAATATTCATAAATGGGAAAACCAGCTTACACAGAAAGCACCAGATTAGAAGTAAAATAACAAGCATTGAAAGAGTTGAGGCCATAAAGAGAAGGGTAAGAAAAGATGTAATTAGGGATTCATGTCCAATGTTTAATGTTAATAATTGACATGCAGGTGTTTCATAGAAATAACACAACATTGGGAAAAATACCCAATAAATCATCTTATTAATTAAAATTAATGTGTTCCATATCAAAAGGTACATTGAGGGCCTAGTAGTAGGGACAGGAGAAAAATACAAATGTCAAATACAGGTGGGGTATATAAAAAGAAAATGAAATAACAAAGCAGTATGATGTGACTTTCCTGATAGAGAGCTAGTCTCTCATCCAGAGAACCAGAGTTCAGTTCTCTGGTCTGGCAGATCACAAATGCCTCAAATCTAGCTCCAGAGAATCCTACATTAATTCTGGACTCAGCAGGCACCTGCATGTAAGCATGCACAAACATGCACATACACACACACACCATGTACACAATTAAAAATAGCTATAACTCTCCCCAAATCACTACTCAGCATCAGTTATAATTTGAAGTAAAAAGAAGTGCTTTCTAATGTTGCAGGGTGAAATGATACCCAACCCAATTTTCTATTTCTATACAAACCAACAACCACATGTGACAGGGTGAGAAGATATTCTTAGGCACAGTCTGAAAATATTATCTGCAGGTACCCTGTCTGAGAAACCTACTGGGAAATGTACAGAATAGAACAAGACAGTAAAGATGAAGACTTAAGATACAGGTGCCTTCCTCTTCAGACAGAGGCAAGGGTAGTGTCTGGTATAGTGTGACGATATATATCAAATACACTAGGAGACAGGCTTGAGAGCAGCAGATCTTTGACGAAAAGAGACAGGTTACTGCAGAAAGGTAGACGTGAGCTTAGTCATAGTTTTTGGGAAATACATTATTAGTAAGGAGGCTAAAAACAATTAGAACGAAATTCTCTCAAAATTATATTAGGTGATGATTAATTCAGATATGTAATATTTTTCAAGAAAGGAAACATAATTGTCAAAATTATTTTAAGAAATTAAGGACAATTATCACAATGATCATTTATGTATAATAGCCTCTTACATGACTAAACATAATAAATCATAACAATTTACATATTTAAGTATTACATGCATTTAGTAATATGGATAGGCATAGAAGGAGACAGAGAAAGATAGGAGAAACCAGATGAGGGAGAGAGAAAGAGAGACAGAGAAAAACAGAGAGAGCCACTGAGAGAAAAACAGAAAAAGAAAGAGAAGACAAGAGAAGAGAGGAATACCAGAGAAAAGTGATTGGCATGGGGTGTTAGATATCAAATAAATAAGTCATGTTTTCGTGGTACCAAGTCAGTACAGATTATATATAATGAAAAATGAGTGCATTATTTAAACATATGAAGGCAAGTATTTTAAACACCTTGTGAAAAAATCATCAAGGGATTTAAAAGAAGGTTTCAGGAAGAATATACCAGGTTGGGAAGTGTGTATTGATTTCTGCTCTCCTAATTGTGGAATTATGTGATATTTGTCAAACTATATGTTTTTCATCATAAAACACTACTCAATATCAGCATACATTATGGCTTACCAGTTCAGAGACTGTTGCTAAGGACATAGAAGTCCTGTAGATAGGATTAACTCTTTTGGTTTCACGGCCACTAGCCCCACAAACTGCCCAAGCCACACAACTGTCACCCACATTCAGCGGTCCTAGTTCTGTTCAATGCAGGTTCCCTACCCATCTGTCCAGAGTCAGTGAGCATGCACTACCTCAGGTCAGCTATTTTTGTGGATATCTCCATCACAGTCTTGACCGCTTTGCTCAAATTGTCGCCCCTCCCTCTCTATGACAGGACACCGGTAGTTCCACCCAGTGCTTAGCTGTGGATCTCTGCATCTGCTTCCATCAGTTCCTGGCTGAAGGTTCTATGATGACAATTAAGGTAGTCATCAATCTGCTTACAGGAGAAGGACAGCTAAGGCACCCTCTCTACTATTGCATAGGTTCTTAGCTGGGTCATCCTTGTGAGTTTCTGGGAATTTCCCTAGTGCCAGGATTCTTGCTAACTCCATAATGGCTCCTTTTATCAACATATCTCTTTCTTTGTTCTTCCTCTCTGTCCTTCTCCCACTTCGACCTTCCCAGCCCTCATGTTCTCCTCCCTTCCTCTCCCCTCCCCACTTCCCTTTCATCCACTCCCCTCCCCTTCACACTCCCAATTTACTCACGAGAACTTGTCTCCTTTCCCAGGAGGATCCACATATGTCTGTCTCAGTGTCCTACTTGTTTTCTGACTTCTATGGGGTTGTAACCTGTAGGCTGGTTATTCTTTGCTTTACAACTAATATCCACTTATGAGTGAGTACATACCATGTTTGTCTTTCTGTGTCTGAGTTACCTCACTCATTGTGTGTGTGTGTGTGTGTGTGTGTTTTTCTTCTGAGTAGCACTGCATTGTTAAATGGATCACATTTTCTTTATCCATTCTTCAGTTGAGGGGCATCTAGGTTGTTTCCAAGTTCTGGCTATCACAAATAATACTGCTATGAACATACTTGAGCAAATGTTCTTGTGGTATGAGTGTCCATCCCTTGGGTATATGCCTAAGAGTGGTATTGTTAGGTTTTGAGGTAGATTGATTCCCAATTTTCTGAGAAACCACCATACTGACTTCCAAAGCTGCTGTACAAGTTTGCTCTCCCACCGGTAATGGATGAGTGCTACACAGGGAATTTCTTTTTATCTTTGTTGATCTGATTATCTCATCTGTAAAATGAAGATAATTTCATAACAAGAATGACCCCATTCTGTAGGTTTGATTGCTTATAATATTTTTCTGGCAAATTAGAGATGATGTGAATATTATAATTGTTGTATAGAGTTATTTTAAATCATGTGCGCACGCACACACACACACATATATGTATATATATGCCATTTACTCTATGACAATTAGAAAATTTTAGTTACTCTGCCATGTACATATACTTTGAAATGATAATTTGTACCTAATAAATAGATGTTTTTTTCATTTTTAGAAAATAAAAAATTACCCACCAGATTTTAATTATGTATTTATTTTACATCTGGACCACAGTTCTTCCCTCCTCTTCTCCCAGTCACTTTCCTGACCTAGTCTCTGCCTCCTGCAGATCCACTCCATCTCCATTTCTATTCAGAAAACAGCAGACCTCCAATGAATATCAACAAAAACATGACATATCAAATAGTAGTAATTCGAAGCATTTTGATTAAGGCTGGTGAAGGAAACACAGTATGAGGAACAGGATCCCAAAAGCAAGTAAAGGAGTTGGAGACAACCCGTGCTCCCAATGTTAGCAGCCTCCTAAGAAGAGCAAGCTACGCAGCTGTCACATACATGCAGAGGGCCTAGGTCGGCTCCATGAAAGCTCTTTGCTTGTCTTTTCAGTCTCTGTGAGCCCTTTGCAGTCCAGGTTAATTGAGTTTTTGGTTTTTCTTGTGATGTCCTTGACACATATGTCCCCTAGAATCCTTTCTTCCTCTTCAGCAGGATTCCCTGAGCTTCACCTAACATTTGACTGTCTCTGCATCTGTTTCCATCAGCTACCAGATGAAGCCTCTCTAATCACAGTTGGGCTAGGCACCAATCTATGAGCATAGCAGAACATCATTGGCTATCATTACACTCATATTTTTCCCTCCAGTCATGTTTGGTTCTATTCTAGGTCTTTGGGTGATTCATCCTCTGGATCCTGGTGCTACAAACAGTGTCAGAAGTGGGTTCATTCTCCTGGCATAGCTCTCAGGCTGGACCAGTCATTGCTTGGCCACTCCCACAATCTCTGTGCCACCCTTACCCCCAGCACATCCTATAGAGAGGGCAGACTGTATGTCGAAAGTTATGTGACTGGGTTCGTGTCCCAATCCCTCTACTGAAAATTTTGCCAGGTCATAGGAGATGGTTGGTTCAGGCTACATATCCGTAACTGCCAGGTGTATTAGCTGGAGTCATCCCTGTTCCTGGGAGTTTTCCTTGCACCAGAGCTATATCTGACCCTGATATGACTCCCTTTTCCAGTCATCTGTTATAGTACTCCCCGACACACACACACACACACACACACACACACACACACACACACACACACACACATCTGATCCTTCATATTTTGGTCCCCACCCATCGCCAGTCCACCCACGAAATCTTTTCTATTTCTCCTTCCCAGGGAGATCCAAGTGTCCCCCTTAGATCTCCAAGTGTCCTCCTTGTCACCTAGCCTCTCTGGTCTGTGGTCCGTAGCATGGTTATCCTTTACAGCTAATATCTACTTAAAAGTGAATACAAACCATGTTTGTCTTTCTGGGTCTGGGTTACCTCATTCAGGGTGATTTTTTTTTTTCTAGTTTTGTCCCTTTGGCTTCAGTTTTCATGATGTCATTATTTTTAACTGCTGAGTAATACTTCATTGTTTAAATATACCACATTTTCTTTATCCATTCTTTCCAACTAGGTATTTATAGGACAAAATTAGAAACTGAAAGAATAATACTTATAGTATATGACTATAGTACATTAGCAAGTCTGTTATGTTTTTAAACCCAAACCAAACCTGCTCAGATCTAGCAAGAGGAAAATACATTTTTTTTCTTAGCTCTGAAATTTCTGTAATTTCTTATTTTCCATAATGGACATATTTTACTTTTATAATTGTAAATAAAACTTGGACTTTTTAAATGCAAATGAGCTTTGGAAGATAAATCTGGCTGTCATAGAGAGAAATGATGTGAAGATTAAATGAGGAATAGAAACATCTGGCGTTGTCAGACAAAGCAGTGACTTTTTCCAAAGGTAGCTCTAAAAAGCAAGGTGACTTAACTAGCTTTTTCTAATCAGGACTCTTGTTATGGGATAACATCGAGTTACTTGTTCTTGTCTACAATACTGGGAGAGACTGCTTTTTCAAGATACACCCAACAACAGTAAAATATATACCCCAAAGCATTAATTATAAACATCACTATAAGCCAATGTTGAAGTTGTAGTAATTTTTAAATTTGATAATAAAATGAATGAAGATTATGGCTTACCGTCTTTTTACTTCAGGCATCATATGTAAGACAACCCCTAGGAAATCATGATTTTATTCCAGTTACAAACTTTCAACTCCATACTTACCTGGGAACTGTTTAAACCTGCTACCAAGCTCCATCAAGGGACACTATTATTTACAGGTGTTTTCTCTGGACCTCCATAGTATTCTGATTTGCTTCTTTTTGTTAATTCCTAGTCTTTCCCACTCTGACCTTCTTTCAGTAGGTCACTCTTTATTAGAGCCTTTTTTTTTTTTTTACTCCATGCATGAAGTTTCCTCATGAGGATGCCTTGCTGTTCCTCTGAATTATAAAGTGATACTGGTCCAGTGTCTCACTTAGCCCTCAGATAACAGCATGACTTACTTCATTGAAGAAGTCCCGAGTTTAAGACAAATCAGGGCATTTCAATATAACTTTATCCCCTCCAATCACTCTAAGAAAAAAAAATTGAATTCGATGAAAATGTACAAGCACATCTATCTTATTTAATGTTTTTAATAACTATGTTCCACCGTGTCTCATACAGTGGGTGTTTCATGAATATAAGTTAGATGACAAAGTTAAAGAATGGATGGTAGAAGACCCTCAGTGGATGTTTTTATTCATTATTCAAAACAGCATTAGATAATATGACTGCTAAGTATGGATTTAGTTCACAAATGCTTTAGTTATATGCCACGTGTGTCTTTTTTCTTTTTGTTTTTTCGAGACAGTGTTTCTCTCTGTGTAGCTTTGGTGTCTATCTTGGAACTAGCTCTTGTAGCCCATGCTGGCCTCTAACTCACAGAGGAGCGAATGGAAGGAGGGAGTGGGAACTTGGGGAGAATGGGAGGAGGGGAGGGAGTGGGAACTTGGATGGGTATGTATAACGAAAAAGGATTGTTTTCTTTTTAAAATAAAAGAAAACAAAAAAAAATCAAAAACTATAAAACATTAATGAAACTGCTTACACATTGAAACATGGAATCTGGAGTCACCTAACCTATGTTCTCCGGGCCATGGTCACTCAAAATTGTTCCAGAATAAATTATTTCTCTTGAAGACAAGAGTTACGGTTTTTATGTTGACAATACAGACCAAAAGGTGTCACAGAACAGACTTGGTTTCTGATTCAGGTGCTACCAGTTGCTAAATGAGAAGCCCAAAAGAGACTTTCTGCACTGCATCCTGTATCTTATTTAAAATAACAGCAAGTTGTGCTCGACACACTGCAGGTATCCACTCAGTTCATATTTATTCAGTGAATGAACCCAGCAGACGACTAAATTAAATCGCCTATCTATTTCACATGGCAGCGGTGTTCAGGTGTTCACTTCCCAGCTCTATACCTTTTACAATTTAACCCGAGGATGAATCCACTGACTTGGCTATAAGGTGTACATATTGTCATGATTTTACAGGAGTAAAACCATATGACTTTTCTACGTTCCAGCAGAATTCAAATAGAAAGAACCAAGTGAAATGAGACGAGCAATTTATTAATCCATTTCACAATGGGCCCATATTACATTATCTTGGAAGTCCTTTAACAAACAAAAATTAATTTCTAAACCCACACTTTGTTGGCACATTGATAGACTCCTTAATTACAGGGTCTTTGGTTCAGAAAATAATGATTGATTATTTTAGTCTTTGTTTCACTTAGTTATGGATGGGACCATGAATATTTGCACAGACAAATTATTTCAAAGTTATTATGATTAATAAGTGTAAAAGACAGGAAGTCTGAGCTATTGTAAAATCTGAGACATTGAAAATAATTCTCCAGGGTGTCTGGAAAGGTTGTTTCGAGACAGATGACAGGAAGTTGGGAAAATGAAATACACTTCTGTTCATTTATTCTACAAATATTTGTACTTGATACTTACTAATCACCAAACCTGGAAGTGGGCATTAAAGACACAAAGTTGGATAAGTTTCCGAGATAAACAGTGCCAAGGAGAAAACCATTCTTTTCTTTTTTCTTTTTAAAACATGTTTTATGTATTTGAGTGCTATATTTGCATGTATGCCTGCATGACAGAAAAGGTCATCAGATTCCATTATAGAAGGTTGTGAACCACCATGTGAAATGTAGAATTGAACTCAGGACCTCTGGAAGAGCAGTCAGTTTTCTTAACCACTGAGCCATCACTCCAGCCCTTGAGAAAACCAATTCTGAAATAAACAAATTCAGTGTAATGATAGAGGAAGAAAGCGCCTGGATAGGACTCAGAAGGGTGTCACATATGGCAATTTTATCAGATGTGCTCCAAAGCAAACAAACACAGGCTGCCTTACAGAGAGTAGGACTTGAGAGGAGGCTATAGAAAAGCACTGGTGGGGAAGGCAGGGAAGACACATCACTCTAGGAAATACAGCAAACCAAACAGGAAGACAGAGAACCTGCACTGTGCTAAATGACGATGTCCAGGGTTTGGTCCTAGAGAAAAAAAAATACCAATGGATGAATAGCAAGGTAAAAGCTTGGAGATAAATTTCCCTCTTGACGTTTGTAAAGAAGCAAGGAAAATAGTCATGGCTGCATTTTTTTTTTAATTCTTTGACCTTTTTTTTATAAAGATATAAAGAATTTTCATCAGTTTCAGTCACATTCTCCTCCCACCCCTCTCTTTCTGAAACTCTTCTTCCCAACAAGGCCTCTTGGATGTCTTTTTATTTTTGTACTCTCTTTTCATGACCCACTGAGTTTAATTATGTGGTTTATGAACATAGGTGTGAGGTTTTTCACTGGAGATGGGCAATTCACCAATAAAGAAAATGATATCTTCTCCCCCAAGCAACCATTAAAAGCCCATAGCCCTTAGGAAATGTTGAGTCTTTGTGAAGACCTCTCCCATGCACGATGTAATATTGATAGATCCGATCCCATATGTTTCTAATACAGATAACCACAGCTATAGTGAGTTCATGGGGACAAAAGCCATGCCATGTCCTGAAAACACTGTTCCAAAGCAGTGACTCTTACATTCTTTCTACTTTCTATGTCCTGATGTTCTCTGAACCTCTTGATCATTCTGGTAGCAGCATGATGGCTTAAGCTGTATCCATAATGCTATTGTACAAACACAAGATAAATAGTATGCTGAGGTAGACTCTGAACTCTAAAGACGCAATGGAAAGAAGGAAAGCAATGATGGTGCTAAGGATTCCATCTGAAGAGACTGGACACAGGTGGAACATGAGGCCACAAGCTATAGAATTCAGTAAGAGAAATAATATTGATGGGCTGGTTAGATTTCCCATTAAATAAGATCAGGATTCATGCCATACAAATATTTTTTCCTATCATGAATAATGAATTCTTTACTAGGCAGCACACAACAAATTATTTGACAAAGAAACTCTTCATTTTCAAAAGTAGAGACTGAGATTTCTTCTCAAAACTGTTCCTATTATAGATCTAAAAAAAGTAAGATGGAGATGGAGAAATTGATTAGTGGTTCAGAACACTCAGTGAACTTGCAGAACTCACAAGATGGTTCCCTGCACACATGATCAGTAGGACACAAATGTCTAAAACTCTAGTTCTGGGGGATCTAATCCCTTCTTCTGACCACAGTAGGTCATATATAATGCACAGTCATACTTATACACATAAACTAAAAAAATACATAATTTTTAAAAGACATGATATTTTAAACTTTGCCTTAACAATAGGGGAAAACACAGTCCACAATAATTTCTATAACGGTTGTTCCTTATTTTAATTTCTCATTTATTAAGAAGGAATGAGGACAGCCCCTTCACTCACAACATGAAGCGATCAGGAGAAAGTTTAATCAGAGAATAGAAAATTGTGGGAACACATCTTCTCCTGAATTGGGGAGCACACTCAAATTTATATTTTAAGTAAAAACAAAATGTTATTTTTTTAAATTTATTAAATTTTTAAAAACTACTAATCCAAGCTCCCACTCCCGCTCCTTCTCATATTCCCTCCACATACCCTCCCATCCCACCCCTCCATCTTCAGAGAGGGTAAGACACATTGCTCTGTGGAAGGTCCAAGGCCCTCCCCACTATATCTGGGCTGAGCAAGGTATATATCCAAAGCGAATAGGTTCCCGAAAAGCCAGTACATGCAGTAGAAATAAATCCTGGTGTCACTGCCACTGGCCCCTTAGTCTGCCCCAGTCATGCAACCATCAACCACATTCAGAGGGACTAGTTTGATCCTATGCTTTTTCCTTCCCAGGTCGGCTGTAGTTGGTGAGCTCCTATTACCTGATAGACTGTTTCAGTGGGTAAATTCATCATGGTCTTGACCTCTTTGCTCATATTTTATTCCTCCCCCTTGTTGGGACTAGTGAGTCCTGGCCTTCAGCTGCTCTTCCCTCCTAGAACCTTCTAATTAAAGTTACTAGAAGTTGTGCTTAGCTTAGAGGATCAGAGGATGGGATTTTCACCTGTTGGCCATTGACTGCAGTGTATTTAAGCCTACATGGTGCTAATAAAGGGGGATTTGGGTACCAGTGATAAAAAGGTCTGTGTGTCGGTCTGTCTCTGCGTGTGTATTCTCAACCTCCAGCCCCTTGCCCGAAGCTCGCGAACTGGGGTCTAGCGCATAGAGCACAGATGGGGCCATGTTGCGGTTCAACTGTACTTTGGGAGCCTAGTCCACTGCTCCAATACACGTCTCTGCCTCTGTTTCCATAAGTTGTTGGATGAAGGTTCTATGGTGATATTTAAAATATTCATCAGTCTGACTACAGGGCAAATCAAGATTGGGCCCCCTCTCCTCTTGCTTAAGGTCTTAGCTAGAGTCAGCCACAAAATATTTTATTTTTCATAAATTTATATTTTCTTTTATGTAAATATGAGTCAATAAAAATTATAGGAAAATGAGGTGTTAGCTTCAGTATAACTTGGTGTGACTTCCATATTCTCTCAATGGCCAATCCGTGACATGTGGCTTGACTTCTCTTGTATCAGATCTTTGGTATGGAAGTTAAAAGAAGCATCAATGGCAACAGATAGATTACTGGAAATGTAGTGAAAGGTAGCTCAGGATAAAGAATGAGGAAAAAGATCACTGGAAAAACGTTTACTACAAGGGGTTGCAGGTACTGCGTATTAAGAGGTATTCTACAAATTGAAAAAAGGCAAAACTCAGAGAAGCAAACTCCATGCCCCGAAAAAGCAGAGATCTTCTTTTAGCTTCCTGCTGTAACGCTCTTAGTATTAGTTTCTGCAGAGAAGCTTTTTAAAAAACTTAACTTTTTATTGATTCTTTGTGGATTTCACATCATGCATCTCAATCCTACTCATCTCACAGTCCCTTCGCATTTGCCTGATGTGGGATGCCCCTCTGTATGCTATGAATATGTTTAATTGCCATTGGTTAATAAAGAAGCTTCTTCGGCCTTTAGCAGGGCTAAAAAAGATGTATAGAGAGAGTAGGCAGGATCAGGGAGACACCATGTAGCTGCCAAAGGAGAAAGATGCCTCTGCCGGAACCTTTCCAGTAAGTCACAGCTTTGTGGCAATACATAGATTAATAAAAATGAGCTAATTTAAGACATAAGAGATAAATAGCAGCAGGGCGGTGGTGGCGCACGCCTTTAATCCCAGCACTCAGGAGGCCTAGGCAGGCAGATCTCTGTGAGTTCGAGGCCAGCCTGGTCTACAAGAGCTAGTTCCAGGACAGGCTCCAGAGAAACCCTGTCTTGAAAAACCAAAAAAAAAAAAAAAAAAAAAAAAAAAAGAGAGAGAGAGAGAGAGACAGACAGAGAGACAGAGAGGGATGGATGGATAGCAATATACCTAAACTATTGGCCAAACTGTGTTTTGTAATTAATGGAGTTTCTGCATGATTATTTGGGTCTGAGCAGTTGTGAAAAAGAAACAGTCTCCATTTACATCTGCCCTCTACTGTTGGAGTGAGAGAATTTGTTGGAGGAGGGGCTGCTTGTTTGTTCCTGGCAGCTTAACCCGAAACAATCACACAGAAACTGTATAATTAAATCATTGCTTGACCCATTAATTCTAGCTTCTTATTGGCTAACTCTTACATAATTTAACCCATCTTCATTCATCTGTGCATCACCGCGAGGTTATGGCCTACCAGCAAGGTTTCAGTGTGTCCCTCTGCAGCGACAGCTCCATGGCTTCTCTCTGACTCTGCCCTCTTTTCTCCCAGCCTTCAGTTTAGTTTTTCCCACCTAGTTCTGTTCCAGTATAGCTCTGCTATAGGCCCAAAGCACAGTTCCTTTATTAACCAGTGATATTCACTGCATACAGAGGGGAATCCCACATCACTCTACCCTTGCAACCCCCTGCCAATAAAACAAAATAATATTTAAAAGCAAGAAAAATCTTGGTAAGAAAGCTATAATGTGACACATCTGAGTCATATAGTATGCCCTTCAGTTCAACTTTTTTAATTATTTATTTTTTAAAACAAATTTTTTTCATTTTACATACCAATCCCAGTTCCCACTCCCTCCCCTTCTCCTGTTCCCCTACTTTTCCTCTAGCCCACCACCTATTCACTCCTCAGAGAGAATAAGTCTTCCCATGGGGAGTCAATAGAATCCACACATCCACTTTGAGGCAGTACCAACACTCTTCCCACTGCATCTAGGCTGAGTAAGGTATCCCTCCAAAGAGAATGGTGTCCAAAAAGCCAATTCAAGCACTAAGGATAAATTCTGTGCTCACTGTCGGTGGTTCCATAGTCTGCCCTAGCCATACTTGTTAGTGTTCATTGCAATGAGTCCTTGGTCTTGTTGGAAGGCTCTGGTTTCAGCTATGCTATTGATGCTGGCCCCTTACTAGGACTCCTCTGGCATAACCTGTTGTTGAACTGTGTGATGGAGATTCTGCAGCTTTGGATATGCAGGTGTAGCCCCTTTACATGCTCTAGAAGACCATAGATGGGGTGAATGTTTGGGTGGGTCAACTCATAACCCTGGATTGGCAAGACAATTTTATGTACTGTGACCTTCAAAGAAGGATGGAATTTGATTCAGCCACTTTATGCCTCTGACCTAGGGATAAGTTGCCTCTGATCTTGATTTGCTTATAAATTCATTTATTCATGAAGGTGAAATAACATAATTGGCTCTTCTTGACAGTGCTCCAATGAAACAATGAATATACATTTTACAGGTGAGGAAATTAGGGTACCACAAGAGAAGTGAGACTATGAATTTGGTTTGGACTCCACAAAATTAAATCTGCATTTTGTCTTTTTCCTCAGACTTTTGTCCTGAAGGTTGTGGGCCTTTGGGAATAATGTAGATAATAATATCTAAGTAACTTGTCAATTCTCCACTTTATTTATGCTGCCTGGCTCTGGTCTGAGTGGGTGTAAAACCAGGAACCACACTCATCACTGAAGCCCATCAATCATTCAATCCAGCCTTGTCCTCGATCCGTAGGCAAGAGCTAGCTAGAGTAGCTCCAAAAATGTGTGTTATCATTCACAGAAGACACAGTATGTAAATATGGCTGTCCAAGATGCATGCCTTTGAACAAAAAAGAAATTGTTTCGCAATAAAGAGAAGTAATGATTATCAGGGTAAGGACCATGAAATAGTAGATTGAAAATAAAATATGCTTTTATTAAGTCTCCATTTCTATGTTGCAGTAAAAGGAAATGAATAACAAACCAAAGAGCTAGGGGCTGAGAAAATATTGCCAGGGGTGAGTTCTAATGACTTAACTATGAAACAAAACCCCAGCTTTGTGGATGGCTTCATATATTGGTGAAATGAGAATAAATGTTTAGGTTTTCCATTGACCTGACATGTAGTGCTTATTTATTCCCTGACTTTAAGCTCCAGATGGACCTTTATAGTTTTCTCTTTTGTCCTAATCTCTCTTGATTTCATTTTAAGAAGCACTTAGCTATTGTTAGGCTCAAATAAATCCTTGGATTCATTAGGATTCATTGAGATTCTTTAATATGGTGTTTTAAATAATACCACAATTAACATTCTTTGTGCTTATGCTTTTATTCTCTGCTAATCTCTTTTGTTTCACCTTCATGTGCTGCCTGGAAGCTATCATAGTCAATTTCAAAGGTTATATACGCATACATATATATATATTTATTTATTTATATGGTATATTATAATTCTGGGCAAGATTCGGATGATTTTTGTTTTGTAGGTCACTGCAATGTCATATCCATTCTGAAGTGTTTCAGAAACCATGCTTTGTGCTGGATGCAGAATATTATATTTCCTTCTCTACTATCCTTTAAAAAATCTCAATTCTAGTGTCTTGATGAATTTATAAATCAGGCTTTAAGGTTTTATTAAGTTTCAGGTAATAGCAAATTAAAATCTCATTCACAGATGCTCCATTAATTTCACTTGCTATCAATAGATGCAGCTACATGTCTCAATACATTTGAATGTGTCCTATAAATACACATTAATAATGAATTCCCAGCAAGAAGTATAACACATTGTTGTGTAAAGCATGTATAATGAGGAATATTTTTAATTCATGTGTTTAATACATAATCTAAATTATCAAAATGTGGATTATAAGTCATAGCAAATTTAGAAATGAACTTTCAAATTTGTATATGTAAAGTTTTCATAAGAATCATTCCATTTTTCTTGTGAATGTGTGGGTTTGAATAGTTGCTTGATAGGCATCCACACATATTATTGGTTTCTAACTATGTCATAATTAGTTTGTCCTGAATGTAGTACAAACATGTTCTTTTATTTTTTTCCCCTTAAATAACTAAAATTGTTACAGTGGTATGATAAATCACTTCTACCTGATAAGAATTTCATCTGGACTGAATGAATATTCCGAATATTCTCCAGGATAGACTATTACTTTTTTTCCTTTTGTATGCTTTAGACTCAAAATTGAAGGATATAAGCATTCTCATGTAAAATAAAAAGCCAGCTAAATCTGAGTGTTCGAAACTAAGGTCGTCAAAAGGAAGGTTAACAGCTAGGAGAGGTAACTGACGTTACTCCTAAGTAGATGATGCTAGCTCAGACTGTCGTAGAAGTTGAAGTGACAGTCTCTGACTGAGAACAGCTCAGACCAAGCGATTCGAAAACAGGAAGAGTGCAGCCTGAGAAGGAAGGCATTTCTGTGAAGACACAAAGGCTACCTGGCAAGGAAGGCTGTTTCCTTTACCTGGTTCTGCAAGTTTGGTTCAATATGGTCAATAGGGTCATTTTCTTGTTCTTTCCCTAGATCACAGCTGTAATTCTCTGGAATTCTTAAGCTAGAAGACCGTATCATATTATCCTCCTAGAAAGGTTTGTGATACTGCATGAAATTAATCTAGAGGCTAGTGATTCAAGGTCATAGAATTCTGAACTGAACTACTTCTGGCAGATTTGTTTGTTTGGCAACTAGATGCCAAGTCAAGGAAATTAGCCTTGAAATAAAGAGAGCAAAAATTAACCAAAAATTAGATAATGAAGAAATTTAGGCCTTGTTATAGGTTGAAATATATCTCCAGAAAATTCTGTGTTGATTGTAATCTCTGCTGCCTCAGAACGTGAACTTGCTTATAACAGGAGCATTTCAGGGACAATTAGTTCCCACCTCTGTGAGTGGTGCAATTTATAGAGGGAGAGAAGTTTAAGACAGAAAGGTGCGCAGGGAAAACACCATGTGAAGACAGGGCATACAGTAATGTGACCTAAAGATATTCCTAATGTAGGAAAAGGCTCTCTTCTTCCCACTGCTTCCATGGAGAATACAGCTTAGTAAATACTGCGATAAGATATATCACTGCAAAAACAATGATTAATTTTTTTCCTTACTTGTTTTCTTGAAACTCAAAATGTAGTTCAATTCATGAAATTCTTCTTGCCTCAGTCTCTCAACAGGTAGGATTACAGGTGTGAAACTATGAGACACTACATCCGGCACACTTTTGGATTTTGCTGGCTTGCATTTTGATTTTTGTGTATTGAGACAGGGTCTGATGTAGGCCAGTTCTGATTCTCATCCTTCTGCCCCCTAAATGCTGGGGTTACAGGCATGGAACATCAAATGTAGCTGAAAGTTTCATTTTCTAATCTGTCTAGTTTAGTCACTGTATGACTACATTGCCTTTTCTGATTAATACAGGCCTGAAATGCAGGAATCCTGATTACTGGCCATTTGTTATGTTCCATTTCATTTAAGAAAGAGACCTAGAAAAACTCTTATATTAGGAAAAGGTTTTTCATTTTAATTTAATATGAGAGCATTAAACTTTGGGGACAGAGACTATCTAAGGATACATTATCAACAGCAATAGAAAATTGTTTCTTCTACTTATGTCAGTGCGATGGTCCTACTGGTCCCTGTATAGTGTTTCCAGCTGAGACTAATTCCGAAGAGCCAACTGGACATAAGCTCCTTTCTTATAAAATAATATACCTCTTCCATACTTGCATATATCATGAAAGTAGTATTGTAAATTAGAACATTTTAGGATAATGAGAAATGAGAAGGCAAACTTTGGATTCTTTTTCTGTTCCATAAGAAGAGCTTCTGAGATCTTCTGTGTTTTAAAAAAAAAAGAATCGTAGGACATATTTTTGCAGTTAATATGTGCATTATTTGAAACAGAAAAACAAATAAAATGAATGTTGAGCATTTACTCTTTAGTTATGTGGATAGATAACAAGTGAGGTTAGTTAGGATGGGAAGTATAGACCAGAGAACAAAGAGGAACAGCAAAATACAGGGGAATCCCTTGATGGTAAAAGGACAAGCATAACATTTTCCCCTAATGGTCTCTTTATGTGAAAGTAGACAGTGAGGATACTTGGCACCCGGAGATTAGACTGGTTCCCTTCAACTCTTTGGGAATTAAGGGAATGCTGGAGGCTATATTTTGGTAGAAATGTCATTTAAGATATATTAATATATATAGAAGGTGAAATCTTGAGATAGAACTGGCTTACACAGGCTAATGTGGACCAAAAAGTGATTGGTAGAAAAGTCAACTTTCATCCCCATGTACTTTAAAGACTGGGGGAAAGAGAGGTAGGTATCAGCCCACATTCTATCCAGGTAGTGGTGCTTGTGAGAAATCTCAAGACACATTACAAAATATCCAAGATCGTCTGATGAAACCATTCCCATGAGCCACTGATGAGGCCGGAAATGGAGTGAAACAACAAATAATCATTAATCCAAAATGAATTAAAAGGCTTTGGAGAAAGAATACTAAGACACATGTTTTAGGAAGATACAAGAACAGAGAGACGATGAAGGGAGGGAACAACAAAGGATCCAGGATGAAATAGCAAAGGAACACAGAGAGAGGAACTGAATGAGAATCTTGCCAATTTAATGGGGATTAGAACACCATGGAAGTACACCTCTGGGTCTAGAAAGATGTTCCCAGAAAGGTTTAATAGAGTGGGAATGCCTACCCTGGATGTAGTTGACAGCATCCCATGGATTTGGGTTCCACCGTGTATAAAATTGAGGCAACATAAGCCATGGGCATTATCCCAGATACTGTCTGCTGTTGGGCACCAGGCAGGATATTATGGGAACCAAGCATCTTGAAATCTGGGTCATGCTGAGCCAGCACTGTCCCTCCCTGGCCCTGGGATGGCTTCCTCTGCCCCTCTCAGGATACTGTAGCAGGAGAGCTGGCATTGCCCCTGACCCCACGGGAGAGCTGATCCCAGCACTTGAGAGAGATGGTCCCGTCCTGCACCATGGGCCTAGGGTACCGGGCTTTGTCCCTTAGCACCCAGACCCATGTCCTTGGACTCGGGTTGGGCCACCCTAACAGCTGCCTCATCTTTGACCTGTTGGAATGGGCAAATGGACTGGTCCTAGAGAACATTAACCACAGAGCCTCAATGACTCTGGGCGACAGCAGGATATCTGAGAGGAGTTTGGATGAAGGCACAGCCCGGTGATAAGGGTATGCCAGAGGCCTTGAATCAGACCAATGACTCACTGAAATGAACATTTTGTGGCGGTGTTGATTGGACAAAATGGGTATACCAAGTGTCGTACCACAGCTCCTGATGCCACTAGGATGAATGGAGAGGAGTTGAAAAGATGGAGGAGTGAGGTGGGTTTTTTCCTTTCTTTTTTCTTTGTGTTATTTTGTTTTGTTTTTAATTTATTTGCGGGGCATTAATTTGATGGACTGCTATGGAAGGGCTGGGAGATGAGTGGGACTGTGGTGCATGTATGATGTGAAACATCCAAGAAATCAATATAGAATTATGTAATAAAAACTGAACAAACACACTGATTATGGGCATTAATTTCTCTGGGCTTCTTTATTGGTATTGCCATACAACCAGCTTCTTCATGTTCCTGTCACCATGCCTTTTCCGTCCGCATGGACTGTATCCTTCAACTGGGAGTCAGAATAAGCCCTTCCTTCTTTAGGTTCTTTCGCTTAGGTATTTTATCACTGGGAGTGGAGTGGAGGTAGGAGCCTTACAAGCTGGTGAGTAAAACTGCATAAGAGGGTGTGTGCTGTCTAAAGGTTAGAGAGGGGAATGGCATAGTAAGACACAGGCTCCCCAGTTAGATCACTTGCATTCTTTCCTGATAAAAGTCAAATCTAAGAAAATATACATGCAAGAAACATTATGGACTCAATGGGTTATATTTAGGAAAGTATACGTATATGCAAATACACATATGCTTGCAATAATATTGGTATAAAAGGTGGTAATGAATTTGAAAAAAATGGGAGGGGTTCATGGGAGGGTTTTGATGGAGGAAAAGAATGAGAGTAAAATACAGTTTCAAAAATAAGCAAAAAATGTTAAAAAAATTAGAAGGGCCAACTGAAATAACTGAAAAAATATATTAAGCTAATTAGAATTCTTTGATATGTTAAAGTATAAAGAAAGTATTGTCACTTAAGCACTGATAAATCTTTGGGTCGTACTTCTATAAATATGTCATTCATGTGTTTGAAAATTTTTGGCAAATTCACTGAACATAATATCACAGCTCTCCTAGATAATCCACTAGGGGAGAAGTGTAAAGTGTGATATGTGAAGAAAGCATTCGTGGGAATCTTTTCTGTCCCCTGTGTTTTGCATTCTAATGAAGTTCACCCACATTCCCTAAGCGGAATCCTAATGAAGGAGGCTTTTCCCTTTCTCTTTGAACATGTTCAAGCCTTATTGAACTGTTTGAAAATTCATTATATTTTATTTAACACCCCCCCACACACCTTTTTGTAAGAAATAAGAAATCCCTGATGGAAGACTAGAATCGGCGTTTCGGGAATTGTACTCAGAAACATGAAGGAGAAGTTTTAAAACAATATATTTTTTTAAAAAATTAGTGGACAACCAAATCAAGAAACCAAACAAGAAGATGGTGCTGTGTGGAACAGGCCAGCATCACATGCACACACATGCCCAAGTATTCTGCATTCATGTGTTGCTGTGTGTGCCATTCGTGTCTTGGCTGCCTACTCCCAGTGAAGCATATACCTTAAAATAAGGTTCATCTGCTTTTTATTAACAAAGAATGCATGTGGCAAATTACATAAGGAAATTTTTGGAAGCAGAAAAAGTAAAAAAGTAAGCAATTCAGAAGGGCAACAGAACAGAAAGTTGCAGTTAATTATGATTTATCAACTTATTAACTTGCTAAGCATTGTAACGAAGCAAAGAACAAATTTAATTTTAAAAAACATTAGAGTAGCAAAGTTGTCTAGATGAAAACATGAGCTTAGGAAATGTATTAAAGCCTGGGAAATCACACAATTTTTACAGAAATAGCTTAAATGTCACCTTTTAATTCAGTAGTCATTCATTTAACATGGATGTAAGTAGAGACAATACAAAATAATAATATCATTTCCAAGATAGTTGTATTAATAAAAGTGTATTTTTTTGACAAACTTTGTATTCTATTTGCAAAAAAAAGGAGGAGGAGGAGGAAGGAAGCAAGGTAGAAAGAAAAGAGGAAAGAGGAAAAAACATCCATGGCCATAATTTTGACTCTATTGTTCTCTGCCTACCAATTCTGTGCAAATTATGGTCTTCTTGTATATTATATAAGTACAATTAAGCTACAAAAATGTATCAGATTCTCTGCTTTGAAATTTACAAAACAAAATCATATAGAAAAGTCGTTTTGTAATCATATATATAATATGTGCCAGCACAGCTAAGTTAGTTAAGTCTGATTGTATAATGTGTTCAAATTGAATTACAACCTCAAACTTCTCTGGCATTGCTCACAGTCATGTGATACAAGAATGAAAATACAGTGGGACATGAATCAGAACACACTTCATCGGTCACATCCACCCTGCTAGGGTGTTAGCTCTCAGGTAGTAGTTCTCCTCCTGCATCAGCCCTCCCAATTTCAGAATCGATTGATGATCAGACAAAAGAGAGCAATGGTTGTCTCCCTGGGCATGTATGTTTTAAGTACTAAACTTTTAAACACTCTTCGCCTATTTCTTGGTGAGGAATAAATTTCCACAGGCCCTCTTGGTTTTAGACCTAAGTCTTGTCCTGTGTTCCCATGGCACAGCCATCTGTGTTCCCATCAGACCTCATGTTTTCTTAATATAATAAAATCACGCATGTATTGCTACATATGTTTGCCATTGTGACAAGAGTTTTTCAGAAATTAGCATATAATTCCTTTGATACAGCATTAAATTCCTCTCGGTTATAGAAAGCCTGAGGAGCAGGGAGTTTAAGAAGTCTTCCTAAACTCATCACGTTGAATTGGTGATACCTGGACTGGGTCTCAATAAGTCTAATTGTGTAGGTGCATTCAATCTTATCGGTATGATCCAGTGGGCTCTACTTATCCATTGTGAAGGGTGGATGGCCATTGAGTTGGTAAATGGGAACGTTGTTGATTAGTTTGTTTGCATGGCTCCCTCATTAGATCAGGAGCTTTTTGAATGTGAGGATGATATTTTTCCTGTTTACTTTAGAAACTTTGATAGCATAGTAGATCGTAGATACTACTCAGGGTAATTGGGGTGTAACAAGGAGCAAAATAGGAAATAAAGTCTACTATCTCGTGGCTTATTTTCTTGTTAGAAGAAAAGACAAATGTAACTAAGTATAAAGCCTGCATGGTTCCACAAAGTACTGTTCAGAAAACTAACACAGGAAGTAGGGTGGGGATGCCTAGTGGTCAAGAAACAGAGAAGTTATTTCATAAGTTACAAGAGAAGACTTCAAAGGTTATGCTAATTCCATGCTAATATGCAGTGGCTCCAAAAGCCAGGAAGCACAGACACATTCAGTGTTTCAAAGGAAGCATCAACAAGAGAAGAGCAGCCTAAGCTGAGTGAGAGTCAGCCCAGTGGTTCAGGAATGTTCAGAGAACAGATTGAAGAGGGGTCCCTCAGCCTGGGACCATTTTGATGCTTTTGCTTTATTTGTGAATTGCCCGGAATGATTCTCATCCAAGAGGATTTTACCTCCCTTTATAAAGACACTTGACTTTGACCATGAATGGTCATGTCATCTATTTCTCATCTCCTTGACACAGAATCCATCATCAGGTAAATGATGGGTCTAGTGATGGATTTCTTAGCCTCTTCATATCTTATTTTAAATTTTGGAAGCAAATCAAAAGTACTATAAAATATATTCCTTAATGGCTTGATGCAGTAATTAATTGTCAACCAAGATCAATTAAAGCTTTGAAAAAGAAATGAGTCCAGACTTATTCTATATAACCGTGATGAAGGATCTGGTCCTTTAAGGGCTAAGGAGTTATTCTATAAAGAATTAAGTTTCATCTAGTAGGCATTGGCTCACATGCACTGAAAGAGAAGCAAGGGTAGAAAGAGAGAAAGCAAAGAAGAGAAAAATTATAAAAACAATTTTTGCAATAAGAGAAACTGAACATGGATGTCATGATTAGTCACATATAAGTTATAGTTACAGCCTCTCTACTTGGACAAAGAGGAAATTGGTTTTCTCTCTCTCTCTCTCTCTCTCTCTCTCTCTCTCTCTCTCTCTCTCTTTCATTTTACAAGATAGAGTTTCTCTGTGTAGCCTTCACTGTCCTGGAACTCACTCTGTACACCAGGCTGACCTTAAACTCACAGAGATCCACCTGCCTCTGTCTCCCAAGTGCTGGGATTAAAGGTATGTGCCACCACTGCCCGGCATAGAAAATTGGTTTCCTAGCCTTGGACATCTTTTTTCCCTTTCTCCCTGGATTCCTTGACAATTAATTATTCTCTGAAGTATTGTGTACCAAGGGAGATACAGCCCATCCTGGCTTCATGGACTGGATCTTCCTGTGTCTAAGAAAAGTCTCCTCTATCTCACCATCTGTAGAGGCAGGGGTGAATCAGTTAGTACACAATTTACCTGAATCTATAGCCAGAACCTTGAGTAATTTATGTGAAGATTTTCCTCACTTCAAAGGACACAAGCAAGAAAATTCACTCAGTTCTGCCTTTGAACAGAGTTGGCTGCCATTTCCAGAAACGCTGTATGTTTAAAGGTGGAGAGATGTAAATCTGCAAGATACAGTCCCCAGGCACAATGTTGCACCATTAAATAAACCAACCCTGAATTTGAAATAGAAATACAATAGATGAAATCATGTTTGATAGATTTTTCTATCTGTTGCAGCTGAAAGTCAGCTAAGTAATGAAATTCGTGAGCGAGGTGATATCTCTCCACTCACCAATTACTCAGTGAGCCCTATGAACCATGCTGGGAGTGGGGTAAACAATAGAGATGAAGTGTCATAATCCTACTGATCTAGAATTTACTTATTTTTAAAGTAGTGCTACCACTTCTGACCCCAGATTCTTGCCATAGAGATTGTTATCATTGTTAATTTTGAGCTTAGTGAAACTAGTTAAGGGATTGCTATTTCTAAGAGGAAACGTTGAATGGTGGCCTCTGGATCATAAAAACGATTCTAGCAAGACAGCTAATAAATGGAAACTCATCACTCTTCTGAATATTAAGATTAAGTAAGGATGCCTAATGTGTAGATGGGGGTTAGAATTTTTGCTGTGAAGGTCAGACAGAGACATTGCACGTTCACAGAAAGAACACATTTCGAAACCCAGCAATCAGAAGGCTCTGTGATTTATTCCCACCTGGCTTAGTGAAGAAACTATAATTTCTCTTAATTTACCCAGTAAATAGAAGTTATAAGCGAAGAGACATTCCACCTGTGTCCATCACCAAATATAACCAATTCCTGCACGTGTGTCCACCTGCTGTATCTTTGTTTACATTCGTGATAAATGAAGTAACTTCTTCAAAGCCAACTTCTTTTTTAAAACATATTTTTTATTTTATATACCAACCTGCTTCCCCTTCCTCCTTTCTTCCTGTCCCTTCCCCGTTCCCATATACCCCCTCCCTATCCACTCCTCCTCCTTGTTGTGCTGTAAGCCCTCCTGTCTCCTCTATTCAAAGACATCTTTCCCACTGTTCTCTACATCTTTCCTAAATGCTCTTTTCCCTTTGTTCCTGTGCCATTCCTTTCCCACACAAAAGGCAAAAGGACTGAAGTATTTATCACCCATCTTACTGAAGTTCTCTGTTTACTCCAGACTTTTGGTGCAGACATCACCTCCAAAGTGCCACGCTCAGTCTATGTTGATGCCGTAATTTCTCTCCCCTTTGTTCTCTCTTCCACTTACTGTAATTGGACTTTCAATGTGACTTTCCCCCCGAGCTTCTCTGTTAGTAGTCTGTCACCCTACACTGTGGTCTTTGATCAGTCTTCTTCACCCAGACTGCATCAGATGTTATTGATATAAATTCCCTCTATCTTTATGTTCTATGCTTTTCCTGGGAACACTCAGTTTTCATCCTACCTCATGGATTATCACTTTCCAGTTCCATTCTTTCTCTCCAGCTCTAAATAAGGATGTGACCCCAGCTGAATCCTGGAATAATTCTCTGCTTAACTCTACTTGATCCCTAGGTTATCTCATTCTGTCACCCCAAACTAAAATCCTAGGTTTATCTCCCGTAAATACCAAGTCTGCTCTTTGTATCATCTTTACTTGATAAATGATGACGTTATAGTTTTTGATTTCTCAGTCACAAACTTATATTGCTGATACAAGCCCAAAAGTAAACCCTACCAGATTCAGCTCTTGAATATTTAAAATCCAAACATCCCCTGTTTTTGTTTTTCTTTTCTGTCTATTTTCCAGTCCAAGCTACTTCTGTTTCCCAGAAATTCTTTTTGCCTACTCTGTTCCTAGTCTCTTTTCCTCACACTTAGCTGAAAGACTCTTGGAAGTGGACTATGCTACACCTTAGCTCAGGGTCTTCCTTCTGTCTCTTTTAGTTAGAACAAAATAAAACAAAAAGACCAACCAATCAAAAACAAAAAACAAAATCAACAACAACCACAAACTCCCTGTGGGGCCACATGATTTTCCCAACCACTAATCACTTTGTCTCTGACAGTTTTTAAAGCGATTCTACCCTTCTCGAGTTCTCTGAATCAGGTTTCTGTCTTCATTCTTTAAATGTGCTCCGTGGGCTTTGCATCTGTGTTTTTTTTTCCTGAGTGTGTGTCCAGAGTTGATACCCTGGACAACTTCTTTGTTTTCTTTAGGCCTTTGCTCAAATCTATTATCAGAGTCGCTCCCCTGTTCCATCTATCCTAACCATGACTCTTCCACAGCATTCTCTTCTCAATTCCTATCAGCCTCTCTGCAAAGCAGCTGTTTTTAATGTTTTAAAATATTTGTGATTATAATATCATTAAGACATTTCTTCCCGAAACCTGGGAGGACAGCTATACCCCAGGCCACTAGTAGCCAGAGATCATCTTGAAGTCTATGGTGCTGGGCTGTCAGCCACCTTTATGGGGGTATACAGTGGTGAAGTTGGAGAGAGAAAAGCCGAAAGGTTTATATGTTGGGGAGAGAGGCAGGTCTTCAGAGTCCATGGCTGTGATGAAACCGCTGATGTGGTTGGCTTGCTTGCAACCCAGGGCCTGTGCTGCTATCAGGATCCAAGGTAATGTCTGGCTCAGACTATGTTTGGGTCCATTGCCCTGCTAAACCTGGACTCCGTGTTAATGTCAGTGGCTCCTGTCGCCACTGAGGGCTGTGCAGAGACCCACAGTCTAGGCTGACACCTGAGGCCATGTTGGTGTTTGAGGGTCATGCTGCCCCCCCCCCCCCAGGACCCTACAGATCTGAGTGGCCTGTGCTGTCACCCAGGGTCATGATGTCTTCTGGGTCTGTGGCCCTGCCACAGCTTGGGTCTGTGTTGATGTCCATGACTCTTATTATCACTGAAAACAGAGAGGATAGGGCTATACAGAGATGTCCCTGCAATCACCCCACACTTGGCTTCAGCTGTAGGCAGAACTGACTCTACCCATCACTAACCATAGCACTCTGGAGACCAGGCCCTGTACCTCACCTGGGCAGCACAGTCAAGCTGACTTTGTTTGCAGGGGTGCAGGTGACTGGTCCTGCAGGTGGGTGTGAGAGCAGGAGACCCGACCTTATGACCTTATGACCCTACCCCTTTCCCTGCACTCTGCCTTCTTCCCTGTGGTAGCTTGGGTGAGAGAAAAATGCACTCCCTGCTTGCTGCCTGCTGAGGTTGGGAGAGCTGACCTGGGGTCCACATGAACCAAGATCTGGTCCTATACCCCATCAACTGCAGCATTCAGAACAATGGTCCCTGGGCCTCACCTGGACAAAACAGTAGAGTTGGCCCTGGGGGCTTGGAAGCAGGAGAACTGGTTCCTCTCCTTGCTGCCTGCTGTAGCGGGTGTGCTAGCCAGGACAAGGCTGGAGAGCTGGCCCTTGTGCTGTAGATGAAGGAAAGCTGGCAGGGTGACCACCCCCATGCAATAATCAGGGCTACAAGTTGGCTCACCCCAACATTCACCTCATACATGAACTGCTGGAGCGTGTGGAGGAGCCGGATCTGCACATCCAGAACTGCAGGCTCTCCATGACACAGGGCAACAACAAGATGAGAGCCCAGCAACAAGGGTGGAGCAGAAGCCAGAGGCCAATGACTCTGCAACGAACACTAAAAAGCAGCGTTCTTTGGGCCAAAGTGTGTACTGTGTGGTCCGCCATGTCACACCGCAACTGCCACATTGAGACTTTTTTCTCTCTTTCTCATTTTTCATATTTTTAGTTTGTTTTGATTTTAAATTTTATTTTATTGGGAGGGAGACATTGCCAGGTAACAGGATAGATATGAAGGGAGTATCAAATGAGATAAGGATGTATGATGTAAAATTCACAAAGATTCAATAAAAAATATGAAATAAAAGCAAATGCTTACATATAAAAATATTTAATTAATGTAAATATAACAAAAATGGTAGATTAGTAATTAGGAAAAAAGACATTTCTTCCCTGTCTACAGACCCTCTCTTCTCTCTTGCAAATTCATGGCCTCTTTTACATTGTTATTGTATGTATATATATATATATATATATATATATATATATATATGTGTGTGTGTGTGTGTGTGTGTGTGTGTGTATTTATAGATCAATGTAACCTGCTCAGTCTGTGTAATTAATGTTACTAGTATGTGTGTATTCAGGGCCGAACATTTGGTATTGGATAGCTAGTTGGTTTGATCTTCCCTGGGGACTATTATTTCTCAGGCTCTCAGCATTAGCTGCCTGCAGTTCTTTGTGTAGGGCATGATCAGTTCTCGGGTTTTGATTGTATAGGACCCCAGAAGGTGGCTTGCCTCTATCTTTTTTGACTTAGATATGAATGCATTGCCTTGGTAAGATCTTTTTGAATTATTGGTGAGATTATTATTGCTAATTATTTAATCACAGTCACTAATAGAAATAGACATTTTATTCCTACATGTGATGGTCCAAAAAAGTACTTTCCTCTTCCTTCTATTGATTTTAAAAACTATGTATTCTGAGAGGGGTTCAACACTCGGTAGGGTTACATGAGTTAGCATATGTGTGTGAAGGCCACACACATAAATCATATGTCTGCCTCAATTACTCTCTACCTGATTTTTACGCTCAGAGTCTCTCACTTAATTTATATTTCACTGGTTTGGTTATATAAGGCTCATGGATCTGCCTGCCTTCACTGCCTCAGCACTGAGATGACAGACATATACTACCACCCTAGGTTCTTTCTGTGTGGTTACTGGAGATCAAACTCAGGTCCTCATGCTTGCATGGCAGGTACTTTTCTGACTAAGACACCCCACTAGCTGTCTTCTACACAATAAAAATTTTCCTTACCTTGTAGTCTAGCCTTGTCTCAAAATAACAATCTTCTCAGACTGGCCTCAAACTTTGCTTATAGGCATGTACCACCAGGCTTGTATAGAAAAAATACTTTCCTTGACTTGAAGAGGCTGAATCACGTATATATTGAAGATTAATGGGGTTCACAAGCTTTCTATGTAGAAATGCCTGATATCAGCTTACTTTTCCAATACCACTCTATTCCCGAATATAACCATTTCTAGTCACCTTGCCATGCTGGGCTTATTCAGTGCCTCCTTGCTTCACATGGCTATGATGGGCTCCATCATTTGAAGCAGTTTGCCTAATAGATGTCCATACATGAGTCTGGGAATTGCTGTGCTATCCTGGGGAAGGCAATGAATTAATAGTTCATGGACTCAAGCATCAGCTCTTCCACATACTCTGTGACTTTAGGCAGCTTCTTAAGTCAGTCTAGACTCAGTTCCTTCATTCATAAGACAAACAGAGCAACGTGGGTCAAGATCAAAAGATGGATGGAAACGACTGGTCTATAAAATTCTTGAAAACTTCCAGAGATCACACCTTACTTTTCTTTTCTTCAACCACACGCCAATTACAGTCCTTCTTGCTCACTCTTTCAGGGAATTGTTGCAGGAGTATTCCCTGAAGGATAACCTTTCCTATTTAACTTTAGAGACCATATAAGTTGTTTAGGCCAAGGAAATGAGGACAAAGAAATAAGTTAATGAATCGAAAAAATCTGGTTTATCATATCATTCTGAACCAAGGGGTCATGGCAACCAAAGGAAAGTGCCTATTATCATTGATCCAAGAGCAAAGACTACACAGAGCAGACTACACCTGACCCACGAAGGGCATGCACTATGAGAGAACAATGTGCTTCCAGTTTTTTAGGTCACAGGGGCTTGTGGGATGTTTATTATCACAGCTTGATCTCACGTACTTTGACTGATATTCACCATCTACCCTCTTCCACTTACAAACAGAAAAGAACCATCTAGCCTATTTCGGTGAAAGAAAAGATTAAAAAACCATGCTTACTTAGAACCTATTACGGAAAAGGCTCTTTGTGAGTTATTAAAATTATTTATAGGTGCTATCTGCCCTAGAAGAGATCACAGTCCATTATCTCAGCATATGTTGTGATAAATTATCTTTGTCCTACTCACACAAGGGAAGCTGTTCTCTGACCCGGAACCATGCAGGAGATGTCACAAAATGTCCTTGTGCCTAAAGGGTGGGGAGTGAAGAGGAAATTTCTCATTGCTTCCCCACCATATTCTGCATACGTCCCAGAGTGACTAGCTCACAGCAGTGCCTGTTATTGTGGAAGGAAAAAAAGCAATCCCACAGCTATTTTAGTTTTCCTAATGGAAAAAACTATATGTGCAGATGAAAGAGTCATTAGAGAAATAAGTCTTAGCTTTTCTATAAAAGCATCCAAAATGGGCCGCATGTCTTGGCCAGTCCATCAGCCTGTGAAGGTGTACATTAACCCACAGCACCTCTAATGAAAATATACCTTACGTTCAAAGGCTTTTCCCTAGGAAGTAGCCAAAGCAAAAGATGGTGAGCCAGAAAAGACTCCTGAACTTGAGTGAATGTTTTGGCTCCATTTCTACTGTAGTTGGTTCCAATGACAGGTAAAGGTCCTGAGGCTCAAGGTCCCTGGGTACTTTATACAACCTCTGCTTTCTCACCTCCTTGTCTCAGTAATCTAGTTCCGGGTCCGTCTCAGGTTCTCCCCCACTACTTTCTCTTTCATTTCTGGTATTATATTATAATTGCACCATTTCTTCCTCCAAACCCTCCTATGGACACTTCCTTGTTCTCTTGCAAATTTTTGGCCTCTTTGTCATTGTTACATGCGTATGCATATGAATTCCTGGTTCTGTTTTATTATGTACCTTTCTGTCTCTAATCATTCCCACTTAACATTTTTTTCCAAATAAAATTTTAAATCACAGTGATATATATACATACATACGTATGTATACACAATATAATAGAACTTACCATAATAATAATTTTTAAATATATAGATCAGTGCTATAATATTTGTATTGTTGTGATGCCAGTTTCCCAACCCTTTTTCATCTTGAGAAACAAGAACTCTGTATCTCTTAATCAAAAATATTCCATCTATTCCCCCCCCCCCAGTTCCTGAAAACTGCCATTTTTACTGTTTGTTTCTATAAGTTAGACTGAACCCGATACATCATAGATGTGAACTTATGCAGTATTTGACCTTTGGTGGCAGGGTTATTCCACTGAACCACATGTCTTCGAAGACTGTGTCTTCTTGTAGTGTTTGGCTGAATTTCCCTTTTGGCTGAATGCTATTCCAGTCTACAAATATACAATGCCTTGTTGCTCCAGTTATGGGTTTGAATATCTTCTACCTTTCAGATTCTGAGCATAATGACACTATAGAAATGAATATGCTATTCTCAATATTGACTATGTTTAAAATCTCAACCCAAGATCAAATGGTTGCAACTGGGCTGGAATCCAGCTGCAGAGAATGGAAGGAGGCTGAAACACTTGCTCAGTACTAGAATTTAGGTGGATCTCCCAAATTCAGAACTCAAATCAAAAACATTTTAATAGCTGTTTAAAATGCCATAAACACATACAAAAATTTAATCATATGTAAAATATTAAAAATTTAAAGATATAGTGCATAGTATCATGTGAAGAGGTATATTTGAAATGGATGGAAAATAAATGAAATCAGAGATACTAATCCTGCCTTTATATAAAATTTGCCATTTTTGCTTTTCAAAACGATTTCAAAACAATAAACTGAAAAGTTATTATTTTTCTTGATAACTGAGCCTGGATATCTTCCTAGGGATTAAACTCAAGATTTAGAAATGGTAAGTAAGATTGCCACCACTGCTCTAAGCTCAAAATCCCATGATTCTTGAGCTTTCGGATAACTCACCAAAGGAAGCAACACTTGATTTTAGTTCTTTGCTCCCCTCTCTCCAGTACCTCCTCTATCAACAGGATCCCTATTTTGTGTTTGCACTCCCCACTGGCTTTTTAAAATCAGATCAGACCAAGTTGTACTGCTACCAGTATCATCTTTCTAAAGAGGGAGCAAGAAAACTTCAACCCCAATTCTCATCAACACATCCCGCAACTCAGCCAAATATATCAATCATTCTTTGGAATGCCCCCTCCCAACTTTTGTGCAAATCAACATTTGGCCAAATTAGTTTTGTAGGTCTTCAGCAGAACACATTTAAAAGACATGACTTGAGAATGCCTAGGGAAATGTACAGCGTGAACTGTTGTATACTGATATTACAATATATAGCATGGATGTCTGAAGTAGATAGAGCATGCATTATTTTCGTATTTGAGAAAGAAATCATCTTTTCACATAAGTGTGCCAGGGTAGCATCTCACGCAGTGCATCCAGGGAAATGCCTAGACAGTGTTGGGGAAAGAGGTCTCGATAAAGGCTGTTACAGAAGATGCACACAGTTTGTGAAGAGGTAAATTGATACTAGGCATGCTGACACAACCTAAAAAAATGGTGTCACAACAGCAAGTTGAAAATAGCTCACTTGCCACTCTAAGGGAGGAAAGTTTACGTTGCATGGTTTATCATTCCCCTGTTGTTTCATGCTAACATGAAGCTTCACGTAGGAAAAATGGGAGCTCTTGTTCACTACCTTAATATAGTTGCTAGACTGCTATTGACAGAAAAAATAGCATTTTGCTAATTTCATTTTAACTTTCATGAAATCATCATTCTGAGCTGAAAGGTAGGGTCAAAGTTGGCTTAACAAGAAGGTAGGGTAAATGAATTGGAATTGATTAACTCGAAGACAAGGGAAAAGGCTTCTCTCTTAGAATATAATGGTGAAATCCATTTCTCTGGCGGAGGCAAAGCAGGAGTTTCTTTTTATTAGATATTGACAGCTCAACAGTCTTAAAGACATCCCATTACGCAAAGTAGACAACGTTTATTGGTTGCTTTCTGTCTGCCAGAGTCTGTGCTAAGCACTTATGTGGATTATCATTTTTAATACTTAAGTTAGTTTCATTAGACAGGAACTATAATTACTCCTATTTTCTACAAAAGGAAACTAGGTTCAGAAAGGTTAAGTCACTTACCAACTAACAGATAGAGTTGAGGGTCTAAAGTCAGGCAACCTGGATTCAAAGTCAACTAGTGGCTCAGCTTGAAGAGAAAGAAGGGAAGAAAGGAAGATAAGAACCTAGGGAGGGATAGGAGAGAGAGGAATGAATGATAGTCAGAACATAGGAAGTAAGATTAATCTGCTTGTTAATTATTTTATGTTATAAAATAAGCCTTCCCTGGATAGCCCAGGCTGGATATAAGATTAGAGCACTGGACTGAAATCTCAAGGTCCAAATCAGGAGCAGGAGAGAGAGCACGAGCAAGGAACTCATGACCGCGAGGGGTGCACCCACACACTGAGACAATGGGGAAGTTCTATTGGGAACTCACCAAGGCCAGCTGGCCTGGGTCTGAAAAAGCATGGGATAAAACCGGACTCGCTGAACACAGCGGACAATGAGGACTGCTGAGAACTCAAGAACAGTGGCACTGGGTTTTGATCCTACTGCACGTACTGGCTTTGTGGGAGCCTAGGCTGTTTGGATGCTCACCTTACTAGACCTGGAAGGAGGTGGGAGATCCTTGGACATCCCACTGGGCAGGGAACCCTGATTGCTCTTAGGGCTGATGAGGGAGGGAGACTTGATTGGGGGAGGAGGAGGGAAATGGGAGGCGGTGGCGGGGAGGAAGCAGAAATCTTTAATAAATAAATAAATAAATAAATTTTTTTAAAAAAGGGAAAAAAAGGAATAAGGGAATTCTAGGCATGCTGGCTGTGACAATCTTACATCATTCCAACTCCAAGGGATGAAATATCATCCAGAAATGTTTGCATCCACAGTCACTTTGTGCTTCCCACGCCAACTTTGTATCTTATTAATAAAAGAAAGAGTAAGCAATGCAGCAAGATGGAAAATATTTTAGTGTCTAAGCCAAAGAAGAATTTCTCAGATTGCTCCTGCAAAGGAGACACCTTCTATGAGACTGATCTACCAGAGCTATAAGACAGAAGAAAGTTTGATGGGTTTGGTTTCGGATATTTTGCTGCTAGTTTGTGGCCATGCTTGGCAAAACCTATTGTGATACTATGTAGCAACTATCAGAGTGACTAAGGAACAGGCAAAAATTTTGAGTTGATGAAGTTTCACACCAGTCTGCTATGTTAAAATAGGGGTATGAACCCCAACTCTAACCAAGTTAGTATATTCTAATGATGGGAAGTTCTGAAAATCATGTTGGTTGTCAGCTTTATTTCATCAGCCTTTTAATCTGCTTCACCCCTTCGTGTGTGTGTATGTCTGTGTATCTTCATTCATGTGTCTGTATATGTATCTCTGTGTGTACATCTTTCTCTGTTTATGTGTGTGTGTGTGATCATGTGTGTATTGTGTGTGTGTATGTGTGAGTCCAGGCATGTGTGTGTAAACCCATGCATGTGTATATATGTATGTACATGTGTCAGTGTATGTAGTTCACAGGTTTTTTTTTTTAAGACTTTTTATTCCTGATACAGTGTAGCTGTGAAGTGAGTTTTGAGTTCTAGCTCTGTTATGTATTACTGGCGAAACATTAATAAAATTATCTAGCTTTTCTGGAATCTACTTGAAATTAGTGCCGAATATAATATTAATGATGAATACACACACACACACACACACACACACATTGGTTTTTAGAGATAGGGTTTCTCTGTAGCTTTGAAGTCTATCCTGAAACTAGCTCTTGCAGGCCAGGCTGGCCTCGAATTCACAGAAATCTGGCTGCCTCTGCCTCCTGACTGCTGGGATTAATGGCATGAACCACCTCCACCTGATTAGTTATCACATATTTCTAAGTGAAGAAATGTTCTCAAGGCTGTCAGAACTTAAGAAGTGATAGAGTTGAGATGGGTGCATCTTACTTAATTTCTTCCTTTAAGGCTGAGTCTTGCCGTGTAGCCTTGGAAGACCTTGCGCTCTCAATCTGATGTCTCGGCCTACTGAGGGTTGAGATTACAGGTCTGCACTGCCATGCCAGTTTGAAGGTTTTACCTTAATAATTATGATGATGGTGAAGAAGATGATGATAAAGAGCACATGCTTTACAAAGACATTGGGAGAATTCAATCAGGTAAACATGGAGATCACTTAGTGTAATGTCTCGTTAAAGATAGTCTTGAAGTAGAAACTTTTCCTATACTGTATGCTAACCATCATTTCTTATGTATAATTACAAGAATACAATATGAAATTACAAACATATGAATGCAGATTAGAAAAGCTTGGGGGAACTCAGATTACTCTAAATTGCCTTTTAGACGCATTTCTTTTTATCTTAAGCACATAGAATCTCATTGTCAAAGGCATTTCAAAAATAAATTTATATTTATTCCAAGGGATTCTCATAAAATATTTGGGTTGATACTCCAGCTTACCCATGAATCATATTTTTACATTTTACAAATAGTGCATGCTCCAATACACACTTTTATGCCAATGCTGTAATTAATCAGGCAAAAAATGAGTATTCTATTTCCTAATGATGAATTTCTGCCTGGAAAAAAAAAAACCTTGCCAAGATTTTAGCATATCTATACGGCTGATTTTGTCAAAATGTACAATCCTGAACTCTAACTTTAAGCTTTATTTGCTACAAAAAATAATAGTAAAATGTTTAAGTTTTTTTAAAATTTGCTTTAGGAAGTTTTATTTTTATGTAAGCACCATGGAATAATGATGGGTGACACAGAAACAAAAGGGCAGGGAATGCCAAGCATTGCAAATGTGTTTGGGAAAGACAGGTTAAGCTGCTACGAATTTTAATTTACTACAATCTGAGAAATGCATTTAACTTAAGACTTTAGAAGAAGGTAAATGATTTTGTTATGTGAAATGTGTGAAATAAAATACAGACCTCATGCAATAATGAAATGCTTATAAAGTCTGTGTTGTATGTGCTTTGTTCTGTGCTCAGAATTTTCAGGATGTATACATTAGGAAACACACAGTTTTTTCTTGATTTTGTGTTTGCTCTGTTGGGATTTTAATAAGTTGTTATTGTTTTGCCTTCGGAACTAAGAATAAGAACAACAATCTGTGAAACTATAGACCATAAAATTAGTGACAGATACCAAACATCAGCTAAAAGGGAAGGTCAGCTTTTCTGCAAAGAACAGGTTTGGCTATAGCAAATTTGCATCTCTTCAGATATTTAAAGAACAATGTGGCTATGAAAATAGGGAAGAAGACACTGAGATTTCCAACTGTATGACATGGCTTATGTAGAGCATTCCCCATTTGGCAGAACAAAATCTTAGGGGGAGATGTTCCAAAGTCTGCATAGCTGAGGCCTTGAAACCTCAGTACTAGAAGCCTCTGCATCATAGCTGATTTTTCCTTATTGTGAAGCTTCTCAAACCTGTCATTAGAACAAGTATTGCCATGGAATTACCAACACATAAACACACACAAGCTGCTATACACACACACATACATATGCATACACATACACCCATAGAGCACGCCTATACACAGCTACACACACAGACAGACGGACAGACTGACACACATGCACACACATGCGCACACACACACACACACACACACACACACACACACACGGCTATCTCACTGTCATTAAATCCACACAGTAAGCTCCTTATGAGTAGTCATTATGTTTGTTTTAATATAAGCAGAGAGTAAATACACGTGGAATACCGTGTTGTTTCAACAATATCCTTTTGTTTAATTGCTTCAACAATTCTAATAGTTATAACCTCTCCCTCCTCATCATCACATAAATATATACAGCCCAAGTGTCTTCTCTTCCTTACATTTTTTTTTCGGTTTTACAAAAACAACTCCAAGCCGGGCGGTGGTGGCGCACGCCTTTAATCCCAGCACTCGGGAGGCAGAGGCAGGCGGATCTCTGTGAGTTCGAGACCAGCCTGGTCTACAAGAGCTAGTTCCAGGACAGGCTCCAAAACCACAGAGAAACCCTGTCTCGAACCCCCCCCCCCAAAAAAAAAAAACAACTCCATCTATGATAATTTAGGTTCACAATTCAGCCCATCTGTAAATATCTCATCCCCTCAAACCCAAGGAACATTATCAAACCTGACAAAGTTTAATTACACTAGTCAGCAGGAAAATAGAGGAGCAGCTTGACACTAGGTCTTTATGGAAGTGTTCCGTCTTAGAGAGCATTCCTTTTCTAATCACTTTCCAGACAGCATATTAATAGAATCTCTCTGAAGTTGTTCTGCAGAACATTCTAGCTCCTGGAGCTTGGACCTTTCACAACTCTGCCGATCTAGTTCCTATCCTCACAGTACTGGAATGAAGGCAAGTCTTTTAGATCTATGATTTGCCTGAGATAATAGTTTAGAATCCATCTTTCTCTCCATGAGCATTTTCTTAATACTCTTAATAGTTTCTTAATACCTACTGCGCATATTACTTATTTCTTCACATAATCAAGTGGGGTTTTCTTAGACTGTCTGGTGCGAGAATGTCTTCATTGCCATTCAGTTAATTAGACAGTGAGTATCTGTGTTGTCCAGATCACTTTTTCTCATTATTAGGAGAACTCAAGGAGTAGAAAAAATGCAGTCACTGAGCAAGGTAATCACTTCTTCAACTTAAGCAAGGCTGAGTTATTGGATATGTAAAATTGAAGTATAGATATTAAAATTCACTGTATTTTCCCAGAAGTATAGTTAAGCCTCTGATGGACACTTCCATAGGAACTGCAACCCATCGCATACACTTCTTCCCACCTATATGGGCTGTGGGGTGGAAATCCAACAGCATTTCATTCAGTTTCTAAATGAATTTCCATGGATAACTTCCCCGGGAGCTTGAGCAAGAAGCAGGGGAAGCAGAGAAAGAAGAAAGAGCTTCACAGTGATGTTAGATCTTGAGGGAAAATGGGCAGAGGATATGCAATGTAAAGGGGCTATCTTTCTTGGAAAGTTAGGCACAGGCACTTTTGACATGCTTCCTAGACACTTTCTCAATTGTCTAAATGAGCTTACCTAACTTGGATTTTTAAATCTTTGTGTTCAAGCATTTTCTTTCTTCCATATTTCCCCCATTCTTCCTCCCTCCTTCCCCTTTTCTTCCTTCCTCCTTTCCTTTCTTCCTTTCTCCCTTCCTTTCTTTTATATTTTCTTTTATATTTTTAGTTTTGAGACTAGCTAATTTCATTATTTTTGTATACTGATGTTATCTCCAAATCGTCTTTCTATGTTTTCATAACCAATTATTTCACAAGTCCTACAATTTATCCAACTTAAGCCTCTCCTGATTTCTCATGGGGAAAATTATATTGCCATACCAAAAAAAATTGATTTGGCACCATGTATTTGTGAAATTCTTTCTTTGATGATGAAATGGTTATATCAGAGAAAGACTCAAACAAATAAGTCTCTCATCATTAATTAACACCTATCCAATTATTTATCTATTAGTGTGATAAGCAAGAAACTGGCTCATTTTGCTAGCCAAATTCTATCTTTTCTCAGATTCTTATTTCTTGTCTCTCTCCCTTTCTTTCCCTCCCATCTCCTCCTCTTTTACTTTTCTATTATTTCCCATTGCCCTTTCTAAAACAATAATAGAATTTATGTTTTCATTAAAAACATATGCGTTTTGAAGCAGGTGACTTCTCCTCCAATAGTCTCAGTTCCCCACAGTAACAGAATGAGATTTGTACTATCAACTATGCAAGTTGTGGTGCTGGTTACAGTACATGGCCTTTACAAAATAAAAATTATCAAAAAGAAAGTTTAAACATCTGGTACATAGTCACTACTCTGAAAGCTTTCTATTCCATGATTTTTAAGTGTTTAACTATAGTAGTGGTGGCCATATAGGAACATTAAGTAGGAAAGGAAAAGATCTTTTCTGTAAGCCTATACTCTCAAGGTATGCTTGCTACAATTCCCAATAAAACCTATACATAGAAGGCATGGCTGTCCTTTAGTGATTTCTCTGCTTTAAAGCAGATGTCCACTGTGAAGTATGATGTACATATCAAGTGGACATGCAGTCTGAGTCCAAGTAATGAAAGCAAAATTAAACAGCGCATTCCCAAGAGCACATTCCCTGCAGCAGAGACACAACTTCCCAGGCTCCCAGCTTAGCTTGTCCAGAGTGCTCCCTTTCTGAAGATTCCATCCGTAAGTCCCAGCGTTTTTCCCCCTGGGGTGGAGAAAAATGAATAGAATCACTCTTGTTCAGCCTTTAGGCATTTGAACAAAGTGAGCTTATCTCCCTAGTGCAATCACTTCTGCAAACTCTACCACCTAAAACAATTTTCCATGTGATTCACATTCTAGAAACTTCTCTATTGTGAATTTCAACATGATTCCAGGATTGCAAACTTTAACACATACCATGGAAAATGAAAAGAGCATTGAGTAAAGACCAGAATTGTATATTTATCAATGAGTCAAACCATCTAATAGTTTGTCTTGAAAGTAACCAGGTTACTTGGTATATGAGTTAGTAAAATATCAAGAAATATAATGCATATGTGTAAATTATGCATGTCTCTTTCTCCCTCTCTTCCTCTTTATGTGTGTTGTGTTTGTGTCTGTCAGTATCTCTGTCCGTCTCTTCCTATTCCTCCTTTCCTCTCTCCTGCAACACAAGGCCTTTGACCATAGTTCCTGATTTATATTTTTGTTTGGAAAATCAAATTAACCTACATATAGCCTGATTTGTACCATGCCTGGCCAGTGTAGGAATTAAAAATATTAGCTATTATTATTTTATCACAACACATCTTGTTTCATGGCTATGATAGATACTATATATATATATATATATATATATATATATATATATATCAATAAATAGCCCTTACCCTTCAAGAAGTAAGAATTTGGGAAGAAAAAAAATGTTGAAAATGATGGCTCAGGGTCTCTATCTCTAAAGTATAGGGTGTTTAAAGCACATAGAACAGATTTTAAATCTGTACTGGTGCCCTAAGAAGGGGAACAGAAAAGAATAACAGGTCAATATTTCTTGAGGCTAAGACACATGAACCCATTTTTAGAGAATACATAAGACTGAGTCAGAAAACGATGGGAAAACTTGTTCTAAGCTAGAAGAACAGGCTGTGCAAGGGTAACAGTGCTACAGCTGGTGAGTCTTTGTAGAAAGATACAACTTAGTAGATTTCCTTGCATCTGGATTTAGAATTATGACATCATAAGATAAGATGTTTTCATTTTACAAAACATTACCAACTCATCAAATTAGATACTGCTCGGTTTGCTTTTAAGAAAGATCAAGCAATGCAGGAGTAAGATGGTCCAGCATGGTTACTCAAGTTCCACAGTACCTGGACTCTAAGCACACAGCTTCTCACCTGGAGTTGTAGCTCCTCCATCAGCATCATGAATGTGAAAATGTTTTGCTTTTCCCTTACAGGACATGATTAGGATGCTGCTGCCCCTTCTGCAGAGGATGCTTTCTACTTATAATGTAATATTTAAGACAGACTTTGGCCCAGAGAAACATAAATGTTCCTGAAGCCATCTTGTTAAAAAAAAAAAAGCAAAATAAAGATGTTTATCATGAGCAAGCAATTACTGGAAGCTGGGCCTGGGGATGGGCAACAGTGTTGGCTGTGGACTGGCTGCTATTTCTGGCTCCACTTCTGCTTTGAAATCTGAACTCTTTTTACACAATAGTCTAGTTAACATTTTTTTATTATTACCAGACCTTTGGCAAATACATGAACTTTTAACTTAAAATATGTCTCACTTCATTTTATACATCTTCCATATCCAAACAGTTTTATCTGATGATTGGTTATTTTGTAGGACATATTCCAACTTTTGCTTCCATGAGTCATCTGGTTTAAGGAAATTAGACATCCTGGGGTGCTGTTCCCCCTTCCTTAGTTGACATAAGCAAAGCTGAAGAAGCATAGTGTTTCAGACTACACATACACATGGCGAATGTTGCTTTATTTGATAAATATTTCTTACTCATCAAGGACTGTTGTCACTTAGTGTACCTGATGACTGCATGCCTCAGAAGAAAGAACTAGAACTACAATTTGGAACAGCTAGTGAATTCTGCCTTTACTATTTGCCCTGTGTATTCTACACCAAAACTTAATTTGAAGAGCTGACAAGACACATGAGATTTAATGTTCTCCCTTTTCTCTCTTTTCATTAATCTTTAGAATTCATATTTTCAATAACTTTTTGGTAATATTGATAAAAATATATTCATTTAATAAGTCCTATATATCTGCATGTTTGAAAGAAACTAATAAAGTACTAATATTAACAGTTACTGGCTTTTAGATGTGTTGTAGGAGGCCACTTGTTCATTTTCTGGCCGCCTAGACTCCTGAAAAAACTACACAGAGGCTGTATTAATTAAATCACTGCTTGGTCCATTAGCTTTATCTTCTTATTTTCTAACTCTTGCATATTAATTTAACCCAACTCCATTACTCTGTGTATTGCCACATGGCAGTGGCTTACTGGCAAACTTTTGACATATCTGTCTCTAGCAGTGGCTCCATGGCTTCTCTCTAACTCTTTCTTCTTTCTCCCTGCATTCAGTTTAGTTTTCCTGCCTATCTCTATTCCCTGCACAGGCCCAAGACAGTTTCTTTATTAGCCAATGATATTCACAGCATACAGAGGGGAATCCCACATCACCTCCTTGTTTTTGTTTAAATAAAAAGGAAGGTTTTAACTTTAACATAGTAAAATTACATATAACAAAACAGGTATCAAGCAAGAATTACAGTTACTATATTTATATCAACTTTGTCTTTTATCATAACTAAGGAAAACTATACTTTTAACTATTCTTCAACTCCATCAAAGACTCCAGAGGATATAATATTACCTAAATAAACAGATAGTACATTGTAAGCAACTTCCAAAACTCTAGAATTGACAGAGAATTGACATTTCACTGCCTGGATGGTCACCCAGAGTTCTTTTGTACCACTGGGGCATCCATCTTAAGCCCAACAGGTTCATAGCATCCAGCAGACTTTTCCATGAAGAAGGAAATTTCAAAGACGGTTCTGCCCATATTGGCAGTTTGTCAGTCACTTTCTTCTGTGTTATGCAGAATGCCTGGCAGTCTCTTTCATGAAGCAGGAACCTCGAAGGATTGTCTTACCTTTAGACAAGTTCAACAGTCATTTCTCTGTGGGTCCTGCATATCCAGTTCACACAGCATACCATCAGGAAGTCCAGGCAGGAACAGTTTTTCTGACCGAATGACTAACCAATGCCATAAGGAGCATCTTTGGTGCCCATCTTCCTCTTGAAGTAGATTGGTGCTGCCAGGATCATACGTGTCTCATTGTCATAAAAAGTCACCAATTCTTAAAACACTTTAAATGTCATATTCTGTGGTTTTTGAAATATCTGAAGAATCCCTATTCATCTGAAATACATCTTTGTGAAACTAGAAATATCTAATTAACATGACAACAAGCTTGACTATTATAGATGATTATCTATTAACCTCTATTTCTTAATTATACATTGCATTTTTTAAACAATCATTTATGGAATTTAGGTGTATTTCTCTCCAAACTGCCTCCTGCTTTTTGTTAAGTGAAGTAATTTTTTGAGGGGTGTTCAAAGTGACCTTTCAGGAGTTCTTGGTCCATCAAACCACATTAGTCTGGAAGGATTCCACAGGTTCTCTTCCTCTGTAGAAACAAAAGAAGAACCTCTTTTCCAAAGAAACCTATCCTTAGACCATATTTTGAAATCAAGATGCCTTTAGAGTATATATTCTGGTTTAGTTTCACAGTCTGTACAATGAAATGTCTCTCTGTACTTAGTTCAAAAAATTCAAAGACTCTCTGTGTATATTCCATCTTTACATGGCTTATTATTTTTGCTCCTTTTAATCTATGTACTCTGTCACTTTAAAAACTGTGCCTTTTTAGAAAACCATTTACTTGTTTTTATAAATGTTTATATTCTTTATCTTTTCTCTCCCAAGCCTATATACAGTTATCTAACACTGTGACACATTTAGAGGTCTTTTTAGTTGAATCTGTCTTTATTGTGTATTTGTAATTATTTTCCAACCAGAAGTGCTTCTCAAAATGCTAAATGTTTCTTAAGAATCTAAGCAGTGGCATTGCTAGGGCAAACAAGGTCCTGCCTGCTTGCTCCGCCCAGTCCAACATGGCAGAGTTGTTCATTGCCTCTGAAAGTCATGCTCATAGTCCCATTTTTAGGCACACAGACAGTCTATGTTGTCATTAAGCAAGTTGTGGCACTCTGTTCACAAACCCCATTTAAATGCTCCATAGCTGGACCTCCCAAAAGAGCCACAGCCATTCATGCTGGCGAACCAGGAAGCCATTGTTTTGAAACCGTGTGTTTTTTGTTTGTTTGTTTTTGTGTTTTGTCTTGTTACCACTGAATCAGAAAGACCTCTCTTAAAAGAGCTGTAGCAAGCCACCAGCTAAAAAAAAATGCAGCTAAACTTTGTCTTGCTTTGTGTGTGTGTGTGTGTGTGTCTAGAATTCCTTTCCAAGCTTTCTCAGGCTTTACATGGATGTAGTTGACCACATTGGTGCACCAACAAATGAACTTATAATTTAGATGTCTTTCCATAGACATACATGAGATCTTCAGCATAAGGGATTATTATATACATATAGAAGAATGAATTATCAGAGAAGTGAGAGTCTTTGTGGAGAAGGGGATATTTTTCCAAACTGTCTTACCTCATGTCTCCATGCTGTATTAGAGTAGGGACAGAAAGGAAGCAAGAAAGAATTGAGAGAGAAAGGAGTAGGGAAAAGCATTCATTGAGAATTTGGAATGTTTAAACCACAGCCAATTTATTTTTTTAAGTAACAACAATTCTCAGAAGACATTATCAACTTAGAGCTGCAGAAGTCAGAGGCTTCCAGGTCAGTTAAGTAAGGAGCACAAACTGAGCTCAAGCCTGAGCTTGTTTGATTTTCAAGTCCATGTTCTATGTCAGTGGAGTTTGCCCTAAAATTAACCGGAGCAGAGAGAGCAAAATGTGACTGAGCATTGCATGGACATATTAAGTAAGAAATATCACAGGTGATGAACCTTGGATGCTGTGACTATCAACAAGCTAGTGATAAAAGGCTGGTATTGTGACAATATAGGACCATGTGACTTCAGCACAGAGCTCTAGGATACCTGAATATCTATGGTATTTTTCCATCATAAAAACTGTCTCACAGACTTCTTTGATTGTGTCCCAGAATAGTTCCAACAGATATGAAATCAATATTTATATCCTTTGGAGATAGCTTTCAGAAATCATTCTTGTGTTGGTCATAATCAGTAATCATGGACTTTTAGAAGTAAGCTGACACATTGAAATCTTTGGAGCAAATCTACATATTTTAGGAAAAAAAATCAGAGAGAAAACGGGGATCATACAAATTCCAGAATCTATATCTCTTGTGTCAGATATAAAGACTCTGAATTTTTAGCGAGTTAAATATGAGGAAACTCTCTGTCACCAGAAGAAGGTCTCTGAGCACCCTCTTGTCCAAAATACTCTCATACAGCCCCAAGCTTTAGAAACTTATGACAAATTCTTATTCCCATATTCCCACAACTGGTTATCATTCATATTTCTGCTAGTCAGAAAAGTGTACCTTTTTCAATTATTTAGTTAGTCCTAGGAAAATGAGTCACAGTATATATTTTGCTCTCAATGCTACAACTACTACAATATGAAGACTTGACTCCATTTCAAAAACGCATCCAAAATTATCTTCTCGATTCTGAGTCTTTAGTCTAAATTGTAGGGTCTCATCTGCTTAAGTGACAAGTCCTGAGCTCTGTATCAACAGAAGAACAATGAAAACAACAAAACCGATCCAATGAGTGCTACTACATGTGGATACACATTGGTATTCTTTTCATAATATACAGAACTCTGGGTTGTGGATCTCTGCATTCTATACTGAAGCTTATTAAGCAGAGTTTTATTGATCAATTTTTATGTTACTAAATACTCATCAAATTCCATTTTACCTAAAAGGTTTTGTACAACCTATTGCTAGTATATGAAATATTCTTTTTTACATGTATCCCCGGTCTTCTGGACACTATAATGTTTTCCCACATCAACTTCCCTTCCCCATGTCAATTAGATTCACAGTCACATTGCCTTTAGGACCTGAGCAACTAAACATTCTTTCATAATTCACCAATCGACCAGCTGTTGGCTGACTTTGAGTGAAAATTTCCAGTGCTGTGAAATTTCCCCTTACCTACAAAGTGTCCACAATACTATGTAAGCTAATAGAAGCACATGAGTAAAAATGTTTATGCATTAAATAATAATACTAACATGTTTTTATTGGTCAGGACATAACTTTCTAGTAAAGAGCTTGCTGAGCATTTCTGGAGACTTGGAGTTCTTTCGGTGCTCTTTAATTTTACAAGGAGCCCAGAAGCCTGTACAATGAGGACCAATCATGTTTTACATCTTACAAGTAAGGAGACTGTCAATCAGAATAGACAGACCGTTCCAGAATATTGTTTCTTGGAAGAAAGCCCTCAAGGCACCTTTGGTCTCAAACTACTCCGGTTTTTGGAACATCTTGTGTTACAAGGAAACACCACTATTATTAGCCCTTGAGCCAGAGATGCTGGAAGAGGGAAATGTGTTCAACAACTAGATCAAATATGGAAATATTCACCTGATATCTTAAGCAGATTCACCCACCTTAAGTTTAGAACATTAAGGAAGATTAAGGATGATTTCTGCCTTTCCTTTCCCAGTCCTGAGTGAAAGGTCATGAAAATTGAAGCTCAGATCTCTATGGAGCCCTGTTGTCCAAATTGTAGGCTATTTGCAAAGCATGCCAGTTCCAAACTGGAGTACATTTCCAGTAGTTCTCCTGGAGAGCAAACACATTTAAATTCTTCTATTCAGGAGTTTTAAAAGGGATGTAAATGAATGCACATATGAACATGGAAATAGTCTTCTGTGAGGTGTTTCAATAAACCACTTTCCCAGTCCATACAGCAAAAAAAGTGAAGTCAGAAAGCAGTAGCAGTTGCAATTATGTGTCCTGTATACTTAATGTTAGGAAATTCATACACCCTAGGAAAGTCGTCTGCATCCCATCATTTTGTAAATTGGATTATCTTTGAGAAAGCGCCGAAGGAGGTAGCTATTTTAACTATCTTCTGAAAGAAACCTTTGGTAAATTGAAGGCTCAGGTTTTTTTGTAATGCGAATAATTGGCATCATTAAATTCACTTTGTAAACAAGGGACACTTGCACCGTGTTTAGATTCAAGCAGATGATCCATCTGCTTTAGGGTTGGGTACTCATTCATTCAGCTAGCATTATTCATGCATTTACTATTCATGAATTCAGTCTACAAATATTTACTGAATGCCTACCATATGCCCAGTACTGTGCTAGATGCTCAAGTTATAGGATTGAACAAGGGAGAATATGTATTTTGCCCTCCTGAAGCTTGTATCTTAGTAGGGTGAGACAACCAACAAAAATGATTCAGTAAAATACACAATGCTATTTCTTGCAGATATATTCATTATGGACAGCGATAAATTTGTCAGAATGGATAGGAAATGATGGTCAGTGGTGATGGGAGTCATGAGTGCTGATGCTGATGAGAGTCAGAGGAATCCCTATTAAGAGGGCAAGGTGACAAGGTAAGCACAGAGAAACTAATCTAGAAAAGAAATTCTAGATAGATAAAATACATGCAATGGAAACACATGTCTTGAATTTGGATTACTTTTCCTTAAATAATAGCAAAGAGATAAATAGATACTCAATGTTCAAGGGGTCTCTACAAGGTAAGCAAGAGTTGCTCATTTACACATAAAAGAAAAAGGATGCTCTTGTGATAATGTTATTCGTAGCATCCTGTGGAGGTCAGGTAATTAGGTTCTTTCACACCCAAAGATTCAAACATAACATGGAAAGGAACCATTTCCACATACACCTCCATGCCCTTCCTTACAGCTTCCTTCTTGTTGTTACAATTTCACTGTTTCTTTTTCAAAAAAATTTTCAAAATTATCTGGGTGGGTTGATGTTGGATTCCCTTTTGTATGCTTGGTTTTGTATTACTGATTAATAAAGGACTGCCTTGGACCTATAACAGGGCAGAACTTAGATAAGCAGGGAAAACTAAGCTGAATGCTGGGAGAAAGGAGGCAGAGTCAGAGGGAAGCCAGGGAGCTGCCATGGGAGACAGACGCCCTGAGACTTTGTTGGTAGGCCATGACCTCATGGCAATACACAGATGACTAGAAATGGGTTAAATTAATATGTAAGAGTTAGCCAATAAGAAGCTAGAGCTAATGGGCCAACAAGCAGTGATTTAATTAATACAGTTTCTGTGTGGTTATTTCAGGTCTGAGCTGCAGAGCAGCTGGGAACCAACAAAGGGGTCTCCACATGTGTGTATGTGTGGGGGGGTCAAAGGACAGCCTGAAGAAGTAGAAGTCAGGGTTCTAGCTTGACTCCATGTGAATCTGGGGGAACTAAACTTGGGTTCACATGCTTGGTGGAAAACTCCATCCATATGGAGCCATTGCAATGCCTCTCTTCTGTTTCTTCTGCTCTTTCTTCTCTGCTTTTTTTCCCCATCTGTTTATCATCTACTCTTCAATTAATTTATTTATGTATGAGGCAATGTGCCTCGGAATTTGAAAGATGACCTCCACCTTGAGAATATGCAACAAAGTTAATTTCTCTTTCTTCTTCTTCTTCTTCTTCTTCTTCTTCTTCTTCTTCTTCTTCTTCTTCTTCTTCTTCTTCTTCTTCTTCTTCTTCTTCTTCTTCTTCTTCTTCATATCAAGACTGAAGTTCATCACAGCCTTCTCCACTGAAAGGTCACACATCCGAAGACAGTAGTGCCAGCTCTTCTGTTTGTCAACTATTGTCAACTGGTCATTACATGTCCTTTCATCTCACAATTCTCTCATCTGTAAAATAGACATGATAATATAGGCTTTGAAAGAGTGTCTAGAGGATTGTTAGTTTTATACATAAATGTTTCTGGAATATAAAACAGGCTGAATAAAACCTAGTGGTTATTATTATTACTTTATTAAAATGCTTGACTTCTTCATTTCGATCATGAACCATTCAGAAATAGTATCTCATTCAAAAATATTCTCTGGTTTGTTTTCTTTTTTATGTGTCAGACACCGAGAGAGCTGTTAGAAATGGTTATAGATATTAGTCATAAGGGTATCATCAGTTCCCTTAAGGAAATTTACAGTCTAGGTGAGAAGGGAGTGATTAAAATATTGCTGATAGACTCTTGAAGAAATTTCCTATGAGGAGATGCCTGCATTCTGAGTTAGCTTAAGGTGGTGAGCCTCTTGCTCCTAGTGGCAGAAATGGGAAATGCATCTCTGAGATGCTCTCTCTCTCTCTCTGTGTGTGTGTGTGTGTGTGTGTGTGTATGTGAATGTGTGTTTCGACTACATATATATGTGTGAAAGTGTCAGATCTTGGAGATAAAGATAGTTGTGAGCAACCATGCAGGTGCTGGGAATTGAACTTGGGTCCCTTGGAAGAACAACCATGACCTTAACCACTGAACAATCTCTCCAGCCTGATGCTTTGCTTTTAATGAGGAGGAAGAAATTTTTAATTCCAAAACTTCAGCTTTGTAAAATTCTCCATCATCATCTCAGAGTTCAACTTGGACAAACTTTCATCTACAACTATGAGACCTGAGGGTTGGAGAATGGGGATGGCCCATCCAATTGTGATTTGAAGAATGTGTGTCAGGTGTAGGATGGACCCAGACCCTTTTTGCTCCTGATATTGTCACTGCAAACTGTAGTTTGACTACAGCTTTCAACAGTCATAATATTCTAGGATGAGATTCATATTTCTAATTCTAACAATTAAAATCTGTAATTACAACAGGAGTTCTTATTCAGATCAATGAAGATATGGTAAACAAATCTAATAATTAATAATAATATCCTATAGTTCCTATTTGTTGAGTCTCTGTTCCAGGCACAACACTTATTGTTTTGAAATGGGAAGATACTGAATCGCCACAGTAGTTGAGGTATAGGCAATTATCCCATTTGATAGATCTAGGAACTGCATTTGGGAGCAGATAAGCACTTGCTAAAAATGATTCAGCCACTGAGTGATTGCTGTACAGTTAGTTGTTATTGTTCTCTGGAAGAAGATCTTAAAGACTTAGGGTGAAAGATCTTATCCTCCTGGCAATTTCATTAAATTCAGGAAGGAAACAATTCAATAGCTTCAGGAAGCCCCTGAAACTGGCCAGATTCACTCGGCTCCTCCTTTGCCAAGTTTATATAATCAGCCTTGACTGCTGAGAGATCCTCTCAGACAAACCAGGCAGCCTGGAAGTGACACTTGGATCTAACTGTAAGTCCTACAGTGTGCCTCAGAGTTTTTTTTTTTTTTTTTTGCAAGCCATGCCAGGGTGGTCTTTTGGTCGTAGAGATAGTTCTAAGCTACTTCTGCTTCTGTAACTAAACTCAATAAACTCTCACTATTTAACCAAGTTGGGCTTTGCCTTGCTTGGTCTTGAAGGAATTGGTGCTTATTCAAGTGTTTCCAGGAAAAATGAGACACAACAGGGCAGAAAAGGGATTCAAACAGAGATCAAAGATGCATGACTTTCTTTTTTTGTTTGTTTGTTCCTTTCTTCTTTCATTCCTTCTTTTCATCCTCCCTCTCTCCCTTCCTTCTTTTCTTTCTTCCTCTCCCCTCCCATTTCTCTATTTTTTTAGAATTGACTCATAATGGTTTTCTCATTTGATATTTCTCTGTGTGCCTTCTCTGCTTGGGGAAGGCATATCTGAAAGCTAAATCACTTTGAGGAAATCTGGCCCTTGCTTAAATTTTTGCCTCACTTTTAAGGCCATTTACCAACAGGTATCTCTAGAGCAAGAGGTTTGTAGAAGGTCTGGGGAGCCTGAGGCTTCTGACTGGAAATAAAAAATAGCAATGCAGGCCCTAGCTATCTTCAGAGTCTGAGGAGAGACACATCACATCAAAGGGACCAAGTCCCTTTGATGAAGAGAAGGCAGGAAATTATCTGTCCTGCTCCAAGGAGGGACAGAGACTAGAAGAGGTTCATTTGGGGTTCCACGGGGGTCTGGAGTGGAAGGCACAGGCAACCTTGAACCCGAATTTCCTCTCTTGAAAAGCAAGGTAAAAGCAAGGAAGATAAGCAGCAGAACTCGGTTACTGCTCACAGAACTTGGTGACGTCCTTCTCTTTTATCTTCTTATTCTTTTCCTTTCGCAATCTCAACTGAAATCACACATTACTCCACCCAAGTGCTTAATATGGATTTCTATGACAGATCCTAACATAGTCACAAAAAAAGAGAAAAGTTCCCCTCCCTGAAATGCAAACTCTGAGCTGTGTAGGTGTGCCTAACAGACAAGGAGCTAAGTGAACTAGAGTGCCTGTGTCTAGGTCCTAGGAATTAATCACTTAGGAGACTTGGTGGGGGGGGGGGAGAGACTAGCTTGCTTTAACATTTGTAAGACTCTCTAATGCAGCTGCCAAGACAAAACTTGCCAAACAGACCTACGACGATCTTCCATAAGAACCAAACTTGAAAAAACAGGTTTCCACAGTAGCAGATTCTGGTTTGTAACCTCACACTCAGGTAACCACTGATCTGTTGTCTGTAAACTTGCATTTTTTTTTTTGAGACCTTGCATATCAGTGGAATCATGCTGTTTATCGTATGGTTTGCGACTTTTACCATTCACATGCCGGTCTTGGTATGACACGTTTCCTCTGATTTTGAGTAGAAAGAATCCTTGGCATAGAATTATGTAAAGAGAGTTCACTTCTACTATCCACAATACAACTTTGTTTTTAAATCTCGATGATGCTATCATTCGTGAAGCAGATAGTCTAAAGAATAATTGTTACTTGATGAATTCTGAGCAGAAAGCAGATGGCAATTTTCGGCTAGCCTGAGATATACATACATACCTCCAAGTTCCTGAGACTTTCCTTATTGGTGACCTACTCCTTACTGGCTCTGAGTCTCTCTCTAGCAAGTGGTTACACTGGTGCCAGCTGTAGGTTTCTTTTGTTCCCTTCATGCCTACGTGGAAAGGATGCAAAAATCCAGGCAAAGGTTGGTAGCTATTCAGAGCCATATTGAAGTAAATATTAGGGCGAGTCGGACACTTTTCGCTCTGCCCGCCCAGTAACATCACTCACACGTGGAAATGATTAGATAGAAGCCTCTATGTTCTTTTATTGTGTGGACTTCCGGGGGCGGTTTGGAACCTGCCCAAAGTTTTAGAGCATAGTGCAGACTTCAGATGAAAAGACAGTGCCAAAGAGACAAGAAGAAAGCAAAACCTAGCCTAATAGCCTAAAGAACTTAGGTCCCTGAGCCAACAGGAGCAGGCAGAAGCTTGCTCTCTCCAGAGAAGCACTTGAAGGCCGCCTGTGCAGCAACTGCTATCAGCCCGGTGTTGTGGCAGCGGCGGTGGGCGGCCTGGCACTTTGGGCACGATCGAGGGAAGTGGAGGAATCAGTGAAGTGGGAGCTGGAAGCTTAGCGCCCCCTTTCCCCAAAGGAAGAGTGGGCAGTTTTAAGGCCAAGTCCACATGGAGTGACAGATGCTTCCTTTCCCAGCAGGATGGTGACTGGGGTAGTGGGGTGACCACATCCAGTGTCGCGAGGACCCAGAGATGCTGGGTAAAACGCAAGCATAGCGCAGATATTCCTGCAGTCTTGCCCGCCCATTGGTTCCTGGTCACCTTTCCCGGAGCCCAAGGGAAACCAATGAATCTGTGAGAGTTCTGGGTCCCCAGGGCTGGTGACTAAGAGCTGGGGTTCATCTACCATCTGCTCTCCCTAGGTCCTCAAGAGTCCTCCTCCCCTTGCGCTTTGGATATAAGCATTCTCTTCTTTCGTTGGTCTCTTTCCTTCTAACTTCTGGTTCCTGTTACTCCAGCTTTTCCCTTGTGTCTTTATTTATTTTATTGTTCTTTTCCCGGGGGTTGCTACTGCCACGCCACCACGACCCTCTATAAGATTCCTTTTCAACCTCCATCCACTGGGAACCATCACCTTCCAGACTGGAAACTTGTCCTAACCCAAGGTCCACATTGAGGCAGGGATCCTTAAACCACATTCACAGTGCGCGTCTCCACACAGCTCTAGGAATGACGAGCTCCCCCCCCCCCCCCCCCGCCTAGTCCCTGCCGTTTTTTTTCGGAAGATGCATACCTCCAGAATGGGCTGGAAGTGGGTTGGGGTCTCTCTCGCTGTAGTGTGTCCTTGTGGTAAAGGGATAAACACGAGTCTGAGTGTGGGTGCCGGCAGGACAATTCTTTACATAGGCCCATCCACTAGCCGAATGGCATTATCTCTGGGGATTTTGGGGGATTCTGCAGTGACCAGTGGGGGAGGCAGAGGCAACAAGTGAAACTAAGGGGCGGGGGTTGGGGTAGGAACGTTGCTTGTACCTGGCTGGGCAGAAACCAAGGAACAGTCCCGGCAGGACTGACCCTAAGGAAGCTCTCCACGAGTACACGCCAAAGCTTTCCATGTAGGGTAGAATAAAATTGAGAAAAAAATAGAGATTGAGTTTTTCCGAATGCTTCTTTGCAGTGTCTTCACTGCTCTCCCAGAAAACCGACTTCTCAAAGGATAGGTGCTGGGGTTCTGAAGGCACGCAAGGGGGTGGCTGGGCAGGAGCGGTTAACGTGGAGAGATTTTCAGAGGGCGGAGTGCTAACAGATAAAGAGTAGAATGCACTCCCTAAATCCCGATTGCCTCCCCTACTCGGGCAATGCCTTCCATTCAATCCACCCTCCAGTCGGCCCTAGCTAGCCCATTTGGAGCGGATTTCAGGAAAAGAGGAAAATGGGGGCTCCCAAGCCCTCTCCAGCTTCCCTCTGTCGTCCTTTCTGATTGGCTGTGTATCCCTCGAGCCCAACTTCAGTCGCTTCAGACTCTGTCTGAGCCCCCAAAGAAGACCAAGCACTGCGACCCGGGGCAGAAGGAGCGGCCACCTATCCTGGGGTTTGGCATCTCGCGGGCCCCTGGAGGGAGGGGCCCGGACAGGGTCGGCCCCGTCGCCTGCTCCAGGCCCAATTCTCCACGTCTCGGTTCCTCTCCGCCCCCTCCCTCTCCTTCCCTCCCAACGGCGGCCTCCCTCCTCCCTCTCCCCCCCCCCCCACCCGCCTGCCTGCCCGCCACCTCCCCCCGGTTTCTCATTCCTGCCACTAGCGCGCTCCGCGGCTCTTTCCGCGGCCGCCGCCAGCTGAGGGGAGCGTCGCGGGCCGAGGAGCAGATGCCGCGGGGGCCGCTCACAGCCGCCGCCGACTTGTGAATGGGACTCAGACTGGGGCTGACACCACTGCGCTCACCCAGTGCCAGGGACCGCCGGCCGGGAGGTCGCATTCGCCCGCAAGGGCCCCAGGTGAGGCGCTCTGCGAGTCTCTAGCCCGTGTCTAGATGGGGCTTCTCGGAGTAGGCAGAAAGAGGAAATAATCGCTACGGAAGGGGGAGGCTGGTGGTTGATGGAGATCACTAATGGAAAGAGGGAGGGCTTGGGGGGGGGTGTTAAAAGAATATTTGTTTTTAAAATCAGAAAAGAAAAAAAGAGAAGGCAGCCAGCTGTGGGCGCGGGCAGAGCAGGGGTTTGAGGCGCCAGATGTGCACTCCCCCGCTCTTTGATGCGTTCCCCACTCCGGGGGGTTTTGCACCAAGGCTTTGGCATAGGGGATTTGCTCTGGTTTGGGGCAAGGGACTGCAGAGCTGAGCTCTGGACACGCAGACTGCTCTGGTCATGTCTCTAAGGAAAGTCGACCCCTGTGCGGTGCCGCCCGCCAGCGCAGTGCCTGTTCCCCAGACTGGATCGCTCTCTGTAGGGTTCTTAGGTGGTCCTCAAGCACCTCCGTAGAGACCTACCCAGGACGCAGTCCTGGTAAAGAGAGCGCGGGGGAAGCCCAGAAGAAAGCAAGCGGCCGGGAGGGGAGAGGCAATTGGCCGCACTTTGATAGCGTGGGTCTGGGTCTTCCGACTGCGGCTACGAGGCCGGCATCATCAACCCTCGAGTCAGCGTCTCCTCGGGGGCTCCGCTCGCCCTCCTAAGCTCCTAGCGGTGTAGTGGGTGGTCTGTGGGCGGCTCAGACTCTAGCTGGGCTCCGGCTTGGGCTAGAGGAAGCTTTCCAGGGTCAATGTTAACTTTGAGAGTCAAACCTTCCCCGAAAGCCTGCGCCTCCTCTCGGAGCGCTTCAAGCCTCCCTAGCTTCCGCACGCTCGCCTCCCTCCCTGCGCTTGGCCTCCGAGCCGCCTTGCAGGGAGGGCCAGGAGCGGCGGGAACGGGGTGGCCGCGGGGGCATCCTTCCCTTTCGCTCCCACCCAGGCTCTCCTTGGCAGGGTCTTCTCGATCTGGGATGCAAAGAGTCCCTGAAGAAAGTGGGACCCAGGAGGCCTCGGGTCCAGCTCCCTGTTCTCTTTCTTGCCAAAGCCGGGTTTTGGCCAAGGCTCCTCGCTCCTGCCTTCCGCGGGTGAAAGGTTCCCTAGATGTTCGAAGAAGCCCTGTTGCTTTTGGTGATAAATGCAGCAGGAATTTCACAGGCTATGGCACGCTATGAAGAAATTGCATCTTCTAATTATTTAACGGTGCCATTTCTGCACTAAGAAGGGTCGTCCCTAAGGACTGGGAGTGGGTTGGTTAATGAAAGCCTGGAACTGCAGGAGGGTAGAGATTTGTCTAAAGGCTCTCCTTCGGTTTCTTCTCCAAGAAGTCTTTTACGATGGCTCCTAAATCTTTTCCTATTTTCCTCCGATCATTCTTAGCTGTGTACTAGGAAGCAGTAAGTTTTCGGTTTAAGCTCAGAGAGCAATGATAATCAATCTGGCCAGAGGCTAAATCAATTTCCTGATTGCTAGGGCTTGCAGCGGGGGTTTTGCGGGGTGTCTGGATTTTCCGGGAGACCGGCATACAGATGTTCTCAGGACCGAGGATCCCTTGGAGGCACGTCAGCGTATTAGCCAGGTTCAGCCCAGTGCCAGGGCCTCTAAGACTAGCAGAGGAAAAAGAAGGGACTGACCTTGATTTCAATAATGTTGGAATTGTGTTTTCCTAAGAACAAGGAGACAGAAGTCCTCCGGAACCAAGACAGAGATGCTCAACCCTGGTTTCAGGCAGCCTGCTTCTTTTCTAGTAGAACAAAGGAATAAAAGTTACAAAACAAAGGACATAGCTGTGGCCAGTACTAGAGTGACTCTGAAGCCACAGGCATGTTAAGTTCCTTAAACAATCTCTAGCTCTCAAGTTTTAGGGTTGGCCAGTCAGGCCCTGGAATTCGAACCCTCTGTGCAAAAACGTCTATCCTGCCCAGTACAGAGGAATGCAAGCTGTTCTCAATGGAGGGAGATCAGGCACAGGCGTCCAAAGACCAGAAAACTTTGCTGGGTGAAAATGGGCTTTGCATCTTGCTTTCAGAGGCATTAAATCTTAACATGTTGAAGTACTTCGAGTCTATACTTTTATTTTTAGTAATAACCAATGGTTACTGTCATTATTCATTATTTTAATTGTTAGTTCAAAGTCTGCCTATACTTATCAGGTTATCATATGGAGAGAGAGAGAGAGAGAGAGAGAGAACATTCTCCACCCCTGCCGGTAGGGGATGAACAAATGAACAAATAAATGTTTAGGGAGGATGGAAATGGGATAATCTGGCTGGACTTGCAGATTTGTTCAAGGTGGGTTTGTTGCATGCTAGGAAAAAAAGAAGAAAGAAAGAAAGAAAGAAAGAAAGAAAGAAAGAAAGAAAGAAAGAAAGAAAGAAAGAAAGAAAGCGTTTGAGAAATCATTCTTGTGGAAGCATTGGGCCATCTTGATAACACTCCGGGAACTTCCATTATGTTCAGAACGCTTATCAGTGCACTACAGCAAATTACTTGAAACTTAAATTCTATTTTCAATTAAGATGCAATCTTTTGTTAATTTGAAAAAAATTAAGTTACAGCTCTATTTTATTTTTATGGCACAGAACTCGTATTTCCCCATTTACTTTGGTGGCCTCAGAATGTTTATTTGTGGGAGGAGGGTGCAGAGTTGGAGAGCTGTGTCATCATTTGGGGGAATATGGGTCAATTTCATGCCCCTTTAATGCACAACCCTTTGTAATTCATGGCTTTTCTTTCACTTTGAATAAAATTACATGGCTGCTTTGTCAGGATTCAGGTTTGGCGACCCTCATACGGGAATCACCATGACATTGACGTCATGGCTTGATTTACAATGCCAAAACTATACTTCCATGAGCTTTGTGTGTCTTGAAACCTTATCCAGGAATGCCAATAGCTGAGGAAAAGCACTCGGTTCACGTAAACATTGATCTGTTGTATGTAAATCTGTTTTTTTTTCTTCTGAATCATCCAAAAAAGGTCCACAAATCTGATTTTAATCTGCATCCCCAATCCTTTTGTGTTGGAAGTTCAAAATGCATGCTAAGTTTATTTGAGCTTATTTTCAACATTGACTTTTATGTTACTTTGATTATAGGCCTACCTATTTATTGGCTAATAACAAAATACACTCCATGTAGTTGAGAGAAGGCATTGAACATTTCTGTTTCACAATCAAGACTGCAGAACTGCTACAAATTTCCAAGTATTCCCGTAGAAATATACGTTCACTTTATGTGTTCACTATTCACTGATTTTAATGCATTAAAAAAGTCTCTCTTTTACCAAACTGGTCGTTATTCCATCAGAAGTTGGTTAATTTGTCAAGAACTTTCATTCTTTATTTAGAATTTGAAGTAGTCAACATTCCTATTTCAAAGTGGATGCTTCAGAAATACATCAAGTTATCTAGCTTTTATAATATTTGAAGGTAAATTTTAATGGAAAAGGAAATAAAATCCACAGGTTTGTTGGGGAAAAAGAAGAGGAAGAAAAGCAGGAGGAAGTTGGAAATGGTGTGGTTTCCCCGTATGAATTTACTGGTACATCAGAGTTCCTGTGATGGTCATCTAAAGTTTCCTCTCTGACCAAGAAATTCTAAAGAAAACAGTAGAGGATGATAATTAAGCATATCTGTGCTATAATTTTACACTGACATTGTGAGCCTTCTACATCTCTGGAAATGGACTCTTTTGCGGAAGATTGCACTTTTGGCCACTAGAGGGCAATGGTGACCTTCTCCAATTTTTTACTTTGGGCCTCTGCTTTTGAGGGGCACCATGAAAAGCAGTTTTGTTGCTAGCCTAGTCTGCACCTCTGCAGAGAGGCCAGATTCCCATTTCTGTGGCTCAGGCTCCTGAGCTGTGCAGGAACATCTTTCGAGGTGGAGGATCTGTTTCCGGCAGTCTCTCCTTTTCACTTTACACCATGTTAGAAAGTTGGGGAATTCTGTGATCTGAGATTGTCTGAGTCAAACCCGAGTGGGGGTTGGGCAGAGGATAAATAAAGTTAGCTCTTAGTGAGGCAGCTATCTGCCAGATAGATAGGTGGAATGATAGGTGATAGATGATGTTTTTAGTTTAGTTAGTTTGTTTGTTTTATTTTGTGATAGGAGGATAGTTTTGATTTGGGGAGAGGGTAGAATGAATTAGAGGTGGGGGAGGGGGAAGGAGAGAAGTATCCCGAGACCTCTGCAATAACATTTCCTCTCTTTCAAGAGGTCTGAACGATATTTGCAAGGCATTTGCAATTTGCCAAAAAAAAAAATTATAAAGAACTACAGTTTAATTTTCAGTAAACACTTTGAAGTGTTGAGTTTTAATATAGCAGCAATAGTTTACACCTACCTTTAAATCATTTCTGATATTGCTGTATAAAACCTAACTTTAGCATGGAGTAAAATTTAATTCAAGTTTGGTCCTCAGTCATTGAAATTTTAATCATTGAGGTTTTTTTTTTTTTTTGTCTTTCCTCAGTGATATGGAAATTGTGGTTTATGATTAAATGGCATATTTCAGACAGCATAAATTTATGTTTGTTACTGTTTGATGGTGTCATTAAGAAAGTTCAGAAGAACTGAAAGAACAAATGCTATGCTATAATTAAGAGGAAAGCTCTATTAAAAGTAAGTTCTATCTTAAGTGGATACTTGTCTTTTTTTTTTTTTTTAAACTGAATAGAGCTGCCTCCCTGGTGGCTCAGCAGTAGAGTTCTGTGCAGCTCTGAGCTGGGCTGGAATCTGTGGACATTTGATGAAGCAGGAATCAATGCTAATGGATTATGGGAGGGACGATTAAGTCACTCAGTGGAAAGTAAGATGAAGTGTTTTACAAACTGATGTTCACTCACGACCAGAGTGTGGATTTAACTTTTCTTAAAAGGCACTCTGACACTCGAAGGCCTGGTGAGCAATGCACATTAGAACTGTAGACGAAACTTTATTGTCCTTTAGTTTGGTTTGGGGACATTTGTGGAGATCTGGGATACTCTCAGGGAGCAAGTGTTGGTCCCCTCAGTTCACGGTTTCAGCTCAGGCAGAGAATCTGATATCTTGGGATGTTAAACGAGAAAGGAATCTAAGAGAGAAGAGAAAGGGAAGAAAACTGAGAGAGTATGAGAGAGAGAGAAATGGTGCCATTTCTCACGGCAGGCCAGGCACAGGTCTCTATAGTGCTGTCTCCTGTTTTCTCAATTTCCCCAGGTCCCCAGGTTGGAGGCTTGAGGGCTGAGCATGGACATTGCTGCAAATGGCTCTACTGGCCGCAGTGAGCAGCAAATAGAGACTTACTCTGGCTTCTGTAACTCTGCACTTCTTAAACAACACTTGTGAATGAAAACTGCTTTCTTATTAGATTGTCCATGCTGCTGCAGATGGTAGAAGCCTTTACTTCCTCACCTGGTCCATTCCACTGGAATGATTTTTTTTTTTAATGAGAGGTGATATTAAATTCACCTCTCCCTGTTCAGTTCCTTTATATGGAATGGCTTTAGGCCCAGTGACAGCCTCAGTGTAATGGTGACCTAATTGTCAGAGCAGGCTGAGTGGTAGAAGGCTCCTCCCTAGTCCTAATATTAGACACATAGGGATATTTTCCCAGCTCTCATTGGGTTCCACCAGTGAAGGAAGACTCTGAATAGAGATCCGCTTATTAACACTGGATTCTCCTTCTCTGAGTAAGTTTGGTGTGATCAGAACTGATGCTCAAACTGCTGTGAACTTTGGGAACATTCTACCCATGGGCATGGTTGTGGATCAGTTAGGCTGGTTCTTATTATCACTGAAGCTCGGACCACTTATTTAAACCTGGTGGTAGCCTTGCTCTGCAGCATGGCTCCGCGGAGGACAAAGGATATGAGCTTAGGCATGCATGTGCAAGGTTAAACCTGACCTTATTGAAGATTCTTTTATTCATCATGGAGTTTTCCAGTCATCTCTTAAAGCACATTTATTCGTGTATTTTATGTGTATTAATCTTTCCCCTGCATGCATGTGCGTGCCTGGCACTCATGGGGGGCAGAAGAAGGCAGGGGGTTATGTGGAATTGGAGTTGCAGACAGTTGTGAGCTGCTGTAGGGGTTCTGGAAACAGAGCCCTGGCTCTCTGTAAAACAGCAATTGTTGTTAACCACTTAACCATCCCTCCGGGCCTTTTCTAATAATTTTGACTTTAAAATATAGCATTAAATATTGTTTCTTTTGATTAATCGTTTTTTTTTTTCATCTCCATATACACCCTTCATGGAGAGTACATTACCTGATGTTGCTTTCACCCACTGTGGTCAGCACTTCCAGTACTCTGTATTTAAAGCTCCTTTGTATTTGGAAAACTGGAGAAGACTAACCAAAAATTATGCTAAGGTTCAGCTGCCTCTTCTGTAAAAACAGACCTCGTAATAATACCTGTGGCCTGGGATTGCTATAAAGGTAAAATCAAGTTGAGCCTGGTGCCTAGTGACTCACCAATAAACTCTGAAGCTACTGAGTGCAAAAAAAAAAAAAAATAGATCTGGGGACTCTGGAGACTTCAGCCAGTTAAGGAGTGCTTGCTGAATAGAGAGAAGGACCTGAGTTCAATCCCTGAAACACATTTAAAAGCCAGAGGCATGAACTTTTAATCCCAGTGCGTGGGAGGTAGAAACAGGCCAATCTTTGGGGCTCACTGGTCAGCCAGGTGAGCTTATTAGTGAGTTCCAGGTCCAAGGAGAAAACTCATCTCAAAAACCAAGATAGATGACAGCTGAGGAAAAGTATCTAAAGTTTTCTGTGGCCTTCACAGGCATGCGCAAATGCATGCTCAGGCTCAGCCCTTTGCATTGAGTCTTATAGACTAACTATGTCAGCCAGCAGCTCCTCCTTCAAATAATGTAAATCTTTGTTCTAGACTGGGGCATTTCTCTGTAAGTGATGGAGTGTTTGTTAGGGCCTTCCTCTCTTTGAATGATTTCATGTGCTTAGCTGATCCATTCTTCATCCATTTAGAATTTTCAGGAGGCAGTGGAGATTTTCGAGATGGTTAGCGCTTCCAGGAAGCACCTGCCTCTTTGGTACATTTGTGAATTTTGTTTCCACTGTTCATCTCATATATGGGTGGCTGTGGGAAGTTACCCCAAAGTAACATCTTCCTGGGAAAGCCGCCGGCGCTTGTGATGGGGAGATATCCATCAGGGGTCTGCTTTCGTGTAAAAATGGCTCATTACTATTCCAGACAGGCTTAAAAGATAATTAGTCTCTTGATAAATTGTCTCAATTTCAAGACTGTTCCTGTTTGTTTTTCAGGTAAATGTAGTTTGGGATTTCAAGGGGTTTGAGCAGTGACAATTTTAACTCCTGAAGAGACAGCAGCTGAAGAAGCCTGTGCCCCACCCAGTAGTTTCTGTCTCTTATGGTCCCAGACAAAAACAGTGAAAAAGAAAATCCCAGGTGTCTCACTCTCCTCACAACCCTTATTGGTTTCCCACCTGTTTTTACACCCTTTATCGCAGCCAGCCTGGGCATCGCAAGCTCCTGGGCCCTCCATTTTCCATCTGCAGCCTACTTGAGGCACCTGTTCTTGCCCCAAGCTTGTATTCTCTCTTGGTTTTTTTTTTTTTTTTTTTTTTTTTTTTTTTTTTTTTTTTTTTTTTTTTCTGCCAAAGAACAAGAATAGATAATGTATTCACCTGGTACCATGGATAGCAGAGAAAGCCAACTTTCTGAGATCCTACTATGTGTCATGTGCTGACCCTATTCCTCTATCCTTCTATACAGCCTCTGGAGGAGCAGGGATGCTAATCAAACAGTCAGATAGATAGATTGCTCTCAGGGAAACTCAAGACACTTGAGGGTGAGTTTGCAAACCTACTCTGAGTTAATGCTCAGCAGTTGTCTACTATGTGGGATGTGTGTCATATGCCTGGGCCTTCCTAGCAATTAGGGGCAGAGTATTATGACAGAAAATATGAGCTAATCATGTGACTCTAGAGCCCTGCACCATCATCCCAAATCTTATTTACAAGAGGAGCTCCTGAGAGCTACTGCTTAAACTCTTCTCAGTAGGGTTTCTTTTTGTCAATGATCCCACAAACACCTTAAATGGCTCAATGGATGGCAGCCTGTTAACCACCTCTCAGGGAACCTGGGAAGCAGCAGATGATTCGTTAACTTTGTTCATTAAAATGTTCTGTCTAATGCAGGGCAAACTAAGTGCTTCCTTGTGTAGCTTCCCCCAAAGACTTACACTTTGTGTCCCAGGGTATTTTTCATCTTTCTTGACAGCCCTACAGATATCAGAAACTGACTTTTCATAACTTTGGATGTCCAGAATTTATTGAACACTAAGCCATTAGGGCATTATGCTAAAAGGATTCCAAGTACTCTCAGACTTTCTACTCATAAACACACTGGGAATGATGGTCAGCCTCTCACAAGGAGTGAACACATTTCTGTCCAGTGTTCTACAACAGATAACAAGCAAATCTGGGATGCAGATCCAGACACCAGGCACCAAAGTTTGGCTATCATGTTGGAATGTTCCTAACATCCAGTGTCTAACCAAACTGATGAAAATAGGTTCTGCTGTGTTCATTTCCCATCTTCTTCCACCACCTCACTCCTGAAATTTGACAAAAGGGATGCAGCAAACTGCATTCTGATCACTGGGGCTGAGTGGGTGGATTATTTATTGTAATGTGGGCTGAAGATTTGGTTTTATTAAATACAACTCTTAAAAATCAGATGTATGAAATCAGCACAGAAAGCATACACTATTCCAGTGAGCCTTCCTGTAGACATGAGGTTCTAGCATCAGGAGAATCCAAAATCGCATAGTTACACCTGAGAACATAGTAGTACCCCTACTGCCATTGAACTGAGCTGTCTTTGCCCTTAAAATAATCTCTTTTCATTATCTACTAGCAAATGTCAAGTTCATTTAGACAAAACCACATGCATAGGCACACGTATGTGTGCACATGCACACACACAGATATTGCATGTGTGTGTATTTAATTTAAAAATAAGTTTAGTACGGGTACTTATGATCTGTTGCTTTAAAACATTGTTTAATTCAAGGCTGTGTAAAGATACAGCCTGTCACCTCCTTGGACAGTTAAGATGTGAGACTTTTTATGACTCTTATGTGGGAGTTTATAGTCAGTTTGATACGCTATTTGATAATCTCTTGTACTTGGTTTTGGCCTTTAGCTCTTTCCTGCTGTGTAGTGATTTTCCCAGGATGTATCCTTTCCACATTTCTACTGAAGGCAAATTGAGAATGTTGCTTGTGGCATTCAGCTTTGTAGCACTAACACATTGTATCAAGGGTGATTTGTTTATAAAGAGAAACTGTGACCACAATTTTAATCCATGATGGATTGGTTCTTTTGGTTTGTCTGTTAGCAAGACAGCCAAAGATGATGGGAGTGAATCGTGATGTTGTGTGTGTGTGTGTGTATTTGTGTGTGTGTGTGTGTGTGAAATCTCTTACTTTATTATCAGGAAGCAAAAATAATGAAAAAAGAGATCTGGGTCAGATAGTCCCTTCAAGGGTACATCCCCAGTGATAGTAAAACCTCTCATTAGGCCCCACTACCCCAAGTTTAAGTTTCTTTTATCTCCCGAGAGCACCCATACTAGGGAAAGTCTTTAACACTTGTGCATTGAGGGTATATGCAAGATCCAAACTGTGACAGTGCTATTAATTTACCTACCAGAAACCCAGCAATGCCCTTTGTAAGGAGTTGTCTTGAGAAGAATTCTGTCACCAGAGGTTGTGAGTTAAACATAGAGCTGTGGTAAAGTTACAAAAGGACTTTTCTTAGTGAGTTGACATTATCTGTACTGCAGAGAGTACTCAGTCTCCTATAAAAGTTGAGGTTGAAGCAGTCAGTGATGCAGAAGACAGGGAGACAGTAGCCCAGTGGGCTAAACTGCTCTTCAGTATCGAGAGGGAGGGGGAATGGTGTGGGGGGAGGAGAAGAGGAGTGGGGATAGGGGGAGGGGACTGGGGGGAGGGGGCAATATTTGGGAGGAGGGGAGGGAAATGGGAAACGGGGAGAAGGTGGAAATTTTAATTAAAAAAAGAATAAAAAAGAAAAAAAAAAAGAAAGGAGACTTCACCCTCCATAAGCAAAGAAGGCTTTCAGAAGGTAGGATGGAATCCAACCCCTGCATGTTAGATAAGGACCTCGAGGCCATCTAGACTAAAGAACTGTGCCAGTAGGTGGTCTAGTTTCTGGTATCACACCACAGTGATGATGTGGTACCCCTGCTGATGTACAGCTCTTTGTTCCTTTAAGAATACCATTGGCACATTGACATACGCAACTATTAGAAATACTTACTTAGGCTGAGCCAAACTCACTCCTCGAAGGTTATGTTATTTGAATTTTGGTGTCATAGAATAAAAGTAATTCTCTCTCCCCACTGTGACTATTTCTTTTTTATCTTCCAGGATGGTTTCTTCCATTTGCCACACGTCCAGATTACACACCCCATTCATTTTTCCCTCCAAACTTCTTCACAGAGAAGGACTGTAGACTGAAATTCGGGCAGCTAGACTGTAGATTATCAACTCCCTTCTATACACTTTTTTATTGCAGCCCGAGGCTACATTACATTAGCTTTTATTGCCAGTCACATCACCCAGAGGACTGGCACCACACTTTATTTGTTTATTTGTTTTTCCTTATGTGTTGCTGTTAAGTCACATTTCCCCACCTGTCCCTGTGCACATAAGACATGATAAGGCACCTTCTGCATATTATAGGCACTAAAACCAAGCTGCCTTGCTTCAAATCCTGGCCCTGAGACCTACCAGCTGCACAAGTGTCTTATTCTCTTTCCTTTCTTCCTCTGACTCTCTCTCTCTCTCTCTCTCTCTCTCTCTCTCTCTCTCTCCCTCCCTCCCTCTCCCTCTCTCTCCCTTCCTCTTCCTCCCTCTCCCTCTCTCTATTTCTTTCTTTCTCTCTCTCTTTCTTTCTTTCTTTCTTTCTTTCTTTCTTTCTTTCTTTCTTTCTTTCTCTTTCTTTCTCTCTTTCTTTCATTTTCATCTCAGTTTCTCTAACACGTAGTGATATTCACTATCAGGTGACTCTGACATGAAATTATATTAATATGAAAAATCTTTATGCAGCGCGTGGAGTACAAGTATATTACAGTCTTTTTGTATTCCGTATTGTTACATATTTTCCACTGAAGTGTTGCACCAAATATTTTTAAATTTAAATCATTATTCTGTTATACAGACATATGTCATCCCTGTTAATCTCATTCTCTGGGTTGGTTTACCAACATCTCTTGGCAAAAACAGGCTAAAGGGACAAAAATAGCGATACCCAGATGCAAACAGGATTAGAGTCATGTTCAGTCATTCACAGTTTCAGTGTGAGTGATCCAGCATCCCCGAAGAACACCTCCTGTCTGCAACGCCTTCCTCGTATGCACATTTATCTCTTTGTTTCCTTGATCTTCTATTCGGTCACAGAATCACTCCTCTGTGTTTGGAAAATAGACTCCCGTAAAATAGTCCTATAAAAAGAAATTTCCTTCTAGTAAGTGTCTTAAAGGACCAGAAAGTGCTTTTACTAGTTTCTGTGGAAGCCAGAGCAACAACTCAGCCCCAGATTCTCAGTGTTTTAAACTTGTGTTCCATATATTGTGTGTGCACATATACAGAGAAAGAGAGGGAGAGAGAAAAAGAGGAGATGGGGGGCAGGGAGGGTAAGAGAGGAGAGGAGTGTTTTTATTGCTTTCAACTGAGCAATCTGAGATGCTTCTTTTCCTCATAATTTTTTTTTCTTTTTGCAAGACTCTTGTGAGGAAGGAGTCCACTGCAATACCTAGTTTGGGTGTTTGGAGTTTGTCTTCTGCAGAAAGGCTGCATAGAATGTTACGGTACAGATTGGAACCCAAAGAAACTTCGTTAAACATTAGCTTGATTTAGGTCGAGTGTCAGTGCGGTAGGCAGTATCAAATATTAGGACTTTCACAGAGCCGCTTGATATAGTTCAGCATAAAAAAAAATTATTTCCAGGGATGCCCACAGGGCATTCCTGTATGGCAAATATTGTCCTGTATAGGATGAGGAAATTATGAGGAAAAAAAATGGTCCACAGATTTGAGCCCTGTAAGCCATTGCAAAAATTCTCAAAGTTAGAAAAGATGAGGATTCTGTGGTATTGGTGAGTGTATGAAAGTAGCCCATCATCTGAATAGACGAGTTACTCTAATACATCTCAGCTCCTGGGCTGAGGAGTCTGCATACCTCTTGGTAGTATGACAGCCTCTAATTTGGCGCTAAAATCCTGACAGTTTTGAGTGCATGAACCTGGATGAGTGTAAGAGAGAGGCAGGACACACAGTTCTCAAATGTGCTCCATACTATTGGCACTCAGTCATATATATATATATATATGAACTGAAGCCTCTGTAGTGTATCTTATGAGTTAACTATTGAACCATATGAGTTTTTTTTTTTTTTTTTGTAAGAGCATTCTTTGTCTGAAACTAAACTTCCTAGGTTCAGACTCTTGGAGCCATACATTTCATTTCCTATGCATTCTTTTTGTATGGTCACAGCGGGGGGGAACACAGATCTGGACCACGGACTAAGGAGGCCTGGGTAAATCTAAGTGAGGCTACATGGGAAGCCATGTCAGCAGTTACTAGTTTTTCATGGTCTATGGATATTTAAAAAAAGCATAGTTTGGGACTGGAGATATGAATAAGCTCTTCAGAGTATGTGATGCTCTTGCAAAGGATTAAGATTAGTTCCCAGACTCCACACAACAGCTCCCAACTATCTGTTACTCCAGGTCCACAGGATTCGATGTCCTCTTTTGGCTATTGTGTATATACATATAGAAGGAAAAACACTCATATGGTATAAAAATAGTAAAAGCTTAGATAGTTAAAGGTTTTAAAATGAGACATCTTTGACTGCAGGGGCAGAGCTACTTTAGGCTTCAACGCCAAAAATAAAACAAAACAAAAACAAGTTAAGGTCCATTTATGGGAAGAATTTTAATTCACAATGTTTTCCCTAAAATACATGAATAGGAAACAGATTTGTCTTACATCACTCTCCTATAGATACATTGTAAATAGACACAGCTGTGGTCTAAGACCTAGGTTTTATTTTCACTATTATTTTTTAGAGTCCTGAACGGCGCTCTGTAAATCAAGCATCACTTTTAGAATTATCTTAGAGAAAAAAATAACAGTTTAGCTCTTAACACCAGGCACACTTTCCTTCAAAGTAATGCACTGTTGATTCTTGGGAGTGTCAGTCAGGACTACATCCTGTCAGAGAGACCATGTGTTTGAAACAAATGATGGAGCATATCACAAAGAATCATTTCTGAAGCCCTCTCCCAATCACCCCACTTCCTTCCATACCTGCATTGCAAGCCTGGGATGTAATTTACACTCGTGGAAAAATAAGCCTCATGTTCTTTTCTTACTAGATGCATGCCCTCCGTCCCATGTCTCACAAATGGACAAACATCACCTGTCAGCAACTTCGTGGCCAATTGCTGACAAATATTTTTCCTAATAGGCTGCCCTCAGGCTCAGTCCCTCCAGGCAAACAGAAAAGGATTTGCTGATAAATAGCTGTGTGACCATGGAAAGCCAACTGACCTCAGCTTTTTCATCCATAAAGTGGCATTTTGGGGCTTTTCAGCTGTAAAATAACCTGGATCTCAAGTCTTTGTCCAGAAATCATTTGACATCGTGCTTGCCAATTCTCCCATCTTAAAATTCTAGAGGAGGAGACATACAGAGGAGAACAGCAGAAAATTAATGCTCAGGTGTCCTTAGTCCGAGCTTAGTACCCTTTGTGCAAGCTGTCCTTGAATACCAGCTTCGAGGCTTTGGGCATTGTTTTCCACGTCCTGCGAAAGTTTCACAGGTTGTAAGGCAGAAGAGTGTCCAGTGTTTTTCTTATGTGATTTCTGTACCAGAATGGACAAAAGCTAATAGGAAGAATGAAAACTCTAGGGGGTGAAGTCTGCATGAGGAGGAGGTGGTGCAGATGCTGCACCTTGACTGAGGCCTCATTGTAACAGCTACAATGAACACACTGTGCTCAGCACTTTCCACGAATTATCTCCATCCATCTTTAGCACAACATCAATGAGGTGGAAACTCTAATTACCTCCATTTATAAAAGGTGGAGAGTAAGATTAGGGATGGCCAAATCACTTTTCTCAGCGTTATGTCGTTGAAAAGTGGAGAGACATAACTTTGAGGACAGCCTTCCTGTGTTTTGTGTTGTTCTGCTACAGTCAGAAGATTTAAGCTACTTCCAATGGTTGATTCATGAGACGATCTACTAATTGTTCAAGGATAGATATGAATGTCTTGACTGAGTACCTGAAACTGAGCCTCCTATAATTAATCTCGTTTTCTCCTGTTAGGCCTATAACAAAAGCCTGCGATGGCACACAGACAATCTCCGAGGATTTGAATTCAGGACAGAAATTATCTGGGAAACTTTTCCCGTGATATTCCTACTCTGTCTAGGATTGATGGATTCTTGGCTCAATCCCCACTCAGGGTGATTTAAAGATGACACAGAGTGTCATGTTTTCTGAGATGTGTTCACACAACCTAAATATTTTAAAAAGAAGTGTTAGACAGTAAGAAGTTGTGTTTCCAAGATCTATACTCTCTCCTGAAGTTGGGCTGCTGTCCAGCCTTTTTGTAATGAAGGGAGGATGCCACCAAGAGTGTCACATCACAGTATGCATTTCATACTCAGCGTTTACAGCGTACATTTATGAGCTGTTGAAGGAAGACAGATGCACCATCAGTAGCTTCTCTCTACTCCTTGTGATAGGATGCATGTGAAGGATGAGAAGAAATTCACACTCCAGGGGTTGTGGTACATTTTACCACAGAGAAAACTCATCAATGGATTCAAATACATAATCTAAATTGGATTTCAGGAGTACATCATGAAGTACCCAAACTGACATTTCAATAAATCATTTCAAAACAAATGTAATTGCCAACACACGGTAGCGATCTGCATCAGTTAACAAAGTTCCTCAGGTGTCTATGCTTTGTGTTTTGATCTACTGTAATCTTATGTTCTTGGGTCTTTTCTGTTTATATACCACTGGTTGTATCTTTTAGCAAGCTATTTTCAGATAACTCACTGTGTACAAGGAGTTTCTCAGCTTGCCTCAGTCCACATTTCTTTTATAAAAGACTAGATTGGAAAGACCGAGGAAAAACCTGAAAATTAGTAGCCCAACTCTGATGAAAATGTATAGACAGACAGAAGTTTTCATGACTTGCTTGACAAGAGGCTTTGTTCCTATCTAGCTTGTGGGCATCATATTTTTATTTGGTCAAAAAAGCTAAGTGAATGGCAGGTCATTGAACACTCAAGAATTTAATTCTCAGCCTTGCATGGAGCCTCCAAAATGTGTTGCCAAACCCACTTAAGTGAATAGTGTTTGAAATAAAGAAAAGACAAGATTTATGGGTAAGAATATGAGCTAATTAAATACATGGAAATGGTATTAGTCCTGTAGAAATGCTTGTTTGTTGCTGAGACTATCTATACTTTTTAGGTATTGGTCTTCCCGATTTTACACTTGCACAGGAAACCATTTAAACCATATTATTTTTTTCAGAAGATGGTTTTAGAAGATTGCTCCCCTTGGTGCACACTTTCTTGCATAGGGCTGATTCAAATTTAGAACCAAGTCGTTTTGGGAACAGTGGAGGCTCTTCCTTTCAAGGCTCAGCTGTTATTACTACCAGGGAACAGTGAGGATGCCATTCATATGACCTCAAATGTGAGAAAATATGCTAATCTGCCTTTAATTTCTGCATCAAACTGAATAGAAACTAATTTGTCAAAATAATTATGTCTTCAGAGGTGCCAGGTTGGATTGCTATGGATATTTGACTGTTGCCCTGTGAGGGGCCCCGGAGTTGTAGGGTGTACAGATGGAGGTCTTCTAGGCTGCTGATTCCCATTATACCCTCTATGACACTCTTAGGGAGTATTTCTGGCTGCAGGCTTATTGCAGCTGAGAGATTTCCTTAAATATCCCTCTGTATCTAGTTCTCTCTCTGCTTAATCCCCAGTGACTGCAATGCTCTTTAGAAGAGAAAACAAAACAAAACCCACCAACCTTTACAAAAATCTCAGAATTCTTAGGGCACGTATGCTTTTCTTCATACAAAAATCCTGTGAATTGATTCTGGAGCTATAAAGGTAAATCTAGAAATCTAAAGTGATTTGGAAGGGAGACCTGGGAAGACCCAATACACTTGTTATAATGAACATGCAGGAACCAGGGCCAGTAGCCATAGCTAACGGTTCTCTATAGGTTAATTGGGAATATTTCGTCTCTAACATATTGATCCTTATCAAGATCACTATTAACACATCAGCGTTTACAAAGTTGATTTTTGTCCCTTCTCATATTTTGGGGATGGCTTTTTTTGTTTGGGTTTCTGGATCAGAACAGTTTAAATTTCATATCCCTTTGGAACAATAATAGTGATAGAACACACATTCTTCTTTGATCTTGGCTCTACGCTCCATCTTCTCATTCAGTTTTTTAGAATGTGAGAGTCTCATCTACATTTACAGCAATGATCAAAGGTTCAAGTGACAAAGGGGATTTTGATGAATTGTAGTCAGTTTCATTACTCCCATCTCTATCTATGGTATGGCACTCTGAGTACAGTTCAGGTTACAGCTGGGTAACAGAGCTCCCTCATCTATACAACTAGACAGTAGGAACTACCAGGGGTCAAGTGTGCAGTGAATACTTGTGTTGATTTTCTGTGGTTATGATAAAATATTTGAGAAATACACACGAAAGAGGTTTCTTTGGGCTAATGGTTTCGAAGGTTTTAGTTTGTAGTCATATTGTTCCTAGGTTGGCGGTGCTACAGAATGGTCAAGGAGAACATCGTGAACAGCGTTGTTCATCTAATTGCAGCTGGGAGGCATAGAGAATGCAGAAGAGGGTTGAAGGATAAGGCATAGACAGCCAGGATTCACTTCCTACAGCTAGATCCCAACCTGTAAGCTTCCATCCCTTGCCTATAGCCCATCTAATTGTGAAACAATTAGTGGATTCAGCCAATGATAAGATCAAAGCCCTCATAATTCACTCAGTTCCCCCAAGTCACCTCTCAGAACAGTGATGCACTGAGGATTAAGACTTCAATACATGACTTTTTGGAAGAATTTCAGATTCAAACAGTACTTGACAAATGCTAGTTGCAATACTGTGGAAGTATATAATATTTCCGTCCGATGGAGAAGTGGAGTAACAACAGATTTCTGTTTCCACCCTGAGGTGCGTGGTTGGAGTGGCTCTATGGAATTGCTACTGAGTTCCAGGGTGGTAGCATATTTGCCCCTTGCCTTGAGCTTCACTGATGTTCACTATGGAGCTGCTCCTTCCACATCACACTGTCACTTAGATTTAGGAGAAGCTTCTTGTCACCTCTGACCCTTTGATGCTTTACATCAGAAAGACATTGACATCTATAATGCTTCCTTCTCCACATGAAGCACATTTGCATAATGTTGAGGATGTGAAGAACTCAATTTTCTCTACCAGTTCCTTTGTTTTTGAGCTTTTATGTGATTGTAATTGAAATTTCAGGAGAAATCTTCAACTTAGTGCTTCCGACAGAACTGTAATGCAAGACATTAATGGAAATCACATAATTTAAGATTTTCTAGCAACCAGATTTTTTAAAAAAAAGAAAGGTAAAGAGTGGTGTTCGTTTGTACATATGTATAATTAATTACAGATATGTACATATGTTAATTTGTACATATGTTTAAATGTACATAAATAGTCATCTTAATTTGTATATCTATGGGCATTGATAAAATGTTATAATACAACATATAACAAAATACATTTTGTGCATTTAGGGTTAAGAACATGATTATTTCTTACTGCAGCTTAGACATAGGGCATGTTCTTGAAATTTATAACTCATCTCAGTTTGGTCTATACACATTTTAAATGCTCTATAGCTACATGCATTTTGTGGAAACTGTGCAAGTGTGTGCAGAACTCGGCTCTTCAAAGAACAACACTATTGGTGAAGGAGATGCTCTGTTGAACACCTTGTCACGTTATCTTATTTCACAGTCAAAGCTTCTCTATACTCCTACCCATATCATTCAGATAAGGTAATAAAAACCTCAGATACCTTAAATAAGCTTCTCTAGTGTGCTCATTATTATAAGTGAGTAAGATGCAGAACTTGAATCTATGCTGAAACATTTTGTTTCTCTGTCAAACATCGTTTCTACACCACTACAGCCATTCAAGAAAAAAGAGGAAGAAAATGATGACATGGTGACAACAGTACCAACATTAATGTAGCAACTCAGCTAGCATAGGATATTAATAAATTAATAACATGTTCTTAGACATTTATCATCATATACTATAGTTTATTCATATTTCCTATGCCATTATGACTGAAATGAATCTCGGTTTGCCAATTTCATAGCTAGCTAGGAAGGAAGAAAATGAAATAACCCAATAAAATAAGCCACTCCCAATGGTGCCAAGTTTGTTTAAGAAATCAGAGTCACATGACGAGAGCATTGCCATGGAACATCTCAACTGCCAACAGTAGTAGGGAATGCTGTAGTACTTTGACCATGTAAATAACTACTATTTATTCATTTTGGTTCTATAACTGAAACATAGATTTATGTCATGGAGGCACAGTACTTCTATTCTGTTTATCCTGGAGATGAGGCAGCCAGATTTGGAGTTTCAACTCTACTTCCAAAATACCTCAGGAGTGGGACGCATGTTAGCATTTACTGGCAGATGAGAGCTTGCATGGGGCTTTACTACTGTCTCAAAATTTCAAGCAAGCGGCTTCTTGATGATTTAAATCATGATGGTTGACTCTGAAGAAGAAATAAGTCAAAAACATGTTTCAAAGGACAGTCTTGCTGTACCTTTGTTCATGGCTCCATTGTCTCATATTTGCTTATGTCACGTTGACGAAGGGGTAGTAATTTTGCTCAGCCCAGAGTCAGTGTATACAGATCTTTACTAAAATGCATGAATAAAATAAAGTTCTCATGTTTATTTTGAGGGAACAAACAAGTACAAAAGACACCGACAAGTGGAGAATACAATAGCAAGTGGTGCTAAACATGGGCGTAATGCACGGTTGGGGTATGCATCAGTGAGTGCACAGCATGTGCAAATGAGAGCCACCATTTTCCTGAGCCCTAGGACCAAGGCAAAGACAACAGGGATTACTTACTATTGCTGGAACGTACTAAAAGATAAGCGGAGAAGGGAGAATTTGGGAAAAAAAGAAGGAAAATTCAAAACTGGGATAAACAAAAGAGTAAAAGTAAGAACAGCAAAGGAGGGCAAGATATTAGTATCATGGCTGACATTTTCATGAATTTTATCCCCCACAATTGTCCTGGGAGGAGGAAAGGACCAGGAGAAACATCACATTCATAGAGATGTCAAGGTTGTGCTTGACTTCCTTTTAGTTGCTTCAATCCATCCTGGCAGGGAAGGCCTATTTTGCACCCACATATCAGGAGAGAGACAGATATCTGTCTCTTTAGGTTAAAAAGGTCAAAGATGATGAGAACGAGGCTTGTGTAAAGAAATGTTTGGAATGAAGAAAATATTAGACTGTAACTCCATTGAATAATGAATATCAGTTCTGAGGCAATGCCTGAAAGAAAACACCTCATACATATTTGAGGGATTTCTTTGAGGAAGAATGTTATTTAACCTCCAATTCTCTCTCATAGATATATGTCTATGTCTATATCTATATCTGTGGACTAAATGTGAGTCTCTGGATGAGAAATTTATAGTAAATCTGCACTGTTCTTTTGAAAAGAGATATGAGCTCTAAGCAGAAGGCCATGGAATTGTTTTCAGAGGGCATTAAGCGTAGCAGTCATTGCTTCATCTTGGGCATCACAAATAAACGCCATTTTGGTGGGGCTTGACTCTGACTGTTCTTTGACTCCAATTTCCTTAAATTAATAGATTTTCAACTTTTCCCTTTTTTAGGATGATAAATATTTTCTTAGCATGTTAGTCAGCCTCACATTTTCACAACGAAGTGCCTGCCACTGGATGCTTCTAAAATAGAGTTTTCTTTCGGCTCAGAGTATAGGTGATCAAATGCAACTCAAATGGTCTCATATTTTAGGCTTCCATCAAACACAGCATGTCTTATGATATGACATGACATGTGTTGACCGAGTTTTCTGTCCTGCCCAGTTCCCGCAGTCTTTAAGTCCCAAAGAAATTACACAGAGGTCTACATTAACTATAAACTGATTGGCCCATTAGCTCAAGCTTTTTATTAACTCTTATAATGTATATTAGCCCATTATTTTTGTCTATGTTAGCCACATGGCTCAGTACCTGTTTCAGCGAGGTAGTCACATCTTGCTTCTTCTGTGGCTGGGGTCACACTGACAACTAGGAATTACTTCTTCCCAGAATTCTCCTGTTCTCATTGACCCACCTCTACTTCCTGACTGGTTGTCCCACCTATACTTCCTGCCTGGCTACTGGCCAATTAACATTTATTTAAAATATAATTGATAGAATATAAACCATTGTCCCACACCAGACATGTCTACTCAGGAAGAGGAAGAAGGGGAGGAGAAAGAAAGGGAGAAAGAGAAAAAAGCAGTCATGTCCCAGTCCCTTTTAAGGGCAGGTTTACAATGACCTAAGGATCTATAGCAGGTCCCTCCTCCTAGGGACCACAATTTCAAATATATATACATGCCAAGTACCCAGATTTTAGATGCAAACCTTTGCGCAATGTCTATTTCTGCCTTAACATTTATATTTTCTAAACTGTCTTGTCTCCTATTCTATTATTCACTGTTACTCTATTTAAGTAGAGTTTCTTAGTGCCTTTTTCTTAGCGTTTTCTCCAGGAATCCTTTCATCCCATATGATAACTCTTCCATTTCTGGCACTGTCAGTTATGCTATTGGCTAATGCTCTGGCTATCAACCTTTACTTATGATCATTTCTTGTCGTCTGTATTCTAATAACGTCAATATCATCTACCCAGTTATTCACTCAGAAAAAAGGCACAAGCTGAAATTCCGTCTTTGAAACCTCATTTTGCATCTATTACAAGCTACTATTAGTTTTTGTTTCTAAAACTATTTTCAGAGTTTATGCATGTTACTAATTCTAGTGCCATCCTAAAGCTCCAGTCCACTGTTTTCCCTCTGAGATTCCCACTTATTCTTCTAGTTGCTCTCCTTGTCTTTGACGCTCAATTCTACTCCACCCTCCTCCATGTGAGTGTCATGTGATGGCAGGTCACATCACCAGTTTATCCATGTTTAGTACAAGGCAGACTATACTGGTCATGGGTTACATAATCATAATGCATAAAGATGTATATTTGGACTTATAATTGAATATTTAAAACTTGGTCCTGCCTCGGGGAGGAGTGGATACAGGATTGAAGCTTAAATTGGTTGAGCTCTGTCTTCCCAAACCTCTGTCTTTGTAGATCCCCATCATTTGCACACATAGACATCTTCTTACTTCTGCTTCCGGTCAGATATTGACTCCAAACATTATTACTCATGGGAGGTCATCCCTATTTGACAAAACAATGACACAATGGTTACTGAACATCTTCCAACAAACCTTTTGTGCTCATTGATCATCAAAGCAAGCAAAGACTAACCATGTATCTCTTCCAATAAACTCCAAAGACATGACATTGCCTTATTGAGTTCCATCTTTGAGAATTATTGTGAAGGTCCCAGCTTCAGTTGTGTATTCTGCCTTACAGTGAATAGTGGGATTTGGACAGAAAACAAATCTCACTAACCACACAGATGTTCTTATATTGTTGGGTGGGTAGATAGATGAGTGGCTATATTAATTAATTTTTGTCTTCTCTACATGTTCCCTGCATCCTAACTACCCTGTGGAATTCATTATAATACAGCTTTCTGAGTGCCAAACCTCCCTCCATATTTTGGATGCTGTAAATTCTGAATTAGCATACTTAACTCACAGTCCATAATATCAACTTTAGAAAATGGATGAAATGCATTTTTGGTTGATTGAAAGAATGATAAATATGCACATGGATAAGTCACTGAGAAAATAGGTGGTCATAAGATATTTTTGCATTGATGTCCAATATATTGAATACTAATATATCAAAGATCTAAAAGTGACTTTGAGGGCCATTTTATTTTTTGTGTCTCATTTTTACATTGATTTAGGAGGGACTGTTTAGAGGAATACATTAACCTCTAGTCTCACAGCATAATCGTGGCAGAGTCAAGCATACAACTTTAGCAGTTTGGGCTTTCTTTTATAGACTAGAGTCTCTCAATGCCATCCAGTCATGAGTGCTAGAACTGCAGTTTGCTCCACTATGCACAGCGGCACTAAGAGGTTTAAGTCCTTGTGAGCTACAACCTCTATTACACCTCTTCTTGTCTCAACAAATGTCCGTGGGATAATTAATGAAATGCCATAAGAGATGCTAAACCTCTGACTCTTCATAACACAGACAAATGAAGAGATACTGACAATGGTCATACTATACAAGCATAAGATACAAGAGGGGTACCTCTCTTGCTATAGATCCAACACTTGCTTTATATTCTTGGTTTTGTTTTCTGGGTTTTTTTGTTACTATTTTTATAGATATCTACTAGACTTAATTTGCAGAGACACCTGAAGCCTTCTTTGTGTTGGTCTTTTGTGTCCCAGTACTCAGGGGACTTAAGGACAAAAAACGGAAAGGGATATGGTGGCAGTAGCTGCAGGCTGTTGATTACTAAGCTCTCCACTAGTTGTAGTCTCTGAGATACCATATGGGGAGTGTTTGTCCTTCCTCTCATCACTCTACCGAGTCTCATAGATAACCTTGCCTAGTTAGTGTCTAGGGATAATCTCTATACTACTTTAAGTTGAGCAATCAAGCTGTTGTTCAAGAATATGGGAAAACAACTGTCTTTTTTTTTTTAATCCCATACACTAGTTATCATTAACTGACAGCTTGACACAGGCTAAAATCACCTGGCAATGGAGTCTCAATTGAGGGATTTCTTATATCAGATCTTAGAGTATCTTAAAATTGTATACCTACTGTGCATGGCACCATTTCCTGGGCATGTGTCCTGGGCTGTATAAGAAATTTAGCCAAGTATGAGAGTGTGGTAAGCCAGCAAACAGCATTCCCTATAGGCTCTGCTTTAAGTTTCTACTTGAGTCTGTATCCCTGACTTCTTCCAATGGACAACTGCAAGCTCAAAGCTGAAATAAACCATTTAGTCCCTAAGTTAATTTTTGTTAGACTCTTTTATCATAGAAGAAAGAAAACTAAAATGCATTTGTAGTGCAGACAGCCTGTACAATCTCTACTAGCAGGGTTCATTACTATAACAAAATACATGAGTCAGACTACATTTTAAAAATTATAGGTAATTTGGGCTTATATTTGTGGATGGATATGTCAAAAATAACAATATATAGGCTATGTATAAGGCTTTCTTTGTTTGTGTCTCATCATCGTGAGGACACTTTTGTTTCTCTAGGGCAGTATGATAACTCACCTTTTTACAATGCTGCCAGATATCAGTCATGAGGATTTAACCTAAACACTAGTCTTTTAAAATCACTTTCTAGAGACCCTTCTCGAGAGTATATAGTTGGGTTAATCTTCTGCTTAATACTGGACTGAATTTGTATGGTTGTCTCTCTCTCTCTCTCTCTCTCTCTCTCTCTCTCTCGTTTGCTCACTTGCTTTTGCTCTCTTATTTTGGTGATGCTATTATTCTTGCAGGGTTCTGTTACTTCAATTAAGTCACACAGGAATCTAGTTTCCAAACCCATATTCTGATTTCTTGTGATTTTTAAAATATGTATAATTTTTTTTTTCTGAAAATCTCACTTGTGACTGAGAGAAGGAACTGTCAGAGATTTTCACATGGGGGGGGGTGATGATACAACTCTGTTTTTTGTTATAGAGCTGACGACATGGTATTTCTTAGGAAAATACATAGACTAGTTCTGGAGCTTTGGTTTTCTGTACGCATGTTATATTTTCGATTTTCAGAACAACAAAAAGCAAATCCTACTCAAAACAATTCTACCTGTAGAGTAATGGAAGTTTTTCCACTAGAAGATGTTTAGAAAGATCTAGAAACATTTTTTAAATATTAAAATTTGGGAAAGGATGCTGTTGGCATCTGGTGAATAGAAGCCAGGGGTTCTGCTAAATGTTCACTGCATAGGATATTCCTCCCTCTGAAATAGTCTAGCTGAAAGTATCCACACTGCTGAGGTTGGGAACCACTGCCTACAGTATGAGAATTAATCTTGAAGATTGATTGCAAAGAAACCATGACAAGACAGAATCATATATATCTGCATTTGCATTTGAGGAATCTGAGGCTAATATATCACACAGGTAAGAGTGCAGGTTCTTATGAAACCCAAACCATTAGTATTTACAGTAAATATCTTATTTTGTTTATTATTACTTCTGCAGTACAAAATAATACTTTGAAAGCTCATGATGATGTTTTTTTCATAGCTGAGTGTGTGTCTGTCTCTGTGTGTGTGTGTGAGAGAGAGAGAGAGAGAGAGAAGGAGAGAGAAAGAGAGAGACAGAGACAGACACAGAGAGAAACAGAGAGAGAGAGAGAGTAAAACAACCAGAAAATGGTTGTAACCAGAAACTTTATAAAGATATTCACACGATCTCCTTCAATAATGCCTTTATTGAAACATAATAATAGACAATTGTGTATTACTTTTTGCCCAGAGCTTGTCAAAAAAATATTGCAACCTGGAAGCATTGCATTGTAGTTATTGAACTAGCTGAAATTTGACCTTTGGATACAGGTAAGGAAACAGCTGTCATTCATGGCAGTTAAAATGTGCTCCTGGATGCTGACAAGAGACTGGAAATCCTCTTTTTATTATATCGAGTTGGAAATCTGATGATATTTCCATTTGAAAACAATCCCTCCACACTGTATTAGTAATAGTTCTAATAAGAAACAAACTAACAGTGTGTGTGTGCATAATATACATATATTTACACAGACTTAATCAACTGTATGTCTAAGCAAGTCCAAGTGAAGCTGCTGTAAAAAAAATGCTAAGACTAGATTATTTATAACAGAAACTTGATGATCACAGTTCTTATGACAATAAATTCTAGTAGCATGGTGTTGAGGGTTTGGTGTTCACTAAAGGCCTGTTATTCAAAGTGATGCCACATATAGCGGAAGATAGACACAGATGCCCACAGGTCTCTTGAAAGTACACTAACCAGAGGACAGATCCTTTAGAAACTCACTCCTTTCCCAATGGTCTTGTGTTGAATATTGTCAAGGTCCAGCCTCGATGGGTTTCGAAGTTCCAGCTTAGGGGCGTGTGGATTAGAAATGTCAGGAGACATAACAGAGATACAGAGACACAGAATCGACCTGGAAGGGCAATTGGTGAATACTGAATTCACCTGAGTTTATTTTCCATATGCTTATATACCCCAATCCGAAAGGGGAGTAAGCAAAAGATTGCTTTAAAATATACAAAGAATAAACAAGACAGTTGACTCTTCAATATCTGAAGCATCAAACAACTATTCCCCGAGTTAAATATTCTGTTGTTTAGGCAGGACATAGAGCTACCACACCTTAGGACAAGTATCCTGTAGAAATCCATTCCCTGGGTCAAACCTCCTGTCATATTCTTTGAAGGGGAAGGAATATGCCAGAACTCTCTGACCTTTGTTTAAGGTGGAATGGACCCACTTCTGTGGTTCCCACAGAATAACACTGCATTACAGAACATGTTTCAACCTAAAAACGTTGATGAGACTAGTCTCAAATCTGAAGTGGAGCTATATAGGCATGACAGAGGGACAATGGAGGACAATAGAAACATTATCTCAAGGGAGAGCGCAGTTCTGCTCATGCTATTTATTTATTTATTTATTTATTTATTTATTTATTTATTTTGTCAGGTTCAGAACCATTCAGATCCCCTAAGGTAATTTTTCTTAAAGTAGATTGGGACTGCTATTTATAATACTTAACTTGGTGTTCAATTATAACATTGAGATTGATAACTTAGGCGAGTTAATAAATAAGCTGGGCCATGCCCCCAGGTGGAGACATAGATCAGTGAAGAGTGCCTGCCTAGCATACACAATATCTCAGGTTCAATTCTCAGCACAAAATAGCTGGCCATTTCACACATTTAACCACCTCCTACTTCTGACATCAATTGGTTTCAGATGGTAAGACTGGGGTATCAAAATCTATAAGAAGAAAGGGATTCAAAACACACCGTTTCCATATTCATCCCTGATTGTTTTTTTTTTTTGTTTGTTTTGTTTTTTTTTTTTTCCTGTTTGGAGAAGGCATCCATTACCAGATACATGATTCTGTCTTCAACCTCTCTTTGGTGTCACTCAGAGCCCCAATGAGGCAAAATGGAAAGCGGGAGGTATGAGGAAGGTATAAGAACACAGAAAAAGGAATAGAGCTATTGGAAAGGAAGCAAGAATATTAGTTCACTGGTTTGTAGATTTTGGTAAAGTTTATCCAACCTGAGAGTTGCTATGGCAGTGTGTTGTCAAGTTAGATATAGACATATGTACATAGAGTTATGAGAACACACATAGCTACTTTGTTGAGCATGCATTCATCCATCAATGTATGTAATATGTAATAGCCACAGTGCTTAGTCCTGGATACACAGACAGAAACAATCGTAGCCCAACTTTCAAGTGTTAATAGTTGGAAATGCAATACCCTTCACTGGGTGATTTTGTTCTGATGTGTGCCATAATTAAGACATTTGAAAACATATAAAAGCCTCATGAAAGGTTAAATAATTGAACTCACAATTATTTAGCTCTAAATTTATCTTCCAGATGTGTATTTATTGGATAGACTTTCAGCTAAGTCTGGCTGAGCAAGAAATTGCTATTGGACTTTAACTAAATCTGGGCTGGGCTCCCAGGAGAAAGGAGATTGGATTTTCAGCAGCTGGGATGTGAAAAGTCCAGCCACGGAGGTCTATATACTTGTCTGTTTATTTACAGTCTTCTCTGCTCTGCAAAGGACTTGAAGGAGCTTTCATAAATAGCTGCAACGAGCTGAGACTTCAACAAATGGACATTTTACAGAAGTCAGCATGAGGGTAAAGGAAGTAAAAGTGAAGTTGAAAGATGAACCGAAGACCTCCACTGGAAAGCGCACCTTTATTTATGATACAGAACAGTATTTCCTAGTATCCAGAGCAACCGAAAAAGCAGCAATAGGAAAAGTGCTACCACCAAGTAAAATGCATTCTTTTTCAGGTGAACGCTTGATTGCTTAATGACCGATGCCAGGGAGCTTCCCCAAAGAGCCTTATAAAGAGATCAGCACCGACGGTGAGGACTGAAGGATAACCAGAAACCTCCATATGAATTTATTTAATTCACACAGAGACCAGCATAGCAGTCTACTTCCATCTCAGAAACCATATGAGAGTGTCTCTGATTGTGGTTTGAAAGAACTTATGCAATCCCGGCCTCTCCCATCTTCCTCTCCATATTCCTTTAACCCACTGCCTTGTAGCCACCTCTCAGGAGAGAAGGACCTGACTACATATAGAGGAGCAGAAGCGGGGAAAAGAGGCAGACATCCCCAAGGGAACTTCCACAGCATTCTGAGTCTGATGATCTCAAATCTGCCTTGACCTTTTGCACACCTTTTGCCCATCTCTTCTTGTAATTATAGACAAGGCATTTCCAGTTGTGCCCACACAGGGGTAGATCTCCATGCAGCTAAAAATCTCCGAGTCTCAGACATAAATAGTGAGGAGAGGCAGTGTCTGTATTCAGGGGGGTTTTGATGTGTGGAGCCTTCCCCTGAATTCGTCAAACAAAGAAAATTTTCCAAAAATAATATTGAACTCTTTGTGACTTTTTGACAAAAAACACATCACATTCCCATATAAATACCTTGAACAAAATGTTCTTTTCGTTTTATTTTTTTTCTTTCTTCTGTAAAGCGTAAAGGCTATTCTCCTAGGAAATGTTTCTCAAGTGAAAGAGAAGCCTTGGCTTCCCAGGGTAGAATCATGGTTAAGGAACCTGGGCATGAGTGTGGGAAAAAAACCTGCAGTGTGTGCTGAGTTACAACAGGAAATATATTCCTAAACTGAGTAAGTGGACACCTGGGTTTGCACTTGTCTGTGGCATGCTCTGAGGTGTTTCCAGAAAGGAACAGTGGGTTTCCCATCTTGTTCATTTTGCTATAAAAATAGTGTATGGATACAATATCAGACTTGATAGGGGTTGGATAGTGCCCCTTGCAGCCTGGAAGAGAGTTTCTCTCAGTTGGCTCAGATCACTCTATTACTGGGCTCAGTGGCTCAGAAATGGTCACTAGTTGATGGGTATTGGGAGAACTCTAGTCTATGATCCTAGAGATTTTTAGATTATTATTTAGATTTTGTCATTTTCACCTGAACATTAGCAAGTAATTTCCCCTCCTGGGACACCTGCTTATACATATTTTTAGGTGATGACCTCTCTTTATAGTGTGACCTTGAAGCCCTTGCATTTCTGAGGGGCTTCCTCTAACCATGGGGTGGAGGTAAGCCAGTGGACAGCACAAATACCATCTGTGACCCTGCATTTTGTGGAAACTGGCAAAGAATTAGCTAGGGAAGGACTATCTTAGATGGTGACATTTGTCCTGAAGGGAAAGAATAGACTCAGCAAACAAAATGCAAGCGTAGTGACTACATCTAAATAACAGACTCTTGGAAGATTCTGCTACAGGATGCTATGGTTTGAGCTACCTGTGCATCATTGCCAAACCATAGGAACCTGCATTTAAAAGAGGAAGTTTTTTCCTTATGTAAATAAGTCCTAGCAAGAGCAGACAGAATTGATTTAGCAAGCAATTCCTCTGCCCTAAATTCTTTATGGAATGTGTCAAGGCATAAATAAAGGAAAATAAATAGTGGAGAACCTTAGCAACTTCAGCAAAAACCTAATTTCTGTAGTTAAAACTTAAGATGGAGTTTGATACACAATTTTCAACATTTGTTAATCAGTGTAGTGAATATTTGTTGAGCATCTACTATGCACCAGAATTGACTTCAGTGTGATTAACTGACAAGAATTTTCCTCTAACAAGGTTTAATTGTTATTAATATACATATAAATAATATAATATATATTATACATATATATCATTAACCTCTAAATTAATTATATTCATCAATTATATATAATATACTATAATATATATAATATATTTCTCTCCCTATTGTTGTAACAAAGGTGATCTGAAGGGATGCATGTACTCAGAGACATTGTCAGACCATGAAGCGTTCAAAATAAAACACAGAAATACTAAGGATAAATGTTTAGGTAATAAAAAGCTACCAATATTAATGTGAAATAATGACATTTCTACAGGCATTTTATTACAACCTTGTCACAATAGTCTGAAATTAACACTAAATAAATGGCTTCAAAAATATTTTAAAAGTAGGTAATGTGGTGGTGAGAGGGTTCAGTGGGTATATATGCGTTCATTCCAGCTCTGCAAACCAGCCACCTAAATTTCATCTCTACAATTTACATAAATTTGGGAGAACTGTCTCCACAATGCTATACTCTGATTTTCTCATATGGGCCAGGGAATGTGTCTGTATGTGTCCACTTGCCCCCCCCACCGAAGCACACACATGCACATACACAAATGACAATGATGATGACAATAAAGTTTAATAAACTTTAAAAAAATGAAGTGCTCCACCTGGCGGTGGTGGCGCACAACTTTTATTCCAGCACTGGGGAAGCAGAGGCAGGTGGATCTCTGTGAGTTTGAGGCCAGAGTGGTCTACAAAGCTAGTTCCAATACAGGTAGGGCTGTTAAACAGAGAAACCCTGTCTCCAAAAACCAAAACCAAACAAAAATCAATGAAGTACCTGTCTTAGTTTGAGTTCTATTGCTGTAGTAAAGACCACGGCCAAAGCAACTTGGGGAAGATGGGATTTCTTTGGCTTATTCGTCCATGTCACTCACATTCTATCATTGAGGGAAGCCGGGACAGGAAACCTGGAGGCAGGCACTGAAACAGAGTCCAACTTTCTGGCTTTCTTTCTTTGCCATGCTCAGTCAGCTTTCCTATACAATGCTAGACCACCTGTACATGGATTGCTCCTTCCCACCGTGGGCTGGACTCTTTCACATCAGCCCCCAGGTGTTAATCAAGAAAATTCCCCACAGACTTGCCCACAGGCCAATCTGAGTGAGGTATTCTCTCAACCAAGTTTCCCTCTTTCAAGATTACCCATGTTTGTGTCAATTTGATAAAATGTTAATCAGCACAGTGTCCGAAGTATGCTTATGTCCTTAAAAGGGAAAGAAAAGAAATAAAAAGAAAGCTGAGATATCAAGGGGGCAGTGAGGCAAATTACATATATTATTATAATCAATGATTCATTTACTGGGTTTAATAAAAATCTAAATGGGGACATGATTAAATAAAATTGTAAATGGTTGCTGGGCAGTGGTGGCACACGCCTTTAATTCCAACACTTGGGAGGCAGAGGCAGGCAGATCTCTGTGAGTTTCGAGGCCAACCTGGTCTACAAAAGTTAGTTTTAGGACAGGCTCCAAAGCTACAGAAAACCCTGTCTCAACCACCACCCCTGCCACAAAAATATCTTAAGTGTTATCTTAAGAGTAAGTGATTGAATTATCTATACAATCTGACTCTATCCACACATGGCCAAATACCATCAGAACTGTGTAGTGCTAATGATATGCCTGGTTTCTGGTTTTGTTTTATATTTTAATTTACTTTATAAGCCATTTATCTATTCATTGCTACATATTAGTGTTCATATCAGTGTTCCAACATAATTGAAATCGCTCCAATACTAGGGTAACCGGAAAGGAATAGAAAATCATTCTTTTACATTTCCAGTTATTTCGATACTTGAGACTAGTCAGTCATAAGACCACAGAAAAATAAACTATGACTTGGATTATAAAAAGATTTTAACTTGAGGCATTTGTGATACTGCCTCCATTTTTCTCTTCATATTAAAAGGAAAAAAGAATCAAAAGCATACATGAATTTAGAAAATCTAGTTTTATTGTGTTTCCATATGCATCCCTAAGAAAGCTGGGAAGAAGATGGCAGAATAATCGTAAGTGAAAAGAACGTTAGTTATGAACATGAGGATAAGCATCCCAAACTGTTCAAAGCACATAGTCACACAGTTGACTTATAGGTCCATGAGGTGCAATCCAGATACACATATGGAAAATAAGGCTAAAATAAAAAGAGTTTGGTCACACCAAATCTTACCTTATGATCATTAGTGATGATCAAGACAGAATAAGGAACCAATCTTTCTGTTCAGTTGGAATGTACAGCATATTTTCGTGATTTCGAGTGTAGAACCTTCAAATAAATTTATTTATTTATTTTTTTTTTGCAAACAGAAACACGATGTCATCAAGGGAGTAATGAACCCACTGTCATCATGCGAAACTCACGATCTAGGTTTAAGCTTTGCTTTTTCATGAAAACTCAGAACATGTCAGGCTTCAGAATAGAAATGTTTATCTCCATATCTGAATTTTAAAATTCGTTGTGCATATGTTCTGTGATTTAAAAGTCACAGTCTTTTCCATTTTTCTCATTCGATTGCAAATTGCAATCGCACCATGTCATCAAAAAGTTATTGAGTGACAACTTATGGGGAGCCAAAAAGTTTCCTGTAATTTGCATATATTTTCCACATTCAGAATGTTGGCGATTAAGTTTTTTTCCCCTGTGTTCACTTAAAATAATATATTATTATTGAAAATAAATATAATAATAAATGTGAAATGTTGGCTGTAACGGCATATGCTAAACATTTTCACAGTGCGACACAGCATATGCTTAGTTCTTCATTAAGAGATTTTTAAAATAACTCGTATTTAGCAAGAATACATTATCTTTTATTCAGAATTAATTATATGCTGTTTTGTGTACCATAATTTAAAGTGCTACCCACTTCTAATATGTAATACCCAGAAGAAACTATGGTTACAATTCATTAGAATTGGCTTCTTTCCTTGGCAATTTTAGTAGCATAATGAACACATAGTGCTGAAATGCTATTTGTTACTTGAATCAAAAGTTACATGAAGTGCTGATAGCTAAGAGTTACAAATCCTTTATTACTTTTTAAACACAGCATGCCTCGGGAGAATGGGAGAAGTCATGAGAGTAATTCTTGCATAATTAGTCACTTTCCCATTCTTTGACGGTTTTTAGAGTGTGTTTTCACAGGCCCTATTGGAATTTGTGGGGAGAACATTGAAAAGACATTTTATATTATTCAACCACGAAATGGCTTCAAATTATTCGCTCAGTTGAGACATATACTTTTGTTTTGCTTTTGTTTATCTTGTGGGGGCTTGTTTTGCAAGCAAACTCTTACTTTGAGTTTAAATATTTAGTAAATCTGGCCTACCTATCTTAAAATGAACTCACCTTCTTCAGAAAGCAACCTGGACTATTTCTGTTGTATGCTTGGAATTTTATCACATTGGACTTGAATTATTATTTTTACTTTTACCATGAAAAAAAGCAATGCCCATTGTAGTCATAGAGACGTACCTCTTGACTAAGAACCTGTGGTTTGGAGTCCAGGATTTTGACCTGCTGTTTGAGCTCTGTGAAATGGCCTCGGTTCTCCATTTTAATTGAAGATCAACACTTTTGTTAAGAGGGGGCTAAAGTGTGCCCTCAACAACACAGGGTGAACATCATTATTGGGATAGAGGCAGATAATAAGGAAAAACAAAATTTATAAATATAGTTCTAAATTCTATGTTGTCATCTTGAATAATTTTTGAATGAGAAATGACAGAATTTGCTAATAGTACTGATGTGATCTGGCTGGAAGCAAGGGGAAAGTGCTAAGTCTCATTGGAGAGGAAAAGGATCAGCGTTAGGGGGCTTTTGACTGTTTGTCTTGACTCTAAGGGCACACAGACCATTTATCTTATTTGGTATCCAGCTTTCTGTACTCTAGGGAACACCTAAAGATGGAGATGGGACTGTAAAGTTTATCCAGATGATTTTTATGCCTCATAAACTTTATTCTGATGAAGCTGACAAAATAATTCACCATATTTTTATTTATTAAACATACATATAAAGATATTTCTTCTTTCAAGGAAATCTTTAAATAGTAATAGTTCACTTATACAACTTCAACCTGAGAAGATAATGTATATTATCAATGAAATATTTTTAACAATCTAGTTTGTTTTGACCCCTATGTGTTCAACATATCAGTTAATTATTATTATTTCAATCTAAGGCAAGTATAGACATCTTTTCTATGCTTAAAATGACCACCCCTAGTGCTCCCTTTTAAAGGATTCAACAACAGTTAAATGATACTCCTTTTCCTAGCTAGGAGAACCAAGTTAAGTAGTATTGATAAAATTTATTAACATTGAAGGTTCACAATTACAATAATGAGGATTAACTCTGTTGCAATGCAAAATGATTGACAAGCGATTCATTTAATGTAATTCAATAGTTTGACTAACTCTTCCGCTTTACATCAAGTCAATCATGATTTTATAATTTAGATTATTTTTTAGCAACATTCATTTATTTGACAAGAGCAGGATTTGCTTACCATTGCAGCACAAGGTTGGCAACTTGAATCAGAAGCTAGCATTTCCTGCTTCTTCCCTTCTTAGCGTTTGAACCTGAGTTCAGGCCCAGGAAGTGAATATATTCCCTCTAACCCATTCACTCAATTGTATATTCCTGTGAGCTGTACCAAACATTTCTCATACAAAGTCACTTGCATATCTGCCACAGCCGCTTATACTTCATTATTCCTAAGTAAAAGCAAAAAGAACACAACTAAATTTTTTGAATTCAGAAAAAAAGAGAAAGTGATTATGACGTTGAAATTGCATGGACTTTGTTACTTCCATTGCTGAAAGCAGCAACACGTCTGTCAAGTGCAAAACTTCATAGTTCTGATGACCCAGCACGCGTCTTTTGGGACATTTACCATTCACACCTTTCTCTGAAACCTTTCCTAAATCAAAAGATTCAGAATGTGTGGGTCTAGGCTTCTCTTTCATCTCAAATGCTATCATTTTTTTCTAATCTAAAATTCACTCTGAAGGTCCTAAAGTAAAATGTTTGATTTAGATTTCCCATGAAAGAAAATTTAGTGCGTTTTGTGATTTTTCTTTTCCCTCACTGCTGTGGACTAAGAACATATAATAGCATTGGGTCTTCAATCTCTAGATGTCACTTTCTGAAGCTTTCTGAGTGAGGGCTGCAGACCTTTTGTCTTCTGTATATTAGAGCTTGTCTTTGTTTTATTGGACGTGTCTGTGGACCACCTGATTTAACCGCGTTTGCGACAATGATTCAAAGGAAGTTTATAGAACATAGATCTGTGTCCTTGGGGATAGTCTTCGAGAAACTATCTTCCTGCCATGATTTCGCATGATTATGGGGGTCCCTACCTTAAGAAGTGGTGGTCTTGGTCCTTTTCATCTGCAGAAGAAAGCTTTCCCCCAGTATTTAATTCTTCATTTCATAGGAAATAGCTTTCTTTAGACACTGGCATATTCATACATGATAATCAGAACATTTCAGCTCAGTAACGAAGTATCTGAGAAAATAATGGTTTACAGAAGGAAGGGTTTAAGATGAGAAAACGTTTCAGCTTATGGTGGGTAAATCAGGAGCACCATCGTGGAAGGGTGTGGCAGAGGAATGCTGGTTTTCTTGTGACAGCCAGGAAGCAAAAATACAACAAGGAACGAGGTGACCAATGTAAGATATTTCCCTAAGAAAATGTCCCCCATTTTGCATCTACTACTTCACATTAGTTCATTCAGTTTTCATTCCACCAGTTAATCTGTTGTCTAAAGCAAAGACCTCATGATTGCAATGCTTTCCTCTGACGGGAGCTACTATCAACGAACACACCTTTGAGGGATACATCATACTCAAGTCACAGCACAAAAGGTGGATATACATTCTAATTTCACGGCACCAGTAGAATGGACTTAGATGGGATTGTTTGACGATGCACTTCCTGGATCAACAGCAACCATGTTTTCTGGGAGTAGGACTTTGGGACACTTTTAGAGTTTATGAACGCGGAGAGATCTGGCACTTAATAAAAGGAATCCCATACTAGCTCAGAACTAAGAAATATACATGTATTAATAGATAAAACTTACAAATCAGGATTCTCTGCATGAACGATGGATAAAGATGAGATCCAAACAAACCGAACCAGCAAAACCGGGGTCCAAGGGGAAAGGCAGGGAGGAAGAGGGCCGGATGTGCTTCCGCATCCAGGTAAATAGTCTATGAGGCCACGCCCCAGTAGGTGGGTAGTTGTTAGCTATACACCTTCCGGCAGCAAGTTCATCTTCTGATTTTGGAAGTCATGAACACTTGGTGTCATCATTAAATTTTAGGAAGAAGAAGTACAGCTCAGTGGCAAAGAACTTGCCTAGCATATGGAGAGATTTGGGTGCAATCTCTAACATCATGAAAAGAATATAAATCAGACAACTGAAGATTTTTGATGTTTGGAAACCACTGGTGGAAAGTATAATTTTGAGGCCTTCAGAGCTAGCAGCAAGCCTTCATTTGTTAAGCTGTCTACCTCATCAGTGTCTGCTAAAGATGAGGCGGTACCTTCTTCCATGCCACAATTTCTGTTAGAGAATCTCCCTGAATTTATACCCTTGTGAGAAATTTTAGAATCAATGTTGCAAGCAAATACTGCCTTTAAAAACAGGCAATGGCTCTTCTCAGAGGAGGTAATGGCTTGTTCTCCTAAAAGCAGCATCAAAATAGCACGACAAGACCTGTTGGACCTTAAATTAGATGACAGGTTTCTATGCTAAACCTAATAGAGTTGAATCTTGGTTTTGACATTTACCAGCTGTGTAGCTTTTAGGAAAGTTAAAGAATATCCAGGCACCTTATTTTTTTATACCTTAAAAGGAATAATGATGGTACCTTTCTCTCACACGGCAATTTTGATCATCCAACAAGACAACAAATGGAAATGCTTTTAAGGACCCGGTAATCAGCAAAGCCTAAAAGAATTTTATAAGACATGCAACCATAGATAGGCCTTGCCATAGGTTCACCCTGGCTTTCCTCATTCTAAATGGGAAGGACATGTGCTATCTAAAAGACGATGAATTTCAACAACGAAATGGAACAGAGTGTATCTCAGTAAGACCAGAGCCTAAGACGTTTCTATGAAGGTTAGAGGGTTTGCTGCCAACAGCCTCTTGCAGAAAATACAGCCACTCAGATGACTTACATAGGAGGCACACTGAATTAGTATAGGGGCTTAGGCTCTCTGACTTCAGGGACCCTGTTTTTATAATTCTATCATGCAACTCAGACTCAGGTGACTTTGTCTCCTGATCTCTAAACATAAGCAACACGGGTAGAAAAGGTTAAGGCTGATTTCTTCAGTATCATTAGAAAAATAGGGAAGAAAAATGATGTATTTATATGAATTATTAATAAGGATTTTTTAAAAGATTTTATTTATTTATTCTTAACCGCTGGGCTGGAGAGATGGCTCATCGGTTAAGAGTATTAATAAGGATTTTGTAATTCTGTACCAATTATCAATTAATATTTAGCCAAAGAGAAAAGAGAAAGCTTTATATTTTTTAGAATTTTAGCTATGCTTCATTATATAGTCGTATCTTTAAACTATTGTTGCAGTTTGTTTTTCTGTTACTGGGATAAACATCGTGGCCAAAAGCCATGTGACAAGAAAATGGTTTGAAGTCCATGGAAAGAAGACAAAAGCTCAAGGCAGGAACCTAGAGACAGTAATTGAAGCAGAGATCACATACGATTGCTGCTTACACGGTTTGTTTCCCAACTCATGTTGGCTTCCTTTCTATGTATTCCAGACCCACATGCCTAAGGATGGAACCACCCACAGTAGGCTGGTTCCTTCCACATTAATTTGCAATCTAGAGAATTCCTACAGACAATGCACAAAGGCTGGTTTGATGGAGGTGATTTTTCAGCTGAGAGCCCCTTCTTCCAGGTATGTACAGTTGACAACAAAGAGTAGCAATTGTAACTATCATTTTGTTAGATACAGATTATGGAAGGCACTTAGAAAATTCTTTAACTAGATGACTTACTACCAGGCAGACACCTTCAAGACATTATCATCTTGCCTGTCCATCAGGGACACCTTTTCTGATAACTTCTATCTGTACAAAAGTTCCTGTTCTCTTTAAATATGCAGTGATCATCTTTTCATTGTCCATGAAGTTTTTCTCGATGCTATAGCTCAGAATGTTCATTTTCATCTTCAAGTATATATTTTTAATTTAGCTTAATCTACAGGTACTCTCATTTCCCCCTCTCACTGAAGAAATACTATTGCATATCCTGTCATCCAAGGTTCCTCACATTCAGTGTTAGAGACATTTTGAGCAGGTCATCTCTACACCCTGAAGGACTATCCTGTACATTGTGAAATAATTACCGGCTTCTCTCTTCTCTGCCCATTTGACTCTAGTATTGCTTCTTCCCTAGTTGTGACTATCTAAAGCAGCTGTATACACTTTTAGTATCTCCTAAGAAAGAAAATTGGTTCCACTTAAGAACATTCATTACCTATTGTCCCTCTTGTCCTCTTAATTTTCAGAAAGTTAAATCACAAAACTGAGTCTTAGTTTATATCCATTTATTTATTTAATATTTATTCATTGATACGACTAATTCTTAGGTGGCTTTGGGGAATTTATACTAGAAGCACAAAATGCTGGTCCTTTCTCTTGTTGTCATGTAACCACACGATATGCCTGCCGCTTAGAGCCTTTGTAAGGAGATCTTTCCAATTTTATCCTTCCCCTGTCCCTCATTTGTCAGAAAATGTTTGTCAGCAAAACATTTGATCTGTCAACTAGTAATCGGGATGGTTTGAATAGAAAACCTAAGAGTTCTTGAAGCGTAAGAGCAACTCCTGAGGCTCTCATGGGGAAGAATGCAGAACACTGGGCTTCTTACTTGAATTATCCAGTGTCCACTTTTCAGAATTTACCTTGGAGCCCAAGTTTGTTTTACTCCCAAGTCTCTGTTTTCTCTAAGACAATACACTGGTAGTTCAAATTTAGCTAGTATGGATGCAAGGCACAGAGAGAGAGAACTTTGTTTTCCTTCATTAGTCAGTGTAAGGGAAAGGGCTGGATGCAGACTATATTGTTGACTATGGCGAATGTCAAGCTGAGCCTGGTGAGTGTAGAAGGAGTGTTGACTGGATGGAGAGATAGGACATGACAGACAGACTTGTCTACACTCCTCTGATAAGGCGGTTCTTCCTTCAGAGCTGAGAAAAGTATGTTCAAATGGCAAAGTTGGGGAGAGCTGACTACTAGGTTTAAGAAACGCAAAGGAAATTGATTCTGTTATTAGCTTGTGCTATGATCTCCTTACTCCCTGGAAGAGCTCAGATATTGCATGGCACTTGCCCTCTTCAACTCTTCCCACTCCTGTACTATGAAGCTTACTAGTTTACCCAGGCTTTCCAGATTCCTCTTTAGCACCTAGGGAGGAATGACCTGAGCCGAGCTGCACATTTGGTCAGATATCGCATTGCCACAGGCAAGAATTTAGCCATTTCCAAACCTGAAACCAAATCTGTAGAAAAGATGCGGTTGGGCAAGGGGCTCTGTGGTTCATTCTTGGGTTGGTGAACTCCTGACGATAGCCTCTGGGTGGAACTTCATCAGGAGGGAGGGTGAAATTATATGTAGTGTGAACTTTGATTGACATAGGGAGTAGAGAGCCTAGGGCAGCATAGAAAGCAACAGGACCAGTCCCATTCAGGGACTCCTCTCTATGCAGGCGTGTGATGTAGAGTCTGCACGATATTTTCTTGAAGGCATTCTCTGCTGACATCACAAGTTTACAGCACAGGTTGATTTCAGGACACATCAATATGTGGTCCTGTACGGCTACTGGAAAGCTTTATTTTATTTCCCAGAGGAAAAGCTTTTGAGTCACGTGATGTCACTATTGTTTGCCCAAGACAAAAAAAAAAAAATAATCCTCATGTTTCCTCTGGGTTGTTGGAAGCTTTGCTATGGACAGCTAGCAATGCTGTTTCAGAGACCGGTAAAGTAAGTTAGAATTTTAATGGACACAATTACATAGACATGGGTACCAGATGCTACCTACTTATTCTATGTAAGTTAGCATTTACTTGCTATTGCACTGGTTGACTTGTCCAGTGAATACCTTTAATTTTTTATACCAATCTCTGAAACAAATGCTTTAACTATTATAGAGAAATATTTAAATACTAAAGATAATCTACATACACATATATGCAATATTCTGTCATGATACTAATTAAAATGAACATTTGAGCAATACTTTCTATCCTCTTTTATTAAACATGATGAATTATACTAACTGAAAATTAGAATATAATTGCATTACTTGGCCCTTTCCCTTTTGTCTTCCAAGATGCCCCTCCCTCCAACCCTCACGTGTCTCTCTCTCTCTTTTTCTCTTTCTCTCTCTCTCTTTCTCTCTTTCTTTTTTTCTCCCTCTTTCCTTTCTTCTTTGCCTTCTTCCTTCTTCCTCCTCCCCTCCGCCTTTTTTTCTTACTATTTTTTTCTGTGCTTATTACATTGACAAGAAAAGGGTTGTAAAACTGCAAAGTGCTTTTCATTATACTTCTGGAGATACAATAATTAAAACATCATTTCTGGGAAATATTCTTCAATGCGTGCACAGAATTTTAAAGCCCTACCTCTTTTGACCCAGCAATTTCTCTTCTTAGCATCTGTTCCAAAAGAATGAGCAGGAATGAGGACAGAGATTAATGTACAAAACATTTGCCTCATTGTTACTTATAATAGCAAAATTTAAAACTATCCATAGCCAAATAGTAAGGAGTTGAATGGTTTTATCGTTTGTTGTTCATCCTGAAAGGCAATTAAACAACCATTAGAAGCAGGCTTCCAAAAGATTGCTAAGTACTGGTCATGAAAATGCCCAGGGTACATATTTAGTCAGGTACAATAGAAGGAGAAAAATCTCAATTGTGTGTTTTTTTTTTAAGTAAGTAAAAAGTAGTGGAAAGAAATGTGTGTTTTCTCATTTATTCATTTTATTTTCTAAAATTTTGACACTAAGTGTGCATTAATAGGCAATGAGAGCAATATGGATAAATAAAATCTAAAAATCTTGTTGACACAAAAAGCACAATGTTAGATGAGAGATGTAAACTGAGAAAAGAGAGGTTTCCAGGCATTCAATCTATTAATTCTTTAAACGAAAAAGAAACAGGGTGAAGAGATGGGTAAGGGTTAAAGAATCCACATGTGATTTCCCCAAAAGACAAGGAAGATAGTTGTTTCAAAACCTTTGGGTGAATAGGTTGTGCAGGTGACATCAGCGTAAACACACCTGAATGGCTCAAGCAATGGGGTTTATCAGCTGTGGCTGTGGTATGGACTTTGCAGTGCCTAGGACTGAATTGAATCAAGGAAGGCAGAGAAGCACAGCCTGTGAAACGTTTTGTTTTCCAGCCATGCTAAGGGGTTTAAGGGGAAAAGAAGTGTAATAAAAAAGACTAGAAGACTCATTATAGAACGGTGATTAGAAAACCCATACTCAGACATATACTTATCTAGGCACACATTGCATAAGAGTACAGGCAAGGTACAGGAGAAATTTTATTATTAAATTAAAAGGAATACCATACATTATATATATATATATATATGCTAATAACATCCTTAAAACATCTTGATAAGGAGACAAAGTTGTTTAGTAGTTTCATACTTGCCTAATGTGCTCAAGGCAACAAGAATAAACACACAGAGAGAGAGAGAGAGAGAACATCAAAGACTTTTCTGCTCAGAAAAATCCAAAGACAATAATGTTCTAAAAAATAATATACTTAAAATACTATTTCCTCATGCATATGAGCTTTTTTTTCTACCCTTGAAGGCTTTCTTTGGTTAAATGCTTAGGTTGGAGAGATTTTCTGACAAAATATGCTTTGGTAAAGTATTCCCTTCCACTGGTATTTTGTCGGGAATCACACTTCAATCCAAATACCATGCAGCTAGAGATCTATTACTGCATCCTTTGTATCCCGGCACCTGGGATACAGTTAATTACTAATTGTTTCCTGAGTGGAATATGCAACATCTCATCATGTAAAAGGTTTTGTCAAAATTCCTGAGTTGACTTTCTAATTTTCATTATGACCCAGGCAACTCCCTCACTAGTGTAAGAATCAGTCCGTGCATATTTGACAGGGGTCACGCCACGTCTCATACCCAAATTGAAGTGGATTTTGACAGTGCTGCTCAGCTTAATGGCAGCAGCAGCTGAGTCACACCTTGTTTAACGTCAGGCAGCCCACAGTCCTGGGTTGTAGGTTAGCCTCTGTTTTATGTTCTCTACACAACACTACTCCTGCTTCCCACCCCATTTCTTTTTCTCCCTCATAAAATGAGGATATGGTTCACTCAGGGCTGCTGGTTCCAGGAACCTATACCAGGGATCTTTCTTTTCACCCTGCCTCTTAAATTACTGTGAAGTTGATTAGCAAGCCTCGCTTGATCAATACTTGATGACTTATGCATGAAAATATCTCCTACAATATGATCCTTATAGTGTGATCTGGAATATATGTCACTCTGTAACATTTCTGGAAAGTTCAGAGGAAAATTCATAATAGAAAAGAGTTGCACTATATATTAAAGCAAAAGACTCTCTAGTGGGAACGGCATGTCACTAAGTCTCTTCTTTGATGCTGTCATCAGGGTAATAGGAATTAAGCTACAAGGAACATACATATTAGACTTCAAGTGGAATAGGATGTGAGAGGTTGAAGTGAAGTCAATTCATAGACATTTATTCACTAGTATCGAAATTGTTTTTCTCTACATGGAAACAGCAATGTGAGAAACTGTAAAAGCTTATGAACAAACATAGTCACATGTTTAGTTTTCTGTTTTATTCGCAGTGCCAGAGAAAATTCTTTGGTATTTCTGTGTTGTCAAAATATAAGTAATCTCCAGTAGAATGAAGAAATAATGCCATCCTGACTTTCTGAACTAATGAATGTCATGGGATGCAGTGAGCAAGTGCTAGTGAATTTGACTCTAGCCCAAGAAAGAGAGCAAGGACCCAGTTGCTACCTTCTGTCTCTGGTATGCAAATTACATCTCAGTGTTTCCACATCCATGTAGTGTCAACCACACAGGTAGCATGCAGATGTGTCTGTGGATCACAGAGAAAAAAGTGTGGGTCATCATTAATATGAACAGGCAGGGGAGATACTGCAGTATCTTTTTAGGTGAACGAAACAGCGTACTCTAGACAGATTCCCTCAAATAATTGTGAAATCTGTTGTTGCTGAGTTCTGTAGATGTGCAATAACTTAATAGCTGATTTTTAAAAAATTCCTTCCTTTAAACATACTGTGATGGAGTATCTGAAACGCATATGAGGTTCTTTTTTACAAAATTGCATAATTCAAAAAAATTAATTCATTGACTATGAGCAACATGCTAAGACGTTAGGTAGATGAGATGAAACATTTGCTGATTTTATTTTTCTTTTTCCTTTTTCTCAACTGCCACTGTGTTGTTCATTGGTGTCACCTTTGTAGTTAGATAAGGCAATATAATTTCCATTGGTTTTAACTATTTTCTTCCTGTTAAAATTTCATTTGTTCTGCCACATGTACCTTACAACAGAGTATTTATTTTTACGAGTTAAGAAAAGAAGTTAAAGGCATTGTAGGTTTCTACAAGGAGAGATCTATATGTAATCATCTATAAAAATACCCGTATCATTTTTTTCCTTCAATAAGGAATCTGACTTTTAGGGAGATGAAGCGGTTTTCAGGTGCTCCTATGTTAGCACGGTGGAGCCGGAACTTAGATGCACTAGTGTCTCTATGATTCTGCAACCTTTGCTTGAAGGATTTGCAGAAGGATAAAAGCCAATAGGACCCACCCCCTTTTTAAAAATAATCCGATGCAATGAAGAGTGTAGAAAGGGTATGTGCCCAAGCAAACCTCAGCTCTGTTTATTGTCAGATGATGTCCTACATAGCTTTCGAAGAGTCACCCCATCTTAGATCCCCATTACCCCTCAGACCAGAGCTTTCTTTCCAAGTGTTTATAGGATTAGAAATTTTATGGCCCCAAAATGAGCTGGATTGGGGAAGGGTGTTATTCCATCTCCCATCTCTTTCTCCAGTCTCCATTTTCCTAGACTGGGCTGGGAGGTTATGTTAACTGGAGTGGTCTCTCAGAGAGCTTGTAAGAAGAGACTTCCTCTCTGCCTTATCTGCATCCTTGGGAAACAGAAAATAAAAAGAGAAGACCACCATGCTTTTTAAAGTGGGAATGCAGGGACTGGGAGAGGAGCTTGTAGGAGACGAATCAAAGAAAATTGTCTTGAATTGGTATAAATGAAACCTGGGTTTAACAAGTGCTAGGGCAGGGAAGTAAGATTTGTGATTCTCATACTAAAATGCAATTACCACACACTGAAGGATCTACCACTCCTTGGCAAACTCCAGGGAGCTACAGGTGTAAAGCTCTGTTTTAATGTGGGGCCAAGTACTTACAGCTTCTGCTTCTCCGTGAAGGTAAAGCACTAGGGTGTCTGTTAATGTTGCTGTTTTCAGGCCATACATCATTTGCCCAAAATAACTGGTTCCCTGTATCAGGCCATACCCCCAAATCAAGATTTATTGTTTTCTAGCTAGCATGCATGACAGACTGTATAAAAACCACTTTTCTGTCTTACAGCTGAGATGGTTGTTCAGAAAAGGTGGTCAGTTCCTTAGGGTCAGCCTTTGGGAGAGGGCTGGGCTGGTGGCCCTGATACTGTCTTGTGTGTTTACTGCCTTTACAGAGTGCTTGCAGCCTCCTGGAAGCATCAGGCAATGCCTGTTTCATCCAAGGAGATAAATCTTCAGGGTTGGATTGCCTGTCAGAGGTAGAGTCTCCTGAAACACTCTTTTGGCTGTCCTGTGAAAGCCAGTGATTCACGGCTCCTTGCCAAGGGATCATCATAAATCCTGTTTAGACAGAGAAATCCCTAATGAAAGAAGGGGTCTTTGCAGTGGCCCACAGCCTTGAACAACCACATCAAGGAGAGGACTGTTTGTAACAATGCTTGAGTGGAGGCTGAGAACTTGATTGCATGGGCAGGGACACAGATGGTCTTATAAGTAGGGTAGCACGGGATCATTCAAGAAGCCACTGTCCCACGTGGGTTCTTCTAATCCTCCCTCCTTTTTTTTTTTTTTTTTGAAATGAAAAATATCAACTAATGCTCTGTTCTGAATTGTGAAAATTAAACATGTGCTGCCAGTCATTTCTTTCCATCCTTATTTTCTGTCTCTTTTTTTTTTTATTCTGGCCAGCAGGCCATGCTGGTAACGATCACGACAAGATGGGGTGTGGAGACGCATATGGAGCCACAGGGTTTTTCTTTTTAGGAAGTCAGCCAGGTCAGATCTTCCTAGATCGAATCCATCATGTGTAGTAGGATTCAGTTATGGGCCGGAGGGAGTTCAATTTCAGGGGGAACGCAACATATGTGTGCACGTGTGTGTGCTAAGGACGACTCCCTATCCTTTGTAGTGTATTTTCAGATATACGGGTTTTAATATAAAATATTAACCACTTCTACTTTAGGTTGGAAAATTGCTTAATGTTACCGTGTTCTGACAATGTTTACAGAACTTTGTACAAAAATTAGGAAGCATTAGTCAGGTGTTTCATTTCTGTGAAAGTCATTCAATTTGCTTTTCTTGACTCTGCTTGCCCTATCTCTTATGACCATCTTTCCTCTTTCTGCTTCTGTGTTTCTTTCCCATGCAAATATCACCATCTGGGAAAGGGCTAGGACTTGGGAAAGGCTTCCCTGAATGTTACAGAATGCAACTCCTGGGTGCCTTTTGAGAGATTTTTTGGAGGAACTAATGTCATGCTCTTACATATGAGCTATTTCGCAGCAATAATTTTACAGAGTATTCAGTACTGGGGTCACATTCCAGGCTGGAGAAATAAAACCAAGCAATACGTTTTAGAGAGGCTTAGCCACTCGTCTGGTATTGTGTGGCAAACATGTAATGGAGCCTCATCTGCACTTCAACTCTTGTTATTCCTGCAGCTTTCCAGAAGGGCAGGGAAAGGCTTTTAGTTCAGGGGTATGGAATGAGAGCATGTTTCATTGTTTCGTTTCTCTCCCCAGCCACTCCTTCCCTTTAGAGACTCCCTGCTCTGATAATGTAAACTGATGCACAGAGCCTCCTCTGTGGCCTTCCTTCCTCTGATTCTGCAGCCAGGTGAAGAGAAAAGGGGGGGGGGAGTTAAAGAAACTTCCCAAAGGGCGTTTGCCAGCCATCAGTGGGTATTTGCTTTATTCTATTTGCTTGATTTAGAACAAGACAAAACAGTAAATGCTCCCACCTCTGGGTCTAAGTACTTAAGCCCAGATTTAACAACAGTGGTTCTATGAATAATGAAAGAGTTTGCACCTTGTCAGGAACCAGCCCTGACATCAAAGAGGCACCAGAAGTTCCAGGGAAAACTTCCTCCCAGCACTGAAGCTTCCTGCAAGGCCTTACTCTCTTGGACCAGGAGCTTGCTTACTGTCTCCTGGGGGGTTATCAGCTAGGAAGGACCTCTGATTTCTTCCTAGACCTCCTAGGGTAGAATTGGTTTAAAAAGGTCCTCCGGTAAACTGCACATCAAAGTAACAGAAGCATCTCTCAGAAGAAGAGGGGTTATGAAGCACATTCATCAGCCTAAACAATATGGGAAAATTTTACACATACGTATTTAGTAGACATACATACACATACTCTTAATCATCTTCCATCTTTGCCCTTCAGAACCCTTATGGGAGAAGGCAAGAGAAACTGGTGGGGTTGTGGGAGCATTTCCTTTCTTGTTTTCTTTAAATCCTCTTAATTGAGCCGGGTGGTGGTGGCGCATGCCTTTAATCCCAGCACTCGAGAGGCAGAGGCAGGCAGAACTCTGTGAGTTCGAGACCAGCCTGGTCTACAAGAGCTAGTTCCAGGACAGGTTCCAAAACCATAGAGAGACCCTGTCTCGAAAAACCAAAAAAAAAAAAAAAAAAAAAAAAAAAAAAAATCCTCTTAATTGTCAACCAGTGGTAATGTGCCTTGTCACACTCATTTTAAGCTGCCTCTCTACCCATGGTTAGAATTTCAATAACTGGGTAGACCCAAAGAACTTAGTGTGCTAACCTAAATTTGAAGGCCCAAGGTCAGCTCAGTCACACAAGGATGGGGCAGTAATCTAGGAAGGTGGGAAGCATTATGGAGCTTTATATGAGTACACCTCATCAGCCAACTGAGTTTCACAGGACAGCCTAAGGGATGGAGAACTACTTAGTCTCTGTTTCCTAGATAGGGATACGGAGGTGTTTCTGTGGTTATCCAGTGAGCAATTTAAGGAGGGATTCAAACTCTGCAGCTTACTCCAAAGCTCATCCTTCCTCTAGAGTTCTTAATGATCTACAATCTACAACGGACTTGCGTCAAACGAACTTAATCATATTCAAAATTCTAAAGCAAACATAGATTTTTTTCTTTCTGTATTAGAAGCCAACTACCTTGCTATTCTGAATATTGCCTTCTGATATTTTTAAGTTAAAATATTCTTCAAAATAATAAAAGGAGAGCAATGCTTAATGGGATCTCTGTAATTTTTGACAGCCACTCTCCTCATCACTGAGTCGAGGGTGGGGGGAGATGGGGCCTTCTTTAGTGTGAGGAATATAGTTATTTCCAGTCCTGGCTCCTGAGGCCCCATGACTTCCATGAGCTGGAGTCCTGTGCGCCAGGTGGGCCCCACACGCTGTCACACTAGTGTCTGCTTCTCATCTGCCTCTTCTGCAGCGGGCTACTGCTCTGCTCTCTCTGGCTTGTGTCTGTGCGGGACTCATTAGCAGTGGGTATGTGTCTCACACAGTGGTTCATTCACAAGACTGCTAGCCAGTGCCAGGAGCTGGGACTGCCTCTTAAGCCATTCTGGGAGGCTGCTATACAGAACAAAGCGAGGCTGAGTCCTCTCACAGCCTTATGGTCCTCCATTTCCCCATGTGAGCTCCCAGAGAAACAAGCTTCTGGAATACTCATCCCCGTAGCTGGAGCCTGCCTGACCCTCTAGGATGACTGTAAGTGGCCAACTTCTGCTTGTGACCTCGTGATGGTAGAGGGAGTAGGCACTGGATTTATCAGGTCTGGCCTTCCCATCTGCTAGCCGATGTGCAGGTGCCAGTCACCCTGCCCAGCACAGGCAGTTCGGATATGGAACAGTGGCTTGTAGATCCTGGCAGAGGGACCGGCTTTTGCAAGCTTTAGTTTGGCATTGCTATTTTATTTCTGCCCCACTAGTGTCATTGCAGCTGCCGGCTCAGGCTCAGCATCATTTCACTACTTCTGTCCCTTCTACTTGGGGCATGATTGTCTTTTGAGTCAGTCTGTTTTAATTCTCCCCCATCACTGCCGCCAGAGCTGTGACTGGGCTGGCCAGGATCGTGGATCTGTGTCTTAGGAACTTCAGAAAGTTTGTTCTGGCCTGTCTGTGAGAGAGATGGTGCGGACTGGGTGCCATTGCCAGATTGCAGAGTCTGGGACACGTGCTCGGGGCCCTGTTTCCACCTTCTGTCTTCGGTTGCCTCCTCATTAAATCTTTCTGGGCCTGTGGAGTTGACTAGCAATTGGTTTCTGACCTAGTTGCAGGGAGCCGCTCTGTAACCCTTTGCTCATCGCGTCAAATGGATCTTAGTGTTTTGTTCTTTGTGATTCAAAGAGGGCTTTGCCATTTAATTGTCACATTAGTCCCCCTGTGAGTGTGTGTAGGTGGATGTGTATATAAGTATAATGTGATCATGGAAGAATATGCCTGCGCTTAGACAACAGGGGTGGGGCTTGGGATCCAGCTTCCTAAATGAAGCTGGCATTTTATGTTGCTGTGTCTCTGTGCAGAACAGTTGACAGACGCTCTGGTTTCTGAGCTCACCCTCCCAGCATTTTCCACAGAGAGCACTTTCCTTTGAGCACTGGTTCTCACAGTCCCCCCCCCCCCCCCCGTGCACACCCTTCCCCCAACCCTTGATTTCAACTCTGTTTGCCAGTCTTCTGCCAAAGGGCACTAGGGAGTTTCCTCAAAGGATCTTTCGGGATTTCTGTTTAATGAATGAAGATTTCAGAGGACTGCCTGCCGCTCTACTTGGGTCCCTTTCTAGGCACTGCTGAGCCGTGTGTGACTCACCTATTTGGCTTTTGTTTATGCTGAGCTCACCAAGCAAATATGAGTTTGGTTTGTTTGGCATATCCCAGCATCTGGGACCCTTCGTCATCATTTTTGTCATGTATTGTGAAAACTCCTCTCTCCAAACAAGCTGGATAAAGCAACAACCGAATTGTCTTTTTCCATATTAAGTTAATCATATATCTAATTGGCAGTCAACATCCTAATTAGTATGAGTTCATCAGAATTAGTGTTTGTTTTCCTTTAAGCATGACCTAAAACAAGACCTGGGAGGAGGAAAGTGAAGGATATTCAGCCTCACCAGGTGTTGCTAATTGTAATAACTTTCTTTTTTCCATCTCTGTTTGAGCTGAAAAGCTATCAAGAGTCCATTGTGTGTTTACGGTGGAACTCTGTGCCTTTAGTTTTACATTATTATATACCATGCATCTTGAATAATGCGCCAAGCAACTCTGTGAGTTAGACCATACAGAAGAAGACTCACATGGGGATGTTAAGGTGGAGATTCAACTGATTTGAAATGATGCCCGCACACACCTCCCAGAGAAGCACATGTTCTGATAAAACAGGCAGTGGTTTCAGCCTAGACTGGACTCCCCAGCATCCTCATGGCTATATTTCACTGACTAATACTCTCTCTATCCTCCCTTTTCTATGTTGCTCTACCGCTATTGGCTTTTAAGTGTTGTGACCATGTCTCAAGGTCTTTCTATGTTCCACAGCTTCTGGTTTAGTCTGGTTTATTCTTGGGTAAAAATGAGTCTGTTGCCCCATAGAATAAAAGAGCTTCAAATTTTGAAAGAATTTCAGCTTACTCACCTACTAATTGTGAAATATAAGAGGACTGAGGATCCAAATGGTAAACGGTTTGCACCTGGACTTGAATTCAGTCACCCCTGTCTATTCACTGATTGGATCGGTTATTATGTATTTCCTAGTTTATTCTGAGACTAGGTTGTTCTTATGTGTTTCCTTTGGCAATGCTATCCAGGCTGCAGAAAGTGCAGCTAAAATTAGGTACAATACAAGCTCATTAGGGATACGGGTCCAGTATTATCCATCAATGTGTTCTTCACCCTCAGTACAGCCTCACCCACACCAGAGATGGTCAGATAGATGGACGAATGTATTGGATGGAATGATGGGCCCTCCAGGAACATTCTTTTCTTGCTCTCATCATTAGTTTCATACTTGCTGACCTCCCTTCCTGGATTCTCCAAACACCAGAGAGTATTTTAGACTCAAATTGATGCTATCAATATTTAATTTGACACTTCGATGATTCAGGCATTTAGTGTTATAAACTATTTTCCTGTTTCTATTTTGGAATAAATTGGCTTGCTCTTTTGGCAGCTGTAGGTGGAACGTTTCTTTCTGGCCGTTGGAGAAAGTGGTAGGAAGGGTTTAAATCCCCAGCAACTTAGTTCACTCTGGCTGTGGCCAATTTAAGGATTCACCCTGAAAGAGAATTAGGCCATGTTGCACACCGAGGTTGAGATCATGTAAGCTTACACCATTGTACACCAAGTCCTTTGACAGATAGTAACTTTTGCATTGAGGAAGAGGAAGAACAAGCAAAATCACATCACATTTTACTCATGGTGACTCGAAAAATATCTTTTCCTTCTGGTATAAATCTTAGGGATGACTTTAAGTAAGTGTCATTTGAGTAGAGAGTTTTATGCCGTAGTGAACTATATCAAAGTAGCCCAGAGTATTTTCTATTTTACTTTCCAATTCACAGGAATTCCAAGGTGGGAAAGGCTTGTTATTTCATGCAGTGTGTGGGCAGCACTTTAGTTACATGCTCGTTTATTGGAAAAAGGAACTTCTAATATTATGAGGATATGACAATATAATTCTCTTTGGCCATTTGGGTGGTGTAGAATGGGACTATTAAAGAACCACTTCATTTATGGAGTGCTTAGCATCACATCAGTTACTTCACTCTGACTCAGACTGCCAAAGCTTTGAAGTTTCACTTCTGTAATGAAAAAAAAAATCCTTGAAATATGCATAGGGAAAATTTAGAAATAGTCAATATCAGGATGTTATTGTTCTTTTACCCATATTTTATAATTCAAATAATTGTGATAACTTTGTACCCAAGAAGCTTCCATGGTTTCTAGAAGGATTTCTTGTTCCTGAAAGTGAATGGCATTTCAGCTGGGAGTCAGAACAATTCATGCAATACAGAATAAAACTATTTAAAAAATACCCTTGCCTTCAAAGTATCTTTCCCAAAAACAAGTTGGAAAGAAGATCACCAATTACATTAAGTGCGTTTGCTTACTACCAGGTCAGATCTGTAAAGATTTGTCCTTTAATGAGGTGGCAGGATGTTAGGCTAAGAGTCTGAGAGGGGGTAAGGTAATGAGCTGGCTTCTATGGGAGGGTGGAGAAACTTTTATTAACTAAGTTTGCATCATAATTTGGCATGGATCTGAAGAGTCTTCTTAGACCACTACAAATAGACAGTCTTTTAGATCACTCATGCCATTATTTTCCCCTCGCCTTTTCTTTAGTGATTTTATTTTAGCAGCCTTTTTTTTTTTAATTTTGAAGTTCTTAACTGAGACCATCTATAGAAAAAGCAACATCTAGGTGGTCGCCCAGATAGGTGTGTTTTTCACGTACTTCTTATAAGAGTTCAACAGGCAGGGAGGCAACTCAGATGGCTTAACAAGTAAAGATGCTCACTTCCAAACTTCATGGTCGATGCTCAGTCGCCAGGACTCACATGATTGGAGGGAAGAAGTGACTTGCAAACGTTGTTCTCTGATTTCCACATACACAGTGCATGCTGTGGAATGTGTATGCTCACTCCCCGACCTCCCACCCCCACACACTAATATAGAAGATTTTATCATGCACAACAGTTATGAATGTCTGTCCACCAAAAGACATAATAAAAACACAGCCAACAAAGGCAAGCAACATGGAGCCTTCGCACAATGTACTATAGATTGACATGATTGCCAGTGAAAGCCAACCATGACAAAGCATGCTGAGTTAAACAAAACCAAAAGCCTAGCTAAAAGTGAAAAACAAACAAGATTACAGTAATAAAAAAGATTTTAACCCAAAATGCTAACATCTAAAAGCCATAATGAAGAGAGTTTTTATGGATTAAACAGGAGGACAAAGAGATGGGAACCCCTGCTGTCTCTACCCCACCATTGCCTTGCAATAACCTCTGGTATACCTCTGGATTACCCAGGCTTTTCCAGGATCCATTTTAAAATCACTGTATTATATCAGTGAGTTGTCATTTGGCTCAGATTTATGACATCTCTCAAGCTTAAAGACTTGGTCTCTGTGTTTGTGTTTTGCAGCAAACACAGAGAGTTATGCAGTATATGTTACAGGAGCAAGAAGTAACATATAGCACAGATTCTCTAGTCATCATAACTCCAAAGGGATAAGGTAACTTGCAAGTGTTTGGGTTCACAAGGACATATTCAAGGACAGAAGGTCTTATTGGCTGAGAGTAGTTACTGTGGGTAGGAGCTATTGACTCTCATAGAACCATAGTCACTGTGTAACACATGCTTGCTGGGCATGTGTGCCTTGGTGTAAATGGGTCTTCAAAAAGAAACCACAATCCACTCTCTTTCAAAAAGCTTTCACAGGTTCTATGTGTCCTCAATCACCTTCTAATTCTTCTCTGTTCACATGTTTGAGGAAGACCCTGGAGGAAAAGTAACCTTCTGTGATTCCTCTGGGAAATCATTAGTGTCGGCACTAATGATCAAGAAATGCTCTTAGGCAGAATGAATGGTCTACATGGATGATACCTTTGAGCGGGGCTTGTGCATGTGAGTTTGTGTGTGATCACATAAATTATGAGGGTGTTGTACTGAGTTGGTATCTTAAAGAACTAAGATTTCATGAAGAAGGGGAGGCTTCCTATACCTAGTAAAAGCAATGGAAGAACCCAGGAAATAAGTGGGTTTCTGGAAGAGTCTGGTCCAGGCTAACTGCAAGGTCAGCTGAGACTCACTTGGGAAGAGTCTCTCTGAGAGCAATGTGCACTGGGTGTCAACAACAGGAGCCCTGGAGGAAGACTCCCCAGGTGTGAGTTCCTCTCAATATGTGCCTGGATTAAATCACCTTGTGTATCTTAGATCTCTCCACTTTCAAATAGGGACAATTATTGTGGCATTCTATTAAAACGACATTTCCCTCAAATCAGGGTGTATAAAATAGAAGACTTAAAATAGGGCGTAGGAAATAAGAGACTTTGGTGTTTTGAAATTTGGAATAGTGTGTGAAAGCCTATAGCTCATGTGAGGGTGTAGCAGCTATACCAGGATGAACTTTGTTCTTGTGTCTTTCTGGCAGCAATATCATGTTCTGTGTTCTTTTTATCTCCCCTCACCGGAGATCAACTCCATGTCCTCGTGTGCCAATAATGTGCTAGGTGCCATGATTCTGTCCTTGAGGATGAGCTTGCTTTCATACTACTTGAAGAGAAATGGCATAAATAAAACAGTGACACCAGCATCTAGAATAGCTGTAATCGGACGACTGGAACTGGTCGTGTATGGTTTTGTCCCCTTGAGTGAGTGATAAAGCTCTTGAAACTGCATGGCGTTTGCTGAGAACAAGCTATGCATTAAAACCTGATTCCAAATTATTTAATGCTGCCATTTATCCCTTTATAGCATCCTATTATATAAAACACAATCATTTTTGGTAGCAAAGGTGCAGGATACGTAGTCTTAAATTCATTTTAGAATAAAACAGGACATGAATAAATGTGCAAGATTAGTGTTAAGGAAAGGAAAGCATGGGGCTAATTCTGGGCTCTGTAATTTTCAATTTCTAGTTTCTTCCTCATGAAGACCTACTTTTTGGGAGTTCTTAGACTATGCTTTCTCCCTGTCACTAGGTCAGAAATGACATTGTCTCTGCTTATGCAGATTTTTTTTTTTCTTAGAAGAGGACTGCCATTCTTTCCAGTGGTCCCTTTAGACACCTCATCTGGCTTGTGATGCTAATGTGGCTAAGGTACAGAGATTTGGGATGCAAGAAGCACAATCTATAATCACTGAGCTAGTTGCAGGCTCTGCCCCTCATATACTCACTTTCCATACCTCATTTTCTATCCCTCCAAAATAAATGAAGAATGATAGACAGATCAATGTTCCCCAACTCTACAATCATTCTGTTTCCCTTATTATTTACTCAATAGGTATTTTCATTCACTCTCCTTTTATTAAATATTTTTGGAGATAATTATATTGCTCTCATTTATGGGAAACTAGTAATTCTTGTCATAAAAATGAGGCAACCAAAAAATGAGATATAATTAAAGAAGAACAATGTAGCTGAATCCATTTGAGCCCCAGGCTACCTTCTCTCTTTGCCACAAAAGAGAAGTCTTTGGGAACCACTGCAAATAGATTCTTTCTTCAGACATCAGAATTCAAAGAAGAGTGAAGGTAACTCTGAAAGTCTTGGATAGCTGTCATTTAATGCCAGCAATAACTGCTATTTGTTGAACCCCTACTGAGTAAGTCATTGTGCTAGTTTATTTTATAGACTCTGTATCAGAACAATTATTTGTGATAAAATCAATTAATATTTAGTAAGCAATGTTTCCCTACAAACAAGAATATAATTTATAGACTCATCTCCTTTGCCTCAGCATAGGTCTATGAAGCTTATGGTACCTGTTTGGCTGGTAAAGAGAGTGAGGACCAAGTCTCAGGACTGGTGAGCCATAGAGTCCCAAATGAGAACCTTTCTGTGTTTCTTGTTGAGATCTATCTGTCACTATCAAAGCTTGGTCCCTTCATTGTTTCCCACTTACTTTAAATATAACTACCTACCACCTTGCCCTCACGGTCTTTGCATATGCCATATCCCTTATAGATCATCTCATTTGTGTTATTGGGAGTGGATCATGAACCCCCATGACTAATATTGAATCCTAGCGAGACCCAACTTGTAAGAACACTTATTCTGCTGGTGAAAATGAATTACTTTCAGCCAGGACAGCTGAAGGTAATTGAGTAGGAGGGATCCTTGCTTTCTATCTTATTTGCTGTGGTATCTAGTGTCAAATTAACTTGATAATTTACTGGATAAGGGAACCAGTTTAAGCGTTTCCAAATATTAGGAATCAAATTATGAGTAGCATTTCACTGTGTATGTACACATTTACATATAAATTATCCATCAATCTAACATCTATATATCAAAGATCCATCTCAGACAGTTACAAGCATCGAAGACAAGAGCACATTAAGGAAAACTGACTTAAATCCAGCCTAACTCTTTCAGCTAAAGATGTAAGATAGAACGCGGAGTGAGCGTTGTAGTAGAAGGGTTTTGAGAAGCTTCTAGCCTCTGTCGTAAGCAGAGCTCCTTCATGTATGAGCAGGATTTTTTTCTCTGTCATTCTTACCAAGAGGAGAATCCCAACCCTGTCTGATGACATAACACAGCTCTACACAACTGCTGAGTGTGTTTTCTTTTTCCTTCTTCCTTCTCAATTTTTGACATTATATTCATAATAGTAGGTACCACTTTTAACCAAACAAGAGTTATAAAAGAAGAAAATGTCCTGTGGATTTTTGAGAATGCCTTGGCATATATGCAAGTACCTTGGAAGCAACTCTTGGGGAACCAACCTAGGTAATAGTTCCTATGAGAATAGCAGACACTTGACATTGTCAAGTGGCTCTTCCAGGCACCTTCAAGTGCAGCAAATGTATTCATACCATTGAAGGATGCTGTTCCACTAGTACAGTACAGGAGACCACAGCTGAAACACTTTAGCATTCCTGCTAAGCAGTCCATCCTGAGTAAATCTAGTGTACTTAATGAGCTAAAAGGAAGACACAGAGCCCCCTCTAAATTCCTTCCCTGACTCATATTACCCTTCAGTGCACAATTCATATTTGTGTCTAAAGAAAATGACATGCCTTTATTCACTAAAACCCCTTCAGAAGTATAGGTGCCTTTATAGGAACATGGAGTCAGGAATTCTCTGCCCCTTTATCAGCTAATCTGTTCAGATTCTCTTCACTATCATTTAGATTGGGTCTTTGTCAACCTGATAAACAATATCCAGGAAAACAAACAAGCTTTTTTTTTTTATTAACCGCTGTGAATTTATAGACAGTTGGGGTTCTCAAAGCATTTATCTTTGCAACATCTTAGAAATGTTGACTAACAAGATAGCTTTTTGCTTTTTACAATCTATTCATTTTTATTTGAGAGGGAGTGAAGGCTAGAAGGCAACTTTGGGAGTTGGTTCTTTTTGTTACCATGTGGATTTGGGGGAACGAGCTCAGATCACGAGGCTTAGCAGCAAGCAGTTTTACTTGCTGAGCAATTTCTCATCAGCCGCTATCCAGTTTCTCAGTATGAAAGGATAGTCCCACTTCATTCTAAAAATCTTTATTGTATTTCTTTCTGAGCATCGTGTCTCCAAGGGGGACCTCCCTCCTGATTTAAGTTGGTCACATTGCTATAAATGTCACAATCTCCCTGTCCTCTGATAAGAAAATAGTAACAGTCTGTGACAGGGAGGAAACACTGCAGCGGGAGTGTACCACAATGAATCTGTGACCGTAATCTTTGGCATCTACCTGATGAAAAGTTTGCAGATAATTTTATATCTTGATTGTATGGAGGTTGCCTATATCTGATCAAATGTTAGAGACATTGCCTCTGCTCTTGGGTGTGGTTAAAAGTTGGTTCTTTACTGTACTTTGTAGGGTTGCTTGTCAGGCCACTTTCTCTGTGTTTTACAGCTGCCTGGCAAACTAATAGAGTTCTTCCTCACTTTTCAAAATAACATCAGTAGACTACTTCCTCGAATAATAGCTCTAATTTATATATAAAGGACAAAGTTGGCTTGAGCAGTTAAATGAGTAGAATGAAACAGCCTGTGTCTGAATCCTAGATTCACTGTGTTTTGGCACTGTGATTGATGGGGACTTCATACATCCTCTTTGTACTTCAATTTCCTAGCCATGAAATAGAGGAAACATAGTACCTGACTACAAGAATATTATAAGAAAATGCGCACAAATATCACACACACACACACACACACACACACACACACACACACACTCGTGTGCAGTGAAGTACTTAGTACTTAGCCCAGCATTTAAGGAATTGAAACTGCTTAATGAATGTTCACAATGTTCAGTGCTTTTTTGGATTAAGCGGGGTCTAAGCAACTCATACCTAAAATTTCAGAGAAATTTTATGCCACCTATTTATGACTGTGATCATATAGTAAATCCTCACAGATGCTGAGAAGCTACACTTGGCAAGTGAAGCACTTGGGAGATATCACTCACACTTTTCCAAAACTCAATATTGGCACAAATATATGCATCTAATGCCAATCAGAAATTACCTGTTATTTGTGCCACTTTTTTGATAATAACCATATTTTGACAAATGATAACCTCTGTATATGATTTTAATTATTTTAGGAGACAGTCCAAAGAGTGCAATGTTCCATTATCAAGGCTGAGTAATTTGAGTTAAGTGAACACATCATTATAGCCCTTGAAGACTATTCAAAGTTATCCCTGTCATTAAGTACGTAAGTGGGCAATACTTTTAGTCACACACACATATGTGCATACATGTAAACACATTTTTTACTCTCTCACTCTCTTTTTTTCTCTACTGTCATTCATCAGCTAGTGCAGTAAGTGAGCCCTAAAGAAGGTAGAAGCCTACTGACCACAGAAAATAAAAAATGACTATAAGATCAATTGCAATCTTTAGGTAGCTCATAGCTTCTTTGGGTACAAAGTTATAAAGGGCAGATAGCCTCAATTATGAAGAGTTTTCCCTTGAGAAAACCCGAAAGCCATAGGGTATAGTAAGGGTTTCCAAAAGGGTATGCTAAGGGGATCCTGGAGCTCTCTGAGTTAACACGAGGAAACAAGATGAAGATCTAGGGATGTTCTACCAACAGTGAACAGAGTTTAGATGAAAGAATGACATGCTCAGAAAGGCACAGAGGCTATCAGCTGCCAAGTCATTGAACACCAGGACTGCCCATGCAGAAAGTGCTGTGGGCAGGTGAGGCTGAGACAGACACAGGAATGAATAGGCTGTGTTAATGAATGTGGACATCTCCCAATCTGATAAGAAACCAATGAACCATTGAATGGAGGCTTCCGAGATGGCGAAGAGTACTTGCTGCTCTTGTGGTGGACCCTTGTTTGGTTTCCAGTATATCAGAAAGCTCACAGCCATCTGTAACTCAAGTCCCAAGAGAATTAAAGCCCCCTCTGACTTCTTCAGGCACCTGCATACATGTAGAACAAATATAGACAACTAGGCATATACACATGCACATAAAATAAATAATTCTCAACAAAAGAAATCACTGGGTATTTTAACATTTTCACATACACACACACACACACACACATATATATTTAGATTTAGTGTTATTTGTGTGTGTGTGTATGCGCACACATTGTATTTCTAGTTAGTGGCTTCTCTTAAGAAGGAAGTGTCTGTTTTGCTGATTGTATTTTCAAGATATTTCCTTTATGAAAGATATGCAAATTAGCAAGGTAAAATAAAACAAACTATTAAAAAAGTAAGTGGTGTTGCAGAAGACATGATCATGTACATATGTTCGCCTTGTTCACATAGGTAATTCCCCCATTCAGTCTTATTAATAAGCTGTATGGGTGACTTAAACATTTTCCTTAAGTTTGATTATTTTACTTGTTGGCTTTTTGCATTGGAAAAAAATACTAGCTTATCAGCGTAATAATAAAATATACTGCCTTAGATAAAGGGTTTTACTTTTATTATATTGCAAGTTCCTCAGGTTATATAACTACAGGAATAGGTTCAGTTTTGTATACAGCTTTACGGTGGTTATCCTTAAACTGAGCATGATGCTTACTTATTGTGGCTGCAGTTTCTTCTTCTTCTTCTTCTTCTTCTTCTTCTTCTTCTTCTTCTTCTTCTTCTTCTTCTTCTTCTTCTTCTTCTTCTTCTTCTTCTTCTTCTTCTTCTTCTCCTCCTCCTCCTCCTCCTCCTCCTCCTCCTCCTCCTCTTCTTCTTCTCCTTCTCCTTCTCCTTCTTCTCCTTCTCCTTCTCCTCCTTCTTCCTCCTCTCTCCACCCCAATTTCAAGGTTATCAGGATGGAGTAAAAAGGGCAGGGCCTTTGGGATCAGGAAAACCTAGATTGGACTTTTCATTGAGCTAATTTGTCTGGTTATCTTGGGCAAGTTATTGGCCTTTCTGAACTCTGTCTCGTTTCTCTCATGTGAAGTTGGTGTGAGATTAGATAAATCCTTCTGAGGCTTGTTGGACGTATTAATTAAAAATAAATGCAAAAAAATAAATAATAAAAAAATAAATGCATGCATGAAACACACTTGTCCAAGGCAATAATATCAGGAATCTGTAGTGGTGGTAGAATGATACAGGATTGTTGATATGCAATTGTAATATGATAAAGAGAGAAAGTGAAAATGTAATTTGGGCAAGAAACTGTAATAATACGCAGAGGAGCAGGAGCTACCTCCTTTGCTCGAATACTGTTTGTTTATTCATTTCTCAAAGATATCACAAAGTCTGCGAATATTTATTTTGTCCTGCTCCCAATAGCCCTTCTAATAGGGAATTATTTGGGTACAACGAAAGACATTTGTAAATGCGGCTGATAAGACTGCCATTGGACAAGGAGTGTTTTGTTTGACACAAGAATTCTATTATCCCTGGCTTCAGTTGTCAAGTGCCCAGGGAACCCAGAATTTATGGTAGCCGCACAATGGGCCTTTCAGGACCCAGCAAAAGAGCTGTGAGATCCTGCTCCATGGCTTTTCAGGGCTTCTAATCTTTTTATCGGGCCAGGACAATGCTGGATTCAGCTGCTGCCTGAGCCTCCTGACTGTCTATTGGCCATCAGGTATTGTGCGGTAATTACCATGGCGACAATGGACTCTCTTCTACACCGTCCATCAGACCTTTAGAAAACAGCAAAGGTTGTCACTCTGTATTAGGTGCATCTAAAGGCATGGCTTACTTAGGAAAATGACTAAAGGGACATAAAGATAGTCACGTTAAAAGATGCATTTAAAAGAGTGCTGTGTCAAATCCATTTGGAGCCTAGAAACTTTTTGTGTTTGGCTTCTTGTAGTTGCAATTACTTTGGGGGCATCATCCCTGATTCTATAGGAGAGGAACAAGCCTAGAGTACATCAGGGGGACATAAACCATGGATTTCTGGAAGTCCCTATTATACACACATGGGAGCAGAGGTCCAAGCTCAGCCAATGAACATCACGGCACATCTTTAAGAGTCTTTGATTCTTAGTTTCCTCATATGAAAAAAAATGGCAATGCTGATGTTCACAGATGGATGTTAGTTGCATGCTGTATGATTGCAAATGTTCTATATGATTTCAAATGTTCTATATGATTGCTGACATGTCTACAGATAAGCTTCATGAGAAAGCAAACATACAATGAAATTTCAAACAACCATAACCACTGTAAAATCAAAATGCATATCTATCTTTTTTATAATCACAGCTCATGATTATTAGCTGAGCTTTTCAATTTATTTTTACTTACTACTCTTCATGATAATCCTCCAAAATTGTTATTATCTACATTTTATCTAGAGAATAGGGCCCTAGACAGTTATTACTTACCCAAACTCAATCTAGTTTTGCACAGGCAAAACCTGAACTTTAAGTCATATTTTCTCACAGTGCTTTTCCCTTTCTTCTAAAAATTCATAATTGACTGGCTTATCTTATAAAATATGCTTCACCATATGGTTTGGGGACTTTGGCAATAACAAGAAAAAAAAAACACCCAGTGGTGATTATTAATGGCGCTTAATCATCACTTTGACAATGTTGAGAACATGTAACACTCTAGAAAGCCGTAAGTTCCCATCTGTAGATGCCCAGAGTGTGCTGCACTTATTGAGCCCCTTCTGCTGCTTGCTGAGCAAGAAAACCACAGAGCAGGATCGGCCACGTGCCTCTACTCATTGCTTCTCGACCATAGTAAAGCGTAGTCCCAGCAGCTGCTTCACAAATCTGTGTTTTAACCGCTTTAGAGTGATGATATACAAAAGCTTACTCATCTTTTATTTTGATTGACTCTGCTCCCAACCATCTTCAGTTCGTTGCTGCATGCATACAGCAAATGTAGAAAGTATCTTTGCACGCACAACAGGAGCAGACATTGTTTGTTCTGCAAAGTGACTCCGATGCTGGGGCTCTTAGAACTTAGGAGGAGTGGACTTGTGGCAACTTAGTCCAGTCCTGCTATTTCCGTGATGCATGCACCTGGGGATTCATTACCAAGTCCCAGTTTCTGTATCTGTAAAATGGGGTCGCACTACAATCTTTCTTGTCTGTCTTGCTCCCCTCTGTTATTTTTCTGTCAGCACAGAGGCTGTGCTTTAATCTGTAATTACTGTTCCCGCAGGCATCAGCTATGTCACTGTCATCAAATGTAGCTTTTAATTAAATCTCGATTGTTCTATTTATCAATAAGACTCGGGAGTCAAAGGCTGGGTTGAAAACCTGCTAGCTCAAAGAGGTAGGGTAATAACTAGCTGGCCTAATCTCTTTGTCAGCATTTCCAAAAGAGTGTCCTTCTGCTCTGCCAAAACAAAAACAACCCATGCTACACGAAGTCCCTCCTTAGGACTTCCTGTGTGTCTCTCCATCATCTTATAGACATCCTCTGACTCTCTATGATTACTTTATATCAATGAGTTTGAGATGGAGGAAGGAGAGAGATGAGAGCAAAGGAAGAGATATTTTGACTGAGGGAATCATTATGGGGTTAGCAAGAAACCTGGCACCAGAGAAATTTCCAAGAACTCACACGTCTGACTCCAGCTAAGACCCTAAGCGATAGAAGAGAGGGTGTCCAAACTATCATTGCCCTGTTGTCAGACTGATGAATATCTTAAATATCACCATAGAACCTTCATCCAGCAACTGATGGAAACAGAGGCAGAGACCTGCACTGGAGCACTGGACTGAGCTCTCAACGTCCAGATGAATAGTGGGAAGAGTGAGAATAAGAGCAAAGAGGTCAAGAACATGATGGTTACACCCACTGAAACAACTTACCTAAGCTAATGGGAGCCCACCAACTCCAGCTGGAAAGGGAAGAAAACAGCATAGGACCAAACTAGTCCCTCTGAATGTGGGTGACTGTGGGGCCACTTGCAGTGGCACCAGGATCGATCCCTACTGCTTGTAATGGCTTTTGGGGAACCTATTCTCTTTGGATGTATACCTTGCTCAGCCTAGATATAGCATGGAGGGCCTTCAACTTTCCCCAAAGCAATGTGCCTTACCCTCTCTGAGGAGTGGATGGGGATGGCATGGGGGGTTTAGATGGAGGGAAGAGGAGGAGGGGAGGGAATGGGAACTGTGATTGATATGTAAAATAAAAAAGATTGTTTGTTTTCTTTTAAAATAAATAAATAAATATCTAAATAAAATTTTATAAACAAACAAAACAAAAAACAGAAAAGCAAACAAAGAAGTCTATTCACACATGGTAATCTATAAGTCAAGGCATTAGTTTTAGGTATCTGGAAAATAAAGACATGATTGTGTGTAAACCAAACCTTCACCCTATTATTACCTTATCCAGCCAGCCAGCCATTATTTTTTGAGACAGAATCTCATGTTGAAACCAAGGCTGTATCAAGCTCATTACCTTCTAACCCAGACATCTCAGTGTAGGAATCAAAGGTCCGTACATCTATATTTAGTTGAGTGGTCTTCATTTCGATATGTATGCATAGTGTTTTTCTCTTTACACTTCATGCTTGTAGCAATTCAGTCTTTTTGTTCCTGATTTCTTTGTCTCTCGGGTAATACAAGCCATTTATTGCCTGTGTTCCTAAGAGCTTTAGTCCGGTGGGTGTTCATGCATGGAAGTGAAAGGGACTGCTAGACCACAGGGTGGCTGCACAGAAAGGTGACACCATTGACTCCTAGACTTGGCACATGAAAGAGGAACATCTTAGAGCAAGTAGGGTATGAATGAGACAAGGCTGATTTCATGACAACAGAAGGCAACACGTGATTCTAGGTCTTGAGGCCATTGGTGTGTACAAAATGACAGAAAATGGACATTTTAACATGAAGGCTTTCATAGAAGGCAAAGGTGTAAAGTAAACTCTGATAGCCTTTTCAGACCCTGAAACACTACTAAAATCTCAAGTAACAGTATAGAGCACTTGTATTTAACATGGCATAGTTAGAGGGCAACCCTTTCCCCTGTGCTCACAGCTCCTCATTAACAAAGTTTTGGAATTAACAGAACTCTAAATACATAAACAATGTTTTTTTTTTTTTCCATAACTCTTCTGTGATCCTTGGATGAAAAGCTTTTTTCATGTGGAACAGCCTGAAAGGTGAAGAATCAAGCCAAAGAGAAAGTTCTGAAGTGGTTTTGGTAGATGAGCTAAATAAAGTTTTACAGACAGTGCTAGCCACAGAGTGCACTTATAGCATTATTATTCTAGACAAAAGGAACAAGAGCTTGAGTATTTGTCTGGTTTTTTTTTGGATTTTTGAGACAGGGTTTCTCTGTAGCTTTTGGTTCCTGTCCTGGACTAGCTCTTGTAGACCAGGCTGGCCTCGAACTCATAGAGATCCTCCTGCCCCTGCCTCCTGAGTGCTGGGATTAAAGGCGTGTGCTACCACTGCCCGGCTTGTCTGGTATAGTCTGACCCTGACTTTCTTTTTATTGGCTGTGATACTCTGCAATAGTTTTACTTCACTGAGTTGGGCAGGGGGATGCCAACAGTGATTCCTCAGATAAAGAGGATGTATCACAGATAATTTAGAAAAACACCTTTTTCATGTGGTTTATAACTGTATATTTTAGTAATCTATTTGTCATTAACATCCTATTCAGAAATGTTTTAACTATAACAGTTGGTAATTAACATGCACAGGTCTGAGAGTTGTGTGAACACACGTGGACACTGCTTCCCTGGGTGTCTATCAGTTCATGAAATTGGATAGGTGATATTACATAAAGGTTCGAAAAGATCAAAAGTTAAAATTGACATCTTTCTTCACGTGTGTCTGGGACACATAGAGATAAGAAGGTGGTGTGTGTGTCTGTGTATGTGTGTGTGTGTGTGTATGTATCTCCCTCTCTCTATTTGTCTATGTTGACTGCTCCATGAAGAGCAACATAAATAAGGCATACTTACCTCAGAATCTGGAGAATAAGTAGTTCAAGATTAAGGCACTAGTAGATCTGGTTCTCTGGCTTTGTGGATACTCATCTTTTTACTTTTCACTGCTTCCTCATGTAGTAGAAATATAGACACAGAAGACACACACACACACACAGAGAGAGAGAGAGAGCGAGAGAGAGAGAAAGGACATGCCATGCAATCTTACTTTACATGGATGCTAGTCTCACCACGGGAGCCCTACTTGCACCTAAATATCTCTCAAAGGAGTCCCCAACCTGCAAACACTATTTCATTGATTTGGGGACAGTCACATACTTTCAACCTACAAGATTTTACTCTGTCTTCCAATTCATGTCCTTTTCACATGCAAATATAATCATTCCATTTGAGCAGCTCCTTATATCTGATTTGTATTAACACTAATTATATATTTTTATTGAAATGGATTTTTTTCATACAATATATTCTGATTACCATTTCTTTTCCCTCAACTCTTTCCAGATCCTTTCTATTTCCCCACCCACCCAAATCTACACCCTTTCCTTCTCTCTCATCAGAATTTAAAGAAGCATTAAAAAACAAAACAAAAAAAAAAAAAACCATAAAATGAAACCAGATGAACCAGAATAGGAAAACACAAAGAAAAACAGAAGTAAAAGAGCCCAAAGAAAAGCTCAAGGAAAGCATATAGATACAGTAACACAGAAACAGAGAAATGTTTTCATACCCACATCCAGAAATCCAATAAAAACACAAAACCAGAAACCACAATGTATACTCAAAGGGCATATGAGGCAAAACAACAATAATAACAACAAAATCTTTGATATAGCATTACAGAAAAGAACCTCCCCAAATGCCGTTGTGTTCCTTTTTTTTCTCGGCCATATACTGCTAGGCACTCAGCCTAGCCTCAGAAAAGGCTTGTGTTCCAAATGAGAATTCATTTGTGAGTGGTTATCAATTGGAGATAACTTCTGGATTGAAGGTAGGGACTAATGTCCACTTCCACTTTCAGAGAGGGGACCCATCTATCACAGACCTGTGCAATTGCTATTCATGTTGTCGCAGTCTCTGTGAGTTCAGTGTGGGTGGGTCCGTCTGTATTTTGAAGGCCTTTTTTTCTTGGCATCCTCATGTTCTCTGGCTCTTATAATGTTTCTAACTTACCTTCCTCAGGGTTCCCTGAATCGTAAGTAGTGACAGGAGTGGTGGAGGAAAATTAGTCTTGAAGCCAAATCCTGTGTAACTATAATTTTTAGACCCAAATAAATTATTGTGCTTCCATGATATGATGTTGGGAGGCATAGGATCGATGAAGTAAGAGTGATGAGCCCCAAGCAAGTCTACACCTTAGAGGGCAAACCAATACTGATGGAGGGTCAAGAAAAACTGGCTTCAGTTTGAAAGCTCTGTTTTTTAGATCAGCAAAGACCTCTCCCCTGGGGTTCACTTAATGTCAGTTCATTGGTTATGTAAGTCTGGTTGAGATTTAGATCCTGAGATCTAAAGATGTGATTTATTGGTGGCAACATATTTGCTGCCTGGCTAATATGCGCCTCCTGGTTGCATCATCAGCTCCATGTTGTATGAATGCCTCCATGTATGTTCAGGATAAGTCCAGGACTGCCTGTTCTTGGCACCCTGAGAATCTTACACAGTATGACAAATTTACTGTTCTTGTTGATATCTTCTCTCAAGCAATGTGCTAGGAGCACAGTTTTGAAGACTTACCATTCATCTGCCTTCTTTCCGTGAGGATTTTTCTTTGTTTTGTCTGTTATATTTTGTTTGAATGTGTTGTACTAAGGAGATATTATATAGAGAAAGGGAAATTAGACTTTGAAATAAGCATAGTACAACAAATAGCTAATAAAGATTTTGATTGAGGGCCTCATGCAAACTGAGTTGGTCACAGAATGCCGACATCCTGGAGCTGAAGGTCATTCAAGAACATCTGTAGGCTGCAGTCTGAGGGATGCTCTGCCAGTCAGCATCTTCGTGTGCTCAGTGCCTCAGTTTTTAAAGACGACAGCTGTTTAAACACTCCATATACTTTTCTCCATTCATTCAACTAATATATGAACAGCTGCTCTGGGATGGGGAAAGTGTTGAACACTTCAGTAGATACAAAGTTCAATCAGACTAACATCTAGGCAGAACACAGCTCCTCCCACACAGAAAATCCAGATTTTTGTTGTAGTGAAGAGGAAATGCAAGCCTGATAAGGACTGGAATGCTGCTCAGCCCTGTGCTCTCATCTTCTTGAAGGGGAACGGCTATCTCCAACACCGGCTGTTCCTTGTTGTTCTTGAGTAGACCATCCCATGAGGACCAGTCTCCTCCAGAAAGCTGTTTCTCAATTTAGGAAGGAATGCATGCCTTTGGAGCAGAGTACACATTAATAAGAAAATTGTCCCTGAATGCTTTCAATCTCTCCTGCAGGGGTTATTGCTATTTCTAGAGCAAGTGGATGTGACCTTCACAGCACAAGCACTTGGCCAGTCCCCCAGATTCACCTTGTTATCAAAGTACTAAACACAGATGCGGTTAATCACACTGTCCTGGTAGTTCTAAATGTACAAGTTTCCCCAGTTTTCCATACAACTGTAATAGCTTACTTATATTTTCTTTGTATGCCTAGGCTATTTTCTTTGAAGAGAAAAGTCTAACTTATGCCACTGTCTATCCCCAATATAAAGTCTTGGGGCATTTTAGTCATTTCTATTGCATCTATATTACTAATGATGCTTCTCTTCGGTATCTTTTCTTTCAGAAATCACTGTGCTTTTGGCTTTGTGGACCTGTGAAGACATTCATTTCTCCTGTTAACTGTTGAATGACCAATCAGATGGGTGGAGTATGTTATAGGAATTGGCAGCAAGTGTCCAATGGGTGAAGAAGGTAAGATGGGCCAGCAGTACCGAGGGAATCTCAGGTTACTATGTCTGTGAAGGTGGGAGTTATGTCTACCAGTTACAGCCCTTATGTCTGGCTCGAGCTGGGATTTCACTAACCCTGAAGTGGAATTTTAGAGGGAGAGAAATTTGTCTCTTTGGCTTTAAGAAGGCAACTTTTCAATATTGTTTTGGTTGGCTTCTGCTTGTTGTGTACCTGTGAGGTGCCAATCTGCAGAGGACAAACTTTGATTGAATCTGGTATGGAAGAAAGGAGAAAAACTACAGGCAGTAATTCTGCAAAGAGGACATGTCCGGACAGACTGATTAAGATGATTGTTGTGCTGCATTTATGTCCTTTTTGTCTTTTGAGAGGAATTTTAAGATTAAAAACAAGGTGGCTTATATTCTGCAAAAAAAAAATAGAGAGAGAGTAGAAACAAGGGAAGAAAGAAAGAAAGAAAGAAAGAAAGAAAGAAAGAAAGAAAGAAAGAAAGAAAGAAAGAAAAAGGAATTAGTTAGGAGACTGCAATGTTTATACCTCAAAAGCTCAAAAGCCAGGGCAGCTCAGTCATGAGCCAGGACGTCTGATTTTAATGCTAGGCCCAACTCTGCTGTTCTCTGACTGAATGCCTTTAAGCTAATAAGCTCTTTCTTGAGACAATACAGTGATTAGATCCTGAGTCTCTGGCAGTTCTTAAGATTTATACATTTCCAGATCTAGTTACCTTCATCATCTCCATTCAGTGGTGGCTGACACCCTTTCCACAGGACATTTATGTTGGTTAGAAATTTGTATTTCAGATATGGTCTCACTTGGTAGTCCTGAGTGGCCTGAAACTCGCTGTGCAGACCAGGTTGGCCTCACACTCATGAAGATTCACCTCTGTCTTCTGAGAACTGGGATCAAAGGTGTGCGCCACTGTACCTGGATTCCAGATAGAAAATATAACTTTAATTCTTTTGCCATGATTAGTTACCTTCTGGGATTCTAGATCTATCTATCAAACTGTCTGTGTCCACTGTGGAGACCTACATATTCCAGGAAGTATATGCATACAGGCTAAATGCAAGTCACATATTTTCCTCTAATCCTTCACAGTTCCGTGGGAGAACAACTGTTTAGCCAGATTAGACACACAGGACATGTCTGTATGTCTTTCGGTCCTTATCTCTTACAGTAACTGATTCTAGTAGATTCCTAAACATATTAGTTTCAATTACTCCTCAATGATTTTTTGTTCATTTATTCCAACAGACACTGTCCAACGCAAGGGGAATTCTTCCCTAATATTACTGATCTTTGGCCTCCCTAGCTATCTTTCTTCATCAATTCCAGAAGTGTTCCATCTTCCATACACACCTTGAGAAGTGTTTCTAAGTCCCTGTATTATGCTGTTCTTCTGGTTCATCCCTTTAGAGACAGAACTATGAATTAATTATCAGCTTCTTAAGAGACTTCCAGAATTCTTTAATAAGAAAGCCACCTTTTCACTGGCCAGAGCACATCTCTGCCACCCTTTCTGCACACCCACTCTTTGTTATAAGCCTCCCCCCATCCAGGAGCTATCCATAAGGAAACAGACTCATTTCCCCCAAACAATAACATTGCTCTTCTTTTTATTATATCTATCTTCGACCTCATTTTCCCTAAAAAGAGATTTGTTTGCTTGTTTGCTTTCATTTTTTATTCCCTAAGATCAAATCATCGTTGTTTCTCAGACAATCCTTCAGTGGCCAGGGATTACCCCATCCATAGTAATCTCACATCAGGTCACAGCTGGTAGTATACAAAACACTTTTCTAGTCACTGTGATCAAACAGAAACATCTCACAGGAGGAAAGACTTCCTTTGACTGGCTCATTGTTTTGGGAAACCGAGTTCACTGGGGTTAGGAGGGTGGAGTGTAGAACATGTCCTTCACAGTACAGATGAATGAGATGTATTCAAAGAGGAACTGGGGATTACTGAAATCAGCTAACTGGCATTGCATGCTTGCACTGTGTCAGAAGCACGCTGTCTTTAGAGGTATCACTCCCTTAATCCTTCCTTTGTGCACCAGCTATTATTATTATTTAAAATTTTTAAATGAGAAAACTCGACCTAACAGAGGATAAGCTGCCCATGGCAATATGCTGCACGTCTTTATCTTTTTAGTTCTCATCAATGGAACTTCTGACTTTTTCTATAGCTGTGCCTTTGGCCAACCTCTGTCTGCCTTTCCTCTAAAGGATCTGCTAGATTATGGGCAAAAACATTTCCTCCACATAAGACTCCTTCCTAGTTTAGTCCTCCGAAACTATTGTTTAAAAGACAGTCATCTAGCCACTGTGTGTGCAATGTATAAGTCTTTGGAGATTTTCAGGATTTTTTTTTTTTGTCTCATATATTAATGAGAGTCTGTTTTAGGAGAGACTTTCCATTTGAGAAATGTTCAAACTTTCCCCCCCCCTCATGCTCTGGTTAACAGTTGATAGGGAAACAAAAACACAAACAAAACCACAGTGTGTAAAAGACTCAGCAGAGGAACCTAAGTTGCACCTCCTTGCCAAGCACCAACCTGACTGGGAAACTACAAGGCTGACATGGGCTGCCCAGGTGCTGGCATCTTCCATGTTCTTTTGCTCTGATGCCTGGTTCTGCAGGTGGCCCTCATTCCTCTGTGGTTACACCTGTGAATGCTGATCATTTTGTTTTTGCCAAGGCTGATGGGCCTCTTCATTTTACCAGCCCTCTGAATTCTTCAGTAGGGTGCACTAATGACATTTTCCATTTTTCCAGATAGTGGGTGTAGCAGCAGGCTGCTTGTTTGTCCCAACCACCCAGAACCAAAATAACCAAACAGAAACTATATTATTTAAAACACCGCTTGGCCCATTAGGTCTAACTTCTTCTTCTTCTTCTTCTTCTTCTTCTTCTTCTTCTTCTTCTTCTTCTTCTTCTTCTTCTTCTTCTTCTTCTTCTCTTTTTTCGATTTTCGAGACAGGGTTTCTCTGTAGGTTTTGGTTCCTGTCCTGGAACTAGCTCTTGTAGACCAGGCTGGCCTCGAACTCACAGAGATCTGCCTGCCTCTGCCTCCCGAGTGCTGGGATTAAAGGCATGCGCCATCACCGCCCGGCTAGGTCTAACTTCTTATTGGCTAACTCTTACAACTTAATTTAACCCATTTCTAGTAATCTGTATATGACCACGTAGCTGTGGCTTACAGGCAAGATTCTAACTGGCATCTGTCTTTGATGGGGTTCCAAGGCTTGTCTCTGACTTTGCTTCCTTTCTCCCAGCATTCAGTTCCAATTTCCCCACCTACCTAAGTTCTGGCCTACTATAGGTCCAAAGCAGTTTCTTTATTCATTAATGGTAATCACAGCATACAGAGGGAAATCCCACATCAAGTGGGGACAGGTAGCCTGAGGTACTAATGAAGCAACCAAAAGTGAAAATCTGGCTTTGTGGGAGCGTAGCCTGTTTGGATGCTCACCTTCCTGGACCTAGATAGAAGTGGGAGGACCTTGGTCTTCCTGTAGAGCAGGGAATTTGGACTGCTCTTCAGTATCGAGAGGGAGGGGGAGTGGACTAGGGGGAGGAGAAGTGGAGTGGGGATAGGGGGAGGGGAGCGGGGGGAGGGGCAATATGTGGGAGGAGGGGGAGGGAAATGGGAAACGGGGAGCAGTTGGAAATTTTAATTAAAAAAGAATAAAAAAAAGTGAAAATCTGCTAGGTTGTTTTTCCTCCTAAAGGTTAAAAACAGCCTTTTCTTTGGGACTTCCCATGACTCTTTTAATCCAAGGAGAGGAAACAAAATATACTTATGCTTCCAGAAAAATCACTGAAACCAAGGAGCCTGCTACTCACAAGTTCCTAAAAAGTTAAAAAACACCACCACCACCACAACAACAAAAAGCCATGACACAAATGGAATAGACTCTTGGGCTTTTCAAGACAGAGTTCTGATTTTAAGAAAAAGACATTTACATCCCAGGGGAGAAAACAGCTTGTCAAAGCTCATCTTCTAGGAAGAACAAAACAAGACAAATAACGAGCTGGACTCGACTTAGTGTCTTAACTTTGGTGGCTCAGAAGAATCTAGAAGTGTGTCCATTGCTTTTCTACTGATTGCTAGTACGTGAGGATTTTAGCGTTTCTTGAGCAGGGCCCTGTGATTTGCCACAACCACAGGTAGAGATGAAAATGATATTTTCCCTCTTGAAATGATGCTTGCATCCAAGGAGATCTGTGTGATGTACTCAGATCCAAGCAGCAAGGAAAGAGGAGAGACTTTCAGCACACTGTAGAGACAGGGGGCAGAGGAACAGCTCTTAGCTCAACCTCTTGGGAAATTTCCTGGAGCTTTCACTTCCATCCCAGCCTATGTGTAACTCAGGTAGTCATTGCAGCTCACCAGAGGAATTCCCCAGGCAGCTGCAGGATAGATGTCAGCCCTGCAACCTTGCTGGGTATTTAATAGAGCATTGGGGTCTGCAAATGAATGTTTAGGAGGAGCAAAAGGGAAATGCCCTTTCCAGAAGAAGAGGACAAGAGCACTGACACCCTACTGAGCAATGATCAGCAGGGACTTCAGGTCACAGGTCACCCAATTATTTCTCATTTGCATAGAAGTCAATTCCAGAAAGCTGCTTGGAGGGCAGCTCACTTGCGCTGCCAAACCCACGGACTCTGAATTGTCAGTGACAGCTCTAAGTGCTGGCAGCCTGCTCCTGTGTCTTATGTGCCTGCTGGGGCTGTCGGTGAATGCACATTTCCTATTTCAGGATGTAGGCCACCGTGGAGAAGGAGGCCAGGTTTCTGTCTGGAGTCGGTGTCACTGGGATCATAAACAGACACTTCATTCACTTGTGGACCACATACTGCAGCTCTTTGCTCTGTGTAATGTGACAGCCACTCCCCGATTCAAGGATGGATTGCACGACACTCTTAGGGGCTTGGTGAAGTGAATATCGAATATCTCATCCCTCATTGAATGCCAGTCTGAAGGATGAGCTTACACCAAAGTGCAGGTGCTTTGTCTTGCTTTATTTAACTCACAACACACAAAAGGACCATTTTTAACAATAACTGGGTGGTGTTTATTGATCATTGTTATAAGGCAGGATCAGTCTTACATCAGTCTTTGCAGTTATTATCTTGCTTGATGTCATCAAAACTTTGACAGATGTCTTAGGGGCTCTCATAAATGAGGATACTGAGGTCCACAGTAGCTAAAGAACTTGCAGAGAGCCTCATAACTGACCTTGGATCGGTTGTATCGCTGTCCCTGTGCACCTCGGTATGGTATTTCAAAGTCATCAGTATGCCTCTTCTAAGTCAATTGCACCTTGCTTATCAGTCTCAATCAACTTGTGTGGGAGGAAGTTTGAGGGTAATACTTATTGCAATTATTTTGGGATAGTCATGTTTCAAAACTCCATCATGGATTTAAAAGTTTTCCATTTTGGCACAGTGGGTTTTAGCACCAATATGGTTCTTGGGAGGGGGAGTTGTTATTCATCAACCAAATCACAGATGAGACCCAGTTTTTTTTTTTTTTTTTTTTTTTTTTAATCTCGAACTAGGTACTAAGCCTGACATTAAAAAAAAAAAAAATCAGTGTTCACACAATGAAGCTAAAATTGTACCTGTAAAGAGCCTTGCCCTGAATTCTGTTGATGAAGTAGGGGTGATAGGCATGGAACCAAGACACAGTCACATCTATAAATGCTTCACACAGAAGGGCTAACTCTGCTAGACAAACTCAGGAGAGGCTTTGCTGGATTTAGAGTTGAGCATGGGTAAGTTTGACCAGAACGAAATGAGGAATTGCTTGCCAGGTAAAGGGACTGCTGCTATAGATGCTCAGTTAGCCTTGGTCATCAGTAAAATACGCCATAAATTGCTTATGTATAAACAAATAAGATGATTGAATAAAGGTGATTTAAAATCAAGATGGAAAACTTGATGTTCAGGAAAACTTGTCCATTATGTGTGTTTTAATTTCCATCCCTGTACACTGCCACTACATTTGGTTTGATACATGACTGTCCAGAGACTTTCTAAGCAGTCACTGGGACATACATTAAAATAATCTTTTATGTTCATGGAGGCACCCAACTGCTGTCTTCTGCATACTGTTCTATATCACAGTTAAAATAAAAATGATTCTTTCTTCTTTTAATTGTACTTGTTTGGGTTAAAGCATTACTGTTTGTTTTTATTATTTTATTTTATTTTGAGGCAGGGTTTCTCTGTATATCTCTAACTGTCCAGGAACTTGCTTTGTAGAACAAACATCTGTTTGCTTTTAAAATATTTCAAACCTAAGGAAGAATTTATAAAAAACAAAACAAAACAAAACAAAACAAAAATAATACAAGAAACCATCATGAAACTTTTACCTAGAGTCACTGACTTATGAAAGTCATTTGGTTGTATTCTATGTAGTGGTTTTATGAACCATCACCCTAAATCAGGATAAGGACTGTGTACCTTATGTAGTCAACAAGTGAATGAAGTGTCTGTTTATGATCCCAGTGACATTGACTTCAGAAGCCTGGCGTCCTTCTCCATGGTGGCCTACATCCTGTTTCCTTGCTCTTACAGAAAGAAATAATCTGATGCACTGGCAAATAAGAGCATATTTCTTGACCTGTTAAAAGTAGCTTATCCACCCTGAGAATACAGATGAACAGAGAAGATGATGGTTTCGTACCTTGATCTTTGGGGAAGAATTTGAGCCTGACTTAATTGATCATCAAGGGCAACCACTTGGGAATGAGGGTATGTTTCCTGTTCGCTGTGCTTGTATTGCGTGCTTACTGGTACAGAGAAGCAACAGAGAGTTCAATTGAAACCCAATCTCTTCCATTTCCGACAAGCAGTCATTTAGATGGCATTATCTTTTCTGTTCTGCTTGTCAGAGTCAATACGGCATTTTCAAGGCTGGTGTAGGTTTCCCTCCTTTGAAAGATCAAAGCATCTGAGCATTGCTCGAGTTATCTGTGTACTTCCTTTATATGTTACATAGCAAGGGATAGTGTGCATGCAAGGTAAGAGAAACTCTGACTACAGGGGCAGGCAGGAAGCAGTCTCAAAAGCCAATGTGACAGGGTTTTGTAGCCATGTGATTTAGATATAAAAGGATTATTCTCAGGTCCTCATTCATTGTTTCTCTCAGCCAACAAGTCCTGAAAGCCTTCAGGGCACACTCTTTCATGATCTTTACCAAGATACAGTTTTGTGTTTTTTTTTTTTTTTTTTCCAAGTGGCATCCTCTCAGGAGATGAAAGTGAGACAAAAAGAAATATCTCAGTTGAAAAAGCAATTGAATCTGAGCACAGTAGGGTGAGATTTCAAAGAATAATTTCCTAGACATCCATTAACTAACTCATTTATACATTAGAAACACATGTATTGGCTACTTACTCAAGCTATTTACGTGAGCACCTGCCAACAAACTCATGATGCTTCCTATGATAAGGGAACTCATAAACCTAAGCAGGTATCCTTTGTTACCTTCTTGGTCTAACTGTTCCTTTAGGGTGGGACCTATATGACATTTCAGCTGTCCCTAGATAGTTTCAGAAAGAAATCAAGCCTTTGCTCATCTGTCCTCCCTGGTATCACATGGTTCCTAAGCCACAAGATTATCTGTCCCTCCAGAGGCTGCTAACCCAGATTACCCTATGCCCTTCAGAGAACTCAGAGCTCAAGGCAACGAGAGAAGAAAAGACAGGGAAAGAAAGGTAACAAGCCATATTAAACCTGCCACCAATTTTTTGTGTCTGTGGAGGATTCAGAAGGTTACAGTAAGACACCTGGCAGATGCCTCCATTTGGAAGCTTTAGAGAAATTTTGAAGGGGCCAGTGAGTTCACCCTTTTGAGAGGCTCTGAATTTTAGTCTCCGAAAACCATGCCAAATGCTGTTAGGTTGCCATAGTAACAGTTCCTATACTTTTTATTTCACAGAAAAAGCATTTAAAAAATACTGGTTGCATACATGCAAAGCCTCACCAAATCAGTCTGGGAGATTTTCCTGGCATCATACTTCTACCCACTACAGATATCATGCTGGATCTCTTGACACTCCTAACCACATTTCCTAATTTGTACTTAGTAAACAGACCTATGATATGGGATTCTCTTTTGTGTGCTGTGAATACCATTGGTGAATAAAGGACTGCTTTGAGCCTAGAGCAGAGCAGAGCAGAGAGAGCTAGGCAGGGAAAACTAAACTGAATGTAGGGAGGAATAAAAAGAAGTTAGAGAGAAAAAATGAGATGAACGCCCGAACTTTAGCTGGTAAGTCACAGTCACATGGTGATAAACAGATGAATAACAATGGGTTAAATTAATATGTAAGAGTTAGCCAATAAGAAGCTAGAGCTAATGGACCAAGCAGTGATTTAAATAATATGGTTTCTGTGTGATTATTCCAGGTCTAAGCGGACAGGAACAAGCAAGCAGCCTCCTTCTCCAACAGACCTAGGCATGTCCCTATGTAGTAGATTGCTTTTCTAGCATGCACAAAGCCCTGGATTTAATCTCCAGAATTATAATTCCCCCCAAAAAGATTAGAAAAGATCTAAAAAGACTCATATTCATTGGCCTAAGTCAGTTGTATTATTCTTGAGCAATGGAAGACAAAACATGTGGCTTGAACAGTTTAATTCTCTGCAATGCTTGAGGTTGTACCCCTTTCCTGGCATGAGCCTTCACACCACTGAAACACAGGGCTAGCCAGAATGGCTGATGGCTCAGGATCTAATAACATTAATTCATGTTTTTTCTTTTTGGTATATATCCACTGAACTGAAATGTGGTTTTTGTAGTATTCTATGCCTCTTAGCAAGTGTTTTGGCTGTCTTGTCCTTTGAAGGAAGGTTAATAGAAACCTCCTATTTCCTGGGTTTTTCTCATTGTATAATAGGATAAATGTTGCATCCAAGAGATCAGTAGCAGTGTTGGGATGACCTTGCCTTACTCTAACCCTATATGAGGGTACACACCGGAGTCTGGGTTAAGGGTGTCATGGACTGGAGCAGGAGAACAGAATATGAGATATTCAGAAGGGTTTGGATATGTGGGACTGACCTGCCAATGGAAATCATTGCCCAAGGTCAGAAATTGAAAAGATGTTATGGAACAGAAACAGATTTAAATTTAAAGTCCAGAAATATTGAATAAAGGTAGGGAGTAGTTTTTCTCGTAATTCTTTTAGTAACAATGTAAAACCATGTAATGGGATTATAGCTGAATGAGAATCAAGTCAGATGTTAACTGTGCTGGCTGCTCATTTCCCCCTTTCTATCATTACTTTTTGCCCCATCCATTAGATAGAGGGCCCATTGCTGTTCAATGGCGCATCCACTTCTTTACTCAGGGACTCTGCTGTTAGCAGCCTTGAAAGTCTCCTTGTATAAGTAGCGCTTCCTAATTGTTTCAGTATTGACATAAATGTCCCAACTTGAGAGGATCTCTCTGACTTCACAAAAAAAGCCACAGCCTATACTCGTTATACTACTCTTCCATATTTTTTCATTTCATCTAATCACTCAATAAGATTATCATTATTGATGAATATGTTTGTTTCCTATCACTGTTAATAATTCTGTTGTTCAAGTCACTTGTGCCATTGACAGCCCTCAAAGTTCTACATGCCTGACCTAGTCAGTGTTCTGAGGGCCAAGAGCAATGTGATCCACACCAGTTAGCTTTCTAAATACTTCTAGATTGAACAACAGAGCAAACAATTTTATTTTAATGTTTCCTGTATATGTGTACAGGATTAAGTGGCTGTATTGGTTCACTAAAGAAAGGACCTAGAGCTTGGACTCATCTGCATTTCTGGGTTGAACAGAATCTTGGGATATTTCTGAATTCTTCCTGGATCATCAGTCAGATGTGAATGGCAGCCAGTCCTGGAACACCCCATGCCTGGGATGCCAAGGGTTGCATAATTGTTTCCCTCTGTATGTATTTGTGCATTAACACTGGCCTTTTGGACTTTCCTGACCTATGTCCCCGCAGGAAAGATTACATCTGTAATATACTGTGGGAAATTGGGGCTGACATGTGGTATGGAGCCCAAAGTGGTTTCACTTGAACAAACAGAGAATAATAACCATGCACTTAAATGCCGGAGTAGGTATCAATCAGAAGAATGTTCCTATAATCCATGTTTATAAAGCCTGTTAGCGTGAATTTTTGAAATAGCACTTATACCACTTTATTCTTGACAAATGGTGTTTGTAGCCATTGAGATATTTTATTTCAATTACGTGCCAGTGTTACAGAGAGAATTCTAACAATAGCCAGGCATAAGCCATTTTTATTGTATTCCTATCACTATTTCGGTTGTTAAACTCAACTGGACAGTTCATTAAGATGAAAAATTAACAACACATGTTAGGGGAAAATAATCATGGACCATGACAGCTTGTGGAGGCTTGCCTGTTCAGGAATGCAGACAGATGACAAACATACCGGTCTTTGGGAGAAATGACATGGGCCTATTTCTCCTAACTCATGTGTTTACCAAGCTTGTGTTTAAGGCTATGGGATAAAATAGATATGATCATTGCCAATCAAGAATATTAAAAAGCTAGAGGGACTTCTATTGTCAACTGCTGGGCATCCAAGAAAGGTATATGAGTACTTCAAATATTTTTTTATTATTTATGATTTTCGTGTACAGGGACCCTCATATGTGAGAAGAAGGGGATCAGATACCCTGCAGCTAGCATGCAGGGAGTTGTGCTCCGTCTGACATGAGTATTGGGATAGCAGTTTGGATTTTCTGTAGCAGGGATTTCTCTTAACCACTGAGCACTTCCATTGGCATTTAAATTGTATTTTAATATATAAAGCTTGCCTGGGGATCAGGAGACTAAAATAGCCACACTGGTCAGCCTTACAGCCGGGCAGTAGTGGCACACACCTTTAATCCCAGTAGTCACATCAGTTGCCATAGAAACTGGGCGGCACATGCCTGTAGTCCCAAATTTGCATTGCTTTAATCCCAGAACTAGAGAGATTATAAAATGGGAGGATACAAATCTCGGACACAGTCTCATTCTGAGATTTCTGGAGGTAAGATTGTGCTTTCAGGCTGAAGTGGAGGTAAGAGCCAGTGACTGGCTGCTTTGCTTTTGTGACCTTCAGGTTGAACCCCAGTTTCTCTGCCAGAGTTTTTATTAATTGTGCTTCAACTGAGCACTGTTTGTAACGCACATATATACACATCCCATTGTTGGAAGAAGGACCGCTTGTTCGGTCCCAGCTAGCTTAAACCTAAAATAATCACACAGAAGCTATATTATTTAAAACACTGCTTGGTCCCTTAGCTCTAGCTTCTTATTGGCTAACTTTTACATATTAATTTAACCCATTTATATTAATCTGTGTATCTCTACATGGCGGTGGCTTACCGACAAAGTTTCAGCATGTCTGTGTCTGGCGGTGGTTCTATAGCTTTTCTCTGACTCTGCCTGCCTTCCTCCTTCCATGCAATAGGCCAAGCCAGTTCTTTATTCATTAATGAATAAAAGCAACACATAGAGAAGGACTTCCCACACCATTCTGTCACTTCAGAATAATTTTCTGTGGACTTTAGAGAAGATTCTTAGACCTAGAAGCATAAAGCAATGTTGATTAGCAATATATGTTTCTAAAACAGAAGCCTATATGTTTCTAAAACTGTTATGATGCCTTGCTTTTGAGGGACAGAGACAAATTATAGAATTACATGGTGAGGGATTCATGCATTATTTTGTGAGTACTAGCAAAGACTTTACTTTCAAAAGGCAAATTTTGTGACATTTGAATATTATTTTAATCTGCAATTTTAAAGTAGGTTATACACCATACATATAAACTATGGCAAATTTTGTGACATATTCAGAGAGTTGGGCTAAGTTAATAGAGCCTGAAAGAATACAGACGTTTAACAGAGGATTTCAAATCCTTCATGTTGTAATATGGGGAAACATATATCCATTCTGTAGGTAAGGAGCCAAGTACAAGATAACAGCAACCTGCCCAAAATGCTTCAAATCTGGGACCTCATCTCTAGCCTTGATTACTACAATGTTCAAATTCTTCTTACTTTATCCCATTGGTTCCAAGAAAATACACCCTGGAATGTAGGAATAAGATAGATGGGATCAACAACCATTAAAATTTATTCCTGCAGAAAGTTCTAAGCTTTGGAAAGCCCCATTTCTTCATTTTGCTCATCTTTTCTTAGAGTACCACTTTCATTTCATGTACCCCTTGTATACGTACCTGCAGAGTTAAGGCATTACTGAGCTGCACAGGGATAAAGAGGAAGAGACATTATCTGCTTTGTTTTAGCCTGTGTAGTGGATACTGGGTTGTCTTTCCCAGATATCAGGTATCTCCTTTGCACTTCCGCCTCCCTTTTCAGCACCATCTCTCTCTAAACTGTTCTATGCCTCTTATATCCCTGATGCAAGAGAAATTTTTATGTGAAACCCTAGAGATGTGGGACTCATGAACCTTTAGAAAGAAGGGTTAGCATGAGAGGGCCTGTCTATTAACTGTCAAAGCGAGTGCTGCCTGTTTTCTCCTTTGTAGAAAGGGAAGACACTTGCTTTCATTGTAACATGCATGTCTAGATTAAAGCCACTTAAGTCATTATCTCCCCTGCATTCACGAGAGAGCTTTGATGTCATTCCCACTCTCTTAACTTCAATAAGGGTCAGGTTCTCATCCTGCCAAACAGGATGAGGATCTGACTCATGATTTGTAAACAGTGCTGCGGATCCCTTTCTTTAAAAGGGGCATTTTCTTCCCCTGCACACAGAGCAACAGCAGCATCACCAGGTTTCGGTTGAGAAGTCAGGATGCATTAACCTAAGCAGTAAGATCAGAACAAAAGCTCAGTTTGTGATCGGCTAGAGCTCAGTGGAGGCAGTCCCTGCTGGTTAGCTGCATTCAAGAAGCATAAATATAATTAGGTCTTCCAGAATGAAAAGATACTGGGACTTAACAAATGGAAATTTTAAGGAGTAAACGGCCTCTTTCCCCATTTCTCTGCAGTTTGGTTAGCTTTGAAGGAACTAATGAAATAGCTATCTATCTATGGATCCGTTGTTCCTTCATCACTGGCTAAAGAATTGGGACTTGCTGCAATAGGTCCTGATAATCTTGAAACATTTTCCCACCACTGATGGGCTCTTACCTGGAGTAATGACACCTGGATTCCCATCTTTAACTCAATGGGCTACTGATTGGATAAATCTAATACTTAAGTCATTGGGGTTTTGTAACTGTTAGAGGGAGCTTATCTCTGATATACCTAGGTCAATGCTTGCCAAAGGGAAGCCTCCCTGAACTAGAGCAAAGGGATAGTTATGGCAAGATTTAGGTGTCAAAACCATATGAGATCCGGGTGTTTACAACTTTAGGATTATGTAGTCAATGGTTGGAGTGACATATGGAATCTAGGTCACATCTGGGTTTTGGAGCATGTGTAGGAGCTTTCGCAGTTCATGCTGGTGGTGTAAGCCAGGTTCCCCCATGGATTTCTGACTGTAATTGCTGGATGCCATGGGCTAAATCTTTACTTTGCAGAAGGAAGGTCTATGAAAATGTTCCACAGTCTTCAGAAGCAGCAGGATGTGTGGGACTGAAGGTGAGTCAGGAAAAGAGATGGTGGACTTTCACTGGAATTTTACACATGCTTCTTACTTTGTGACTTTGAATCGATGTCTGGGAGCCACACTTTCTTTTTGCATGAAGAGAAAGGAATGGAAAGCAGTGATGACTTTCACCAGTTGGCAGGACTGAGGACAGAACTGCAGGTTTGGCACCATGAAAGAAACTGTATTGTTTTCTCCTTCCCCAAAGTAATATAGTACTAGGCATAAGAGAAGGAGCTGTGGAAATATTTTATATTCATTAAGTCAATTAATTTGTGACTTCAGCCAAGTAATATCACCCCATGGGGATTCTATTGCTTTGTTTTCCAAAAGATTGTCTTTCTGCATCCGAGGCTGTAAGGAAATACCACGTGTTAGGGCTCAATACACTAAAAATTTTATCTTACTGTTTGAAAAATTATAATTCATATAGAATGTGTTCTCAGGGCTAAGACCATAGAGAAGAATCCATCACCTCGAGCTTGCCCTTTGTGTATCTCAGCTGTTTCCTTTCTCCTTTGGATCATGGTCTCTTTCTTCCTCTACCTTCAGAGAGAACACTATGACCCCCATAACTTCCTTCTGACCTCAAACCTCCTACTTTCCTCCTCTAAGTATTTGTTTGATGGCACTGAATACACCAAATCAATCTAGATTAATTCCCTTTCTCAAGATTTATTACTTATTTTCTGAGGCAAGATTTTACAGTGTGGCTCAGGCTGGCCTCAAACTCACTATCCTCTAGTCTCAGCCCCCAAGTGCTGAGATTACAGGAATGAACTACCATCAAAACCCTCAAGTCAACTTTATTGGTAAAAAACCCTTTGATATATAAGAGCATATTTTCAAAAATTCTTTTTTTTGTTTGTTTCTTTAGCTTTTTCTTTATTCTCCTGTTCATCTTTATTTTTCTCTACACTTTTCCTGATATTTCCTTCTCTCATCCTTGATGCTTTTCTTCTAACTCACTTTATTTTTTGCCTTATGGCTTACATATCCCAGTAGAATCTCTCAAGTAATATAAAAATTACAATGTGGCTGCATCCTATTTTTAAATTATTCAAGTAAATAATTACAATGAATAAAAGTAAAAAACTGCATGTTTTTCATATCTTTTACATGATTAAACATTTTATATATTATAGGTGAAAAACATGTTGTTCCAGAACCCCACATACATTCATGTCCAAGTAACTCATTATAGATTATTAGAGAGTAAACAATCAGGCCTCAACCAGTTCTTTGACTGGCAGGATGGATTTGGGATGAGGTATCCTTGGGCTAGTACTATTATTTCTATCATGGGAACACAAATCACACCAACTTGTTGGACAGTTGCAAGGATCAGAGGAGCTATTGTAAGCAAAACATCCATCCAGGTTGCCCAGCACATAGCAACAACTCAGAAAAGAACTTGGGATTATTGATGACGACACCCGCTTATACAGATGTTGTGGTCAGACAGATCTCTACACCTTTTTGCTCTGACATCACTTACTGTTCAGTAATGGCTGGAGGTCATTTTAATCCGGAAGGGAAGCTGGCTGGCAGAAAGGGTATTGTTTGATGGAAACTCCTTTCACCGATTATCTTGGCCAAGCATTGCCTCTTGTTTGAGCCTTGGCTTTTATTCGTAAACTCAGACAAGTCAATGGGGGATGGGGGTTGCCTCTGGGGTTTTGTGTTCCCCTGAAAAAAAGATCTATGAACTATAGTAAGTCATACCTAGGGAATCAATGGATGTGTGGTTGCTGTTATGGTAGGTTAACTGGCTTCTACTACAAAATACTGACAGTAGCGCAGCAGAAGAAAGAAAAAGACTTTTATTCTTGGCAGCCACTGGTAGAGTTACTAATGAGGCTTCTCAATCATGAGTATTTCTTTTTCAAGAGTAAGCAATGCCATGTAAGAAAGGCTAGCTTTGGTCCTTTTTTTCTATTTTTTTGTTTGATAGAATGGGTCAGTAGTACAGCTGAGGATATGAATTCAGGTTTCTAAGGCTAAGGTTAAAGCTGAATTTTTTTATTAGACAAAAATATATTCTCAATAGATAAATGATTAAATAGGCAAAATGTGAAAAGAGGAAGAAGCTCAGTGAGACTTCAAAGAAATGCTGCATACATCCCTTTATTTAATTCCTACCACTCTGCTCATTGTGGGGATGGGGAACAGAAAGAAATATTCAATTATTTGCCTAGTACTCTGAAGCTGGTGACAAAAGAAGAGCTTGAAGTGATACTTCATATCCAAATAGGGATTTTTTTTTTAGATCTTCAGTAGGGAACCTGACTTCACCAAGTTGTCATGTTGCTGTCTAACAGGATGACACACATATCAGGTCCTAGGATGGAACTCAGTTGGCCACTTAATGTCTCTATTTTCTCCCTGACCAATGCCCAATGTCACAGTGTATTTTGTTTCAGTATTTTCTTTTTAAAACATCTTCATCTATGCTGTAATCTTAGCTCTGCTGCTGTCTTACTTGCTTCAAGTCCTTTCTTTCTAGTTGCTTTAAATCAAGAGATTCTTGATTTACAGAGCAATTGATAAAGTCAAAGTAGCATGGCGATTAAAGAGGCTGAACAGACTAGGCCATTTGTGGGAATCCAATTATTGAAAACAAAACCTTTGCAAAGAAAACCAGCCCACAAATTATAATTCCAGAAAACCTAGACAACAGTGAGGAGCCTAAGAGAGACATTCATGGATCTAATCTGCATGGTAGTAGAAAAAGATAAGATCTCCTGAGTAAATTGGGAGCATGGGGACCTTGGAAGAGGGTTGAAGGGGAGGGAAGAAGCAGGTAGGGGTGTAGCGAAAAATGTAGAGCTCAGCAAAATCAAAAAAGAAAGAAAAAAACAAAACAAAACTTTTAAGATCAATTGATCAGGGCCACAGTTACATGACTTTGGGTGAGTTATAAAAAATTTGAAGTTTCAATGTCTAGATGTGAAAAACATGAGTAAACCCCATAAAACAGTGAGCACATTGATGAAAGGAGTGTGTTGAGCACTTTGCAGAACTCTGAACTTCAAGTAAGAACTTCATGTCTGCCAGTCACTCTCATCGCTGGCTTTGTCATTCGGCACATCAAGGACACTGAGAGCTAGTCTCTGTGGGAGGTGCCCTTACTTCCCTGAGAAGGGATTTCCAGCATCAGCTCTATTATCAAATAACAACTGTCTACTTACTAGAATCTGAGCACTAAAGACTAGATCTGGCTTATTATTCACTCCATTGATTAAACGAGGAGAAACACAATCCTCACCTTGGTCATTCATTTCATGTATAAAATGGTCAAATGTTCATAAATGTCCTTTGTCAATTACCAAGTACACTAGAACATGTTATATTGTCTTAATTGTTCTGCTAAAGGTATTTCATAAATAGTGTGGATACGACTGGCATTCCTAAAGCATTTGTATCTTGTTAGGCATGTACGTATAAACCCTTAGCAGATGGGCTGCTAATGCAGCCTTCTAATTTCAGCATTAGAACCTCTCATTATGATCTGCTTCTAACAATGGCTTTCGAGTGGATGCTGTGGATGCTAGCAGGCCATAGGTCACAATAGTTAGTTATGACATCCTGTAGTTCTGCTGTGTTTGGACTCCAACTATTGATCTACTTTGTGACTTAGCCTAATCGCCAACATCTTCTGGATTTCATTTCCTCATTTTCAAAAATAAAGGTAGAAATACCAACCTCATTGAGAACCTGAGGAGAGTAAACAAGATAGCAACCACAGAGCCAGAGGATATTCCTTAGTGTAAGGGACTGGAAAACCTCCCAACTGCAGCCGAATGCTTTACTGTGACTGACAGATAATCTCTCCTCTCTTGTCAGGCCACTCAGTAAAGCACTAATTAGAGTTTGTGCTCTCGCCTTTAGTTGGGTTCCCAGGAGCCCAAGGTCACAGCCATCTGAGTTCTGCTTCTCCACTTGCTGTCCTTCACTGGCTTTTTGAATGTCAGGCTCTCTAGGTCAGTTCCAACGTAGTGAGATTTCTGCAGATTCCAATGCTTCTTCTTGGCAAATTGAGAAATGGGAAGAGAATGAGAACAGAAGAAATGGAGGAAAACAGATAACTATTACAATCAGTATGCACATTCATACCCCATAAATGACAAAGGACTAGACAGCTCCCTGTAGCCCAGCTAAATCCTAATCCAAGCAGCTAGGATAATAATGAAAAAAACTGAACATCATTAAATTTGGAGGCTAAGACACTGATGCAGAGAATTACAGAAGATGGTTATTTATTGAGCATTTATTATATGCAATAGCTACTATCGTGTTATAAAACCGCTTCATTTCATAATTATAATAAAATCATAATTTCAGTTTCCATACGGGGGACTCATGATAAGGAATAACAAAGTAGGCTCCTGGTCAGACTGCAGGGAGCCAGTGGTCAGTGCGCAGGATAACTGGGAGACGAGGTATCCCTCCTCAGAGCACTAGGCTCTTCTCCAGTCTTACTCAGCCTGCAATTTGTTCTTCCCTGTTTGTATTAGTATCTTGGGGTTGCCATAGTAACAAAATACCACATAGTCATGGCTTAAACAACCGAAACTTACCGTCCCTCAGTTCTGCTGGAAGTATCAGGTCAAAGGATAGGCAGAATTGGTTTCTTCTGTGGGCTATGAGGAAGAATGGGTTCATGCCTTCCCCTTCATTTCCAGAATCTTCTCACTTGTCTTTGTTTGTAACTAATTATTTCCTGGTGCCTGTTCCTTCTTTATTTTTTCTTTTTTCCCCATTTTAAGAAAAACTATCTTTTCTCATTTTACATGTTAAATCCATTTCCCACTCCCTACCTTCCTCCTGTTCTTTCCATATTCTCCCCCCCACCTGCCTTCCCACCCCCCATCCACTCCTCAGAGAGTATAAGGTTTCCTATGGGACTCAACAAAGTATAGCATATTCCTTTAAGGCAGGACCAAGGCCCTCCTCACTATATCTAGACTGAGCGAGGTATCCTTCCAGAAAGAATGGGTTCCCAAAAGTCAGAACAAGCAGTAGAAATAAATCCTGGACTCACTGTTAGTGGTCACACAGTCTGCCCCAGCCAAATAACTGTCAGCCATATTCGGAGGGCCTAATTTGGTCCTATGTTGATTCCCTCGCTGTCTGGCTAGAGTTGGAAGACTTCTATTGACTCAGGCAAGCTGTTTCAGTGGGTATCCCCATCATGGCCTTGACCTCTTTACTCACATTCTCACTGCTCCCACTCTTCAACTGGACTTTGAGAGCTCAGCCCAATGATCTGCTGTGGTTCTCTGCCTCTGCTTTCATCAGTTGCTGCATGTAGGTTCTATGATGACACTGAAGGTAGCCATCAATCTAGGCAAATTCAGGCATTCACTCCACAAGTGTTTAAGGTCTTATCTGGGGTCATCCTTGTGGATTCCTGGCAATTTCTCTAGTACTAGGTTTCTTGTTAGGTCCATAATGGCTCACTAAATCAAGATATCCCCTTCCTTGTTCATTGTCTCTGTTCTTCCCCCACCTTGACCATCCTGTTTCCTCCAGTTCCTCTCCCCCTCCTCTTCTCTTTCTACCTTTCCTTCTCTCCCCATCTCACATTCCCGATTTTCTCAGGAGATCTAGTCTATTTCCCCTTCCCCAGTGAATCTATGTATATTTCTCTTAGGGTTCTCCTTGTTACTTAGCTTCTTTGGGGTTGTGGACTATAGGGTCCTTATCCTTTGCTTTACAGCTAATGTTCACCTGTGAGTGTGTACATACCATGTTCATCTATTTAAGTCTGGGTTACCTCACTCAGGCTGGGATTTTCCAGTTCCATCCATTTGTATGCAAATTTCAGGAAGTCATTGTTTTTTGCTGAGTAGTACCCCATTGTGTAAAAGTACCACATATTCATTATTTTCATTTTTCAGTTGAGGGAGATCTAGGTTGTTTCCAGGTTCTGGCTATTATGAATAATGCTGCTATGAACATAGTTGAACATATATACTTGTAGTATGGTTGAACATCCTTTGGGTATATGTCCAAGAGTGGTATTACTGCATCTTGCATTAGGTTGATATTCAATTTTCTGAGAAAACACCATACTGATATCCAGAGTGATTATAAAATTTTGCATTCTCACCAGCAATGGAGGAGTGTCCCCCTTATTCTGCATCCACTCCAACATAAGCTGTTATTGAAGGTTTTTGAACGTAGCCATTCTGACAGGTGTAAGATGGTATCTCAGAGTTGTTTTGATTTGCATTTCACCAAGGGCTAATGCTGTGCAATGCGCCCCCGTCTGCGCTCTATGCGCTAGAATCCAGTCGCAAGCTTGGCGCAAGGGGCTGGAGGTTGAGAACACAAACACACACAAAGACAGAGAGACACACGGAACTCGAATCACTGGTACAAAAGCCCTCTTTAAGAGCACCATGGAGGCTTAAATACACAGCCTTCAATGGTCCACAGGTGAAAATCCCATCCTCTAGGTAAGGCACAGCTTTTAGTAACTTCAATTAGAAGGCTCTAGACAGGGAAGAGCAGCTGAAGGCCAGGAATCAATTGGTCCCAAAAGGCTAAGGATGTTAGACATTTCCTTAAGTGTTTTTCATTCATTTGAGATTCTTCTGTTGGGAATTCTCTGTTTAGATCTGTACTCCATTTTTCGTAATCTTGGATTATTTGATATTTTGATGTCTAATTTCTTGAATTCTTTATTGGAGATCAGCCCTCTGTCTGATGTGGGGTCGATGAAGATCTTTGCTGATATGAGATTATCTGTTGCCTGTGGGTTTTTTTTTTTTGTGTGTGGGGGGGTCTAGTTAGCTTCTTTGGGTTGGAGTTTTCCTTCTAGTACTTCTGTAAGGCTGGATTTGTTAATAGGTGTTGTTAAAATTTAGTTTTGTCATGGAATATCTTTTCTCCATTGATGGTGATTGAAATCTTTGCTGGGTTTGCCCTTTCCTCCATTTCTTTAAGGGATTTTTTCATTTCCTCTTTAAGGATCTCTATCATTTTCATAAAATTGTATTTAAGATCATTTTCTGTTTCTTCTTCTGTCTTAGGATGATTGGGTCTTCCTATTGTATCAACACTGGGTTCCGGTGTTACCATGTTGATTTTCAGGTTGTTGAATGAATTTTTGCATTAGTGCCTACCTATCTCTTCCTCCAGTTGGTGCCTGCAGTGTCTTTTCCTCTTGGTGCAATCCCTGCAGCTGCTGTCTGTGTCTTATGAAGCTGTTCTTAGTCTACTCTGTGCAGACGCTGTTTGTGTCCCAGGGAGTTGCTGAGGTATCTCTTGGCTCACTCTCTTGATTAGCTCTTTTGCTCTGTTCTGTGCAGTTGCAGCTTCTGAGATCACAGGGATGGGTGCATTTGAGGTGGAGTGGGCCTTGTAGCTTACAGGGTCCAATGGATGGGGGGTGCTGTTGGAGCAGACTACTTGCAGGAAGCTTGCCTGCTGCCTGGCTAGTGAAGCTGAGGCAGGTGAGGGAGGGGCCTGGAGTTTTGCGCTGGTATGGAAGGCCTAGAGAGTGGGGTGCCCAGATGGCTTACTGATCACCCCCTTTTGATCAAGTCTGTAAAGTTGCAGCCTGTGGTTCAGAGTTCCTCTGAGGTCTAAGAGGATCCAGTTCCTCCTTTCTATTTGCCATTAGTCATATTAGATTCTTTTACTGACAAATTTAATAATTTATCTTGTCTCAACCATGTGCAAAGACACTTTGTTCAAATAAGTTCATATTTATGGTATCAGGAGTTAGGACATCAAAGTCTTTTGGAATGACAAAACTGACATTGTAATATCATTCAATCTTATTTCTATATATTCCTTTCAGGCACTAATGTGTATGAATTTATATCTTTTGTTTTGTTGCATGATCATTCATCAAACCCCCACTGAAGTGTGCTTCCTTGTATCCTACTATGCTCTTGATAGAGGTAAGATGACAAACCCAGTACCTCTGACTTCATCTTTATGAAGAATCTCATGTTGATCATAGTGCCAGGGCCAGACTTTCCATCACTCACACCAAATGGCTTATCTAAGGAGAAAAGGGGGTTCACCTTAAGTTTTCTGAATAAATCTCAAGAGAACACCCAGGAGCCCAATATTAATATTTGACGGCTCTTCTTTACATGCTCATTGTTGTGAATTCTGTGTGACTTTGCAAAGTTCTTGTCACTCTACATGTGGCTTTGGGAGTTTCAAGGCAAGGTGTCATTCCAGGCCTCTTCGACCACGCCTCACGAGCAGAATGGGCTTTACCAGGGCGTTATCACTTATTAGACGGAAGAGTGATTAGCCTCTGCTCTGTTTCATTAAGCCTTACTTAATGGGCAAGCGTTTCTTTTAACAGGCTCGCTGTCACTTCAACAGTTATTTAATGCAGTTCATTTCACAGCAGGGGGAAAAGAAAGAGAGGAGGGAAAAAAATCCTCATTTGCTCCAACTCGATTGGTTTGAGGAAAAGCGTGGCTGCCTCAAAGATGCCTAATTACTGCTGTGATCATTTGCTTATTCTCTACTTAGTCCCAGCATCCTTATTGAAACGCTAATCAGGCTCAGGTCTCACCCCTTGATGAATGATTTTGGAAAAACTTGATATTCGTCATCTTAGTTGGGAGCGTCGGCATGCAAGTCTAATGCCACTGAGACTGAATGGGAGGATAACTAATGCCCTTAATTTTGCAAAGAGGCCCATGATTTGATACATACAGCACAGATCAGGGGAAATCAGAATGAAATTAATTTCCTTCTTTGCATAGGCATCACCTCTGTTATAGCAAGAGACACTTTTCTTTGGATGCTTTTGCTAGAGATTTAGAGAATGAACGCTTGGCATAGGTGTGTGGGCTTATTTCTGTCACTGGGGTCAAATTCAGGTCAGAAGTTGGGGAACTTAAAGTTTTCTAATTCTATGTGTCAAGGAAGGAATAACAATTGCTCTCTCACAAGACTGCAAGGATTAAATATAATTCATGCTTCTGTCTCAAGGTCTAACAAGGCTGATGTACAATAGAATGCTCATTCTTCTAAAGTGTTCTCTGTTCCTGCACTAGATCTTAAAAGGTAAAGACAGAAATATTTTGCTAACTTCAAACAGTCAAAGACACATCCTTAGTTTAAGATGCTGATGCTGTCCAAATGGACATTGGATGAAATAGGGCATCAAATTAATTTGACCCAGGGACCTAAACATGATGGACATTTGCCTTTTTTCTGCATGCTTATCTGACTTACTTCATCTTTGCCAGCTCCAGAATAGTTATTTCTTCACTTATATTCAACAAACAGATAGAGTTATTATTATTTCATTTATCACTCATTCTCCCTGTGTGTTTTTCACTGCCTGTCCACCTACATTGCCTTACCCCTTTCCTGTTGCTTGAATATTCAGTACTTGTAGCTTATAGGCCTGAATTCAGGTGGTCACCCAGACACAGGATCTATTTTCAGTGTTTTATGTATTTGATCATGTTGTTTCCTCTGCCTGGAGAACTATCCCTTACAATATTTGGTTTCTTCACATATGTCAGAATTCAAACATCCTTGTTTGCCCAGTAAGCGCTGTTTGATTAGCTGCCTGTTAGCAGCCTGGTTTGTCTGACCCTCCTCTGATCCCTGCATCAGCCTCATCAGAGCACTCTTTCACATTGCATTTGCAGTTATCTAACTTCTGGTCTGCTTCCCAGCCTACACCACCATATCATCTTCTAATTTTCTAGTTCCCATCATGAGATTGCCCCCTCTGCTCTTCTCTCTATCCCCCTATTTCCCCCTTCTCTCTTTCACCTTACAATACCAGGTCCCCAACCCAACAGCCCAAACCTTAGGGATGAATACATTTCTGCCATGTTGAAGTACCTGTGAATAGATATCTATGAGTGTTGTTTCTTGAAAGGACCTCAGAAGTTGCTCTCCAATCCAGTATGGACAATGCTCCTAATGTGATATGAATGATCTTGACTCCGGGATTACAGCGTCAGTTGTTTTCTGAAAACTGGTGTCAACTGAGAGGATGAAAGAAAGCCCCCAACTCCTCTGCCAATTAGCATCAAAGATAATCCTTCCATCCTCTCGTCTTTTACATCGCAGGTCACCTGTCAATAGGAAGGGCTTTTCTGCTTTCTTTAGGGAAATCAGAGTCCAACTCAAGTTCTCTGTCCTCAGATTGATAAATGCAAAAAGTTCCCAGACAGTTAGTTTTTCTTCAAATGTGATCTCGTCTGTATTGTGTGGCAGCCTCTTTGGGGATGACACAGAGCATCTTCAGTTCATAGAGATGAGAGTTGGAAAGAAACTGACTTGGAGATTTAGAATTATTGTGATTTGGAGCTTGAAGGTTGGTTTATCTGGCTCCACTCATTGTTTTAATTTCCAATAGGGTTACAAGAAAAAATATAGAATACCAGTTAAGATTGAATTTCATGTTGACAGCAGTGATAATTTTTCAGTATAAATCCCAAAAACTGTATGGATATCAAGGAACAAAAACATAAAGGAAACTTTTCTAGTGCAGGAATTAAATTGTACTACCTGCATTTAATTTTCTAAATCCGAATCTCTGTTTCCCGTGCATGTCGATAACTTAAACGTTATCATCAGAGAGTCTTTTTTTTGTTTGTTTGTTTGTTTTTCTTTTGTTTTTTCGAGACAGGGTTTCTCTGTGGTTTTGGAGCCTGTCCTGGAACTAGCTCTGTAGACCAGGCTGGTCTCGAACTCCCAGAGATCCGCCTGCCTCTGCCTCCCGAGTGCTGGAATTAAAGGTGTGCGCCATCACCGCCTGCCTCAGAGAGTCTTGAAATAGCAGATACGATATAGTGTTGAACTATTGTATAGCTGGGCTTTCTGAGTCCCCTGCCACTATTTTCTGTTAAAGTCTTGTGATCAGGGGGAGGGGTTTTGGAACCCATGACAAAATGATCTTTGCAAATTGGTGATGATTATTGCTAGAATACCTAGAAGTCTTTTTTTTTATTATCATTTTAGTAAAGTTAGTCAACACTTAACACTTGACATTTTAACATGGTCCCCAACTCTAGAGAAATGAGTCATGTTCAAGTAGCTGGATCAAGAATATTTGTGACAGTTTTCTCAATTAGTAGTGCTGCAAAGGTCAGGAAAATTTGCTTTGAGCATAATATATTTTTATGTGTAATACTTGAAATTTTGTTGTGTAGACACTGAACAAGATACAAAGGAACTCTACTGTGCAGATGCAAAACCACACTGTAGAACAAGGAGAAATATTATTGGGGATGTTCGTCTTTGGCCCCATATGCGGTGGACAATCTCACCATAAAATTTTTGAGTTCCTCAGGCTCACCATCTAGCTGATTTAAATCCTTCAGTAACTGGTAAAGGGAAGAATTATTATTACTCTTCTGCAACTGCAATGTCTCCCCTTGGAGCTCTCCTTGTTGCGGCATGGCTTTAGAGGAGAAAGAAAATCACAGCCTCATAGGAATGCATTTATTATTCTTTGTAGAACTTGATTTTCATCTTTTCTCGTTTGTAGTCGCAAACTTCAGTGCCAGTGCCACTTCTTAATTTACATTTGATTGAAGAAGATTTTTCTCCTTTAAAATATGCTTAAGAGCTTTTCTGCTGTGTTTTCTCCTCCTCCCAGGAACATTTATTTTCTTTGACCCTTGGTTAGATATTGTCATACTTCACTGAGAGTTTTCTCAGAGTGACACCTCTGGCCCTCCATGTCAAGAAGCCTATGCTCTGCTCACTATATGGCAATTTGTGTAACACTTAAACCTTACTTATGCAGGAGAAAGGTTTTATTTAAGTATATTTTGCTGGCATAGAATTGTTTTATCATGATAGAAACTCAAGTAGGTTTACCTTTTTAAACTATTTGTAGGATTGCTTACTATAGATGTGTATTGTACAACAGATCTCCAGAAATAAACTCATTTTGCTCAACTGACATTTATATCTGTTGATTAATGAATTAGTGAGTTCCTCTTTCCCCCTCCTATCTCCACATAACAGTTACGGTTAACATTATTAATTTCAGTCTTTTAAATTCTTCATACAAATGTGACCATGTGGAATTTGTCTTCTTTTGATTGTACTATTTCATTCTATGCCATGGCTTGAAGTTTTTTTCCATGTTGTTGCATATTATACAAAAAGATCTCAAAACTTAACTAAGCACTAAGGGCTGGGCATTTGTTGCTGTGGTTATATGAACTAGAAGATACTAACAGAAGAAAGGCACTTATACCGAACAACAGGGGAAATCTCAGTTCATCCTGTACCATACAAAGTGTCATTCAATAGCATCTTAAAATGATTCAGCCATAGAGCCAGCTGCAGAGTGTAGGGAATGGAAAGTCAGTGAGGCGTGGGCATATGCATCTTGGAAGGGTGGTGGTGGTACTCTATGTGCTATAGTAACTATAAAACTATAAACACTCTTAAGATTCTTACAATCTTTAGTCTGGTTCATCCATAGAATGCCAATTGGGGATGGTGCACTGACATAGCAGTCATATAGACATAAGCAAGACACAACTTCTCTCTTCTATCTTCTCAATGTAGATACATGTGAGGCCCCAAGCCACAGGCAGATTCTAGGTATTACTCAAGCAGACCTTAAGTTCTCTAAGCATTTAAACTGGGTTCTCAGAAGAGCAAGGGGTCACCATGATGACCAGATAATTGGTTTCCAATGAACCATGGCATGAATTTGTGATTCGAGAGCCGTCGTCGAAGAGAGATGGGGTAGGGAATAGCAGAATGTCATCCTTCCATTTCACCCAGAAAGCTTCTACCTATGTTTTCTGTATCTAGGTCCTTTGTGATGTTTCATCCTGTTTGTTCACATCCTGTGATGTTTCAAACCGTGATGTTTCATCACAGTTAATCCTGACTGTATCTTCACTTGTCTTAGTAATAATATGTGATACTAATTTGATCAGCTAACTTTCTCTGGACCCGTTAGTCATTTTCTTTGGATCAATGCTAATTGATACAACTAACTTTCAGGTACTTATGTCCTCTTCTCCCTGAGAGAACAATCTATATTAGTCTATGTTAGAGGGATTTAAATCCCAGAGACATTTTACAGCTATCTAGGAATAGAAAAGATGAAGGATACCTTGATATTACACAAAGTCAGTACAATTTAAATGTTTAGATTGAGAAGCAGTGGGAGCCTATAAACCATGTGACCAAGCTATATTTTAATGGTTTCCATTTTAGACAGGCTTCATTTGGAAGGGTGCACGTTTCTATCATGGATACTTTGCCAGGAACGCAGCCGGTCCAGATAGGCAATTCATGATTTATTGATCTTTCGCAATCTGCTTCTTGCTTGATTGGGATCACTGTGACTCGACGGAACTTTCCCTTAGGAAGTGTTGCCAAAGGGCATTTTCTAACCAGCGGTGTCATAGATTGTAAATTTATTTTTTAGAAGATGCAATTGGTCAGTAGGCTGTAAGACCTCTAAACCCAAGGCCAAATCCACATCTGGCCACATATGTTTTTTCTTGGGAGACATTAGGCTGCTAACACCACTCAACTCTTTTGTGAACAACATGCTCAATCTCTAGGATAATGCCATCTCACAGAACTGTTTCCTGTTAGGTGGGCTCCATTTGCTAAAAGGCACTTACCATCTGGCTGACTTCCTACAGTTTCTTGCACTGCTTGGATCTGTTACTTATTAGCACATTCTTAGGAGACTTAGGCAGTGAGGGATGCGCAGCAAGATTTTATTCTAATGTGAAAATGGTCCAGGAAAAGAGTTTTTTAAAAAAGTCCTGCTTTATTCATTTAAAACTGTTGCAAGGATTGGATTAAGAGGGAAAACATATGTGGTATAATGAAGGATTCTTCTAAGCCACTATGGGCATTGCTGGGATGGAGAATATAAAATTCTGTAGGAGAACATCTATGAGCTAAGAATTCCAGGAACCCATGAGCTCTTTGGACACAAAGAATATGTTTCATCACAATTTTGGACTTTACTATTTCAGAAATTCCATTCTCCGCCAACATTTCTTAAATGGTTATAATGTACTAAACGAGCTAGCTGAATTCTGAGTACCTACTAGAGGAGAACTTTAGGAGTATTGCAATAGAATATATCCTTGCAAAACACCAAAGGATGATGAGCAAGGTGTTCTGAGTGGACCAAGTATAGCTTCAAATCCATTTTGGGTACTAGGTAACCAACTGAAAACAAATTAAAGTCTGCTATGCCCTTGTTTCTTTATCTGGACAATAGAAACAATGACACTATGATGATAGAGATGCTGTAGAGAAACTGATGAGTCAGAATGGAAGCAAAGCACATGTCACATCCCCTGTTTCATAGAAGAAATGCAGCAAAAAGAAACTGATTGGGAGATAATGCTCTAGCAGGCTCTTCTATAAGGTCAGGAAAATGATCCGCAATGGCCATACTTTGGGTTTTGAATAAGTAGGTGTACTGAGTGTGTAGAAATCAAAAGTGACAGAACAGATAACAGGTAGATAGACAGAGTAGACTGCTAGGAAAACATTAACAGAACTGATAGAGAATCTGGCAGAGACTGGGCTGTTTTGATTGGAAGAGCAAGTAATTAACACTATCAAACCGAGGACTTACAGACAGAAAAATACATTAATATTAAAAATTACACAAGATACATCATAGCTGAATTACTGAAAATCAGAATGAAATATCATGTCCAGAGAAAAAGAGGTTAAATGCTGTCCAGTGTCTCATGAGAAAAATTTGAGGCCAGAGACAGCAGAATAATATCCTTAGAGACCTGAAGAGTAAAAGAGCTGCCAATTCTGAATTTTTTTATTCAGGGAAAATACCCTTCTCAAATAAAGATGTTTTCAGTTAATGGAAATTAAGAAAGTACATTGCCAGCCAACTTTGTAATATGAGGAGTGTGAAGAGAAATCAGGCCGAAGGACATAAAGCCAGCTGGAAATCTGGAAGCTTCAGAAAAAAGGGCCACATGAGCAGAGGGGGCTGGGTGGACAAATGACAAGACCATATTGGTGCCTTAATTTCTTTAAGATATAAAGACTATTTATCACAAAAGTTGTAACCTTAGCTAGATGATTATATAAAGACAACACCAGTGATTGTTATTGTAAAAAAAAAAAAAGAAAGGTATCAAACATTTCAACAAATCAATGCTCTTATAAGGCTTTTAAACTTTTCATGTAAAGTTGGGGAAGATGATGTATTTTCTAATAAACCTCTGGGTGTAGGTCAAAGAAAAAGAAAGCAGATTCACAGTATTGTTATACAATGGTCCTTTCTTAGAAAATAATTGAGTCTGGCCAGTGAATATTCTGTGGGGATTTGCATGAAAAAGACTTGGGGTGGGGGAAGGAGACAGGTAGAAGGTAAATGTTGCATAATGTTTATATTATATTCATTAAAATGTTTTATGTTAGATAGAAAAATAAAACAACAATTAAAACAGAAGTATTATAAAGAAGGAACACACACGTGCACCTGCACACACACACACACACACACACACACACACAGCGCTCTGGACAAGATACCTTACGTCAACTTCCCATCAGCTTTGCTTCTTCCCATGATAGCTTCATTCTTATCTCACATCACGGAAATCTTGAACGGTCCAGATTTTCTGCAGAGAGCCTTGTGATTTGGGTCTCCTTAGAGCCCGTGACTCATATGCGACAGTTTTCCTATTGGAATCATACCTCCACCCTGTGGCCACCACACAACATCTCACCAGGAGGAACTGAGGTCAGCGTCCTAGTCCTCTGATGGGAGCACAATAGTATCCATGGATTCTGGGACAAAGAGAAAGGAAGTGTGTAGCTATGATAGGGACCTATATGCAGTATCTAGATTTTATATTTTTATCGGAGAAAAATGAAAAACACACCCATCTGTCCTGGAATAATAACAGATAATTTATATTTATCCACAATCCAAATTGCTGAAGATTAGAAGTCAAAGCCTTTAAAATTAGCTGAAGATGTCCAAGGTGTCACAGCTGTCAGCTTTTTTTACCCTCATTCACACCTACATAACCCACATTATGCTTTTATAAAAGCTTCTTCACCCATTATCTTACTCGAATATGAAATTAACTAGAGAGAAAGGGAGGTCAGACAACTTTCATCTCGCTCTTCATCCGAGAAAACAGGCTGGCTGGAGGCAAGTGAGTTGTCAGTTGTCAGTGCTGCTACCCTCTCCGGAGTGGAGGCCTCCTGCTTATGCCAGGAGATTATGGGCACTGAAGCAGAAATTTCTTAACCTGCTGAGACACGGAACCCACTAGGTATCAAGATATCATAAATGCTTTCGCTTTACTTTATTTTTTTTTATAATAAAGCAGAGATGGTTTTCAATAAGAAATTTTACTTGAATCTAGCCTTCCACACTCCGAGGAATGTGCAGGGACTCAGCTCAGGCATCTCCACATATTGAAGTGTTTCCTACCTAGGTTTTTCTGATGATTCGCTTTGGTGAGTTCCCCAAGGAACAAAGACCTTTATTTCACTACATAAAGACTGGTGTTTGGGGACACGACAGTGAGTTAGTGGCATATCTTAGTGATCTAATAAAGCTTTGTTTGTGTACCTTCATTCACCAAACAAACATTACCTGTTTCAGAGGGTAATTCTCACATCTAAGACAAAGATCGACTAATAAGACAGTTTGCAGGGACTTAGTACCTAAATAAAATGACTGAACACTGATTTAAATGGAACTAGTATATTAAGACATAATACTAAGGCTTACATTAAAATTCAAGATCTATAGACAATGAAATCCCCTTGCCTTGCATCTTTCAAAAATACTATATTCTGGATTTAATTTAGTGTTTGTTTGACTTAGGCTATGGCAAGGAATTTCATTGATTACTCAGGCAATTCTAGTGTTAAGTCAGGGTTGAGAGTAAAATGCCTAGATATTCAGTTCCATGAAAGCAAAATTGGTCAAAATTGGTTTGTTCTATTGTCCTTTGTATAAGTATGAAGGAATACAACGAGGAGCTGGTCATCACCTAACTTTATGAAAAATGTAATGTACCCTACATGTTTTTGTGGGGCCAGAAATCTGTTGAAATATCCAATTTGAATATATTAATGGAAAGCATGATCCAAAGGAAAGAAAGTTGTCACTTCTACCCAGGGGAAAAGTAAGGAAGAATGTTCCTTTGCAATAGTTATTGCAGCAATACATTAAAAATAAGGCATACACATTTTTTGCCAGAAATGTGTTTAGAACAATAGATTATTCTTCTAGGTAATCGAAATTCATGTCAGTAATTCTCAGTGGTATTAACCTAAAAATATCGAAAATGTAATTAAATGATCATACCTTTTGAAGACCCACTAAAAACTCTTGACATTGACTCTGAAAGTCCTGTCTGTCCTGTGCTAGGCTCACATTTCAGCAAATACTCTATAAACATAGGGGGTACTGGTGAGTTTTGCTGCATCCCATTGCTTTTTTTCTGTCATGCCTTAAAAAATTATCCCATATTTTTCATGATAAATGGCATTAATTTACTGGAAAAAAATGGGTTTTAAAGGTTGGATTTGTTGAAACAACAATGAGATATTTATGAAACTTTCTTATAACAAACGGGTGAGACCTCCTTTGTAATATATGTGGGCATATAAAAGAACCATTTAAGTATGTCCCAGGGTTTATTTAGACTGCTCGGAGCACTATGGGGTGGTCCAGACCGGAACATTGAGAAAGAGATCTCTGAAACAGCCCACCCACACTCTGGTGAAAATCAGGCCTTTGGTAATTGGAAGCAGCTTGACTACATTCCTCACTCTTTAAGGCCATCCACACACTGGTTCAGCTGGAATGATGCCTGGGATCTCAATGGGCAGGGTCACGGAATATACTTCCCTGACAGAAGTTCTGGTTCCGGACACTAGTGACTTCAGGCACTCCCTTCTCTGATTGTAGTGGTCAGTTTGCAAGACTTCATCAAGTCCTCATAAGCGATGAAGACCAGCTTCACACAGCCATCCCTCTCACCGTTTCTCTATCAGAAAACCGACTGTCGGAGTGAGAGGATCACTCTTAGGTTACTTAGGGGTAGATTTCTCTTTATGAATCCAAGTTTCTTGTTTCCATAGAAATGACATGCACAGAAAACTACATTTAAGGCAGGAGACATCTATGCTATGAAAACTGTGTTTCATCTCCTGATATTTTCTCTTCCTCATGAAGTGGGGAGTCCAGGTTTTGTTCACTTAATCTAGTATTAAATGTTACTTATCACCTCTATGGTTCAGTATCTTCTCTTGTCTAATGAAATGGGGGGAAAAGTTAATAGTTGAAAGTCGCTTATCATCTGATTCTTAAGTTTCAGAAATTAACAATGTAACAAAATCTCCCAACCTGAAACACAGAAGTTTACATTTGTGATACTTACTCCCTGAAGAACTTGGGGGAGTGCAGTGGTTTTAGAAGATCAAAGAGTTTAAAAGCCTGTGTTCTTGCTCCCAGTCCAGCCCTTCTACTGAGGCTTCCACATCCTCCCCCGTCTACTTCCTCAGTGCCTTTTCTTGGATATGTGAGTTCCATCTGAATGTTTTCTAGAAAACTTCTCCACCTATTAGCACAGCCTTATGTTTCTGGTTCTTACTTGGCGTATTTTCAACACCAGGAAGTCTTTCATTTACCTAACTTATTCTAGCAAGTGTTTCCTTCTGCTTGTGGCTACTCAGTTCTCTCACCTGTAACTTAAATATGAAATACACACCAACCCAAAAACAAAATAGTGAAACTAAGCAGAAACCAAATAAAATAGTTTATTGTTTATATTTTGAATACATACTGCAATTATCTCATGGATAATTAAAATAATTATCCATACATACTACAATTATACATGCTACAATTATCTGATGGATAATTAAAAAGTTTTTTTTTCTGAAAATTCAAATTTACCTATGTGACTTCGGTTACAGTTTCTGTAGCTATTGCTGGTCTGCCTTATCTTAATCATCTCCCACATGTTAGTCATTACGCTCAACTATGCCTGTGTTGGCTCCTTGTTTCTGTTCACACAGAGAGATGAGTTCTTGGAATCTTTTGGCACAGGTACTCTACTGCATCGGGGCTTCTAGATTATATTCTGTTGTCAATTTTCTTTGTTATTTCTTTGGTACGAGATCGTCGTCTGCATACGAGCAATGGGGAGCAAAGGTCCCCCTTGCCTTCACAGACTGCATTTTGTGTTTACCAGATGATGAGTGACAAGCACAGCACTCTTGTCATATCATTTCTTTTTTCTTTCCTTTCCTTTTTTTTTTTTTGAAACCTTGCTTTCCCCTGTTGTAACTGGTCTGACAATGTTTACCGTTTTTAATATGCTGGCCTGAAGATCCACTGGTGCTGATTCACATATTGTCTCGCTCCTTCTGACACCCGACATTATGCTCAGGTTTGCCACACCTGAGGAATCTTAGTTCCACTTCTCCAACATTCCTCTGAGAAGTTGGCAAGCTGACAGCAGTTGCTGATTCCTCTGTGCTTTGTGTACAGCATTGTCTGTGCTGATCTTTCATTTACTACTTAGACCATAGACTACACTATTTGAGGAAATCTAAGGGTCAGAAATATACTGATGACTGTGTACTTTCAAGGCCCTATCCTGAATGAATGAAGGGATAAACAAAGATCACATTCTACAAATTTTCTATTGGAGATAAAGAGGGAAGTTTGTACCTACGCCTTTCATGTCACAGATGGCAAGACATTAAGCTAAGTATCTGCTTATCCTTGTCACTTTGCGCCAAAGAAAAGTTGAATGTGAAATCCACTTCTTTCCACACATTACTAGGTTGCCCTTATTTACAGTTCGAGTCAGCACTGTTCACAGTGTTGCTTCCTGTATGCGTTGGTGTAATTTATTTATATTAATGACTAACATTTAGAAAATACTACACTGAGAACGACTGTCTTAAGAATCAGATGGAGCATGAGTAATCTATGTTCTTTGTAGACATTGAACTCAATCATCGTACTGCTGGTGTGATTGAATTATTGTGAGACATGAGGTCTTAGCTTAACTTCCCAAGAAACCTCATGACCATGAGACCCCCAAAGTAAGATATATCAAGTTACGCTGAAAAGGCAATGGAGTGCCGCATAGCAAGGCTTCCCCCACTGTCCAGTATTACTAAAATTAGATGGTTTAGAAGGATGAAGCTGCTACCACTACTTCTACTTAATTTCATGGAATCTGTAAGGAAATTAACCAGATTTCAGGCCACGATTTGAATATTTTACAGGTTATCAAGTGACATTCCTGCTTCCAAAATTGTGCTTTCGTAGTTTGTTAGGTATCTGGAAGGAAAGAGTGAGACTTATCTTTGAGCCTTGATAGAAATTTCATTCAAGTTTAGAAAATGTCTTCATTGTTGTTGATTTGATATTTGATTTTGGCATTGGACAATGAGTCAATGTATGCCATGATTTTTTTTATAGCATCCACTGTATGCTTTGCACCTGAAAGAAGTGGTTATTCCAAACTTAGACGTTACTGCACATGCAGAAATCTGAGATAGAGAATTATGTTTCAACAATTCTTGTAATACTTCTCTCTCCCTTCTCTATGATTTTCACAGACAAGGCATAACTCCTGTGATTTGATTTGAAAGGAGAGACCAGCTCTGCACTGAGTGATGAGATCTGAGCCGGGGAATAAAATATTCTTGAATTAATTTGCATAATAGAACTCGATTGGTTACAAAGCTGTGTTTGTTGAAGGAGAGACCAGAGTCCCTGCTCTCACCCACAAGGGAACATTGCAGATACAAAAATAGGATTTCGAGCTCTAGTGGGAACCTTGATAATATTCTTAGCGTAATGATAACCTGTCTTTATCTGTAAACTAGCTAGCTAGAAATAAAAAGAATGGGTCAGTGTGTCTGATCCCTCCAGCTCTGTGGGGGAGGAGAA